>NC_139224.1:55521907-56926907 GCF_055691185.1 Crinia signifera
AGTGGCATCAGCTTTTGTAAAAAGCTGTCAATAAACACAGCCAAAGGTTGCAGCAAAGACCCCCGCCCCGAAATGATGGGACGTCCGGGGGGATTTTCGAGGGTCTTGTGCACCTTTGGTAAGGTATATATAGTGGGACAAATGGGGTAATCCACCGTTAGATATTTGGAAAGCCCCTCAGTAATCCACTGGTTCTGAAGTGCACGCAAAATGGTAACATCAACACGTCTCTTAATGCGGGGAATGGGATTCGTTGGACTACATTCATATGTAACATGATCTGTTAATTGTCTGCAAATTTCTAGCTCGTAATCAGTCTTGTTCTGCAAGACAATAGACCCGCCCTTGTCCGCAGAGACTATGATCAAATTGGTATCAGCCCTCAGTGTGTTAATGGCTTGTCTTTGGGCCGCCGTGAGGTTACTGAAATATTTATCACGTTTGACCGTGTTGACATCATGATGTACCATTCTCTGGTATGTGCGTATACTGGCGTTGGTCGAGGGAGGATCAAAGAGGCTGGGTTTCAGTAGGGACTTGGCAGTAGAGGGATCAATGGGATCATTACTGACCGTTTTGTCTGAGAAAAATTCCCTGAGCCGCATTTTACGACCAAACTTATAGTGGTCAACTTCAAAATTTAAGCTATTGTGTCTGGCGGACGGGACAAATGATAACCCTAATGAGAGCAATGAGGTCTCTCCGGGTGTTAAGACATGTTCAGACAAATTAAAAATTAAGTTTGTGCCCTCCTGCCTTTTGGCCTTGTATCCACCCCTCCTCGGGCGGAGCCGGTGCCTCTGCCTCGACCGCGGCCTGTTGGAGGTATGCCTGTTTGTCCTAAAAAACCAGCACCAGAGTTTTGAGTGCCACTATCAGAATCAGAGTGTGAGGAACCCGAATCAAAATTGCGTCCAGGTCTATTGCGGTTAGGACGGGTATTACGAAAGCCCCTCCTGCCCCTAGATTCACCAGTAAGCCACCTATAGACTTGGTGGTTGGTATAATCGTTAACTCAACAAATGTTCGTTAGACCTAATCCTCCTCGTAATCGAAGAAGTGGGTAGCGAACTCACCAAGATCAGGGAAGAAATTACACACTTTGAGAAAAACAATTTCCCGACATTGCGCACCGATAAAAGTGAAAATTGGTGTGAAAAATTGGGTTCCCAGATCGACACATTCAGGGATGAATTAATTGCGTTCAAACGCAATAAGCTCCAGACGGTAAATAACGATTATACCAACCACCAAGTCTATAGGTGGCTTACTGGTGAATCGTATAACCTTGACAAAGGGGTGTCACATACCCCGAAACGTTGGAAGCTTATTTTGCTGAAAATATATTTTTTCAAAAAATCCCCAGAGTGCCGCTGTTGTCTCTTCACTATCATATATATATATATATATATATATATATATATATACTGTATATATGTGTGTGTGTGTGTGTGTATATACACACACACACACACATACTGGAGACTCCAGTTTTTGGAATCCAGCAGTGCACACACTCTCCTCTGAGTCTATATAATTGACAGAGATTTTGGTCACATAATTTCCTGAGCTAATTTGTGAGCCTTTGAGAAACCAGCATTGGTGGTTTCCTTCATATAAAAGGATTGTTCTCATTGGACCATCTTATATTTTTTGATCATCTGTTTTGATGATCTACACCTCTGACAGCAAAGTGGTGTAAATCTCTCAATCAAACTGATTTATTTCTGCCCCTGATGAAGTCATGCTATTGACGAGATGCGTTGGGAAGCCTACACCAACTTCATGATCACCACTGTCAATATCCTGAAAGGATTCCTTATTACTGTACCTTTTTGATTTTATTGAAAGTCGTATAGACAATTTGTTATTAAATACTTTTTACTAGAGTTGTTTTTCCATTAACTACTTCGTAGCGCCCTCTGAACCTTTCTTTCTTTCATTATTTTTGTTGGATTCCGCCTAACAGGATCCTCAGAGGTTCTGCTCCATTTGAATAGAGTGCGGATTGGGGTCTCATCTATCTATCTATCTATCTATCTATCTATCTATCTATCTATCTATCTATATACAGGATGGGTCATTTCATAGCATCTTACGTGACATGTATATCATAGGTGTGATCATATTGAATGCTGTAGCACTAATACAGCAGCATGGTAGCCTGCAGGTTCTCACCAGGCATTTCTTATCTTTTTCTCTAGGAGAAATTTGCTCTCATGGCGGAGAAGGCCTATGTGATGGAGAGCATGGCTTACCTGACTGCTGGCATGATGGACAGGCCAGGGTTTCCAGATTGCTCTGTTGAAGCGGCAATGGTCAAAGTAGGTTCATCATTATATTGTTTAAGTGGCTCCGTCTCTGGAAGTCTCTTTCCTGCACAGTGCGAGTGGCTCCCACAGTAGAATCCTCCAAAAATAGACTCAAGACTTTCCTGTTCTCACAAGCATTTCACTAATAGCCACTGTGAAGCTTGTTTTGTTTTGTGTTGTGTGCTCTAAAGGCAAATGTAAAGAACTTTGAGTCCTATTGGGAGAAAAGTGATGTATAAATAACGTTGTTGTTATGTGTAGTGGAAGTGTCTGACTTTTGAGATTGCCAGAAATATATATATATATATAATATGCAGGGCTATTTTTCAGCAGGCTCCAGCAGGAACTGAGGCCCTTATTCTAGTTCACTCTTACTGACAAAATATTTCTTAGATGGACAAAACATGTGCACTGCAGGTGAGGGTGGTGTTACTTGTGCAGAGACAATTAGATTTGGGTGGGGTTTTACACCTGCCTCACCTGCAGTGCACATGGTTTTGTCCATCTAAGAAATATTTTGTCAAAAAGAGTGAACTAGAATAAGGGCCTCAGTTCCTGCTGGAGCCTGCTGAAAAATAGCCCTGATAATATGTTTATGTGATCAACACCACCCAGTCTGTTGGTAATCTAGTACAAACTTCAGGAACTAAAGAAAGTATAATCTGTTTTTATTTATTTTTTTGGCAACAGATACAGTGGTTAATTCCAAATGTGCCTACTCAGAGTATATCATGGAGAATTAAGAGAACTCCACCTAGACAGTATTTATCTACAAAGAACCGTCCGTCCCCATCTATGTAGAGGTGGTGTAATTTGGCACAGCTAGAGGATTCTGGCTCCTGCTCCTTGCCCTGTATTGCCCTACAAGGGAGGTGGGAGCCACAACATGGAGTTTTGTTATGACTTCTCCTACATCGCTCAGTGTGTACAGGGGATTGCGCACTCCCGCAGTCGCTAGCAACAGATGCTTGGCTTAATATGCTGCACATCAAGCCAAGTGATATCACTAGCGTCCTGCGGTATGCTAATGAAGGACAGAACATGATCATCCCTCCTTCATTAAAGTCGCTCCAGTGCGTACACACAATCTGGGCTGCCGGGCATTCGTTCCAACGTTGGAAAGTTATAGTTGTGGAGAAATACTAAATATGTCATCTGCTATTTATAGGGCAAGATTTTGGAATTACTGCTCCTATTGGAGTGCCAAGTCTACAAATTGTATTGTGGTTTAGCAAATAAAAAGGCTGGCATGTAGGGCACCGTTTAGTGATCCTTCTTTTCCCTGTCTGCCTTGGTTGGACTACACTGAATTGAAAACAGGACAGGAGCTTTAAATTCTGTTGTACGAACGACTTCTTTTGGAGCTCATAACACATTTGCAAATAAGAATTGATTTCTGTCCTCTCTGTTTCTATGTTATGCTATTGGATGTATAGAAACCCCTATAATATGGCCCCCTTTTATTGATACATCTTTTCATTGTTCTTCTACAGTACTCCTTAGCATGTTTCTATTAACCCTTTGAGTGCCAACATCTGAGAGATGAGCAAAATATCCTCTAAAAATGCCAGCGTCGCTCACATTTGTTATATGAATTCAAATAAAAAAGATTATATTTCAAATATAAGGCAAACATTACGGGTCATTATGATGAATAAATATGTTTGCTTGCCAAATTCCATTGGCACTGGAAGGGTTAATAGTGGCAGCAAGAGGGCATTTAAACTGTTTTCATTATATGTGACCTCTCTTGTATTTAAAGTTTTTAGTGCACATACATGTTCCCACGGAAGTGGAAGGTACATAATCCAAGTGTCGGGCTGGGAACCCTTCTGCGGGACGTCCAATTAGTGGGCATGGGTGGCCGAAGAATCCTCAGGCAAAGTAGAGAACACTCCTGCAGATCTGTTTGCAATCCCCTTATGTATAGATCATCTGATTCATGAGGAAATTATGGCATACTGTGTTAAGGCAATTCAGCAATCTGTAAACTGGATTATTAGTGTCAGGAAAAGCTCTGTGGCTTAGAACACAAATACTTATTTGTAATCGTTTTCAGTTCTGAAATGTTGACAGAATAATTTTTAAAACCAGATTTGATATCTATATAAATCGTCACTTGTCTTTAAAGCTTCAACTAAACCTTTATCTGTCAAGTTATTTGTTTTTTTTTTCTAAAATGTGGTTTGTGTTCGATAATCTCACAGAAGTGACATCTTTCTGTTTACACACAGAATGCTAGAAATCTGTCTTCTGCCTCTTGCTGGCAAAAAGTAAATGACCGGACCGCTCCCGCAAGCAAACGAACACAATCCATAAACAAAAAAATTCTAAAAAGTGTGTTATCACTACAAATTGTGAAGTATCGGTTAAAGCACTATTGAATTAGATTATACAAATCTAGGGTAATGGATTAACTCCAGCACCAGTTCATATGTTAGGATTTCGCCAAGAAAACATTTCAAAAAGTGGCATTTTATGGAGGAGGGTGTAAATAATCTTCCTGTAGCCTTAGTTCTGGTAATGGTGTTTTGGAGACAGTCACAGAAAATAAAGAATTGTATTTGGCTGTTGATGTAGTGCCCCATACACACGGGGCGCGTGAGCCTTTGTGCTGGGCAATCTAGTCAAGCACAGATCACTCAGCACACAGCGATGCACCAGTGATGTGTGCTGAGCGATCTGTCTCTGGTTAGAGAACACTGGCAAAGACCAGATTTATACGGCATGCAGTATAATTTTAGTCAGGTGATAGCGATGAGCGGAACCGTTCATCGCCGGGGCCCATACACAACAAAATGTGCTATATTTCTAAGCGGCTAGTCAGATTGCTCAGAAATGAAGCTTTAATCACCGCATGTGTATGGCCTATAGGATTTGCCCCAGTCTGCAGTTTCATCTTTACCATGACTAATTTGTAAACTGAATCCTGGAGGTGGTGCATGGTTGTGTTATTAGTGTTTGTTGTATTTGCTGCAGGTGTTCAGCTCAGAGGGGGCATGGCAGTGTGTCAGCGAGGCTCTGCAAATCCTCGGCGGTTTGGGATATATGAAGGACTACCCATATGAACGCTATCTTCGGGACAGTCGAATTCTTCTTATATTTGAGGTAAATGTTTTTTCAGGTTTATTTAGCATCATAAAACATGTTCTATTAAAGAAAGGAATGTTAGAGTTGTGTGACTAAATAACAACACAAGGCTCTAGGCATTTTGTGTTTCATGTAGGTGACACGGTTTATAATTGGGGTTTGTTTTCATATATATTGTGGCCTTTATACCGCTGTGTCACGTTTTAATTGGAGACTTTGAATAGAATTGTATAATAACATAATAAATGGAATGTGCCAGTGGTTCTCAAAACCTTCCTCAATGCCACCCTAATGGTTCATCTTTAAAGTATATCCATGCTTAGCCACAGGTGACTTCATGACTCATTCTGAGTTGAGCGCAGTAGAGGAGAGGCATGAAAAAAGTCACTTTTGGGCATATGTAGAATGGGCCTTGTATTGTCACCAATAGTTACCATCTTCCACTGCTTGATTTACAAACTCTGCCATTGAATGGGTGGGTGGAGGGAGGACTAAGGGGTTATTTTGGTTCACTCCTTCTGGCAAATTCCTTCTTAGATGGACAAAACCATATGCACTGCAGGCGGGGCAGATGTTACTTGAGAGAGTTGGATTTGGGTGGGGATTTACTTCAAAGTGAGATCTTTATTGCAGTGTAAAAATAAAGCAGTCAGTATTTTCCCTGCACAGAAATAATATAACTCACCCAAAGGTAACTCTCTCTGCACATGTTACATCTGCCACACCTGCAGTGCACATGGTTTTGTCCATCTAAGAAGGAGTGAACCAGAATGACCCCCTAAGTTCCTAGAAATTGGGGCCTGTTGCTGGGGTTTTAAAGAGAGGAGAGCCAATGGTCTGTGTGTCAACTCGCAGATTTCCTGGACTTGAAGCTCTCACTTCTGTTGACCAGAAGTGCAAGCTGAGGCGTAATCCGTTGCTTATCTGTGGGGAACATCAACGGTCGCAATGTTAATTCCCTCTTGTAACGTCTGACTAGGATCGCAGCTACATGCAGGACAAGTGTCTCTTCTACTGAGGATTCACAGAATTTCAGTGCTGCATTCATGTTACTTTGAACTTCCAGCAATCTCTGAACAAGGCCCTTAATTAGTACCCTAGTCAATTTGATTTAAAAATTCTGTTCTGAGCCATAGATGGCTTTAGAACCTGGAACGTCAGGGTGCCATGAGGACTGCGTTTGGAAACCTTTGGAATATGCGCTGTCAAAGTCTTTGTATTTAGCATCACAAGATATTGATAGAGAGATTTTACCCTGAGTCATTCTGCTTGATGGCTTCTGTGACTCAGTCCTCTAAAGGGAGTTTTGCAGCATTCACGTCCTCTGGAAGATTACAGAAACACTGTACGTCAGCCGTCCTGGTCTTGGATCATATTTCTGCAAAGTCTGCTAAAACAACCAATCCCATTAGTGCTCATACTCCTTTCAAGTTTAATTGTGGTTTTTAATGCAGCTATTTGTACTTTGTAAGATTGGGTTCAACTCCTGGCTAGCAACCCAAAAGGTTTTGTCGCAACTGTTAAGATTTTTGTTTAGGGATATAGTGTATTATATTAAATGTATTTGTGGTTTAGCAAAGCCCGTGAGAATTGTAACAGAATGTTTGGTTCTAGGGAACAAATGAAATCCTGCGGATGTATATTGCTCTTACAGGGATGCAGCACGCTGGAAAAACCATGACCGACAAGATAAAGTAAGTCACTGCCTTTTAACCCTTTGAGTGCCGACGTTGCTGTGACAGGTGTGCAAAATGTCCTCTAATAATGCCAGCATCTTTTATAGCGACTGTTCTGTTTTTGGCGCAATGTTTAACAAAACTCCAATGGGTCTTATTTAGGTGTTGACGCATTTGTTAACCTGAACATATGTAGGAAATGTGCAGCAATATGTGTGTGAATGTATTTTGAGTCCTTCACGTCTGAACAAGCGTCCAGCTCAGAAGCTACACTGTTATTTGCTAATATTGCATTACCCTTTGGACCTCTGCGCATGTGCATACGCCAGGTGCATGTGGCCACGGCGAACAGACTGTTCGCCGGGTGCGCACACCCAAGGCTGCGGGCGTAGAGCTTAGGGCGGCGGCAGATAGTCGCGACCATGGGAACGCCCAGCGTTTCATGGGCGTTCCCATGGTAATTGAGCAGTCACATGGGTGGGCAGCTGACATCACCGGATGTCAGCTGCCCGCCCACTTCCTCCTGAAGGTGCATGCAAATCTAAGTGACCTGAGAGTCTCTTATATATGCGGGCACGTTCCACATCATTCGATGGTTGGCCACCAATGAATGATGTGGGTGTTTAACATAAACATCCATTCTCAGGCCCTGCGTGCGAACACACGCTGCGATGGGTGGAGCAAGGTGTACCACCATTCGCAGGGCGGGGTTAGGTTGACTTGCAAGGGCGAATTCGCATATGAGCAAATCAACCAGAATAACCCCCTTTATGTACACTGTGTAAGGGTCCTATAAAGGGCCTGATTCAGAGTTGATTGCAAATGCAAAATCTTAATCAATGGACAGAACTGTGCTGCACTGCAGGTGGGGCTGATGTACAATGTGCAGTGAGCGATAGATTTGGGTGAGTTATTTTGTTAGTGTGCAGGGTAAATACTGTCTGCTTTATTCTTACAACCCAATTTATTATTTGCACGTGTTACATCTTCCCCACCTGCAGTGCAGCATGGTTTTGTCCATTTGAGGAAGATTTTTTTATTTGCGAACAAGTCTGAATTGGGCCCAAAGTAGGAATATCCTTTCCTGCACTAGTCTGAGTGGAAATGTCAATATAAGTAATGCAGACAGATGTGCGCCACTAATGATTTCTGTACTGTCAGCGGATGGGACCAATCAGAACCGAGCAGCTAGTGCCGCAGAGTCCAAGCATTCGATGTGCGTGTCATTGCACCAGTCCTACAGAGAGAACTGTTCATGAACATTGTATCTGGTGATGCATCCATGCTGTACTCTGCATAGTCTCACCTGCTCCATGTATAAGGGGTATGTACATAAAAACATGTATATATGGTAGGAATGTATACCTACGCATTGATGCAAGATGCAGTGGTGTAGGTTTATCCAGCCCAGAGGCTCAGTATATGTTCCTGAGTTGTACACTAGATACGAACAGGTTTATATTTGCTGCTTGATGGGTCCATCCTCCCTGTTTTCCCCTCCCTTTTAGACACTGCATGTAGAATAGAGAAATCGCTGCCAGCACATTAGCAGACAGAGGTGCTTGTTTTCCAGCATTCTGCATATAGCTTCCATATCAGTGTAATGATTTGTAACTTTTACCAGGCGACTGAAGAGCGGAAGTTTTTCTGTGGCGATGGATTTTATCGGAAGGCGTTTAAGAACCAGTGTTGGAACAAAAATCAATTTAGGATTAACGGGACGTGATGGAGTTGTTCATCCGAGTCTGGAAGTAAGTAGGACACTTTTTTATTGTTCATTACATTATTACTTGGTATATTTGGAATTGATCTGTCCCGTATTAGGATACAATTGCACAAATCAAGTATTGTGAATTAGTATTTAATCACAATTACAATGCTCTCAGTGGTGTATATGTCATTGGCTTGTTTCTGGTTTTCTGCGATTTTATTAAGAATGCTTCTGGATGATATAGTCTGTTGGTGATGCAGTGTGAAGTCTTTTGGGTCTGAACCATTTTTATCTTCATAGGACAGCGCAAAGAAGCTGGAAGTTAGTACGTATAACTTTGGCAATGCCGTGGAAAGTCTGCTGTACAGGTTTGGAAAGGTAAGTAAAGCAGTTCTGGTGTCCTTCCCATCCCATGTGCTCTCATTAGCACATACAGAAAATGATTGAGTGATATCATTTCTGTAGTGTATTTTACTTTGCAATGTCTTTTAGTTCTTTGTATGCGGCTGACGTACTGGACAATTCAGCATCACACCTTTATATTGGAGAAATAGAATTAAACGGGAGAGATCAAGGTGTTCTTGATGATGATTATTTTTTCTCTTTACAGACCATTGTGGATGAGCAGCTTGCACTAAAGAGGGTGGCGGATATTGTTATTAATTTATACGCCATGACCGCTGTGATCTCCAGAGCCAGTCGCTCTATCAGCATTGGTCTTCCCAACCATGATGATGAAGTAAGCACAATGTTATGTCAGTTGTGGGTTTCTTGATCAGGGTTGTTGTAGGCAATAGCTATGCCACTGTATCTGAGTTGTTAAGGATCTAAACAATGTATACTGTATATACACCTAAATCTAGAAAAGCCAATGGTCACGAGTGAAAATCTTTTGTCTGCTTTAGATTTTTGTGTTGAAGACACTGGGGAGGGCATTAATGCAACTAAGAGGGAGTGGGCCAAAAAGTTTAAGACCCACTGGTCTAATGTAAAAACCAAGCTATTAATTAATGTGTATTTACCAGTTATGATGCAATGGTCTCCAGTTTATTCTGCAATCAAATAACTCTTGTTTTTGTCCTTATGCTAGAATTACTTCCTAAAAACGTTACTGTGGGATCCCCCTCTCTTAGCACAACAGTTAGGAGCTAGCAATGTTATGTTGTGCATAACATAGGTTGAATGCAAGAGGAGGGCTCAGTAAGAAATGAGGGATGACGCGAATCGTGAAGTTGGGGGGGGTAAGAGGATGCCCACTCTGCCACCTTGATGGTTATCAGGTCTAATGGAGGGGATGAGAGGCTCCTATAGGAGAGGACAGCAGTGAAAGTGGTGTCAGAGGAGTAGAGCCAGGTTTCAGTGATTGCAAGACTGTGAAGCAGTTGGGAATAATAGGCAATTTGCTGCAGATGGATCTGGCTTTTATTCCGAAATACACTCTATAAAATGATTGGTAGCAGCTGATTGATTTTTATGGGCAACATATCCACTTTTATTGTCAAAGCCAGGAGATTTTAGACCGTGATCCCCACGTGTTTTTCAGGCATACATTATTACTTTCCTTAAAGGTTATATATAATGCAAATAGGCAGCTAATTAATTGAATAATTGTGATAATATTGGATGAAGTACTATCATACGGTGGTTCATCTGCAGAGAATCAAACAGAAGTGGCTAGATAATCCGAATCCTAGAGTATATTTCCACCAGCCTCCCAGCACCACCAGTCATAACCGCCTTATTTGCATTCATCCCCTCTTTGTACTGTTCTTGTTTGCCCAACCACCTTCTGCTCTCTAGTGCACTTGTACCATCTTCCCATATATCACAGGGAAGATGAGGAGGGACACTTATCCCACAAACAAGGCAGGAAGTGGGTGCCCTCTCCCATACACCCTATTGCCCCGTGCATTAGAATGGTGCCCCTAGTTCCTCATTTATAAATTTTGAACAGAATTTGCCCTACCCCCTGTTGATTATCGCGGCTCCCTGTGTCAGTGTATAAACCACTGCACAAGGCAAAGAAGAAAATTATATATTTTTAGATTAGTTGCACTTTTGGTTTTCATACATAAACATAATCTTATTATAGATACGAAAATATATCTTTTTGACTAAAGCGGGTATTACGTTTTGGTAAGAGATGACATTGCGAGAGATAAAGCACCAACCAATCAGCTCTTCATTTTTCAAATGCAGCCTGTAACATGTAAATTAGGAGTGGATTGGCTAGTGTTTTCTCTCTCTCTCCAAGTGAATAGATATTAAGCCACTATACTGACTGTATGAGGTGTAGACTTTCCGTAAGCACCAGAACACTGTTCTCAATGCAAAATAACTTCTGCCGGTTGTATTTAAAATGAACAATGTTCCACTTTGTTATATGTTTCTCTTTCTACTACAACTGTTAACCTAAAACAACCAGTCAGTGCAACTCTTGCTTGTATAATACACTCCTGGATACTGTGAGTTGTATCAGAAAGGGACTCCTCTTGTGTGTATCGCAGGGAGCAAAAGGTACAGGATAATATGGGTGATAGAACAATTATTAATTCCCTATATACAGTAACATGCAGGCTAATCTGTTATTCTCACTGTTCTAGGTGCTGATTGCAAACCTTTTCTGCACCCAGGCGTTCTTCAGTAACACCTTCATGATGGGCCAGCTGGGAAAACGTAAGAGAAATCGGACGACAATGTTACGCAATGAGAGATGAAACAGACTGGTTTCTGTTTTAGCCATGTCAAAATAGTCCATAGAATAACCTGTTTCCTTCAATATATAAAAACCCTGGCTACCCAATTAGCATAACTGTATGGTCCCAGCAGCAGTTCAGTGCTGTTGGATGCCTGATGTCCTGTAAGTGAGAGCAGGAACACACGACAGAGACATGATGTGAGCTTGGAAATCAAAGGCAAAGTGGAAACCAGAGATTTAGAAATTCATAGTGAAAGTGGCAAGGTGTTCTGTCTTCTCAGTAGTGCGGACACATCTCTGTATGAAACAAAGCTTGTACATCCTATTTGTACCCAGTTGCCGAACGTCTAGCCAGCATAGTACCTATTTCATTGTGTGAGAGACCCATATGGAAGAGAAGTGTAGTAGTGCCTCCTTCCTACCTACTTTTATATGTTAATCATTGGCACTGGCTGCATTTTTTTCCTTCTGTTGCAGGGCATACATCTTGTATGTATAGAGGGTAAATTTCTATTGTGTATGATGGGGGGGTGCGTTATAGGATCAAGGTTGACCCTGAAAGATCGACAAGCACAAGTTTGTCATGGGGGGGAAAAAGGACGACATGGAAAATATCAACACGAGTTTTTCATTTTTTGGGGGGGTCAGTTTGTAGATTTGATCACATGGACCCCCAATTAGTGTACCGCGTCCGCTCGCCATGCTTCATACCAGGTTCCTCGCTGCAGTCGGATCACTTTCTCATCCACAGGGACTAAGAGAATGGATGGTAAAGGGAACTGAGCGCAGCGAGGCACCTGGTACAAAGCATGGAGAGTGGACGCGGTACACGAATTGATGGTCCTCATGCTCAAATCCATCATAATGATATCATATTGACACTATTTTTGAATTACATGTTCCAGTATTATGTACAGTATAATAGCAAAAACTCTTTTATCCAATGACTGACTTGGCATTTATCCTAGTATATTGTGTATGGCCAAATCAGCATCACCAAACCGACAGCCAATGAATGGCCATATATGGCCAGTCCAATCCGTGACATAACTGTTGGGCTGATAACCCAAGCGCTCTCCAAAATCTAACTTTTTTTTTTTTTTTGCTTAGATTGTCCAGAAAATCAGGATGACAGTATTCGAAAAATAGCAAAACACGTCCTAGAGAACCGCGCCTACACATGTTCCCACCCCCTGGACAGGACTTTCTAAACACTGAGCCAAAAGGACAGTACTGTACCTGGTGAATTGCTGCAAGAGGACTGCATAGCTTTATTCTGATGTGCTAACAATTTCAGCCTGGTTTGTGGCTAGAATGTAATACAGTAATATATTTTGTACGATCGGTTATTGAGCCACATTACGTTTTTTTACAGTTCTGATACCATAGTTATAACTAATGAGCAAACGTTGTTTTATAAAATCCTGTGTGTTTAAAGCCAGAGCTTGAGATTGTACTTACACTACTGTATAAATAAAGTCATTATCAAAAGAAATGAGTCTAAAAAGAGTCGTTCAACACAGTCACCTCTTGCCAGCACTGTGGTATTGTAGAGTGTGTAGCATATACAATCCGCAATTGGTAGTACATGCTGTGCCAGAAGTACTGGACAACTAGAGTTCTCTCTTCTTAGAGAAGGCTATGGGGGTATCTAATTAGCCATGAAAATCAATGGTAATGTAAAATAATCAAAAACCTCCAATTTTTATTTTTTTTATTTTCTCCCTATCAAATTTTACCCGGTTGTTTCTGGACTAAAAATGTTTCCTCATAGGTTTGCAAAAAGTCGCAGACCTATGTGTTTTCCCACAACAGTTGAGGAACAAAATTACCATATATACTCGAGTATAAGCCTACTATTTCAGAACATTTTTTATGCTGAAAAAGCCCCCTTCGGCTTATACTCGAGTGAGGGTCCCACTTGAGTCAATAAGTTTTCCCAGTTTTTTGTTGTAAAATTAGGTGTATCGGCTTATATTCGGGTCGACTTATACTTGAGTATATACGGTATACTTATCAGGGATTTGGGATGCCTGAGGCAGGCAAAACACAGTCCTCGATAAGTGTCAGCATTGGGACTAATTGGATAGACCAGAGTGGGCCATGTTTTTTTACCCAAATGTCGACACGGTTGACATTGACACAGTTTCAAGTGTACCGCATTCACTCGCTATGCTTCGGGCATGGTGCATCGCTACAATTGGCACACTATTTATTTTATTCTCCCACCATGCCCTGTCGACCTTGCCCATGTAGACCTAATGCTTGTGTTGACCTAATGACCTGTTGACCTTGAACCATGTTGACCTTTACCCATGTCGACCTTACTGCCTGTCAACCTAGTGTTGTCGACCCAGCAGCATTGCGCCAAGGAAGGGTCATATCCTATATCTGTTTTTGCATATTGTCGACCTAGTTACTGTAGACCCAATGACCGTATCCTGCTGTGATTGATGGCCATTTGATCTATGTAGGGATCCCCCTTTGGTCTACCCCAGCTCTTTTAGTGTTACCAAAGAGATGGAGGAAAGCTTACAGACCCCCGATAAGCCGGTACTCCCTCTGTCCCAAGATTCTTATCATAATCCTTCACCAATGACAAATTTTGCTTAAAATGTGATCTCTTCCTGCTAGTATTGATCTTTAGGACAGCACTGACTGGGGGTTAGGGCACCTATACAGTATTTTCTGTTTGGAAGCATGCTAGTGATTGGATATTTGAGGCTTATATCCTGCACACACTATATGCTGCACTATCCATATAGTTAATGAAATCAGCAGTGCCGTGAAAAAAATAACTTGCAGGTAAAACACTGAACAATATATTTAGTGACGTCACCTGGAGCCACGCCGAACATGCGGTCATTGATTTATATTGTCAGATTTGATTTGACTGCATGTTCAGATGATAGGGGCTATCTTTAACAATTCATGTAAGTGTGCATCATTAATGATATAGTGCAGTGGTTCCCAACCCTGGTCCTCAAGGGTGCACATTTTCAGGTCACCCGGCAGGTGCACTCATTATTCAGGCACATTTGAAAAGATCCACAGGTGGAGCTAATTATAGCACTTGTGATTCTGTGTGGAGACCTGCAAAACATGCACTGTGTGGGGGTACTTGAGGACCAGGGTTGGGAACCACTGATATAGTGGATACACACTGAATGACCTGCACAATGATATCGTTACATACAGTATATTGTGGGTAACGTTTATGAAAATAGTATAGTGTGTACTCCGCTTTACACAAACTGGAAGATGAGCTTTGTCACTACACTGGTGTTAGAGGAACAGAAAGCAGTAAACCACTGCTCCAAGGGATTATGCATCAGAGCTCTGGTGGGAAGGTTTGTTTAGTAATCTCTTTAGGACAGATTCAGTAAGACAGGGGCAGCTGGTAGAGCTACTTCTGGCGTCTACGTGATATGTATCTTGCTGACTTTCTGCTTGCAGCCTATGGAGTTCCAAGCAGAAATCGGCAACTGTAACTGCCCGCTATTCATCAAATTTAATGTTCCTTGTACGGGGAATATGTCTGCTTATTATTTGATGATTTAAGTGTTTAATCCAGTGTGTTCATGTTGTCAATAAAGTTAATTTGTACGCTCCTGTTTGTGATTAAGGTTGATTCTAAACTTATAGAGGAATTAAGGGTCGTATATCAGACTGCCTATTGACTGAGCTGTAGAAGAGCTAATGGTAACCTGTTATAGTCACTCTTATGTTGGCCAAAAAAGGAAAGATAGGACTGGCCCTAAAATGGGACTGAACTGGGGGCGCTATAAATGATTGGAGTCTCCTGCAGCCGCTAAGAAATGGGGTAGTTACACCCGAACATATATATATGGATAGACAACAGGGTTAAGCCGTTCATAGATTGAGTCATAAAAAATGAATAAATAGATTGGATGATCTTCTACATGATGATTTAATAGAATAAAATACATTGAATAAAACAATATAGAATAAGAATAAATAAAATGAAGCACCCACAAAATAGTCAATGTCCCTGAGAGTCCGTTTCTATGAATACCCCTTAGTATGGGAATATGAATGGAAGAATAGTTACCACCCTGTGATAGGTAAGTGTAGCGTCCACTTAAGTCCTTGTGCTCTGCCCAAAGGTGGTATGAATAACCGGAGATCCGCCGGAAATGTTTTTATGGAAAGAGACTGTAAATGAGGTTGAAATTGTGCCTTTTTTCAAATTATGCGTGAGTATCCAGGGGTGAGTGGGTAACTGATTCCAAAGACTTGAGAAGGTTTCCAGTTGGTGACAATCCCAAGGGGTTGGTTCGGACTGTAATCTGGGGTTCTGTGTATATAAGTGGGTGTCCAAACAGCTCATTGGCGTATTTTGCTACTCTAGGTAGCTTTATCAAAGGTGAGACCCACCACTGAGGGGCCGAGTAAGCCTCATCTTACCTGGTGCTGCACACGGTGGGGATGGGGGGAAATTAATTTGATGGTCCAGTGAATTTCCTCCTCTTCCTTTCACTAGATTTCACTCGTGTGGGGCGACGTGAACCTGATCACTGGGCTCTGAATACTCACAGCCCAGGGATCAGGTGTGAATCCGGTTCATAGTTCAGTCAGGTGCTTAGAAAAGTAATGCAAGTGGGCAGTACGGATGGTGTAATGGTTAGCATTACTGCCTCACATCGCTAAAGTCATGGGTTCGATTCCCACCATAGCCCTAACTCTGCGGAGTTTGTATTTTCTCCCCGTACTTGCATGGGTTCCTCCAGGTGGGTTGGGATCATTTGGTCTACAGCATGATGGTCGATAGTCATTAGGTCGACATGGGAAAAAGTCAACATGGTTCTAGGTCGAAAGGTCATTAGTTCGACAATGTCTAGGTCGACATGGGGTTTTTCACAGTTTTTTACCTGAATGTCAACACAGTCGACATGGACACAGTTTAAAATGCACTGCATCCCCTTGCTGCACTCGCGATGTGTCGCTATAGATCACTTTAGAGTTATGCCTGGTACACACCAAGACGGTGGTGCTCGTGAGCGGGTCGTCACAGGAACGTACGACCCGCTCATGAGCTGACGGCGCTGCCGACACGCCGCGAAAATGCAGCTGATGTGATCGTGATCCGATCAGGACCCCCTCCCACTGCAATGGTCGGTTCTGAGATCTTACCTGCAGCAGGTAGGATCTCCTAAAAGACCGACCGACCCGCGGGGTCGCGCATCGGATCGGGATTGCATCAAAAGGACACTGAAATGGCCCAAAACACGGCCAAGTTACATGCAATCGGTCGAGATTGTATCTAAATTGACTCGTTTTGGGCCATATCATCCTGGTGTGTGCCCCACATTAGTCTTCCAAAAAAAAAAAAATGCTTAATGGTATTAATAAAATGTTAATTAACTTTAATACATTAAAAGATGAATGAACTGTATGGAAATATTGCTGTATTTTATGTTATCCTCATTTCCTCTGATATGAACACGTTTAGTTCATAAGTTCAGCTTTCTTTAGGAATCAGTGTTCCCAGCTTGTCAGTGGAGGACTGCGGGGCCTGTGGCAGGTGAATGTCCTGTCGTACAGACATTTTCCCAGGCTGCCTCCTGTCTTTCTCTCCGGGGATCTTTTAGTCTGTTTACCAGCATAGAATTGATTCTGTGAGTGAATCACATCAGTGTAATTTATTCTCTGCAGTACAGCCAAACTGCGCTGCTATATTTAGCACATCTGTGATTTTTAGAACAATATACTGAGATGACCGAACCCAAATGAAGTCACAGAGAGAACTATACATCTATATACCACATCTGTTACAATGTAGCGGGAATATAGAATGTGCTCCAGTGAACCAATGGACAGCTATAGTAACTGAAAAAGCACTAATCCTTCATACTGGCCAAATGCCACAGTGATTGTCCTGTTTCTCATCAGCCACTTGGACCTTGACTAGTCATGTAATGAGCTGGAAATGAAACTACATATAATTGTCCATTGATCCTGTTGAGCAAAACACTGAGTAAATTCACTTCACCTTTCTAAATGAAAACGCGCTTAGTTGATGGAACATCTCACGGTCCATGTTGTGACACAATTATTTTGTGATTTCACTAAAAGCTAATCTTTTAGTTCTTCTGGAATATGTCCCCTGATGGTAAGTCTTTGTCTGAGTCTAGTGTTACAGGCAATGCTGGGGTCTATTACCCTGTATGAGAACTTATTTGATTGACAGTGTGTAGACTGTTATAGACCATGCTTTGTGAGACTCATGTCGACATTGTGACTGTCGATGACGCTCTTGTCGTCCTATCGCTTGCGTCTAACTTTCATTACCTTAGATCTAGATGCTGTCAACTATCTTTAGGCATCTAACTTTGACTAAGCTTGGAAGGTCGGCGCTATACTGTGGGTTAAACGTGATGTTCTAAGGAATAGTCTCACATAGGTTAGTTCTTCGCAGTTCTATCTTCCAGCTTTGCTTCAAATTTTTCCAAATCTTCAAAACTCCCCCACGGACATGAAAAGCAAATGAAATAAAAACATATATAGTGTAGTACGAAGGACTAACATATGTGAGACTATTCCTTAGAACATCACGTTTAACCCACAGTATAGCGCCGACGTTCCAATTTTTTTTCTGTATTTCATTGTTGCACACAGGGTGATAACCCCTGTAGGTTGGTAGGCTGCCATTTGATTTGCCAACAGAATTTAAAAAAAAAAGTCTTGTATTGATTAAGACAAAAACAAAGATTTTGTACCAATATGTCGTGCGCTAGGACATGCAGCTTAGGTACAAGACAGGGGATTGAAGGACCACTTCAACCAAACAGGACATACAATACCAAAAAAGAGTTTCTGAATTGTCCCAGTGCGCTTAGTCTCAGATGAATTCTCTCAGTTTTCGTTTGAGATATGAGTGGACCCCAAAACAGAAAACAAAGAAAAAAATAGTGTAATACTATTTAACATATAACGATGCACCAAGTTTTAAAAGTCTTGAAGAGTTTGACCCGTACCAGAATTATATGTCTACTTGTATTGTAGACTCAAGCGTATTGGTAATGTGGGGGCTGTATCCCAAAGCATGTCACCTCTTCTTCACTTTTCCTCTGAATGTGGTGGTAGACACTTGGAGGGGCACAAAGAGAAAAGAGAAATCCTTGGTGCAATAACGTTTTATTCAAACAAAAAAAATGCAGTAAAACAATAACAGAGGTAGGATCTCAGGACTCTCACCCTATATTAATGTCCACAATGGAATGTTGCAGACGAAACAAGCATGATGTTATACTCAACAGGCGTCCCTGGATGCTGAATATTGGGATCCAAGTGTCCTGGTAAACTCCTCTGTCTCCACAAGCCGCCGACCGGTTTCGATACCAAAGTATCTTCCTCAGGGCATGTGGAAATGGTGAAACATGATCGGTATTTAATTTATCCCCCTTCCGGGGTTTCTAAAAGACAGGCCTAATTCCAGACATAGATTTCTCTATCATCTAAAATCCTATATACATTGGTGGTGTGCCGTTATCCTAGATTCCCATTCCGGGACGTTTTTTGTGGTGAGCAGACGGAGGAACAGCTGTGAATCATTCATCGCTTGAACACGCTGTGCACTTCTTGGTTGGCATCCGTCGGAAGTGACGTTTGCGTGCCACATGCGTTCCATCTTGCGTCCCCGAACTTCCGGTTTCTTTAGTTTTCTCCCGGACGGGGAACAGCAACAGGATAGCGTAAATAGAGGTTCCACCTCCTATATTATTCCTTATTGATGACGCTGTCACGTCTATACACATCCCAGAGTCCTCAGTGTATAAAGTGCAAATGTGCCGTCAATATAAAAATAGAAAATGATAGAAATATATGAGTGACAAGATAAAAATACATAATAAATACATATTAAAAAAATACTATAAGAATAGAAAAATTATAAAAACCATTTTGTTTCGAAGTCCTTATTAAGTCCGCTCGGCATAAGAGTTTTATAATTAAGAATCAGAGACATTTCACATTTAGCTAGTTTTTTTGTTAAATCGCCACCTCTTGCACCTGGAATGACTTTTTGAAGCACATAAAAATTCTTTATTTCTTTTGGATCACATTGGTGGCAAGTTTTAAAGTGCATTGCAAGTGCATGTGTCTCTACACCTTTGCGTATATTACGCAGGTGTTCTCCTAATCTTACTTTAAAAGGCCGAGTTGTCCTCCCAATATAAAATTTAGAGCAGGTACACTCAATGGCATAGATAACGTTAGATGTGTGACAAGTTAAAAAATCCTTAATTTTAAAAGGTTTTCCATTGATGTCAATCATTTCAATTTTCATTCCAAAAGTATTTTTAGTGTTTTTGCATCCCAAACAATCCCCGCATCTAAAAAAAACCTTTAGATAAAACAGTAGATTTCTTTGGGGAGGTGGGACACATACTCTGCACTAATTTGTTTTTCAGATTGGGTGCTCGTCTGAAAATAACATTGGGTTCCTGTGGTATTTCTGACCCTATTATCGGGTCCTTTTTGAGGAGACCCCAATGTTTTTTCAGTATCTTTTTGATTTCATAGTGCTGGGATGAAAAATTGGTTGTAAAAGCCCATTTAAACCGATCCGTTTGATCTGTTGATCAATATTTGTTTTCTTTTTTAAAAGATCTTCTCTTTTAAGAAGTTCTACATCTGTGATAGTTTGTTGCAATTTGTTTTTGTCGTAACCACTGTTAGAGAAATGTTCACTCATTTCTCCTGCTTGCTCTAAATATATAGCAGGATCTGTGCAGTTGCGTCTTAGCCTTTTAAATTGGCTAAGTGGAATAGTTTCCAGCCATTGCTGATGGTGACAGCTATCTTTGTTGATGTAGGACCTAGAATCAGTGGGCTTCACAAAGTTTCTGGTTTTCACTTTTCCCTCTTCTATGTATATGACCAGATCTAAAAAGTTCAGGGGGACCACCATGGGCACCAGGTTTGCCCCAAGTTATGCTAACATCTTTATGGGTGCGTGGGAAACCGAATACATCTGGTCCCACCACCCATATGGGGCAGACCTGGTGACATGGCGGAGATATTCTTTTCTTATGGAAAGGGGATAAAGATAGTCTCGACTCCTTCTGTGAATACCTAAATACTAATGATAGAGGTATCAAACTCTCTTTTATGATCAGCCAAAGCTCCGTGAACTTTTTAGATCTGGTCATATACATAGAAGAGGGAAAAGTGAAAACCAGAAACTTTGTGAAGCCCACTGATTCTAGGTCCTACATCAACAAAGATAGCTGTCACCATCAGCAATGGCTGGAAACTATTCCACTTAGCCAATTTAAAAGGCTAAGACGCAACTGCACAGATTCTGCTATATATTTAGAGCAAGCAGAAGGAGAGTGAAAATTTCTCTAACAGTGGTTATGACAAAAACAAATTGCAACAAACTATCACAGATGTAGAACTTCTTAAAAGAGAAGATCTTTTAAAAAAGAAAACAAATATTGATCAAACAGATCAAACGGATCGGTTTAAATGGGCTTTTACAACCAATTTTTCATCCCAGCACTATGAAATCAAAAAGATACTGAAAAAACATTGGGGTCTCCTCAAAAAGGACCCGATAATAGGGTCAGAAATACCACAGGAACCCAATGTTATTTTCAGACGAGCACCCAATCTGAAAAACAAATTAGTGCAGAGTATGTGTCCCACCTCCCCAAAGAAATCTACTGTTTTATCTAAAGGTTTTTTTAGATTTGGGGATTGTTTGGGATGCAAAAACACTAAAAATACTTTTGGGATGAAAATTGAAATGATTGACATCAATGGAAAACCTTTTAAAATTAAGGATTTTTTAACTTGTCACACATCTAACGTTATCTATGCCATTGAGTGTACAGTACCTGCTCTAAATTTTATATTGGGAGGACAACTCAGCCTTTTAAAGTAAGATTAGGAGAACACCTGCGTAATATACGCAAAGGTGTACACATGCACTTGCAATGCACTTTAAAACTTGCCACCAATGTGATCCAAAAGAAATAAAGAATTTTTATGTGCTTCAAAAAGTCATTCCAGGTGCAAGAGGTGGCGATTTCACAAAAAAACTAGCTAAATGTGAAATGTCTCTGATTCTTAATTATAAAACTCTTATGCCGAGCGGTCTTAATAAGGACTTCGAAACAAAATGGTTTTTATAATTTTTCTATAATTTTTCTATTCTTATAGTATTTTTTTAATATGTATTTTTTAATATGTATTTATTATGTATTTTTATCTTGTCACTCATATTTCTATCATTTTCTATTTTTATATTGACGGCACATTTGCACTTTATACACTGAGGACTCTGGGATGTGTATAGACGTGACAGAGTCATCAATAAGGAATAATATAGGAGGTGGAACCTCTATTTACGCTATCCTGTTGCTGTTCCCCGTCCGGGAGAAAACTAAAGAAACCGGAAGTTCGGGGACGCAAGATGGAACGCATGTGGCACGCAAACGTCACTTCCGACGGACGCCAACCAGGAAGTGCACAGTGTGTTCAAGCGATGAATGATTCACAGCTGTTCCTCCGTCTGCTCACCACAAAAAACGTCCCGGAATGGAAATCTAGGATAACGGCACACCACCAATGTATATAGGATTTTAGATGATAGAGAAATCTATGTCTGGATTTAGGCCTGTCTTTTAGAAACCCCCGAAGGGGGATAAATACCGATCATGTTTCACCATTTCCGCATGCCCTGAGGAAGATACTTTGGTATCGAAACCGGTCAGCGGCTTGTGGAGACAGAGGAGTTTACCAGGACACTCGGATCCAAATATTCAGCATCCAGGGACGCCTGTTGAGTATAACATCATGCTTGTTTTGTCTGCAACATTTCACTAAGCCAAATTCACACTATGGCACATGGATTGAGTCAACATTCACGTTATGCCACACAGATTAAGGCAAAATTCACATTTTCCCACATGGATTGAGCCAAAATACACACTATACCAAAGGATTGAGCAAAAATTTAATTATGCAACAAAAGTGCTGCTTACCTACATGCTCATTGCCAGGGGTTCCATGCTCGTTGCCATGTGGGATTACAGGCTCATTGCAAGGGGGAATACATGCTCGTGGTAACTGGGGGAAAGCCGTCGCCAGGCAGAAGTGACAGCCAGGCAGAGAGCGGGAGGCTGCCCGGCTGTTTTCAGAGTACTGCAGGTCCAAGCTATTTGAAATAAGACCCCTTTTCACACCAAAAAATGCAGGGAATTACCCAGGAATATGGTCCCAGCATCATGCAGAGACATTCCTGGGTTACACCAGCCTAGTCCCTGCATTTTCTGGTGTCAGGGGGAAAGCCCAAACCGGCTATAGCTTCGGAACCAACTGACCCATTTACATGAGACCAGTATCGTATTGAAGAACTTTTGGGTGGGATTCGAATGATTTTGGTCCCGTGAAACGGCCATTTGGTTCCAGAGAAATCTGCCCTCAAACAACATGAACAGCCATGAAATTACATTTCAGAAATGAAAAATCAGTTTACTCACAATACAAATGTAGCCAGGCCCATCTTTGCAGGGGATGGCGATTCTACCGCCATGCCCCGTCAGCGGCCGGCTACCGCAAGGGGCGCGCATGCACGAGACGCTCGTGTGGGCTAGCGACGCAGGGCCAGGCTTGTTGGAAAGCTCTGGCCCTCAGCTACGAAATGGGCCTATTTGGAGAGTGGGCCTGGAGCTACAGCTCCATCAGGCCCATTGTTAATCCGGCCCTGATTTCAACTAACTCCATCAACTGGCTTTATGCTATTAGGCTAACACCAGCTATCTGTGTTTTTCATTGTTCATTATTGTAAGTTTTATTTTGATTGCCTGATCATATTGTCAATTAATATTTTTTTTTAGATATATTTTTAAATTGTAAAAATGTTTGTTAATCTAGTGCAATCTTTTAATTGGTATTTTCTGTCTGTGGGGTGCGAGTACCCACACTAGACTGCTGCTTGAATAACAAGCCTGATTGAGCACCCTTATGGTACTGTATATAAAATTCACTCTGATCAGTGGCAGCTCTTACTATTTAGCAGTAAGGGGGCTGCCACAATGCGCCCCCCCCTCCACTGCCACTAACGATGCCCCCGCCATAATTCCCACGCCGTCCTGGCCACCGGTCTTCTGCACAGGGCCAGCGCATGCACAGTAACTGCATACATGCTCAGCAGCAGCCCTCGGAGGCTTAATCTGGTTCCCGGGTATGGCGCATGCACAGTATAATCTACGGTACTGCGCATGCGCAGCTCCCGATTTGGGGGCTGCCGCACATTTGCGCACAGAGGGGCATCCCGGAGGAAGGGAACACCTCCCAATGGAACTGCCTTGAGTGACTGGCAGGTCAGACTTCAATAGGAAGTCACTGCTAGTCACATTGGCCCGGGGACACAGTAGTGGGGTATTTTTTAGGGAGCGCTTCCCAGAAAAAAACTCGCCCAGTGGAGAGTGCTCCCTAAAAAAAACCCCACCACTGTTAAGTAGCTAACAGTACATGCTCCTATTATCCCCACACTCCCCAATAGGTGATTTAGGTTATGGCTGTTTCTCCTGGCTTCTGTCCATTGTCAAATCTGCAAACAAACTCTTGATGAGCATAAATATAATGAGGCACAGCCAGGGACATGTTTATATTGGATTTGATGAATCACTTCAACATCGGGGAACACAAATCCTGAGAACATGTGAGATTAGTAAATTCACAGATTTTTTTAAACTACAGTGTGTGTGTGTGTGTGTGTGTGTGATATGCATCAGAGAAATCTAAGTAATAAAGTGTTGGAATTTGTGAACCTCCCTGAGATTTATTCTGTGTAAGTTTGTGCTGCTTGCATTCACCATGTTTCATGGCAGCCATCCTGCATATTGTGGAGTTAAATGGTTTAAACGACCTTGACTGGTTCTTTTGTTACCAAGCATGTATACTGCCTGGAGGCTAAAGTTATCCTGGTTAATTATAAGTATCGATCTTGATCAACTCAGTTTGATAAATTCAACAAATGATTTTGACAATAAATTTATTGGATGATGTGTATGAAGATCTTATTGACGGTCTAATAAGATTTGTTTATAAAGTTATGGAAATAGAGGATGTTAGCAAAGTACAGCAATGGCAAGATATATTGTTTAAGGTCTGAGAAGTGGATCTATACTGTGCGATGCCTACGGTGTATTTTACAGATGAAGCTCTCTTCATCTTTGCAGGGGCTGGCGATTCTATCGCTATCATGCTGGAACTTCTAGTTCTACAATTAAAAACACAGTGCTGACACTCAACAATATTGAGCTCTGCTACAGAATCTAATATTGAGCAATAATCAAGGTCATTGGTATATTTATTGGCCAAGAAATACTAGCCCACCAACCAGTCTATGTGATCTCATATATGTGGTGGGTCCCTAATACAAAATTTGAATCCAAGGGGCAGAACCACAAAAAGACTAGAAAAATCCAGTCACCCAAGGGCAGAACCCTAGTCAAACACTAATGTATTAGTGGGTTTCCCACTGGTTTCTGCAAGTTCTGAGCTAATGGCACTGCTAAACAACATCCAAGGAAGTAAGCACGATTGTTTTCCGACCACTGGGTCTCTGGCCCTTAACGTTGCCTGTTTCTTTGTGCTTCTTCAAAAGAGCTTAAACGGCACATTGAGAAACCCCAGTCTACTTTGAAATCTATGATCATGAGGGGGAGTAGGGGAAGTGGAAGTTAATAATCCACACACAGTTATTTATAATCCCTTTAGTATTTGGGATTTTGGAGGACCGCATTTTTAAATTGAAATTTGTCAGGGGTGCTATCCAGGCAAGCTATAGCTAGTTTTGGTTAGAGAGGGAGAAAAGAATTTGCACTACGGAGTGCATCCGTAGCGCAAATTCTTTTCTCGCTCTCTAACCAATACTTTGAAATCTATGCCTGGCAAAGACTTGCCGAGATAGCAAAACTACCTTGTGTCTTGTCATCGTGTACGACATGTGACATGAAACAGTCACTAACTGAAACAGAAACAACACTGTAGAAGGCTGTTTCAACCTATGGTAATCATGATCACCTGTTTCTTATGAATAGTTAATTCTACACCTGACTATGGGCCTAATTCAGACTTGATTGCAAACCACGTTTATTTTCAAATGGACAAAACCATATTGTTCTGCAGGTGGGGAAAATGTAACTTGCAGAGAGAGTTAGATTTGGGGGAGTTACTGAGTTAGTTTCTATGCAGGGTAAATACTGGGTGCTTTACTTTTACACCGCAATTTAGATATTAGTTTGAACACACCCCACCCAAATTCCTCTCTCCACATGTTACATCTGCCCGACCTGCAGCGCAACATAGTTTTATCCATTTTAGAAAAAATTTGTTTTGTGATCAAGTCTGAATTAGGTCCTATAATCCTACAACTTCCCTGACTTTGTGCAAATGTACCTAGAAGAATTGATGCTGTTTTGAAGGCAAAGGATGGTCACACCAAATATTGATTTAAGCCTGCCAATTCCAAATTTTGCTTGCGCTTATGTCAAACTGAAGGTACTATTTTTCATGTTTTCTCGGAATGCATACCTTTTGGATTAAGTGTATGCCCTTATAAAAATGTTTTGAGTCTTAAATTATATTTATATCCTTCTGTAGCTCTTGTACATTGTTACCCTAGTTCAGTAAGAGAAAAACTAATTTATTTTCACAAACGAAGAGAAGAAAGCACTCCAAAACCTCCAAAAATATTCATCAGTAGGAGTGGTCATTCTAGACAGAAAATTCTATGAAGAGGAAGCAGAAAAATTGTTGTATGAAATTTACACATACAAAAGATTGGAACAAGATCCCACTGATGAGTATCAAAGAGTATTATTACAACAATTACAGGAGAAAGTCAATTACAATTTACAATTACACAGAAATAATTTGATTTCATGTATGTTAAACTTCCAAAAATGTTATCACTACCCAAAATCCATGAAGACCAGCAACACCCATCTGGATCTATTGTTTCTGGGATTGGATCAATAACTTAAAATCTTTCCAAACGCATTGACTTTTTTCTACAAACATTGGTAAAACAACAGAAGAGTTTCCACCATAAAGACACTATGAGCATTCTTCAAACGATAGACAAAATGGAATGGAAAGAACCGAAAAATCTACAATTTCAAACAGTCACATAAATTTGATAATGGACAACATTGACTTTATTTTACATCACAATTATTTTTGGTATAATGGCGCCTTCCTTAATCAAGAACAAGGTGCGTTAATGGGAACAACATTTGTACCTAGCTATGCGAATCTCTTTGTAGCATGGACAACAACATACATGGACAAACAACAAATATATTGAGAAAATTATTTGTTGGAATAGATACATTGATGACCTCTTCTTCATCTTCATCAGAAGAACTTACCGAATTTATCCAACATATGAACAATAACAAATTAAACTTAGAATTCACCACATCTTACAGTAATTAATTGGTTGTCTTCCTGGACCTAGAAATCTACATAAAGGAAAATAAAATTCAGACTAGAACACATTTTAAAAAGTAAATGGGAACAACATTCTCTCCTATAACAGCAACCACCATCGTCAATGGATAACAAATATACCGGGAGGACAATTCCGTCGTAGAAGGAATTGGATGGAAGAACAAGTTTTTGAACAACAAAGTCAAGACTTAAAAAACAAATTTCTTCAGAGAGGGTATGAAACTTAATTCTTGGATGAGCAAATAAAAAAAATCAAAGTCTTTCAATAGACAAGAATTGATCAACTATTCATCAAAAGAACAAACTGAAATGCCGATAGCCTTCATCACGCAATTCAATAGTAATCATGAGATGACAGAAAAAATGCTGAATGATCACTGGCACGTAATAATTATAATCAAAGAATTGAAACAAAATCGAGACCAAAAATAATATATCAAAGAGCGAAAAACTTGAAACAAACACTAACAAACAGTTATTTACCTGTTCAAAAAGAAAAAGACACGGAAAGGCTTTTTTATTGCACAAAATGTATGGGGTGTAGAAACTAACAAACAAGTACAATGCCAACAAAATCCTTTTCCTCAAAGAAGAATAAAAAACTTTTAAAGTCATAGAACATATATCCTGTGAGACAGAGGGAGCAATATATATATACTGGAATGACAGATATTTGTTACCAGTGGCACAGGATACAGATAATTGTTTAAATATCATATAGACTGGCCCCCTACCTATATTTATCAAACCTCTAGATATTTTGTCAAAATTAGGGTTGTGCTACTGCAGACACATACATGCAGATCATTTATTTAGGAAAGAAAAGATTGTGTCTATAGTGCGATACACCTCAATAAAAATAATAATTGCACAATAAGATATAACTTTTAATGTTGATTTGTTAAAAACTTAGTGAAAAATATTAAAAAGAAACATTCAGACAGAAACAGACAAGTGAAAACAATGTGCGTGTTAAAACAGCACGTGTGGGAATGTCGTGTGTGTTTTGAACGTCTCTTTATAATTTTATTTAATCAGCAACTGTTGTATGCTTACAGACTCTCCATAATAAAAAAGATAGTCTAATTTCTTTCTTATTTCTTTGTATTTATATTTTTAGTATTTGTTGCTCATGTGGCAAAACAAAGAAACACTGTTGTACTGTTTGAAACACACTCTGGCTGCTCTATTAATGTTCTACATCAAGCAGATTGTTGCACATATAATCAGCCACGGAGTGCGTTTCTTAAGTGGTTAGAATATACTGAGACAGTCCTAGGTTGTCAGGGATACATATGTATCAGTATTTATTGCACCAAACAGGCAGTTAAATAAACATGCCTCCAAATCTGGTTATTGCCATAACAAACAGTGATCCAGATAGTGTAATTAATAATTGCGCATTTTATGTGGTGCGGCCGCAACCATTCATTATATGCGCCTGGTATTCACACTGTTAGCAGGAACAGACCGAGCAGTGTACCGGTCAAATCCTGATACAAGCTGAGATCCTCAGCGTGTTTGGTGCAAAGCGCTATGGATATGGAGCTGCAGCATACGTAATTAGGAGAAGTACATTAGAGCTCTTAAAAGAGCTAAATACATTTCAGGGCTGTTAAGTAGCGATCTCAGGACACACACACGAACATGAACCACATGGCTGGTGCTGCCAGCACGCGCGTTTCGCCTCCCGCTTCCTCAGGGCCCTGTTTTTAACAAATCAACATTAAAAGTTATATCTTATTGTGCAATTATTCTTTTTCTTGAGGTGCATCGCACTATAGACACAATCTTTTCTTTCCTAAATAAATATCTTCTGGAGTGCCTTTGTGGCCAACAATATGTAAGCCAAACTAAAGTAAAAGTAAGAATAGCAGGACACGTGTAAAGACCTGCATTGTATTTGCCCATTTCTTAGAAATACGAAATCAAGTTCCTAAAAGATTAACCTTTATGGGAATTCACCAAGTTGAACCTCATCTGAGAGGAGGCAATGCCATATCCACCTTGAAACAAAGTAGATTTATCTATTGGACAAACTTGAGCCTAATGGCCTGGATATTGAATTAAAAGCATTTCTCTAATACATGTATGTTAATCACTTTCCTTGTCATGCTCTTTTTCTAAGATATCTATTTTTTACTTTCTTTTATTTCTATTAAGAATTTGACTTATTATTTATTTACATTTTATAATTTTTTTGATGTCATTTGTTTTTATACAAAAAGAAGTGTATGTGATGGATCTTTGTAGAAACCATGCAGCTACCACCATTAGAAGGCACTTCCTTAAAAAGCCTTTACAAGAGATATAATACATATTGTGGAAGGAATCAAGTGGGAGAATGATTTTATTCTGGTTATGGCTGATGTTCCGTCATTATACACAATTATGAAACACGAGGAAGGTTTTAAAGCAATGGAAAAAAAGCACTTTAAAAAAAAGCATGGTACTTGTTTCCTAGAACGGCCACAATCGTGAGTGATCGTGGCTCTTAATTAAGGGACACGATCCTCACGATGTGGCCGATTTTTGACAATTTTTTCCCTTTGATTGACAGAAATCGGGTCAATCGGTCGGTCGCGACCAATTAAAATCGGCCGCGATGCGACCGACCGATTGACCCGATTTTTCCATAGACTTTAATGTTAAAAAATCTTTTAACATTGAAATCGGGAGGATCTTGTCGGTCTTGTGCCATTATAATGGCACAAGATGAGATGGACTTGATTAAGTCCATCTCACATAGTGAAAAATGATAAAAAAGGTGAAATGGGCCAATATGACCCATTTCACATTTTTTATGTGCCCGCCATGACCCCACGATAGACGTCAACCCGAAGCGTGGCGAGCGCAGCGAGCCCGCGAGGGGCGGCGGTGCGCGTCCTCCGACCTTTTCATTCCCCTACTATCCACTAGGGCGTGGAGTGAGAATAGAATAGTGTGGCGAGCGCAGCGAGCCACCGAGCCCGAAGCGTGGCGAGCGCAGCGAGCCCCGCGAGGGGACGCGTATACCTGTGAAGTTATACGCGTCCCCTCGCGGGGCTCGCTGCGCTCGCCACGCTTCGGGCTCGGTGGCTCGCTGCGCTCGCCACACTATTCTATTCTCACTCTACGCCCTAGTGGATAGTAGGGGAATGAAAAGGTCGGAGGACGCGCACCGCCGCCCCTCGCGGGCTCGCTGCGCTCGCCACGCTTCGGGTTCACGTCTATCGTGGGGTCTAGCCCACTTAGTAACATTTGGGGGGGCAATTGAAAATAATCAGGTGAAAAAAAAAAAAAATCGGGTGAAAAATCGGTCGGTCGGATCGGTCGCATCGCATGCGACCAAATCGCATGCGATGTGATCGATCCGATTTTTTATCTTACGACCACAACGATCTAAATCGTTGTGGCCGTGCTAGGAAACAAGTACCAAAAGCATCTCTAAAAGATCTACAGACATTCATTAAAGAAGAGGTTTTATTTATTTGAACAACTTACTATTTCTCTTTTAATGGCACATTTTATATACAAAGGTTTAAAACAGCTATGGGCACCAGGTTCACTTCCAGGAGAATTTTATCTGGAACCATTTGGAGCTAAACCAGAGACCTGGAGTAGATACATTGATGATATATTTTTTATTTGGCGAGGAGGTGAGAGGCTTTCAATATATTTTTATATATATTTAAATAAGACATTTTAAAATATTGAACGTACTTTTGAAAGTAGTATTAAATGCATCAACTTTTTAGATATCACTACATATGTAGAAGAAAGCACTTTACAAACCAAGAATTTTATCAGACCAACTAATCTGAATGCATGTATTGGGGCAAAGAGTTGTCACCACCCAAACTGGTTAGAGTCAATTCAGATGGGACAATTTAGACGTTTATAAAGAACAGACTACAGAACACTTTCACCAGTTCTGGGTACCCCATTGATAAAACTAAAAAAATAACAAATTGATAGAAAGGAGCTATTAGGATTAAAAAGCAAGGGCACAAATGAAAATAAATCATAATACAATTGTGCATTTATCCCCTCTTTTAATAGCCAGTATACGAAAGTCCCTCATGGATTGGGGGATATTTTTAAAGACCTGATCATAGGTGCCCACTTATCCAGGAAACCTGGTGCATATCTTGGAGGGCCCAAAACATCAAAAACTAATTTGGTTAGAAATGTCCAACCACAAAAAAAACAACAACGTGCATGGTAAAAACAAAGCGATTTTTCCAATGCAGCTGCAGGGGAGTTCAAGGAACAATTAAGAAAGTCACAAAAGTCCAAATTAATGCAGCACCTTTAATATAATGGACTTCATAACGTGTAGTAGTTTAAACATTATTTATGCCATTGAATGTAAAGGCACTTGAAAAGTGTGAATAGGAGAACACCTAAGAAACATCAGGAATGGGTTAACGGCCCACACACTTTCGGAACACTTTAGGCTATGCAATGGTAGCAACATATCAGAAATCAAAAGTTTCTGCAGTATTACACATATAAAAGGTCATTGGAGAAGAAAATATATTGGCCACGGCAGAAATTAAAACCATATTCGAGTTAGGAACGTTATTTACAAAATATTTAAATTCCGATTTAGAAATTAAATGGTTTTATGAACACTATTGCAGAATTTTTTGAGAAATGCTGACTCTATTTTAATGATTTTTTTTTAATTGTTTGTAATGAAGTCAGTATCTCTTAGCATAGACTGTGCAGGCAAGGAAATTTTGACTAGATCATAGATTATGGTTAGACAAAATCGCTTAGTCAAAATCTCCAGTGCATCTAGTCAAAATCGATTAGTCAAAATTGGCCATTAGCCAAAGTCTAATCGCAGGGCCATTTCTAGAGGCGGATAAGATGTGCAGCTGCCTGGGGTGCCGCACGGCTTGTCCGCCATTGTTAAAACCTCTGGGATGCCTGCTCCTTCTGCTGCCGCATCCCTTCAGAGGGGAGAGAAGAGCACATTGCACGTCTCCCCTTCCCCTCACTTTGTCCCTGTGACTAGGCTGTCAGCCAATCAGAGCTCGTGAGCCAGCCCGTGAGGTATGATTGGCTGAGAGCCCACTCACAGACACAGTGGACACAGTGAGGGGAAGGAGATATGAGCGCTAAGCACTCTCTTCCCCTAAGAAGTGGCAGCAGAGGAGACACCGGACTGGAGTGAGGGCAGGAGAGGCGCATACTGTGCTCCCCCCCCCCCCCCCCCACAACAGCAGCAGCAGGTGGTGATATGATAGCAGCAGAAACAATGGTGAGTTTCACTGCTGGTGGGAGATTCTGTCACTGTGGGGGCATACTTGGCACTATGGGGGCATATATGTATCTTGCACTGTGGGGTCATATCTTGCACTATAGGGGCATATGTGTTTCTGGCACTGTGGGGGCATATCTGGCACTGTGGGGGCATATATGGCACTATGGAGGCATATCTGGCACTGTATGGGCATATCTGGCACTGTGGGGGGCATATGTAAAATAGGCATCACGTTGTGTGGCATAATGGGCATCATGGTGTGGGGAGTATTGTGTAATTGGCATCAGGGGAGCCGAGAGATGGGGGGAGCAGGTACTAATTACCCGGGCCCAGGCTTGCTGAAGGGGCCCCGCAGGGGCCCTGGTTCGACCCCTCCCTTCCCCCTCCGTCCCTCCCAGGTATCAACAGTAGCACACACTTCTACAGCATGTGCTGTTCTGACAGCAGGCTCAGCAGTGTCTCACTGACAGAGTGAGAGGTCATGCTGAGCCTGCTGTCAGCACAGCACATGCTGAGGGTGTGTGCTGTGTCTGAGATTACAGTTTTTAGAGTTTTCTTTTACCCACCTCTAAACATTTTGGGGGTGTGGCCTAAGTGTGGGAGGTGCCCACACCACACACACACTTAGGCCACACCCCCAAAATTTTACCGGGGCCCGGCATTCCTCTCGGCTGCCCTGATTGGCATCACAGTGTGGGGTGAAATGGGCATCACGGTGTGCAGCATAATGTGTAATGGGCATCATGGCTAAAAAATGTATATTGACTTATGTAGCCTGTCATTGTTTGGGCTTGATTTGTGAGGTGTACTAGGTCACTGTGTGGGCCTTTATGTTTATATGTCACTGTGTGGCCTTCAGTCTGCCAACTTAAGCGTGGGAGGACAATGACCATTCCTGCGGTAACCAATGTCTAGTCATGCAAGTTGCAAAAGTGAGGTGTACGGTAATTGTTTGCCTACTAGACCACACCCATTATAGCTAGGCCATGCGCCTTATATTAAGCCACACCCCTCTTTTGCCTTCGGCGTGTGCAATTTCTTCACTACTACATTATGTATGGGGAGGGGGGCACATTTTTATTTCTTTGCACTGGGAGACAAATTGTCTAGAAACAGCCCTGTCTAATTGTGTGCACAGGGCTTAGGCCAGTGATACGGTTGCTTGCTTAATAGCTTCTTGATTTCTGTAATAAAATTGTCTGTCAATAAAATACAATAACTTCTGTGTTTGACGGAGAGGAGGCTACAAGGTATTATGGATGATAAAACAACAAGTAATTCGCTATTTGACATGCAGGTTAATCTGCTATTCTGTTTCACAATCATAAGTGCTGTTTCCAAACCTGTTCTGCTCTAAAGCGTACTTCAGGAACATCGACATGATGGCTCAGCTGGGAACATGTAGGGAAAATCACAACAAAGTCAGACAATGCAATCATATGTAATGAGAAATACTTACACGGCACAAAGGGGAGAGAGGCCTCTCATTCCGTGCTCTCATGCACACCGGCTTCTATTACTTTCGCAAACAACCACTATTTATTTCTGTGAATCATTTACCTGATAGACACAGTGATTTACATTAAATTGAAAACACCACATATTTTGGCCCCTTGTTCGCCTGAACCCATTGATAATGCCTATTCATTTAATGTGTCAATGGGTGTTAACATGGTTTAATGGGCATAAACATAAAAAAAGGAGTAAACCTAATATTTGATGTCCATAATTCCCAGACGGCCCACACACAAAGGATTGTCATGATGTCCATGAGGCCCAGACTACAGGCAATTATTCCTTGCAGAGGATTGCCATGATGCCCAAGGGTTCCAGATTACAGGCAGTTACTCGCTGCAAAGGAATTTCATAATATTAATGGGTTCCAGACTACAGTCACTCCCTGCAAGTTTATTATAACATACTTGTCAAACCTTCTGGAATGACTGGGAGGCTCCTAAAAATTGGATCCGCATACTAGCCCTTCGGAAATGTGGACCAGTACTCTACATCTTCTAGGGACCCCGGACCACACGTTCACGGAAGTTTGGGGTGTGGGCAGGACTAAAATTATGAAATTTTCTTGTAATTTTAGCCCCGCCTCTCTCCATAGAGCCACAAATCGCTGCATTTGACTAAAACAGGGTGTGGCTTAATAACATCAGCATCTATCCCACCCTTTGGAATGCAGATCAGTGTCTCCTCTATGGGCTTCTCCTGGAGAATAACATTGCGTAGTACACAAGTCTGATTTATCATGATGTCCATGGGTTACAGACTACATTCCCTGCAAAGGATTGTTAAGAATTAAAACATGGACATTTTCTTTATGACATATTATGACATATTACACATAATAGACATTCATAATAAACGTCACTCTGAACTTCAGACTGTGCAAAACTGTTTTTGGCCACTAAGGGAATCCTATAGATATGACTCAAGTCAGTAGTTACAAGTTAGATAGGTTGAACTCGATGGACTAAAGTCTTTTTTTCCAGTCTTAATTACTATGTATATCCCCTCTTTTTTTCCTCCAAACAAATAGGGAAACCAATACAGAGGTTTCCACAGATTGCTGCAAGCGGGCTGAGGATTAGTGGTCATCATATTTTATTTCATTTTAGTTTATGGTCTCTGATACTCCCACTTGACTATATCCAATGTTGTGTTTTAGTAGAACTCTGAACTTTACTACTGTACTGTATGCTGCAGAAACTCGTTAGTTGGAATTGCAATATTTTTTAACTATACCAGTCCTTTCTCAAGTCGTTTTCTTGAGAAAGGTCTGATATAGTCTGAAACATTGCAATTCTAATAAATTAACGATTCTTTGCAATTATTAGTCATTATTATGCCATGACTTAAAGTGCCATCAGGCCTAGAAATCGGAAAAATAGTGTCAAATCGCATGTGTTTTAGCTCTGATTCTAATCCGATGCGCGGTCCCATGTACATCAACTAAAAGCTGGAGATCGCAATGCCTACACTATTGATTTTCGGCTGGGATCGCATACGATACATCTTAAGCAAAAAGACTGCATTGGGTGTATTGTATGCAATCCTGCCATCTAGGAAGTTGCCGGAATATCGGAGAAGTGGGGAAAGTGTATGAGGCCTTTAGTTTTACACATTTTTAACAGATAAATTACATTTATTTTATGTACCATGGGCCTGATTCATGTTTGGAAGTAAAACAAAAAAAATTTGCTTTCAATTTATATTGTTTCTGTGTATAATAAATACTGTCATCTTTTGCATGTAGCCCACAAATGTTACCTATATTTGATTTCACTTTGAACATACCCCACCCAAATCTAAATCTATCTGCATGTTACATCTGCCCTAACTTCAGTGCACATGGTATTGCACAGTTTGCTGTACTTCCAAAAATGAATCAGGACACATGTGTATTTTGATTACAGCGGGCCAGATGTATCGAGCTTCAAAAAAGTGATAAAATGGAGAGCGATAAACAGCCAGCCAATCAGCACCTGCCTGCCATGTTACAGGCTGGGTTTGAAAAATGAGGTAGGAGCTGATTGGTTGGTTGTTTATTATTCTCCACTCTATCACTTTTTAAAGCTTGATACATCTGTCTGATATTTAGTATATACTGTATAAGTCAAAACAAGTTTGCACCAAGAAGTATACCAATAAGTTCAAGTTATGATTCCTGAATGAACTCCTCACCCCTTGTCCATGTATTATTCAGTTTGTTGGATTATTGCAACACATGGACTTCTGGACTCTACAGGATAAATTTACTTAGATGGGAGTTCTATTTCAGATCTTATTTAGTATATGGTTCTGTATTGCTAGATTGCTGATTTACAGTTGTTCTCAGAATTTTGTGTAGACATAAAGAAGCCATTTCACCTTCTGTGCTCAGTTAGAAATCACTACTATAATAAGGCTCTCATATGGTATGGTCAGTATAATCATGGACTATTTACGGATGTAGCACACATCAAATTGTCTTTTTCTGCCGCCATCTCATTTCCTATTCTGAAAGTATTAAAACATTGATAATGTTTACTTGCAATACCATGGTTAACCACAGTTTGCTGCTAGACCATTATAAATATTTGAACTCAGTCTGAACCACAATTTCCAATGAATGATAATAAATAATTTTAAAACAATTTTTAATAATTGAGCCAGAAGCATTTGTGGTCTGAACAAAGATATGGATTTCTAGCCCCTGGTAGGCAACAACTGCTGTTTAATTGCAGCTGATGTTAGCTACATCTAGATAAACCTTGAGCGGACACGGATTACATGTAAATTAATCTGGGTCCACTCACCACGCTTCGGACTAGGTGGCTCGCTGCGCTCGCCACACTATATAGAATCAACTCCATGCCGACGTGGATAGTGGGGGTATGAAAAGGTCGGGAGGACGTGTAACGCATGCGCTCGCAACGCTTCAGGCTGCCATGGATAGTGGGGGTGTTTCAGGTACACATTTACACCTGCCATATCATACATCTGAGAGCGTAATGATGACGTGTTAACTTGTAACTGGATTTGGTACTGGTGTAGTTTCACCGCGGCAGGGTAATGTACTGCTGACTGACTACAATACCGCTGACTGACTACGCTGGATCTGACAGGGACACTTAAGCGGCTGCAGGAACACTATGCTACTTCTGACTGACTACGCTAACTAGGCTGTCCACGGGAACACTACGCTGATTCTGACAGGGACGCTACACTGACGGTGTAACTGCTGCCGTGAAACTACACAAGTTGCTATGGTAATTAATACTCCAATTGGTTTGGTTATTAAAAAGACCTGTATAGGGGAATTTGAATGTCCAGAAAATGGTTTAGTCTTATACCACTTTCACATCGCCGACACGTTTTAAAAACCGGTATTTAAAACGGTAATTAAAACGGGTCAGAGCCTTAACATTGCCGCAGATTACCGTTTTAAATACCGGTTTATACCCCTTTCACATCGCACTTTTAAAACGGTAAATTGCCGGGTTTTTTTCCCTTTTTAAAACGTTTAAGCCTGCACTGTGAATGCATAGCATTGTACACATTCACATTGCACAAAAAACGGCAAGGAACCGTGTAGGACTCTGCTTTTTACACGGTTCGAAATGCCAGTTAACTTTAAACGGTAAATCGGCTGTGGTGCATTCACAGTGCAGGCTTAAACGTTTTAAAAAGGGAAAAAAACGGCAATTTACCGTTTTTAAAAGTGCGATGTGAAAGGGGTATTATTAAGGAGTGGTGAAAAAAAAACAACAAAGTTCTCTTGTCCCCGGTCTGGCCAGACGAGATGAAAAGAGAAAATTAAATATTGGGGAAAAACCTCCCATTACCTGCTGGCTTTAGCAATCCCAGCCCGTTTATTCAGAGTTGTATTGGGAGTAAGGCACAGTACTTGCTTTTGAAGAAGGTGCAGGCATGGAGGAGATCCCCATGCTCTGCAGAAGAGGGTTGCTCAATATAATAGATCAAATGATGCGTTTGTCCACCTCTTTTTAGGTGTTAGCGTCAGAAGACAACTGGACACAAAATACATATGTACTCTTGAACAAGGGATGGTCCTGCTCATCTGGGTATGGGTCGGGAGGGTTGGAAGGTCAAGACAAGCCTTAGGTCGACAATGGGAATATCGATAGTCAAAAGGACAACATCAGTTTTTCAATTTTTTGGAGCAGACATGTGCAAGGTTAGATAAATACTGTATATCTCTAAGTGCTAGCAATTTCAGTACAGTTTGCATTACTACTAGATAATTTAATAATCATTTTGTGCAATAGGTGATAAAATCATATTACTATTTTAAATTTGTTCTAGTATCATAATCCAATAAAATAAATAACTAAAGCAAGGCCCAAAGGTTTTTGATTTATTTTATTATTTGTGCTTCGCACACTAAGGAGCAAGTATTGGCACCATGAGTAATCTGATTATCAGGAACATCACTCTACTGTGTACAAACAGCTCTGACCGCAGCCTGATAGACTACTGTATCCTTCATTTAGTAATCCTGCCAGCAGTGAACCTGATGTGGGTGGATTGTCTTTAGTCACTGAATATGTAGAAGAACCCCTTGGTGGCTCTGGATCTGGGCGAGATTCCTCGTGTCGGTAGCCATCTTTGGTGTGGGAAGCACTGTCTTATCTGCCAGGTTAGGCTTTAAGGAGTTGAAAGTGTTTTTCTCCTCTTTGCTTAAATGCTTTATTCTCCTCTTGTAAATAACAAAATGATCCATAGAATGTAAACTACAAGAATACAAAGGATAGTGTGTAAGTAAGAACATTCAATGCAGACTCTATTACAGAAAGAAAGGCACTGATTGGGTAGGAAAGGGGCAGGGTGGGGCATCTGTGTGGGTCATGGCCAGCACGATTGTGTCCTTAAGGCTACGACCCCTCCGTGCAATGCCGGTATTTCAGGCAAATCATTCTACAAATTTTGGCAAGTTGTATAATTGTTTAGAAGTAAGTGAACTTACTCAAAGTCTTTGCCCCTCAGTTGCTGGTAGGTTTCATGGTCCATGTTCTGACACGGGATTATGTTGTTTGTCCACTTCAAACTGTGATCCTTCAGTTCTCCTGGAATAAATCCCCTGGTGGTATCACACACTCTAGTCCCATTCATTGCCGAGTCCTGCATGACAGACAGTGCTGGGATCGGCTGCTCAAGAGAAGAATGAAACGTGTAGCATTAATACATTGCTGTTTGTCCCAGCCTATTATGTATTCATTAGCAATCTGCAGCACCGAGGGGCCTAATCGTTTGAAAGCCTTCAGAGATTTCCTATATAGATAGATATGAAAAGTATCACATTTATATCACTGCTTTACTCTCTAACATACAGTATGTAAAAGGTAAACATCACTATATGTATGATTCGGATTCTTGTGTCACCATATGTCTATTGCCCGGATAGATAACACTGATCTCTATAGTAGTTATTTCCAAGTCTTACATTTTAGTAGTCCCCAACAAGGGAATGGTCATGTACAGTATATAGTGCGTGACAAGGGAATGGTCATGTACAGTATATAGTGCGTGACAAGGGAATGGTCATGTACAGTATATAGTGCCCGACAAGGCAATGGTCATGTACAGTATATAGTGCACGACAAGGGAATGGTCATGTACAGTATATAGTGCCCGATAAGGGAATGGTCATGTACAGTATATAGTATCCGACAAGGGAATGGTCATGTACAGTATATAGTGTCTGACAAGGGAATGGTCATGTACAGTATATAGTGTCTGACAAGGGAATGGTCATGTACAGTATATAGTGCCCGACAAGGGAATGGTCATGTACAGTATATAGTGCCCGACAAGGGAATGGTCATGTATATAGTGCCCGACAAGGGAATGGTCATGTATATAGTGCCTGACAAGGGAATGGTCATGTACAGTATATAGTGTCTGACAAGGGAATGGTCATGTACAGTATAAAGTGTCTGACAAGGGAATGGTCATGTACAGTATATAGTGCCCGACAAGGGAATGGTCATGTATATAGTGTCTGACAAGGGAATGGTCATGTACAGTATATAGTGCCTGACAAGGGAATGGTCATGTATATAGTGTCTGACAAGGGAATGGTCATGTACAGTATATAGTGTCTGAGAAGGGTATGGTCATATACAGTGTATAGTGTCTGACAAGGGAATGGTCATGTACAGTGTATAGTGTCTGACAAGGGAATGGTCATGTACAGTATATAGTGCCTGACAAGGGAATGGTCATGTATAGTATATAGTGTCTGACAAGGGAATGGTCATGTACAGTATATAGTGTCTGACAAGGGAATGGTCATGTACAGTATATAGTGTCTGACAAGGGAATGGTCATGTACAGTATATAGTGCCTGACAAGGGAATGGCCATGTACAGTATATAGTGCCTGACAAGGGAATGGCCATGTACAGTATATAGTGCCTGACAAGGGAATGGCCATGTACAGTATATAGTGCCTGACAAGGGAATGGTCATGTACAGTATATAGTGTCTGACAAGGAATTGGTCATGTATATAGTGTCTGACAAGGGAATGGTCATGTACAGTATATAGTGCCTGACAAGGGAATGGTCATGTACAGTATATAGTGCCCGACAAGGGAATGGTCATGTATATAGTGCCTGACAAGGGAATGGTCATGTATAGTATATAGTGTCTGACAAGGGAATGGTCATGTACAGTATATAGTGTCTGACAAGGGAATGGTCATGTACAGTATAAAGTGTCTGACAAGGGAATGGTCATGTACAGTATATAGTGCCCGACAAGGGAATGGTCATGTATATAGTGTCTGACAAGGGAATGGTCATGTACAGTATATAGTGCCTGACAAGGGAATGGTCATGTATATAGTGTCTGACAAGGGAATGGTCATGTACAGTATATAGTGTCTGACAAGGGAATGGTCATGTATAGTATATAGTGCGTGACAAGGGAATGGTCATGTATATAGTGTCCGACAAGGGAATGGTCATGTACAGTATATAGTGTCTGACAAGGGAATGGTCATGTATAGTATATAGTGCGTGACAAGGGAATGGTCATGTATATAGTGTCTGACAAGGGAATGGTCATGTATATAGTGCCTGACAAGGGAATGGTCATGTATAGTATATAGTGTCTGACAAGGGAATGGTCATGTACAGTATATAGTGTCTGACAAGGGAATGGCCATGTACAGTATATAGTGTCTGACAAGGGAATGGTCATGTATAGTATATAGTGCGTGACAAGGGAATGGTCATGTATATAGTGTCCGACAAGGGAATGGTCATGTACAGTATATAGTGCCTGACAAGGGAATGGTCATGTATAGTATATAGTGTCTGACAAGGGAATGGTCATGTATATAGTGTCCGACAACGGAATGGTCATGTATAGTATATAGTGTCTGACAAGGGAATGGTCATGTATAGTATATAGTGTCTGACAGGGGAATGGTCATGTACAGTATATAGTGTCTGACAAGGGAATGGTCATGTACAGTATATAGTGTCTGACAAGGGAATGGTCATGTACAGTATATAGTGTCTGACAAGGGAATGGTCATGTATAGTATATAGTGTCTGACAAGGGAATGGTCATGTATAGTATATAGCTGGGGTAGCCAACCCTAGTCCTCGAGAGCTACCAACAGTGCATGTTTTGCAGGTCTCCTCACAGAATCACAAGTGAGCTAATTAGCTCCATCTGTGTATCTTTTAAAATGTGTCAGTGATTAATGAGTGTAGCTGTGCAGCAGCTAGGTTGTCTGGAAAATGTGAACTGTTGGTAGCTCTCGAGGGCTAGGGTTGGCTACCACTGGTATATAGTGTCTGACAAGGGAATGGTCATGTATATAGTGTCTGACAAGGAAATGGTCTTGTACAATATATAGTGTCTGACAAGGGAATGGTCATGTATAGTATATAGTGTCTGACAAGGAAATGGTCATGTACAATATATAGTGTCTGACAAGGGAATAGTCATGTATAGTATATAGTGCCAATGAATTACTCATCTAAGTCTAGGACTTGTGCCAAAGGTCCAGGTAACTTCACTGTTTTTTTATCCAATATAGATCAAGAGAGGAAGAATAAAGGGCTATGGGGTTATTCAGAGTTGATCTCTATTGAAAAACCTATCTATTATTGAATGACTGCGTATGGATGGTTGCACACATGAGTGAGCCATAATAGTGACTGAAATAGCGAAAATATCTAATCGCAATCCCTCCGCAATTTGACGGACAGGAAGTCACTATTTGAGGGTGGACAAGTGCCGCTTTCTGGGAGTCTCAGAAGAATGCAGGAACATTTTCATGGAGGTTGTGACGTCAGTGCCGGCCTCGATCAGCCTGTATTTGTCGAAGGATGTAGAAGAGTCAGACTTACTTACATTTACAGACTGGGAAAATCATTCTATGGCGAGCAAATTGCGCATGGACGTGCGACATGATAGCAGATCGCAGAATTCACTTGCAGATTTGCCCAGGGAGGTTTTGCACTCCGTCTGGGTGGCGGCTAACCACTCGCAGTCATCTGCAAATCTGCAGATGAATGATCTGAAGTGACCCTATATTCACTAAACTAGACAAAATAACATCTATAATTATGGCCCTTATTCTGGTTCACTTGCAAAGGCAAATTCCTTCTCAAATGGACAAAACCATGTGCACTTTGAAGTAAAACCCCACCCAAATCTAATTCTCTCTGGTTTTGTCCATTTGAGAAGGAATTTCATTTGAGAAGGGTTTGTCTTTGTGAGGAAACCAGAATAAGGGCCTATAAGAGAGCACATATAATAGGCGGAACATATTTATTTATCATTATAAGCCGATAAATATATTTAGCATTTTTAAAGGCAGCATGCATAATATTTATAATAATCAAGAGGCCACAGGTTATATTTATTATAATATACTTTTCACACCCCTGTCTTGTTTCCCTGTCACCAACTCACCAGGAGGACTCATTTTACATCACACAAATAACCCAGTTCGGTGGTTTATTGACCTGGGTCGAGTTGCGGTGTGAACGCACCACACTGAATAACATGGGTCGACCAACCCAGCATTTTGACCTGAGTTATAAGAAGGGTTAAACCCGGGTCAGCCTCTGTATACTGGGCATCCCAGGTTTAATCTGAGAGGACCGGAACGGTTCGGACCCGGGACGTGACGGGTTGGTCGACCGCAGGAAACCCCCACCTTGCGACATGACGTGATGACGTAACAACGCATACCAGACGAGGATGAAGATCTGGTGCAGCTGCCACTGAGCAGTATAGCCTCAGCCTGCCCTTATTCAGCTCTGATTGCAGTACAAATTTGTTCTGAAAATGGGCATAACCATGTGCACTGCAGGTGGGGCAGATGTAACATGTATAGAAAGAGTCAGATTTGGGTTGGGTGTACCTCCACAAGCCTACAAAAGTATACCACTCTAATGCCCTCAATATACATTTGCAATTCTTATTCCTCTTACACACATAGGGCCAGATGTACTAAGCTTGAAAAGTGATAAAATGGAGAGTAATAAACCACCAGACAATTAGCTCCTACCTGCCATGCCAAAGGCTGTTTGAAATATGACAGATACTATAGGAGCTGATTGGTTAGTGGATTATTACTCTCATCTAGAGTAGAGCAGTAGAATTGAGTGTGCTGCTCCAGTTGTCAGGCCTAGGTTATTAGTTGCTCTGGCAAGCAGAGTTTTCCCGGTACTTGTGTATTATCAGGGCGCCCGGCTACGCTACGTTTTCAACGTCGGCTTAGCTACGGTGTCAGCGTAATCGGCGCCGTGATAATACAGCAGGCAGCAGGGTGGTGTGGTTTATAATTACTCTCCTCCGGCCTGGGCACCGCGTCAATCCCCACTGACTCCCCGCGATCCACAGTGACTCCCCAGCAGTTGCATTCAGTCCCCCTGCTCCGGCACTCGCAGCGGACACTGTACGTAATTCAGTGTAGTGCCGCTGGCGGTGCATCACATGGTTTCCCTGCTCCCCCTGCGGCACTACGTTAATTGCGTACAGCGTCCGTGGTGAGTGCCGGAGCAGGGGGACTGAATGCGACTGCCTGGGAGTCAGAGTGGATCACGGGGAGTCCGCGGGGATCGACGCGGAGCCCGGGCCAGATGAGGGTAAGTATAGACCAGCCATTTTACGCCCACTATCCACGTCATACCCCCAGTATCCACGTCGGCGTGGAGTGGATTTTATAAAGTGTGGCGAGCGCAGAGAGCCACCGAGCCCAAAGCGTGGCGAGCGCAGCGTCCCCACATGGGGCTCGCTGCGCTCGCCACACTTTATAAAATCCACTCCACGCCGACGTGGATACTGGGGTATGACGTGGATAGTGGGGATATTAAGCATTGTGTATTTCTAAGGCTCCAGAGCCACTTACGTAGTTTACGTCGCCAGCATAGTGCTGTATTGGTATTCTCAATACACCACTACGTAAACTACATAATGGGCACCCTGATAATACACAAGAAACATTTTCCCTTCTCTGCACAAGATAAAGCCTACAAAGATCTACACTGCTATCCAGCGGTTTCATTTAAATGTGCTTAACATAATGTTAAGGTATATCTCACATTTAGTGCTAGACCAGCCTTCCGGAGAGCCAGTTTGGATCCTTTATCTTTTAGCAGGCCTTTTAGTTTGCTTTGCTGGTTACTTGCTTGTGGTCCGTGTGACAGTAGCTCTGTCTGAGGCAAACAACGGTGGAACTGCATATTCTGCCTGGTCTCCAGCATAGGCTTATGTTCTCCCTGCAAACTATCATCTGCAAGAAACATCACACAAGTTAAAGGAAAACAACATAAATATATATATATTAGTTCTTTTTTTTTTTTTACAGATAATAAAAACCAAGGTAGAAAGCAGAAGTATTAATGAGAGGAATAGGTAAAATGAGATCTCATACAGACAGATAAGATCTGCCTCCCAATCATTGGGGTCGTTAGTTCCTAGTGTTAGTGTGCTAGACTTCCCGCTAAGTAACTGCCTGTAGAGTGTGCCAATGACAGTACAGCGTCCTGGGCATTGATGCTACAGTAGACTGAAAATTCCAGCCCTTTAAATGTCATATTTATGAAGGGATGTCACACTCCTGTCACCTGGTCATCTAGCATTACCACTACATTTATGTTAGGCAGATTTATAGCTTGACTTAGATGTCCTGTCGGGCTGTCAGACTAGAGTCCATGCTCCTATGCCAGCTTTCTTTACTTTGTGCCCAGCCCAGCGGTATTGCCTCCCAGAGTTAGGCCTCTGATGGTGTTACGGACCCACCGGTCGCCTGCTCCGATACGTCAATCTGAGCAGCTCCGGCCGTGACTGGGGTTCACTTAGGACACTCGGGTCCTTTCCTTGAGGTACACTGCCACCAGCCAAAACCTGATTTTAGCGCTTGAAACTGCGCAAGGGGCGGCTTGGCTCGCACCTGACCGCACAATACAATATACAAATGGTAACACGCTGGAGCGTTCTCTTCTGAGGCTAATGAGTCTTAAGAACACAGAACCAGGACTGAGAATATGTATTATTTATTCCTAGAAATACTACAGAGCTTTAGAAAATAGTTACAAGATTTTACAATGATTTTAAAAGTACACATGAGTTTTAAATGCAATTTCAGAAATAAAATAAAAGGAAAAAATGACAGAACCTATCTTACACTTAAATACAGATCCTGACGTGGGGGGGTTCTCCACAAGAAATCTCTCGTCGCCTACAGCCTGTTTGCTAGACCCCCAGGTAGTGACACTGACTATAGGGAGAAGAGTCTTAGTTATACCTTGAAGACTCCCTCATCCCTCCCACCCTTGGGATTTTTAACCATTCCCTTGCTGAGCCTAGTGAAGGTCCCTAGATATAGGATCTTTCCCATAAAGAATTTGTCCCTGCTTTGAAGTAGATTTTCTACATTCCTCAAGTGATAAGAGGTGATTTAGTGCAGGGCCAGAGCACCTTTTGGCCTGTTGGCTGGACACTATTGCTCTCCCCCCCAATCTGGTTTATGAGGGGTCTCAGATCTTATCTTACATCCTAACTCCAGAGGAGTCCACAGATGGCTACACTCCCTGGGTCACCAATAGTCCACACACATAATACATTACATGTTCTGATCTCCCACATAATAATCACAGGCGGCATGATTTTACCAAACATACCAGACATACATTGATTGAACAGATAATCATAACAGGAGGCATACGTTAATTTGATCGATCACCTGATCTGATCGTTACACCTCCCCCTTTTAAAATGGCGCACAGAGGTGGTGACCCACGTCATCGTCTCGTCAGTGCGCTATTCACTACCTCGCCGCGAGAGTCCATCCGCATTACTGTGGTGGGCACCCTTTTTGTGCTGGATGGTAAAGGTGTACTGCTGCAGTATGAGGCTCCATCTTAGCAGTTTTCCATTATCTCCGGCAACTCTATTCAGAAATACTAGTGGGTTGTGATCTGTAATGATTAAAAAGTCCCGTCCGTACAGATATGGCTGGAGTTTTTGGAGGGCCCACACAATCGCCAAACACTCCTTCTCAACGGTGGCATAGGCCACTTCTCTGGGGAGCAATTTCTTACTTAAGAACAGGATGGGATGCTCCTCTCCTTTCTCATTGACCTGGCTGAGCACAGCACCTAACCCATAATTGGAAGCGTCAGTCTGCACTACAAACTTCTTTTGGAAATCTGGGGCCTGCAGCACAGGTGACTTAGCTAATGCAGACTTCAGTGCCAAGAATGCCCCCTCACATTCCTCCGTCCAATTGACCACCTGGGGCAACTTCTTTTTGGTTAAGTCTGTCAGGGGTTTTGCTAGGGTGCTGTAGTGGGGTACAAATTTTCGGTAGTACCCAGCAGTACCTAGGAAGGACATGACCTGTTTTTTGGTTGTGGGAGTGGGCCACTCTGTTATAGCCTCTACTTTGCTTGACTCTGGGCGAAGGGTACCACCTCCAACACAGTGGCCCAGATAGTGTACCTCACCCAGCCCAAGCTGGCATTTCTCTGGTTTGATCGTCAACCCAGCCCCAGTGATTTTGCTTAACACACTGTTCAGATGGATCAGGTGCTCTTCCCAGGTCTGACTGAACACCGCAATGTCATCCAGGTAGGCGACGGCATGTCGCTCCTGGCCTTCCAGCAGGTCATTAACCAGGCGCTGAAAGGACGCAGGTGCATTTTTCATTCCAAATGGCATGACCAGAAACTCAAACAGGCCGAATGGTGTGATAAATGCAGACCGCTCACGGGCCTCAGGTGACAGTGGGATCTGCCAGTAGCCTCTGCTCAAATCCATGACAGTGATGTAACGTGCCTGGGCCAGCTGATCTAACAGTTCGTCTATCCTGGGCATGGGATAGGCATCAAACACAGTGGCATCATTTAACCTCCTACAGTCTACACAGAAGCGGGTGCCCCCACACTTCTTTGGGACTAGTACAACTGGGGCAGCCCAAGCACTGTGAGACCGTTGAATCACCCCAAGCTGCAGCATTTCATCAATTTCCCTCTTCATGGCTTCCAGCACCTCAGGAGAAGCCCGGTATGCTGGCTGCCTGAGGGGGGTCTGACTACCTGTGTTTACATGATGAGTTACCAAGTGGGTTTTCCCAGGCCTCCCTGTGAAATGTGACTTGTAGGGCTGCAGTGTGTCAGTGAGCTGTTCTCGCTGTGCCTCTGTCAGTTTATCACTGAAGTGGGCATCAGACAGGGATCGCCCCTCCTTAGCAGCAGCTGCTAAATCCATCAGGGGGTCAATTTCCTGATCATTCTCAGGCAAACTACACACAGCAAACACACAAGCCCCCCTTTCATGATAAGGTTTGAGCATGTTGACATGATACATCTTCTGCCTCTTACGTCCCTCCCCCTTTTCCACAATGTAATTAACATCTTTAATACGCTGTACTACAGTGTAGGGACCCTCCCAGGCAGCCTGCAGCTTGTTCTGTCTCATGGGAACCAGAGCCAATACCCTTTGCCCCACCTCAAAGATACGTTCTCTAGCCTGTCTGTCGTACCATTGTTTTTGCTTGGTCTGTGCAGCCTTCAGGTTGCTCTGTGCCATTTCCATTAGGAACTGCATTTTCTCCCTGAATTGCACCACATAGTGCACCACGGATGTTTCCGGGGTGATCAACCTTCCCTCCCACTCCTGTCTAATCAAATCCAGGGGTCCACGTGCACTGCGCCCATACAGGAGTTCAAAGGGGGAGAAGCCCGTTGATTCTTGAGGTACCTCCCTGTATGCAAACAGGAGGTGCGGCAAGAACCTTTCCCAGTCCCTTCCCTGGGACTCCACAAAGACCCTCAACATCTGTTTTAGGGTACCATTGAAGCGTTCGCAGAGGCCGTTCGTTTGGGGTGATAGGCAGAGGTGATGAGGTGATCCACCTGCATCCTCTTACAGAGACTCTGCATGAGCTTGGACATGAACTGAGTACCCTGGTCAGTTAGCATCTCCTTTGGGAACCCCACCCTGCAGAAAATGGATATGAGTGCATCCGCCACTTTGTCTGCGCGGATGGAGGAGAGTGCTACAGCTTCGGGGTACCTCGTGGCATAGTCCACCACAGTGAGAATATATTGTTTCCCTGAGCTGCTGGGGATAGCTAGGGGCCCCACAAGATCTACCCCAACCCGCTCAAATGGTTCTGCGATAAGTGGTAATGAAATGAGAGGTGCTCGGCCCTGGTCACCGGGCTTCCCAGCTAACTGGCAGGCATGGCAGGAGCGATAGTAATTGGGTACATCGTTCCCCATGCTAGGCCAGAAAAAATTGGGTCTCAAACAGGCTTGAGTTCTTTTCGGACTCATATGTCCGCCTAAGGGAATTTCATGAGCTATTTTCATTAACCCTTCCCTATAAGCCTGTGGAACCACCAGCTGCCTGTGAGGACCTTCATCTTCAGGGTCCTCTGAGGAATGTGGCTCACGGTATAACAGCCCATTTTCTACAAAAACTCTGACTAAGCTATCCCCCATTGGGACCTCCTTGGCTTGCTCTCTGAGAGCGGCCAAGCTTGGATCGGTCTGCTGTTCTGCTTTGAATGCCTCACTTCTGAGCAGCTGATCAGTGTGGGGAAACAAGGCAGGTAAACCCCCCCCCCCTCCTCCAAGACAGTATCTGAACTGGAGACTTCTACAGGAGGGGAGGGGGGTGGAGGGGGGTCTACTTCCAGGGAGTCCCCTTCCACACAGGCAGGGGTTAAATCACAGCTGTTCTGGGCTGCAGCTCTCCTTGTCTGAACTGCTAACACAGAGATTGCCTCAGTATTCTGTATAACCCCTGATACTGGTGCTTCCACAACATTATCTGGCCATGATACATCACATAATTCTACCTTAGTACAGACATTGTGCCCTACTCCCCCCCTGTACATTTGCAAAGGGATAGGTTCTGCTAAACACAAATCTGCAACATCACATACATTAACATTACTATTGTAAAGCTCAGCAGGGGTCGCCTGAGGGACAGAAGGGTTAGCTAGTAACACAGTGTCATTACCAACATCACATTCATTGACATAGGCAGTGTGCATCCTTCCAAGATCAGTCCCCAAAAGCACACTGGCAGGTAGATTGTCCAGCACCCCAACATCACGGATGCCTCTTCCAACCCCCCAATCAAGGTATACCCTGGCCATAGGAACACCAGGGTGGACCCCACCCACCCCCCGTACAGCAATAGTCTTTCCTGGGATGATGTCCTCTGGGCCCACCAATGCTGGTTCTATGAGCGTCAGATCTGCACCCGAGTCTAATAGCCCAAGCGCCACCGTTTGTCCTACCTGGACTGATTGTAGATTGTCCCGGGGTTTCTCCTGGGGTCCTCCTACACACAGGACGACAGGCACAGGTTTCACGGCTGGGCCCCCCACAGGAGAGTTCCTCTTGGGGCAGTGGAAACTGATGTGCCCCACTTCATCGCAAGTAAAACACCTGCGGCCAGTTGCCAAAACAGGTTTTCCCCCCACCCCCCCAACAAATGCAGCGGCTGCTGGTTTAGTTGAAGAGGCCTGCTGGGGCGATTCTCCGGGTCTCCGCTCTCTCCAGCTGACTTGCCCGGGCGTCCCCCAGGTCTTCTTTGCCACAGAAGCCCTGGTGCTGGTGTATTGGTCTGCCAGGGTGGCAGCCTTTTCTGCTGATTCGGGATTCCGGTCCAGGACCCACTCTTTAACCTCAGCTGGGCAGAGTGCAATGAACTGCTCCTGCAGAATGAGGTCCTTCAATTTGTCATAGTCCTTTACTTGCAAGCCCTCAACCCATTGATGCAATAGGGTTGACAGTTGTGCTAACAGGCCCCCATAGGTATCAGAGGGACTGCGCTTTGAGTCTCTGAACTTCTGTCGGTATGCCTCAGGGGTGATGTTGAAACGCTTTAACAAGGCTTTCTTTATGACAGTATAATCTCCATCCAGCTCCTGGGGAAGGTCAGCAAATGCATCCAAAGCCTTTCCCTTCAGCCCAGGGGTTAAATAACTTGCCCATTCACTGGGGTCCAGTGCAAACTGCCGGCAAGTCTTTTCGAAACTCCTGAAGAAAGTATCCAGGTCACCATCTTTCTCCAGCACGGGAAATTGGTCATGCCGGGGCTTTTTCCTACCCGGGTTACCAACAGCGCTCTGGCCGCTGAGCCTCACCAGTTCCAACTGGTACTCACGCTCTGCCTGACGCTCTACAGCCTCTAGCTCGGCTCTGCGCTGCTCAGCCTCTCTGTCGGCCGCAGCCTGGCGCTCTGCAGCTTCTCTGTCAGCAGTTGCCTGGTAATGCTGCAGTAGCTGCACGGCCATTGTGGGGTCCAGGTCCTTCATTTGCCTGACAGCAGTTTGAAGGTAACTCTGCAGTGTAGACTCACTGTTGCCAGCAGATGCATCTGACCCTGGCGGGGCATCACTTGTGTTGTCTTGTGCCAACTGAGTCCCTGGAGTAGGAGTGTCCCTGGACTGGCTTCCTCCAGCAGCTAGAACCCGATCGGCTTCCATGAGTGCCTTTATCATCAGTTCTTTACTCAGGCCAGACCAAGGGATGTCCCTCCGTACACATATAGTCGCCAGATCATCACGTCTCATCATCCGGTAATCAGACATCCTGAGTCTCACACTTGTCAAATAAAATGATAGGAAAGAAAACAAGAGAAGTGAGGGAATAGAAATTGCATCCACTGTGTGACTTTTAAAACTATAGTAAAGCTCTGAGTTCTGATTCTGGTGATGTGGGTATTTCTCACAAAATTCTACCCACACTCACTTAAGTTCTTAAAGAGAAAAATTAATTCTCCATCCCACCGCTGCCACCAAATGTCACGGACCCACCGGTCGCCTGCTCCGATACGTCAATCTGAGCAGCTCCGGCCGTGACTGGGGTTCACTTAGGACACTCGGGTCCTTTCCTTGAGGTACACTGCCACCAGCCAAAACCTGATTTTAGCGCTTGAAACTGCGCAAGGGGCGGCTTGGCTCGCACCTGACCGCACAATACAATATACAAATGGTAACACGCTGGAGCGTTCTCTTCTGAGGCTAATGAGTCTTAAGAACACAGAACCAGGACTGAGAATATGTATTATTTATTCCTAGAAATACTACAGAGCTTTAGAAAATAGTTACAAGATTTTACAATGATTTTAAAAGTACACATGAGTTTTAAATGCAATTTCAGAAATAAAATAAAAGGAAAAAATGACAGAACCTATCTTACACTTAAATACAGATCCTGACGTGGGGGGGTTCTCCACAAGAAATCTCTCGTCGCCTACAGCCTGTTTGCTAGACCCCCAGGTAGTGACACTGACTATAGGGAGAAGAGTCTTAATTATACCTTGAAGACTCCCTCATCCCTCCCACCCTTGGGATTTTTAACCATTCCCTTGCTGAGCCTAGTGAAGGTCCCTAGATATAGGATCTTTCCCATAAAGAATTTGTCCCTGCTTTGAAGTAGATTTTCTACATTCCTCAAGTGATAAGAGGTGATTTAGTGCAGGGCCAGAGCACCTTTTGGCCTGTTGGCTGGACACTATTGCTCTCCCCCCCAATCTGGTTTATGAGGGGTCTCAGATCTTATCTTACATCCTAACTCCAGAGGAGTCCACAGATGGCTACACTCCCTGGGTCACCAATAGTCCACACACATAATACATGACATGTTCTGATCTCCCACATAATAATCACAGGCGGCATGATTTTACCAAACATACCAGACATACATTGATTGAACAGATAATCATAACAGGAGGCATACGTTAATTTGATCGATCACCTGATCTGATCGTTACAGATGGGTAGCCAACTCCAGTCCTCAAGAGCTACCAACAGTGCATGGTTTTCAGGTCTCCTCGAAGCATCACAAGTTATTAGCTCCAAAAGTAGTGCAAAAAAATCCAACAATCTCAAGTGCTTTCTATCCTGTGGATCTTTTAAAATGTGTCAGTGATTAATGACTACACCTCTGCACCTGATAGGTGGGCTGGAAAACATGAACTGTTGGTAACTCTCTAGGTCTGGAGTTTGCTATCCCTGGTATAGAGCATTGCACCAATTCTGGGTGAACCAAGTTCCAGGGACACCTAATGTTTTGCCTATTACCTAGTGCACACTAAGGAATATATTTAGTAAAGTGCGGGTTTTTAGAAGTAGAGATGTTGACTAGTAAGATTTTAGTTATTATGTTCTAGGGTATCTGGACTATTTGTCTACAACAAGAAGATAGACAGCCATTAGGTCGACACCATTAGTTCGACAACTTAATAGGTCGACATACCATTAGGTCGACATGTCATTAGGTCGACATGCCATTATGTCGACACTGCCACTTGCCCCCACACTTCTTTGGGACTAGTACAACTGGGGCAGCCCAAGCACTGTGAGACCGTTGAATCACCCCAAGCTGCAGCATTTCATCAATTTCCCTCTTCATGGCTTCCAGCACCTCAGGAGAAGCCCGGTATGCTGGCTGCCTGAGGGGGGTCTGACTACCTGTGTTTACATGATGAGTTACCAAGTGGGTTTTCCCAGGCCTCCCTGTGAAATGTGACTTGTAGGGCTGCAGTGTGTCAGTGAGCTGTTCTCGCTGTGCCTCTGTCAGTTTATCACTGAAGTGGGCATCAGACAGGGATCGCCCCTCCTTAGCAGCAGCTGCTAAATCCATCAGGGGGTCAATTTCCTGATCATTCTCAGGCAAACTACACACAGCAAACACACAAGCCCCCCTTTCATGATAAGGTTTGAGCATGTTGACATGATACATCTTCTGCCTCTTACGTCCCTCCCCCTTTTCCACAATGTAATTAACATCTTTAATACGCTGTACTACAGTGTAGGGACCCTCCCAGGCAGCCTGCAGCTTGTTCTGTCTCATGGGAACCAGAGCAAATACCCTTTGCCCCACCTCAAAGATACGTTCTCTAGCCTGTCTGTCGTACCATTGTTTTTGCTTGGTCTGTGCAGCCTTCAGGTTGCTCTGTGCCATTTCCATTAGGAACTGCATTTTCTCCCTGAATTGCACCACATAGTGCACCACGGATGTTTCCGGGGTGATCAACCTTCCCTCCCACTCCTGTCTAATCAAATCCAGGGGTCCACGTGCACTGCGCCCATACAGGAGTTCAAAGGGGGAGAAGCCCGTTGATTCTTGAGGTACCTCCCTGTATGCAAACAGGAGGTGCGGCAAGAACCTTTCCCAGTCCCTTCCCTGGGACTCCACAAAGACCCTCAACATCTGTTTTAGGGTACCATTGAAGCGTTCGCAGAGGCCGTTCGTTTGGGGTGATAGGCAGAGGTGATGAGGTGATCCACCTGCATCCTCTTACAGAGACTCTGCATGAGCTTGGACATGAACTGAGTACCCTGGTCAGTTAGCATCTCCTTTGGGAACCCCACCCTGCAGAAAATGGATATGAGTGCATCCGCCACTTTGTCTGCGCGGATGGAGGAGAGTGCTACAGCTTCGGGGTACCTCGTGGCATAGTCCACCACAGTGAGAATATATTGTTTCCCTGAGCTGCTGGGGATAGCTAGGGGCCCCACAAGATCTACCCCAACCCGCTCAAATGGTTCTGCGATAAGTGGTAATGAAATGAGAGGTGCTCGGCCCTGGTCACCGGGCTTCCCAGCTAACTGGCAGGCATGGCAGGAGCGATAGTAATTGGGTACATCGTTCCCCATGCTAGGCCAGAAAAAATTGGGTCTCAAACGGGCTTGAGTTCTTTTCGGACTCATATGTCCGCCTAAGGGAATTTCATGAGCTATTTTCATTAACCCTTCCCTATAAGCCTGTGGAACCACCAGCTGCCTGTGAGGACCTTCATCTTCAGGGTCCTCTGAGGAATGTGGCTCACGGTATAACAGCCCATTTTCTACAAAAACTCTGACTAAGCTATCCCCCATTGGGACCTCCTTGGCTTGCTCTCTGAGAGCGGCCAAGCTTGGATCGGTCTGCTGTTCTGCTTTGAATGCCTCACTTCTGAGCAGCTGATCAGTGTGGGGAAACAAGGCAGGTAAACCCCCCCCCCCCCCTCCTCCAAGACAGTATCTGAACTGGAGACTTCTACAGGAGGGGAGGGGGGTGGAGGGGGGTCTACTTCCAGGGAGTCCCCTTCCACACAGGCAGGGGTTAAATCACAGCTGTTCTGGGCTGCAGCTCTCCTTGTCTGAACTGCTAACACAGAGATTGCCTCAGTATTCTGTATAACCCCTGATACTGGTGCTTCCACAACATTATCTGGCCATGATACATCACATAATTCTACCTTAGTACAGACATTGTGCCCTACTCCCCCCCTGTACATTTGCAAAGGGATAGGTTCTGCTAAACACAAATCTGCAACATCACATACATTAACATTACTATTGTAAAGCTCAGCAGGGGTCGCCTGAGGGACAGAAGGGTTAGCTAGTAACACAGTGTCATTACCAACATCACATTCATTGACATAGGCAGTGTGCATCCTTCCAAGATCAGTCCCCAAAAGCACACTGGCAGGTAGATTGTCCAGCACCCCAACATCACGGATGCCTCTTCCAACCCCCCAATCAAGGTATACCCTGGCCATAGGAACACCAGGGTGGACCCCACCCACCCCCCGTACAGCAATAGTCTTTCCTGGGATGATGTCCTCTGGGCCCACCAATGCTGGTTCTATGAGCGTCAGATCTGCACCCGAGTCTAATAGCCCAAGCGCCACCGTTTGTCCTACCTGGACTGATTGTAGATTGTCCCGGGGTTTCTCCTGGGGTCCTCCTACACACAGGACGACAGGCACAGGTTTCACGGCTGGGCCCCCCACAGGAGAGTTCCTCTTGGGGCAGTGGAAACTGATGTGCCCCACTTCATCGCAAGTAAAACACCTGCGGCCAGTTGCCAAAACAGGTTTTCCCCCCACCCCCCCAACAAATGCAGCGGCTGCTGGTTTAGTTGAAGAGGCCTGCTGGGGCGATTCTCCGGGTCTCCGCTCTCTCCAGCTGACTTGCCCGGGCGTCCCCCAGGTCTTCTTTGCCACAGAAGCCCTGGTGCTGGTGTATTGGTCTGCCAGGGTGGCAGCCTTTTCTGCTGATTCGGGATTCCGGTCCAGGACCCACTCTTTAACCTCAGCTGGGCAGAGTGCAATGAACTGCTCCTGCAGAATGAGGTCCTTCAATTTGTCATAGTCCTTTACTTGCAAGCCCTCAACCCATTGATGCAATAGGGTTGACAGTTGTGCTAACAGGCCCCCATAGGTATCAGAGGGACTGCGCTTTGAGTCTCTGAACTTCTGTCGGTATGCCTCAGGGGTGATGTTGAAACGCTTTAACAAGGCTTTCTTTATGACAGTATAATCTCCATCCAGCTCCTGGGGAAGGTCAGCAAATGCATCCAAAGCCTTTCCCTTCAGCCCAGGGGTTAAATAACTTGCCCATTCACTGGGGTCCAGTGCAAACTGCCGGCAAGTCTTTTCGAAACTCCTGAAGAAAGTATCCAGGTCACCATCTTTCTCCAGCACGGGAAATTGGTCATGCCGGGGCTTTTTCCTACCCGGGTTACCAACAGCGCTCTGGCCGCTGAGCCTCACCAGTTCCAACTGGTACTCACGCTCTGCCTGACGCTCTACAGCCTCTAGCTCGGCTCTGCGCTGCTCAGCCTCTCTGTCGGCCGCAGCCTGGCGCTCTGCAGCTTCTCTGTCAGCAGTTGCCTGGTAATGCTGCAGTAGCTGCACGGCCATTGTGGGGTCCAGGTCCTTCATTTGCCTGACAGCAGTTTGAAGGTAACTCTGCAGTGTAGACTCACTGTTGCCAGCAGATGCATCTGACCCTGGCGGGGCATCACTTGTGTTGTCTTGTGCCAACTGAGTCCCTGGAGTAGGAGTGTCCCTGGACTGGCTTCCTCCAGCAGCTAGAACCCGATCGGCTTCCATGAGTGCCTTTATCATCAGTTCTTTACTCAGGCCAGACCAAGGGATGTCCCTCCGTACACATATAGTCGCCAGATCATCACGTCTCATCATCCGGTAATCAGACATCCTGAGTCTCACACTTGTCAAATAAAATGATAGGAAAGAAAACAAGAGAAGGGAGGGAACAGAAATTGCATCCACTGTGTGACTTTTAAAACTATAGTAAAGCTCTGAGTTCTGATTCTGGTGATGTGGGTATTTCTCACAAAATTCTACCCACACTCACTTAAGTTCTTAAAGAGAAAAATTAATTCTCCATCCCACCGCTGCCACCAAATGTCACGGACCCACCGGTCGCCTGCTCCGATACGTCAATCTGAGCAGCTCCGGCCGTGACTGGGGTTCACTTAGGACACTCGGGTCCTTTCCTTGAGGTACACTGCCACCAGCCAAAACCTGATTTTAGCGCTTGAAACTGCGCAAGGGGCGGCTTGGCTCGCACCTGACCGCACAATACAATATACAAATGGTAACACGCTGGAGCGTTCTCTTCTGAGGCTAATGAGTCTTAAGAACACAGAACCAGGACTGAGAATATGTATTATTTATTCCTAGAAATACTACAGAGCTTTAGAAAATAGTTACAAGATTTTACAATGATTTTAAAAGTACACATGAGTTTTAAATGCAATTTCAGAAATAAAATAAAAGGAAAAAATGACAGAACCTATCTTACACTTAAATACAGATCCTGACGTGGGGGGGTTCTCCACAAGAAATCTCTCGTCGCCTACAGCCTGTTTGCTAGACCCCCAGGTAGTGACACTGACTATAGGGAGAAGAGTCTTAATTATACCTTGAAGACTCCCTCATCCCTCCCACCCTTGGGATTTTTAACCATTCCCTTGCTGAGCCTAGTGAAGGTCCCTAGATATAGGATCTTTCCCATAAAGAATTTGTCCCTGCTTTGAAGTAGATTTTCTACATTCCTCAAGTGATAAGAGGTGATTTAGTGCAGGGCCAGAGCACCTTTTGGCCTGTTGGCTGGACACTATTGCTCTCCCCCCCAATCTGGTTTATGAGGGGTCTCAGATCTTATCTTACATCCTAACTCCAGAGGAGTCCACAGATGGCTACACTCCCTGGGTCACCAATAGTCCACACACATAATACATGACATGTTCTGATCTCCCACATAATAATCACAGGCGGCATGATTTTACCAAACATACCAGACATACATTGATTGAACAGATAATCATAACAGGAGGCATACGTTAATTTGATCGATCACCTGATCTGATCGTTACAGATGGGTAGCCAACTCCAGTCCTCAAGAGCTACCAACAGTGCATGGTTTTCAGGTCTCCTCGAAGCATCACAAGTTATTAGCTCCAAAAGTAGTGCAAAAAAATCCAACAATCTCAAGTGCTTTCTATCCTGTGGATCTTTTAAAATGTGTCAGTGATTAATGACTACACCTCTGCACCTGATAGGTGGGCTGGAAAACATGAACTGTTGGTAACTCTCTAGGTCTGGAGTTTGCTATCCCTGGTATAGAGCATTGCACCAATTCTGGGTGAACCAAGTTCCAGGGACACCTAATGTTTTGCCTATTACCTAGTGCACACTAAGGAATATATTTAGTAAAGTGCGGGTTTTTAGAAGTAGAGATGTTGACTAGTAAGATTTTAGTTATTATGTTCTAGGGTATCTGGACTATTTGTCTACAACAAGAAGATAGACAGCCATTAGGTCGACACCATTAGTTCGACAACTTAATAGGTCGACATACCATTAGGTCGACATGTCATTAGGTCGACATGCCATTATGTCGACACTGCCACTTGCCCCCACACTTCTTTGGGACTAGTACAACTGGGGCAGCCCAAGCACTGTGAGACCGTTGAATCACCCCAAGCTGCAGCATTTCATCAATTTCCCTCTTCATGGCTTCCAGCACCTCAGGAGAAGCCCGGTATGCTGGCTGCCTGAGGGGGGTCTGACTACCTGTGTTTACATGATGAGTTACCAAGTGGGTTTTCCCAGGCCTCCCTGTGAAATGTGACTTGTAGGGCTGCAGTGTGTCAGTGAGCTGTTCTCGCTGTGCCTCTGTCAGTTTATCACTGAAGTGGGCATCAGACAGGGATCGCCCCTCCTTAGCAGCAGCTGCTAAATCCATCAGGGGGTCAATTTCCTGATCATTCTCAGGCAAACTACACACAGCAAACACACAAGCCCCCCTTTCATGATAAGGTTTGAGCATGTTGACATGATACATCTTCTGCCTCTTACGTCCCTCCCCCTTTTCCACAATGTAATTAACATCTTTAATACGCTGTACTACAGTGTAGGGACCCTCCCAGGCAGCCTGCAGCTTGTTCTGTCTCATGGGAACCAGAGCAAATACCCTTTGCCCCACCTCAAAGATACGTTCTCTAGCCTGTCTGTCGTACCATTGTTTTTGCTTGGTCTGTGCAGCCTTCAGGTTGCTCTGTGCCATTTCCATTAGGAACTGCATTTTCTCCCTGAATTGCACCACATAGTGCACCACGGATGTTTCCGGGGTGATCAACCTTCCCTCCCACTCCTGTCTAATCAAATCCAGGGGTCCACGTGCACTGCGCCCATACAGGAGTTCAAAGGGGGAGAAGCCCGTTGATTCTTGAGGTACCTCCCTGTATGCAAACAGGAGGTGCGGCAAGAACCTTTCCCAGTCCCTTCCCTGGGACTCCACAAAGACCCTCAACATCTGTTTTAGGGTACCATTGAAGCGTTCGCAGAGGCCGTTCGTTTGGGGTGATAGGCAGAGGTGATGAGGTGATCCACCTGCATCCTCTTACAGAGACTCTGCATGAGCTTGGACATGAACTGAGTACCCTGGTCAGTTAGCATCTCCTTTGGGAACCCCACCCTGCAGAAAATGGATATGAGTGCATCCGCCACTTTGTCTGCGCGGATGGAGGAGAGTGCTACAGCTTCGGGGTACCTCGTGGCATAGTCCACCACAGTGAGAATATATTGTTTCCCTGAGCTGCTGGGGATAGCTAGGGGCCCCACAAGATCTACCCCAACCCGCTCAAATGGTTCTGCGATAAGTGGTAATGAAATGAGAGGTGCTCGGCCCTGGTCACCGGGCTTCCCAGCTAACTGGCAGGCATGGCAGGAGCGATAGTAATTGGGTACATCGTTCCCCATGCTAGGCCAGAAAAAATTGGGTCTCAAACGGGCTTGAGTTCTTTTCGGACTCATATGTCCGCCTAAGGGAATTTCATGAGCTATTTTCATTAACCCTTCCCTATAAGCCTGTGGAACCACCAGCTGCCTGTGAGGACCTTCATCTTCAGGGTCCTCTGAGGAATGTGGCTCACGGTATAACAGCCCATTTTCTACAAAAACTCTGACTAAGCTATCCCCCATTGGGACCTCCTTGGCTTGCTCTCTGAGAGCGGCCAAGCTTGGATCGGTCTGCTGTTCTGCTTTGAATGCCTCACTTCTGAGCAGCTGATCAGTGTGGGGAAACAAGGCAGGTAAACCCCCCCCCCCCTCCTCCAAGACAGTATCTGAACTGGAGACTTCTACAGGAGGGGAGGGGGGTGGAGGGGGGTCTACTTCCAGGGAGTCCCCTTCCACACAGGCAGGGGTTAAATCACAGCTGTTCTGGGCTGCAGCTCTCCTTGTCTGAACTGCTAACACAGAGATTGCCTCAGTATTCTGTATAACCCCTGATACTGGTGCTTCCACAACATTATCTGGCCATGATACATCACATAATTCTACCTTAGTACAGACATTGTGCCCTACTCCCCCCCTGTACATTTGCAAAGGGATAGGTTCTGCTAAACACAAATCTGCAACATCACATACATTAACATTACTATTGTAAAGCTCAGCAGGGGTCGCCTGAGGGACAGAAGGGTTAGCTAGTAACACAGTGTCATTACCAACATCACATTCATTGACATAGGCAGTGTGCATCCTTCCAAGATCAGTCCCCAAAAGCACACTGGCAGGTAGATTGTCCAGCACCCCAACATCACGGATGCCTCTTCCAACCCCCCAATCAAGGTATACCCTGGCCATAGGAACACCAGGGTGGACCCCACCCACCCCCCGTACAGCAATAGTCTTTCCTGGGATGATGTCCTCTGGGCCCACCAATGCTGGTTCTATGAGCGTCAGATCTGCACCCGAGTCTAATAGCCCAAGCGCCACCGTTTGTCCTACCTGGACTGATTGTAGATTGTCCCGGGGTTTCTCCTGGGGTCCTCCTACACACAGGACGACAGGCACAGGTTTCACGGCTGGGCCCCCCACAGGAGAGTTCCTCTTGGGGCAGTGGAAACTGATGTGCCCCACTTCATCGCAAGTAAAACACCTGCGGCCAGTTGCCAAAACAGGTTTTCCCCCCACCCCCCCAACAAATGCAGCGGCTGCTGGTTTAGTTGAAGAGGCCTGCTGGGGCGATTCTCCGGGTCTCCGCTCTCTCCAGCTGACTTGCCCGGGCGTCCCCCAGGTCTTCTTTGCCACAGAAGCCCTGGTGCTGGTGTATTGGTCTGCCAGGGTGGCAGCCTTTTCTGCTGATTCGGGATTCCGGTCCAGGACCCACTCTTTAACCTCAGCTGGGCAGAGTGCAATGAACTGCTCCTGCAGAATGAGGTCCTTCAATTTGTCATAGTCCTTTACTTGCAAGCCCTCAACCCATTGATGCAATAGGGTTGACAGTTGTGCTAACAGGCCCCCATAGGTATCAGAGGGACTGCGCTTTGAGTCTCTGAACTTCTGTCGGTATGCCTCAGGGGTGATGTTGAAACGCTTTAACAAGGCTTTCTTTATGACAGTATAATCTCCATCCAGCTCCTGTGGAAGGTCAGCAAATGCATCCAAAGCCTTTCCCTTCAGCCCAGGGGTTAAATAACTTGCCCATTCACTGGGGTCCAGTGCAAACTGCCGGCAAGTCTTTTCGAAACTCCTGAAGAAAGTATCCAGGTCACCATCTTTCTCCAGCACGGGAAATTGGTCATGCCGGGGCTTTTTCCTACCCGGGTTACCAACAGCGCTCTGGCCGCTGAGCCTCACCAGTTCCAACTGGTACTCACGCTCTGCCTGACGCTCTACAGCCTCTAGCTCGGCTCTGCGCTGCTCAGCCTCTCTGTCGGCCGCAGCCTGGCGCTCTGCAGCTTCTCTGTCAGCAGTTGCCTGGTAATGCTGCAGTAGCTGCACGGCCATTGTGGGGTCCAGGTCCTTCATTTGCCTGACAGCAGTTTGAAGGTAACTCTGCAGTGTAGACTCACTGTTGCCAGCAGATGCATCTGACCCTGGCGGGGCATCACTTGTGTTGTCTTGTGCCAACTGAGTCCCTGGAGTAGGAGTGTCCCTGGACTGGCTTCCTCCAGCAGCTAGAACCCGATCGGCTTCCATGAGTGCCTTTATCATCAGTTCTTTACTCAGGCCAGACCAAGGGATGTCCCTCCGTACACATATAGTCGCCAGATCATCACGTCTCATCATCCGGTAATCAGACATCCTGAGTCTCACACTTGTCAAATAAAATGATAGGAAAGAAAACAAGAGAAGGGAGGGAACAGAAATTGCATCCACTGTGTGACTTTTAAAACTATAGTAAAGCTCTGAGTTCTGATTCTGGTGATGTGGGTATTTCTCACAAAATTCTACCCACACTCACTTAAGTTCTTAAAGAGAAAAATTAATTCTCCATCCCACCGCTGCCACCAAATGTCACGGACCCACCGGTCGCCTGCTCCGATACGTCAATCTGAGCAGCTCCGGCCGTGACTGGGGTTCACTTAGGACACTCGGGTCCTTTCCTTGAGGTACACTGCCACCAGCCAAAACCTGATTTTAGCGCTTGAAACTGCGCAAGGGGCGGCTTGGCTCGCACCTGACCGCACAATACAATATACAAATGGTAACACGCTGGAGCGTTCTCTTCTGAGGCTAATGAGTCTTAAGAACACAGAACCAGGACTGAGAATATGTATTATTTATTCCTAGAAATACTACAGAGCTTTAGAAAATAGTTACAAGATTTTACAATGATTTTAAAAGTACACATGAGTTTTAAATGCAATTTCAGAAATAAAATAAAAGGAAAAAATGACAGAACCTATCTTACACTTAAATACAGATCCTGACGTGGGGGGGTTCTCCACAAGAAATCTCTCGTCGCCTACAGCCTGTTTGCTAGACCCCCAGGTAGTGACACTGACTATAGGGAGAAGAGTCTTAATTATACCTTGAAGACTCCCTCATCCCTCCCACCCTTGGGATTTTTAACCATTCCCTTGCTGAGCCTAGTGAAGGTCCCTAGATATAGGATCTTTCCCATAAAGAATTTGTCCCTGCTTTGAAGTAGATTTTCTACATTCCTCAAGTGATAAGAGGTGATTTAGTGCAGGGCCAGAGCACCTTTTGGCCTGTTGGCTGGACACTATTGCTCTCCCCCCCAATCTGGTTTATGAGGGGTCTCAGATCTTATCTTACATCCTAACTCCAGAGGAGTCCACAGATGGCTACACTCCCTGGGTCACCAATAGTCCACACACATAATACATGACATGTTCTGATCTCCCACATAATAATCACAGGCGGCATGATTTTACCAAACATACCAGACATACATTGATTGAACAGATAATCATAACAGGAGGCATACGTTAATTTGATCGATCACCTGATCTGATCGTTACAGATGGGTAGCCAACTCCAGTCCTCAAGAGCTACCAACAGTGCATGGTTTTCAGGTCTCCTCGTAGCATCACAAGTTATTAGCTCCAAAAGTAGTGCAAAAAAATCCAACAATCTCAAGTGCTTTCTATCCTGTGGATCTTTTAAAATGTGTCAGTGATTAATGACTACACCTCTGCACCTGATAGGTGGGCTGGAAAACATGAACTGTTGGTAACTCTCTAGGTCTGGAGTTTGCTATCCCTGGTATAGAGCATTGCACCAATTCTGGGTGAACCAAGTTCCAGGGACACCTAATGTTTTGCCTATTACCTAGTGCACACTAAGGAATATATTTAGTAAAGTGCGGGTTTTTAGAAGTAGAGATGTTGACTAGTAAGATTTTAGTTATTATGTTCTAGGGTATCTGGACTATTTGTCTACAACAAGAAGATAGACAGCCATTAGGTCGACACCATTAGTTCGACAACTTAATAGGTCGACATACCATTAGGTCGACATGTCATTAGGTCGACATGCCATTATGTCGACACTGCCATTAGGTCGACAGTGTCTAGGTCGACAGTCAAAAGGTCGACATGTTTTTTTTCACAGTTTTTTGAGCCGACGTGCCGACAGGCGGTATTTCATGCCCTACCATCCACTAGGGCGTGGAGTTAGATTATAATAGTGTGCCGAGCGCAGCGAGGCACCGTGCCCGAAGCATCGCGAGCGAAGCGGTTCACTTCAAACTGTGTCAATGTCGACTGTGTCGACATTTGGGTAAAAAAACTGTGAAAAAAACCATGTCGACCTTTTGACTGTCGACCTAGACACTGTTGACCTAATGGCAGTGTCGACCTACAGTAATGGCATGTCTACCTAATGGTATGTCGACCTAATGGTATGTCGACCTAATGGTATGTAGACCTAATGGTATGTCGACCTATTAAGTTGTCGAACTAATGGTGTCGACCTAATGGCTGTCTATCTTCTTGTTGTAGACAAATGGTCCCGCATCCATGTTCTAGAAGGTGCTAGATACAGTTGCAAGAAAAAGTATGTGAACCCTTTGGAATTACCTGGATTTCTGCATAAATTGGTCATAAAAAGTATTCTGATCTTCATCTAAGTCACAACAATGGTCAACCACAGTCTGCTTAATGTAATACCACACAAATAATTATATGTTCTCATGTTTTTATTGAACACACCATGTAAACATTCACAGTGCAGGGTGGGAAAAGTACAGTATGTGAACCCTTTGATTTAATAACTGGTTGACTCTCCTTTGGCAGCAATACATTTCCTATAGTTGCATATCAGACCTGCACAATGGTCAGGAGGAATTTTGGACCATTCCTCTGTACAAACCTGTTTCAGTTCAGCAATATTCTTGGGATGTCAGGTGTGAATCGCTCTCTTGAGGTCACGCCACAGCATCTCAATCGGGTTGAGGTTAGGACTCTGACTGGGCCACTTTGGTTTCATCTGTCCACAGAATATTTTGCCAGTAGCGCTGTGGAACATTCAGCTGCTCTTTTGCAAACTTCAAATGTGCAGCAATGATTTTTGTGCACAGCAGTGGCTTCCTCTGTGGTGTCCTCCCATGAACTCCATTATTGTTTAGTGTTTTAGGTGTCATAGATTCATCAACAGTGAATAGTTGACACTCCAGGATTCTTACTCACCTCAATGAGCATTCTGCGCTGTGTTCTTTCAGTAATTTTTACAGGACCGTCACTCTAGGGTGAGTAGCAACAGTGCTGAACTTTCTCCATTTATAGACAGTTTGTCTTACCTTGGACTAATGAACATCAAGGCTTTTAGAGATCCTTTCCACCTGTATGCAAGTCAACAATTCTTAATAATTGGTCTTCTGAGAGCTCTTTTGTGCGAGGCATGGTTTACATAAGGCAATGCTTCTTGAGAATAGCAAACTCAAAACTGGTGTGTTTTTTTATAGGGCAGGGTAGCTTTAAACAACACCTCCAACCTCATCTTATTGATTGCACTCCAGGTTACCTGACTCCTGACTCTAATTAGCTCTTGGAGAAGTCATCAGCCTAGGGGTTCACATACTTTGTCCACGCTGCACTGTGAATGTTTACATGAGAACATATTATTGTTTGTGTGCTATTAGTTTAAGCAGACTGTTTGTCTATTGTGACTTACTGTAGATAAAAGGGGTATACTGTATTTACTAAAGTGTGAGTTTTTAGAAGTGGAGATCTTGCCCCTAGCAACAGTCAGACTCCACTTTCTAGAAAGTGCTGGATATTATGGGTAGAAAGGGATTGGTTGCTATGGGCAACATCTCCACTTCTAAAGACATTTTAGTAAACGTAACCTAACAGACTAGTTAGGAAAGGCATACTCAGCTATTTTTTTTAACCATCTGTGCTCAAGCAGGGATACCACTAATCAATGGTGGTTTTTACCTATGGGCTGCAGGGCTGCAGCGCCCCCCAGGTAAAATCCATCACTGTCTCTGCCTAAATTGAAGCCAGATGCAGTTTGTGAGACTGCTCTGGCTTCAATGTGACTGGCAGTGACTTCCTATTGAAAGTCCGACCTGCCAGTCACTCAAGGCAGTCCCATTGGAAGGTGTTCCCTCCCTCTGGGATGGCTCTCTATGAACAAATGCACGGCAGCCCCCAAATCGGGTTCTGTGCATCAGAGCCGGCCCTAGCCTAAATGATGCCCTAGGCAAGATTTTGTCTGTTGCCCCCTAGCACCGCCACTAGTTCCGCCTCTGACCCTGCTCCCCTTTCCCAGCACCATCAACCCTCATCATAGCAGTCATCATTTTGGTGCTCCTACCTGCATTATTTTAAATAGAAACAGTGCACACAATTGGTGCGCAGCCCAAACAGGGGTGTGTTCTTGCTGGGAAGGGGCATGGCCACACAATAGTACCCCCAATTCAAATTATGCCACACAGTAGTGCAACTTTATTCACATTATATCATGCGATGGTGTCCCTTATTCACGTTACATCACACAGTAGCACCACTTTACCTTATATACATTACTCCTCACATTATTCACATTATACCCTAAGAAAAAAATCCTGAGAAAATATTGTATTTTAAGCACCTCCATTGTCACACTGCAACTCAGCACAAAGCAGTGTGTGCTGGGCAGAGGAGAAGAGCTGCAGCTGCTGCTGTCACTTAAGGGGAGGGACTCCGGGGCCCCCACTGGGCTCTTCCATCAGACTTTGGCCTGGGTAATTTGTACCCCCTACCCCTTTCTCTCGGCACCCCTGATAATACCACACAGTAATGCGCCTTACACATGACACACATTATTAATGTCCTTATAACCATAATGCCCCTACACAATATGCCAACCTTTATTAATGCCCTTCATACACATAATGACACACATAATGTCCCTTACACATATGTTGCACATTATTAATGCCCTTATACACATGACACACATAACGCCTGTTACACATATGTTGCACATTATTAATGCACATAATGCCCCTTACACATATGCCGAACACTACTGCACAACCAACCCACCAGTAGACAGCACTCGCACAGCCGCTAACACTGTGTCCTCTGCCTCTGCTTGGATACAGATGTTTCCTCATACATCTTGACTCAATAGGCCATGCAGCTCCTGGCCAGTTCTGCTAACGTTGGGTGCATTTTTTGCTGAAAATTCGTCTTATTTGCATCGTTATGACCAGCACACACAAGGAGCTTCTAATGATTAAAATGATATGTGGCATGCCTATATTCTGTGAGCGACTGTAGCTGTACCTGCATACGGAATGCTATGTTACAGTTATTTTCATGAATACACTATTTCATATGCAGGTACAGCCTCACTCACACACAGAATATAGGCATGCTGCATATCAATTTAATCAGCAGAAGCTGCTGATGCCCCTAGGCATTCCAAATGCCCTAGGCAATTGCCTAGTTGGCCTATGCCTAAGGCCGGCCCTGCTGTGCATGTTCAGTACCGCAGATGATACTGTGCATGCGCCATACCCGGGAACCGGATTAAGCCTCCGGGAGCTGCTGCAAAGGCAGCCCATGGAGGTTTGGGCCAGCGCATGCCCAGCATGTATGAAGTTACTGTGTATGCGCTGGCCCCGTGCAGAGGACCGGCAGCCGGGACGGCATGGGGATCGCGGCGGGGGCAGCGTTGGAGGGGGGCCCACATTGTGGCAGCCCCCTCCTCCTAAATGGTAAGAGCCGCCACTGCCACTAATACATGGACTGTTAGTGAATTTTGAAGACAGAGGTTGGATAACCCTGACCTGAGCATAAGGCACAATAATGCTAATGTGTTTGGTCTGCTTTAATAGGACTTTAGTAAAGTAGGGATGTTTTTGTTTGCCAGCGTCTGTAAAAACACATTAAATGCAGATGATAGAAAGCGCCAACTCTTTATTTCCTCTGCCAGTCTGGGGCCGCATGTTCTTTATTATGTCCCTTGTTTGTGTACAGTTTTCCCCTCCAGTCATTTCAGTTGCTCCACAGTCTCATAGATTTTATTCATTTGCACATTGTGTGCTTGAGGGAGGTTTAGCCACATCTAAATATACCAGCTCAGCCGGGGAAAGGGTAGCTCTGTTTTTGGCTTAATCTTACACTGCGCTTTTAATTACATGAGAGCAGCAATAAAGAATATTGATTATATCATTCCTGTGGGAAGTTAACTATATTGAGTTATACATATAATAAGGTATTAGGTACCAGTTTACCTGTAATGGGGACAGTAACTGGGGCTGACAGAGAACACCTCTCTGGAGACTTCCCATACAGGTCAAAGTCAATGAAGCGTGCTGGCCAGCTCCAGCGGTCCCGGGAGAGGGTGGGCTGCAGGGTGTTGGCATGAAGAATATTTTCCTTCCAGACCTGTAATAAAAACGTACTGTACATATGTATTTACTTTCTCCGGCTGACCTTTCTGAAATCGAGGTGCGAGATGACATGTGTACTTTAAAACCTCATTAAACTGATACCGAAACTATTTGGCTGTCAAGGCTGACCTTTCCATTTTGTGGATTTTGAGGAAATAACTTTGTATTGTTTTTATTTGACATACTATTTTTTAGTCAAAAGGCAATAGAAAATGAAAATCTTACTTAAAAGGCTATAATATATGCCTTATTGCAAAAGCAAACTCCTTCTTTAATGGACAAAACCATGTGCACTGCAGGTGGGGCTGATGTAACATGTGCAGAGAGAGTTATGGGGTGAGTTATTTTTGTGCAGGGTAAATACTGGCTGCTTTATTCTTACACTGCAATTTAGATTTCAGTTTGAACACATCCCACCCAAATGTAACTCATGCACATGTTACAGCTGCCCCACCTACAATGCACATGGTTCATTAAAGAAGGAGTTTGCTTTTGCAAACCAACCAGAATATCCCCCTCAATCTTGTATGCATCATGTGATGTATTACTGTGTGCAATAAGGTGTATATTGTATATTGCACAATTTACAATATGGACCAATGGTACCCTGGGATGCCACAGGTTGGTGGTCAGGGACTAAATTAACTAAAATTATTTATGTTCAAAGTGATTGGCAGCTACAAGCATTGGTTTTGCCTATCATGAAGCATGTAGACAATCAGAAGCATAAGTGTACACATCCCCACAACTGTATCTCCATAAAAACTATTATCCTGGTGGTGCCGCAAAATAAATGCTGATAAACTAGGGTGCCAACATGCAAGAAAGTTTGGCAACAGCTGATATAGACACTAATATCATGGAATAGTGTTTGGGTCAGAATCAGAGTAAGAGTCACACGAGCATGTACAGTATGTGTCTAAGTTGAGCATAACCAACTATGGGTGATACACAGTCAAACACTGGCTGCTCCTCCACCTGTGACTGAATGTACATGGAGAGCAACTGGGTGTTTGCATATATTCAAAGTGTTCCGAGGGCATATTGGTGAGATTCTCAGACAGAATTCCTGCAATAGGTGTAAAGTTGGTGCACTTGCACACTAATAGTGATGACGGCTTCTGTCACAAGCAGATGGACAGTTAAGATGCGGCTACATAGTTGTCACCAACTCTCAAAACATGCAATGATGCACATTTATTACCACATTTAGTCCTAAGCAAGCAATGCAACCATTCCTCGGTCCACTTAAGTGCAACTCCAAATAAGACCTAATATCTATGAATGCTGCAGAAATTGTAAAGGATTTTCTGGTTTAGATTTAACAAATTTAGGAGAATACAGCACCAGAGTGATATCGTTCTTCTTCATTGCAAAATGTGGATGGTAAGGCAGACATAACCTTACTCCAGAACAAGAGGAGGAAGGTAGTTCAGTTCCGAAAACTAGGTAAGAGCAATTATTGGCTCATAGGAGCTGGCTGTTTAAGATTACTACAAAGGACAATATGAAGATTTTGTCATTGTGATCAGTCGGAATCAGTAAAATTGGGCCTTGGGGCAGGGCCATCTTTACCTTTTGCATGATGTCCCTGTATGTACTGTATGGGCTGTTTAAAAGGTTGTAAAGTTAATTATTAATAACAGTAATAATAATAGAAAATGATACATTTCTTCAAATCTGTAAAAATTAATGTAGAAACTGTTTGTTGGGTGCACGCACCCATTTTGCGGGCAGGGTGGTGTGGGGTGGCGGGCTGCTCCATTAGTATATGGGAAGGCCCAGTGTTTCATGGGCGTTCTGGCATTCTCATGCTAATGAGTCCATGACGGACATCCGTAGCTGACATCACCGGATTGTAGCTGACATCACCGGATTGTAGCGGACACTCGGGGCGGGTAATTGACATCTGCCTGCCTGTCCACATCTTTCGATGGTCGGCGACCGTTGAAAGATGTGGGACGGTCCCAGTGGCAGCCACTGCAAACGTATTTGTGAATGATGGGCGGCGTACCACCATTCGCAAGGCGGGATCTGGTTCACTCACAAGGATGCAAATTTGCCTCTGAGGGAATGAACCAGAATAACCCCATTGTCTGTATTTGGGTGACCTGTGTTTTAGGCTAATTTGGTTTATAATGCTTGATAAATGTTAGCTATTCAGACTGTGGAGGAACCTGAACAGGGGTATATGTGCTTTAATGAAATGTAGCACCTGTATACAGATTAGGCTTCCCTAGTTATTTGGTATTATTTGGTATTACAGGAAGTTGTAAAAGGTGTTCTAGATCAGCATCTAAACCCCTCACACAGCTTAACTTTACAAAATATCAGCTCAAAAAGTGTTAAACTCCAATAACACACCTTAGTTAACTCCAATATCCGAGATTCATCTGGCTTTTTGGGATGTTTGTTGGCATAAATGCTGCTTTTGAATCCTGGATACAAGAATCCACTTGCTGTCATCCATTCCTCTCTAGACTTTGCAGCCCTGTCCTTCAATTCTTGTTCAACATTCACTGGACTCACAGTGGCAGATTGGTAGTCTTGAGAGTATGTGTATCTGTGGTTAGGTTTCTGTAAGGCACATTTTATGAAAAAACAAATTATAGACATACATGTGTGTTCTTATTGCCATTTTTTCCATTTTAAAACATTTAAGGTTGCAGTAGGAAAGCACCAGAGTTAATTTACTGGTTAAAGATAACCGGTATTTCAAATGTTTAAAAAGCACGAGTCCTACACGTTTCAGAGCCGTTTTTATGCAGTGAGAATGGCTCTGAAACGGTATTTAGTAAAAACAACAGACTACAGACCTGTGATAGGCTGGCTGCCTTGAAACGTGTTCAGGGGATTAAACAGGTTTATATTGGGGTCATTACCCATCTTATTGATTAAACGGGTTGACTAATGTGAATGGTATTTAAATGGTATTTAAAATGGTAATCTACTGCAATGTGAAGGCTCAGACCCGTTTTAAATACAGTTTTAAAATACCGGTTTTTAAAACGCTTAGGCAGTGTGAAAGTGGTATTAGACAGCCCAGCACAGGTAGCGATGTGTTCATATTTCTAAATCTTGCATATTACTGGCATTATAGCAACATACCAATGTAGCTGCACTCATCATTGCGGGATAGCCACTGCTTTTTTTTGCCACGCCAAAATTGCCATGTTGCAATATTGACGTCATGAGCCGCAGGACTAATTTAGACGCATGCACATGGCGAAACATGCCAATCGCCATGGGAGTCGCATTTGGCGATTGCCATGGCAACGATGACTCTAGCTACATCTGTACAAGGTCATTCACATTTACTGAATCATCTGCTGCACCATCGAACAATGCACCTGTCTACAGCAGGCACAGAATGTTTGTGAGTCTATGGCCACCGATGTCAGTGCAATGTCTGAATTTATGTATACCCCCCTCACCACCCAGTATTGCTCATCAAGATTGCAAGGATTAGGCTCACAGTGTACCAGGGACACTATATAAGTACTTGTATCACAAAGGAACTGGTATAAAATGTGTACACAGTCATTATTTAAACATCATTATACGAGGCAGGAAACACTGCTCTGCCACTCCTGTAGGAACTCTGTATTTGCCTTTTCTTACCCAAAAATGGCCAAATGCACTAAAGTGAAAATGCGTCAAAACCCCCGTTATTGGGGTTTTTACCATATCTTCGTATGCACTAAAGTCCCTCTGCCAGGGCACCACTGTGGAAGGAATCACCAGAGTTTGCTGCAATACCCGATAGAAGCCGCTACACCAGTGATTTTCCACCTTTTTACCTTGCGGCACACTTAGATTTTAAAAATGCCAAGTCACACCATGAGATCCCCACAGGGCAAAACACATTAGCCCACAAGAAAAAAAAAAAAAACATATTGGTCACCATATAAAAAATAATCACACTGGTCCACACAGGTAACAACAATGAAATACATTGTCCCTTTTCATGAAAAGAAGACCCCAGTAAATAACAGTTGAACTTGCTGTGGCTGTAAACTGGTTTGAGCATCTCTAGATCTGGGGGGGGGGGGGGGGGGGGGGGCACACTTGAGAACAGCTCAGTGCACACTAGTGTACCACTGGATATTAATTGGCACAGTGGTTGAAAAAAGCTGCTCTACACTAACCTAGCGCCTAACTGGTGCCACTATTGCAATGAAACTGCGGATAATCACATAATGATCAAATGTTGATGCTTTAATATTATTGTGATTTAAATATCTGTTAGTTGAATTGTCTGCACCACTTTCTGCACTAATTGGGTGCCAATACTGTAACAAAAATATTTTTCCTTAAAGAACAAAAATTGTGCTTGTGCTGCTGTCATTCTGCCAAATAACCACCAGCAGACTATTTAGATACTATCTTGATACAAAGTATCAGCAAACTTAACACTTTTTTCCTAGTGTTACAGTGTTTGGATACAGTGTTACATTTCCCTGAGTACTCTACTGGCAGCTTATGATATGCCTCAGATCATTTAGCAGAGATATAGGGATTGTATTCTATCCCGATAAATACCCTCCAATACTTTGTATATATTCTTTGTTTTGTGTGTCTTTTATATGGGTGTGTATGTATATGCCTATTTTATTTTTGATTAATTAAAAGTTAAGTCTTAAAATTATAATCAAAACTGGGACCTAACCCAATCCTCCATAGACCACTACCACTTCCAATAAACTATATTTCTGCTCTATCCGCATTTGTTCCAATTAGTGTACAGCCCTACAGTTGATCACTGATACAAACCTTCTGTTAGTAATATAACAGATTGTTTTAAAATCAAGAGTGCCCCAACAAAAAGAGAGTCTTTCTCTTCTTCAAATTCGAAATACATTTACTCTCAAGGGTGCACCTCCACACTAACTACCTATATGATAGCATTATCACCCTACTTCGAATATATGTTGATCAATATACAGATGGAGCCCCTCTCATTCTCTGCACTCGCCAGAAAATCCCCGCTGGTGGAGAGGGACTCCATTAGACTGGGACGCACAAGCGTCTCACATGCACGCGCCTCCCAGTCACTCGGTGGCTGGGCAGCGGGACCCTGCCCGTCTCCGCTTCAGAGAGACGGGCAAGGTTAATTAGGGGGTGGGGGGTGACGGCGAGGCACTCCCTCGTAACGGGACACGCGAAAGTCTCATGTGTGTGTGCCTCTTTCTGATGGATGGTGGGGCCTGGCGGCTGGCGGGGGCTGGCAATTCTATCGCCAGCCCCCGCAAGCATAACAGCAGTTCCATATGTACTCATTATTAAAATTAAAATTAAACTCTCATCTCTCCCACGCCTAGGAAACATTTTTTCGGATAAAAAATACTTTAATCTAGCGTATTCTCCATGTCTCTTGTGGAAGCTACGTAACCAAATGTTTGGGAAATATTAATATTTGGGTGGGAAATGCGAAGACATTAAAGTCTTCTGTGGTGGCAGATGAGATTCTGTTAATTTATCCTAAGTGACCGGAGTGTGCACTCATCACAACCCAGCCATATTAGACTGCAGTATCTGAGTGCTGCTGGGTATCCTGAAAATCAAGAACCTTTTAAAAATATATACCAATCCACCATGACAGGAGTCGTTTTGTAGGCTACATGAAATCACCAGAAATTAGTTAATCCCTCAGATGAGTCACATGAAGCAACAACAAAACTTTCTGAATCATACAAAACAAATAATCATTCAGTACATACAGAAAAGGGACATAACAGATTGATAGAGAAGGTGCAAACATCAAATAATGAGTAGGGAGTGCCAATCTCATGACAGCTTATGGGGGCCTACACTACACACCCCTACACACTGGGTAATTTCAGGGCGTTTTCTAATCAATCTCACTAGATTGCTTAGAAAATGCCCCTACATCGCTCTGTGTAGGGCTATAGTGATAGTGATTGTGCGGCCCCGCGCTTAGCTCCCGCCGGACAATTAATATCCAGCATGTTGGATAAATCTAGTAATATCAACGGGCAGGGTCAGTGTTCTCACTTCTCAGAACACTGGCCCTAACAGATCGCTCAACTGTGTGCTGAGCATTCTGAGTGATCTAGCATATCTTGGAATGCTCTGCTGCATGTCCCCGTGTGTAGCCCCCTTTACATTAAAATACTACTGTGCATGGGTTTGGCGGTAGTTCAGAACAAGCACTTGAATGACTGAGTGAGACTGGGTAAGTGAAGAAGGATTAGGGTTTTCTATATTCGGGAAGTAGCAAGTCTTTGGGACAAAAATTATAGGTGATAATCAAGAGAGGTGACAAGACACATGTCAGAGGCAGACCTAAGGCTGTCCATAGACTGCACTACAGTGCAGATGCCAGACAGCCAGACAGGGCCGGATTAACAATGGGCCTGATGGAGCTTTAGCTCCAGGCCCACTCTCCAAATACAACCGCCCCCCCCCCCCCCCCCCCCCCCAGCATCACAGAATCCAGAGATATTGTGGGTAAACTGATTTTTTGATTTCTGAAATGTAATTTCATGACTGTTCATGTTCTTTAAGGGCAGATTTCTCTGGAACCAAACAGCCCAGTTTCACGGGACCAAAATCATTTGAAGCCAACTCAAAAGTTCTTCAATATGATGCTCATGTAAATGAGTCAGTTGGTTCCGAAGATATAGCTGGTTAAAGGGGGGAAGAGGGGGATGGTTTTCTCTCCCCCTCACACCAGAAAATGTAGGGACTAGGCTGGGGTAAAAGGGGCCAGTCTGGGAATGTCCCTGCATAATCCTGGGACTATATTCCTGGGTAAATCCCTGCATTTTCTGGTGTGAAAGGGGTATTATTTCAAATAGCCAGGACCTGCACTGCTCTGAATACAGCCGGGCAGCCCCCTGCTCTCTGCCCGGCTGTCAATGGCTGTCACTTCTGCCCGGCGGCGGCTGTCTCACAGTTACCGCAAGCATGTATTCGCCCTTGGCAATGAGCATGTAATCCTACCTGGCAACGAGCATGGAACCCCTGACAATGAGCATGGAACCCCTGGCAATGAGCATGTAGGTAAGCAGGACTTTTTTCTTATTTACTTTTTATTATTTTTCAAAATAAAAACACAAGACAAAACATACCAACACTACAACATTTGGGTTTTTAGATGTTATTCCAAAAAATAACAATAGCTTATTAATCATTTATACCCAAAGAAAACCAAAGAAAAAGGGATTATTTATCATAAACTCCAAAATTATCAATTCACATTTAATCTGATCTTTGATTTATTTACTTATAGATTCTACCTTCCTCTTTTCCTTTTATTATTGTTGGGACCAGTAAATCTTATTATTATTACTAATTCCTATTTTCATTCATACCAGCCCATGTGTATATTACAAAAGTTTATCTGTTTTTGGTTTGGGGATTAGTGTATTAACTTTTAGTGATATGTGTATGTACTATAAAGGTGATCCTCTGTGAATTATGTAATATATACTGTAATGTGTATTTAGTGTAAGTGTTTAAAGCACAGGTCTTCAACCTGTGGCCCTCCAGATGTTGTGGAACTACATGTCCCCGCATGCCCTGACAGTTTTGGCATGCTCCAATAGGAAAAAATGTGGCAATGCATGTTGGAACATGTAGTTTCACAACATCTGGAGGGACACTGGTTGAAGACCCATGGTTTAAAGTATCTTTTTCCTAAACAAATAGTAATCCTTGTGAGTGAGTTGTCGTGAAAGTGAGAAAAAAGAAAATATTGAGAAAAAAGAAAGAAAAAAAAAGTGTATAAATTATTAAAGTCAATGTGTATATTTCCTATAAGGCCAACTATGCATCTATGGTGACTAAATAAATAAATATATTATTTTTGTGTAACCTCCCCCTTCCCTCCTACTTTTCTCCTCTCTCCACTTCCTAATATACGCATGTTGCCAGAAGGTTTTTATTAAATTATCTAGGCCCCGCCTTTATATAAGATTTCCAATCTGTGAATCATATATACATTTCAGTAGAATTTATCTTATTGAGTATTACAATTTTTCTTTCTTTTCTTTATCTCACAGAACTGCTTTGTTGTAGTCAAAAACGTTCCCCTTTTTCAATTCACATTTTACCATATAATTTACAAAACAAAATCATAACTTCCAAGGGGTAGTGATAGTTTTGTATTCTACCACATACACCACGCAGGGTGTTTCATTTTACATATAACACAAATTTTGGTCATACATAAATATTAATTACATCTGATAATGTGTATTTTTAAAATCTATGGTAACTACCAACCTAGTCTTCCCTCAGAATTTTACAAATTCAATGAATCGCTTTTTATTCTTTCATAACCGAGAAAAAATTAATTTTTTTTAAACATTTAACATGGTGGAGACTTGGACAAACAAGACTACAAAGGGAAGAAGCACATAGAAAAGTGTCTCTCCGCCAATAATCATATATTATATATTAATTTACATGTTATCTGTGTCTCAATCTCAATGTGGATCGGCTATATCAGCATAATTGTATACAGAAAAACAAGAAATATATTTCCACAGCATATATATCCGTTATCATAAATTACCTAATTGTCTTGTCAAAGACCATGAAGTATTCTCATATAAATGTAGAATCTGTGTCTGGGTTTCACTAGGCAGGGTTTCTATATAGGGACCCCATTTTCTATAAAAATCTTATCACCCTGTTTCTATATCAGGTAAAGTTGCTTGTCTTTCCATATATAGGATGTTAAGTAGGAAGGTTTTGGTTTCTGAGATGGATGGGGCTGAGCGTTTGATCCATCCAATGATTTAAAACCAATTTCGGTACTTCTTTCCTAGAACTTCGCCCACTAAGCTATTTGCTTAGTGGGCTATTCTGCGTAGTGAAATCGCATCGCATGGGCCATTATAGTGCCATGCGATGTGCGATGCGATGCGATTTTTTCATGTAATTTATTCACTGCTCTGTGTGCCCCAGGGCATCACATCGCACCTCCCGCAAAATCGCATGCGATCTTATAGGGTGTGCGATGCCATTACATTAGGTATACAATAATATGATTGTATAGGTCCTAAAAGAGTTTTTATGCACCCCCACTATCCACGCCACCCCGAAGTGTGGCGAGCGCAGCAAGCCCCACGAGGGGTGGCGGAACACGTCCTCCGACTTTTACATACCCCCACTATCCACGTTGGCGTGGAGTTGATCTTATATAGTGTGGCGAGCGCAGCGAGCCACCGAGCCCCGTGAGGTGACGCGGAATACATGTAAAGTAATCCGCGTCCCCATGCTGGGCTCGCTGCGCTCGCCATGCTTTGGGCTCAGTGGCTCGCTGCGCTTACCACACTATATAAAATCAACTCCACGTCGATAGTGGATAGTGGGGAAAGAAAATGTCAGAGGACGCGTTCCGCCGCCGCTCGCCACACTTCAGGGTGGCGTGGATAGTGGGGGGGGGGGGGTGCGTAAAACCTATTTTTAGGACCTATACAATCATATTATTGTATACCTAATATAATGGCATCGCACAAACTATAAAATCGCATGCCTGCGTTAGCGTACATAGGAAATCTGGGCGCCATTCTAGGAAACAAGTACCCCAATTTCTTTTCTACTCTCAAGATTACCGTAAAATTGACACTAGGGTTTTTTTCCTACTCCCCAGGTTCCAGTCATCCAACATAAGTAGTAAACATACCATAGGATTCCTATTCACCCTTAGATTAAATATGTTATTAATAAAAGCAATCATTTTGTTCCAATATATTGCTATCTTGCCACACTGCCAAAAATTATGACAAAATGTGGCTTTTCTCTGGCCGCACTTAACACATGCATCCGATTCTCCAGGGATCATATGGGCTCTCTGTACGAGAGCCACATAGGCCCTTTCAACTTTCAAATGTACCTCTTGGAGAGATGCGGAATGCAAGTATGTTTAATGTTTGTTGGCAGTGTTCAGGATTGCTGGGCTCTGTGGTATCAATGGAATATTGGTCTCCCAGGTAGCCATTGATCTATTCCATTTTTTTTCTCCAAAAGTGACCAGTGCCTTCATATAATAATAGCGTAACCTATAGGTACCTGTATGGGCCAGAGACATAATAGTGGCGATTGGATCAACATCTGTTCCTTCCAATCTAGCTGGTGGCAAAGACTGGATTTATAAGAACAGATAAAATTTCATTTGTAATAAGCCATACCTCTCCTTTTAGGTCTGTAAAGATCTGATATGCCCCCCCTGATCATAAAAATCTCTTATAAACCTTTCTCCTTCCAAACCACAAACTGTGGGTTATCCAATCCCAGAGTAAATTGTGGGTTTCCCAAAAAAGTGCTAAAACGAGAAACAAGAGGGGATCTTCCCAACTTTTTTTCAGTGTATACCCAGGCTCTGTATGCATCCCCAAATAAAATATTATGGTACTTATATATTAGTTGGACGCCCACTATAGTAAGTACGCTCATACCCCCACTATCCATGTTGGCATGGAGTTGATATTATATAGTGTGGCGAGCGCAGCAAGCCACCGAGCCCGAAGCATGGCGAATGTAGCGAGCCCCACGAGGGGATGCAGAAAACTAAGCAAATAGCTTAGTGGGCGCCCAACTAACATATAAATACCAATATTATTAATAACATCTGGTGCAATCTTTCCTTTAGGTGTATGTATTAAGGCTGCCAAAGAGTAGGGGGCAAACAATGCTTCTTCTATTGCACAATTTGTAAAAATAGACTGCCTCCAAAACCAATCTGTTATATATCTGAAGCTAACAACTCTACTAATTGTTAATGCATCAGGTATACCCAATCCACCTTTAGTTCTAGGGAATTGTAGTTTAGCATACGCTACTCTTGGTTTCTGATCGGCCCATAAAAATTTGGAAAATATAGTATTAACTATAGCGCAATCATGTCTGGAAAGGAATAATGGGATTATCTGTAATAAGTAAGATAGTTTTGGAAATGAGATAGTTTTTATGACTGCCGCTTCTCCCTAGAGCGAAAGGGGTAAAGTAGTTCATCTATGTAGTAGAGCAGATATTTCCGCTATCACCGGTCTAAAATTAACCAAATAAATATCTGCTATAGAAGGGGGAATTCCAATACCCAGATATTTCATTGAATGTTTCACCCTAGAAAATTGAGATAAAGGAGAATCTATAGAAACAGGCTTATGACGTTCTGTAAGAATCATTAACTCACATTTGGTATAATTGACTTTAAAACCTGAAAAGAATCCAAATTGTTCTATCAAAGATACTACTTCAGGAATAGCATCAGTTGGGTTTGAAACAAAAAGCAACATATCGTCGGTGAAGAGTGCCACTATGACCTCTTCTCCACCTACTTGAATGCCAGTATATTTTGCAGAAGCTCTAAAGGCTATGGCCAGAGGTTCCAAAGCACGGGTAAAAAGTAACTGAGACAGTGGGCAACCTGGTCTTGTCCCTCGTTGTGTATAAAATGATTGGGATAAATAACCATTATTATACCTGAGTAGCCGCATCTACATATAATGAACGTAAACAAATAACAAATTGAGTCGAAACACCAAATCTGAGTAATGATTCAAACAGATGGTCCTAAGTAATTAGATCAAAAGCTTTCTCTGCATCCAGGAGAGAATAATATTCTGCTCCCTGGAGGGATTGGCCTTGAGCCATTCCATAACTGCCAATACTTTAGAATGTTAACAACTGATTGGCGCCCCCATATAAAGCCAGATTGATCTGGGTGCACTATGGATGGAAGTATCAATTTTAATCTATCTAAAATAATTTTCGTAAAGATTTTATAATCTGTGTTTAATAGTGATATAGGTCTATATGAACCTGGATTTTCCAGGTCTCTCCTTGACTTCGGTAATATTCTTATAATTGCTGAGTTAAAATAATTAGGGGGAGCCCTTCCAGACATGATTGCATCAAACATTGCTAACAACGGAGGACCCAGCTTGGGAGCCAAGATTTTAATATATTCATTTGCAAACCCATCTGGGCCAGGAGTTTTTCCTGATTTTAATGCTGTAATAGTTCTCTGGATTTCCTCAAGAGATATGGGGGTTATCAGAGATTCTTTTTGTGCAACTGTAAGGCCTGGTATCTTAAGTTTAGCCCAAAATTTTTCCTTTTCTACTTTATCTATTAAAGATGATGAATAAGTGTGGAATAAAAATCGTAAAATACTTCAGAAATTCTGTATCCACATTCTTTTTCCTCAAAACCCCATCCAAGCCTCATATAGATTTTACAATAGCGGGGGGGGGGTGTCTTCCAGCTAGAAGATGAGATAGTAATCTTCCAGCTTTATTTCCAAAACGGTGGAATTTGCTGTTCCTCTGAAAGCCATATTTAGCTTCAATGCCAGATAAGATATTATCAAATATTGTTTTGCCTCTATAATATATTGCTTTTGTCTCTGCGGTTGCTTTATTTTAAAATTTTGAAAAGATTGGGTCAATTTAGTTTGTGCCTCTAAATAATGAATATCCAAATATTTTTTCTCTCTTTTTTTTTTTACAGTAGGACATTATAACACCCCGCATAACAGCTTTAGATGTCTGCCAAAATAGTAGTGGGTCCTCTATTTCAGTTTCTAAATTATTATTTTTATAGTTCATCCATGCCGCTTCCAGCATGGAAAGAAACTGGATGGAGTTAGGGAGGTAGGATGGAAAACACCACTGGCGAATTGGCCCTCTATTTACCTTAGCGCATGATCCGAAATACTAATTGTTTCAATTTTGGAATCAGCTATATTAGAAAATAGGTGTCGGGAAATTAAAATGTAATCAATCCTAGATAACGTACCATGGGCTGCTAAAAAGCATGTATAGTCCCCACCACTGGATAACACATCCTCCAAGAGTCCACCAGCTGGAACCTTTCACAGAGGAAAGGAATAATATTATCAGAGACACGATTTCATCTCATTGGAGGCGTGTCTCGGTCTAAAGTACTAGACGCCACCACATTAAAATCTCCGTCGACAATTAATACTTGATTCATAAAGGGTTTGACTTTACTAATCAGGGATGCATAGAAGTCCTGAGGGTTAGCATAAGGAGCATAAGATATTACACAAGACATATGATACACCATCCAGTTTTACACTTGCAATAACATATCTACCTTGTTCATCAGTATCTACTGATATCACTTTATGGTCAATAGCATTCCTTATAAGAATCACCACCCCCCTGATTTAGAATTGTATGAAGCTGAGGCCAATACCGACCACCGCAACTTATTCAGTTTTTAATACTTCTTGCAGGATTAGGTGGGACTCTTTAAGGAAGGCTATGTCCAAAGACATTTTATTTAGATATGTCAACATTTTCCTACAGATGGAGCTGGCTTAAATTTTGCAGGGGCTGGCAATACTTTCACCAGCCGCCGGCACCCAGCACAGGGGCGCGCACGCACAAAACGCTTGCACGCCCCATGGTAACCGAGCTTCCCCCGGGTCCCCTCACCCTGCCGCCGGTCCCCCTCGCCGCCCGATCCCCCATAACCCTGCCCGTCTCCCTGAAGCGGGCAGGGTTATGCCCCGCCAATGGAGGATTGGGATGCGCGTTCAGTGTAGCCGATGTCCACCGGCGCTCGCCAGAGGGGAGGCTCTGGCGAGCCCCGGCCAAAGATGACAGGGGCTACATCTGTACATTTCGCTGGGGTATTAATCCGGCCCACATTCAATGTACCAATCTTAAGACTCATCATATTTGAAGTTTATGGATTCAATCTTACAGGCAATGTGCACCCTGGGGATAATTGGGGAAAGCACAATAGGTAGAAAAAAGACATACCTGGGAAAACAACATAAAAACATATAAAACATAGACTTAACATACATGGCAGAGTGCTCCCCGGTGCGGATGTTCTTAATATCAAAATTTTTAACTTCCGGAAAAATAGAGAGAAAAAAAAAATAGGAACTACTATAGCCCTCAACAATCAAAGCCTATGGGCCTCCTAGCAATCCCCATCACCACCTCCCCCATCACTCCCCCCATCATATATCACAAAAATATAAAGATACCAATTTCTTAGCTAGTCGGAAAAAAAAAAAAACCCACAGCAGCCATATCTGGCTGAACTTATGTGATAAAGTCAGTCCGTCTGCCTAACCATCAGTGCATGTTCAGGGCTACCAAGGCTTCTTCCAACCCCTGGTTCCCTAAATAAAAAATAAACTGGGCCCCTGCTGGACCTTCGTTCTAGCAAACACATCAACTCTTCAAAGAAAACATGTTAAGATAGTTCAGTGTGTATAAACGAAGCTTTAAGCAAGTCTAAGTCTTTGCAATAAGTATGAATACACATAAGAATCACTGGTTAATTTCAGCGGGCATTAAATTGGCTATATTGACAGGATCAGGACCTGCAGCGCCGACTTGTTCTGTTACATATTTATCAGCATCCATAGAAGAAAGAAAAACTTTACTAGTGTCTCCTTCAAACACTCTCAATCGGGCAGGATACAGTAATGCAATTTAAAAAAAAAATTGAATAACTTCGTGCATACTGGACCAAACTCTTTACAGGCCCGTGTTACCTCCACTGAGTAGTCTTGGAAAATAAATATTTTTGCATTGTCCCACATGAGGTCACATTTTTTTCTAGATGCTGCCCATATGGCTTCCTTGTGCAAGAAGTTAAGGCATTTAAAGATAACTACTCTGTGCCTGCTCCCGCGTTCAGTACGTGATGGTCCTAAGAGATGGGCCCTTTCCATCACCATATATTGGCATTGGTCAGAAATCTTTAGTACAGTATTTCAGGCAGGGAACGCTGAAGAAATTTATATAGCTCCGGACCTTTAAGTGATTCATTTAGCCCCACAACGCTTAGGTTATTTCTTCTCTATCTGTTCTCTAGATTATCTATTTTATTCTGCAGCTCATCACATATGTTCTGAAGAGGAAGCTTTAAGTGTAGAAACATCCTGAAAAAGTTCCCCCACCCTGCACTCAGTATTGTGCTGTGACGTCCTTTATGGCCAAGTTAAATTTAGCTGCTTGTGCCTCCATCAATGGGGCCATAGTCTCTTGGATTGCCTTTATCACTTCAGCATAGGTAACAGGGGGGGATGCATCACTGCTTTCAGGGGAAGCAGGCAGAGAGCAGTACCTGAGTGCTGAGACGGGACGGCTTGTCCTGCTGTGTGCAGCGGCCATCTTTACTTTTGCTTGTGGCTTGGGAGCGCGGTTTCTATGTAACCCCCTCGGCATCTGCAGGGAGAGAAATTTTTCCATCCGCCACCAGAGATGTGATGAGGGGTCAGGGAGTCAGACGACTGGGTCCTGGAACCCGAAAGAAGCCAGTTGTGGAGAGCCGGAGACACAGCCTAAGCCGAAGCTGGAGCCTGAGCCGTGGCAGAGATCTTATGCCACCACGGCTACTCACATCAGCTGCTGCCGGAGTCCCGGTAAGATGTCATGGGACCGGAGCAGTGGATTCTGGAGCTGTCTGGGGGGCCCAGATGCTACAGAGGTCTCACATGCCGCAGCCGCTCACATCAGGGCTGGAACCGGAAGTCGGCCTCAGCATAATTTTTAATAGGCATTATGATGTTTGGCATAATACGTAGTGGACATTATGGTGTGTGACTTAACATGTAATGGGCATTATGGTGTAAATTTTTTATGCGCACAATGCCCGTTTATGAAGCATATTTTGAATTTTTGCTCAATAAGTTTGGTATAGTGTGTATTTTGGCACAATCCATGTGGAAAAATGTGAATTTTGCCTTAATCTGTGCGGCGTAACGTGAATTTTGACTCAATCTGTGTGCCATAGTGTGAATTGTGGCTCATTCCATATGGCATAATGTGTAAGAGGCAAGTACAGTATAAGGGGGTTACTATTGTGTTGCATGATTTGTATAAGGGGTATATGGTGTGGTAAACTTAGGTGACCACATAAAATGCACTGAAATGTTGTCTACCAAGTTTTGGCTTTCAGTATTTTTTTTATGACTAGAGTGCCTTTTTTATGACTAGAGTGCCGCCTCATGCAAGTATCTTAGGACATCGGCGTCCTGCGAGTGCACCTTTGGAGGGCATCCTGTGAGTGTCGGAATTTATAATATATTTGCATTAAACTGCACCACCACTTTTCTTAATAAATTTCGAACCTTATGTGTGCCGCCTACTTTCCTGCGACCGTATAGAATGGACTCACCCCTAAGGAGGTAACCCAGATTTGGGACACCGGAGTACCGGGGAAGATATTGTGTGTGCTTGTGTGTGGGTGCGTGTGTGTGTGTATGTATGTATGTATGTATGTATGTATGTGTATGTGTGTATATACAGTATATAAGTGACTTGAAAACAGATAATAAACTGAAACGTCATCAGATGGAGTAGTCATCTCCTTTATTCGACCTGTTTTGTTAGTCCGAGTGCCGCCCGCACCTCTACCTTGGATATATATATAATATTATATATATATAATAATATATATATATATGCCATTGCATATATAGCGTCCGATACTCTCAGTGCTCGCCATACATGGCCCAAAGTCTGCAGCCGCCGCTGGAAGGTAAGTATATCTGCAGCTTCTATTTTCCCTCTTTTCTGTGCCAGGCCCTTGCATATGCCAACCTTTTTGCCATTTTCCACCCTATACTAAACCCTTTGCATTTTTCCTATGCTAGACCCCTGCCTTTTCCAGCACACACATTGGTACTTGTGTATTATAGCGGCGCCCCCGATGTGCATCGCGCAAAGTTTTCATCGCATCGCATGGCATGCGATGCGATGCAATTTTTGCCCCCTATGCGATGAAATGTGAAATGCAAATGTGAAATGCACCCCCACGCCACCCCCCACTATAAACGTCAACCCGAAGCGTGGCGAGTGCAGCGAGCCCGCGAGGGGCGGCGTTACTTGTCCTCCGACCTTTTCATACCCCCACTATCCACGTCGTCGTGGAGCTAAGAATAGAAAGTGTGGCGAGCACAGCAAGCCACCGAGCCCGAAGCGTGGCGAGTGCAGCGAGCCCCGCGCGGGGACGCGGATACCTTCACAGGTATGGGAGTCCCCTCGCGGGCTTCACAGGTATCCGCTGCGCTCGCCACGCTTCGGGCTCGGTGGCTCGCTGCGCTCGCCACACTTTCCTTTTCTCAACTCCACGCCGACGTGGATAGTGGGGGTATGAAAAGGTCGGAGGACACATACCGCCGCCCCTCGCGGGCTCGCTGCGCTCGCCACGCTTCGGGTTCACTTTTATAGTGGGGGGGGGGGGGGTGGTGGCGTGGGGGTGCATTTCACATTGTAAGCACCCATTACGGTGCTTATACAATGTTTAATCGCATCGCATGGCATTGTATGCCATGTACAATGTCATACAATTTTAAAATTGTATGACATTGTACAGCATCGCATACCATCGTATGCCTTATGGTATGCGATGCGATGGGCGCCGCCAAAATACACAAGTACCCACACATTATATATATATATCTATATATATATATCTATATATATATATATATATATATATAGATATATATATAGATATATATATATATATATCTATATATATATATATATATATATATATATATATATATATATATATATATATATATATATATAGATATATCTATATATATCTATATATATATATATATATATATATATAGATATATAGATATATATATAGAAAGAGGGAAACCTGCACTCTCACCCAATCTTACAGCAATGGGGTGCTCATCTAGGATGCATGCAATGACATGCATTAATTGTAGTCCGGTAACCACACACCAGAAAGTGGGTGGTGATGGAGCCCTCTCCAGTTCCTTTAAATGGACATAAAGAGTTCATCGTAGTATTCCAACAATAAGTCATTTATTGGCAATGTAGTGTTAATCTCCATAAATGCTCCGACGTTTCGGTCCCAATAGAGGACCTTTATCAAGGAGCTTGGAGCAATGAAGTACACTCAGTCAGCGTAGTAGCCCTGCTTGGTGGTATGAACAGCAGCATCCATCACCACACCCACCTTCTGGTGTGTGGTTACTGGACTATATACATATATATATATATATATATATCGAAAGAATGAGCACTCAGGGACTGAAAATTGGCGTGAAAAAGTGGATCAAGTTTATTCCATATTGGTCCACTTTTTCACGGAAATTTACAGTCCCTGAGTGCCCGTTCTTTCGATTTCTATATTGATGGTTCTGTGTAACACAAGCTCCAGAGGTTGGCAGCGGGGCAGGATAAATACTTCAGCCCAAGTAAGTCCTGAGTGACTGTTCTGATTTATATATATATATATATATATATATATATATATATATATATATATATATATATATATATATATATATATATATATAATAGAAAGAACTCACAACAGCGGCACTCAGCAGGAACTTTTCAGCGTGTGTATTCAAAACCAAAAACCAACGTTTCGGGGCCCGTGGTGCCCCTTTGTCAAGGTGTGGGTCACCCACACCTTGACAACGGGGCACCACGGGCCCCGAAACGTTGGTTTTTGGTTTTGAATACACACGCTGAAAAGTTCCTGCTGAGTGCCGCTGTTGTGAGTTCTTTCTATTATTCACTGTACCCGGAAGGCACCCAGGCAGCTGTACCCCGTTGGGAGAGTGCAAGGCCGCCAAACCAGTTTATATATATATATATATATATATATATATATATATATATATATACATATACATAGGGCAGTATTCAATGAGGCTGATTCGCCATGTTTTATGGCGATTTTGTGCTATTTTCGTGCTGTAAGTCGATTTTTTTTTACTAAAACGGTGAATCGCCCTATTCAATGACCAGATGGCGAATACATTTCAAGGTTTTTATCGCCATGATTCACCGAGTAGCAATCGCTATCTTTTTATGGTGAAGTGGAATGTGAACTTTTAAAATAAAGTGTTTTGTTTTTTACATTTGGTGTAAAAAAATCAGGAATTTTATTCTGAGGAGGGGCATGCTATTTTTATTCATGTGCTGTAAGCACATGAATATATATTTAATTTAAAAAAAAATATATATATATTTTTACACAGAGCAGCCAGCAGGGGGCCGGGAGCCGAGTCGCTCATTAGATATTCATATATTCACTGCACCCGATCATTGCATATGCACGATCGGGTGTAGTGAATACCCGGTCCCCTGTTGGCTATCCCGGAGGGGGGGGGGGGAGCCTGTGCTGCCTGGCTCTCGGGGAGCCCACCTCCCCCCCACAAACGTTCTGGGGCAGGCAGGGTGACTTCCATCTCCCTGCCTGCCGCCGTCCTCAGGCTCCCTGCGGCATCGCCGCAGGAGTTAAAATTCGCCGGTCAGGGGCAGTGAGCCCCTGACTCGTTGAATACTGGAGCCGGCAAGGCTCCGGAACGCGGCGGGCAGTAGCGATTGTGCAGCGAATCCTAAACAGGATTCACTGCACATCGTCAAAATTCTCATTGAATACTGCCCATAGAATCCAGGCTGTCCGGCACGACCACTTTCCTACTTCCTTGGAAGCCTATGAGATTGTAAAGGAGTTTTTGAAACTGCCTTAATCCCATACAGGCTCCTTTCTTCAACACAGAAACTTAGCAAAACTCTTTTCTCTGCACATCACCCAGGAAGACTGTAGATCCCCAAAAGGGATCTACGGAGGTTAAAGGAACCCTAAAGGGTTACCTGAACCCCTGTCGGGGATCTTCTAAGGGTGACACGGCTTTGAAAAATTCCCACAGCAGGGGACCCCATTTAGGTGTATCAAAAACACCAAGTAAATTTATCACCCAAGCAAATTAACATTTTAACCTACACCATATTGTAAAATAGAATAAAATCATTTACATATACTCTATTTTTCCATCTCTTCATTTCTACCTATTTCTACATCAAAAATCAAGCACAGACCTCACAGGTAGTAATCCAGCCCACCCATTAAGGGATCACATTAGGTAGGCAGCGCCAAAGCCCAACCAAACAACCATTTAGACCTTAATCTGGCACTGCGGCCAGAGAAAAATGACGACGGAAGCAGGAACAGGGCAATAAATGAAATGTCTCCATACACTGCAAGAGCCAATCTACAGTAACAACATGGCATGACTGAACAATGATCAGGAGGATAGAAAAGGTTTGATAATCAGAATCAGCTTTATTGGCCAGGTATACTTGCGTATACGGGGAATTTATCCAGACAATCAATCATGGCCGCATTTCAGATGTTCTCAGGCTGTGATTATACATACTCTGTACAATGATCAGAACAGCAGTTTCACTGACTGACCTGAACAATTTTTGATCAGTGTATTGGGAGCTTAAGAAGACTTGTGGCGATATCGGAAATGAAGAACTGTAATTAGCTTTGAATGGGTTAGTTATTAGGGCGGTTATGGGAGGAGAGAAGGTAAGCAGCAATTGGACAGGTGGTTGTATCCAATACAAAAATCCACCATCTACAATACACTTAGACTTAATGAGACGTACTACTATAGAGAATGTGAGTGTTAAATTACCTCAGCCATTTTCTGTCGTAAAATCTTTTGTGCCAGTTCTGTGGAATTGAATGTCTGAGAACTGTAGTTGTGAATAGCGATCCCGTCCACAGGGCTAATCTCCACATATTCCACTGTGGGTTTTCTCACCTTTGTGCTCATTTGATGAACTTGCTCCATATTTTTCTGCAGGTAAAGATTAGAGTTATTTGAGCTTACTGGGCCTGCAACATGCAAAGATACAGTAGGTACCAGAAGCTTTTGGGATCATGCTAGATACACACAATGGGGGTTATTCAGACTCCATAGCTGTTGTACATGCTGCGCAAAGTACCAGTTAATGGTGCAGGACCCATTTTGCACATGAGGGAACAGTCCCTGGAACATAACAAGTAACCTGGCACAAGACTGTCAGTGACTGACATTCTCATGTCATTTCAGGGGCGGGATCGCTGCAGTTTAGGTGAAGGGGAGAGACCAGGGATCTCTATGGTATGCAGAGATTACCGGGCATCTGCAACAAGCGGCTTGCACTGCACCAAGGCTGCTGCAAGCCTTCCGATCATAAGTCAGTGATCTGATGCTGCATACTAGAATGCAGGTTGGACCTCTACAGCAGCAGGAGGCTCCTGCTTGTAATAGATGCCTAGTGTTAATTCTAGCACCCGCTATCTTTGAAAATCCATGCAGTTCCTCTTCCCTGCCTGGGGTGTCGCTGTCTGCTTTAGTGCTTCTAGCATAGTGGTCTGGATATCAACACTGATATGCAAACCAGACCTGTGCTAGAAACACCACAGCAGACAGCGACACCCCAGGCAGGAAAGAGGAACTGCATGGATTTTCAAAGATAGCGGGTGCTAGAATGAACACTAGATGCCTCCTGCTTCATTACCATAAAGGGCTATCTCTGCTGCTTCCAAGGAACTCTATCCATTGCTGAATTAGGCCCAACCCATTGTGATATTCAAAACAACAGCAGCGTGTGTGTGTTGCCTGAAAACAATTATAGTCGCCCTACAATAATTCAAAAACCAAATGGATCCAAATCCCAAATCATCACAGATCACACCCTTCCTATCAAATGTCTTGAACAAAACAACATTGAGCCCATTACGCGCCTGATTGAGGATCACTCGCTAAGCAGCATTGTTTCACTGCTTATCGAGCAGCTAAACGCTGCCCCGCCGAACACCCCCGCTGCCAGTGCCGCCCACATCCCCTTGGTAACATGCAAGGGGATGTGTCTCTGAGAACACAGCGTCTCGTATGTGGCTGAAGGGAAGATAAATCACTTGATGGTCACCAACCTTCGAATGGTTTCTCTCCCCTATGGAAAAAAAAGTCAGTGAAAACGGACTTTTATTTCCACCGCTATCTGCCGAAGACCGAGTGGGCGCAGACGTCATGTGACATCAGCCGCCCGCCCCGAGACGGAGAGTGCCCAGCGTATTTATGGGGATGCCCATAAAACACTGCCCATTCTGCTCCAGCTGCCCCTTGCCCACCCACTCCCTCCCTGACCTGTGCAAACGCCTTGGTGAGCATTAAACTCGCTGAAGGCATTCGCACATGGGGTTTTGGGGGGGGGGGCAATACGCGCACCATCGAGATGGGGCCACATTCGGCCACTTCTGAGACAAGCAGAATCACCCCCTAAATCCTGTGTAGTGCAGCTGTCCTTTAAGACAATATTCTGATGCTCTTGGCCAATTTAAGATCAACATTTCCAGACAGAACCAACAGACAGTTACAAGATTAATTCAAACGACTGTCAGCTCTGTCATTCACATTGTGATCTCTGTAACAATGGATCGTTCTCCTTTGAATTTTAAGTTCTGCTTAAATCTCCTGTGTCCAGAGCACTGACTGAACTGCTGCACATTCTAATGACATTACCATAGTAAAAGAATAAGACTATTACATATGTCAGTGAGCACCAAATTAGTACAGTGCCAGACATGAACTCTACCTGAATGTAGTTTTTGTCCTTGTGTCTCAGGCTCATCCAGTACTTCCACTCAGAGTATTGCCCATTGAAGTTGTCTAGCGGGCTGTGTAAGCGACATCTCTTCACTTCCTTTTCAGAAGTAACCCATTTTTTATTGAAGGAGCTTTCAGCGTCAGCTAACAAATCTCCGTGGTTAAATGGCTGTCCGAATTCACGGCTCAGAAGATGTATCATTTCTACTGAGGGAAGCAAGTCGCTATGGATGAGGTCACGTAATTTTGTGGCGCTGCAGATATAGTCTAACCTGAAAGAATATTGTAATAAATTATATATATATATATATATATATATATATATATATATATATATATATATATATATGCTGTATATATATATATTGTACAATTGAACGATCATTATAGATTTTTTCATTTAAAAATGCAACCATACTGTATAATATCAAAAGAGATTTATCTACCTGGATAATGCCTGAAAACACAGGAGTGGAACCATATCTCTGATGTAAAGAAGAGGCTGATTCAGAAAGGAGGACAGAGGCTTATGCAGATGGAGGTGGCACACCAATACTCCAAGGTCTTTGTATAAACGTTCATGAAAAGCCATTTCTGAGTTGTACAGAACCTCTAACTTTCCCTGGTCTCCGGATGGCCTGTAAAAGTGTAAAGAAATTAATTCAGCCCTCTAAATCTTTATATTTCTCTATGAAACTGTACAAAGTTAGCACCAATTGACAGGCACAACACAGAATTCACTCCACATCAGATGGCAGATACATGTAAGCCAATTAAACTAAAACTAATTACATTTAAATTATGTAAAGCTTACCTGATGGGTACAGTTTCCCATAGCTCCTTAATAGCTTCTTGCTTCAGTCCCTCTAAAATAAAGAGATGAATCGCTCCATCCATAATATGAATTCCAGTTATAATATTCAGAGATGTGTCATCTTTCTGATCATCTGATAAACCAACTTTGGAAAGAGCACTCAAAGCGATATTCACTGGGTTGGGATCCAGGCCGAGAGCTCTTGAGTTGATTTCTGTAATCTTCACAATAACATCATGAAATAATTGATTGTTCTTATAATCAAAGATGTAGACAATGCGCCCAAAGGGGCAATCGGGAGACTCTGCCTTTGAAGGAAGTGGCACTGCCAGGTCTACTCTTATTTTCAATTGTGATTGGGCATCCAGATAATGTCCAACTGGGAGCGGTGAATCCTGGGGGCCACCCACTGACCCCATAACTCCAACTATTTTGCCATTTTTGCTATCAGATTGGTAACCAGTAGGATCTGGTCTCTCACAACTGTGAACCGGAACACAAATATTTAAATACGTTGCACCATAGGCCAGTTCAGACAAGCTTATCTTTGCAATCCCATAAGGATCCCACAATCTGTCTCGTTCTGTGAAGGGATTGTGCACAGTACATTTAGAAGTCACAAGACCAACATTACTTAGTTTTTCATCTTCAGGCTGCATGCCAAAAAGTGATGGCTTACTGGCAACCTCTTCTATTTTGTGATCGCGATCATGTACCTCAATCTCTATGGGAGGGCCGAGAAGAAACTCCCGTAGCTCGCCGGGACGAACGGTTCCTGCAAAAACTACATTTACATCCCTAAAGAAAACATGAGTTCCATGTGTCTGTTCATGCGTCTGGTGAAAAGGCTGATCCTGGAATTTGTATCTGCAGTACACTGGAACACATTTCTCCTGGAAAATAAGGACATATTGCACATTTAGTAATGTTGTACTACATGTGATATGGCTCATTATAAAGTGTAAATGGAACAAATTGTGGAACCCTCATTTAGGTTCCATTCTTCTTTTGGATGCTGTGGTCCATTCCACTTTCCTCAGCTACTGACCAACATTTAGTACCATAGTCTCTGGAATTGTATGGTAATTAAGGAATTGTATAGTAATTAATATGTTCTAAGTGCAAAAATAAGTATAAAGTTCATAAAATATTTTATTGGATAAAGTCCCTTTTTCAAGGCTCATAGACAAAGGTTTGTATGCAGGGTGCAGAGTAAAAGTTCGACAAGTCAGCGCCAGATATCGACAGTGTCAAAAGGTCCAAAGCCAATTGTCAACATAGATTTAAGAAGACAGGGTCAAAAGGTGGACATGGTCAAAAAAGGTGGCACATTTTTTTTTTATTTTAACTCAAATCCTAGACATAGGTTTAGGCCTCCCCCTAGTGCCTAACCCTAATCCTATCCCTAAATGCTTAATTTTCACTCCGGTAGCCTAACCCACCACCAAGTACCTAACCCAGTGTTCCTCAAACACATTTTTGTGTCAACCATTTCATGTCAACCATTTGTCCCTGTTGACTTGTTGACATGCCTACCTACTGTAAGTCCATGTCAACTATTTAACTGTCATCCTTTTGACAAAGTCAACCTATTGACTTTAGACCATCTGGTGTTGACCTATGGACTAGCTATCTTTTTACTGTCTATCTGCCACCTGGATACTATGTATGGATTATACTGTACAGCTAATGTGGACTACACTTTACCTTCTTTCATTCTTGTATAGACGACTGGTCTATACCTGGCCAAGGCCATACATAGTCCAAAAAGCCTTGTGATCTGCCCAAACTTTTTTCAATGATGCCTTGACTTTTGAAGGTCCATTCTACAGTATATCAAGAACTCCAATGGGATGTCCCCAAGGGGTATAAACCTTGACTGTGACTTAATGAGAGAAAGGGTCTCCCAAAAAAAGGGTAAATTGCTAAAAATATTTTTTAAATAATATAATAGAAGAGTACAAATAAAAACTAACAAACTTCACAGTATCACATGATAAAAAGTCAATATGGCAAAACTAAAAATAAAGCAACACTTAAAGTTTGAAAAAAAAAATCTTGACATTAAATTGTTGTATATCTGACATATGTTACCTGTAAAACACTGATTGGAGTGGGTGCTGTGGGGAGCGATGTAGCGGACAGAATGCGAATAACCATTGGATTGAGATCCTGCCTCTGTTGCTCTGATAATAGAGGGGAGTTTATGGCCAGAGTCATATAACCGTCCAATATTTTATCGGAGCACTTCTGTAGACGACCCGTTACTGATAAATCTCCTAAAACAACAAAAACAAAACAGAGAACAACTTTTAAAGTTTTAATGATATAAAAAGGTCAGCTAACCCAATATTCCTATAGGCACCTATAATGTTGTATACACACAAAACGGTATGGCCATACTAGAAAAGCTTGGATCAGGGTATTGTTGTAACCAGATGGTATTTTGACACCTGAAATGGTGAAATGTTGGATTTTGCTATTCAGTTACTTAACTGTTTGAATGCCAACACCTCTGTGACCAATGATCAAAATATCCACTAAAAATGCCAGCGTCGCTCACATTTGTTATATAAATTCAAATATATATATATAAGATATTTCCTATATAAGGTAAACATTACAGGTCATTATGGTGAATATAAATGTTTGCTTGGCAATTTTCATACCTATTTTGACAAATTCACTTGGCACTCAAAGATTTAAGACTCAAAGCTTCTTCTTATAAACACACGCCATGACTATAACAAACTTCCAATAGCAAACAGTGTTTGGGAACCACCTGTTTAGGATAATATTTGGCAGCTTGTGGGCAGATTGCATCATCACTAAAATATAATCCTACTACAGCATTAGTTGATGTCTTTGCCAGGGCCGTAACTAGGGGGGGTGCTGTGGGTCATGCGTTCCGGGCACTGCATGGGGGAAGGGGGGCGCTGTCGGGTCCAGGCAGCAAGGGTACGGAGACGGGCATAGCAGCAGCTGGAAGCAAGCTACGCTATTTGCCGGGCGCAAAGCAGATTTTGAAAAGACTTGCCGGACGCTGATTGGTTGAATTCTCTCAGCCAATCAGCATCCGGCAAGTCTTTACAAAATCAGCAGCGCTTCCCGTCGCCAGGGCAAATAGTGTAGCTTACTGCAAGTGTAAACTGGCGCGGCGCTGACCGTCCACAGACCCCGCTGCCCATCCCCGGACCCCACTGCACAACATAGGTATGTGGGCGCAGGGTTCGCTCAGCCTCCGGTGCCAGGGGCAAGGCAGTCATTTGGTGTCCCCCCACACCCAGTCAGGGGCGGGGACGATCAAATGACTGCCTTGCCTCGGGCGCCGGAAACCCAAGTTTCGGCCCTGTCTTTGCATCATGGGTCTGTGTTTTTTTTTTTTTGGTACAGTAATCAGAATATCTGGATGCAATCTACTAGTGTAAAAAGAAATAACACCTCTTTCTCACCACACAAATAACCAGGGTACGATGCGGGTTGTTGTCGGGTCAACCCGGGTCACCCCGGGTCACTGTGCGGTGTGAAAGGTCCTTTTAAAAATTACCGGGTCCAGCAACCCAGCAATCTGACCTGGGTAAAAAGAAGTGTTTTACCCGGGTCAGACCTTGGTTGCTGGGCAGTGTGAATGCGTAACCTGGGTTGAGTGACCTAGGTCCTGTTTAATACTATGGAGGAGGCAGCAGTGTTATCTTAGTGCTGCCTTCCGCCCTTCTAAGCACCTGCCTGAAACGCTGCTGCTCCACCCCGCCCCCGGATAATATCAGTGACTCGGCAATAAGCCACAAATGCAAGGTCACTCCCGGGAGGGACCCGTGTCTAAATCCCAGGTACGATGTGGCATTCGAGATGTGAAACGGTTTAAGTTGATTTAAAATCTAAGCATTACAAAAATTAGAATTGAATAATGCTAGAATAAAAAGGGGAATAGGCATAACTGTATCACCTGGCAGGCCAATAATAACTCTTACACAATATTCTACAATTCTGAACTTTAAACGGATTAAATTCTCCAAAACTGACAGATTGTGACACTTTTCTGACTTCATTATTACCGGTAGCCCAAGGAAACACAGTACGGAGTTTTCCATTGATGTTCAAGTTGATTAGCTAATTTTCAATGAATAATGTACGTTTTCTAAGAGATCTGAGCTTGGCATAAAGGTGAGAGATAATAATGTGCCAGGTTCAATTCTTATGTTAATAAACTGTCTGATAGCAGAAACTTGGCTGATACAGTCAGTGATGCAACTAATTCTATCAGTTATCATTGCTTCTAATTGCAAGCTCACACAGCACAAGCATGAGTGTGCCTATAACAAGGTAATGGTCAGAGGTGGCAGCTCTTCTGGAAGATAGGTGAGCATTATGTGCGTAAGCGGCACTACTACTGTAGGCATTATGTGCGTAAGCGGCACTACTACTGTAGGCATTATGTGCGTAAGCAGCACTACTACTGTAGGCATTATGTGTGTAAGCGGCGCTACTACTGTAGGCATTATGTGCATAAGAAGTGCTACTCCTGTGGGTATTATAGGGGTGATTCACGCTCATTTGCATTTAACCGAATTCATCCCCGCTCCGATAGTTTGGTGACTTTGCATGCGCATGCTTGATTTTGCGCATGTGCAGCCCCTCATGTGCAAATGCCTTCGGCGACTATCACAGACGCTGAGGCATTCGCGCACATTTTGGCAGGCAGGGGGCTGGCACAGTGTTTCCTGGGAGTGCCCACACAAATGATGTGAATGCAGGTGTGGCAAAGCCTGCACGGGGCCAGCGTCTACCCCGTTCTCTGACATTTCTAAGCCAAATAGGTTCTATTTGCGAACCGTGGAAAAATTATTTGATGGCGGCGACCAACGAATGATTTTTTTCCCCCATGCACTCGCATGCGAATGGATGTATAAGCATTATTATTATTATCGTTGATTTATATGGTGCTACAAGGTTTCCACAGCGCCTAACAATACATAAATGAGCAAAAAAAACAAATAACGAATGACAGTACAAGACAGTTTAGGACAAGTACATGGTAAATAAGGATAGTTACATCAGGGGACAGGACACTGAAGCAATTATCAGGGTGGCAGAGGGTTATATATTCTAAGAAAAGTTCATGAGGAGAGAGGGCCCTGCTCGTGAGAGCTTATATTCTAAAGGGAAGGGTAAGACAGACAGAAGTGACACGGAAGGGGTAGCAGTGAGCATAAATAGACAGTTAGGATGGAAGCTGGTTGGATTTTATGCGGGAGGGTGGGGAGATGATCGGTTCAGTCCTAGACCTTTTAATTCTATGAAAGCACTGGACCATCCAAGAATAGATAGCAGAGAAACAGTTGGAAATGAGTGAGGATAGAGAGAGAGAGAGAGAGGGATCAGGAAAGGAGAGGTAGAGTGGAGAATTATCAGCATAAAAGTGAACTCACCCAGAGAGGGCGTATAGAGAGAGAGAGAGAGAAGAAGAGGACCAAGAACAGAACCTTGGGAGACACCTAATGACAGTGGAAGTGTAGGACAGGTGGAGGCATTTTAAAGACTGACAGTGCAAATAAAAGCATTAACAGTTACAGTGATTGTTCTTGCTGATGTCAAAAAGGTGATGTTATTAAGGAAGAATATCCAGATTAAGCAGGCAGGAGTTGTATGGTGTGAGGATAAAGTGAACTCACTCAAAGTAGTCCTTTGGTTTTCAGAGTTGTAGTGGTTATTTCTCCTTTAGTTTCACTTTGGTAGAACGCCGGTATAATGCTGCAGTTATTTTATTTTTATTTTTTTAAATCAAATGTTTTATTGAAACATCAGTGTATGCACAGAATAGACAATGATATGTTGATGTATATGCAGTAGGTTTAAATTAAGCCACCCTTTAAAATTAAAACGCACCTTTATTATCTGCAGTTAAAAATATGTTACTTGAGATCTTGTATTTTGAACAAAGAGCAACGCTCCCTGATGTGGAGCAGGGGCTACAGAAATTTGCTAAGAAGTGGGAGAGATTCATTGATAGTTTGGATGGAGATACACAAACATTAATTTACAAACTTTTTGAATCGACTGCATGGTTTTCGTGTAGACAATTATCAAGAACCCCCTAGGGAGATTATTTTCCTTTTTATTACAATTGCTATAAATATTTATATATATTATAAGTTCAGACCCTAAACACCTATATTTTGTCTTATAATCATACTTGCTTCCCCCTTTTTCCTTTATGTGTTTGTTGTTATTTAGGAATGATACTTAAATATTTTGCCCTAACTAGAAACATTAAGTTATTCTGGATTGTCTCTCAATGAAATTTGCTTTAATAATTTGCTTTAAAGATACATTTTTTGTTATATCAATGTCAACTTTTAATGTACTTCCTATTTGTATAATTTATGAAAAACAAAAAATATATTTCTAAAAAAAAAAAACAATACATAAATGACCAAAAGAAAAAAAAATTGGCACACCCATGGAAAATGGCATAACCTCAGAAGAAGTCATTTATAATGATAAATCATGGGCAAATATTTACAGTAATAGATTAAAGCCTTTTCACCAATTCTGCTTAAATCTATCTCTATAAAAATATTCCTATGTTACAAAGAGACTCCACCCCCTTTTAACCTAAGTACACTTTCCCCATCCAACATCTCCTCTTTTTACTGCTATCACCCTCCCTGTACTTTCTGCTTATCTGTATTATTATGTTAAATATTACATGTTAATTTCAAACAAAGATTATATATAAAAATACAGCGTGATAACGATCATTCAGTAAGTGTATAAAGTAGTAGCTTATAAGCACCTCATATTATATATAACACAGATACATTTTTTTACCTGCAATGAGCGGCATGAAACGAACATCCAAAGTCAAACACTTTCTTTCTCTTTGCAGTAATTGAGCACTTGCATCTTTTTCATGCTTCTCTGTTTCTGAAGATTTCCTGACTAGATAAAAAAAAGAATAAATAATATCAAAACTGTTTTGCCCCAACTAGTTTAGTTGTCTGCAAAGAAAATGAAGAAGAGCGCAACCTTGTTCAATTATGCTGATACAATTGCACACACTATTCAATGGCTCGGGAATTGTGTATGGATTTGTGATTGGATAGTTATTTATTTCTTAACAGTTTCTTATATAGCGCACACAGATTCCGCAGCGCTTTACAGAGAATATTTGAACATTCACATCGGTCCCTGCCCCAGTGGAGCTTACAATCTATATTCCCTACCACATGTATAAGCACACACAGACATTCTAGGGTTAATTTTGTTAGGCGCTAAATAACATACCAGTTTATTTTTGGATTGTGGGAGGAAACCGGAGTACCCGGAGGAAACCCACGCAAGTACGGGGAGAATATACAAACTCTGCACAGTTAGGGCCATGGTGGGAATCAAACCCACGACCTCAGTGCTGTGAGGCAGTAATGCTAACCATTACACCATCCGTGCTGCCCCGGTGAACCATTCACAATTCTTCGCAATTTAGCTCTTTCTGGCTGTGCGGCAGTTTCTCCTCGCAGTCCACCGAAAATTGTTCATTAACGCTCCATGGCATACTTCAGCTCAAAATCACCTAATGTGTACGAGCCTTTAGTAAAACATTATTCAAACTATGGCCCTTATTCTGGTTGACTCACAAGGCTGCAAAATTTGCAGCCTCGCAAGTCCCCTAGACTCTGCCCGCATGGCCGCCTGCCCCCCCTTGCTCGTCGTGACCCCATGCAGAGTTGCAAATGGATGATTTGTATAATCATCCATTCGCAGCCTTGGGTGTGCGGGAGAAATCATTCGATGGTCGGTGACCATCGAATGATTTCTCCAGCGCTCGCAGATCTGAGACATCTCTGTGATGTCTCAGATCTCTGAGCGTCCTGTGCGGAAAACGGGCGGGCAGTTGACATCCGCTGAGGTCAGCTGCCCACCCCCCGCGAACGGGCTGGGGATCAATTAAATCAGAATAACCCCCTAGGCTACAAAGGGCTCTTGGCAGAGTCAAAACATGTATCCTGCTGTGCAGTTATTCAGCAGTTTCCAGCCTACTGCTAAATTAGGCAATCCACTTGCCACCAGGCACCGAAGCAGGAATACCCTTATGACCATGGCTTCTGAGAATTGCTGTCATTTTTTTATTTTCTAGTTTTAATAAAGCATCACATCACAAGACATATATCATTTCATATTTGAACAATAAGAATAGAAAAACAAAACCATTTCCACAATTGTTCGTATTTGCATAAATAATCTATAACAGAAGTATTGCCTGTTTACATGTCACAAACACACACTGGATAATCAGTCGATGTTGGCAAATGTTTTAAACTGTATTCAGCAGATTCTTTCTACCAGGGACAGGAGCCCAAAGTCAAAAGGAGCCGCCATATCAGATAAAGCGGTTATCTGCTGTACCGAATTATATGCACTAGTACCTTTGTGTGTACAGTGTTGGAGGGTGTGAAATGTTACAGAACATGCTGTGCTGGCAACCTATCTACGTACTGACCTTTTGAAGATTGTGCGTTCAATTGATGTTTCTGTAAATAAGCTTTTCCATCTTTCTGGCTCCTTGATGATCTTTGCCTCTCCTTCTGTCCTGCTGGCAGGTTTCCTTTCCGATCCACAGAAGATGAGTCAGTATCCAGTATTTCTGACCTGTTACAAAGAGAAAATGGAAAAACACTCTGTAAAAAAAAGAAACTTTTTAAAACGCAACCTGTTCATTGTACCTACCTGTCATTGTGGCCACAAAATAACGCTCACTAATTGTCATATAATTGCACGTCTCTATTTTGAACATCTTTATCCTACTGTATGTTCTGATCTCAAGTTAGCCTAAAACTAAGACTACTTACTGTATAAGTCATGTGTACAATTATCAGAGCCGGCCCTAGCCAATATGGTACCCTAGGCAAGGTTTGGGCTGGTGCCCCCTTGCAGACAGACAGTCTCACCACCAAGCTTAGGTGCAATCCTGAATCAGGACCATTGTTCTTTGCATCAGGTAAAAAAAAATTAAACAGATCTAAATAAAAAAAACTCATTGGATTCACAAAAAAACACACACACACACACACACACACACAATTTGGCCCTCCACAGGGACGACAAAAAACACCAGAATATATTGTTTCTTGCAGAAATAAAATAAAACACATTGTCCCCCCATTTCCACCCCCCCCCCCCCCCCCAAAAAAAAAAACCAAACACAATTTTCTTCCCACTGGAAATAAATAAAAACCCTAGCCCCGCAGAAAATACTTACTTACCTGAGCTGCAACTCTGTGGGGTGGCATCCTAATTCTGCTGTTCTGTTGGAATCTCCCTGGAGCCAGTCCTGAGTATATAGCAGAGGACAGGCTGCGACACGTTGTGACAGGTAGGGAGGGATCAGAGGGGAGAATGTGATAGGTAGGAAGGGTCAGAGGGCAGGCTGCGATAGATGGAGTGAGTTCAGAGGGCAGGCTGCAACAGGTAGGGAGGGGTCAGAGGGCAGACTAATAGGTAGCAAGAGTCAGAGGGCAGGATGTGATAGGTAAGAAGGGTCAGACGGCAGGCTGCCACAGGTAGGAAGGGTTTCGAAGAGTTGGGGTGGATCGTCACAAGCAAGCAATAACAATAAAGTATCAGTCGTGAAAAATTTATTGAACAATCGATATGAATACCAACATATGACCAGTGTGACAACAACTGTCAGTGGTACTCGGTTGGTGGTGCTCCCAAGAGTTCAGCAGTAAAGCTGATTGGAAGTGGGGTGTCCAGAGGAGGACAAAGGAAGAACAAAACTAGGTTTTTGGGGCACTCTTTTTAGAATCATAAGGTGTAAGGTAGTAAGATGGTTGAAATTAATACATAACTTTTATTAAAGTTCACTTAAGATAAATTGGCGTCAATAATAAATAAATACAATATATCAAGTAAATACAGTTTACAAATGGTGCATCACATTATAAGTATATAATAACAATTGAAAGTCACATGGACTAGGCGAAAATGTTTTACACCGAGGGGACCACCCCCTGTTGAGTCGAAGGGATATTCGACCCGTGGAAATATCCCTAATAGGAAAGTTGACGGGGAGATTCACAATACTAACAGTTATATACTGCTCAGTGGGCTGCGTTATGAGAGATTAGGTACAGAAAAAATGATAAGATTAGGAATAAGAACAAGAAAAATTGGTCATTGGTGTCGTGCCTGATATTCGAGGTGTCCCGCTGTTCATACGACACCAGATCTTCCCTATCAGTCGCCCGATTAAGTACTGATCTGGCCAGACACTGTTTAGCTGCTGAGATCAGACGAGATCAGGCGGCCCAGTGGTGTATGGTCGTATACTTAGTATATTGGTGTAACGACACAGGACTGACAAAGAGGACCATAGGTTGCTTCTGCTTTCCAGAGACACACCGGGTGACCAAGGCCTGATACGTGAGGTATTGCAGGACGGGTCAGATATGCCTGGGGATGAGAGAGCAACGATATAAGAGAGTACAGGACACTGAATTTATTGCAGTGACCAGACCCTTCTACTACCCTCCATCATATGAATTGAATTGGATGGAGGTTGAGAGTAATAGTCTGGTTGTGCTCAATTCAATAAAAAGAGGGATAGAGAAAAAGAAATTGAAGGTTGATATGTACCCCCTATCCAATTAGTCTTACTGGTGAAAATGATAGATTGGCACTTAACACCAGATGCGATCCGGGGGTTGTGTGGTACAGTTCTGTGGAGTATGTGTCACAGAGGGAAAAATTATGGTTTTTTGATCCCAAGGTGATCACATGAGCTGGTGAGATAAGTACACAACAGCCAATGGAGGTTATAAAGAAACCAAATAGACTTATTAGTCAATATTACACAGTATATAAAAACGTGGTTATACGGATCTGATAAACCTGGTAATCAATCTCAGGGTTGAGGGAACATGTGCACACCGTAACATTCAATCAGAGTACAAATAATGCGCATAAATCATGGATAATAAGCACTTGATGTAATAGCCTGCGATTTGCACCGTACAGTCAGAGTGACAGGCACAGACAGATTGCCACTTCACATTAGAGACAGTATAGACTCCCAATGATTTGGAGTGTTTGAAACAATAATCTGGTCACAATGACAAGTGCACACGGTGGCACCCCAGAAATAAATTTACACAGTGCCAGTTGGGTATACAGGGATAAATATTAATGCTAATGTATTCGGAGAACAACCCTAGAATGAAAAGTATGCTCAGTAACAAATGGTACAGATTGATTTCACAATATGTCTGATAATTGAGGGCAATCAGTGCCCAGATGACAACAAGGTTGTGGGTGCAGTAATGGTTGTTCGTTGACACAACAGCAGATAAAGTGTGCGCTACTATTGCACTGGGTGACCCTCTATGGTGCCCAGCTGGTAAGGAGATAGCCTGGCTCACAGAGAGGGGAGATATATCTGGTAATTTAAGGCAATCAGTGCAAAGAGAGCGACAAGGTTGTGAGTGCACTGGTAGAAGTACGTTGCTCGGCGGCAGATTTAAGTATGCGCTAATATGTAGAGTGTGACACTCCCTTGTACCCAGCTATTTAGGGTAGGAAGGGGTCAGAGGGCAGGCTATAGTAGGTAGAAAGGGGTCAGAGGACAGGCTATGATAGGTAGGGAGGGGTCAAAGGGCAGGCTGTGACAGGTAGGGAGAGGTCAGAGGGCAGGCTGTGACAGGAAGGGAGGAGTCAGAGGGCAGGCTATAGTAGGTAGGGAGGGGTCAGGGGACAGGCTTTGACAGGTAGGGAGAGGTCATAGGGCAGGCTATAGTAGGTAGGGAGGGGCCAGAGGGCAGGCTGTGACAGGTAGGGAGGGATCAGAGGGCAGGCTATAGTAGGTAGGGAGGGGTCAGAGGGCAGGCTGTGACAGGTAGGGAGGGTCAGAGGGCAGGTTATAGTAGGTAGGGAGGTGTCTTCAATGGAGGTAAACATTTTGGTTCTAAGGCCAGGGTGGGAAAAAAACAAGGACACTGCTAAGTCTAAAGGCCCCCATACACTAGGCGATTCACATTCAATTTGGGCTCTTTTTATGCCATTGCGGCGATCAATCGCATGAAAAGCTTCCAAATTGCATGTGGATGACAACAAGTCTGATGTGATGCATGGTCCAGTGTGCATCGCATCTGTTGGATTGCTTCCAAACCGGGCAGGCTTGGCTGGGATTGAGGGTCCTGGACGGCATAAACTGATCGCGGATGACTTCTCCAAGGGGAAGTATGCTCAGCTTAAAGCTGGATACACACAATATGATTATCTGACCAATCTTTCTAGCTGGTACAAAAATCTTGTAATGTACAGTATGGGAACAAATGACTGTCATTCAATGCTTCCACAATCTGGAACACAGACAAAAATGGAAGTTCAGGCAAATTAAATTCTATTTAACCAATTTATCTGAATGACCATTTTATGCTAATTGTCTTGCTTTTAGGAGCAAATGTTTGATTGTCATTTGCTCCCATACATTAGAAGATTTTTACTCCAACCATATATATTGCACAGATAATCTGAGTGTGTATCCAGCATAAGGCCCTTCAGTGGCAAACACAGGATTTTTAGTGGGGGATTCCAAAGGTAAACCAAAATCTTCCACTCTGCAGCGCAATGGAGCCCCTCTCATGCTGGCCTGGCCTAGCGCTGGCTGAGCGGGACTCCATCAGACTGGGACACGCATGTGTCTCACATGCACGCGCGTTTTAGTATCCCGTTGGCTGGGTGGCATGACCTTGCCCGTCTTTTCATCAGGGAGAGGGGGGATTCGGGGCGGTGGTGGGGACTGGCGATGGCAACAGGGGAGGTGGTGGACGGCGGCAGGGAGCTCCGTCGGAACGGGGCGCGAGAGCCTCTTGTGTGTGCGTGCCCCCTTCTTACGGCTGGCGGCTGACGGATCGACAGCCCCTGCAAAGAAGAAGCTGGCTCCATCTGTAAGTATGTGAGTCGGGGGGGGGGGGGGGGGGGGGAGGTAACAGCCTTGAAAATTGGTCTTTTTTTGACACTGGATTTATATTTAACAGTACAGATGGTCTATAGTATAGGCCGTTTCATATGATGAGTGGTCAGGAAAAATGTTAACATATCATAATAAATAAATACACAAACATAATGGAACCAATACTGCACTTTCCAAGTTCACAATCTCCTACTCCTGTCTCTTCCTCCTGGCAGCTGCTCTCTGGTCCATTGAGATGTTTGAGGGCTCAGATCCACACATACTATAAATGTGGTAGAAGAAGCTGGTACACTGGGCATATGCAGCAACTCAGCTCTGACACTTGAACCACATGATATTATACCCCAGTGCTATTGTCAGAATTTAAAGTAAATTCTAATTCTTTTAGATTTCTTTGCTGCATTTGACACTGTTGAACACTCTTTTTTCTTGCAAATGCTGCAATCCATAGGTCTTCAGGACACAGGGACTTATTTTGGTTGACTCATTGTTAAAACACATTGGGGGAAATTTACTAAGACGTATATTCTACTTCACATGTGATGTTGCTATGGGCAACCAATCAGAATCTACTTCTTATTTATCACCCTCTATATAGAAGATAGTCAACAGGATCTGATTGGTTGCCCATAGCAACATCCCATGTGAAGTACACTACACATCTTAGTCAATTTCCCCCATTCTTTCCCCATCGTGTTTGGTATCTGTATGATTAGCGTCTCACTCGCAGCACTCTGGTGTTTGATTTTAGACAGCAGCATATACTGGTTACAAGTTATGGACCAGATATGAAACATATATGTATTGCCACAAGGAAAAGGGACATATGGGGACCAGTTTGAACCAGTTGCACAGCGGGAGCCCCAGGACACAATGACGAGCCTAGAACAAAGAGCCAGCTGTGCATCCTTACTGTGCCAACCAGAAGAGGTGAAAACTAGTGTAGGGGTGAACTAGTGTTCAATGTATTGTTTTAGGCCAAAATGCCAGGTACCGACTGATGGTAAATGAGCTGTGCATTGATGCCTTTTTATTACCATCCTTCGTTAACCCATACTGATATACAGATGTGTCTTAATGGGCCATCTCATCGTGGTCCTGTGTGACCCTGCTAGCATTCGGCTCTTTTTTGCATCTCTGTGCCTGAAAATGTATCCTAGTCACGATGGATGCACCGGAAGACTGTGCTAATTAAATGTTCTAATTTAAATCTGTTAGTGGCTGTGATTTTTATCCACGCCAATATTACTTTGTGCTACACATACAGACTCCATTGAACAAGGATATAGAAGGGTTGCATATTCCATTATTCAGCATTGCAACTAAAGCACATTTTCAGGAATAATACATGAAAAAAATGCCCGCCGCTAGCAGAACCCCATGGGACCTGGTGGCACATGGAGTATTGAGGCTAGATGTATGAGGACACATCTGTAGCAATAAACTTAGAGGATCTAGAGGGGGTTCTGCTAGGGGTAGGCAACAGGCGGCCTGTTGGCCACATGCGGCCTGCAAACAGCTCCTGACTGGCCCAACGCTCTGTGCTGCTGTATGTGTGACCAATGGCACCTGTGTGTGCGCCCAGTGTAGTCCTGTGTAGCTGACGCTCAGCCTGTGTGTAGCAGGTGCCGGAGCAGCCCAGCGCATGCACGAATGGCCACAGGACTATGCTGCGCACTCACACAGCCACCATCGGACACACATATGGCAGTGCCTAGCTGCCCACCCCCGCAAGTCACTACAGCCACAGCGCCGTGACTGCATGGGGCTGAAATCGGCACCATTTTTAAGGCTGGCACGCAGGTGTTTGGAATATCTAAAGAGGGGCAGGTGTGTGGCATTACTAATGTGGGCAGGTGTGTGGCATTACTAATGTGGGCAGGTGTGTGGCATTACTAATGGGGGCAGGTGTGTGGAATTACTAATGTAAGGGGCAAGTATAAGAGGCTAATATTGTGTTGCATGATGTGAAAAAGGGGTATATTGTGTGCTACAATACATTCAAAGACACATCCCCTTTTGAATGACCACACCCCCTATTTCTGGAGTGCGGTGCTTGAATATCTGCTGGAAGTATTAAGTGGCCCCCCAGCTAAAATAATTGCCCATCCCTGATCTAGAGCACAAAATGACACCTTAAAAAAGCTGTTTGCTACACAGCGAAACGCGTCGGTGGACAGGTGCAACTCCATCAATTATTACTGTCACCCAGACACTGCTATCCTTTGCCGACCACGACAGAGCCCAACCTTATTTATACCATCATTGGGTTTGTGCACCAGGAATCAATCCTCAATCATCTGGCAAATGTGAGACCGGCATATCCAGCTTGCTGCAACCATCCATCTCCTGCCACCTCACCAGAGGGACGCCACCTCGCCACTCATTTGAGGCATCTACATCTCATTGGTACCAATAGACTGTCACACACCCCTAAAAACTATTCTTATTATCCTTGGACTCTAATTGCATATTGAACAAGCCAGGATCGGAGGTCACGGGTGACTATACACTCATAATGCACCTATGAAATAATATGTTTTACGTTTATTTTTAACCAATACAGCATGCTTTACATGTATTACCTTTTACATGCTTATTAAATGTATATACATTTTTTAATTACTATTAATTAGTTGTTTATTACTTGGCGCAGCATACCACCTTCTTTCTAGAGCATAACAAGAACCAGAATGACTTATAGAGGAACGTGTTAAATGGATATCAGCAATATAAAATAAGCAAGATGCTGCAAATACTAGAAACACTTCGTGCTATTCCCCGATACCACTAGGATAAGCAGCTGATGTTAGTCTCAGAAATAATACAAGAGAATCTTCTGCTACATGTGCACTTCAGATGCCCATTGACAGTAATATACATCAAACAGACAGGAGTACACAAATGCATTATGAGAATGTTATTTTATTGGCTGTTTGAAGCTCCATATGCTTTGCAGGTGGGGAGACACTATGTGAAGGTCTGAGTGCAAGCTGAGAATTTATATATGGCCTATATAAAAAATGTACCAGAACTAAACAATAAGCTGAGCAATGTGCTTTCTTTAGGAATCTTTCCCAACTTCTGTAAGGTTCCCTTGAATAGAATGAATCTGCTAACTCAACCATCCAAGTTTTCCAAAGCATGAAATGCCGAGCATGAGACATATGTTTTGTGACAATAAACCAACCTCCCTCTGATCATTTGTCTGTCAACAGGGACCAATGCGACAAATCAACAGACATCTACATCTGTCACTCTCAGGACTTGTATAGTCTGAGAGTAGACGGGGCTTTAAGAGGCTGACTTCTCACAGGCGATTACATTAAGCCCTTGGTATGATGATTTCTTCACTGATGATATTGCGCAATTTTCAAAACTGATCAAATTATTCTTTCAAACAGGGTCCAGATTGATACATAATCTCACAGATGTATTTTAAAACATCAAAGCATGTATCTAGATGATGGTATGTGCTAAAACTACAAAGGAGGCACAATAACAACCTTTTCATCCCTGTATGAGCACAGCAAGGAGGCATCTTTCTTTTTTACTCTATTAGAAAACCTGCTGAGCTGTCTCCATCCTCTTTGGATAACAGTATTTAGAAGTAACATGGATTGAAAAAGAAAACCAGTAAACAAGAAAACCAGTAAACTAGAAGACAAGCATACCAAAAGACCAGTAAACTAAAAGACCAGCATACTAGAAGACCAGCAAACTAGAAGACCAGCAAACTAGAAGACCAGCATACTAGAAGACCAGCATACTAGAAGACCAGCATACTAGAAGACCAGCATACTAGAATACCAGCATATTAGAAGACCAGCAAACTAGAAGACAAGCATACCAAAAGACCGGCATACCAAAAGACCGGCATACCAAAAGACCAGCATATTAGAAGACCAGTAAACTAGAAGACCAGTAAACTAGAAGACCAGTAAACTAGAAGACCAGCATACTAGAAGACCAGCATATTAGAAGACCAGTAAACTAGAAGACAAGCATACTAGAAGACCAGCATATTAGAAGACCAGTAAACTAGAAGACCAGTAAACTAGAAGACCAGCATACTAGAAGACCAGCATATTAGAAGACCAGTAAATTAGAAGACCAGTAAACTAGAAGACAAGCATACTAGAAGACCAGCATATTAGAAGACCAGCATATTAGAAGACCAGTAAACTAGAAGACCAGTAAACTAGAAGACCAGCATACTAGAAGACCAGCATATTAGAAGACCAGTAAATTAGAAGACCAGTAAACTAGAAGACAAGCATACTAGAAGACCAGCATACTAGAAGACCAGTAAACTAGAAGACCAGTAAACTAGAAGACCAGCATACTAGAAGACCAGCATACTAGAAGACCAGTAAACTAGAAGACCAGCATACTAGAAGACCAGCATACTAGAAGACCAGCATATTAGAAGACCAGTAAACTAGAAGACCAGCATACTAGAAGACCAGCATACTAGAAGACCAGCATATTAGAAGACCAGTAAATTAGAAGACCAGTAAACTAGAAGACAAGCATACTAGAAGACCAGCATACTAGAAGACCAGTAAACTAGAAGACAAGCATACTAGAAGACCAGCATACTAGAAGACCAGCATACTAGAAGACCAGCATATTAGAAAACCAGCATATTAGAAGACTAGCATATTAGAAGACTAGCATATTAGAAGACCAGCATACTAGAAGACCAGTATACTAGAAGACCAGTAAACTAAAAGACAAGCATACTAGAAGAGCAGTATACTAGAAGACCAGTAAAAAAGAAGACAATTTGTATTGCACAGAATGATATACAGCTCAGAAATCCCCTGCTTTTTTAGAGATATCAATGACCTTCAGAATAGGGAGATTCAGAGCTAGATTAAGGCTTGGGGGTCTGGGGCAACCTAAGATTGGGGGGGCACTAAAGAGCAAAACTTGGGAAGCAGGGATCAGGTTTTTGCGCACAAGCCTTCAGTGCATTCTTATTGACACTGCACATCACGCCCCCATTTCATGTTATGCACGGTGGTGTACATATCTCTTCTGCAGCTGCCATGCTGGACCCTGCCTTGTATGAATAGCAGGGGAGAGCATTCCCTCCCTACCTTTCCTCCCCTCAGGACAATGCAGTTTACACATACAGTCACACACATGTACATACAGTCACATACACACTCATACAGTATGTACTGTCACACACCAAAATACAGCTTAATCCAGTTCTGGGGGAGTGATATAATAGGTGCCACAACAATAAGCTGGATATGTTATTATATATTTTGTGTCATCTGATTAAATGATTCATGTTGGCTGCTTACCGTGCCAACATGAATCACCTCCATTGTGTGTAATCTGTATTCTAATAAATATTCACAGTCAGAATTTGCTTTGTTATCATCATTCATCACTTGACAGCCCTGTACTTCTGGGAGATCAGAGATGTGTCACAAAATGTCGCTATGTAGTGACTAAGCACAAAGATCTCTACCCATACAATAAGAAATGCTAAAACGAGATTGAATTAATAGAGATAGCCTGACATATCTACAATATGTTTAGCTGTAAGCTTAGCTTTTTCATGGGGACTCCTTCTGGGCGTTCCCACGGACGAGCCCCGCCCCTGCCCACCCCCTTCCTTAGCTCCCCGCAACGTAATGGCCCGGTGAGTGTGTAACTCGCCCAAGCTATTTGTTGCTAGGGTCTGCACATGCGCAAATACGCACTTGGGCATGTGCAGACCCCCCACCATCAAATGAGGCAGAAGAATTCACCCGTTCCAAATGGTGATGAATCACCCGCAGTGTCCAGTGATTAGTGACATTTGTTCACCTGCAAATCACCTAAATGTGTCACTGATCTCTACAAGCCTTTCCCATAGATCAGCAAGGACTCTGCTTAAGGACCTGATTCTGATGGACTCGCAAGGCTGCAAACTTTGCAGCCTTGCAAGTCCATCAGATGCCGCCCGCAGTTGCGCCCACCCCCCCCCCCCTCGTGAGCCTGCGAATGCACGATTTACATAATCATCTATTCGCAGGCGGGGTGAAATCATTTGATGGTCGCCGACCATCAAATGATTTCTCCAGTGCTCACAGTTCAGAGACACCTATATGGTGTCTCTAAATTGCTGGCGCCCTGTGCGAAGACAGGGTGGGCAGCTGACATCTGATGATGTCAGCTGTCCGCACCCGTGTCACAGCCTCATTACCATAAGAACGCCCAGCTTTCTCATGGGAATGCCAATGAAACGATGGGCGTTCCCATATGGTAATGAGGCTGCCCGGCACCCCTGCCCTTCTCCGCCACGGTGCACCCAGCGAACAGTTCACCGTGGGTGCACACACACTTTGTCTGGACATGCGCAGAAATTCTTCTGCGCATGCGCAGATGCACACCATCGATGTCACCGGGGACCGAATGAATCAAAATAAGGTCCTAAGTGTAGTGATAAAAAATAATGTTACCAGTGAAAACTAACACTAACCTCTTATATATTAAATAATTTTAAAATGCAGATGTGTCCTCATATATCCAGCTTCAACACGCCATGCAGTACAAATGCCAGGTCACATGCAACTCTGCATTGAGCATCTTTTTTTTTTTTTTTTATGAAACATGTGTCCTTGTCGCAGCGTAATCATAGTTACCTACCCTCATTCTGCAGGAGACTTCCTGAAACAACAGCAATCTCCCTATCTCCCTCATTAGTCTAGCAATCTCCCTCATGTCACCTGGCCCACATTACACTGTTACATTTTTGGTTAAAAAAAAGCAAAGAGACAGATACATTTACATTAAATCATCAGAACCATTTCCAAGCATTGGTGATAAAACAATGGGGCGGATGTATTAAGCCTTAACAAGAAATAAATGCAAGGGTGATAAGGAGAGATAAACGTCCAGCCAATCAGCTCCTTACTGACTTTTTCAAACACAGGCTGTTACATGGCAGTTAGCAGGTGATTGGCTGGACGTTTATCTCTCCTTATCACCCTTATCTCTTGTTAAAATTTAATACATCTGCCCCAATGATCCCTATGGCTACATGCATGTCCTGTGTCTATTTATATGGACCCACGTGTAAAACAAAATAAATGAACAATCCCTGACACGTATCAGTGACTTTTCTTTAGCAAGTATATTAGCTCTTACTTACTGCTTTGGGGCTCGTCTACATTTGGATATATGTCATTTTAAAAGATTCCTCACAGATGTAGCAGTACACACTCTCCCGTTCACAATCTCTTTTTCACTATCTATCCATATATGTTACTAGTCACGCCCTGTGGGTGGAGCCTGACACACCCCCTCAATGTGGCACTGTGCAAAATTCTTTATTTTTAATATATTTTTATTGAAGCAATGCATCATAAAGACATTCAATATACATTTTTTTAAAGTTTGCTCAAGAAACAAATAAATAGTATAGGAAACAAAGGTACTTCTGTAGTTTCTGGCGCCGTGCGTCTGAGTCCCCTTGCGGGGCTCACTTCGCTCGCCCACGCTGCGGGCTCGGTGGCTCGCTATGCTCGCCACGCTATTTAAAATCAACTCCATGCCAACATGGATAGTGGGGGTATGAACTATCCATGTTGGCATGGAGTTAAGTTACTTTTTTTGACATATTTCGTGGCGAGCGTAGAACCCGGAAGTAGCACATGCTGGCGCCGTGAAACTACAGAAGTACCGAAACAAAATTAAATACATTTGCGATTCTGTTACATATGTGCAAGATTCTACTGCCAACTATAATCTCCCTGAAACTAGTTTTCAAAAGTAGGCAAGTATAAACTTAATGCTTAATGTGTCCTTGTCGCAACTTAATACCTCAATATGATGCATGAGGAGACTGCTAATTAATGTGCCGTCTGATTAATTAATGTGAGTCTGTATACAGGACAGAACTTGTATTGCGGCTGCTACATAGCACATTTGCTGCTAAGAGAGCCCATAGACGCCACTCACTGCCCGGCCGAATGTCCACCCCCCACCCTGCCGCCGACTCCTCTCATTACCATGTGAGGGAAGGGGTCTGCGAACATATGGCCGAAGGGAGAGAAATCAGTTGATGACCGCTGACCATTGAATGATTTCTCTCCGTTTAGATAATAAAAGCCAGTCTATACTGACTTTTATTTCCATCGCTGTTCGCCAAAGACGGGGCAGACGCTGATGTCATCTGACGTCAGCAGCCCACCCCAAGCAGGCATCGCCACACCTGCTTCTACAGGGGAACACCCTGTTTCTATGGGGATGCCCATAAAACACTGGCAGTTCCCCTGCTACCGCTCCCTGCAGGCCCCAGGCCCTCTCTCCCGCAGCGAGCGGCGAGTGTGTAACTTACTGAAGCCATTCGCTGATGGGGGTTTGCACATACACAGAAATGCACATGCGCTAACCCCAATTATCAGGGCTGGGCATAAATTCGAATCGCAGCGAGCGATCCTGAATTGGCCCCTTTGTACAGTGCCACATACAGTAGTGGTCATATTATAAAATGAAGAAGAATATAAGTGATTCAGAAAGGTAATATTGCTTTAATAGAGCATTAACTATAACCAGAGATTTTGGGGGATATTTACTAAAAATACAAATACTTTTTTTGGGGCGTATTAGCCTTAGTAAATTTCCCCCTCCCCCATATGTTTTATGAACCTTGATATTGTAATGCAGAGTGAATAAAGAAAAGGGTTCATTCTTTACAGAACAAATGGGAAGAGGTAGATGACGGAATAACACAATGTGGGTTACGCAGCCTTAAACTAGATATTAATATGACACATTACCATGTTTACAGCTCAGCTGTCACCACATCCATATTACTAGAGTGACTGGAACTGTTGTCGTAGTGACAGAGCACATTGTGGGAATAATTCAGTAAATAAAATAACCACCAATAAATCAGCAGAGTGACTGACAGCACAATGAATGCTAGACAATTATCTGCTCATGAATGACATTTGAAGCACGGCTCTGGTGATGATGGTAGTGCACCGTTCTGATGTTCTGACATTGTTGGAGGTAGGGTCACTGATCTCAGTGTCTGCTACTGACTTCAGCTGCAGACTGAGTAACCTGAAGGCAGTGGTGTAACTATAAATTTTGCTCCCCCCTGCCAAAAAGTGTGTGCCCCCCCCTCCAGGCTCCTCTCCAGCATGTTTCCCCAGCGTGTGACGTGATGACATCACACGCATAACGGAGAAACTGAAGCAGGAGAGAGGAAGAGAGACCAGCAGACACTGCTGATTCCCTTGGCTCCGACACATCCCAGGCCACCCTAGCACGCCCATCCTGTACACAGTAGCCAATAGCCGGCTCTGTGTTCTGTCAATTGAATCAGTGGGGGAATTTGTCATCTCTGCCATGGCCCCACCCGCGCTGCAGCTGACACGCGTCCAGTGCTCAGTCAGTGGGCAGCTGCAGGCAGCAGCATGTCAGTGCATCGAGCGGGTGTCGGCGCCCACACAGATCCTGCTGCTGCTTGCTTCCCCAAGCGGCCTTACAGTAGTTACGCCACTGCCTGAAGGTTATTCAGATGACCGATGGTCACACAATGTGGTTTGATGGTGCATCTTGAAATGCAAAAATGGATCACGGAAGCAGGCAGGAGGCGTCTATTTACACCAGAGGCCTCCTCCTTAGTATGTTAGCCGTACCGTATTGCACAGCCACTTCCCTGCAACTGCAATATCGTACAGCTCTGAATCAGGCCCACTTTTACTCACATCACTATTGCAACAAAAGGACAATGCATGTGTATCCTGAGTGCGGCCACTGACTTCTGTGGGCGACGTAGTCACTAATTTGGGTTAGGATAGAAGTCCAATATGAGGGGTGTGGTGTAGCTCACAGACAATATCTAGGCTGACAGTCATTACGTTGACATTGACAAAACATCAAGATAGAGGTTGACGTTAGCCTTTTACATAATTTTTATGTCAATGTCGACACTTGGGCCCGTGGACCCCCGAATAAGTCTCTGATTGCTCACCATGCTATGGGCCAGGTGCTTCGCCCCACTACTGCTGTACTTGGCACACTTTACCATTCCCAATCGGAGTCCATGTAAAAGGTAAAGTATCAAAAAGTATAATACATGGAAAAATTCCAGAAAAACTTAAGCCGATCAGTTCATGTGTTGACCATTACCAGGTCAACCCACTGCTTGTGTCGAACTTGTGCATGTCAACATTTTGGTGTTGACCTGGACAATATCTGTCAGCCATCTGGATGCCCAATATGAGAGACCCACACAATGCATCCTGCCATGTATCATTGGGGCAGATGTATTAAGCCTGGAGAAGAGATAAAGTGGAAGGAGATGACGCACCAGCCAATCAACTCCCAACTGTCATATTTCAAACACAGTTGATTGGCTGATGCGTTATCGCCTTCCACTTTATCTCTTTGCCAGGCTTAATACATCTGCCCCAGTATGCTTAATCTGTGACTTTATACTAATTCTATACATCAATGTGTACGTGGCTACAGTACAAATAGCAAGTTCTGGGAAAAGTATAGAGAACAGAAATTGCTACTTGTGGAAGGGCATCTAGGTTGCTGTTGACACTTCTGTAGTCATTAACATTACAGATGGATCTGCTCTCATCTTAGCGGCTCCCATTCCGACGTCTGCCAGCCAGCGATATCCCCAGCCGGCATACGTGGGCGCGGCCATCCGAGACGTACATAAGGTCGACTGGGCTTAGGTTGACACTTGACATAGGTCAACATGGCTAAGGTAGACTGAGTCAGAAGGTCGACACAAGATATAGGTTGACATGAGTTTTTTTACGTTTTATGTCCCCAAGTTCCAACATAGGTTGACATGGACTCCGTTTCAGTGTGCCACATCCCCTCGCATCAAGTTCTACCTCAGTACAGCAAATACCAGGTTTTGTCTACGAGAAGGGGGCGGGGCTGAAAGAATCCAATTTGCATTTGCGTCCCTACCCAAAGAGATGCGTATTGCGGTATTTGATATGGGGGGAGGGTCCAGGGACTGCCGGGAGGCTTGCCCACCTTTCCATGGGGCCAGGAGGGGGACAAGATGATTTTTATAAAAAGCTAGGAAGAGTAAACAGTGCCCGGAAAGTTGGGAACTAGGCTTTTGCTGGCGATACCCTCCGCAGTGCTGACACTGCGGAGGGGGATTACTGCATACAGAAATGCGGTAAATACCCCGATAACGGGGTTTTTAACTGCATTTCTGGTTTGAGAGAATCCCACCCGCCGTATGTAAAAAATATGTTTGACTCCTTGATTCCTTAAATGAATGGTTACAGTAAGACACATTGCTATCATTACAATGATCACATGTTACCTTTTCAATGGATTTTCCTTCACAGGACTCGAGGAGACAGGTTCTGCGAATCTGACAGTCGGTAACATCTCACTTGTTGCACATTTTAGTGCTGTGGAAACGGAACATAAACATCTTCATTACATAACTGCTTTTAATAATGTAAAAAAAATTTTTATATGTGAGATCCCCATCAGCAACATACAGGAAAACACGAGAAGGCTTTTATAGAACCTGATTCAGATGCGCCTGTTCTTGATATTGCTGTTGCTTTCTTTTGCCATATGCATTTGTGATTATCTGCCAATAGGACATAAGTTACCCTGAGCCCACTGCTGTCTTTTTATTCCATCCAACAGAGTATAATTGCTGAAACATTGTTACCATTGTAGCAAATCGGGTAATGAGGCTGATATCCTCAATAGACACATACTTCACAATGGGCCTTATTCTAGTTCACTCTTTCTGACAAAATCCTTCTTAGATGGACAAAACCATGTGCACTGCAGGTGGGCCAGATGTTACTTGTGCAGAGAGAATTAGATTTGGGTGGGGTTTTACTTCAAAGTGAGATCTATATTGCAATGCAAAAATAAAGCAGACAGTATTTACCCTGCACAGAAACAAAATAACTCACTCAAATCTCAATCTGCACATTTTACATCTGACCTCCTGCAGTGCACATGGTTTTGTCCATCTAAGAAGGATTTTGTCAGAAAGAATGAACTAGAATAAGGCCCAATGTTACGGTCCCATTAATCAGGACACCCGTGAAAGTCATTTTTGATAATCTCTCAATTTGCAAATTCTCTGATTAGTGGTCAACTCTTAATTAGACCTACAGTATGTTAGCAAAGGGGATAATTCCACACCTGAGGCGTGGCCTCGCAGCCTGAATCCCATCATTGGGGGGTGGGGTGGGGGGGGGGGGTCTGGGAGGTGCATGCTGCCTCGGTAAGCTCCTATACACTGACAGGAGCCTAGTTCTACACATAATCTTACAGTGCAGCATTCAGCTCCTGTTACCAAGCAGTAGTTGGCACTTTATTGTCACCCCCCTGGAGGGTGACACCCAGGTCCGGCCCACACCTCCTTGTGACACCACTTTAGCTATTTATAAGTTTAATCTTCATGATAATTTCTTAAAAACATATTATATAACAATTTACAGCGTCGCTCACATTAGTTATATAAATTCAAATAAAAAAATGTTGTGGACAAAAAGATTAAAGATTATGATGAATAAAAACTTTTATTTGCCAATTTTCACATCTATTTTGACAAATTCACTTGATGGCTTAGAAATGAAGCACAGATCGCTCCGTGTGTACACCTGAGAGGAATGTTTTTAAATGACTTATATCCAAATGTAGATGAGCCCAAAGCAGTTAGTAAGAGTTACTATACTTGCTAAAGGGCTGGGAAATGTAGCAGATGATTCAATGTAAGTGTATCTGTCTGTCATTCCTTTGTTCTCCAAAAAGGCAACAGTGGGCTAGGTGAAATGAGGGAGATTGCTGGACTAATGAGGGAGATTGCTGTTATTTCAGGGAGTCTCCTGCAGAATGCAGGAGGGTAGGTAACTATGATGTAACAGTGTAATGTGGGCTAGGTGACATGAGGGAGATTGCTAGAGTAATGAGGGAGAGAGGGAGACGGCTGATATTTCAGGGAGTCTCCTGCAGAATGCAGGAGGGTAGGCAGCTATGGTGTTACAGCATCTGAATCCAACACTTTTTGTAACTATAGTGCACAATTCAATAACTCTACAACAGAATAGATCTCAGGCTCTCGGGCTTGATCATGAGGGAGCAACCCCTGAACCATTTACTCTGTGTGAGTAAAACACAACGTGACATGTTACCAAAACAGTTGCCTGCATTTGTTCCTCACATAGATCCAATAATCTGCTGCACAAATTAGTTTTGGGATGTTACTCAACATTTCTCACATCTACGGAGAAAAGTGATTGATGGTTCTGTTTGAAAATCTGGGTTTACTTGAAATGTTTCTCGCTGGCTGTTAATATCATCAGCGGTCCGTAAAGAAGCATTGTGACATGATTGATTACAGAGCAGCCGAAAACGTGAAGACAAGTAACATTTAGAAGTCTGCAGAGTTACATATAAATAACACGATGGCCCAGTGCTAATTGTACTGCACAAAGTAATTTCACTGTGTTTCGTATATGGCTGGAGTTCAGCACTTGGCTTATTTGAAAACAGAAGATAGAACTTTTAATTGATATAAAGGAGTAACAAAATCTAATTAACACTTAAATTATCAATGGAATTTAAATTGAATTACTTCTAATTATCAAGCCTGATCAGATATACTGCATTTCTAATGCCGGCCACATAATAATTAAATGGGATCGGAGAGAAACTTGGCCGCATGTCTGTATAGACAAATACCAAAATCAGATAATGTTATATTAATCCAATAAAATAAAGAATCCAATGGAAACTGCTCCCAACGTGCTAATCTAGTTTAGTCAATCCTGTGTCAGAGTGGAGTATCTGGAAATATTTTCCGCCATTGAGACATGTCTTGCTGAGGACTCATTTCCTCCTCTATTTACTGTTGAGCGGGTTCGCCATTTTTTTTGTGGACTTCTCTATCAGGGGTCCATTTGTGGTTCTCTATTGTGAACATATTGCATTATATGGAGATTGTAGTCTGGTTTGGACTGGGGGCCTTGGGGTGGGGTGACCCTACTTGAGTGCCTTCAATGCAGCAGAGTTCTTGCCCATGTTTGATACGGTTTGCCTTTCTTCATAATGCTTAATTAATGTTCTTGCTTTTAATTGTTTCGTACTGTCATTCTAATTTTCTCTAGAGTTTGTTCTGACCTATTATGCTTTTAGTTTCCTGCTTGCTCATAGGTTATTTGGATTTTAGTTTTGACTAGTAAAAAGCTTGTCCCTACCTGCTCCTACCTCCAACCTCTGTCTTCAACCTCTCTACATATCCAGCAAGTTTAAAACATATCATTTTGGTTTCACTTTCTGTTAAGGAGTAATTTGGTTGGTGAAGTGGCCTTTATTGCATTTTAGATCTAGGGCTGGACACACCATGGTCTTAAGTTACATGTGATTAGTTTTCATAGTTGTAGTGTAGTTAGGACCGGTGAGGGTTGCTTTGGGAATCCAAATACAGTATGAGTTGGGGTATTAGTACATTGGAAGGGGGGACGTAGTAATTACTATATTCTGGTGTCCGTGTTTTGGAGACACTGGCCAGTGTCATTTCCATTATTTTATTTTAATCTGACACTTTCTTGAGATTGTGGGGTATATTCAATTGAAGCCGGATCCATTCCGAAATTCTTTTGACAGAATGGATTCAACATTCATTATTCAATATAGCGGCCAAATCTGGATGTCAGATTTGGCCACTGATTGATGCTCACCTGGCCGGTGCGGGGACCGGGTGAGCACAGTGGTGGGAGGCGGCAGGGTCACCCGGGAGGTGGCGGGAGGCAGCGGGAGCTGGGACGGATGAGCTGCTCTCACCCAGCCCGGCGGCAGGACAAGTTTGTGCGGCGGGTCGGTACGGGAGGCATCGGTAGAGTACGGGAGGCGGCAGACAGGAGGACGGCACCGTGTAAACTGATGCTGCTCACCCGGTGCTGTCCTCCTTGCCTCAATCTGACATCTTTTCATGTCAGAATGAGATTGCCGGAAACATGTTTCCATCAAAAGCAGGTGGATTAGCGGCTATTCCGTCAATCCACCTGGTTTTTGGCAGGTCAGAACATTCCAACCTACTGAAAAAAACAGCACTGAATAGGTCGAAACCCCTTCTGACCTATCAATTGAATATACCCCTGTGTCCGTCTGGACAAACTAACTTTGTAACAGTTTTGGTTTTGTGTTGGGTGTTGCAGGCTCCCTGCATTTGTGGCAAACCTCGCCGTTCCGGGAGTGGAATATGGCGAGTGGCTGGCAAGTGAGTTGGATAGCAAGGATGGCTTTTCCTCACTATCAAAAAGGCATCCTCGCTGTACAACCCCCCCTCGCTGCCGCTCACCGAGGGCATTGAATACCACCCATTCGGTTTCCTTTTTTTTTTTTATCTAGTCTATTTATATCGGTTTCTCGCTCCTATGTGCTACAGCTTATATTACTGTACACTGCTCATGTCACCAAAATTTCTTTTTCATTGCCATTTTTGTGGATGTCAATTTTAACCCTTTGAGTGCCAAGAGAAATGGTCAAAATAGGTATGAAAATTGCTAAGCAAACATTTTTATTCCTCATTGACCTGTAATGTTTACCTTATATAGGAAATAGAAACATTTTTTATTTGAATTTATATAACAAATGTGAGCGACGCTGGCATGTTTAGCGATATTTGAACATCTCTCATAGAGATGTTGGCACTCAAAGGGTTAAAACCTTTCCCTTTACATACAGACCGGTAATCTCTTTATATGGTCTCAGAAATCAGCATTAATTCTGTGCATAACCTTGTGGCGTGTGTACTTCTTATGTCCTAAATACCTCCCCATACAGGGAAAAGTATATAATGCGACATGGAATCCAATACACTGGATCAAGATGAAGTCTTGGTCTTTATTTTTGGAACAGATAACAGCATACCAGGTACACAGCATATGCCAGTATAGTTACAAACTCTTCAGAATGCTCCAACTGTAGCCCACACCCCGGCCTATCACTTGGGTAGCTATTTCACCATCAAAAGCAATGACCTGCTGCCCTGGAAACACTGTTATTAGGAAGCCACAGGTGCTGCTAATCAGCCCAACTGTGATCACATCAGTTTTCATGCTGCTGGTGCACTAAAACCTGGACTGGATCTTCCACATTACTTTCATGTGTAAAGATACTGTCCCTGCCCCACAGTAATACATTGGGAAGGTCAGCATATGCAAAGTTCTCGGCTTATGTGAAAGAAATGTGTTTTATATCTTCAGTTGCATTTGACGGTCTCTGAAATGCATTACAAATACATGCTGTCCTAGCAGAGATAAGGAATATGGTAATAAAATGATGTTTGAATATTTTTCTATCTTACATGTGTTGGTCATGACATTTTCTATATCTTCTGCAATAAAACTGAATTTTAACTTGAAATTCAAACGACTAAATGTAAAACGGAGTCACAAAATAACTCAGTTCAGCAACAGTGACAAGTACACTCAGGTACATCTACAGTAAGCCAGTGGTTTGTTTACAGCCATCAACTCCATTTTTTTTTATTTTATTGGAATGGAACATTTGGAATATAGAGAAAACAATACTCACCAGTATTGAGAAACAGAGCTATGAAAAACAATATATACAGCATGTGTAAGGTAAAAAAGTTATCATTGTTCTTATCATGCTGCTGAAGAAGCTGTGGAGTCAGGGCTGGCGCCACCACTAGGCAGCATTAGGGATTTTCCTAGGGCGCCGGTCACTGGAGGGCGGAAGTCAGGAGCAAGAGTCCCCCCCCATCCTGGTTGGAGGTGAGTGGCAACTCTCCCTCTCCCCCCCCCTCACTATCCTTCCCCCAAGCGTATTACCCACCCGACCCCCTGGACTTCACTGGAGCGAGTGAGCGCTGGGCCATGGAGTTGAGCAGCAACTCTCCTCCCCGCCATGGAGCGATGAGGCGGCGATGGCCGCGCCACTTCAACCGGCATAAGGCATCAACCCCTCCTGAATCCCCCCCCCCCCCGGTGGAGCAAGTACCAGCCCTGTGTGGGATGATTGCCATAGCAAAACCAATCCAGGTTCTGCACCACCATATTTAGACCTCTCTCCTTGCTCCATCTGTGGCCAGTTAAGTTTTGCCAGCCACTTGAAAATCTGCAAAAACTATTTGCTAGAGGACTATTTGCTAGAGGACTATTTGCTAGAGGACTATTTGCTGACTGAGAATTCTCTGGATGGTAACTATTATAGGCAGAACTCTGGGAGGCAGTGGAGTCATCTCCTGCTCCCAAGGGGGCACCTCTCCTCCCCCTGGAAGTTTAAATCAGTTATTTAAAAGTCAACAATATTGCTTCTGTAGATGACTTCTGAAATATATACTGTATGTGTTCTCTATCTATCTACAGCAGGCATGTCCAAAGTCCGGCATGTGGTAATTGCAATAGGCATTATAGCGTGTGGCATAATAATGGGCACTATGGTGTCAGAGTGTGGCATGTGAGAGTGTGAGGGACCTACCTACGGGTAAGTATAGTAAGATAGGTAAGTATCAGTATGAAAGGGCTTTGGATGTATTAAAGTTGTATTTTTCATGTGTCAGTGTGTGTGTTTATTTTACTATTTTTAATACTGTAGAACTACAAGTGCCAGCGGGCCCTTTAATGCCCCGCATGCTCGGACATGTGGTTCTCCAAGTCCCAGCATGCGGGGGAAGCTTGCTGGGACTCATAGTTCCACAGTATCAAACAATAGTTTATTCTATTTTTCAGCCCGGTGACCACAGCCCAGGGTCACCGGGGACAGCAGCAGTCTTCAGCTTGGTCTGGTAAGTCCTGGAGGGGGGGGGACTGGCCAGGCTGACTGGTCAGTAGGGTTAATGCTTTGGCCGGGGGGACTTGTATAAAAAGTCTCCCCCCGGCTGTGGCATTACCCTGCTGGCTGGTTGGGCCTGGTTCTTAAAATATGGGGGGACCCCTAGTCATTTTGTCCCCCGTATTTTGGGATTGGAGCCTGGGGCCAATTGTAAAAAATCAGGGAACCCCTAGTTGCCGGGTTTCCTGATTTTTTATTACCAGCCCCTTCAGCCTGCACGGATCTGACTGATCTGTGCAGGCTGCCTATACGAATTCGTATTAGCGGCCGTATATACGATATATATATTTTTATATAAGGTTATATAGGGTTGTGTGTGTGTGTGTGTGTGTGTGTGGGGGGGGGGGGGGCACCAATATTTATCTTGCCTCAAGTAACTGGAACAAACTTATGCCACTGCTATTATTATTATTATTATTATTATTATACTTGTTTTGGATATGTCTCTTTTATTAGCCAAGTTTGGAGGTTTTCCATTAATGAACTAAACTGTATCTGATTAACCACAGTAAATTACCACGGTAACGGATTCGCTGGGGGCTATGTGGTTGAACCCAAAAGTGAACACTTATCGGGGATTATACTTATCCTGGATCCCATGTTCCAAAACAGGATTTTTTTCTCTTGAAGAAAAAAAACTAGCTTTATTTCAATAGCCCAATAAATATATTAGTCTCTCTTCTATACTCTTCTAGGGCTGGTATTCCTATTGTACTACAAGCAACAGCAAGATACTGTATGGAGTATGGAAGCAATAGAACTTTTATACACTTACCCTGAGTATTGATATCCTCCTGATACTTGATATCCCCATTCTTCTGAAGAATAAAACTTGGTCGTGGTAGACTATCTCCAAATAGCTTTCTCTGATTTAGAACCAACTGCTTCACTGCAGTAAACAAAAGAAAAGATAAGTGTATTTCCAATGTGTTCAACTAATACATCCTGTCTGCACACAGGTAGAACAGGTATACTGTAGGTTATTCCAAATAGGCAGGGCTTAAAGTGGTCATGCAGAGGAGGGGGAACTCATTTATCTATGTCAACTATTTACCCCGCCTTCCCTCCCCCAATTAGGCAGAGGTAGGGCAAGTTTTAGTGTTTTTGGCATCCCCCTGCATGCTAGAATGCTTTTCTGTGAGAATTACTGTGCAGGGCCAATGTAGAGGTTAAAATGTTCCACCTCACCATTAGAGGTGGTGGAACTCAGTTCCACTCTGTTCCCCCTCACTTTAACTCCTGCAAATAGGAGTGATTTGGGTCCTACGAGTCATTCTCACACCGAACTATCATTTGCCATTTAATTCCAAACTCACATTAATTTTTCTGAGGAATTTCATATATATTTTTGTGTTCATCCCCTGAGCAGATGAAGAGGTAGGGAAAATTTTAAGGTAAAAATGTCAGGACGGTGCAGGGCCTCTGGTACAGTACGCCAGTACCAGTGAATGATCACACACGGGAGAGGATGCGGTGAGGAAGGTACCTTTATCCATATTTACTGGGCATGTCCCAAGATTGCTCGGTTTTGGGACACAGTCGCACAACTATTATCCCAGGTTTTTCCAATACATGTCACAAAATCACCAGGCCTTTCCTCCTTGGCTGCCACATAGATGGATTAGACAAAACCTCAGATAAGCTGTCTGTACATATTCTGAATGTGGAAAGGTGTTTAATTGTCTAGGCCAGTGGTCGCCAACCCGTCGCTCGCGAGCTACCAGTAGCTCGCGGCAGCGATCGGGGTAGCTCGACCACTGTCACCGCCCGCCCCTCCATTACCCGCCGCCGTCCGCCCCTGCTTCAATTTTTCCCTGAGGGGAGGAGAGAGCATTGCGCTTCTCTCCTACCCTTCCCTGTGCGTCCCAGGTGTCCCTGTGACTGCGGCGTCCGCCAGCCAGAGCTCGCGGGCCGGCAGCCAATCAGCAGCCGGCCCGCGAGCTTTGAATGGCAGACGGCGCAGTAACAAGGAAGTGAGGGGAAGGAGAGATGCGTGCTGCGCTGTGCTCTCCTCCCCTGAAAGGGAAGCAGCACGCCATCACGCCGTCACAGGAGGACACCGCCAGCAGCACCACAGGGGGCACGGATGGCCGAATAGTTCTCTCCCCGGCAGCAGCAACAATGGTAAGTGTGCTGCTGGGGAACACATGACACTGTGGGGGCATATTTATTGGTACTGTGGGGGCATATTTATTGGCACTGTGGGGGCATACTTATTGGCACTGTGGGGGCATACTTATTGGCACTGTGGGGGCATATTTATTGGCACTGTGGGGGCATATTTATTGGCACTGTGGGGGCATACTTATTGGCACTGTGGGGGCTTATTTATTGGCACTGTGGGGGCATATTTATTGGCACTGTGGGGGCATATTTATTGGCACTGTGGGGGCATCCTTATTGGCACTGTGGGGGCATACTTATTGGCACTGTGGGGGCTTATTTATTGGCACTGTGGGGGCATATTTATTGGCACTGTGGGGGCATATTTATTGGCACTGTGGGGGCATATTTATTGGCACTGTGGGGGCATATTTATTGGCACTGTGGGGGCATATTTATTGGCACTGTGGGGGCATATTTATTGGCACTGTGGGGGCATATTTATTGGCACTGTGGGGGCATACTTATTGGCACTGTGGGGGCTTATTTATTGGCACTGTGGGGGCATATTTATTGGCACTGTGGGGGCATATTTATTGGCACTGTGGGGGCATATTTATTGGCACTGTGGGGGCATATTTATTGGCACTGTGGGGGCATATTTATTGGCACTGTGGGGGCATATTTATTGGCACTGTGGGGGCATACTTATTGGCACTGTGGGGGCTTATTTATTGGCACTGTGGGGGCATATTTATTGGCACTGTGGGGGCATATTTATTGGCACTGTGGGGGCATATTTATTGGCACTGTGGGGGCATACTTATTGGCACTGTGGGGGCATATTTGTTGGCACTGTGGGGGCATACTTGTTGGCACTGTGGGGGCATACTTGTTGGCACTGTGGGGGCATACTTGTTGGCACTGTGGGGGCATACTTGTTGGCACTGTGGGGGCATACATGCTGGCACTGTGGGGGCATACATGCTGGCACTGTGGGGGCATAACCGGCACTGTGGGGGCATTGTTGGCACCATGGGGTCATACCTGACAATGTGAGGGTATTCCTGTTTCTGGCACTGTGGGGGCATACCTGGCACCGTGGGAGCATATGTATATCTGGCACTGCACTATTGGGGGCATATGTGTATCACACCCCCATTTTCCATGGCCGCACCCCATGTGGCTACAGCTCTTAGAGAGCTGACTATGCCCCCATAGCGGAAAAAATGGGGGATGTAGCCTCGCTGAACCTTCTAATTTTTGGCGCGTGCCTTCGGCACGCAGATGACTCTTCTCCTCTGCCTCCAGTGTTGGGAGGTATGTTTTGGGGCATTGCAGTGTGTGGCATAATGTGTCAGGGGCATTACAGTTTGTGGCATTATGTGTAAAGGGCATTTTTTGGGATATTATGCAGATTTTTAATTTTTTTTTACTTTAGTAGCTCTTCGGGCGGTTTATTTTGTCGCGAGTAGCTCCCGACCCAAAAAAGGTTGGAGACCACTGGTCTAGGCATTGGAAATGCTAGGATCCTCCACCATTCCAACAACTACTGAACAAAATTTGGTGTGTGGCGGCCATGGAGAGAATATCAGCATATCTCAATGATACATCCCATAAATTCCTATCTACATGGATTGCCTGGTTTACATTTAACACCCTGACCCCTTACAGATCCATATCAAATGACTTCTCAGACCTTTTAATTTAAGTTAACTTAGACATTATAACTATTTGAAAATAGCTATTTTTCGATTTGCGCTTATCCTTTTTGATACATTCTTACCTGTACTTGGCCTCTTTCAAACTGTTTTACTTTTATTTTCTTCTATGTTTTTCTTATTCTTTCTTATCTATCTTAAGGTGCCCATACACATGCCGAAAATCGCATGCGTTTGAACATTTAAAGTTAAAAATGCATTGCATCGGCAATAATCGCACCGTGTACCTGCGGGATGCAATGCGATGCACGTCCCCGCAGGTACAATATTGTAAAGGACAAAAAGTATCTGCAGGCAGTACTTTTTGTGCTTCATTGCATCGCATCAGTTTTGGAGTACATGCGTTGCGATGTCCATTACAGACTGTTAACTTTAAAAAAATTTAAAAAAGCATTGCATCGCACACGCACAGTGCAGCACATCCATTTCAAGTGCCAAAATCGCATGGCACCTTGGAGTTCAAAACGCACAGCACACTGACATCGGTGCGTGTATGGGCACCTTCATTTTATCATTTGTTTATTTATTTTCATATGGATTAGTGTAAATATAAATATGTTTTTTTGTACTTAGGTTATCGGCATTTCTGATTTCAGTGTAGGGTTGGGGCATTACGGGCTTGATCCCTCAGCCATGACACTGATTTATCTCTTTTTACTTTTAGAGCCAGATTTATGGCACCGATAAAGGACTATGAAAATTAGATGGGGAAATGCCTGTGTAAATTTGGTTTATATATATCAATATTGTCAGGGCTCATTTTTGTCTAACACTGATTATTATATTTGGTTATGTAGATTATGCGAAAATTATAAATAAATCATAAAAAAAAAAATAATCAGTGCACACTTGAGCTGGTATAAATAGCATAATTTAGCAAATAAAGGCATGACAGTTTTACAGGGGATGTTCTCTAAAAACCTTAAGAAGGGTTTAATTGATGTGCGACCTGGAGGTGTTGTATTGAGGGGTTTTTGAACACAACATACTGAAAATTAGTTTTAGAGACAGTTTTCCGTACCTCAACAAGCTAAAAATGGTAATAATTTGTCCACTATAATAAAAAAGGGGGGGGGGGGGGGGGGGGGGGGAATCACCCATTTGACACCTTAGACACCCTTCTATATGGTCCTGTTATTGGGACCAGGAAAGATATTCATGTACTTATGCCATTTTACTTGATCTAGTAGTTTAAGAACCTTGCCGCACTTCCGCCATCTCTAACTGAATATCGCATTCCTTTGGTGTATGCATTCACGGATACATGCAAGTTCCATAAAACCAACTCACTTTCCCAGATTTGTTCCTAATTGGATTGACCCCCTCAGTGTAGTGAAAACAACAAGGAGAACCCCAGTATCTATGCACCTTCCATGGTCAGGCACAAAAATTGCACTGTCTTGTTGCAAATGCTGTTAACATGCATAGTGTGAACTAATTCAGATCGCAAACAATAGTTTGAAACAGATCAGTGTCCCTGCAAAAATTGAGTGGCCTCTAGTGGTTACTGGCGGTACTTCACCTCATTGAAGTGAGTTTCACAATGATAGTTTTATTGGTATACAGTCACTGAAAGGATTAAATGCATGAAATGAGATAAATGGGTTCTGAGTAATCTTTAAAATTAAAGTAATAGCAACCTAGATCATTACAAAAGCAGCTGAGTTTTACTGTTTCTTAATGTAATGTTTTAGTGTTTCTTTATTACCTGGCCTTCCCTTGATTCAATGCAATGGGTGCCGGACGGGGTCCCGACAGTCAGGATCCCGACAGGCATTCCCCCGATGTTGGGATCCTGACTGTCAAAACACTGTCAGCTGGGTTCCCGACGGCCGTCGGCTATTTTCCCTCGTGGGGGTCCACAACCCCATAGAGGGAGAATAGAATAGGTGGCTCGCATAGCGAGCCACCGTGCCCGCAAGGGGCTTTGTTGCGCTCGCCATGCTGTCTGGGTCCGGCCAGTCGGGATCCCAATGTCGGGATAATGACTGTCGGGATCCCGACTATACCACACCCCAATGCAATACATTTAGCAAGTGACTTACAATGTACGAAGAGGGTTAGCGAGACTGAGATTTACCTTCCCCTTGTTTCACCTGCAACACTCGAAACGCCTTTGGTCGATCAAATCTGGCTTTTGCTGACACTTTGTCCTTCGTATCCCATATCTTCATGTGTATATGATGTGTTAACGCTTTCAGTAAAACTTCTTTTGTGACACAGAGATCAACACTGTGGCTCCATATCAACCATGTTTTATCATTTTCCTGCCATGGTTTTAACAGCTATAAATACAATTATTCATGTAAATTAGTGTATTTTTTTCTTACAAGGTTTTCGAGACATTTCAGAATTCAATGTACTAACTTGATATATTATTCAATAATTATCTTTTATTTTTAAAGCGCTCACAGATTATGCAACACTGAACATCGAAGTCAATAGCATACACACATCAGCCAGAGCTGTCACAAGGGGGGTGCGGGCTGCTGTGATGTCAAACAAAATGCAGGCTCCTCCACAGCAATAGGAGCTTGATGTTGCAGTGTGAGATAATCATGCTCCTATTACTGATGAGCAAGCAGTGCTCAAAGAGTCTCCAGGGCTGCCCACAAACCCTCTGTAGTCAGATAATCTGGGACTTCCCATGAGGCCACATCCCCATTATTGACATCAGTAGGGCTACTGTGAGGCCACACCTAATGTCCATGAAGTCTGACATTTCAGGGGTTATCTTGGCCGCAGTGTTTATCAGCGACCTCGGTGCCACCACTGCCATCAGACATAACATAAATGATAGGTGAACTCAATAATATTGATTATCTTGTTCCAATGGCACCTGTCAGGGTATGAGCTATAGCAAGTAATTCATGTGTTGGAATCAGGGAAAACAACTCAACTGAAAACAAACAATCCAAGGAAGAACAACCGGCAGCTGTTTCATGGGCACCCATGATGGAAGTACTGTCCGATCTTGCAGAAGAGCTATTGTAGCACACATTTCTGAAAAAGTATCAGAACCCTGCGACAGAGACAGGCTGATCAAGGCCAGCACTGACGTCACATGCCCTCCCAGAAAATACCTGCATTTTTTTTCTGATGCACCCAGAAAGCAGCAGGATGACGCTCATAAATGGCTGCTTCCTGTCAGTCAATTTGCAAGGGGATTGGGATTAGATTCTTCATAGTCTGCGCAGTTGTTCGATAACTGATCACTGTGTAAATTTGAACAACAGCGATCAGCTCTGTATAGCCCCCTGCATATGGTGCTATTCTTACAAAGTCCTGGTTTGTGTGTAGTCCATGATTCCGAAGCGTATGGTGTCCAGTCTCGCTGAGCCTCTTGCTGATCCATCTCTTCCACCATACTAACACTTGCCTTATGTCACCCTCCTTTCTTTTACTAATCCTACTACTCTTACTTTGCCAGTCCATTGCTTCATTCTTCCTAATGTGATTTCCTCCTCTTTCCCACAGCGTTCCTTCCTTCCAAGGTCACTTATATCTGTAGTACCACTTTTCTAATTTCCCCCACCTAGTTAGCTCCAGTGCACCGTGTGGCTACTACACTTCTGCCGGTGGCAGACTACCTTCTAGAACATAAAGCCTTGAACCATTGTGAGCGCAGTGAGCCATGCGAGGGGCTGCGGTACACTCATTCGGTATCTATGTCAACTAAACTCGAAGTTTGGGACAAAAAAAGTGAAAAACTCATGTCGACCTTTTGACTGTTGACCTATTTCGACGTAAGCCCTGTTAACCTTTAGTGGTTGACCTAATGTATGTCGACCTTCATACAGTCAACCCTTTGACCCATACCTTGTCTCAATGAGTCAGAATCTGTACAATAATTCAGCAATTGATGTCTAGGAGACTTTTACCGCTTTCAGATCGCAAAATGCAGGGTCACACCAGGACTTTGAAACGGTTCAGTCCCGGTGCAACCCTGCATTTGGTCTGTTCAGATAGCATCAGCGAACCAGCAATATTGCCGGTTCGCTGACATCATCCCCATTGGTGTGAACAGGAAATGGGTCGTTCGACCCGATAAACCAGTTCACACCGCAAAGCAACACGGCAATGAGCCGGTGAGAACCCTTCTTTTTAACCGGTACCTATTGCCTTGTTGCTACCCGTTTGCGGAACCTGGTAAACCCTTTCACATCGCACCAATTACCAGGTTGAACCGGCAAGAACCCGGTTATTAGGTGCAATGTGAAAGGGGTATAAAGAACAATGTGGTGACTCTCTGACCCCACTTACGGCCAAATCTCCCCTTATTAAGAGCTGCTCAGCTAAGTAGACTGTAGTGCTGTCATGGTGTCTTATTCAGACTTTTCTAATTTAAAATACATATCTGCACAAGGTCAGGTGTAGGGTAAATGCAAAAAAGTACACACTTATAATAATGTCTGCAAGATCATACAAATTACAATAGTCAACTTACCCGAGACTCTTGCTCCATGTACAGCTTAGCCACAACCCCAAACAAGACTACATCTACTTTAGTGGGTTCTGTGTCCTCAGGGAGAAGAAAATATTCAAAGTGGAAATACTGCTGAGCTTTCGGAGCCTCAATCAACTTATTGTGGTGCTTATGGCCAGTTTGTCCATTGGGTTCATCTTCTACAGATAAAAAAGAAGGACATTTTACTTGAAATTACTTCTACTGTATAGATATTTCTTTGATGCAAATAAAACAAATGATAGTACAGTAAAAAACTATGATTTATCAATGAATACCACAAAAAATAGGGAAAGAATCAAACTGCAATGTCCAGATAGTGATTTTGGGGTATATATAATGTCTTCAATGACCGCTGACGAACTGAATGGCTGTAGGTTCTTTACTAGGACACTGCCTTTATAGTAAAACAGCATCATTTAGAACTCTATGCACCGTTAAGATTCATTTGATATCATACACGGTATGGGTTTGACCACCAGAGGGCGGCAGCACAGTACTTGACAGGTACATAAGCCATCTAGTCAGGTGCCACCATCCCATGATGAAAGATTCCTGTCATCTGTGTGAGACCCGCACAATTCTACTCTTTGGGAGATTTTGAATAAAAAATATACAAAAGCAATATACTGTATATGTTTGGTGATCTATTACAGATTAATAAAGAAAGAGAAGGTGACTATTGGGCCGATTCAGACCGTTTTTTTGGGGTTCGAATTCAGCCTGTCCCCGATGTTCAGGGCTTGCGCATGCGCGATTACGCACATGTGCAAACCCCAGGCTTTGGCTTATTTCACACTTGCCGAGCCATTCACTCCGGTAGGGGAGGCGGGCAGGGGTCGGCAGCCATAAAAACACTCAGTGCCCGCCCCAAATTCGGCAGATAGCAGCCAGAATAAAAATCAGTCTTGTGCGACCATGGAATGATTTATTTGCCGTTCGTCCGCATGCGAGGGGATGTGTTAGAGCAGTGGTTCCCAACCCTGGTCCTTACGTACCCCCAACAGTGCATGTTTTGCAGGTCTCCACACATAGGGGGTTATTCTAATCCACTCTTTCTGACAAAATCCTTCTTAGATGGACAAAACCATGTGCACTGCAGGGGGGCCAGATGTGACATGTGCAGAGAGAATTAGATTTGGGTGAGTCATTTTGTTTCTGTGCAGGGTAAATACTGGCTGCTTTATTTTTACACTGCAATATAGATCTCACTTTGAAGTAAAACCCCACCCAAATCTAATTCTCTCTGCACAAGTAACATCTGCCCCACCTGCAGTGCACATGGTTTTGCCCATCTAAGAAGGATTTTGTCAGAAAGAGTGAACTAGAATAAGGCCCATTGTCACAAGTGCTATAATTAGCTCCACCTGGGGATCTTTTCAAATGTGCCTGAATAATGAGTGCACCTGCTGGGTGACCGGGAAAACGTGCACTGTTGGGGGTACTTGAGAACCAGGGTTGGGAACCACTGTGTAAGAGAGTGGATTCACGCTCTGGGTGAGTGGGGTGTGCGGCAATTGTGAAATTCGCAGAAGCCATGTAAACCCTAAACATCGGGGAAGGGGGCGAATAACAAATGGGTCTGAATTGGCCCCTGAATGCGTTATCTTTACGTTTTTATCACCAAATACTTATATTTATTATATTTTGATATTTGATATATAATCTAGGTGTCATTGCTTCATTTCCATGCCTGTGTATGCCAGGTGCCCACCATTATCAGCAACCATATGCTACTACTGAGCTGCATCAGAAAGAAGTATATGTATGTACAGTAAGTAGCAAATCTACATCTACATATACCCCCATGTGGCCTAGCGCATGAGCAGTGGACGGAGATGTGAGGAGTTCCAGCTGGCCTGCTTTTATGGTGTCTAATACTGCGGTGGTATGACAGCAAACCTCAGTATGAGATCTCTGACCTATATCACTGTAATCATCTGAATAAAGACAATTTCCCAGATATGGACACTATGGAGCCCACCTTTTATGTTTGATTTTTAGATACCATTTACCTCGTGGTTAAGGAACTTTTAAAGGGACTCACCAGTTTGTGAATAGGATCAGGGTGCAAGGAGGACCTGCGGTAGCTACTAGCAACGGGTCTCGTAAGGAACTAACAGTGCTCTGGGATTTATATTTCCACGCGATTGGAGTTGTGAGGTGGAAAGAATTTTTTGCGCACTATATATATATGTCTAGTGTCCATCTCTTTCTCACACATGCACAAACACAGAACTAGCTTTTGCTTCGAGCAGAATTACTAATATATATACATACATTCATACATACATACATACACACACACACACGCACACACACACACACACACACACACACACATATATAGATACTAGATAGATAGATATCTATCTATAGATATAGATATATCTATATATCTATTACTCTATATACAATATGTGTGAGTCTGTTTCACTGTGAAACGTCAACCAGACAAGCTGCTACCAAATCCTGTGTTTGCTCTTGGGCTTGTGCAAACAACTAATATCATGGCAGACAGGCATCTTCGGAAGAACGCTGCTGTGTTACCATACAAACATAGGCCCTTATTCAGATCTGATCGCAGTACAAATTTGTTTGGAAAATGGGCCAAACCATGCTGCACTGCAGGTGGGGCAGATGTAACATGTGCAGAGATCGGTCAATTTGTGTTGAAATCTAAATTGCAGTGTAAAAATAATGCAGCCAGTAATTACCCTGCACAGAAACAAAATAACACAATCTAACTCTATCTGCATATGTTACATCTGCCCCACCTGCAGTACACATGGTTTTGTCCATTTTGCAAACAAATTTGTACTGCGATCAGATCTGAATAAGGGCCATAGTATCTATATGGCTGCCTAGTGTTTGTTGTGGTTACCAACAACTACAGAGCACATTGTGACTAGTAAGCTGGCCATACACAGGTCCGGCTTGTCTGATGCATGTCAGACCTGTTTTCCTTTGAACTGCCTCAGCTCCTCCCCGGGAGGGCTGCATACGATTTGGCTCTTGATTAATTTGGCCATTTTTTGCATACAACACGTCAAAACTCATTGGGACCTGCCGGGGTAGTTCAAGGGAAATCGGATGCGATACATCGCCGGTGCTAAAAATCACCCGTGATATGCTGCTGATGGTCCAATTCCGATACTGTATGTGCTGCACATAAGCTCTCACAGGGAGCTAGATTCTCTAAGCTTCAAACGTGATAACATGGAGAGTGATAAACAGCCAGCCAATCAGCTCCTACCTGCCATGTCACAGACTGGGTTTGAAAAACGTCAGGCAGGAGCTGATTGGCTGGCTGTTTATCACTCTCCAATTTATCACTTTTGAAGCTTAGAGAATCTGGCCCAGGATCTGATCCACACAGGAACACGCATCGGATCCGATCACATGTCAAACTCCTCCAAATTGGGTTGATTTCCCCCAATATATACATAGGCCGGATGAGTCGGAATTGTATGAAATCAACCCAAATCAGACCTGTGTATGGGCACCTTTAGTCCAATGTGTTGCTTGCAACTTTTTAAAAACAGCATACATTGTTCATTGTACCGATTTATTATAATATAATTGAATTTGTAAAAAGAAAGAATATGTACTTTAAATAAAAAAAAATGTAAAAAGAAGAAAGATTTTTTACTTGGTTCAACGTTAGGAGAAAAAGAAAAAAGCAAAAATAGGTATTGTTTCAGGAACAAACCATGCTGCAATACAAAGGCACCAATGCATTAAGGGTTTTGTTTTTGTTTTTGCATTCAGGGAAAATATGGTCTGCTTTTGCATGCAGTCAACAAATTCTGTCCAGCTTTGTTTTTACAGTGAAATGTAGACTTGAGCTAGAACACATCCTTTCCCAGCTCTCGTGGGAATATGGCTATACCAAGCACAATTTGCTGCCAACGCTGGACCAGGCCCCGTGTGACAGAGAGCCTGTAGACTTCCTTTAACATGCATTCACACAGCAAATGTTTCAGACTGAGGAACAAATAAATGTAATTGGACATAATGCTTTTTCCATGTCAGTAGCAAGTTCGCCCCTTGGGTGGGTTTTAGTGCGTTTATAATGTAGAGCAGATCTCGTGTATCTTGGTTGCGTTCACAAACTACAGAGTTGTGTCGTTAGCAGTCAGACTTATGTAAGTGAACGACTTTTCTTCACCAGTCTATCCTATTTTATCACACTCTAGGAAGATAAGTAAATGACAGTGAATTTAAAGGACTGCAATAACATTTTCCAATACATTGAAGACTCTGGAAATCATACAGGAATTTGAATAAATGCTTGTGAAACACACAAACTGTATCAGTTACTTTCAAATGTCCAATACTCTCTCCCTGAACACATAATAATCCCTGGGGTATGGATCATTGGATAGACACCAACTACTGTAGGTCAACAAGCAATAGGTCGGCACCACTAGGTCAACATGCCTGAAGGTCGACATGACTGAATGTCAACATGCAGAAATGTCGACAAGACTGAAGGTCTACATGGGTTAGGTCAACAGAGTCATTAGGTCAACACTAGCATTAGGTCGACGTGGGGAAGGTCGACAGTGAAAGGTTTTCACTTTTTTTACCCGAATGTTGACACAGTCGACATTGACACTGAACATAGCACCGTGTCCCTTCGCATGGCTTGCTACACTATTTTATTCTCCTACCACGCCCTAGTGGATGGTAGGGCATGAAATACCGCCTGTCGACACATGTTGGCTCAAAAAAAAAGTGAAAACCTACGTCCACATAACGACCTAATGCTTGTAAAAAAGTAGAAGTGTGGTCTGCGCTCGTAGGAGCAGCTTTTTTTATAATAATGCAGAGTATAAAGATACACACGATATGTGTGGGAAAATAAAATAAAAAATGCATGTAAAAATGTGCTTTGCCATTTTAAGAAATTAAAATGCTTACAGCTCTTTATGAACAGTTTTGTTGGGGATCCGAGCAGTGTGAGTTTTCCCGCACTATCGTGAAGAACCTAGGACGCCCTATCTATCCCTTTGCTTACCTAGGTTTTCTTGTCTTCTGTTTTCTCCATGTGGTGCTCGTTCCAGACCTCCGCACGCTGGCCGTGTGTGACCGGAAGTTCGGGTGTGACTGCTTCCGGTTTTGGTGGTGTGTGCGGTATCAGCTTCCCCGGGCCTCCAACGCGTTTCGAGAGTAGAACTCTTTGACAAAGAGTTCTATTCTCGAAACGCGTTGGAAGCCCAAACTTCTGGTCACGGACGGCCGGCATGCGGAGGTCTGGAACGAGCGCCACGTGGAGAAAACAGAAGGCCAGAAGACCTAGGTAAGCTTAGGGATAGATAGGGTGCGATAGTGCCGGAAGACTCACACGGCTCAGATCCCCAACAAAACTGCTCATAAACAGCTGTAAGCATTTTAATTTCTTAAAATGGCAAAGCACATTTCTACATGCATTGACCTAATGCTTATGTCGACCTAATGACCCATTGACCTAACCCATGTCGACCTTCAGTCATGTTGACCTTCATGCATGTCCACCTAATGCTTGTAGACCTAATGACCGTGTCCCTAATCCCTGTGCCTACATTAGATTGCTGTTGAATCTCCTCCGTATTTTTTGCACGTTGCAGTCACTGGTAGGAGGCCAACATAGGAGGAAACAGCAAACATGATATATATGTAGGTCTTATTACGAATGTTTCAGAATACATGGTAATCCATTGTGACAAATGTGCTTGAAAGACAAGCTGTTCAAATAAGAGAGAGAAAGATCACTACAGTATCACAGCAGGAATAATTCAGGCTGCTCAATGCTAGGATTTGGAGTGGGAAGAGACTGAGCCATAATTTGTCAGGGAATTATGCGTTATTACATTACATCTGAAGGTGTCAGAGTAATGTAGGAGCAGTAGGGACAATGCATAGCAAGGAGCACGATATATCAGGCCACATTTCTATTATTTATATATCATTACATTATTACAAAAAAATAGTCTGCTCATGTCTCAGAACACCCCTGGGCGGCTGTTCTGGTGAATGTGCTGCACAAAATGGACAGATATTTCAAATTCCTTTAGTCAGGCAATCATGATATAGGGTTCCTGACCAAATTATACAATACAAGATATATTTTCCCACTATATATATATATATATACACATATATATATATATATATACACATACATACATATACAGTATACATACATATATACACACACACATATATATATATATATATATATATATATATATATACACACACACACACACAGTATCTAGTGTCCGCGTGACTCCGAAACACTGCCATCTGTTGACAGCAAGTGAAACTACATCTACTTGCTTTGGAAGCACTTGCTTCGAATGGGCTTACACTGCCATCTGTTGGCAGCAAGTGAAACTACATCCACTAGCTTTCAAAGCATTTGCAACTAGCGGGCTTACTAGTTATATATATATTTTGTTATTGTCATATTTTAAAACACATAAGGGGGAGGGAGGCCAATCCACTGTGCCGGAATTTTGATCAGTCTTAAAATCGGCACATGCTTTAGAATAGAGTGAATCCAAAAATTGCTGATTTTTCAACTGGTCATGCAATAATTGAATAACCCCTATATAGGATTGTTGTCATTAAACTTTGCATATTGTTAACAGAGACTTAACAAGTATATTCAATTGTTTAAAGTTTTTTATGGTAGTCTGTGCACTGTCCTCTCTTGTGCGGTGCTAGCTGCTTCACTACCTGGTTGACCGTTCCGGGTTGGGTTGACAAATTGTAAAGGTAGGGTTTAGTGTAGCGCTCCGCTCCGTTGGTGTGGGGTGTATGAGTGATCCAGAGTTGGATGAATGAACAATGAGATTTTGTGTAAAACAATTTTACTTCAAATGGTGCAGGTATAAATACATTTACAGTCAAACGATACAATTGATGTTTCAATTAATGTCTCAATTAATGTTACAATCAACATGGTGGGTGGTACAAATGCTTTTGCAATAAATGTGCAATTTCTAAAATTGCTTTGCGTGGGTTTTTGGGCAAGAATGTCCGACTCCTGTGAGCCTGGACTTCTGAGTCCAGGATATAGTGACCATGGATGTTAGGAGTACATCCTAGCTAAGTGCCTTATTCTAGTTCACTCTTAGAGGCAAATTCCTTCTTAGAAGGACAAAACCATGTGCACTGCAGGGGGGCAGATGTAACATGTGCAGATAGATTTAGCTTTGGGTGAGTTATTTTGTTTCTGTGCAGGGAAAATACTGACTGCTTTATTTTTACACTGCAATATAGATCTCACTTTGAAGAAAAACCTCACCCAAATATAATTATCTCTGCACAAGTTACATCTGCCCCACCTATAGTGCACATGGTTTTGTCCAGCCAAGAAGGAATTTGCCTCTAAGAAGGAATTTGCCTCTAAGAATTAACTAGAATAAGGCCCTAATTTTCAATGTAAAAAGCTTCCTAGTTCTCTTCATGCAAAGCAGCCAGTATTTTAACTGCATGCATACACAAACAATAAATACATTTCTACTCCTTTCATTACCACATGGTTCGTTCCAGGAGCAAATTATTCCTTTTTTATCTGTTCCTTAAGACAAATTAGGTCTTTTATGTATAATCTAGGGAAAAAGTTCTTGAGAAAAATGTCTGATTTGCAGTGGTTGAAGTGGCGGGGGACGACATGCCGTCACTTCGATTCCACTGACCCAAAATTGTGTTTTTTCCCCATTGAATAAAAGTGTGCAGAGACAGCACTGTGCAGCAGGAGGCGGGGACAGTGACACTGCTCTGCATTGGCCCCTGGTCTCCTCACAGCCACCCCTGCTCATCTCACTACTACCCCCACATGGCCACCAAGGTCTCGCACAGTCACCCCTGGTCCCCTCATGGCCGTAGCAAGTCCCCTTACAGCCACCACTCGTCGGATCACAGCTGGACCTGCATGGCCTCCCTGGCTTCCACATAGCAAGGCAATGGTGCACTCACAGCTGCCGCTGGTCCCCACACAGCCTCTGCTAGTTGGATCACTGCTGCTGCTGTCACAGTCCCTGCTGTCACTCTCTCTGTCCCTGCTGTCACTCTCCATCTGCCTGTGTCCCTGCTGACACTGTCCCTGCTGTCAATCTCCCTGTCACTCTCCTTGTCCCTGTGTCCCTGCTATCACTCTCTCTGTTCCTGCTGTCACTGTCCCTGCTGTCACACTTCCTGTCCCTGCTGTCACTCTGTGCCTGTCCCTTTCCCTGCTGCCACTCTCTCTGTCCCTGCTGTCTCTCTTCCTCCTGTTACTCTCCCTGTCCCTGCTATCACTCTTCCTATCCCTCTTTCGCTGCTGTCACTCTCTCTGCTATCACTCTTCCTGTCCCTATTGTCTCTGTTCCTATGTCCCTGCTGTCTCTCTCTCTGTGTCCCTGCTGTCTATGTTTCTGTTGACCTCCTCTCTGTCCCTGAATTTTGGATCATACCATGTGGCATAATGTGAATTTTGATTCATTTTGTGTGGCATAATGTGTAAAGGGCACTGGTACTAGATAGTATAAAGGGGTCCTACAATTATATGAGGGGTATATGGCTGACAGACTCCATGTGTGAGAGATGTTAGCCAATAAGCCGACAGGTCTCCATAACAATGAGACGCCATGTGTGAGAGATGTTAGTGTGAGAGTTGCCAGAGGCATTGGCCAACAACTTGGTTTTGCCTTGTAAACGATTGCTGATTTAATATAAAAAAAAAAAGAAAATAAAAAACAGGCATACTTGCACAAAATACCGAACCGCTGGCAAATTGGGGGCTATTACAATTAGCCAAATAGGTTAAAAGAATCAGCATTACCTTTTTTGGGTAGAGATGGGATGGCAAAAGCAATTGTGACTGTGCAAGTCACTGTGTGAGACAAATCCTCCAATGTTGTTCTTGTTATATGCCCATCTGCCTCATCAAGCTCTTTCTGTAAACCTGAACAAGTGACATCACACGAGGTCTCGTCTTCATTGTTCACATCATCTGTGTCTGGAGAAGAGCCGCCAGTCCCATAGTCTGACAATTCATCCTTTAGGATTGGTGTGTGTATGACAATAGATTTGGTGTCTATAGGATCATAACCTTCTGTCTCTGCTAGAGTCATCTCACCAAAAATGATGCCCTGGAATGTTTTTTTCTTCTGTTACTATGGCCGATGTCTTCTACCCTGTGGGCACACCAAATATACCAACTCAAAAGAGCACATCAAAGACATCATCCATTTTTTCACAATTCTATAAATAAAGAAAACATTTTATCAGAGCAAATTAACTTTTCCAAATTAAAGCAATAATTTAGTAGAATTTTACATGAATTTACATGAACAATGGATGTTTCAGCTGCATTGTTTTCTGTTCTACTATTTTAGTATGCCTAGTGAAAGAACACACAATGGGCCGGATTCAGTGCCGCTATTTGGAGACTGGCCCGCTGTCCCTCCTACGGGTAGCAGCATACCTCCCAACTGTCACGATTTTAGAGGGACAGTCCCGATTTTTGGGTCCTGTCCCGCTGTCCCACCCGCGGCAGGCATTGTCCCGCTGCGGGGGGTGGCAGTTGGGAGACCCCCCAATCTAGTAGAATAGACGCTGTGCGCATGCGCACAGCGTCTATTCTCGTATGAAAATGAGGTCGCGGCTAATTAGCATAAGCCGCACCCTCATTTGCATACGCCCCGCCCCCTTTTCGGGCGCGCGAGTGTCCCTATTTCTTCGCGTCAAAAGTTGGGAGGTATGTAGCAGTGTCGTGCAGGTGGAGCCGGAGATCACCGCTGCTCTGTCCTGTGCAGAGCAGTGGTGATTGCTGAAGAAGCGCTGTACGTCTTCAGTGCATGGCGGAAAGAGGGAGTCCAGGAAGGGAGCTGGGCCTGCTTTGCTGCTAGGAGAGCACTGGGCATGACCCCAAAAAGATGAATACGGCGGTCGTGGCTATAGGCCACACCCCCTCTACCCGAAGCCATGCCCCCGCGGTATTTCCTCCCCTTTTTCCACTGGGCGCAAATGTTAGGAGGTATGCATACAGACACACACACACACACACACACACAGAGCATATGTACATACAAAGACAAACCCACACCCAGCGCACATTACACAGCACTAACCAACAGAGGACAGACGGAGGATCAATCACCGCCAGGGGACATGTGAGCACTGAGCTGCTGCTGAGGATCTACATGGCTGCTCGGTAGCTCCCTCTGCTGGTGCCTGTGGTATGCAGAGAGCTCTCTGAATGCAGCAGCAATGCCCCTTTTGTGCTACTGCAGAGTCGGAAAACAGCCCATCTCATTGGGTTTATTCACTAAGATGGGAGTTCATACAACCTGGAGGGGGCAGCATATAACCTGGACCCCCCCCTTAATCCAGCTCTGGCAGCAGGTTTGGGGTAATTTAAAAACCCCTGTCAATTAACAACACTTTCCATGTCAAATTGGTAGCATATACTAAAGATCTGTTTAAACTGAAACCACCATTCATCTCCATGCCCTCAACCAACCATTAATTTCAACAGTAGTGTTAAGGATTGACTCTGCAAAGATGGAAATCAATTGCTTATCACTTCCGATCTCCAATCTAAAGTGACAGGGAGTGCAGGGCGATATTCAGTGGTTCTCTGATTACGCTCATTAGTATTGGGGTAAGATGCTGTAAGCCAAAGTCGTAACTACCATAGGTGCAAGGGGTGCAGCTGCTATGGGGCCCAGAGCTGAAGGGGGCCATCTTTCCTGTCTAAGTATATGATTTACATACATTTATCACCATCAGTTGCTAAATAGGGGGCCCTTGCAATCTTTTGCTATGGGGCCCACGATTATCTAGGTACGCCTCTGCTGTAAGCTGCTTAACCCGATTATTTTATGGGTATAGAGTGAAAAGTCCTATTTCAGCATTCATTTGGGTCACTTTTTGCTCATTTCAGCTAACCACCCACGGGAGAAGCAAGCTGGAATTATGCTAGCGTGCCCGTCTTAAGAAGCAAATGAAAAACGCCAGGTTGGGATGAAGGGAAACATTTAAATACTGACTTTTTTGTTTTGCAAATATATGTACCTGGAATGGATGCCTACATGGACCAAGAGGACCTGCTTCATGGATTTTGTGAGTATTAAAGTGGAGAACGTGGTATGTGTGTAGGAGTGTTTTAGCCTTCGAATGATTTTTCCTCTGTGCGGCCGCATGTGAGCAGATGTGTAAGCAGATACTCAGTGGTGGAACTCGTGGGTTGTGGGCCCAGGTGCAAATATATAATCTGGGCCCCCTCCTCCACCCCAACCCAGGTTCACAATAACTCATTGATGGTTTTATGCAGCAGTGGGCCCCTTAGTTGTCAGGGGCCCCGGTGCAATGCACCTGCTGCACCAATGGTAGTTCCGCCACTGCAGATACTGTATGCCTGCACCGTGTCATGGTGATACAGTTGGCGGGGGTTTGTGCATTCGGCGGGGCGGCAGGCAACATTTACCTGCTTGCTAGGCAGCGAATATACGCAGCCTAGCAATCAGGTCTGAATGACCCCCTCTGTTCAGTGCATCACCCAAACTCATTTGCTACAGGAAGATCAATTGTTTGCGCGGGGCTGCCAGCAGTGGAAAAAAGCCTACATGATAAATCCGGGCTTTCTATTCTATTGTTTCCAAGGTCTACAACACTGAGGGGTAAATTATGGAGTTCAATTGAAGATGGGGTGTTGCCCATAGCAACCAATCAACTTTTATTGAGCACCTTCTAGAAGATAATAGATAGAATCTGATTAGTTGCTATGGGTCCCATATTCAATTGAACTCCCATCTGAGTAAATTTTAGGCGTGTACAAATCCGGATTTACAATCCTAGTAAATTCCCCCCTGATGGTGCTTTGATTGGATATTAAATTCTGTTCTATTATAAAGTGTACCCTTTCTGTGGTGTTGAGGGATTTTGGTATCACTGGATTGGATAACTGCTGGGAAACGGTTTAATATTTACAATACTACTCCATACCTCCCAACATTTGAAACTCTGTCATTGGGACCTGCGCAGTCGGTCCAAAAAAGGTGCATGACACCTCTTCAGCGATCACCAGCTGCTCTGTGAAGAGAGAGCAGCGGTAAGCTCTGGCTCTGCCCAACTGCCCCCCCTCCCCCCCCCACACACGCTCACAGGGCAGACTCCAAGTAGACTGTTGTAATTGGGACAGTTGGGAGGTATGCTACTCCCAAGGGGTGTAATGATATTTTCGATAGATGGTCATGATGTCGACAATCTGTATGGAAACACTGAAATACCAGCACCATTATTGCAACACATTTGTGATGGTGCTAACTGCACTTTAAACAGGACAACATTATCAGCCAAAAATTAGCCTGAGTTCGGAGGCCATGTGGAGTTGCTGGACGAACTTGGAGGTTTTTGAAAGGGGCTGTTATATAAGGCAAAACCACACTGCATTCATCCGGCATCCTGCTCAGCCGCCAAACTCGGAGGCTATAACATTTGGCCATATAAGTTTGTTTACCAGAGTACAGTCATATCCTGTCGGATATTTTAACAGGTGCTACAGTGGGTTACCTTTCTAATCGGCAGCAGTATATAATTTAAGGGTTAGTCAGTCCCCTGTAAAGCAAAGGAAATATAACCATAGAGGAATTAACTGCTTTTTAGGAAATGCACCACAATTACCACACAGTGGAATACCCCAGCGAAACACGTCAGTCTGTGTCACCCCAATATTTGTAGCTATTGTTAACCTACAACAAATCAATCCTTCCATTTGGATGCCTGAATCAGGACTGCAACTGGTACAGCACCACCATCTATCCAACTGGCACCAGTTCACAGGACAATATCCAAGCACTTTTGATAAAGAACTCCCACGATTCAGGAGTTATATCAAGACCTCCGTGCATTTACAAAACAAAATTTCAAAGTCCACTATAGGAACAGGATCCTATGTGATGAAAAACAGAATGGGTGACCAATTCCCACAATCTTGTTAAAGCCTATACAAATGGTTCTATGTGATGAGTTTTAAATGTCATTTTAATTTAACAATTGGTGTTATTATTGTAATCATGTATTAATAAATGTATTACTTTTATTTTACAATTTTATTTTATTTTCATCAAAAGCGCAGTTTATCCTTCTATGGTTATTTGTTGCGTTGTTTATCGAATTTGTCTACATTTATAGAAGCTGATTCAATATTATAATTGATGCCTGCGTGCAGCAATTCATTTGTGCTAACGTATCATAGGCAAATGCAGGGGGGGTTTCTGGTTGCCCAGAAACCCCCCCTCCTCTTGGCAAGTGCCTTAAATTATGACAATAGCATTGGTATATAATATGATCAATAGAGCTGCCACCACATCATGCAATGTAAGGGACAGAGCAGAGCTGCTGCACATGCCTAGTGTACCAGCTTCTTCTATCACATACTGTATGTGTGTATCTGAGACTTTAAACATCGCAATGGACCAGATATCAGCTGCCAGGAGGAAGAGATAGGAGCCTTACCATTAAGTGGGAGATTATAAGCTTAGAAAGTGCAGCAATGGCTCTATTATGTTTGTGTATTTATTTATTATATGTTTAACCTTTTCCTGAACACTTATCTCATTTAAATGTTTGAAACAGCCTATATTATAGACCATCTGTACTTTTAAATAATAATACTCTATTTTATACAGTACCCAGTGTATAAAAAGACCAATTTTCAGGGCTGTCCCCACTCTCCCAGACTCCTGTACTTACTCCAATGCGCTGCAGAATGGAAGATTATGGGTTACATTTGGAAACCCCCCTCTAAAAATCCTGCGTTTGCCACTGCCTATGGGCGTGCTGACAGCTATGACATTGCTGCTCTCAGCCATCCAAGCTGCAAGCAGAAATGTGGGTGCCGGACTAACAGAACCAGGACTTTTCACATTGCGGGCAGCACTTTAGTTGGGTTTAGCCATTGTGCTCCACTAAAACATAGAGGCACAGAGAGGTATTGTTACAACCTATGGAAATGGGTCATACTGTAGGCAAAAAGAAAATATTTAAATACTCTCAAAAATATTTTTAAGTTAAAAATATAAATAAAAAAAAAAGAAGAATAAAAGTAAAGTAGTACCTGAATGTTTCTCCTTCTTATCAGATGTCTTAATGAAGCAGAACGTTTTGGTTTAGGAACCATTTAAAAGCAATAACTTTCCCTCAGTAGCAGTAAGTTTAGAAGCCTGTTGAATGTGACCATAGTAACAAGTACTGCAGGCATACACAAAGCTTCTAACCTCAGCATGTGCATTTCCCTCCCAACCAAATCCCTCCTCCTGTAAGAAATAAAACAGTGGGGAGAAAATAGCTGGTGAAGCCTGAAAGCCTTTTAGTGAGAAGACTACCAAAATTGTGGCTACCATACGGATGACTAAATGGGTCTCATACTGTATGACCGACTGATATGCGTCTTCTGCCCATGAGTAGGAAAATAGTTACATTATTTTGACTTTATATACAGTTTCAAACACTGGGTTCTTCTAGTGCAGGCATTCCCAACCACGGTCCTCAAGGCACACCAACAATGCACGTTTTAGTGATATCCAGGCTTGAGCACAGGTGACTTAATTAGTACCTTAGTGATTCTGATTAAACCATCTGTGCTGAAGCCTGGATATCACTAAAACCTGCACTGTTGTTGTGCCTTGAGGACCATGGTTGGGAATGCCTGCTCTAGTGTTTATTCTAGGTCAGTGGTTCCCAACCCTGGTCCTCTAGTACCCCCAACAGTGCACGTTTTCCAGGTCACCCAGCAGGTGCACTCATTATTTAGACACATTTTAAAAGATCACAAGTGGAGCTAATTATGTCACCTGCGATTCTGTGAGGAGACCTGGAAAACGTGCACTGTTGGGGGTACTTGAGGACCAGGGTTGGGAACCACTGATCTATAGTGTCTAGGTCTACAATCATATGGTCGACAGTCACAAGGTCGACAGGGTCTAAAGGTTGACGTTGAAAAGGTCGACAGGGCCCAAAGGTTGACATTGTCAAAAGGTTGACAGGTAAAAGGTCGACATGATTAAAAGGTTGCCATCAAAAGGTTGTCATGGTCAAAAGTCGACATGGACACTGTCTAAGTGTACCGCATCCCCTCGCATGGCTCGCCGCGCTTGCCATGCTTCGGGCTCGGTGCCTCGCTGCTCTCGGCACACTATTTTATTCTCCCACCACGCCCTAGTGGATGGTAGGGGATGAATTACCGCCTGTCGGCACATATCGGCTGAAAATTTAGTAAAAAAATATGTCGGCCTTTTTCATGTCGACCTTTTGACCATGTCGTCCTTTAAACCCTGTTGACCTTTAGACCATGTCGTCCTTTAAACCCTGTTGACCTTTAGACCCTGTCGGCCTATTGCCTGTCGACCTTTAAACCCTGGCGACCGTTTGACTGTCAACCTTTAGACCCTGTCGGCCTATTGCCTGTCGACCTTTAAACCCTGGCGACCGTTTGACTGTCAACCTTTTGACCCTGTCGACCTTTTGACTGTCGACCATATGACTGTCTAGCTTGAGTCATTCTATGATCAGCCCTGATACCCACCTACATGCTGACTTGTGGACATTGACAAGTCAACTGTACTCTGCAGTCACTATAGTGCTATAAGGGCAGTATTCAATTGTTTCTGCCAATGGGCGAGCAAACATCATTTGCTGAAATGCTCAAAAAAGTCATTCGCTTGAGCACTCAAATGTGACTTTTCGTGCCACGTCCATTCATTTGGTTTTCGCGGATAAACCCAACCTTAATGAGAGCACTGTGGATACACACAAAAAAATCCATCATTTGAATATCGCCTCACGATCTCCTGTCACTTTAGAACTGAGATCAGATGCAATAAAATAATTGAATACCGCCAAAAATGCAGTAAGTAAGCAGTAAAATGCTCTAATAATAAACTTATCAAACTGAAGCACCGTATACACTAGACAAGTTTTCAGAAGATGTCGCTCAGGAGGGCCTTCTGAGAAATATCATTTAAAAAACTTGATTAGAATGTATGTTTGGTTGCGACCCGTAATCTGTGCCACGACTGCATGCAACGAATGAATGCGATGACTGCATGCATAGTGGGTGTCCTAGTGACGTCACTGAACAATATCGTTAACTGAAATCTTTCCTATTGTTCAGTGACATCACTTATCAATATCGTTAACCAAAATACAGTAGGTACTATATCATTTGCCCATTGGCACCACCGATATTGTTATCTATATCGGCGGTGGCGCTAATCGACTAGTGTGTATGGGGCTTTAGGTAACATTAAAAACAGGAAACATTCAACTAAAGCTGGGTACACACTATGAACCAGATGTATCACTCTTTACAAAGAGATAAAATGAAGAGTCATAAAAAGGGTGGCCAATCCCGGGATCGGCGGGATCCCGGGATTTGGCCTCAAAAAGTCCGGGATTTCAATCCCGGGATTGGAGTATCCAATCCCGGGATTTTAGTCTAATGCCGGGCAGCGTCTGAGCACCTGCCTGGCTGTTCCCGAATCCCGACCCCGGCGTGCGGCCTGCGTAGTGTGACAGTAGAGGTCACGCTGCGCAGGCCACACCGTCATCACTCGCCACCCACTCTTCTCTTCTCTTCTGCTCACCCGACTCTTCTTCTCCTCCATCCGTCCGCCCGCCTGCCTGCTGTCTGCTGAGGAGGTGCACGGTGCCTCCCGGCCGCCCGCCCACTCGCTAATGTAAGTAATTGTGCAGGTCGGCCGGTGTGGCGATGTCTATGGAATTATGATCCCAGGTAGGGATGCCAATCCCGGGATCCCGGGAATCCCAGGAATGAGCATTTTTCAATCCCGGGATTAAAAAAATGCCCCGGGATTGGCATCCCTAGTCATAAACCAGCAAGTCAGCTTCTAACTGTTATGTTACAGCAGAGGCGTAACTAGATATTCGTAGGCCCCATAGCAAAAGTTTTCAAGGGCCCCCTAACTGATGGCGTTAAATGTGTGTAAAACATTACTTTAACAGTAAAGATGGCCCCCCTTCAGCACTGGGCCCCAAGGCAGCTGCACCCCTTGCACCTATGGTAGTTACGCCCTTGCGTTACAGGCTGGGTTTCTGGTAGGAGCTGACTTTCTGGTTGTCTATCACTCTCCACTTTATCACTTTTTGAAGCTTGATACATCTGGCCCAATGCAACATTGTTAGCGAACAATTTCACTAAAGATATTGCTTCAATGGGCAAGCGATAGAGCGCTAAAGCAATGAACAATATTGGAAACTATCTCATTCAGTGACGTCATCCGGCCTCCCATCGAACATGCAGTCGTTGACGATGCCAAATTTGACAATATGCACAAGGCGACATGTGCAATATCGTTATCATACACATTGTTAAGAAATGACACCCATAAGTATGCTAATCTGATTTATGCTGTTAATGAATATGAGGTTCAGAATCTGACGCAAACTACGTCTATGTACAAACACAGGGGCCGATTCAGACCCATTTGCGAATATGCGCATGTGCAGACCCCTGTGTGAACATCTTTGGCGAGTATCAAACTCACCGAGGCATTCCCATGGGCCGGGGGTAGCGAAAGGAGCGGGCAGGGGCAGGGGAACGGCAAGCATTTTTTAGAGGTCCCCATGAAAATGCTGGTCAGTGCCTGCTTGGGCCGGGCAGCTGAAGTCACATGATGTCAGTACCCGCCCCCTTTGCAGCGATCTGCGGCGGGAATAAAAGTTAGTTTAGACTGACCTTTATTACCGAAGGGGAGAAAAATCACCAGCTGCATGCGAGAAGATGAGTTCTCAGCCCCATCAGAGGGGATGCTGGCGGCATGGGCGGCGGGGGTGGGCATTCGTTCAGCGGGGTGGTGGGCGACGCTGACCTGTTTGCTAGGCTGCGAGTATACGAAGCCTAGCGCACTGGTCTGAATCAGCCCCACAATGCGTCTGGGTAAAAATGAGCATACTGCTACCTATGCAGACTTGTCTGCAAATATGAGAAGCGACCATTGCTGCAAAGGTAGAGAATGGGCACCATTAGCTACAGACAATGCCACTGCAGAACCTCTCTATATAATGTGTCATTTTTAAACATCTGCCTACCCTACACCTTCTAGCTGCCCATGTGTAAAGTTATTGATTGAAAGACCCAAAGCTGGAGCAGCCACTCTCACCAGCTGCTCACCAACTTCTTCACCTGTGTAAGTATTCATGTGTCACACTCATGTCTAAAAATTGTCCTTGAAACCAGGGCATATACTAGTCTCTCGCAACTCCAGTAGGCTTGTGCCCAGACAACTCCTTCTGCCTGATATACCCAGCATGTACAGTACATGTCCAGCGTATAATAATAAGCAGTAGTTACATTAAGCACCGAACACCTAACTAGCTGTGAACTGGAAGAATATGGCGCACGCAGAGTTTGTATGGTTACCATAGTGATGCTTAGACTCAGTGAGACTATAGCCAGCACAATATAAAGAATACCACTTACTCTACTCTCACTGATAGGACTACACGGCACTGTGGTGTGTGGCTTAATATGTAATGGGCATTGTTGTGTGTGACAATCCATACCTCCTAACTGTCCTGCTTTCCGCGGGAACATCCTGTTGTTTGGAGACGTTCCTGGGTCCATCCCAGGGCCAGCAGTGTCCCGCGGCAAGGGGGGAGCAGTTGGGAGTCCCCCCTGTCAACCGCTGAGCATGCACACAGTGTCTATTCCCACAGACACAGGGGCTGGGGGCATGGTCAGAAGCTCACAGAGCCACTGTCCATGCCTCCACATCAGCAAAACTGGGACATGGCCACGCTCCCAAATTTTAAGTATGCCAGAAAGGTTTATAAAGTTGGGAGGTATGGACAATGTGTAATGGGCATTATGATGTGGTTATACCTGGCGCAGTGTTTGGAGTAATGTGAATTGGTACTAATATGTGGCAACATCCCTTCCCCACATCCTGCATTGTCATGCACTGTCCCTATTTTCTGTTACGTAATTGCTGATACTTTGCAACTTACCGAGGCAACCAGAATGAAGGTCTATGTGTATAAGTAGCACTACTACTGCGAGCATTATACACTAGGGTTGCATACCCTCATAGGCGTGCGCAGCCCATTTTATTAGTAGGTGCACAATTGGAGGGGCATTTCTATCACCGCCCACTGGGCGTGTCTATCACCGCCCACTGGGCGTGTCTATCACCGCCCACTGGGCATCAATGCAAACTATATTAAATACAGTGTTGGCAGGAACTCACACAGATGATTTATTTGTATATAACAAAGCAGTAATATCACAGGTGTCACAGATGACTTTACCACATTTTGACCATTTGTTTCTGTAAAATACTGTAAAAATATTTTCAAAATTGTGACCTTTCCTTCTATGTTTCTATCTACAATAATCACTTGGAAACCTGCAGTACTTAATAGTTAATCAAGCGCATAAATAACACTGTAAAGTATAACGGGGCAGATGTATTAAGCCTGGTGTGGAGGTAAAGTGGATATAAAGGGGAAGGTGATAACGAACCAGCCAATCACCTTCCACTTTATCTCCAGTTTCTTTCTTCAACAGGCTTAATACATCTACCCCACTGTGAATAATACGAATCAGTTATGACACATACTGTACAATTCCAGGATGTTTATTTCAGGCATCGAACAAGGAGGGGGAATCTCCATTCCTCATAGTGGTATCCTTGATCAGTGCCTTCTGCACTGGTGAATAATTTGTTTAGCTTCTGAACACTGGCTGGAAAGAACATGAAAATGAATAAATTATAATATCTTTAAAAAGAAAAAAAAAATTCTACAATTTAAGTGATGAACAAATCACTATTGGAATGAGAGTTGCTTCCATTTCCTTGTCATTGTCCTCATTATTGTTAGTAATGTACCAAAAAATTCAGTTGTGTCAGTCAGTCTAACAAATCATAGCAACCAAGAAATACATCCCATATTAAAACAAATACAGAGGAGGTTGTGGGTCTGCTGTATTCTGTTTCTCAACTGACCCTTCTCAGTCAGTGAGAGCTTACAAGATAGGGCTAGGTAGAGGCAATTGGACCTGGATGAATTTGGAATGGAAGTGGGAGAGGTCATATACATAAGCAGGAAGCATAGTTAGCAAGGGAAACTAAAGTAGTTGGATTTGGATACATTGGGATCTCTCTGCATGCAATATTAGCAGACAAATGCCCTTATTCAGATCTGATTACTGTACAAATTTGTTCTCAAAATGGGCAAAACCATGTGCACTGCAGGGGGGCAGATGTAACATGTATAGAGAGAGATAAATTTGGGTGTGGTGTTTTGAAACTAAAATATAAATTGCAGTGTAAAAGTAATGCAGCCAGTATTTAGCCTGCACAGAAACAAAATAACTCAAACAAAATCCAACTCTATACATGTTACATCTGCCCCACCTGCAGTGCACATGGTTTTGCCCGTTTTGTACTGCGATCAGATCTAAATAACGGCCAAAATCTCAATGCAATATGCAAATATACCAACAGAATGTATTAAAGAACACTCACAGGGACTGGGGTATCAGAAACATTATAAATAAACCACAACTCACTGGAGAGGGAAGTTTGCAGAGCATAAGTCTTCAGACTGGTCAGATCCTTCATCCATGTCTCATCCACACAGGTGTAGAAGATATTGTCCGAGGTACACAATTTCAGCACCTTAATTCCTTTCATTATTTTTCTTAAGCTGCTCCATGGAACAATCCTTTCATCGCATAAAAAACAAACATAATTTAATAGTCAATTGCTTCCCTTGACATAAATTAAAACAGTAATGCTCATTTACAAACCACAAAAGTGCAAGACTGCAGGACAAATGAACCTCTGACACTGACAACCTTCGCCCCAATTTTACAGGTTAAATGACTCGTTGGCTGCACAAGTTCAGTCCTTTCTCTGCGCTGTACTCTTCTGGCATAGGTGTATGCAGCAATGCTCGTTACATTATGTTAGTAGAACAAGTCAGGTTACGAATCTACCATTAACTTAAGTCAATGTTTAAATCAATTAAGTCAATAATGTTTAAGTCAATAATTATACCCAACCACACAAATATGCCCCACACAATATTCTCCATTTTACTTACGCATAACATTGCAGCCAGCTCATTCTGTCTTCATCTCAATCAACTTTTGAAACTTTGTTGAAGGTAAACTGAACGTAAACTGAACGTAAACGGAACTTCAACTGAACGTCAACTGAACATGAAGCAATGCTGAGGTCTGCAACATAGACTTTTGCTGATTTTTAACATACAAACTTGATTGAAGTTTAATTGATAACTAAATTATTGTGATTCTTTTAACTTTTTCTTCAAGTTCCTTTGTCTAAAGAACAAGACGCCGCTCACCAGCTGTCAAGGCTTTGAATTCCTCAATCACGTCATTGTATTTTACGGATAAAGCCAATTCTTGCTCAATGTACAACAACAGGAGTGAATCAAGGCGCTGCTGGGACATTGTACTTCTTAGTTTAGTTTTTACATGTCCAAGTTTTGAAAATGCCCTTTCACATGAACAGCTAGTAACCGGTAGGACAGCAAAGTACTGAATAGCTTTGTAAAAGGCCGGGAACATGGAAAACCGTGCTGATTCTTTTAGCCAATCAAGCCACTGTCTTGTTTTTGTAGTGCATTCTTCAGAAACACATGTTTCATAGCTCTTAAGCAACTTTACTTCAGCTTCCAATTCGTCTATTGAAATGTTAAATTTATTGGCAATTATTTGAAAGTCATCCTTGCCAATGGTTAAATTTAACAAATTTACCATTGCTGTTATTAGTACACAAGTTTCTTGTTGAAACCTCTGGTCGATGCCAGCTATCATGGAGTCAAGAAGAGGGTAAAATGAACAAATTCTCTCCTGATCCTCTTTAGTATCGAAGTGATGTTGTGATTCAAAGGCATCATCAATACGAGTTGATATTCTTCTTTTTCGAACAGAAGGTATTGCTATATCTTTCTGTAGACATGCAGTCACGGTTTCTTGGAAAATGGACTGAAAATGTTCTGGGTCATTTCTCATTGTAGCTAGTGTTTTGCGCAAGGTTTTCACTCCTTCCATTGCTGTAAGTAAGTCAAGTTCAGGGTCCTGAAGAGCCTTGCTCACTTTAACCACAATTTGAAGAATTGGGTGCATCATGTGAAGACCGAATATAAAGTCAAAAGACTTTAATTCACAGACAAGACCTCTTGCTTTGATTTTAACATCTGGAAGTCGAGTTTCTTCAATAATCTCATGTAAAGCTTGTAAAATTATTGAATAGTTTTGTTTAACAGCAGCGACAGCTTCTGCTCTGCAAGCCCAACGTGTATTTGACAATGTTTTCAAAGTTTTCAGCTGAGATCCTACATCTTTGGAAATTTTCTCCATTCTTGCATGTCGGACCGAACTACCCTCCATGAAGTTGTAAAGAATCTGAACAATGCCAAAAAAATCAAAAACTACTCTGTTCTGTTTACTTGAAGTGCATGCATCTACTAGGATGAGATTCAAACAATGTGCATAGCAGTGCACATAGAGTATTTCACTGTTTCTTTCTTTACACTTCATTTGAACGCCTGCTGTACATCCAGACATAGTAGATGCGCCATCAAAACAGACCGCTAATACGGATGACCACTTAATTTTAAGATTGCCAAGGACTTCATTCAATTGGTTAAAAATAGCGTTTGCATCAACTGTGAAAAGTCTCTGAACACACAAAAAAGTCTCAACTGGACTATGTTTATCATTGTCAAAGTACCGCACAACAATGGACATCTGTTCATGGTGTCCACAGTCAGTGGTGTCATCTGCAAGTATTGAGAGCACATTTCCATTTAGTGAGGACACAATGTTTTGTGTTACAACATTGTGTATGGCCACAATTAAATCATTTTGGATGCGATTACTCAGATAGGTAGCATTTCGAGGACATTGTTTTGCATGTTTTGCCATCACAGGATCATATTTCTGAAGCATACTTACAATGTTAAGAAATAAACCTCTTTCAAGACTATCAGACTTTTCATTATGACCTCTGAAAGGTCGTCCACCTTTTGCCAAACACAGAACTATGTCAATCAGCCGCTCCATTACACTTCGGTTATGGCATCGTAGTTCTTCCTGCTTAGACAGGTAAGTCTGCTTGCCTTCATCTAACATTACATCAATAGGTTTACCTTTAAAAGAGGTCCATGCTGAATGGCTAAATACATGGGATTTAGACAATTGATGGGTTTTGAAACATTCATTAGCCTTATGCCAGCTTCGGAATCCTTTATCAATAAATGCAGAATCAGTGTGACCTTTGCTTGCTGCATCATTACCAGGAAAGAAACGGCAGTAAAAACAAAAAGCTGCATCCTTTGTTGGGCTGTATTCTAGCCAACTATATTTTTCATACCAATCCGATTGAAAACTTCTTACTTTAGAGCCTATTTTATTTCTGGGAAATATACTGGTTCTGGGCTGAAAGGGCCCTCTAGATATTCGTAATTGACGTTCCAATCTGTTTTTTGGAATATCACAAACTGGGTCATCAGATGGAGTATTTGAAGGCTTTGAACTGCAAGACGATGTTTCTTGTTGGTCAGAAGTGGTGTCAGCAGTATCTTCCTGTAAGTTTGTAACTTCAGATTCTGAGGTGAGTATTGTAACTTCAGATTCTGAGGTGTCTGAAATAACTTCAAATTCTGAGGTGTCTGTTATAGTTTCGGATTCTAAGGTAACTGTTGTAACTTCAGATTCTGAGTGGACTGCCGCAACATTAGCCCTTTCATTAGACTTTTCTTTGTCAGTTTCTTTTCTTATTTTAATAAGAAAACGATCCATTTTTCCAGATTGATAGAAGTTATTTATATCAATTGGTCGTAAATATAAATGTTGAAAGTCTGTATGTGTGCCTTTTTTCCTGTTTTTATTTTGTTTCTATGATGTTTTCAATCAGCCTTCAGCAATCCCTTAGACTGGTAGCATAAAAGAAACAAAAAAATATAGGTAGGTTGCTAATTTAAAGAAATCTTTTAAATACACATTAAAAAGTCTGTAGAAAATGTGTAGTTGTGCTCACCTTAAAATGAAGAAGTTGGGGTTCAAATATACAGTGACTGATAGATCTCTGGTGGTGCTCAGCAGTGAAATACCGGAATTCCGTGTGGATATCTTGTTTTCTTGGAGTTCTGCAATAAGATGTTAAAATCAATAAGGGGCATAATTGCATATACTAAAAGCTTCATTACATATATTAAGATTTTTTATTTTACTAAGTGATAGGTACATTCACAGAAACTTATGGTGAACATGACATAATGAAACTAAGGGGGTATACAATTAGCTATGAGGAAACATCAGTGGCAAAATGTTATACAGTCACAATTGCCAAGAGGTGCGGGATGTCAGATGAACTCTTGACTATTGTAAAACTGAAATCCGTCCCTGTAACTAAAGAGCATATTTAATGTTTCAGGGACTGATTTGACTTCCATAGGCACTAAATTCTCTACCGGTACAAAAAACACACCGTCTTTTGTAAAGTCAGTTCACTTACCTGGATATTTATGATCAGTGAAACAGAACCATAATTCCTGGAAAAATCCTCAAAATCACGTTGAGGAACACAATTGCACACTGATATGGCAGTCGGTGAACCTAGGAAAGAAAACAACAAAAAAATCTATAAAGTTTACAACTGATAAAAAATTTTCATATTGCTGTGTGATCTTGGGCGCAAATATGATTGCCCAGATCGCATGCCCGCATTCAAAATACCGGCACTAGAATCATGGCTTGTGCTGGCAACTGTACTTGTTGTTTTTACAATGACAATAAATTATCTTATCTTATCTAATACTGGTGCCAGAATTCCAACATCACTGGAGATGATGCTGCTGGGATCCCCAGCATTAGCACTGATTCCCAGGTAGCCTCGCTGTACCCAGGAATCGGCATAATGTAGGACACCAGGGAATCTACTTTTTGTACACTTTCTTGCTATTGCTCTAACGGCAACTCCCCCTGGGAAAAATATCCCCCTTTCAGTGCAATACATCTTTTAAACACATGATTCCACATAGTTTGTGCCAAAATTTACATTATGTCACACGGAATGAGGTACAAAACACACATATATATATATATACATACACATACATACACAGAGATAGATAGATATATGCTGGCCCGGGTGGCCACTCCAGGAAAAACACCTCAGTGCTCATCAAATATGGATCAATATGAAAGAACGTCATGTAATAATTTCTTTTATCAGTGGTCCACTGAGTGACGTTGTGATATAAAGACAACTGCTGGGGTGTCAGCTCAGATGTCCCAAAGGTCAGGTCCATCCAAAATATAAAGTGAAAGAAATAAGGCCACTCACCGGACTTTGTGTGCAAATGAAGTATTTAAAGGATCATTCCTCAATATCAACCAAAATTAAAGTGCTCTGTACACGACAGTGGGCCATGGGCTGACGTTTCGGTCTGCCTTCAGACCTTTTTCAAGGCCCCCCACTACCTCCTACAGTGCACTTTAGGAGGAGGTAGTGGGGGGCCTTGAAAAAGGTCTGAAGGCTGTTGTAGTGTATCACATGCGTTTTGAACTAGATGCATTCTAGTTCAAAACGTACAGAGGATTTTTCTCAGTGTATGGGCACCGCACATTTACTGCCTCCAAGGGAATGCTATAGCTAGAAACGTGCATGTAACTTTAAACATCACATTTCAATGTATTTATTTATTTACAGTTTCTTATATAGCGCAGCAGATCCCGTTACAGTGTCTTACATAGCGCAGCAGATTCCGTAACAGTCTCTTACATAGCACAGCAGATTCCATTACAGTGTCTTATATAGCACAGCAGATTCCGTTACAGGGTCTTATATAGCGCAGCAGATTCCGTTACAGGGTCTTATATAGCGCAGCAGATTCCGTTACAGGGTCTTATATAGCGCAGCAGATTCCGTTACAGGGTCTTATATAGCGCAGCAGATTCCGTTACAGGGTCTTATATAGCGCAGCAGATTCCGTTACAGGGTCTTATATAGCGCAGCAGATTCCGTTACAGGGTCTTATATAGCGCAGCAGATTCCGTTACAGGGTCTTATATAGCGCAGCAGATTCCGTTACAGGGTCTTATATAGCGCAGCAGATTCCGTTACAGCGTCTTATATAACGCAGCATATTCCGTTACAGCGTCTTATATAGCGCAGCAGATTCCGTTACAGCGTCTTATATAGCGCAGCAGATTCCGTTACAGCGTCTTATATAGCGCAGCAGATTCCGTTACAGGGTCTTATATAGCGCAGCAGATTCCGTTACAGGGTCTTATATAGCGCAGCAGATTCCGTTACAGGGTCTTATATAGCGCAGCAGATTCCGTTACAGGGTCTTATATAGCGCAGCAGATTCCGTTACAGGGTCTTATATAGCGCAGCAGATTCCGTTACAGGGTCTTATATAGCGCAGCAGATTCCGTTACAGGGTCTTATATAGCGCAGCAGATTCCGTTACAGGGTCTTATATAGCGCAGCAGATTCCGTTACAGGGTCTTATATAGCGCAGCAGATTCCGTTACAGGGTCTTATATAGCGCAGCAGATTCCGTTACAGCGTCTTATATAGGGCAGCAGATTCCGTTACAGCGTCTTATATAGCGCAGCAGATTCCGTTTGAAAGAAATGTATTATTTAAGCCCCATACACACTAGGCCAAATTGGTCACAATATCGCTCAGAAAGGGCTTTCTGAGCGATATTGTGACCAATATCGCCTAGTGTGTACACTGTACATCAGTGGTATCAAACTCATGGCCCTCCAGCTATTGTGGAACTACACGCCCCAGCATGCCCTCCCACAGTTTTAGCAATGCATTATATAAAATCTGTGGCAGGGCATGCTGGGACGTGTAGTTCCACAACAGCTTCCTAATATCTGTGATGTGTTTTGCTGGGGCAGGACAAACCTGCCCAGGTTTGTCCTGCCCCAGCAAAACCAAAAACCAAGGGGGTTAATTGTTAATATTTCACTTATGAATAAAAAGCTAACCTAGCTTGCTGGGCTTGCTCTCTCTCTCTCTCAGGCAGCAGGAGCATGGGCAGGACGACGGCAGGAGCGCGGCCAGGAAGACGCAGGGAGCGCGGCCAGGACGACGTCACCACGTCTGTGTGTGACGTTATTAGAGGCGGGGCCGGGTGTCAATTGTGAATGGAGCTCACGGAGCTCACGGAGCTCACTGAGCTGCACAGCCCACGTCCCGGCCAGCGCTTCCAGGCTGGAGAACGGAACGGCAGCGGGCAGCGGGCAAGTGAAACTGCAGCAGCATTGGAAACATTTTGCGTGCAATCGCGTGGGGGGTGCCGACGGGCATTAGGAGGTGCCTGTGCACCCCCGGCACCCCCCGTGCGCACGCCTATGCATACCCTCCAACATGACCCATTCCATTAGGTACAAAATGCTCTGTTCCTGGACTTCCCTGCCAGTGGCAGTTACAGATGTGAGCCTGCAGCACAGTCCAATATTCAAAAAGGGGAGCCACACCAGCTGCCATCCCAAACATCACTGAGAGTTGATGTGACCCCCCCTCTTTGAATATTGGACTGTGCTGTAGGCTCACATCTGTAACTGTCACTGGCAGGGAAGTCCAGGAACAGAGCATTTTGTACCTAATGGGATGGGTCATGTTGGAGGGTATGGGGTTGGCCATAGACCATCAATGATTTCAAATCAACGATGGTTTATGGCCGATGTCGAATACTTTTGCCATCGATGGGGGAGAACCAGAAGGTTTCCCTCCATCGATGGAACAGCAAAACAATGTTTTGCTGTTTTTTTTTTCTTTCAAAGTGCCGGGACACGGAGCACAGCTCCGCCCCTGACACACGCGAAGCCCCCCCCCCCATATTTTGATTGGCCCGAAGGCCAATCAATCAAACACAATGGATGTCCATCGATATGTAAAAATAGCAAAGGTCGTCCAATGCATAGTTTAGCACTATCGATGGCCAGTTGCAGAATTGCCATAGATGGCAATGGCAACGATGGCCATCCTTACTATACACCATTTTTTTAGCGTGACAGGTCTCTTGCCTCCCCCCCTGCTGTCATTTAGGTTTTTTGTTAAAAATCAAAGGACAGGAGGAATACACGGCACTGTGCTCACTGACATGGGACAGGAGGAATACACGGCACTGTGCTCACTGACATAGGACAGGAGGAATGCACAGCACTGTACTTACTTATAGGGGGCCAGGAGGAATACACGGTATGGTGCTCAATGTCAGTGGGACACTGCCAAGGGGACAGCAGAAATACATGGCACTGTGCTCACTGAGAGAGACAGAGAGACAGTAGGAAAACATGGCACTGTGCTCAGTGGTGCAGAAAGGGGGTGGAGTGGGTACTTTTTACCCAGCCTGGGTCTGTTGCAGGAAGTCGGGCAGTGAGAGAGAGAGGACAAGCTGCCATTGCAGTACATCCTCTTTCCCTAGCTCACACTCTGCTCATTGCTGTGTGCTGAGATGAGGAGAGGGTGTGCCGATCGGCACACCTTAATGCACACGGCCAACACCACCCACAAGTATCGCCAATGCCACTCCCTGCTCTGCATCATGACCGCCACTGTCACTCACATAGGGGGAGATTCTCTAAGAATCTCCGCCCCCCTTCGCCGCCCATCGCATTTATAATTATCGCATATGTTCTAACATATGCGATAATTATAGCAAAGGACAGCTCTTGCGTTAAGAGCTGTCCTTTGCGGTGAGAGTCGCCGGGTCCCAGCAGATCCCGGCGGCTCCCCCCTTCCTCACACACCCGGCGCTGCTGCTGCTGCGCCGGGCTCTCCTCCTCCCTGCACCCGGAAGAGGATCAGTGCAGGGAGGAGGTCACAGGTCCGGGCAGCACAGCTCTGTGCTGCCCGGACACAGGTGAGGGAGGACGGGGCGATGCAGGGCGGCGGGGGGTCGTTGCGGGGCGGCGGTGGGATGCGGTAGAAGCCCATTGGCATTGCAAGGATGACTGGTGCTGTGTTCTGTCTCTCCTTTGTGCTGGGGCCTGCCTCTGCTGAGTCTGCTCCTGTATAGTCAGTCACAGTGTGATAGTCCACTGGTGCTGCTAGTGCAACTGCCTGCCCTGCACTGCCTAGTGTCTGCTGCAGTCTGCTCTCTGCTGTTGCCACTGGCTAGTGCCTACCAGTACCTATTGCAGTTTATAATTCCAGTGTGCTGTTGCCCCTGGCTACCAGTACCTATCACAGTATATAATTCCAGTTTGCTGTTGCCACTGGCAGTGGCTACCAGTATTTTATTTATTGCAGTATATAATTCTAGTCTGCTGTTGCCACTGGCTACCAGTATTTATCGCAGTATATAATTCCAGTCTGCTGTTGCCGCTGGCTACCAGTATTATTTATCACAGTATATAAATCCAGTCTGCTGTTTCCACTGGCTACCAGTATTTATCGCAGTATATAATTCCAGTCTGCTGTTGCCGCTGGCTACCAGTATTATTTATCACAGTATATAAAAATCCAGTCTGCTGTTTCCACTGGCTACCAGTATTTATCGCAGTATATAATTCCAGTCTGCTGTTGCCGCTGGCTACCAGTATTATTTATCACAGTATATAAAAATCCAGTCTGCTGTTTCCACTGGCTACCAGTATTTATCGCAGTATATAATTCCAGTCTGTTGCCACTGGCTACCAGTATTTATTGCAGTATATAATTCCAATCTGCTGTTTCCACTGGCTATCAGTACTATCAGTCCAGGGGTGCCCACATGTGTGCTGTATCCATCCAGGGGTGCCCACATGTGTGCTGTATTTGTCCAGGGGTGCCCCCATGTGTCCTGTATCAGTCCTGGGGTGCCCGCATGTGTGCCGTATAATTCCAGGGGTGCCCCATGTGTCCCATATCAGACCAGGGGAGCTGCCCTTTTTTTTTAATGAAAATAAAATTAAGGTGTTTTTTTTTTTTTACTGCAAGGGCTGTTAAATGCGCTGTAGTCCAGGGGTGAGCCAAGAGTGCTGTATAATTCATGGGGTGTTGCTAAGTAAGGTGTGCTGCTTATCTTTATAATTAAAAGAATACACATTTTTATTTTTACTGCAAGAATTTGTCTGCAGGATAATTCCATGCCTGCCGACATGTGTGCCGTAACAGTCCAGGGGTGCCGCCATCTGTGCCGTATAATTCCATGTGTGCTGTATCAGGTCAGGGGTGCCACCATCTGTGCCGTATAATTCCTGGGGTAAGCCAAGTCTGCCGTATAATTCATGGGGTGCTGCCAAGTGTGCTGTATTAGTCCAGGGGCAGAGGCGGGCTGGGCCAGGGGGCAGAGTGCCACATGCCCCCCAGGCCGGCATGAATATCTACTGGCTGGGCCGCTGTGTGCATCTTGCACACGCTGCCGCAGCCCAGCCATCACCGACGCAGCCGCCGGCCACCTTCGTGTGTTCAGCACAAGCTGTTCCTGGCCGCACGAATGTAAGGTGACGGCCTCTTCAAAAATGGCCGCCACCTTATAGGAGACAGACACTAGAGGTACTTCTATACCTCTAGTGTCTGTCAGAAGAGAACAGTGCGGCCAGCGCTACCCGGAAGTGCGGATTCGGGTAGTGCTGGCGCGCTATTTAAATTAGGCTTGCCTACGCTCCTGATTTTTACATGGTGGTGGGCGGGGCTAGCAGAGAGCTCAGCACATCGCAGCAGGCCACCGCGGGGTTGGGTGGCCGAGCTGCAGACAGTGGAGGATGTCACTCTGAGCTGAGGCTCAGGCTGTGCATCGTGAGCTGGACTCTCGGGAGGAGCAGAGAGCTGACAGCCAGGGCTTGCCTCTGCTACTTCCCGGAGGCTAGCCCCGCCCACCACAAACACTGAGCACGGCAGGAGGCTCAGGCTCCATCCATCAGGCCAGCCTTGCTCTCTGTCCCTGCTCCTAAGCTGCCTCCCTCAGACCTTCTCCAGGAATTCCCTGCTCCTCCCAGGAAGGAGCAACACAGACATGTGAGTGTGCACTGGGGAGAGAGAGGCTGTGTATAATGTGTGTGTGTGTGTGTATAATTTAATGCAGAGGGGGAGGGGAAGGGTGTATAATGTATCAGAGTGTGTGTGTGTGTGTGTGTGTGTGTGTGTGCGTGTGTGTGTTGTATAATGTATCACAGTGTGTGTGTGTGTGTGTGTGTGTGTGTGTGGGGGGGGGTGTATAATGTATCACAGTGTTTGGGGGGGGAGTGTATAATGTATCACAGTGTTTGGGGGGGATGTATAATGTATCACAGTGTTTGGGAGGGGGTATGATGCATCACAGTGTGGGGGGGAGGGTGTATAATATATCAGTGAGTGTGTGTGGGGGGAGGATGTATAATGTATCACAGTGTTTGGGGGGGAGGGTGTATGATGCATCACAGTGTGGGGGGAGGGTGTATAATATATCAGTGTGGGGGGGGCAGGGGGCTGCATAATGTAATATAATGTTATGGTTATGTGGACAGGCTGTAATATGGGGGGCTGGTGTGCATAATGTATTGGCTGTAATATGGGGGATGTATGTAATATAATGGTACTGTATATGTTCTGCACGTTTTTTTTTTTTTTTTTTTAAGAGGCCTGTGATTGATGTTTATAAGTGAATGAGGTGTATGTATGTTTTTTAAAGTGACAGGTGTGTGTGGGATGTATTCAATGCTGTGGGCAAGCGGCGACAGCTAGCAGGGCTTCCTGCTCGCTGTCACCACTCACCCTGTCAGTTTTAAATTCACCCCCCTCATACGCCAATTCCCCCTCGCTCAGTTTTTTGAATGAGGGGGAATTGGCGTATGCCGCTGCAGAAGCAGCGAGACTCGCGGCTATATACATCGGGTTCACTGCATTAGCCGCGGGTCTCGCTGTTTGGGGGAATCCTCGACGTCCTGTGACGGCGAGGATTCCCCCAGAACGTTGAATAGGGCAAGCAGCTGGCGAGGGGGTTAAACAGGGATGATCGCTGGTTTTCTGCGATCCTCACTGTTTAACCCCCACGCCGGCCGCATTGAATACTACCCTGTGTGTGTGCAGTGAAAGGTGTATGTGCATGTGTGTTTTTAGTGAAACAGGTATGTGGTGTATTTAAGTGAGGGTTTTTGAGGGTTTTTAAGTGATAGAATGATGTGTGTGTGTGCATGTACATGTTAACTGAAAGAGGTGTACATGTGTCTGAGAGAAAAAGGTGCATGTGTTTGTGTTGAGTGGCAGTGGCGGATTTAAAGGGATCACCAATGAATGTGCCCCTCTGTCGTTTAGGTGATTTTTAGTTTTACAGTTTTTAACAGCCGACCCACATACCACCTCTAACAGGAGCCACATGACCCACAAGCCACCTCTCACAGTAGCCAGACGACCCACAAGCCCCCTCTTGATTGGACACACATCGGGAGCTGTGACACATCAGTGGGACAGAGGTGTGTGTTTTTATTGAGTGACAGAGGTGTCTATGTTTGTGTATATAGATACTGTATACATTGGTGAGGGGACTGTGGTAGACCAACATTTATCTTGCCTCCGGTCAAGGACCACTGATGGCGCATGCAAATGGTCGCCCTTTCTCCCTCACACTCTCTCCCTGTCTGTCTCTCTCACAAACTCTCTTTTCATTCCTCATACTCTCCCTCTCACACACATTCCCACTCTCTCTCCCACCTCTGTCTCACACACTCCGCCCCTCTGTCTCTTAAGCTGTGTACACACGGGGCGATATTTCGCACATATCGCTGGCAATATGGTCGCTGAGCGACCATATTGCCAGTGATTTCATGTGCTATGGGCGATAAATTGCCGGGAGCGCGCTCCCGTGGCCAGCCCTGCAATGGTCGCTTGTCGCAGGAGCATGCTCCTGCCACCAGCGCTTTCCCCGGCAGTCAGCTGTTTCCCCCAGTTTCTCCTTCTCATCAGCGATCATCTCTGGTCGCTGATGAAAAGGAGACATTGAGCAATATATTGCTTGAAAACAGGACACTGAGCAATATATTGCTAAGTGATATATTGCTCCGTGTGTACACAGTATTACACATGCATTCTGGTGTCTCTTTACTTCTCTCTTTGTCTCAAGAGAGGCAGAAATATTTTCTATAAAACATATAATGCAGTGTTGCATACAGCAGCATCAACATCTGAATCAGGCCCAGAGTTTTCTTCTGCTACTGTAGGGCACACCCCCTAGTGGCAATAGGTACATCTATAGGTGGAGTTAGACACACCCCCTGGGCGGATCATGACTCACGCTCTCAGTGGCATGGAGCATTCCACTAGCAGCTAAAATCTCCCTGAAACTAGTTTTCAAAAGTAGGCAAGTATGATTTAAATGGATCCTCTTGGCGACGAGCATGAACCCTGGCTCTGCCCTGCAAAAAATCCCCATGGCAAGAATGAATCACCTGGCAAGAAGCATGTAACCCCTGGCAACAAGCGATATAGGTAAGCAGCATTTATATGGTATAATTATTTAGTTTAATGGGCATTACGGTATTGGCATTATGTTTTATGGGCATTACGGTGATGGCTTTATGTGTAATGGGCATTACGGCGTTGGCATTATGTGTAATGGGCATTTCGGTGTGTGGCATTATATGTAATTGGCATTAAGGTGTGGCATTATGTGTAATGGGCATTACGGTGTGGCATTATGTTTGATGGGCATTACGGTGTGTGGCATTATGTTTAATTGGCATTACGGTGATGGCTTTATGTGTAATGGGCATTACGGTGTTGGCTTTATATGTAATGGGCATTACGGTGTTGGCATTATGTGTAATGGGCATTACGGTGTGTGGCATTATGTTTGGGCATTACGGTGTGGCATTATCTTTAATTGGCATTACGTCTGTGATGGCTTTATGTGGAATGGGCATTACGGTGTGTGTGGCATTATGTGTAATGGGCATTACGGTGTGTGGCATTATGTGTAATTAGCATTACAGTGATGGCTTTAGGTGTAATGGGCATCACAGTGTAAATTTTTGTAACGCGCATTAGGCGCGCACTTTCCCCGTTTCTGTTGTATGTGTGTGTGGGGGGAAGGATTGTTTAATCCTTGCTGCATACTAGACGGGAGAGGATAGGGTGGTGAAACGATGGCGATGGGCCACTTGCTTGTGTTGCCCCCCAGGCTGAAAGCTGCCAGCCAGCCCCTGGTTGGCAGACACTATAAATATGTTTAAAATAAGGTTGAATAAACATTTATTGGTTACAAACATGCAAGGGTACGAATAAGTAACACAATCTGTCTTTAGAATATCAAAACATACTAAACAACAAGGGATAAACTATAATAAACATAGGTTGAACTAGATGGATGCAAGTCTTTATTCAGCCTCACCTACTATGTAACTATGTAACTTAGTAGTACTGGAGTCCTGCTTGTTCTTGTGTATCTCCTATATAGATTAATAACTCATTTTCCCACTGGGTGATTTGGCCATGATCGAATTAAGGGAGTCCATAAACCATGCAGGGTCTTGAAATATTGCTGGAGGGTGAATGCAATCCTTGAGTCAAGGGAGTGTCCTCACGATGTATGTGGTATTTGTAATCCACAGTATGACGGTGGTGGTGTCCCATATGTTGGTATATTGCTGAGAACGTTCCAAAGTTAAACCCAGGAATGAGATAACGGAGATAAATTGTAGTAGGACAAAACCAGTGCAACCTTTAGAATCCAGAGCTGTTTTTAAAAGTACAAGCGCCGCCTATGTGGGAGCAGCTCGACACAACACCGTACTAGGCGCCTGTTCCAGTGGCGTAAGTTCGTTTCAGTTGCCCGGAGGCAAGATATATATTGGTGCCCCCCCTCCCACACACACAACCCTATATAACCTTATATACAATATATTTTTCTGTTCAGAAATATAGATAAAGAACAGATATATATTTCATAACTCAGCAATAGAAGCAATTTCCTTTAAATTAACTGATTTAAACTTCCAGGTGGAGGAGAGGTGCCCCCTTGGGAGCAGGAGCCCGGCGGCAGATGACTCCATTGCCTCCCAGAGTTCTGCCTCTGGCCTGTTCTATTCTTGAGCCCACCCTACAATATCCGTGTGTGCGTTTACATGTGGTAGGGAATATAGATGTAAGATATATAATATAGAATGTAAGCTCCACTGAGGCAGGGACTGATGTGAATATTTAAATATTCTGGTACCCTGTTTCCCCGATAATAAGACCTACCCTGATAATAAGACCTACCCTTATTTCTGGACAACAGTCCAAAATAAGCCCTACCCCAAAAATAAGCCCTAGCTAAATCCCCATTTTGCCCAGTCCCTGTGCTAAACTTCCAGCTACCCCCCCCCCTCCCCTCCATGAAATGGATGCTGTTGCTACGGTAGCAGCCCTGGTACAGCTGAAGCCCCTGCAGGCATCAGCGGTCCCAGGGATGCATTGCGCATGTGGCTTCACGCACAAGGAAAAGCAGAAGGAAAGGAAAGCGTCAGTTGTGCTTAAAGTATTAGGTGATTGAGGGACATGATGTGGATAAAAGCAGGAATGAGGGGCTAAAATAAGCCCTACCCCGAAAATAAGCCCTAAGGTGTTTTTTGGACTGATAAAAAAAAAAGACAGTGTCTTATTATCGGGGAAACACGGTACTTGTGTATTATAGCGGCGCCCCCGATGTACATGGCACGATGAACGCATCGCATCGCATGCCATGTACCGGATGGCATGCGATGCGACGCGATTTTTACCCCCTATGCGATGAAAAATCGCATAAGCACCCTAATGGGTGCTTACAATGTTAAATGCACCCCCACGCCACCCCCCCCACTATAAACGTGAACCCGAAGCGTGGCGAGCGGCGGCGGTACGCGTCCTACGACCTTTTCATACCCCCACTATCCACGTCGGCGTGGAGTTGAGAATAGAATAGTGTGGCGAGCGCAGGGAGCCACCGAGCCCGAAGCGAGCCCCGCGAGGGGACACGGATACCTGTGAAGCCCGCGAAGGGCGCTCGCCACACTATTCTATTCTCAACTCCACGCCGACGTGGATAGTGGGGGTATGAAAAGGTCGGAGGTCACGTACCGCCGCCCCTCGCGGGCTCGCTGCGCTCGCCACGCTTCGGGTTCACGTTTATAGTGGGGGGGGTGGCGTGGGGGTGCATTTAACATTGTAAGCACCCATTAGGGTGCTTATACAATGTTTAATCGCATCGCATCGCATGGCATTGTATGCCATGTACAATGGCATACAATTTGAAAATTGTATGCCATCGGACAGTATCGCACGAAATCGCGTCGCATCGCATACCATCGCATGCGTTATGGTATGCGATGCGATGGGCGCCGCCAAAATACACAAGTACCAATATTCTCTGTAAAGCCCTGCGGAATATGTATGCGCTATATAAGTATCTGATAATAAATAATTAATAAACAAATTTAAAATAATGACTTGGAGACTTATTGGCGATGACAAGGGTCAGGTTTACTAATTACTAGCTGAAGTACCCGGCGATGGTTTAAATGTTAAATGTTCAAGTATTAAGTAATCAATTAGTTGGATTTAATTGTCCATTTCAAAAATAATTAGCAGCTTAGCAGCTCTTCCAACACACCCATGAGGTGGCTGCTCAATGTCGTTTTTTTTTTGGGGTGTCGCCAGTAGCCCTAATCCCCAGCTTGTTCACGTCAATTCCCTCCAGTTTCAAAACAGAAAATTAAGTCAAATAGAAAAACACTGTAAACGTGTAACAACAATTGTTGGAACTGGAGGGATCAGTGACAAGTCTTTTAATAATTTAAAAAAATACAAAAACTGTAAATTGAAAAAAAACACTGTAAAAGTGTAAAAACTTTTGAACTTTAAAACAGGAACTTACCGCTTTAGACCATGATCTTATGTTTGGTTGTTCTGCTTTGCTGGGGAGCCGTCAGTAAAGGTGGGAGAAATGATCCGGGCTCAAGAGTCTCACGCGGCACAGAGGGCAGATGTTGTTGACCTGCAGCCATTCTGTCAGACAGGGAACATGGAAGGTGTGGTGACAGTACGATACAGCCATTTCTGTACCTACCTCAATGTCAGAGATACAGATGGAGCAGTACTCTGGTTCCTCTCCGTCTGCAATGGTGCGCCTGCTGTAGGTGGGGAGATGGGACAGGACGAGCCGCATGATGTTGTCCAGCAGGAGGTGATCTACTCTCTCTGCAACTGCCTGATGGTCTCTTCCTCTTCGTCCAGATCTTCCTCTTCCCGATGTTGGTCCAGATCTTCTTGCTGACTGACTCCCACGGGATGGTCTGCAGCGTCCTGACCTCAGCCATGTCCCTCTGATGTTCGGGCTGGGTCCATCTAAAACGATATTTCATATATTGTCGATATAACAAATAGCCATATGTGACATGTAAAGATCAGATATTGCTGGTGTACAATAAGACTTCCAGCAGTAACATGATTTATATATTATATTACTATACAACTGAAAAACAGAGCTGCAGCAGTATGAGTGTATGGATGCAGGCCCCAATGCTTAGCGGCTTCTGATCTGTAACTGACAGCATGGGAGGTGCCAGCCAGTAACACAGGGACACTGGCCAGCCACCACTGCTATAATCCCTCCCACTACAAAGGCCAACTGCTAGAGAAGAGACATTGGTCTAAGATTTCATTTACTAAACAAACATTTTACTGACCTTCATTTCCAATCAGCTGGGATAACTCTCGGCGGCTCATTGTAACCGGAGGCAGAAGGTGATCAAATAAAAAAAAAACAAAAAATGGGGGAGAAAAGAGAAAGAAAAAGCACAGATGTAATTGTGCGCTGAGCTCCACTCACTGATAATTCACTCGGAGAATCACTGGCAGCGATTAATAACCTGCAAATTGATCTCACCTGAGAGGCCTGTTCTCCTGTGTCCACATCAGCTGCTGCTCAGGAAATGCCAGTGATATTGCTGTGCACTGAGGATTGCAATGTGGCATGCGGGCGGCAGTTGGTGGTGGCAGTTGGTTATGGCCATGCAGCACAGCACATATACAGTATACCCCACATCATCCTCTGCTGCCAGCAATATACTGGACAGAGCCACATTGTAGCAGGGGGTCCACGTACATCCCAATGTTTAGTTAAAATGTCTCTTACATTACTACTTTCTAATATAAGAGAAATGTTAACTAAACATTGGGATGTACTAACTGTCCACCCCCTGCTACAAACTTTTCTTCCTCCCAAGCCTCAATTAGTGTTTAGGTGAGCTGCCATTCTGAAATCTGTCATCACCTTAAGTCAACTGTTAAAATAAATTGGTTACAAACAGCGAAGGTGTTTTCCCATGCAATAAGTGCAAAACGTGCCAATATGTAGATGAATATTATGGCACATAATTTGGGACATAAAAAATCATGGGTTATTAAAAGCTGCATGACGTCTCACTACACACCTGATCTATATACTGTAAATGTGGAAAAAGATATATCGGAAAGACCAAGCGTCAACTTTCTGCAGCTTTCAGTCGGAATAGTAAGTCAATACTTACCTGTCAGATGGCTGCTGATGACTGAATTGGGGGCAGATGCTGAGGTCATGTGACATCACCTGCATCCCATGGGAATGTCAGTTCATGGGGAGGCTGGGTGTTCCCCTGCTGCCTCCCCCACCCTCCTCTGCCCATGCGAACGCCTTGGAGAGTGTGATACTTACCAAAGGCATTCGCACAGGGAGTCTGTAAATGCGCAGATCCACGCATGCGCATTAACAGACCCCCACCTGAATCAGGCCCTATGTATCTTTAAAAAGGTGTATCTTTGACAATCTCTCGCTCTCTCTCTATATATATGTTTTTTTTATTACCATGCAATTACTATATATCCTCTAGTTTCTGACACCTAGGAGTCTCTCTGTGCATGTATAGGGACTAGTTAGTGTTACCGAGTGGATCACTGAAGAACAGATGGATAACTAATATTTTGCTGCTGTGACCTGTGACCTCATCTTAAACAGCCCAAAAAGGCAATTTTTAAGTACATCAGCAGGGAAAAGCAGGGCTGACCCGTTTTAAGTATAAAAGAGCACTGACCTGGGAATAACGTGCTTGAAGTGCAGTGTAAATGGTGTCTGAAGCAGGGTCTGACCTGGAAAATTCCTGTGGTCAAAATACAGGGATCAATCCGGGATCCTAGTGTAAAAGTGGTATTAGAGGAGTCTGGGTCTGCTGCCCACTTGTGAAAGGGTGGAATCTATAACACTGATTGCTCCTCCCCCAATGCTGACTTTTTCATTGTGGTCAGCCAAATTTTTTTTGGCCGATATTTTTTTTCCCCAAGGGGGCTTTGCCATACTTTCTGACTTTTGTTTTCTCCTCTCTGGGAGAGGGGCAGGGCATGGCAGGCATCATCAAGTCCCGCCCACATAGCAGTCAAACAATGCAATTCACGGCATTTTAGCCCTGCCACGGACCCATGAAAACCGGTAATTTGGGGGGAAATTTACTAATATGAATTCGTAAAAAATAGGTGTATTCGTAGGCAGAAATACACCTATTTTTTAGACATTTGTATTTTCGGGATTTTCTATCTCGAAAATACAGCAATTCGTATTCCTAAAGATGGCACATTCGTATTTGTATTTACAAATACGAATGTCTACACCATCGATAGGATACGACAGGAATCACCATTCAAAAGAATGGTGGTTCCTGATTTACTATTGATTATCAATTTACTATTGATAATACGGCTGCTAATTGGTGTAAAACAGCCACGAAAATACGGCAGGAAAATACACCTTGATTTCCCTGTTGTATTTGCTTTAAGCCTGCACGGATCAGTCAGATCCGTGCAGGCTTGAGGGAAAAAAAAATAGAATAAATAAATAAATAAATTAAAAAAACAGCTTGGGGTCCCCCCCACAGCTGTAACCAGCACCAGGCTGAAAGAGCCGGGGCCGGTAATAAAAAATCAGGGAACCTGACAAATAGGGGTTCCCCGATTTTTTACAACCAGCCCCAGGCTCCAGGTCCGGGGCTTGTTCCCAAAATACGGGGGGACAAAATGACTAGGGGTCCCCCGTATTTTAAGATCCAGCCCCAGGCCAAACCAGCCAGCAGAGTAATGCCACAGCCGGGGGGAGACTTTTTATACAAGTCCCCCTGGCCAAAGCATTAACCCTACTGACCAGTCAGCCTGGCTATGGGCCCTGGGGGAGTGGGGACCCCCCCAATAAATGGGTCCCCCCCTCCAGGACTTACCTGGCCAGGCTGAAGCCTGGTGCTGTCTGCGATGCCCCTGGGTGGTGGGCATCGAGCTGATACTGGTGTAAAAAAATAGATGAAAAAACTATTGTTTTAAACTGTGGAACTATGAGTCCCAGCAAGCCTCCCCCGCAAGTTGGGACTTGGAGAACCACAAGTCCCAGCCTGCGGGGCATTAAAGGGCCCGCTGGGTTTTGTAGTTCCACAGTAAAAAATATAGTTAAATAAATACACACTGACACATTAGAAAAATAAAACTTTAATACATACATTACACACATACTGATACTTACCTATCTTGATCCCGTAGGTAGGTCCCAGGGTCCGGTCCGGGGCCTTGGTTCCGGGGCGGGTCCGGGGCTCCAGGGCTGAATAGTCCGGGGTCCAGGATCCGTAGTAATCTAAAGGGGTACCTGTGGAAGGAAATCCTACTCACCTGGTCCTCTGGCGTCATGACATGGCGTCATGGATAGTTTACTCCGGGGGTTTTCTGTGCAGTGTGCCTCAAGGTCTGGTCGGCTACGGTTTCTTTCTCTTCTCTCCCTCTCCAGTGTGTTTGAATTGTTGAGAGCGGTGAAATGTTGATGGCATGCGTCCTAACCTGTTTACATCTTGCAGGTCGCAGAGACGTCAAGACGGTGTGGGTGATGGGACACTCGTTTGTCCACTGGGCGTCAAAAGCGTGTGAGAGTTTGACTGAGGGTATGCGTGCAAAAGCTCGAATGATTCGATGGTTGGGAGTGCGTGGCATGCTTTGGGGAGCGTTGCAGGGCCTATTGCTAAGGTCAGTGCGGGACTTTGGATTCCCTGAGGTGCTAATTTTGCACCTGGGCGGAAATGATCTAGGCCGATGCACTGCCTTAGAGTTGCGGTCAATTATTATCAGGGACCTGCATATTATAGCCCAGACGCTCCCTTGCTGCCGCCTGGTTTGGTCCTCAATGATTCCCAAGCGGGTCTGGAGGACAGCCAGGTCAGGGCCCCGCTTGGATGGCGCACGGAGAAAGGTCAATGCTGCGATGCAGCGATACCTGTTGGCGAATAGCGGTGGTGTCATCAGGCATGACTCCATCGTCTATAAGCGGGGTTCCCTGTATAGGCCGGACGGTGTCCATTTAAGTCCCGAAGGAATGGCAATATTCCTGGATGACCTGTTTAGAGGTTTTTAGTTGAAGTTCTGGTTGTTAGGTAGAAGTGCTGAGCGTTAGGGTGGCGGTGCTGCAGCCTAATGCTTGGCTTGGGCGGTAAAGAACGGTCCTTGTTCAAATGCTGATATGAGGATAGTGGGGTGCGCTCTCCCCTCAATGATACGCCACGAGCCCATGCCCCTTGGACAGGGGATGGGCTGCACCATCCGCACGGGTGGGTTGCGTGGGAGAGTTGAACACCAACGTTGTGTGAATGGTGTGATGTCATCTTACCCTTCTTTTCTCTATGACCGTTCTTTAGGGCCGCCACCCTCTTTTATAAGATCAATATATATAAATAGTTGTCAATAATAAATTTGACATTCATATTGAAACGCCAGCACTTGTGTCTGTCTCTTTATTTTAGTGTTAAGATAGATAAGTTTAGATAAGTTATTAAAGTGTCTGGGCATAAGGATTATCGATGGCAAGTTTATGGCAGGTTACCAGGCTGTGTTTGTTGTAGATCTCAGTTGGAGTTTTATTGGTTCTTAGTTTTTAGGTGCACTCAACTTTGTTGACTGTTTATACATGATGGACAACCTTATGGATGGCAGCGTCATCACCCTTGCAGGTGGACAGTCAATGTAGAAGGTTGAGTGATTTTTTTGTGTGCTGGTTGTTTTGCATTATTTTAGATTTGGAGTTTAGTGTTCTGGCGGTTTGGGTTGATTTTAGCCTTTCTTTCCATGCTAAGAATTTCTGCAAAATGTTTATTTCCTTGTCTTTATTTATTAATGTATGTTTTCATAACTTTCATGACCTAAATTGTTTGAGAAAATTCTTAAAGAGTCATTACAAACTGTATGCACTACATTAGTACTGTATATACTGTAGTAGGTAGTACAAAATCAGCAAAAGGCAACCAGTGTCTTACAAGATATTTTGGAACAACAAGTCCCAGCATGCACTGTCAGCCAGAAAATTACATACACAGTATTCAAAGTGAATTCTAGAACACATTTTTTGGTACTTATGTATTATCTGGGCTCCCATGTTAAATGCACCCCATTTTTTCATACCCCTACTATACAACTACGCATGGAGTTGATTTTATATAGTGTGGCGAGCCACCGTGCCCGAAGCGTGGTGAGCGGACTCGGTCTCATAAGAAAAACGGGAGCCCAGATATTACATAAGTACCGATTTCTAACCTCAAGTCTGACACATTTGGGCTATCTTCTCTGGTGTAATTGTCCATTATTTTGACCTTTATAAAGTGTCTGTTTACATAAATATATTCATTATAGCTTGTTTTAGCAATGAAAGGGGAATAATCTCAAAGCCAATCCAAGTATTGGGGGTACGATCAAATCCAAAAGCATGACCTTGTGCTCTCTGGAGAAAAACAAAGGATATGTGCAGCTCTGCATGCAGTGATTGGACAGCTGAAGACCCGGGCCATTCTAACAAGCTTGCGTAATCACTACCTGCTGCCTGCTGCACCAGGGCCGGATTAACAATGGGTCTGATGGAGCTACAGCTCTAGGCCCACTCTCCAAATAGGCCCATTTTGTAGCTGAGGGCCAGGGCTTTCAACGAGCCCAGACCCGCGTCGCTAGCCCCCGAGTACCGGAGATACCGCCTGGTAAACCTGGAACGTTTTCCCCATAGGATAACATGGGAACCGCTAATTTTGACCTCCACCCGGTTCCAATGGCTGCCAGTTCCCGGAATCACAGAAGCTCGAGATTGATCTCAGTCGAACTTAAATTGCTGGGTCTTCAATCAGATACCTGGTCCATATGGGTTCATTGGTTCTAGAGATATTGCGGGTAAACCAATTTTTTTTTCATTTCTGAAATGTAATTTCATGGCTGTTCATGTTGTTTGAGGACACAGTTCTCTGGAACCAAACTGCCCAGTTTCACGGGACCAAATTCATTCGAAGCCTACATGTAAATGGGTCAGTTGGTTCCAAAGATATAGCTGGTTGTTTAAAGGGGGGCGGGGGTGGTTTTCTCTCCCCCTCACACCAGAAAATGCAGTGACTAGGCTGGTGTGAAAGGGGCCAGTCCGGGAATGTCCCTGCATGATCCTGGGACCATATTCCCGGATAAGTCCCTGCATTTTCTGGTGTGAAAGGGGTAATGATTCAAATAGTAGTGCTCTGAATACAGCCGGGCAGCCCCCTGCTCTCTGCCCGGCTGTCAATGACTGTCATTTCTGCCCGGCGGCAGCTGTCCCCCAGTTACCACGAGCATATATTCCCCTTGGCAATGAGCATGTAATCCCACATGGCAATGAGCATGGAACCCCTGGCAATGAGCATGGAACCCCTGGCAATGAATATGGAACCCCTGGCAATGAACATTTAGGTAAGCAATAAATTTTATTTGCATAAATTTTAATAGGCATTATGGTGTTTGGCATAATACGTAATGGAGATTATGGTGTGTGTCTTAACATGTAATGGGCTTTATGGTGTAATTTTTAATGCGCGCCAATGCCCCTATTTATGAAGCATATTGTGCATTATTGCTCAATCTGTTTGGTATAGTGCAGGCAAGTCCAAACTATGGCCATCCAGCTGTTTGAAACTACAAGTCCCATTATGCATTTCCACAGTTTTGCTATTAGGGAATGCTAAAGCTATGTCAAGGCATGCTGGGATGTGTAGTTTCACAACATCTGGAGGGCCACTGTTTGGCTATGCCTGGTGTAGTGTGTATTTTGGCTCAATCCATGTGGCACAATGTGAATTTTGTCTTAATCTGCATGGCATAACGTGAATTGTGACTCAATCTGTGTGCCATAGTGTGAATGTTGGCTCACTCAGTGTGAATTTTGGCTCATTCCATGTGGCATAATGTAATAGAGGCAAGTACAGTATAAGGGGGTTACTATTGTGTTGCATGATTTGTGTAAGGGGTATATGGTGTGGTAAACTTAGGTGACCACATAAAAGGTGCTGAAATGTTGTCTACTAAGTTTCGGCTTTCAGTATTTTTTTTTATGACTGCAGTGCCGCCTCACCCCGCAAGTATCTTAGGACATTGACGTCCTGTGGGTGCACCTTTGGAGTGCACCCGCCAATATATCTCCCTGCATTTTTCTTATGCCAGCCCCCTGCCTTTTCCAGGCATATATAATTAGTTGAAAGTATTTACACAAATACAGACACACCCATGAACAGACCACCCAAACAGAACACTGGTTACGTCACCCACATTATTAGGTGCTGGCCACAACCCCTATTATTGCACATAATAGGTCCTTGATCATTCAGCTCTACTTATAAATACAATAAGTGTACTGTAATGTATATATTGAGTAATAAAATATTAAAGGTTGTATACCAAAGAAAATCCAAAGAAGAGCAACAAAGCTTATTAGGGGAAAGGAAGATTTAAGCTACGAGGAAATATTAAGCAATTTGGGACTAATTTGGGACTATTTACACTAGAGAAGAGATGTATTAAATTGTTGACATGCTCAACATGTATAAATATATTAGGGGCCAATATAAGGAACTGTCAAACACCCTTTTTTCTGCTAGAAAGGAAGAAAAAAAAGAAAAAAGATTTTGTTCATCTACAACAAAAAATTTCTTTACAGTCAGAGCAGTCATACTTTGGGACTCTCTTCCCGGAGAAGTGGTGTTGGCAGCAGAGGCGGGCTGGGCCAGGGGGCAGAGTGCCACATGCCCCCCAGGCCGGCATGACTATCTACTGGTTGGGCCGCTGTGTGCATCTTGCACACGCTGCCGCAGCCCAGCCATCACCGACGCAGCCGCCGGCCACCTTCGTGTGTTCAGCACAAGCTGTTCCTGGCCGCACGAATGTAAGGTGACGGCCTCTTCAAAAATGGCCGCCACCTTATAGGAGACAGACACTAGAGGTACTTCTATACCTCTAGTGTCTGTCAGAAGAGACCAGTGCGGCCAGCGCTACCCGGAAGTGCGGATTCGGGTAGCGCTGGCGCGCTATTTAAATCAGGCTTGCCTACGCTCCTGATTTTTACATGGTGGTGGGCGGGGCTAGCAGAGAGCTCAGCACATCGCAGCAGGCCACCGCGGGGTTGGGTGGCCGAGCTGCAGACAGTGGAGGATGTCACTCTGGGCCTTATTTTGGTTCATTCTTTATGACAAAATCCTTCTTAGATGGGCAAAACCATGTGCTCTGCAGGTGGGGCAGATGTAAAATGTGCAGAGAGAATTAGATTTGGGTTGGGTTTTACTTCAAAGTGAGATCTATATTGCAGTGTAAAAATAAAGCAGTCAGTATTTTCCCTGCACAGAAACAAAATGACTTACCCAAATCTAATTCTCTCTGCACATGTTACATCTGCCCCCCCCCCCCCCCCTGCAGTGCACTTGGTTTTGTCCATCTAAGAAGGATTTTGTCAGAAAGAATGAACCAAAATAAGGCCCTCTGAGCTGAGGCTCAGGCTGTGCATCGGGAGCTGGACTCTCGGGAGGAGCAGAGAGCTGACAGCCAGGGCTTGCCTCTGCTACTTCCCGGAGGCTGGCCACGCCCACCACATACACTGAGCACGGCAGGAGGCTCAGGCTCCATCCATCAGGCCAGCCCTGCTCTCTGTCCCTGCTCCTATGCTGCCTCCCTCAGACCTTCTCCAGGAATTCCCTGCTCCTCCCAGGAAGGAGCAACACAGACATGTGAGTGTGCACTGGGGAGAGAGAGGCTGTGTATAATGTGTGTGTGTGTATAATTTAATGCAGAGGGGGAGGGGAAGGTTGTATAATGTATCACAGTGTGTGTGTGTGTGTGTGTGTGTGTGTGTGTGTGTGTGGGGGTGTATAATGTATCACAGTGTTTGGGGGGGGGGGAGTGTATAATGTATCACAGTGTTTGGGGGGGGGAGTGTATAATGTATCACAGTGTTTGGGGAAGGATGTATAATGTATCACAGTGTTTGGGGGGGAGGGTGTATGATGCATCACAGTGTGGGGGGAGGGTGTATAATATATCAGTGTGTGGGGGGGGGGCAGGGGGCTGCATAATGTAATATAACGTTATGGTTATGTGGACAGGCTGTAATATGGGGGGCTGGTGTGCATAATGTATTGGCTGTAATATGGGGGATGTATGTAATATAATGGTACTGTATATGTTCTGCACGTTTTTTTTTATTTTTTTAAGAGGCCTGTGACTGATGTTTATAAGTGAATGAGGTGTATGTATGTTTTTTAAAGTGACAGGTGTGTGTGGGATGTTGAATGAGGGGGAATTGGCGTATGCCGCTGCAGAAGCAGCGAGACTCGCGGCTATATACAGCGGGTTCACTGCATTAGCCGCGGGTCTCGCTGTTTGGGGGAATCCTCGCCGTCCTGTGACGGCGAGGATTCCCCCAGAACGTTGAATAGGGCAAGCAGCTGGCGAGGGGGTTAAACAGGGATGATTGCTGGTTTTCTGCGATCCTCACTGTTTAACCCCCACGCCGGCCGCATTGAATACTACCCTGTGTGTGTGCAGTGAAAGGTGTATGTGCATGTGTGTTTTTAGTGAAACAGGTATGTGGTGTATTTAAGTGAGGGTTTTTGAGGGTTTTTAAGTGATAGAATGATGTGTGTGTGTGTGTATGTACATGTTAACTGAAAGAGGTGTACATGTGTCTGAGAGAAAAAGGTGCATGTGTTTGTGTTGAGTGGCAGTGGCGGATTTAAAGGGATCACCAATGAATGTGCCCCTCTGTCGTTTAGGTGATTTTTAGTTTTACAGTTTTTAACAGCCGACCCACATACCACCTCTAACAGGAGCCAGACGACCCACAAGCCCCCTCTTGATGGGACACACATCGGGAGCTGTGACACATCAGTGGGACAGAGGTGTGTGTTTTTATTGAGTGACAGAGGTGTCTATGTTTGTGTATATAGATACTGTATACATTGGTGAGGGGACTGTGGTAGACCAACATTTATCTTGCCTCCGGTCAAGGACCACTGATGGCGCATGCAAATGGTCGCCCTTTCTCCCTCACACTCTCTCCCTGTCTGTCTCTCTCACAAACTCTCTTTTCATTCCTCATACTCTCCCTCTCACACACATTCCCACTCTCTCTCCCACCTCTGTCTCACACACTCCGCCCCTCTGTCTCTTAAGCTGTGTACACACGGGGCGATATTTCGCACATATCGCTGGCAATATGGTCGCTGAGCGACCATATTGCCAGTGATTTCATGTGCTATGGGCGATAAATTGCCGGGAGCGCGCTCCCGTGGCCAGCCCTGCAATAATCGCTTGTCGCAGGAGCATGCTCCTGCCACCAGCGCTTTCCCCGGCAGTCAGCTGTTTCCCCCAGTTTCTCCTTCTCATCAGCGATCATCTCTGGTCGCTGATGAAAAGGAGACATTGAGCAATATATTGCTTGAAAACAGGACACTGAGCAATATATTGCTAAGTGATATATTGCTCCGTGTGTACACAGTATTACACATGCATTCTGGTGTCTCTTTACTTCTCTCTTTGTCTCAAGAGAGGCAGAAATATTTTCTATAAAACATATAATGCAGTGTTGCATACAGCAGCATCGACATCTGAATCAGGCCCAGAGTTTTCTTCTGCTACTGTAGGGCACACCCCCTAGTGGCAATAGGTACATCTATAGGTGGAGTTAGACACACCCCCTGGGCGGATCATGACTCACGCTCTCAGTGGCATGGAGCATTCCACTAGCAGCTAAAATCTCCCTGAAACTAGTTTTCAAAAGTAGGCAAGTATGATTTAAATGGATCCTCTTGGCGACGAGCATGAACCCTGGCTCTGCCCTGCAAAAAATCCCCATGGCAAGAATGAAACACCTGGCAAGAAGCATGTAACCCCTGGCAAGAAGTGATATAGGTAAGCAGCATTTATATGGTATAATTATTTAGTTTAATGGGCATTACGGTATTGGCATTATTTTTTATGGACATTACGGTGATGGCTTTATGTGTAATGGGCATTACGGCGTTGGCATTATGTGTAATGGGCATTACGGTGTTGGCATTATGTGTAATGGGCATTTCGGTGTGTGGCATTATATGTAATTGGCATTAAGGTGTGGCATTATGTGTAATGGGCATTACGGTGTGGCATTATGTTTGATGGGCATTACGGTATGTGGCATTATGTTTAATTGGCATTACGGTGATGGCTTTATGTGTAATGGGCATTACGGTGTTGGCTTTATGTGTAATGGGCATTACGGTGTTGGCATTATGTGTAATGGGCATTACGGTGTGTGGCATTATGTTTGGGCATTACGGTGTGACATTATCTTTAATTGGCATTACGTCTGTGATGGCTTTATGTGTAATGGGCATTACGGTGTGTGTGGCATTATGTGTAATGGGCATTACGGTGTGTGGCATTATGTGTAATTAGCATTACAGTGATGGCTTTAGGTGTAATGGGCATCACAGTGTACATTTTTGTAACGCGCATTAGGCGCGCACTTTCCCCGTTTCTGTTGTATGTGTGTGTGGGGGGAAGGATTGTTTAATCCTTGCTGCATACTAGACGGGAGAGGATAGGGTGGTGAAACGATGGCGATGGGCCACTTGCTTGTGTTGCCCCCCAGGCTGAAAGTTGCCAGCCAGCCCCTGGTTGGCAGACACTATAAATATGTTTAAAATAAGGTTGAATAAACATTTATTGGTTACAAACATGCAAGGGTACGAATAAGTAACACAATCTGTCTTTAGAATATCAGAACATACTAAACAACAAGGGATAAACTATAATAAACATAGGTTGAACTAGATGGATGCAAGTCTTTATTCAGCCTCACCTACTATGTAACTATGTAACTTAGTAGTACTGGAGTCCTGCTTGTTCTTGTGTATCTCCTATATAGATTAATAACTCATTTTCCCACTGGGTGATTTGGCCATGATCGAATTAAGGGAGTCCATAAACCATACAGGGTCTTGAAATATCGCTGGAGGGTGAATGCAATCCTTGAGTCAAGGGAGTGTCCTCACGATGTATGTGGTATTTGTAATCCACAGTATGCCGGTGGTGGTGTCCCATATGTTGGTATATTGCTGAGAACGTTCCAAAGTTAAACCCAGGAATGAGATACGGAGATAAATTGTAGTAGGACAAAACCAGTGCAACCTTTAGAATCCAGAGCTGTTTTTAAAAGTACAAGCGCCGCCTATGTGGGAGCAGCTCGACACAACATCGTACTAGGCGCCTGTTCTATTCTTGAGCCCACCCTACAATATCCGTGTGTGCGTTTACATGTGGTAGGGAATATAGATGTAAGATATATAATATAGAATGTAAGCTCCACTGAGGCAGGGACTGATGTGAATATTTAAATATTCTGGTACTTGTGTATTATAGCGGCGCCCCCGATGTACATGGCACGATGAACGCATCGCATGCCATGTACCGGATGGCATGCGATGCGACGCGATTTTTACCCCCTATGCGATGAAAAATCGCATAAGCACCCTAATGGGTGCTTACAATGTTAAATGCACCCCCACGCCACCCCCCCCACTATAAACGTGAACCCGAAGCGTGGCGAGCGGCGGCGGTACGTGTCCTATGACCTTTTCATACCCCCACTATCCACGTCGGCGTGGAGTTGAGAATAGAATAGTGTGGCGAGCGCAGGGAGCCACCGAGCCCGAAGCGAGCCCCGCGAGGGGACACGGATACCTGTGAAGCCCGCGAAGGGCGCTCGCCACACTATTCTATTCTCAACTCCACGCCGACGTGGATAGTGGGGGTATGAAAAGGTCAGAGGACGCGTACCGCCGCCCCTCGCGGGCTCGCTGCGCTCGCCACGCTTCGGGTTCACGTTTATAGTGGGGGGGTGGCGTGGGGGTGCATTTAACATTGTAAGCACCCATTAGGGTGCTTATCATTGTATAAGCACCCATTAGGGTGCTTATACAATGTTTAATCGCATCGCATCGCATGGCATTGTATGCCATGTACAATGGCATACAATTTGAAAATTGTATGCCATCGGACAGTATCGCACGAAATCGCGTCGCATCGCATACCATCGCATGCGTTATGGTATGCGATGCGATGGGCGCCGCCAAAATACACAAGTACCAATATTCTCTGTAAAGCCCTGCAGAATATGTATGCGCTATACAAGTATCTGATAATAAATAATGAATAAACAAATTTAAAATAATGACTTGGAGACTTATTGGCGATGACAAGGGTCAGGTTTACTAATTACTAGCTGAAGTACCCGGCGATGGTTTAAATGTTAAATGTTCAAGTATTAAGTAATCAATTAGTTGGATTTAATTGTCCATTTCAAAAATAATTAGCAGCTTAGCAGCTCTTCCAACACACCCATGAGGTGGCTGCTCAATGTCGTTTTTTTTTTTGGGGTGTCGCCAGTAGCCCTAATCCCCAGCTTGTTCACGTCAATTCCCTCCAGTTTCAAAACAGAAAATTAAGTCAAATAGAAAAACACTGTAAACGTGTAACAACAATTGTTGGAACTGGAGGGATCAGTGACAAGTCTTTTAATAATTTGAAAAATACAAAAACTGTAAATTGAAAAAAAACACTGTAAAAGTGTAAAAACTTTTGAACTTTAAAACAGGAACTTACCGCTTTAGACCATGATCTTATGTTTGGTTGTTCTGCTTTGCTGGGGAGCCGTCAGTAAAGGTGGGAGAAATGATCCGGGCTCAAGAGTCTCACGCGGCACAGAGGGCAGATGTTGTTGACCTGCAGCCATTCTGTCAGACAGGGAACATGGAAGGTGTGGTGACAGTACGATACAGCCATTTCTGTACCTACCTCAATGTCAGAGATACAGATGGAGCAGTACTCTGGTTCCTCTCCGTCTGCAATGGTGCGCCTGCTGTAGGTGGGGAGATGGGACAGGACGAGCCGCATGATGTTGTCCAGCAGGAGGTGATCTACTCTCTCTGCAACTGCCTGATGGTCTCTTCCTCTTGGTCCAGATCTTCCTCTTCCCGATGTTGGTCCAGATCTTCTTGCTGACTGACTCCCACGGGATGGTCTGCAGCGTCCTGACCTCAGCCATGTCCCTCTGATGTTCGGGCTGGGTCCATCTAAAACGATATTTCATATATTGTCGATATAACAAATAGCCATATGTGACATGTAAAGATCAGATATTGCTGGTGTACAATAAGACTTCCAGCAGTAACATGATTTATATATTATATTACTATACAACTGAAAAACAGAGCTGCAGCAGTATGAGTGTATGGATGCAGGCCCCAATGCTTAGCGGCTTCTGATCTGTAACTGACAGCATGGGAGGTGCCAGCCAGTAACACAGGGACACTGGCCAGCCACCACTGCTATAATCCCTCCCACTACAAAGGCCAACTGCTAGAGAAGAGACATTGGTCTAAGATTTCATTTACTAAACAAACATTTTACTGACCTTCATTTCCAATCAGCTGGGATAACTCTCGGCGGCTCATTATAACCGGAGGCAGAAGGTGATCAAATAAAAAAAAAAAAAAAAATGGGGGAGAAAAGAGAAAGAAAAAGCACAGATGTAATTGTGCGCTGAGCTCCACTCACTGATAATTCACTCGGAGAATCTCTGGCAGCGATTAATAACCTGCAAATTGATCTCACCTGAGAGGCCTGTTCTCCTGTGTCCACATCAGCTGCTGCTCAGGAAATGCCAGTGATATTGCTGTGCACTGAGGATTGCAATGTGGCATGCGGGCGGCAGTTGGTGGTGGCAGTTGGTTATGGCCATGCAGCACAGCACATATACAGTATACCCCACATCATCCTCTGCTGCCAGCAATATACTGGACAGAGCCACATTGTAGCAGGGGGTCCACGTAGATCCCAATGTTTAGTTAAAATGTCTCTTACATTACTACTTTCTAATATAAGAGAAATGTTAACTAAACATTGGGATGTACTAACTGTCCACCCCCTGCTACAAACTTTTCTTCCTCCCAAGCCTCAATTAGTGTTTAGGTGAGCTGCCATTCTGAAATCTGTCATCACCTTAAGTCAACTGTTAAAATAAATTGGTTACAAACAGCGAAGGTGTTTTCCCATGCAATAAGTGCAAAACGTGCCAATATGTAGATGAATATTATGGCACATAATTTGGGACATAAAAAATCATGGGTTATTAAAAGCTGCATGGCGTCTCACTACACACCTGATCTTTATACTGTAAATGTGGAAAAAGATATATCGGAAAGACCAAGCGTCAACTTTCTGCAGCTTTCAGTCGGAATAGTAAGTCAATACTTACCTATCAGATGGCTGCTGATGACTGAATTGGGGGCAGATGCTGAGGTCATGTGATATCACCTGCATCCCATGGGAATGTCAGTTCATGGGGAGGCTGGGTGTTCCCCTGCTGCCTCCCCCACCCTCCTCTGCCCATGCGAACGCCTTGGAGAGTGTGATACTTACCAAAGGCATTCGCACAGGGAGTCTGTAAATGCGCAGATCCACGCATGCGCATTACCAGACCCCCACCTGAATCAGGCCCTATGTATCTTTAAGAAGGTGTATCTTTGACAATCTCTCGCTCTCTCTCTATATATATGTTTTTCTTATTACCATGCAATTACTATATATCCTCTAGTTTCTGACACCTAGGAGTCTCTCTGTGCATGTAGAGGGACTAGTTAGTGTTAGTGAGTGGATCACTGAAGAACAGATGGATAACTAATATTTTGCTGCTGTGACCTGTGACCTCATCTTAAACAGCCCAAAAAGGCAATTTTTAAGTACATCTGCAGGGAAAAGCAGGGCTGACCCGTTTTAAGTATAAAAGAGCACTGACCTGGGAATAACGTGCTTGAAGTGCAGTGTAAATGGTGTCTGAAGCAGGGTCTGACCTGGAAAATTCCTGTGGTCAAAATACAGGGTTCAATCCGGGATCCTAGTGTAAAAGTGGTATTAGAGGAGTCTGGGTCTGCTGCCCACTTGTGAAAGGGTGGAATCTATAACACTGATCGCTCCTCCCCCAATGCTGACTTTTTCATTGTGGTCAGCCAAATTTTTTTTGGGCGATTTTTTTTCCCAAGGGGGCTTTGCCATACTTTCTGACTTTTGTTTTCTCCTCTCTGGGAGAGGGGCAGGGCAGGCATCATCAAGTCCCGCCCACATAGCAGTCAAACAATGCAATTCACTGCATTTTAGCCCTGCCACGGACCCATGAAAACCGAGAATTTGGGGGGAAATTTACTAATATGAATTCGTGAAAAATAGGTGTATTCGTAGGCAGAAATACACCTATTTTTTAGACATTTGTATTTTCGGGATTTACTATCTCGAAAAAACAGCAATTCGTATTCCTAAAGATGGCACATTCGTATTTGTATTTACAAATACGAATGTCTACACCATCGATAGGATACGACAGGAATCACCATTCAAAAGAATGGTGGTTCCTGATTTACTATTGATTATCAATTTACTATTGATAATACGGCTGCTAATTGGTGTAAAACAGCCACGAAAATACGGCAGGAAAATACACCTTTATTTCCCTGTTGTATTTGCTTTAAGCCTGCACGGATCAGTCAGATCCGTGCAGGCTTGAGGGAAAAAAAAATAGAATAAATAAATAAATTAATTAATTAAAAAAACAGCGTGGGGTCCCCCCCACAGCTGTAACCAGCACCAGGCTGAAAGAGCCGGGGCCGGTAATAAAAAATCAGGGAACCCGACAAATAGGGGTTCCCCGATTTTTTACAACCAGCCCCAGGCTCCAGGTCCGGAGCTTGTTCCCAAAATACGGGGGGACAAAATGACTAGGGTTCCCCCGTATTTTAAGATCCAGCCCCAGGCCAAACCAGCCAGCAGGGTAATGCCACAGCCGGGGGGAGACTTTTTATACAAGTCCCCCTGGCCAAAGCATTAACCCTACTGACCAGTCAGCCTGGCCAGGGGCCTTGGGGGAGTGGGGACCCCCCCAATAAAGGGGTCCCCCCCTCCAGGACTTACCTGACCAGGCTGAAGCCTGGTGCTGTCCTCGATGCCCCTGGGCGGTGGGCATCGAGCTGATACTGGTGTAAAAAAATAGATGAAAAAACTATTGTTTTAAACTGTGGAACTATGAGTCCCAGCAAGCCTCCCCCGCAAGTTGGGACTTGGAGAACCACAAGTCCCAGCCTGCGGGGCATTAAAGGGCCCGCTGGGTTTTGTAGTTCCACAGTAAAAAATATAGTTAAATAAATACACACTGACACATTAGAAAAATAAAACTTTAATACATACATTACACACATACTGATACTTACCTATCTTGATCCCGTAGGTAGGTCCCAGGGTCCGGTCCGGGGCCTTGGTTCCGGGGCTGATCCGGGTCCGGGGCTCCAGGGCTGAAGAGTCCGGGGTCCAGGATCCGTAGTAATCCAAAGGGGTACCTGTGGAAGGAAATCCTACTCACCTGGTCCTCTGGCGTCATGACATGGCGTCATGGATAGTTTACTCCGGGGGTTTTCTGTGCCGTGTGCCTCAAGGTCTGGTCGGCTACGGTTTCTTTCTCTTCTCTCCCTCTCCAGTGTTAACCTGTTTACATCTTGCAGGTCGCAGAGACGTCAAGACGGTGTGGGTGATGGGACACTCGTTTGTCCACTGGGCGTCAAAAGCGTGTGAGAGTTTGACTGAGGGTATGCGTGCAAAAGCTTGAATGATTCGATGGTTGGGAGTGCGTGGCATGCTTTGAGGAGCGTTGCAGGGCCTATTGCTAAGGTCAGTGCGGGACTTTGGAGTCCCTGAGGTGCTAATTTTGCACCTGGGCGGAAATGATCTAGGCCGATGCACTGCCTTAGAGTTGCGGTCAATTATTATCAGGGACCTGCATATTATAGCCCAGACGCTCCCTTGCTGCCGCCTGGTCTGGTCCTCAATGATTCCCAGGCGGGTCTGGAGGACAGCCAGGTCAGGGCCCCGCTTGGATGGCGCACGGAGAAAGGTCAATGCTGCGATGCAATAGCGGTGGTGTCATCAGGCATGACTCCATCGTCTATAAGCGGGGTTCCCTGTATAGGCCGGACGGTGTCCATTTAAGTCCTGAAGGAATGGCAATATTCCTGGATGACCTGTTTAGAGGTTTTTAGTTGAAGTTCTGGTTGTTAGGTAGAAGTGCTGAGCGTTAGGGTGTCGGTTTTGCAGCCTAATGCTTGGCTTGGGCGGTAAAGAACGGTCCTTGTTCAAATGCTGATATAAGGATAGTGGTGTGCGCTCTCCCCTCAATGATACGCCACGAGCCCATGCCCCTTGGACAGGGGATGGGCTGCACCATCCGCACGGGTGGGTTGCGTGGGAGAGTTGAACACCAACGTTGTGTGAATGGTGTGATGTCATCTTACCCTTCTTTTCTCTATGACCGTTCTTTAGGGCCGCCACCCTCTTTTATAAGATCAATATATATAAATAGTTGTCAATAATAAATTTGACATTCATATTGAAATGCCAGCACTTGTGTCTGTCTCTTTATTTTAGTGTTAAGATAGATAAGTTTAGATAAGTTATTAAAGTGTCTGGGCATAAGGATTACCGATGGCAAGTTTATGGCAGGTTACCAGGCTGTGTTTGTTGCAGATCTCAGTTGGAGTTTTATTGGTTCTTAGTTTTTAGGTGCACTCAACTTTGTTGACTGTTTATACATGATGGACAACCTTATGGATGGCAGCGTCATCACCCTTGCAGGTGGACAGTCAATGTAGAAAGTTGAGTGATTTTTTTGTGTGCTGGTTGTTTTGCATTATTTTAGATTTGGAGTTTAGTGTTCTGGCGGTTTGGGTTGATTTTAGCCTTTCTTTCCATGCTAAGAATTTCTGCAAAATGTTTATTTCCTTGTCTTTATTTATTAATGTATGTTTTCATAACTTTCATGACCTAAATTGTTTGAGAAAATTCTTAAAGAGTCATTACAAACTGTATGCACTACATTAGTTCTGTATATACTGTAGTAGGTAGTACAAAATCAGCAAAAGGCAACCAGTGTCTTACAAGATATTTTGGAACAACAAGTCCCAGCATGCACTGTCAGCCAGAAAATTACATACACAGTATTCAAAGTGAATTCTAGAACACATTTTTTGGTACTTATGTATTATCTGGGCTCCCATGTTAAATGCACCCCATTTTTTCATACCCCTACTATCCAACTACGCATGGAGTTGATTTTATATAGTGTGGCGAGCGCAGCGAGCCACCGTGCCCGAAGCGTGGTGAGCGCAGCGAGCCCCGCGAGGGGACTCGGTCTCATAAGAAAAACGGGAGCCCAGATATTACATAAGTACCCATTTTTTTAAGTAGAGATGCTTTGATCACCTGACTCTGCAATATATAATTGTAAGAAAAAGTGCAGATTAGAGATTTCTAACCTCAAGTCTGACACATTTGGGCTATCTTCTCTGGTGTAATTGTCCATTATTTTGACCTTTATAAAGTGTCTTTTTACATAAATATATTCATTATAGCTTGTTTTAGCAATGAAAGGGGAATAATCTCAAAGCCAATCCAAGTATTGGGGGTACGATCAAATCCAAAAGCATGACCTTGTGCTCTCTGGAGAAAAACAAAGGATATGTGCAGCTCTGCATGCAGTGATTGGACAGCTGAAGACCCGGGCCATTCTAACAAGCTTGCGTAATCACTACCTGCTGCCTGCTGCACCAGGGCCGGATTAACAATGGGTCTGATGGAGCTACAGCTCTAGGCCCACTCTCCAAATAGGCCCATTTTGTAGCTGAGGGCCAGGGCTTTCAACGAGCCCAGACCCGCGTCGCTAGCCCCCGAGAACCGGAGATACCGCCTGGCAAACCTGGAACGTTTTCCCCATAGGATAACATGGGACCCGCTAATTCCGACCTTCACCCGGTTCCAATGGCTGCCAGTTCCCGGAATCACAGAAGCTCGAGATTGATCTCAGTCAAACTTAAATTGCTGGGTCTTCAATCAGATACCTGGTCCATATGGGTTCATTGGTTCTAGAGATATTGCGGGTAAACCAATTTTTTTTTCATTTCTGAAATGTAATTTCATGGCTGTTCATGTTGTTTGAGGACACAGTTCTCTGGAACCAAACTGCCCAGTTTCACGGGACCAAAATCAGTCGAAGCCTACATGTAAATGGGTCAGTTGGTTCCAAAGATATAGCTGGTTGTTTAAAGGGGGGCGGGAGTGGTTTTCTCTCCCCCTCACACCAGAAAATGCAGTGACTAGGCTGGTGTGAAAGGGGCCAGTCCGGGAATGTCCCTGCATGATCCTGGGACCATATTCCCGGATAAGTCCCTGCATTTTCTGGTGTGAAAGGGGTAATATTTCAAATAGTAGTGCTCTGAATACAGCCGGGCAGCCCCCTGCTCTCTGCCCGGCTGTCAATGACTGTCATTTCTGCCCGGCGGCAGCTGTCCCCCAGTTACCACGAGCATGTATTCCCCTTGGCAATGAGCATGTAATCCCACATGGCAATGAGCATGGAACCCCTGGCAATGAGCATGGAACCCCTGGCAATGAATATGGAACCCCTGGCAATGAACATTTAGGTAAGCAACACTTATGTTGCATAAATTTTAATAGGCATTATGGTGTTTGGCATAATACGTAATGGAGATTATGGTGTGTGTCTTAACATGTAATGGGCTTTATGGTGTAATTTTTAATGCGCGCCAATGCCCCTATTTATGAAGCATATTGTGCATTATTGCTCAATCTGTTTGGTATAGTGCAGGCAAGTCCAAACTATGGCCATCCAGCTGTTTGAAACTACAAGTCCCATTATGCATTGCCACAGTTTTGCTATTAGGGAATGCTAAAACTATGTCAAGGCATGCTGGGATGTGTAGTTTCACAACATCTGGAGGGCCACTGTTTGGCTATGCCTGGTGAAGTGTGTATTTTGGCTCAATCCATGTGGCACAATGTGAATTTTGTCTTAATCTGCATGGCATAACGTGAATTGTGACTCAATCTGTGTGCCATAGTGTGAATGTTGGCTCACTCAGTGTGAATTTTGGCTCATTCCATGTGGCATAATGTAATAGAGGCAAGTACAGTATAAGGGGGTTACTATTGTGTTGCATGATTTGTGTAAGGGGTATATGGTGTGGTAAACTTAGGTGACCACATAAAAGGTGCTGAAATGTTGTCTACTAAGTTTCGGCTTTCAGTATTTTTTTTATGACTGCAGTGCCGCCTCACCCTGCAAGTATCTTAGGACATTGACGTCCTGTGGGTGCACCTTTGGAGTGCACACGCCAATATATCTCCCTGCATTTTTCTTATGCCAGCCCCCTGCCTTTTCCAGGCATATATAATTAGTTGAAAGTATTTACACAAATACAGACACACCCATGAACAGACCACCCAAACAAAACACTGGTTACGTCACCCACATTATTAGGTGCTGGCCACAACCCCTATTATTGCACATAATAGGTCCTTGATCATTCAGCTCTACTTATAAATACAATAAGTGTACTGTAATGTATATATTGAGTAATAAAATATTAAAGGTTGTATACCAAAGAAAATCCAAAGAAGAGCAACAAAGCTTATTAGGGGAAAGGAAGATTTAAGCTACGAGGAAATATTAAGCAATTTGGGACTAATTTGGGACTATTTACACTAGAGAAGAGATGTATTAAATTGTTGACATGCTCAACATGTATAAATATATTAGGGGCCAATATAAGGAACTGTCAAACACCCTTTTTTCTGCTAGAAAGGAAGAAAAAAAAGAAAAAAGATTTTGTTCATCTACAACAAAAAATTTCTTTACAGTCAGAGCAGTCATACTTTGGGACTCTCTTCCCGGAGAAGTGGTGTTGGCAGCAGAGGCGGGCTGGGCCAGGGGGCAGAGTGCCACATGCCCCCCAGGCCGGCATGACTATCTACTGGTTGGGCCGCTGTGTGCATCTTGCACACGCTGCCGCAGCCCAGCCATCACCGACGCAGCCGCCGGCCACCTTCGTGTGTTCAGCACAAGCTGTTCCTGGCCGCACGAATGTAAGGTGACGGCCTCTTCAAAAATGGCCGCCACCTTATAGGAGACAGACACTAGAGGTACTTCTATACCTCTAGTGTCTGTCAGAAGAGAACAGTGCGGCCAGCGCTACCCGGAAGTGCGGATTCGGGTAGCGCTGGCGCGCTATTTAAATTAGGCTTGCCTACGCTCCTGATTTTTACATGGTGGTTGGCGGGGCTAGCAGAGAGCTCAGCACATCGCAGCAGGCCACCGCGGGGTTGGGTGGCCGAGCTGCAGACAGTGGAGGATGTCACTCTGGGCCTTATTTTGGTTCATTCTTTCTGACAAAATCCTTCTTAGATGGGCAAAACCATGTGCTCTGCAGGTGGGGCAGATGTAAAATGTGCAGATAGAATTAGATTTGGGTTGGGTTTTACTTCAAAGTGAGATCTATATTGCAGTGTAAAAATAAAGCAGTCAGTATTTTCCCTGCACAGAAACAAAATTACTTACCCAAATCTAATTCTCTCTGCACATGTTACATCTGCCCCCCCTGCAGTGCACTTGGTTTTGTCCATCTAAGAAGGATTTTGTCAGAAAGAATGAACCAAAATAAGGCCCTCTGAGCTGAGGCTCAGGCTGTGCATCGGGAGCTGGACTCTCGGGAGGAGCAGAGAGCTGACAGCCAGGGCTTGCCTCTGCTACTTCCCGGAGGCTGGCCCCGCCCACCACATACACTGAGCACGGCAGGAGGCTCAGGCTCCATCCATCAGGCCAGCCCTGCTCTCTGTCCCTGCTCCTATGCTGCCTCCCTCAGACCTTCTCCAGGAATTCCCTGCTCCTCCCAGGAAGGAGCAACACAGACATGTGAGTGTGCACTGGGGAGAGAGAGGCTGTGTATAATGTGTGTGTGTGTATAATTTAATGCAGAGGGGGAGGGGAAGGGTGTATAATGTATCACAGTGTGTGTGTGTGTGGGGGGGTTGTATAATGTATCACAGTGTGTGTGTGGGGGGGTGTATAATGTATCACAGTGTTTGGGGGGGGAGTGTATAATGTATCACAGTGTTTGGGGGGGGATGTATAATGTATCACAGTGTTTAGGGGGGGGGGTATGATGCATCACAGTGTGGGGGGGAGGGTGTATAATATATCAGTGAGTGTGTGTGTGGGGGGAGGATGTATAATGTATCACAGTGTTTGGGGGGGAAGGTGTATGATGTATCACAGTGTTTGGGGGGGAGGGTGTATGATGCATCACAGTGTGGGGGGAGGGTGTATAATATATCAGTGTGTGTGTGGGGGCAGGGGGCTGCATAATGTAATATAACGTTATGGTTATGTGGACAGGCTGTAATATGGGGGGCTGGTGTGCATAATGTATTGGCTGTAATATGGGGGATGTATGTAATATAATGGTACTGTATATGTTCTGCACGTTTTTTTTATTTTTTTAAGAGGCCTGTGATTGATGTTTATAAGTGAATGAGGTGTATGTATGTTTTTTAAAGTGACAGGTGTGTGTGGGATGTATTCAATGCTGTGGGCAAGCGGCGACAGCGAGCAGGGCTTCCTGCTCGCTGTCACCACTCACCCTGTCAGTTTTAAATTCACCCCCCTCATCCGCCAATTCCCCCTCGCTCAGTTTTTTGAATGAGGGGGAATTGGCGTATGCCGCTGCAGAAGCAGCGAGACTCGCGGCTATATAGAGCGGGTTCACTGCATTAGCCGCGGGTCTCTCTGTTTGGGGGAATCCTCGCCGTCCTGTGACGGCGAGGATTCCCCCAGAACGTTGAATAGGGCAAGCAGCTGGCGAGGGGGTTAAACAGGGATGATCGCTGGTTTTCTGCGATCCTCACTGTTTAACCCCCACGCCGGCCGCATTGAATACTACCTGTGTGTGTGCAGTGAAAGGTGTATGTGCATGTGTGTTTTTAGTGAAACAGGTATGTGGTGTATTTAAGTGAGGGTTTTTGAGGGTTTTTAAGTGATAGAATGATGTGTGTGTGTGTGTGTGCATGTACATGTTAACTGAAAGAGGTGTACATGTGTCTGAGAGAAAAAGGTGCATGTGTTTGTGTTGAGTGGCAGTGGCGGATTTAAAGGGATCACCAATGAATGTGCCCCTCTGTCGTTTAGGTGATTTTTAGTTTTACAGTTTTTAACAGCCGACCCACATACCACCTCTAACAGGAGCCAGACGACCCACAAGCCACCTCTCACAGTAGCCAGACGACCCACAAGCCCCCTCTTGATGGGACACACATCGGGAGCTGTGACACATCAGTGGAACAGAGGTGTGTGTTTTTATTGAGTGACAGAGGTGTCTATGTTTGTGTATATAGATACTGTATACATTGGTGAGGGGACTGTGGTAGACCAACATTTATCTTGCCTCCGGTCAAGGACCACTGATGGCGCATGCAAATGGTCGCCCTTTCTCCCTCACACTCTCTCCCTGTCTGTCTCTCTCACAAACTCTCTTTTCATTCCTCATACCTATAGATTGTAAGCTTGCAGCAGGGCCCTCCTACCTCCAAGTCTGTATGTTGTTACCCAGTTTGTTTTATCACTGTCTACTATTGTAAAGCGCAACGGAATCTGCTGCGCTATATAAGAACCTGTAAATAAATAAATAAATAAATACTCTCCCTCTCACACACATTCCCACTCTCTCTCCCACCTCTGTCTCACACACTCCGCCCCTCTGTCTCTTAAGCTGTGTACACACGGGGCAATATTTCGCACATATCGCTGGCAATATGGTCGCTGAGCGACCATATTGCCAGTGATTTCATGTGCTATGGGCGATAAATTGCCGGGAGCGCGCTCCCGTGGCCAGCCCTGCAATGGTCGCTTGTCGCAGGAGCATGCTCCTGCCACCAGCGCTTTCCCCGGCAGTCAGCTGTTTCCCCCAGTTTCTCCTTCTCATCAGCGATCATCTCTGGTCGCTGATGAAAAGGAGACATTGAGCAATATATTGCTTGAAAACAGGACACTGAGCAATATATTGCTAAGTGATATATTGCTCCGTGTGTACACAGTATTACACATGCATTCTGGTGTCTCTTTACTTCTCTCTTTGTCTCAAGAGAGGCAGAAATATTTTCTATAAAACATATAATGCAGTGTTGCATACAGCAGCATCGACATCTGAATCAGGCCCAGAGTTTTCTTCTGCTACTGTAGGGCACACCCCCTAGTGGCAATAAGTACATCTATAGGTGGAGTTAGACACACCCCCTGGGCGGATCATGACTCACGCTCTCAGTGGCATGGAGCATTCCACTAGCAGCTAAAATCTCCCTGAAACTAGTTTTCAAAAGTAGGCAAGTATGATTTAAATGGATCCTCTTGGCGACGAGCATGAACCCTGGCTCTGCCCTGCAAAAAATCCCCATGGCAAGAATGAAACACCTGGCAAGAAGCATGTAACCCCTGGCAACAAGCGATATAGGTAAGCAGCATTTATATGGTATAATTATTTAGTTTAATGGGCATTACGGTATTGGCATTATGTTTTATGGGCATTACGGTGATGGCTTTATGTGTAATGGGCATTACGGCGTTGGCATTATGTGTAATGGGCATTTCGGTGTGTGGCATTATATGTAATTGGCATTAAGGTGTGGCATTATGTGTAATGGGCATTACGGTGTGGCATTATGTTTGATGGGCATTACGGTGTGTGGCATTATGTTTAATTGGCATTACGGTGATGGCTTTATGTGTAATGGGCATTACGGTGTTGGCTTTATGTGTAATGGGCATTACGGTGTTGGCATTATGTGTAATGGGCATTACGGTGTGTGGCATTATGTTTGGGCATTACGGTGTGGCATTATCTTTAATTGGCATTACGTCTGTGATGGCTTTATGTGTAATGGGCATTACGGTGTGTGTGGCATTATGTGTAATGGGCATTACGGTGTGTGGCATTATGTGTAATTAGCATTACAGTGATGGCTTTAGGTGTAATGGGCATCACAGTGTAAATTTTTGTAACGCGCATTAGGCGCGCACTTTCCCCGTTTCTGTTGTATGTGTGTGTGGGGGGAAGGATTGTTTAATCCTTGCTGCATACTAGACGGGAGAGGATAGGGTGGTGAAACGATGGCGATGGGCCACTTGCTTGTGTTGCCCCCCAGGCTGAAAGTTGCCAGCCAGCCCCTGGTTGGCAGACACTATAAATATGTTTAAAATAAGGTTGAATAAACATTTATTGGTTACAAACATGCAAGGGTACGAATAAGTAACACAATCTGTCTTTAGAATATCAGAACATACTAAACAACAAGGGATAAACTATAATAAACATAGGTTGAACTAGATGGATGCAAGTCTTTATTCAGCCTCACCTACTATGTAACTATGTAACTTAGTAGAACTGGAGTCCTGCTTGTTCTTGTGTATCTCCTATATACTGTAGATTAATAACTCATTTTCCCACTGGGTGATTTGGCCATGATCGAATTAAGGTGGAGGGTGAATGCAATCCTTGAGTCAAGGGAGTGTCCTCACGATGTATGTGGTATTTGTAATCCACAGTATGCCGGTGGTGGTGTCCCATATGTTGGTATATTGCTGAGAACGTTCCAAAGTTAAACCCAGGAATGAGATACGGAGATAAATTGTAGTAGGACAAAACCAGTGCAACCTTTAGAATCCAGAGCTGTTTTTAAAAGTACAAGCGCCACCTATGTGGGAGCAGCTCGACACAACATCGTACTAGGCGCCTGTTCTATTCTTGATCCACCCTACAATATCCGTGTGTGCGTTTACATGTGGTAGGGAATATAGATGTAAGATATATAATATAGAATGTAAGCTCCACTGAGGCAGGGACTGATGTGAATATTTAAATATTCTGGTACTTGTGTATTATAGCGGCGCCCCCGATGTACATCGCACGATGAACGCATCGCATCGCATGCCATGTACCGGATGGCATGCGATGCGATGCGACGCGATTTTTACCCCCTATGCGATGAAAAATCGCATAAGCACCCTAATGGGTTCTTACAATGTTAAATGCACCCCCACGCCACCCCCCCACTATAAACGTGAACCCGAAGCGTGGCGAGCGCAGCGAGCCCGCGAGGGGCGGCGGTACGCGTCCTACGACCTTTTCATACCCCCACTATCCACGTCGGCGTGGAGTTGAGAATAGAATAGTGTGGCGAGCGCAGGGAGCCACCGAGCCCGAAGCGAGCCCCGTGAGGGGACGCGGATACCTGTGAAGCCCGCGAAGGGACGCGTTTACCTGTGAAGGTATCCGCGTCCGCTCGCCACGCTTTGGGCTCAGTGGCTCGCTGCGCTCGCCACACTATTCTATTCTCAACTCCACGCCGACGTGGATAGTGGGGGTATGAAAAGGTCGGAGGACGCGTACCGCCGCCCCTCGCGGGCTCGCTGCGCTCGCCACGCTTCGGGTTCACGTTTATAGTGGGGGTGCATTTAACATTGTAAGCACCCATTAGGGTGCTTATCATTGTATAAGCACCCATTAGGGTGCTTATACAATGTTTAATCGCATCGCATCGCATGGCATTGTATGCCATGTACAATGGCATACAATTTGAAAATTGTATGCCATCGGACAGTATCGCACGAAATCGCGTCGCATCGCATACCATCGCATGCGTTATGGTATGCGATGCGATGGGCGCCGCCAAAATACACAAGTACCAATATTCTCTGTAAAGCCCTGCGGAATATGTATGCGCTATATAAGTATCTGATAATAAATAATTAATAAACAAATTTGAAATAATGACTTGGAGACTTATTGGCGATGACAAGGGTCAGGTTTACTAATTACTAGCTGAAGTACCCGGCGATGGTTTAAATGTTAAATGTTCAAGTATTAAGTAATCAATTAGTTGGATTTAATTGTCCATTTCAAAAATAATTAGCAGCTTAGCAGCTCTTCCAACACACCCATGAGGTGGCTGCTCAATGTCGTTTTTTTTTTGGGGTGTCGCCAGTAGCCCTAATCCCCAGCTTGTTCACGTCAATTCCCTCCAGTTTCAAAACAGAAAATTAAGTCAAATAGAAAAACACTGTAAACGTGTAACAACAATTGTTGGAACTGGAGGGATCAGTGACAAGTCTTTTAATAATTTGAAAAATACAAAAACTGTAAATTGAAAAAAACACTGTAAAAGTGTAAAAACTTTTGAACTTTAAAACAGGAACTTACCGCTTTAGACCATGATCTTATGTTTGGTTGTTCTGCTTTGCTGGGGAGCCGTCAGTAAAGGTGGGAGAAATGATCCGGGCTCAAGAGTCTCACGCGGCACAGAGGGCAGATGTTGTTGACCTGCAGCCATTCTGTCAGACAGGGAACATGGAAGGTGTGGTGACAGTACGATACAGCCATTTCTGTACCTACCTCAATGTCAGAGATACAGATGGAGCAGTACTCTGGTTCCTCTCCGTCTGCAATGGTGCGCCTGCTGTAGGTGGGGAGATGGGACAGGACGAGCCGCATGATGTTGTCCAGCAGGAGGTGATCTACTCTCTCTGCAACTGCCTGATGGTCTCTTCCTCTTGGTCCAGATCTTCCTCTTCCCGATGTTGGTCCAGATCTTCTTGCTGACTGACTCCCACGGGATGGTCTGCAGCGTCCTGACCTCAGCCATGTCCCTCTGATGTTCGGGCTGGGTCCATCTAAAACGATATTTCATATATTGTCGATATAACAAATAGCCATATGTGACATGTAAAGATCAGATATTGCTGGTGTACAATAAGACTTCCAGCAGTAACATGATTTATATATTATATTACTATACAACTGAAAAACAGAGCTGCAGCAGTATGAGTGTATGGATGCAGGCCCCAATGCTTAGCGGCTTCTGATCTGTAACTGACAGCATGGGAGGTGCCAGCCAGTAACACAGGGACACTGGCCAGCCACCACTGCTATAATCCCTCCCACTACAAAGGCCAACTGCTAGAGAAGAGACATTGGTCTAAGATTTCATTTACTAAACAAACATTTTACTGACCTTCATTTCCAATCAGCTGGGATAACTCTCGGCGGCTCATTATAACCGGAGGCAGAAGGTGATCAAATAAAAAAAAAAAAAAAAATGGGGGAGAAAAGAGAAAGAAAAAGCACAGATGTAATTGTGCGCTGAGCTCCACTCACTGATAATTCACTCGGAGAATCTCTGGCAGCGATTAATAACCTGCAAATTGATCTCACCTGAGAGGCCTGTTCTCCTGTGTCCACATCAGCTGCTGCTCAGGAAATGCCAGTGATATTGCTGTGCACTGAGGATTGCAATGTGGCATGCGGGCGGCAGTTGGTGGTGGCAGTTGGTTATGGCCATGCAGCACAGCACATATACAGTATACCCCACATCATCCTCTGCTGCCAGCAATATACTGGACAGAGCCACATTGTAGCAGGGGGTCCACGTAGATCCCAATGTTTAGTTAAAATGTCTCTTACATTACTACTTTCTAATATAAGAGAAATGTTAACTAAACATTGGGATGTACTAACTGTTCCACCCCCTGCTACAAACTTTTCTTCCTCCCAAGCCTCAATTAGTGTTTAGGTGAGCTGCCATTCTGAAATCTGTCATCACCTTAAGTCAACTGTTAAAATAAATTGGTTACAAACAGCGAAGGTGTTTTCCCATGCAACAAGTGCAAAACGTGCCAATATGTAGATGAATATTATGGCACATAATTTGGGACATAAAAAATCATGGGTTATTAAAAGCTGCATGACGTCTCACTACACACCTGATCTATATAATGTAAATGTGGAAAAAGATATATCGGAAAGACCAAGCGTCAACTTTCTGCAGCTTTCAGTCGGAATAGTAAGTCAATACTTACCTATCAGATGGCTGCTGATGACTGAATTGGGGGCAGATGCTGAGGTCATGTGACATCACCTGCATCCCATGGGAATGTCAGTTCATGGGGAGGCTGGGTGTTCCCCTGCTGCCTCCCCCACCCTCCTCTGCCCATGCGAACGCCTTGGAGAGTGTGATACTTACCAAAGGCATTCGCACAGGGAGTCTGTAAATGCGCAGATCCACGCATGCGCATTACCAGACCCCCACCTGAATCAGGCCCTATGTATCTTTAAGAAGGTGTATCTTTGACAATCTCTCGCTCTCTCTCTATATATATGTTTTTCTTATTACCATGCAATTACTATATATCCTCTAGTTTCTGACACCTAGGAGTCTCTCTGTGCATGTAGAGGGACTAGTTAGTGTTAATGAGTGGATCACTGAAGAACAGATGGATAACTAATATTTTGCTGCTGTGACCTGTGACCTCATCTTAAACAGCCCAAAAAGGCAATTTTTAAGTACATCAGCAGGGAAAAGCAGGGCTGACCCGTTTTAAGTATAAAAGAGCACTGACCTGTGAATAACGTGCTTGAAGTGCAGTGTAAATGGTGTCTGAAGCAGGGTCTGACCTGGAAAATTCCTGTGGTCAAAATACAGGGTTCAATCCGGGATCCTAGTGTAAAAGTGGTATTAGAGGAGTCTGGGTCTGCTGCCCACTTGTGAAAGGGTGGAATCTATAACACTGATCGCTCCTCCCCCAATGCTGACTTTTTCATTGTGGTCAGCCAAATTTTTTTTGGGCGATTTTTTTTCCCAAGGGGGCTTTGCCATACTTTCTGACTTTAGTTTTCTCCTCTCTGGGAGAGGGGCAGGGCAGGCATCATCAAGTCCCGCCCACATAGCAGTCAAACAATGCAATTCACTGCATTTTAGCCCTGCCACGGACCCATGAAAACCGAGAATTTGGGGGGAAATTTACTAATATGAATTCGTAAAAAATAGGTGTATTCGTAGGCAGAAATACACCTATTTTTTAGACATTTGTATTTTCGGGATTTACTATCTCGAAAATACAGCAATTCGTATTCCTAAAGATGGCACATTCGTATTTGTATTTACAAATACGAATGTCTACACCATCGATAGGATACGACAGGAATCACCATTCAAAAGAATGGTGGTTCCTGATTTACTATTGATTATCAATTTACTATTGATAATACGGCTGCTAATTGGTGTAAAACAGCCACGAAAATACGGCAGGAAAATACACCTTTATTTCCCTGTTGTATTTGCTTTAAGCCTGCACGTATCAGTCAGATCCGTGCAGGCTTGAGGGAAAAAAAAATAGAATAAATAAATAAATTAATTAAAAAAACAGCGTGGGGTCCCCCCCACAGCTGTAACCAGCACCAGGCTGAAAGAGCCAGGGCCGGTAATAAAAAATCAGGGAACCCGACAAATAGGGGTTCCCTGATTTTTTACAACCAGCCCCAGGCTCCAGGTCCGGAGCTTGTTCCCAAAATACGGGGGGACAAAATGACTAGGGTTCCCCCGTATTTTAAGATCCAGCCCCAGGCCAAACCAGCCAGCAGGGTAATGCCACAGCCGGGGGGAGACTTTTTATACAAGTCCCCCTGGCCAAAGCATTAACCCTACTGACCAGTCAGCCTGGCCAGGGGCCCTGGGGGAGTGGGGACCCCCCCTCCAGGACTTACCTGACCAGGCTGAAGCCTGGTGCTGTCCTCGATGCCCCTGGGCGGTGGGCATCGAGCTGATACTGGTGTAAAAAAATAGATGAAAAAACTATTGTTTTAAACTGTGGAACTATGAGTCCCAGCAAGCCTCCCCCGCAAGTTGGGACTTGGAGAACCACAAGTCCCAGCCTGCGGGGCATTAAAGGGCCCGCTGGGTTTTGTAGTTCCACAGTAAAAAATATAGTTAAATAAATACACACTGACACATTAGAAAAATAAAACTTTAATACATACATTACACACATACTGATACTTACCTATCTTGATCCCGTAGGTAGGTCCCAGGGTCCGGTCCGGGGCCTTGGTTCCGGGGCTGATCCGGGTCCGGGGCTCCAGGGCTGAAGAGTCCGGGGTCCAGGATCCGTAGTAATCCAAAGGGGTACCTGTGGAAGGAAATCCTACTCACCTGGTCCTCTGGCGTCATGACATGGCGTCATGGATAGTTTACTCCGGGGGTTTTCTGTGCAGTGTGCCTCAAGGTCTGGTCGGCTACGGTTTCTTTCTCTTCTCTCCCTCTCCAGTGTGTTTGAATTGTTGAGAGCGGTGAAATGTTGATGGCATGCGTCCTAACCTGTTTACATCTTGCAGGTCGCAGAGACGTCAAGACGGTGTGGGTGATGGGACACTCGTTTGTCCACTGGGCGTCAAAAGCGTGTGAGAGTTTGACTGAGGGTATGCGTGCAAAAGCTCGAATGATTCGATGGTTGGGAGTGCGTGGCATGCTTTGGGGAGCGTTGCAGGGCCTATTGCTAAGGTCAGTGCGGGACTTTGGAGTCCCTGAGGTGCTAATTTTGCACCTGGGCGGAAATGATCTAGGCTGATGCACTGCCTTAGAGTTGCGGTCAATTATTATCAGGGACCTGCATATTATAGCCCAGACGCTCCCTTGCTGCCGCCTGGTCTGGTCCTCAATGATTCCCAGGCGGGTCTGGAGGACAGCCAGGTCAGGGCCCCGCTTGGATGGCGCACGGAGAAAGGTCAATGCTGCGATGCAATAGCGGTGGTGTCATCAGGCATGACTCCATCGTCTATAAGCGGGGTTCCCTGTATAGGCCGGACGGTGTCCATTTAAGTCCCGAAGGAATGGCAATATTCCTGGACGACCTGTTTAGAGGTTTTTAGTTGAAGTTCTGGTTGTTAGGTAGAAGTGCTGAGCGTTAGGGTGTCGGTTTTGCAGCCTAATGCTTGGCTTGGGCGGTAAAGAACGGTCCTTGTTCAAATGCTGATATGAGGATAGTGGGGTGCGCTCTCCCCTCAATGATACGCCACGAGCCCATGCCCCTTGGACAGGGGATGGGCTGCACCATCCGCACGGGTGGGTTGCGTGGGAGAGTTGAACACCAACGTTGTGTGAATGGTGTGATGTCATCTTACCCTTATTTTCTCTATGACCGTTCTTTAGGGCCGCCACCCTCTTTTATAAGATCAATATATATAAATAGTTGTCAATAATAAATTTGACATTCATATTGAAACGCCAGCACTTGTGTCTGTCTCTTTATTTTAGTGTTAAGATAGATAAGTTTAGATAAGTGATTAAAGTGTCGGGGCATAAGGATTACCGATGGCAAGTTTATGGCAGGTTACCAGGCTGTGTTTGTTGCAGATCTCAGTTGGAGTTTTATTGGTTCTTAGTTTTTAGGTGCACTCAACTTTGTTGACTGTTTATACATGATGGACAACCTTATGGATGGCAGCGTCATCACCCTTGCAGGTGGACAGTCAATGTAGAAGGTTGAGTGATTTTTTTGTGTGCTGGTTGTTTTGCATTATTTTAGATGTGGAGTTTAGTGTTCTGGCAGTTTGGGTTGATTTTAGCCTTTCTTTCCATGCTAAGAATTTCTGCAAAATGTTTATTTCCTTGTCTTTATTTATTAATGTATGTTTTCATAACTTTCATGACCTAAATTGTTTGAGAAAATTCTTAAAGAGTCATTACAAACTGTATGCACTACATTAGTACTGTATATACTGTAGTAGGTAGTACAAAATCAGCAAAAGGCAACCAGTGTCTTACAAGATATTTTGGAACAACAAGTCCCAGCATGCACTGTCAGCCAGAAAATTACATACACAGTATTCAAAGTGAATTCTAGAACACATTTTTTGGTACTTATGTATTATCTGGGCTCCCATGTTAAATGCACCCCATTTTTTCATACCCCTACTATCCAACTACGCATGGAGTTGATTTTATATAGTGTGGCGAGCGCAGCGAGCCACCGTGCCCGAAGCGTGGTGAGCGCAGCGAGCCCCGCGAGGTGACTCGGTCTCATAAGAAAAACAAGATCCCAGATATTACATAAGTACCCATTTTTTTAAGTAGAGATGCTTTGATCACCTGACTCTGCAATATATAATTGTAAGAAAAAGTGCAGATTAGAGATTTCTAACCTCAAGTCTGACACATATGGGCTATCTTCTCTGGTGTAATTGTCCATTATTTTGACCTTTATAAAGTGTCTGTTTACATAAATATATTCATTATATCTTGTTTTAGCAATGAAAGGGGAATAATCTCAAAGCCAATCCAAGTATTGGGGGTACGATCAAATCCAAAAGCATGACCTTGTGCTCTCTGGAGAAAAACAAAGGATATGTGCAGCTCTGCATGCAGTGATTGGACAGCTGAAGACCCGGGCCATTCTAACAAGCTTGCGTAATCACTACCTGCTGCCTGCTGCACCAGGGCCGGATTAACAATGGGTCTGATGGAGCTACAGCTCTAGGCCCACTCTCCAAATAGGCCCATTTTGTAGCTGAGGGCCAGGGCTTTCAACGAGCCCAGACCCGCGTCGCTAGCCCCCGAGAACCGGAGATACCGCCTGGCAAACCTGGAACGTTTTCCCCATAGGATAACATGGGACCCGCTAATTCCGACCTCCACCCGGTTCCAATGGCTGCCAGTTCCCGGAATCACAGAAGCTCAAGATTGATCTCAGTCGAACTTAAATTGCTGGGTCTTCAATCAGATACCTGGTCCATATGGGTTCATTGGTTCAAGAGATATTGCGGGTAAACCAATTTTTTTTTCATTTCTGAAATGTAATTTCATGGCTGTTCATGTTGTTTGAGGACACAGTTCTCTGGAACCAAACTGCCCAGTTTCACGGGACCAAAATCAGTCGAAGCCTACATGTAAATGGGTCAGTTGGTTCCAAAGATATAGCTGGTTGTTTAAAGGGGGGCGGGAGTGGTTTTCTCTCCCCCTCACACCAGAAAATGCAGTGACTAGGCTGGTGTGAAAGGGGCCAGTCCGGGAATGTCCCTGCATGATCCTGGGACCATATTCCCGGATAAGTCCCTGCATTTTCTGGTGTGAAAGGGGTAATATTTCAAATAGTAGTGCTCTGAATACAGCCGGGCAGCCCCCTGCTCTCTGCCCGGCTGTCAATGACTGTCATTTCTGCCCGGCGGCAGCTGTCCCCCAGTTACCACGAGCATGTATTCCCCTTGGCAATGAGCATGTAATCCCACATGGCAATGAGCATGGAACCCCTGGCAATGAGCATGGAACCCCTGGCAATGAATATGGAACCCCTGGCAATGAACATTTAGGTAAGCAACACTTATGTTGCATAAATTTTAATAGGCATTATGGTGTTTGGCATAATACGTAATGGAGATTATGGTGTGTGTCTTAACATGTAATGGGCTTTATGGTGTAATTTTTAATGCGCGCCAATGCCCCTATTTATGAAGCATATTGTGCATTATTGCTCAATCTGTTTGGTATAGTGCAGGCAAGTCCAAACTATGGCCATCCAGCTGTTTGAAACTACAAGTCCCATTATGCATTGCCACAGTTTTGCTATTAGGGAATGCTAAAACTATGTCAAGGCATGCTGGGATGTGTAGTTTCACAACATCTGGAGGGCCACTGTTTGGCTATGCCTGGTGTAGTGTGTATTTTGGCTCAATCCATGTGGCACAATGTGAATTTTGTCTTAATCTGCATGGCATAACGTGAATTGTGACTCAATCTGTGTGCCATAGTGTGAATGTTGGCTCACTCAGTGTGAATTTTGGCTCATTCCATGTGGCATAATGTAATAGAGGCAAGTACAGTATAAGGGGGTTACTATTGTGTTGCATGATTTGTGTAAGGGGTATATGGTGTGGTAAACTTAGGTGACCACATAAAAGGTGCTGAAATGTTGTCTACTAAGTTTCGGCTTTCAGTATTTTTTTTATGACTGCAGTGCCGCCTCACCCCGCAAGTATCTTAGGACATTGACGTCCTGTGGGTGCACCTTTGGAGTGCACACGCCAATATATCTCCCTGCATTTTTCTTATGCCAGCCCCCTGCCTTTTCCAGGCATATATAATTAGTTGAAAGTATTTACCCAAATACAGACACACCCATGAACAGACCACCCAAACAAAACACTGGTCACGCCACCCACATTATTAGGTGCTGGCCACAACCTCTATTATTGCACATAATAGGTCCTTGATCATTCAGCTCTACTTATAAATACAATAAGTGTACTGTAATGTATATATTGAGTAATAAAATATTAAAGGTTGTATACCAAAGAAAATCCAAAGAAGAGCAACAAAGCTTATTAGGGGAAAGGAAGATTTAAGGTACGAGGAAATATTAAGCAATTTGGGACTAATTTGGGACTATTTACACTAGAGAAGACATGTATTAAATTGTTGACATGCTCAACATGTATAAATATATTAGGGGCCAATATAAGGAACTGTAAAACACCCTTTTTTCTGCTAGAAAGGAAGAAAAAAAAGAAAAAAGATTTTGTTCATCTACAACAAAAAATTTCTTTACAGTCAGAGCAGTCATACTTTGGGACTCTCTTCCCGGAGAAGTGGTGTTGGCAGCAGAGGCGGGCTGGGCCAGGGGGCAGAGTGCCACATGCCCCCCAGGCCGGCATGACTATCTACTGGCTGGGCCGCTGTGTGCATCTTGCACACGCTGCCGCAGCCCAGCCATCACCGACGCAGCCGCCGGCCACCTTCGTGTGTTCAGCACAAGCTGTTCCTGGCCGCACGAATGTAAGGTGACGGCCTCTTCAAAAATGGCCGCCACCTTATAGGAGACAGACACTAGAGGTACTTCTATACCTCTAGTGTCTGTCAGAAGAGAACAGTGCGGCCAGCGCTACCCGGAAGTGCGGATTCGGGTAGCGCTGCCGCGCTATTTAAATCAGGCTTGCCTACGCTCCTGATTTTTACATGGTGGTGGGCGGGGCTAGCAGAGAGCTCAGCACATCGCAGCAGGCCACCGCGGGGTTGGGTGGCCGAGCTGCAGACAGTGGAGGATGTCACTCTGAGCTGAGGCTCAGGCTGTGCATCGGGAGCTGGACTCTCGGGAGGAGCAGAGAGCTGACAGCCAGGGCTTGCCTCTGCTACTTCCTGGAGGCTGGCCCCGCCCACCACAAACACTGAGCACGGCAGGAGGCTCAGGCTCCATCCATCAGGCCAGCCCTGCTCTCTGTCCCTGCTCCTATGCTGCCTCCCTCAGACCTTCTCCAGGAATTCCCTGCTCCTCCCAGGAAGGAGCAACACAGACATGTGAGTGTGCACTGGGGAGAGAGAGGCTGTGTATAATGTGTGTGTGTGTATAATTTAATGCAGAGGGGGAGGAGAAGGGTGTATAATGTATCACAGTGTGTGTGTGTGTGTGTGTGTGGGGGGGGGGGGTTGTATAATGTATCACAGTGTGTGTGTGTGTGTGTGTGTGGGGGGGGTGTATAATGTATCACAGTGTTTGGGGGGGGAGTGTATAATGTATCACAGTGTTTGGGGGGGATGTATAATGTATCACAGTGTTTGGGAGGGGGTATGATGCATCACAGTGTGGGGGGGGGAGGGTGTATAATATCAGTGAGTGTGTGTGTGGGGGGAGGATGTATAATGTATCACAGTGTTTGGGGGGGAGGGTGTATGATGCATCACAGTGTGGGGGGAGGGTGTATAATATATCAGTGTGGGGGGGGGGGCAGGGGGCTGCATAATGTAATATAACGTTATGGTTATGTGGACAGGCTGTAATATGGGGGGCTGGTGTGCATAATGTATTGGCTGTAATATGGGGGATGTATGTAATTTAATGGTACTGTATATGTTCTGCACGTTTTTTTTTTTTTTTTTTAAGAGGCCTGTGATTGATGTTTATAAGTGAATGAGGTGTATGTATGTTTTTTAAAGTGACAGGTGTGTGTGGGATGTATTCAATGCTGTGGGCAAGCGGCGACAGCGAGCAGGGCTTCCTGCTCGCTGTCACCACTCACCCTGTCAGTTTTAAATTCACCCCCCTCATACGCCAATTCCCCCTCGCTCAGTTTTTTGAATGAGGGGGAATTGGCGTATGCCGCTGCAGAAGCAGCGAGACTCGCGGCTATATACAGCGGGTTCACTGCATTAGCCGCGGGTCTCGCTGTTTGGGGGAATCCTCGACGTCCTGTGACGGCGAGGATTCCCCCAGAACGTTGAATAGGGCAAGCAGCTGGTGAGGGGGTTAAACAGGGATGATCGCTGGTTTTCTGCGATCCTCACTGTTTAACCCCCACGCCGGCCGCATTGAATACTACCCTGTGTGTGTGCAGTGAAAGGTGTATGTGCATGTGTGTTTTTAGTGAAACAGGTATGTGGTGTATTTAAGTGAGGGGTTTTGAGGGTTTTTAAGTGATAGAATGATGTGTGTGTGTGTGTGTGTGTGCATGTACATGTTAACTGAAAGAGGTGTACATGTGTCTGAGAGAAAAAGGTGCATGTGTTTGTGTTGAGTGGCAGTGGCGGATTTAAAGGGATCACCAATGAATGTGCCCCTCTGTCGTTTAGGTGATTTTTAGTTTTACAGTTTTTAACAGCCGACCCACATACCACCTCTAACAGGAGCCAGACGACCCACAAGCCACCTCTCACAGTAGCCAGACGACCCACAAGCCCCCTCTTGATGGGACACACATCGGGAGCTGTGACACATCAGTGGGACAGAGGTGTGTGTTTTTATTGAGTGACAGAGGTGTCTATGTTTGTGTATATAGATACTGTATACATTGGTGAGGGGACTGTGGTAGACCAACATTTATCTTGCCTCCGGTCAAGGACCACTGATGGCGCATGCAAATGGTCGCCCTTTCTCCCTCACACTCTCTCCCTGTCTGTCTCTCTCAAGAACTCTCTTTTCATTCCTCATACTCTCCCTCTCACACACATTCCCACTCTCTCTCCCACCTCTGTCTCACACACTCCGCCCCTCTGTCTCTTAAGCTGTGTACACACGGGGCGATATTTCGCACATATCGCTGGCAATATGGTCGCTGAGCGACCATATTGCCAGTGATTTCATGTGCTATGGGCGATAAATTGCCGGGAGCGCGCTCCCGTGGCCAGCCCTGCAATGGTCGCTTGTCGCAGGAGCATGCTCCTGCCCCCAGCGCTTTCCCCGGCAGTCAGCTGTTTCCCCCAGTTTCTCCTTCTCATCAGCGATCATCTCTGGTTGCTGATGAAAAGGAGACATTGAGCAATATATTGCTTGAAAACAGGACACTGAGCAATATATTGCTAAGTGATATATTGCTCCGTGTGTACACAGTATTACACATGCATTCTGGTGTCTCTTTACTTCTCTCTTTGTCTCAAGAGAGGCAGAAATATTTTCTATAAAACATATAATGCAGTGTTGCATACAGCAGCATCGACATCTGAATCAGGCCCAGAGTTTTCTTCTGCTACTGTAGGGCACACCCCCTAGTGGCAATAGGTACATCTATAGGTGGAGTTAGACACACCCCCTGGGCGGATCATGACTCACGCTCTCAGTGGCATGGAGCATTCCACTAGCAGCTAAAATCTCCCTGAAACTAGTTTTCAAAAGTAGGCAAGTATGATTTAAATGGATCCTCTTGGCGACGAGCATGAACCCTGGCTCTGCCCTGCAAAAAATCCCCATGGCAAGAATGAAACACCTGGCAAGAAGCATGTAACCCCTGGCAACAAGCGATATAGGTAAGCAGCATTTATATGGTATAATTATTTAGTTTAATGGGCATTACGGTATTGGCATTATGTTTTATGGGCATTACGGTGATGGCTTTATGTGTAATGGGCATTACGGCGTTGGCATTATGTGTAATGGGCATTACGGTGTTGGCATTATGTGTAATGGGCATTTCGGTGTGTGGCATTATATGTAATTGGCATTAAGGTGTGGCATTATGTGTAATGGGCATTACGGTGTGGCATTATGTTTGATGGGCATTACGGTGTGTGGCATTATGTTTAATTGGCATTACGGTGATGGCTTTATGTGTAATGGGCATTACGGTGTTGGCTTTATGTGTAATGGGCATTACGGTGTTGGCATTATGTGTAATGTTCATTACGGTGTGTGGCATTATATGTAATTGGCATTAAGGTGTGGCATTATGTGTAATGGGCATTACAGTGTGGCATTATGTTTGATGGGCATTACGGTGTGTGGCATTATGTTTAATTGGCATTACGGTGATGGCTTTATGTGTAATGGGCATTACGGTGTTGGCTTTATGTGTAATGGGCATTACGGTGTTGGCATTATGTGTAATGGGCATTACGGTGTGTGGCATTATGTTTGGGCATTACGGTGTGGCATTATCTTTAATTGGCATTACGTCTGTGATGGCTTTATGTGTAATGGGCATTACGGTGTGTGTGGCATTATGTGTAATGGGCATTACGGTGTGTGGCATTATGTGTAATTAGCATTACAGTGATGGCTTTAGGTGTAATGGGCATCACAGTGTAAATTTTTGTAACGCGCATTAGGCGCGCACTTTCCCCGTTTCTGTTGTATGTGTGTGTGGGGGGAAGGATTGTTTAATCCTTGCTGCATACTAGACGGGAGAGGATAGGGTGGTGAAACGATGGCGATGGGCCACTTGCTTGTGTTGCCACCCAGGCTGAAAGTTGCCAGCCAGCCCCTGGTTGGCAGACACTATAAATATGTGTAAAATAAGGTTGAATAAACATTTATTGGTTACAAACATGCAAGGGTACGAATAAGTAACACAATCTGTCTTTAGAATATCAGAACATACTAAACAACAAGGGATAAACTATAATAAACATAGGTTGAACTAGATGGATGCAAGTCTTTATTCAGCCTCACCTACTATGTAACTATGGCCCTTATTCTGATCGGTGCGGCCCGATCAGAATATGCGGCCGCAACCGTGCAGGCGAATCCCCGCCTTCCATACGGATCGCCACCTGCCGTCCGTACGCGGATATGTGGCGATCCGCATGAAATTGGACGGGGATACGCCTCCTCCGTCTTGGGAGCAGCCCCTGCATTCGATGGTCGCCGAACATCGAATGCAGGGCCGCACGCTCCACCAGGTCCCGCAACACAAGACCACACGGACACTTGTCCGTGTGAAATCATGTATGGGGGCGGGCAGCTGACATCCGGCGATGTCAGATGCCCGCCCCGTACCCACGCGTCACGGCCTCATTACCATGCATACGCCCCGCGTTTGCATGGGAACGCCCATGAAACGCGGGGCGTATGCATAGGGTAATGAGGCTAAGTAGCCCCTCACGCCCCTCTACGCCCCCTGTGCGGCGTATAAAGAATCCGTGCGGCGAAATCGCCTGCACATGCGCAGAGTGACCTCTGCACATGCGCAGACGATCAACATCGGCGGTCCGTCCGCATGCGGGAATTTCCGCACCGATCAGAATAAGGGCCTATGTAACTTAGTAGTACTGGAGTCCTGCTTGTTCTTGTGTATCTCCTATATAGATTAATAACTCATTTTCCCACTGGGTGATTTGGCCATGATCGAATTAAGGGAGTCCATAAACCATGCAGGGTCTTGAAATATCGCTGGAGGGTGAATGCAATCCTTGAGTCAAGGGAGTGTCCTCACGATGTATGTGGTATTTGTAATCCACAGTATGCCGGTGGTGGTGTCCCATATGTTGGTATATTGCTGAGAACGTTCCAAAGTTAAACCCAGGAATGAGATACGGAGATAAATTGTAGTAGGACAAAACCAGTGCAACCTTTAGAATCCGGAGCTGGTTTTAAAAGTACAAGCGCCGCCTATGTGGGAGCAGCTCGACACAACACCGTACTAGGCGCCTGTTCTATTCTTGAGCCCACCCTACAATATCCGTGTGTGCGTTTACATGTGGTAGGGAATATAGATGTAAGATATATAATATAGAATGTAAGCTCCACTGAGGCAGGGACTGATGTGAATATTTAAATATTCTGGTACTTGTGTATTATAGCGGCGCCCCCGATGTACATCGCACGATGAACGCATCGCATGCCATGTACCGGATGGGGCTCGATGCGCTTGCCACGCTTTGGGCTCAGTGGCTCGCTGCGCTCGCCACACTATTCTATTCTCAACTCCACGCCGACGTGGATAGTGGGGGTATGAAAAGGTCGGAGGACGCGTACCGCCGCCCCTCGCGGGCTCGCTGCGCTCGCCACGCTTCGGGTTCACGTTTATAGTGGGGGGGGTGGCGTGGGGGTGCATTTAACATTGTAAGCACCCATTAGGGTGCTTAACATTGTATAAGCACCCATTAGGGTGCTTATACAATGTTTAATCGCATCGCATCGCATTGTATGCCATGTACAATGGCATACAATTTGAAAATTGTATGCCATCGGACAGTATCGCACGAAATCACGTCGCATCGCATACCATCGCATGCGTTATGGTATGCGATGCGATGGGCGCCGCCAAAATACACAAGTACCAATATTCTCTGTAAAGCCCTGCGGAATATGTATGCGCTATATAAGTATCTGATAATAAATAATTAATAAACAAATTTAAAATAATGACTTGGAGACTTATTGGCGATGACAAGGGTCAGGTTTACTAATTACTAGCTGAAGTACCCGGCGATGGTTTAAATGTTAAATGTTCAAGTATTAAGTAATCAATTAGTTGGATTTAATTGTCCATTTCAAAAATAATTAGCAGCTTAGCAGCTCTTCCAACACACCCATGAGGTGGCTGCTCAATGCCGTTTTTTTTTTGGGGTGTCGCCAGTAGCCCTAATCCCCAGCTTGTTCACGTCAATTCCCTCCAGTTTCAAAACAGAAAATTAAGTCAAATAGAAAAACACTGTAAACGTGTAACAACAATTGTTGGAACTGGAGGGATCAGTGACAAGTCTTTTAATAATTTGAAAAATACAAAAACTGTAAATTGAAAAAAACACTGTAAAAGTGTAAAAACTTTTGAACTTTAAAACAGGAACTTACCGCTTTAGACCATGATCTTATGTTTGGTTGTTCTGCTTTGCTGGGGAGCCGTCAGTAAAGGTGGGAGAAATGATCCGGGCTCAAGAGTCTCACGCGGCACAGAGGGCAGATGTTGTTGACCTGCAGCCATTCTGTCAGACAGGGAACATGGAAGGTGTGGTGACAGTACGATACAGCCATTTCTGTACCTACCTCAATGTCAGAGATACAGATGGAGCAGTACTCTGGTTCCTCTCCGTCTGCAATGGTGCGCCTGCTGTAGGTGGGGAGATGGGACAGGACGAGCCGCATGATGTTGTCCAGCAGGAGGTGATCTACTCTCTCTGCAACTGCCTGATGGTCTCTTCCTCTTCGTCCAGATCTTCCTCTTCCCGATGTTGGTCCAGATCTTCTTGCTGACTGACTCCCACGGGATGGTCTGCAGCGTCCTGACCTCAGCCATGTCCCTCTGATGTTCGGGCTGGGTCCATCTAAAACGATATTTCATATATAGTCGATATAACAAATAGCCATATGTGACATGTAAAGATCAGATATTGCTGGTGTACAATAAGACTTCCAGCAGTAAAATGATTTATATATTATATTACTATACAACTGAAAAACAGAGCTGCAGCAGTATGAGTGTATGGATGCAGGCCCCAATGCTTAGCGGCTTCTGATCTGTAACTGACAGCATGGGAGGTGCCAGCCAGTAACACAGGGACACTGGCCAGCCACCACTGCTATAATCCCTCCCACTACAAAGGCCAACTGCTACAGAAGAGACATTGGTCTAAGATTTCATTTACTAAACAAACATTTTACTGACCTTCATTTCCAATCAGCTGGGATAACTCTCGGCGGCTCATTGTAACCGGAGGCAGAAGGTGATCAAATAAAAAAAAAAATGGGGGAGAAAAGAGAAAGAAAAAGCACAGATGTAATTGTGCGCTGAGCTCCACTCACTGATAATTCACTCGGAGAATCACTGGCAGCGATTAATAACCTGCAAATTGATCTCACCTGAGAGGCCTGTTCTCCTGTGTCCACATCAGCTGCTGCTCAGGAAATGCCAGTGATATTGCTGTGCACTGAGGATTGCAATGTGGCATGCGGGCGGCAGTTGGTGGTGGCAGTTGGTTATGGCCATGCAGCACAGCACATATACAGCAGGGTTGCCGACCCTCCCGGAATTTCCGGGAGTCTCCCAAAAATCGGGGCTCCCTCCCGGCCCCCCGGAAGGGTGGGCAATCCTCCCGGATTCAGGGGGAACCCCCGCTGTCCCCCGGATCGCGGCATTAAAATGCCGCAATCCTCGGGTCTCAGTGGAGGGGGCGGAGCTAAAATGACACAATCGCGTCATTTTAGCCCCGCCCCCTCCACGGAGATCACTGAATTAGCTGGTTTAACAGCATGGGGGCGGGGCTTAGCGATGTCACGCTTAAGCCCCGCCCCCTGAGCGGCTACTGAATCTCTCCTCTCCGGGCTTCTCCCGGAGAGGAGAATAAGAAAGTCGGCAACCCTGATATACAGTATACCCCACATCATCCTCTGCTGCCAGCAATATACTGGACAGAGCCACATTGTAGCAGGGGGTCCACGTACATCCCAATGTTTAGTTAAAATGTCTCTTACATTACTACTTTCTAATATAAGAGAAATGTTAACTAAACATTGGGATGTACTAACTGTCCACCCCCTGCTACAAACTTTTCTTCCTCCCAAGCCTCAATTAGTGTTTAGGTGAGCTGCCATTCTGAAATCTGTCATCACCTTAAGTCAACTGTTAAAATAAATTGGTTACAAACAGCGAAGGTGTTTTCCCATGCAATAAGTGCAAAACGTGCCAATATGTAGATGAATATTATGGCACATAATTTGGGACATAAAAAATCATGGGTTATTAAAAGCTGCATGACGTCTCACTACACACCTGATCTATATACTGTAAATGTGGAAAAAGATATATCGGAAAGACCAAGCGTCAACTTTCTGCAGCTTTCAGTCGGAATAGTAAGTCAATACTTACCTGTCAGATGGCTGCTGATGACTGAATTGGGGGCAGATGCTGAGGTCATGTGACATCACCTGCATCCCATGGGAATGTCAGTTCATGGGGAGGCTGGGTGTTCCCCTGCTGCCTCCCCCACCCTCCTCTGCCCATGCGAACGCCTTGGAGAGTGTGAATACTTACCAAAGGCATTCGCACAGGGAGTCTGTAAATGCGCAGATCCACGCATGCGCATTCACAGACCCCCACCTGAATCAGGCCCTGTGTATCTTTAAGAAGGTGTATCTTTGACAATCTCTCGCTCTCTATATATATGTTTTTCTTATTTCCATGCAATTACTATATATCCTCTAGTTTCTGACACCTAGGAGTCTCTCTGTGCATGTAGAGGGACTAGTTAGTGTTAGTGAGTGGATCACTGAAGAACAGATGGATAACTAATATTTTGCTGCTGTGACCTGTGACCTCATCTTAAACAGCCCAAAAAGTACATCAGCAGGGAAAAGCAGGGCTGACCCGTTTTAAGTATAAAAGAGCACTGACCTGGGAATAACGTGCTTGAAGTGCAGTGTAAATGGTGTCTGAAGCAGGGTCTGACCTGGAAAATTCCTGAGGTCAAAATACAGGGTTCGATCCGGGATCCTAGTGTAAAAGTGGTATTAGAGGAGTCTGGGTCTGCTGCCCACTTGTGAAAGGGTGGAATCTATAACACTGATCGCTCCTCCCCCAATGCTGACTTTTTCATTGTGGTCAGCCACATTTTTTTTGGCCGATTTTTTTTCCCCAAGGGGGCTTTGCCATACTTTCTGACTTTTGTTTTCTCCTCTCTGGGAGAGGGGCAGGGCAGGGCAGGCATCATCAAGTCCCGCCCACATAGCAGTCAAACAATGCAATTCACGGCATTTTAGCCCTGCCACGGACCCATGAAAACCGGTAATTTTGGGGGAAATTTACTAATATGAATTCGTAAAAAATAGGTGTATTCGTAGGCAGAAATACACCTATTTTTTAGACATTTGTATTTTCGGGATTTACTATCTCGAAAATACAGCAATTCGTATTCCTAAAGATGGCACATTCGTATTTGTATTTACAAATACGAATGTCTACACCATCGATAGGATACGACAGGAATCACCATTCAAAAGAATGGTGGTTCCTGATTTACTATTGATTATCAATTTACTATTGATAATACGGCTGCTAATTGGTGTAAAACAGCCAAGAAAATACGGCAGGAAAATACACCTTTATTTCCCTGTTGTATTTGCTTTAATCCTGCACGGATCAGTCAGATCCGTGCAGGCTTGAGGGAAAAAAAAAATAGAATAAATAAATAAATTAAAAAAACAGCGTGGGGTCCCCCCCACAGCTGTAACCAGCCCCAGGCTGAAAGAGCCGGGGCCGGTAATAAAAAATCAGGGAACCCGACAAATAGGGGTTCCCCGATTTTTTACAACCAGCCCCAGGCTCCAGGTCCGGGGCTGGTTCCCAAAATACGGGGGGACAAAATGACTAGGGGTCCCCCGTATTTTAAGATCCAGCCCCAGGCCAAACCAGCCAGCAGGGTAATGCCACAGCCGGGGGGAGACTTTTTATACAAGTCCCCCTGGCCAAAGCATTAACCCTACTGACCAGTCAGCCTGGCCAGGGGCCCTGGGGGAGTGGGGACCCCCCCAATAAAGGGGTCCCCCCCTCCAGGACTTACCTGACCAGGCTGAAGCCTGGTGCTGTCCTCGATGCCCCTTGGCGGTGGGCATCGAGCTGATACTGGTGTAAAAAAATAGATGAAAAAACTATTGTTTTAAACTGTGGAACTATGAGTCCCAGCAAGCCTCCCCCGCAAGTTGGGACTTGGAGAACCACAAGTCCCAGCCTGCGGGGCATTAAAGGGCCCGCTGGGTTTTGTAGTTCCACAGTAAAAAATATAGTTAAATAAATACACACTGACACATTAGAAAAATAAAACTTTAATACATACATTACACACATACTGATACTTACCTATCTTGATCCCGTAGGTAGGTCCCAGGGTCCGGTCCGGGGCCTTGGTTCCGGGGCTGATCCGGGTCCGGGGCTCCAGGGCTGAAGAGTCCGGGGTCCAGGATCCGTAGTAATCCAAAGGGGTACCTGTGGAAGGAAATCCTACTCACCTGGTCCTCTGGCGTCATGACATGGCGTCATGGATAGTTTACTCCGGGGGTTTTCTGTGCAGTGTGCCTCAAGGTCTGGTCGGCTACGGTTTCTTTCTCTTCTCTCCCTCTCCAGTGTGTTTGAATTGTTGAGAGCGGTGAAATGTTGATGGCATGCGTCCTAACCTGTTTACATCTTGCAGGTCGCAGAGACGTCAAGACGGTGTGGGTGATGGGACACTCGTTTGTCCACTGGGCGTCAAAAGCGTGTGAGAGTTTGACTGAGGGTATGCGTGCAAAAGCTCGAATGATTCGATGGTTGGGAGTGCGTGGCATGCTTTGGGGAGCGTTGCAGGGCCTATTGCTAAGGTCAGTGCGGGACTTTGGAGTCCCTGAGGTGCTAATTTTGCACCTGGGCGGAAAAGATCTAGGCCGATGCACTGCCTTAGAGTTGCGGTCAATTATTATCAGGGACCTGCATATTATAGCCCAGACGCTCCCTTGCTGCCACCTGGTCTGGTCCTCAATGATTCCCAGGCGGGTCTGGAGGACAGCCAGGTCAGGGCCCCGCTTGGATGGCGCACGGAGAAAGGTCAATGCTGCGATGCAGCGATACCTGTTGGCGAATAGCGGTGGTGTCATCAGGCATGACTCCATCGTCTATAAGCGGGGTTCCCTGTATAGGCCGGACGGTGTCCATTTAAGTCCCGAAGGAATGGCAATATTCCTGGACGACCTGTTTAGAGGTTTTTAGTTGAAGTTCTGGTTGTTAGGTAGAAGTGCTGAGCGTTAGGGTGGCGGTGCTGCAGCCTAATGCTTGGCTTGTGGCGGTAAAGAACGGTCCTTGTTCAAATGCTGATATGAGGATAGTGGGGTGCGCTCTCCCCTCAATGATACGCCACGAGCCCATGCCCCTTGGACAGGGGATGGGCTGCACCATCCGCACGGGTGGGTTGCGTGGGAGAGTTGAACACCAACGTTGTGTGAATGGTGTGATGTCATCTTACCCTTCTTTTCTCTATGACCGTTCTTTAGGGCCGCCACCCTCTTTTATAAGATCAATATATATAAATAGTTGTCAATAATAAATTTGACATTCATATTGAAACGCCAGCACTTGTGTCTGTCTCTTTATTTTAGTGTTAAGATAGATAAGTTTAGATAAGTTATTAAAATGTCGGGGCATAAGGATTACCGATGGCAAGTTTATGGCAGGTTACCAGGCTGTGTTTGTTGCAGATCTCAGTTGGAGTTTAATTGGTTCTTAGTTTTTAGGTGCACTCAACTTTGTTGACTGTTTATACATGATGGACAACCTTATGGATGGCAGCGTCATCACCCTTGCAGGTGGACAGTCAATGTAGAAGGTTGAGTGATTTTTTTGTGTGCTGGTTGTTTTGCATTATTTTAGATTTGGAGTTTAGTGTTCTGGCGGTTTGGGTTGATTTTAGCCTTTCTTTCCATGCTAAGAATTTCTGCAAAATGTTTATTTCTTTGTCTTTATTTATTAATGTATGTTTTCATAACTTTCATGACCTAAATTGTTTGAGAAAATTCTTAAAGAGTCATTACAAACTGTATGCACTACATTAGTACTGTATATACTGTAGTAGGTAGTACAAAATCAGCAAAAGGCAACCAGTGTCTTACAAGATATTTTGGAACAACAAGTCCCAGCATGCACTGTCAGCCAGAAAATTACATACACAGTATTCAAAGTGAATTCTAGAACATATTTTTTGGTACTTATGTATTATCTGGGCTCCCATGTTAAATGCACCCCATTTTTTCATACCCCTACTATCCAACTACGCATGGAGTTGATTTTATATAGTGTGGCGAGCGCAGCGAGCCACCGTGCCCGAAGCGTGGTGAGCGCAGCATGCCCCGCGAGGGGACTCGGTCTCATAAGAAAAACGGGAGCCCAGATATTACATAAGTACCCATTTTTTTAAGTAGAGATGCTTTGATCACCTGACTCTGCAATATATAATTGTAAGAAAAAGTGCAGATTAGAGATTTCTAACCTCAAGTCTGACACATTTGGGCTATCTTCTCTGGTGTAATTGTCCATTATTTTGACCTTTATAAAGTGTCTATTTACATAAATATATTCATTATAGCTTGTTTTAGCAATGAAAGGGGAATAATCTCAAAGCCAATCCAAGTATTGGGGGTACGATCAAATCCAAAAGCATGACCTTGTGCCCTCTGGAGAAAAACAAAGGATATGTGCAGCTCTGCATGCAGTGATTGGACAGCTGAAGACCCGGGCCATTCTAACAAGCTTGCGTAATCACTACCTGCTGCCTGCTGCACCAGGGCCGGAATAACAATGGGTCTGATGGAGCTACAGCTCTAGGCCCACTCTCCAAATAGGCCCATTTTGTAGCTGAGGGCCAGGGCTTTCAACAAGCCCAGACCCGCGTCGCTAGCCCCCGAGAACCGGAGATACCGCCAGGCAAACCTGGAACGTTTTCCCCATAGGATAACATGGGACCCGCTAATTCCGACCTCCACCCGGTTCCAATGGCTGCCAGTTCCCGGAATCACAGAAGCTCGAGATTGATCTCAGTCGAACTTAAATTGCTGGGTCTTCAATCAGATACCTGGTCCATATGGGTTCATTGGTTCAAGAGATATTGCGGGTAAACCAATTTTTTTTTCATTTCTGAAATGTAATTTCATGGCTGTTCATGTTGTTTGAGGACACAGTTCTCTGAAACCAAACTGCCCAGTTTCACGGGACCAAAATCAGTCGAAGCCTACATGTAAATGGGTCAGTTGGTTCCAAAGATATAGCTGGTTGTTTAAAGGGGGGCGGGGGTGGTTTTCTCTCCCTCTCACACCAGAAGATGCAGGGACTAGGCTGGTGTGAAAGGGGCCAGTCCGGGAATGTCCCTGCATGATCCTGGGACCATATTCCCGGGTAAATCCCTGCATTTTCTGGTGTGAAAGGGGTAATATTTCAAATAGTAGTGCTCTGAATACAGCCGGGCAGCCCCCTGCTCTCTTCCCGGCTGTCAATGACTGTCATTTCTGCCCGGCGGCAGCTGTCCCCCAGTTACCACGAGCATGTATTCCCCTTGGCAATGAGCATGTAATCCCACATGGCAATGAGCATGGAACCCCTGGCAATGAATTTGGAACCCCTGGCAATGAACATTTAGGTAAGCAACACTTATGTTGCATAAATTTTAATAGGCATTATGGTGTTTGGCATAATACGTAATGGAGATTATGGTGTGTGTCTTAACATGTAATGGGCTTTATGGTGTAATTTTTAATGCGCGCCAATGCCCCTATTTATGAAGCATATTGTGCATTATTGCTCAATCTGTTTGGTATAGTGCAGGCAAGTCCAAACTATGGCCATCCAGCTGTTTGAAACTACAAGTCCCATTATGCATTGCCACAGTTTTGCTATTAGGGAATGCTAAAACTATGTCAAGGCATGCTGGGATGTGTAGTTTCACAACATCTGGAGGGCCACTGTTTGGCTATGCCTGGTGTAGTGTGTATTTTGGCTCAATCCATGTGGCACAATGTGAATTTTGTCTTAATCTGCATGGCATAACGTGAATTGTGACTCAATCTGTGTGCCATAGTGTGAATGTTGGCTCACTCAGTGTGAATTTTGGCTCATTCCATGTGGCATACTGTAATAGAGTCAAGTACAGTATAAGGGGGTTACTATTGTGTTGCTTGATTTGTGTAAGGGGTATATGGTGTGGTAAACTTAGGTGACCACATAAATGGTGCTGAAATGTTGTCTACTAAGTTTCGGCTTTCAGTATTTTTTTTATGACTGCAGTGCCGCCTCACCCCGCAAGTATTTTAGGACATTGATGTTCTGTGGGTGCACCTTTGGAGTGCACCCGCCAATATATCTCCCTGCATTTTTCTTATGCCAGCCCCCTGCCTTTTCCAGGCATATATAATTAGTTGAAAGTATTTACACAAATACAGACACACCCATGAACAGACCACCCAAACAGAACACTGGTTACGTCACCCACATTATTAGGTGCTGGCCACAACCCCTATTATTGCACATAATAGGTCCTTGATCATTCAGCTCCAGGCCCATTTAGACCTTCATCTGGCTCTGCAGTTGGCAATAATAATACTTATAAATACAATAAGTGTACTGTAATGTATATATTGAGTAATAAAATATTAAAGGTTGTATACCAAAGAAAATCCAAAGAAGAGCAACAAAGCTTATTAGGGGAAAGGAAGATTTAAGCTACGAGGAAATATTAAGCAATTTGGGACTAATTTGGGACTATTTACACTAGAGAAGAGATGTATTAAATTGTTGACATGCTCAACATGTATAAATATATTAGGGGCCATTATAAGGAACTGTCAAACACCCTTTTTTCTGCTAGAAAGGAAGAAAAAAAAGAAAAAAGATTTTGTTCATCTACAACAAAAAATTTCTTTACAGTCAGAGCAGTCATACTTTGGGACTCTCTTCCCGGAGAAGTGGTGTTGGCAGCAGAGGCGGGCTGGGCCAGGGGGCAGAGTGCCACATGCCCCCCAGGCCGGCATGACTATCTACTGGCTGGGCCGCTGTGTGCATCTTGCACACGCTGCCGCAGCCCAGCCATCACCGACGCAGCCGCCGGCCACCTTCGTGTGTTCAGCACAAGCTGTTACTGGCCGCACGAATGTAAGGTGACGGCCTCTTCAAAAATGGCCGCCACCTTATAGGAGACAGACACAAGAGGTACTTCTATACCTCTAGTGTCTGTCAGGAGAGAACAGTGCGGCCAGCGCTACCCGGAAGTGCCGATTCGGGTAGCGCTGGCGCGCTATTTAAATCAGGCTTGCCTACGCTCCTGATTTTTACATGGTGGTGGGCGGGGCTAGCAGAGAGCTCAGCACATCGCAGCAGGCCACCGCGGGGTTGGGTGGCCGAGCTGCAGACAGTGGAGGATGTCACTCTGAGCTGAGGCTCAGGCTGTGCATCGGGAGCTGGACTCTCGGGAGGAGCAGAGAGCTGACAGCCAGGGCTTGCCTCTGCTACTTCCCGGAGGCTGGCCCCGCCCACCACAAACACTGAGCACGGCCAGGGCCGCCGAGAGGGGAGGGGAGCAGGTACATTTTACCTGGGCCCGGGCTTGGCAGGGGGGCCCTGGTCCCGGGCTGGGAACACACATACTTTTTTTTTTTTTTTATATGATTTTGCCCGTGTGTAGTGGCGGGCGCGCAGATGGGAGAGCGTGGCGGGCGCTGAATGTATACTGGAGGAATAGGAGAGCGGCGGGGTCAGCTGTCACTTACAGTGTGTACAGCGGCAGCTTCAGTGTAGGAGAATTCTCCTGCTCTCCGACTCTTGACTCCTCTGCGCAGCTCAGCTAAGATGTGGCAGGCGGGGCTAACAGAAAATGACTGCCTACATGCCAGGCTCCAAAAAGATGGCCGCCGTTGACCAATGGGGAGCCAGGTTTCCTTTCCAGGCAACACAAGAGTGAAATAGGGGGCGGGGCTTAACGGAGTCTGCTGAAAATGAAGGAAGAAGAAGAGAAGCTGCATCTGTAAGACCCTGCTCAGTGGGTGAGATGTAATGCACTCACCGGGGTCGCTGGTGTCGTGTCGTACCTGGTTTTCTTCTTCCTTAGCAGGAGCCTGTGGCAGAAGGATGAATACCCCAAGCAACACACCCACACAGCAACTAGCACACAAAGTGACAGTGACAACAATATTTATTAACTAAGGAATTAACTGGTCACTGCTGCAAATGTTACTACCAATTTCAAATATTCTGTATCAATGTAATACTCAGGTTAAATCACCTCTTGTAATAACTATCAGGTATAACATCTCACTAGAATATGAATAATATCAAATAACTGCAATAGTCACATATCATAAAATAACGTCAAAGATAATCATCAATCACAGCACAAATATAAGAATAAACTTTTCAGTCTATCAATCCCTTGAGTAAACTGCTCACAAGGTGGAGATATATTGCGAAGTATGAATGAACCTGTAATATATTGTTCCATGCGTGGATGTCCTACAGAGGGCGCTGTAAAGTATGGTTGTATGGTGCCCAGTATTTATAATCCAATAGGTATATTAGTACAGAAACTTTAAGTGGTGGTGCTATGGAGCAGTTATTTGCAATGTACAGCATAGGCTTCCAATAGAGGGTACTGTATATAAACAAAATCTACTAGAACAGTCTCTGTCCCTCTCTGGGCTGCTTGCACTAAGGTGTCCTTTTCCTGCAGCCTTCTGTGCTCACAGGCCTTTGTAGTGGAAGGTGAGTAAGTGTTTCTTTCAGGCCACACTGTGAGGAATTAAACTTGGTTTGCAACTGTGTGGCCTGGGCTGAGCTATCACTGGCTTCTGCAAGTACAGGGACAAGAAGGGGCCAGTGCTGCCTGATATGCACTGCCTGGGCATCAGGGGTACTGTGGGGTGCCTTCAGGTGGATACAGGGTCAGTCTCTCAGGGCACATTCTGAAGGGGTTCATTGACAAGGGCTGTGTGTTATCAGAGTACCTGTACTAACTGCTGCAGTTGCTGGTTCCTACTAGTCACTTATTACTTGTGGCTCTTTCTCCCATAGGCACACACTCTGTCTGCAGCTGCTGTCTCTGTCCTCCATAGCATGCCAAGCTGTGTCCTCTCCACATGTGGTCCTGTCCTCACTTGCCACACTGCTTCTTACTCTGCTGCAGCCATGTCATGCTGCTGCTCTCCTCACTCTGTCTCAACTCCACTTTTTTCCTCTCTGACCTCTGCCCAATAGCAGCACAGCTCTGTTTCCCTCTCTTTCAGGGATTCTGACAACTCCCTTGGGTCCTAGTGCTCTACAGATGCTCTATCTCATTTGGCTGCTCCTGTTACCAGACAACCAGGAAGGGCAGTTAGCTCCTGCAGCCCCAGTTTAAACACACAAACAGGGGTAACTCAGAAGTGGGGCACCACAAATACCCCTTCTGAAATTATGCATGTCCCCATGCATACTAAAATGACTTGAAGTCCTGAGCAAAAGTCTTTGGAATATCACATAAATTCAACAGACTTCAAACACTTAACAGCGATAAAATTAAGCATGAACAAGTATATGCATTTCTACCTTTTTTTTTTTTTTTACAGTTACCTAAATTGCTAGAGTGTGCTCACTGGGGCATCCATCCATCCGCCACAGAAATCCCATCCCTCTGCGACAAAGGTTCTCAGAAGATTCACATGGACTTTTACTTTAGATCCCGGCATGCAATCTGCGATGAGCATGTTTTGCCCCTTTGTCACATCTTATGGACCTCTGAATAGCCTGTTGTATACGGTATTCAAACTCTTCTCCCGTAATCATTGTATACTCCTGATCTATACCAGGCTTCTCCTCATTGGAATGGTTTGCGGCCTCCTCAGCTGTCTTTGGGTTTTCCATATTGGCCTTCGGTTCAGACGGTGGCATAGCTGACTCTGGGTGCTTGGGTTCTGATGGCTCCACGGTCTCTGTTACGGCCATGTGGACCACAACTTCAGGGCACCTTTTCCAGTCGGTCGCAAAAGCCTCTGTCCACACAATGTTTGTTGCCCGGTAACCTGTATCTTCCATTCTTGGGATGCACTCCTGCTTTGGTTCAGGGGTAAGCTGAGGCCTAGCTATGCCTTGCAAACTTTGCTGTACTGACTCACTCTGCACAACTGGTTTCTCCCTTTCTCCCAGCAGTTCACGTTGCTTCGGGATGCCAGGTTCTGATGGGCGGGACATCTGTCCTGGTCGAGGAGGGTTGGTGTTGATCCTTTCATTCTCCTGCGTGACCTCTCTCGGTTCAACTCTGCTTCCGCTATATTGGTGGTATGGTGGAGGCTCTTTACGGTGCGGGTAGTGCCACTGTTGTTCCGGGGCATGTCTATTGCGTAGCACCGGCATTCCATTCGGCCCAGTCACTTTTGCAGCCTTGATGCCTTTCTTCCCGCTTGTCAATTCAAATTCGACAACTTCACCATCGCTCAGGCTCCGGAAGCAGTTCTGGGGGTCGGCATACTGGATGGCGGTATAATGGACATACACGCTACGCCTGGTGTCTGCACGTCTAATGAATCCATAGCCACGTGGTACATCAAACCACAGGACACGACCTGTAAATCTTCTTGGGCTGGTTCGCGGTCTATCCACATGAGTTACACCGGATGCTCTTGACGCGTTCTGGAACGCTGCCGGTGGACCTCTTCTCCCGTGCTTTCTCACAGTCCGTGGGCATACATTGGCTCGGTCAGTGCGTAGTCGTTCTGACCTCCATGGGGGATTCCACTGCTGTCTGCGCCTTCTGCCGCATTCGCGTCGCCATCTTCTATGTTCATATTCCTCCTGTTCTATTCTCTGATCAGCTAGGGTTTTCCTCATCTCCGTCATCATCTTGATGAGTCCATCCAGTGTGACAGACATTTCACTGATGGACTGGTCATATGCGGTGGGGTTGCCTTTATGCACTTCCATGTCCGATCCTGTTCGGTATGACGCCAAGTGTAAGACCCTGCTCAGTGGGTGAGATGTAATGCACTCACCGGGGTCGCTGGTGTCGTGTCGTACCTGGTTTTCTTCTTCCTTAGCAGGAGCCTGTGGCAGAAGGATGAATACCCCAAGCAACACACCCACACAGCAACTAGCACACAAAGTGACAGTGACAACAATATTTATTAACTAAGGAATTAACTGGTCACTGCTGCAAATGTTACTACCAATTTCAAATATTCTGTATCAATGTAATACTCAGGTTAAATCACCTCTTGTAATAACTATCAGGTATAACATCTCACTAGAATATGAATAATATCAAATAACTGCAATAGTCACATATCATAAAATAACGTCAAAGATAATCATCAATCACAGCACAAATATAAGAATAAACTTTTCAGTCTATCAATCCCTTGAGTAAACTGCTCACAAGGTGGAGATATATTGCGAAGTATGAATGAACCTGTAATATATTGTTCCATGCGTGGATGTCCTACAGAGGGCGCTGTAAAGTATGGTTGTATGGTGCCCAGTATTTATAATCCAATAGGTATATTAGTACAGAAACTTGAAGTGGTGGTGCTATGGAGCAGTTATTTGCAATGTACAGCATAGGCTTCCAATAGAGGGTACTGTATATAAACAAAATCTACTAGAACAGTCTCTGTCCCTCTCTGGGCTGCTTGCACTAAGGTGTCCTTTTCCTGCAGCCTTCTGTGCTCACAGGCCTTTGTAGTGGGAGGTGAGTAAGTGTTTCTTTCAGGCCACACTGTGAGGAATTAAACTTGGTTTGCAACTGTGTGGCCTGGGCTGAGCTATCACTGGCTTCTGCAAGTACAGGGACAAGAAGGGGCCAGTGCTGCCTGATATGCACTGCCTGGGCATCAGGGATACTGTGGGGTGCCTTCAGGTGGATACAGGGTCAGTCTCTCAGGGCACATTCTGAAGGGGTTCATTGACAAGGGCTGTGTGTTATCAGAGTACCTGTACTAACTGCTGCAGTTGCTGGTTCCTACTAGTCACTTATTACTTGTGGCTCTTTCTCCCATAGGCACACACTCTGTCTGCAGCTGCTGTCTCTGTCCTCCATAGCATGCCAAGCTGTGTCCTCTCCACATGTGGTCCTGTCCTCACTTGCCACACTGCTTCTTACTCTGCTGCAGCCATGTCATGCTGCTGCTCTCCTCACTCTGTCTCAACTCCACTTTTTTCCTCTCTGACCTCTGCCCAATAGCAGCACAGCTCTGTTTCCCTCTCTTTCAGGGATTCTGACAACTCCCTTGGGTCCTAGTGCTCTACAGATGCTCTCTCTCATTTGGCTGCTCCTGTTACCAGACAACCAGGAAGGGCAGTTAGCTCCTGCAGCCCCAGTTTAAACACACAAACGGGTAACTCAGAAGTGGGGCACCACACATCCTGGTCATGAAGAGAGACCCACGGCACGGACTGGAGCAGAGAGACAGAAAGGTAGAGAGAGAGGAGGGGGGTGCCTGCCTGCTACTCTTGCATACACAAAAAACTTATGTACCTATATTGATGATTGTGTGTCTAACTCTGCTGGGGGGGGGGGTTAAAGGTCGACATGGCTCAAGGTCGACATGGCTTAAGGTTGACATGGTCCAAGGTCGACATGGTTTTAGGTCGACAGTCATTGGGTCAACATGAGTTTTTCACTGGTTTTTTTACCCGAATGTCGACACAGTCGACATGGACACAGTTGGGGTCGAACCGCAGCCCCTCGCTTCGCTCGCGATGCTTCGGGCACGGTGCCTCGCTGCGCTCGGCACACTATTTTATTCTTCCGCCACGCCCTAGTGGATGGTAGGGCATGAAATATCGCCTGTCGGCACATGTCGGCTCAAAAAACAGTGAAAAACTCATGTCGACCTAATGACTGTCGACCTAAAACCATGTCGACCTTGGCCCATGTCGACCTTAAGTCATTACGACTTTGAGCCATGTCGACCTTTAACCCTGTCGACCTTGGGGACAGTCGACCTTCCGTGGTCGACCTAATGACTGTCGTCCTAAGTCTGGTCTGACAGACGACCAGTTCCCTATAGTGTGGGGGAGCAGGTGCAAGGTTAGCAGTGATAGTATAGTGTGCATGGGGCGCAGGTGCTGGGTTAGCGGTGATAGGATGGTGTGCATGGGGAGTGAGTGCAGGGTTAGCAGTGATATACAATGCAGCGTTGGGGGCGGTGGCACTCAGAAATAAATACAAGACTGCAGGCGGTGTGAGTTACCGATGCTTCAAAGCCTGTGGGTTTTTTATCAAGGTGCTGGCAAGAATGTTCCTTTGAAACGTCGGTTTGTATTTATTTCTGAGTGCCACCTACCCCAACGCTGCACCATATATATATATATATATATATATATATATATATATGGTACTTGTTTCCTAGCACGGCCACACCGATTTCTATCGGGGTGGTCGTGTCGGAAAAATCGCGTCCATCGCATGCGGTTTGGTCACATGCGATGCGACCGACCCGATTTTTTTATTGAATCAAATGTGAATAGGGTCACTGGGACCCAATTTTACATTGGATTCAATGTAAAATATTCCCTACACCCCCAATTTAACTGCGTAAACCCCACCCCACGATTGACGTGAACCCGAAGCGTGTCGAGCGCAGCGAGCCCGCGAGGGGAGGCGGTGCACGTCCTCCGACCTTTTCATTCCTCTACTATCCACGTCGGCGTGGAGTTGAGAATATATAGTGTGGCGAGCGCAGCGAGCCACCGAGCCCGAAGCGTGGTGAGCGGACGCGTATTACTTCACAGGTATACGCGTGCGCTCGCCACGCTTCGGGCTCGGTGGCTCGCTGCGCTCGCCACACTATATATTCTCAACTACACGCCGACGTGGATAGTAGAGGAATGAAAAGGTCGGAGGACGCGCACCGCCTCCCCTCGCGGGCTCGCTGCGCTCGACACGCTTCTGGTTCACGTCAATTATGGGGTGACGACGGGGCCATATATAATGTGAAATGCGTCATATTGGCCCATTTCACATTGTTTCCTATGTAAAATGGACTTAATCAAGTCCATCTCATCTTGTGCCATTATAATGGCACAAGACCGACGCGATGCTCCTGATTTCAATTTAAAAAATATTTTAACATTGAAGCCTATGGCAAAATCGGGGGCATTGCGTCGGTCGCATCGGGGGCAATGTTAATGGTCGCGACCGACGCGATGCCCGCGATTTTCCCTTTGACGGCAAAATGAAATCAAAGGAAATCGGGTCCATCGCGGGCATCGTGTACCTTAACTTTAAGGTACACGATGGATGCGATTGTGGCCATGCTAGGAAACAAGTACCGTATATATATATATATATATATATATATATATATATATATATATATATATATATATATATATATATATATATATATACTGTATAGGAGACACTCACCAGTCTTGTAGCAAAGTTATATAAATTTAATCAGGCAGTGTATAATATATATATATTAGCTGCCACTCAGTAAGCACCCACCTAGGAAGCATTGGCATAGCGAAGGGTCCGCAGACACTGCGGTGGCTTGGGGGTGCTGGGAGCGCCCTCCATGGGGGCCCCGGAAAGTTGTTGTACCCGGGCCCATGATTTCTCTTGGCAGCCCTGAGCACGGCAGGAGGCTCAGGCTCCATCCATCAGGCCAGCCCTGCTCTCTGTCCCTGCTCCTATGCTGCCTCCCTCAGACCTTCTCCAGGAATTAACTGCTCCTCCCAGGAAGGAGCAACACAGACATGTGACTGTGCACTGGGGAGAGAGAGGCTGTGTATAATGTGTGTGTGTGTTTATAATTTAATGCAGAGGGGGAGGGGAAGGGTGTATAATGTATCACAGTGTGTGTGTGTGTGTGTGTGTGGGGGGGGTTGTATAATGTATCACAGTGTGTGTGTGTGTGTGTGTGTGGGGGGGGAGTGTATAATGTATCACAGTGTTTGGGGGGGATCTATAATGTATCACAGTGTTTGGGAGGGGGTATGATGCATCACAGTGTGGCGGGGAGGGTGTATAATATATCAGTGAGTGTGTGTGTGTGGGGGGAGGATGTATAATGTATCACAGTGTTTGGGGGGGAGGGTGTATGATGCATCACAGTGTGGGGGGAGGGTGTATAATATATCAGTGTGGGGGGGGGGGGGGCAGGGGGCTGCATGTAATATAACGTTATGGTTATGTGGACAGGCTGTAATATGGGGGGCTGGTGTGCATAATGTATTGGCTGTAATATGGGGGATGTATGTAATATAATAATATAATGTAATATAATGGTACTGTATATGTTCTGCACGTTTTTTTTTTTTAAGAGGCCTGTGATTGATGTTTATAAGTGAATGAGGTGTATGTATGTTTTTTAAAGTGACAGGTGTGTGTGGGATGTATTCAATGCTGTGGGGCAAGCGGCGACAGCGAGCAGGGCTTCCTGCTCGCTGTCACCACTCACCCTGTCAGTTTTAAATTCACCCCCCTCATACGCCAATTCCACCTCGCTCAGTTTTTTGAATGAGGGGGAATTGGCGTATGCCGCTGCAGAAGCAGCGAGACTCGCGGCTATATACAGCGGGTTCACTGCATTAGCCGCGGGTCTCGCTGTTTGGGGGAATCCTCGACGTCCTGTGACGGCGAGGATTCCCCCAGAACGTTGAATAGGGCAAGCAGCTGGCGAGGGGGTTAAACAGGGATGATCGCTGGTTTTCTGCGATCCTCACTGTTTAACCCCCACACCGGCCGCATTGAATACTACCCTGTGTGTGTGCAGTGAAAGGTGTATGTGCATGTGTGTTTTTAGTGAAACAGGTATGTGGTGTATTTAAGTGAGGGTTTTTGAGGGTTTTTAAGTGATAGAATGATGTGTGTGTGTGTGTGTGTGTGTGTGTGTGCATGTACATGTTAACTGAAAGAGGTGTACATGTGTCTGAGAGAAAAAGGTGCATGTGTTTGTGTTGAGTGGCAGTGGCGGATTTAAAGGGATCACCAATGAATGTGCCCCTCTGTCGTTTAGGTGATTTTTAGTTTTACAGTTTTTAACAGCCGACCCACATACCACCTCTAACAGGAGCCAGACGACCCGCAAGCCACCTCTCACAGTAGCCAGACGACCCACAAGCCCCCTCTTGATGGGACACACATCGGGAGCTGTGACACATCAGTGGGACAGAGGTGTGTGTTTTTATTGAGTGACAGAGGTGTCTATGTTTGTGTATATAGATACTGTATACATTGGTGAGGGGACTGTGGTAGACCAACATTTATCTTGCCTCCGGTCAAGGACCACTGATGGCGCATGCAAATGGTCGCCCTTTCTCCCTCACACTCTCTCCCTGTCTGTCTCTCTCACAAACTCTCTTTTCATTCCTCATACTCTCCCTCTCACACACATTCCCACTCTCTCTCCCACCTCTGTCTCACACACTCCGCCCCTCTGTCTCTTAAGCTGTGTACACACGGGGCGATATTTCGCACATATCGCTGGCAATATGGTCGCTGAGCGACCATATTGCCAGTGATTTCATGTGCTATGGGCGATAAATTGCCGGGAGCGCGCTCCCGTGGCCAGCCCTGCAATGGTCGCTTGTCGCAGGAGCATGCTCCTGCCCCCAGCGCTTTCCCCGGCAGTCAGCTGTTTCCCCCAGTTTCTCCTTCTCATCAGCGATCATCTCTGGTCGCTGATGAAAAGGAGACATTGAGCAATATATTGCTTGAAAACAGGACACTGAGCAATATATTGCTAAGTGATATATTGCTCCGTGTGTACACAGTATTACACATGCATTCTGGTGTCTCTTTACTTCTCTCTTTGTCTCAAGAGAGGCAGAAATATTTTTTATAAAACATATAATGCAGTGTTGCATACAGCAGCATCGACATCTGAATCAGGCCCAGAGTTTTCTTCTGCTACTGTAGGGCACACCCCCTAGTGGCAATAGGTACATCTATAGGTGGAGTTAGACACACCCCCTGGGCGGATCATGACTCACGCTCTCAGTGGCATGGAGCATTCCACTAGCAGCTAAAATCTCCCTGAAACTAGTTTTCAAAAGTAGGCAAGTATGATTTAAATGGATCCTCTTGGCGACGAGCATGAACCCTGGCTCTGCCCTGCAAAAAATCCCCATGGCAAGAATGAAACACCTAGCAAGAAGCATGTAACCCCTGGCAACAAGCGATATAGGTAAGCAGCATTTATATGGTATAATTATTTAGTTTAATGGGCATTGCGGTATTGGCATTATGTTTTATGGGCATTACGGTGATGGCTTTATGTGTAATGGGCATTACGGCGTTGGCATTATGTGTAATGGGCATTACGGTGTTGGCATTATGTGTAATGGGCATTTCGGTGTGTGGCATTATATGTAATTGGCATTAAGGTGTGGCATTATGTGTAATGGGCATTACGGTGTGGCATTATGTTTGATGGGCATTACGGTGTGTGGCATTATGTTTAATTGGCATTACGGTGATGGCTTTATGTGTAATGGGCATTACGGTGTTGGCTTTATGTGTAATGGGCATTACGGTGTTGGCATTATGTGTAATGGGCATTACGGTGTGTGGCATTATGTTTGGGCATTACGGTGTGGCATTATCTTTAATTGGCATTACGTCTGTGATGGCTTTATGTGTAATGGGCATTACGGTGTGTGTGGCATTATGTGTAATGGGCATTACGGTGTGTGGCATTATGTGTAATTAGCATTACAGTGATGGCTTTAGGTGTAATGGGCATCACAGTGTAAATTTTTGTAACGCGCATTAGGCGCGCACTTTCCCCGTTTCAGTTGTATGTGTGTGTGGGGGGAAGGATTGTTTAATCCTTGCTGCATACTAGATGGGAGAGGATAGGGTGGTGAAACGATGGCGATGGGCCACTTGCTTGTGTTGCCCCCCAGGCTGAAAGTTGCCAGCCAGCCCCTGTCCAGGGGTGATGCTAAGCGTGCCATATCAGTCCAGGGGTGATGCTAGGTGTGCCGTATCAGACTAGGGGGGATGCTAAGTGTGCCATATCAGTCCAGGGGTGATGCTAAATGTGCCGTATCAGTCCAGGAGTGATGCTACCTGTGCTATATCAGTCCAGGGGTGATGCTAGGTGTGCCGTATCAGACTAGGGGGGATGCTAAGTGTGCCATATCAGTCCAGGGGTGATACTAAATGTGCCGTATCAGTCCAGGGGTGATGCTACCTGTGCCATATCAGTCCAGGGGTAATTCTAGGTGTGCAGTATCAGCCTAGAGGGTATGCTAAGTGTGCCATATCAGTCTAGTGTTTGTGCCGCACACTTGTGTGGCTTATCATAGTTATCCAGCTACCTCGGTGCAACCTTTTGCCCTAAAAACAATATTGTAAGGTGTGAGCTGTTCAGAATAGACTGTAAATGAGTGGAAATGAATGTTATTGAGGTTAATATAGCGTAGGAGCAAAAAAAAAAAAAAAAATATTCTGCGATTTTAGCAGTTTTTATGCTTTTTTAACAAAAAAATCAGAACCCAAAACCCAAGAAATCCAAACACAAAACACTTAGGAGGTGTTTTGGCAAAACCCATTAGAACCCAAAACCTCAAGGTAATCAGAACCCAAAACCCAAAACCCGAAAAGTGGCCGGTGCACATCTCTAGTTAAACTATATAGCTGGTAAAAGAGGGGGGGGTTCTCTCCCCTTCACATCAGAAAATGCAGGGACTAGGCTCATGTCCCTGCATGATCCTGGGACCATATTCCCGGGTAAATCCCTGCTGCATTTTCTGGTGTGAAAGGGGTATTATTACAAATAGCCGGTACCTGCAGTGCTCTGAATACAGCCGGGCAGCCTCCCCGCACTCTGTCCGGCTGTCAATGGCTGTCACTTCTGCCTGGCAGCGGCTGTCCCCCAGTTACTGCGAGCATGTATTCCCCCTTGGCAATGAACATGTAATCCCATATGGCAATAAGCATGGAACCCCTGGCAATGAGCATGTAGGTCAGCAGCATTTATGTAGCTTCAATTTTAATTGGCATTATGGTGTGTGGCTTAACATGTAATGGGCATTATGGTGTAAATTTTTAATGTGCACCTTCGGCGTGCAATGTCCCTGTTTGATAAGCATATTGTAAATTTTGGCTCAATTGGTTTTGGTATAGTGTTGTATTTTGGCTCAATCCATGTGGAAAAATATGAATTTTGCCTTAATCTGTGTGGCATAACGTGAATTTTGACTCATTCCATGTGGCATAATGTGTAAGAGGCAAGTACAATAGAGGGTTACTATTGTGTTGCCGGATTTGTATAAGGGGTATATGGTGTGGTAAACTTAGTTGACAACATAAAAGATGCTGAAATGTTGTCTACCAAGTTTTGGCTTTTAGTATTTTTTTAGGACTGGAATTCCGCCTCACCCCGCAAGTATTTTAGGACATCGGCATCCTGCGGGTGCACCTTTGGAGTGCACCCGCCAATATATCTCCCTGCATCCTGGGAGTGTCAGAATTTGTAATATATATACATATATATATATATATATATATATATATATATATATATATATATATATATACCAACAATAGTGTCTTCAGCGCCCTAAAAGGGTAATGTCCAATCAATAATTCAATAAAATGGTTTCAATAAAATATTGACAAAAACAATTGAAGTGGTTCTTTTTCATATAAGAAACTTTTCTTTTATTTTCAGTACATCTGACCAACATATATATAATTAGTTTATAGTATTTACACAAATAGAGACACACCCATAAGCAGACCACTCAACCAGAACACTGGTCACGCCTGCCACATTATTAGGTGCTGGCCACAACCCCTATTATTGCGCATAATAGGCCCTTGATAATTTTCAGCTCCAGGCCCATTTAGACCTTAATCTGGCTCTGGTCTAATGCAGCCCACACACGCACCGATTTCAGCGTGCGTTGTGGGCTTAACTAGCACACACAGCATCGCATCGTATGCCTTGTGCATACGATGTGCATGCGATGCGATGCTGTGCTAGAAAAAGCAGGTACAAAAAGTATGTGCAGCACATACTTTTTGTACTGTACGATGAGGTGCCGCGGGAGCGCGCACCCCATCGTACAGCATCGCACCGCCGGCATCGGCACGTGTGTGGGCTGCATAACGTCTATGTCGTTTGTTCTGGGCAGTTTATTTGAAGTAGATGAAGTCTCTTTCTTCAGTCACCGGGCTCCGCCTTTAATTTTTTGTCAGTTACCGGGCTCCGCCTTTAATTAACATGATTCGTGGGTCATTGAGGAGGTCACTAGGAAGCAAATGAAATGCAGAAGATCTGCACACCCGTGGGTGCTGGGACCTGCAAAAATGGGCTGCGCACACGCTTATGGGCAGCTGCAGCCGTAGCCTGTTCCCTCTCCTCACACAGCAATGCTGTGAAGAGAAGGCTTCTATAGGATTATGCCAGCTGAAGCTGGTGTAACCCCTACAGCGAAGACCCGCCAGGAGGTGCTTTAGTCAATTTGAATTTTTTTTTTAGTCCATTCCTCCATAGAAGAGATGCATCCTGCAGGAAACTGCGATTACATCACCAACCAACGTTACAAACTGAGAGCCAACATCACAACCATAGGTCAATCAGGAAGTGGAAGTGGGGAACTAAGGGAGACAATGCAAGGCATTGCACAGCTGCAGATACACTATAACATACATACTTACCCTCCTGGAATGGCAGAGAGGGCAGGAAAATCTGGTCCCCCCCCCCGAAAGGGTGGGCAAGCCTCCCACATTTAGCGGTGCCCCCTCACCTCCGCCCTCTGCTAGTAAAATACCGGCATTCATGGCTCTTTGGGGAGGGGGGTGGGCTAACATGACACAATTTGTGGTATTTAGTACCGCCCCCTCACCGAAGAGCCACGAATGACGGCATTTACAGGAATGGGGGTGGGGCTAAAAGACTGCAAATCTGCATTGGAGCCCTACTACAGCCTCCATCTCTGAATCAGGCCTTTAACTGATACTGTACTTATCTTTATCTTGGCATGGTACATAATTTATCCATTCAGTTGTTCACACTACCAGTGCAAAACTTTGCACCTCTGCCAATGCCTCCATTTTAGCCGGCAAAGCCATGTTCCTGCAGGCAGTGCATCTGTGTAAAAGTTGACACTGTAGTAAAAAAGATGATTATTTGTGTTACAGGATCTAATTTGTCGGAATGTCTTGATGTCTTGATTTAATTTGTCCCATCAAAATGTGTCTTTAAATTATGAACATGTGTCCATTTAATTTAGGAAAGATTTCCCTTTTTAATTAAAGAAGAAGCAACTATCTGAGACAATCATTTTTGTTAGGGAAGAGGGCTAATTGATGTAATTACTGTAGAAGGGTAAATTGATGGCATTTACCTTGTTATTGGGCAGCAAAGCTAGATACACCCCTGACTGCTACATGTATAACTCAGCATACTACCAGAATAATCATGTGCTTCCTGCTATCATGGGCAATAGTACAGTTAACAAATGTAGATATTTTCCATCAGTTATATACAGTGTAATGTAGGCTACACACCAGAACGATCATGATCGCGAGCCGATGGTGAGACTACCATAGTGCGATGGTCGCAGGATCTGCTGGAGCACACGATCTGCTAACTATCTGTATCCGATCTGATTCCGATCTGTAGCCAGTTAAAGGTTTGTTTTCAAATCCTGACTGCAGCAGGTAGGATCTGAAAAATGACCAAACCACCAGTGGTGACGCGCATCGGATCGGAATTGGATCTAAAACATATCAAAACATGCCCGATTTACATACAATCGGTCAAGATTGTATTGAAATTGGGGGAATAGAGTCCAAATCGTTCTGGTGTGTACCCAGCATATAAATGGGGCAACAGAATAAATATTTAGAATTCTCTTATGGAATACAAAGAACATTTTTCAGGACATGAGACCAAGGGCACAATTTAGACCTGCTTTCTGGGCTGCGAGTGTTCGCTGCCACACTGCCGAACACATGCCCCTCACCCCTGTGCACACATTGATTCCCACTGAGGAAAAAACACACAGAAATGAGACACCTAGGGGTAACTTTAGTAATCTGCTGATTTCTAGTCGAGTTGCAACTCGGCTGATTACAAACATGATCAGGTCTGTTTTGCCAATAAAAGTTTTAATTATTAACTAAGATGGCCTGTTCTCAGGATTTGTGTTTTCCAATGGTGAAGTGATTCATGTTTGGCTACCGAGTGTGCCGGCAGCCAAACAGTGCAGAACATTCTGTGTATAAAAAGTAAAAGAAAGTATTTTAAAAAATTCAAAACACCTGTGAGTGTCCCCTCTCCAGTGTTGGTCCCAAAAATACAAGGCAAAATTGCCCCTCCAGGGCACCCAAGGGCCAAAAGCTAAAGCCTGTTTTTTCCTTTGAACCACAGGTCCCAGCAAGCCTTCCCCAAATGCTGGTACTTTGAGAACCACAATGTGAGGCATTAAATGACCCGCTGGTACCTGTAGTTCCACCTGTAAAATAAATATTACAATTAAAATTCGCATCCATGCAATCAGATCTGAATAACCCCCAAGGTTACCGAGGATTAGAAATAACAGAGGTTCTATTGTCATCTTAGACTGTATCTTACTTTGTTTTAATTAGCCATAGACTATAGTTTGAGTCAGTAATTAAAGGGAAGAATATTAATATGCATTTATGCTGCACAACTACTTGGAACTGTATTCATATACTGTAAGCATATATCTGAGCTATGCAAGCAGATGTCATATGTCCGCATTTCTGCTGAATCATTCACATGAATGTCACACAATGTAATGATGTATAATAGCAACATAGTAATATTTCCCCAGAATAGCTCAGTGTGGACAAAGGATTACATATTAATTGTTAGCTGACTCTGGATATTATGTCATCATAATTGGTTCTCTTGCCGTGGAAACAAATGTGTCACTGGAGAGTCATGGTAACAAATATCCCTATAATTATATAAAATTGTGTAATAAAGGCATTCTCAGTTTAGGACAATTTAATTACAAATACTGAGAACACCCTTAAAGGAGGCTTACATATATACAGTAATTTAACCTTTCAGAACACTACTGCAGACTATTGCAGCGATTTGTACAGCTATATATTATTAGATTAACCTAATCAGAACACTTCTGCAGACTATTGCAGCTATTTATACAGCCATGGCCGGATTCAAGGGGGGGGGGGGGGGCAAAGGGGGTCATCAGGTTGATGATGAAAAATGTTTGAATACATTAGAAACGTTGGTATATCCGTGTGAGCGTGTTTCTTCTTTGGAGTACCGCCCCTATTAATAGGGCCGTTAATATGAATTAATACGACATTGGAGGGTCACAAAGCAGTCATATTTGACTGCTTTGTAATTTCCCCTCCAGAACACGACTTTGCATACGACATATGCAGTCGTATTCATTTGTAGCAAGAATACAAATAAAAAATTTTGTATTCGTATTCTTAGTAAATTTCCCCCTATATGTTAAAGGATCTCTTCTGTGGCATAACATATATAAGTTGATCTGTGGTGTAACATACATAAGGGGTACTAGTCATGTGCTTTAGGGGTACTACTGTAGTGTATGATTTATGATGGGGTACTACTGTGCTGTATCGTGTATAAGTGGTACTTCTGTGGTGTAATGTGTATAAGGGGTACCACTGGTGTAACATGTATAAAGGACTCTGTGTTGTGTAATGTGACTAACACTACACTACTGTGAAGTGTAATGTGAATTTGTACTATTCTTTGGCCCCACATCTTTTCCATGAAACCACATCCCTACATAGTCCACTAAGGGGTGCCAAAATATATATTTGTTTACCAATAAATTAGAATTGAACCCACCCTAAACATAAGCATAATTACACTCTTTTCTGTGTTCCATTAGTGATGAAAAACTGGTACTTGTTTCCTAGCACGGCCACAAATCTTATGGATCGTGTACCTTTAGTTAAGGTACACAATCCATAAGATGGACCCGATTTCCTTTGAAATCAGGTCCATTTGGCCGGCTAGGATAAAATATCGGTCGGGACCGTTAACAATGGTCCCGACGTGACCGACGCGATGCCCGCGATTTTCCCATAGGCTTCAATGTTAAAAAATATTTTAACATTGAAATCGTGTCGGGAAAGGTAAAATATCGGGGGCATCGCGTCGGTCGGGACCATTAACAATGGTCACGACGCGATGCCCCCGATTTTTCCATCGGGTTCAATGTTAAAATATTTTTTGACATTGAAATAGTGAAAAAATGTGAAAAATGTGAAATGGGCCAATATGACCCATTTCACATTATAGATGTCCCCGTCGTCACCCCACGATAGACGCCAACCCGAAGCGTGGCGAGCGCAGCGAGCCCGCGAGGGGCGGCGGTGCGCGTCCTCCGACCTTTTCATTCCCCTACTATCCACGTCGGCGTGGAGTTGAGAATAGAATAGTGTGGCGAGCGCAGCGAGCCACCGAGCCCGAAGCGTGGCGAGGGGACGCGGATACCTTCACAGTTATACGCGTCCCCTCGCGGGCTTCACAGGTGTCCGTGGCGACGCGGACACCTGTGAAGTCCGCGAAGGGACGCGTTTACCTGTGAAGGTATCCGCGTCCCCTCGCGGGGCTCGCTACGCTCGCCACGCTTCGGGCTCGGTGGCTCGCTGCGCTCGCCACACTATTTTATTCTCAACTCCACGCCGACGTGGATAGTAGGGGAATGAAAAGGTCGGAGGACGCGCACCGCTGCCCCTCGCGGGCTCGCTGCGCTGGCCACGCTTCGGGTTGGCGTCTATCGTGGGGTGCGGTGTACGCCGTTAAATTTGGGGGGGTTGGGAATATTTTTACATTGAATACAATGTAAAATCGGGTCCCAGGGACCCGATTTACATTTCATTAAAAAAAAAAAATCGGGTCCAAAATCGGTCGGTCGCGTCGATCGCATCGCATGCGACCAAATCGCATGCGATGCGATCGACCCGATTTTTCCGACACGACCACCCCGATGTAAATCGGTGTGGCCGTGCTAGGAAACAAGTACCGAAAAACTTTCTGTGCAAAACAACACCAACAAAGCATTTGATCAAGTTTTATCCTTGAAAAAGCATCAATAAATGTGAAATGTGTTGGAGGTACTGGAGCCCCCAGGAGAAGTGATCAAAGACCCAGAGACCCGTGACACAGCCGCTACGAGACGCTGGTGGGTGACATCACTACTGACTGCCGTGAACTCTCGCAGCCTATAGCCATAGCATCGGCTTTTGCTTCACCCCAAAGACAGGGTAAGCTAGGGAAAGTGGCTAAATATTGCACATCCCCGGACTGATACATAACAACTGGTGCACTCCAAAAAACATTTGGGGTGAGATTTAATAGGATGAGAGATTCAGAAAGTGAGAGATTTTATGAGAAATCTCCAGTTTTTTTAAAGCGGCAATCATTTACACAGCAAAATCAAACTGATTTTGCTGTGTAAATGATTGCCGCTTTAAAAAAACTGGAGATTTCTCACCAAATCTCTCACTTTCTGAATCTCTCATCCTATTAAATCTCACCCTACATTTGCATTTCATTTTTAATTTTAATTGTATTATTTATTTTTATTTTATTTATCATTATTCCCCATGGAGGGGAAAATAACCACTCTTGATCCTCTGTGTTGTTCCTGATTGTGTGTGCCTCTTTAATTCGTAATCACCTTCTTGACACTATTCTCTTCCTCTTGCCTCTTCTTGTAATGTGAAGTCATCAAATATGGAAGTGATATGTTTGTAGCTAGCTGTGATTCGGAGAACTTGGTGATCTTTTTCCAGGGGATTCTTCTGTCACTGAAATGATTGGTTTGTTAAACTGTGCATGTCCTGTTTACACAACATAAGGGTGGGAGGGAGAGGCCAAGGATAATTCCATCTTGCACCTCTTTTATTTGTATTATGTGCTCTTTAGAGCAGTTTTTGGCACATCTAAAAAAAATTGCCATCTTGCCTGCCACTGTATTGTTGCCACTCCTAGATGGGTCACGTGTTTATGCCCACTTGTGTCACTCAGGTTAGTTATCCAGCTACCTCAGTGCAAATTTTTGGGCTAAAAATACTTTTGTGAGGTGTTCAGAATTGACTGGAAATGAGGGTAATATTACTGTAGAAACAACAACAACAAAAAAAAACAACACACACATTCTGTGATTTTAGCTGTTTTTATGATTATTTTAAAAAAAAATACAGATTAAAAACCGAAGCCAAAACACGCAAGGGTGATTTTGGTAAAACCAATCCAGATCCACAGCATGGAGGAGATACAGGTGGAAAACCAAAACAGAAAATCCTGAAAATGGTCGGGCTCACACCCCTAATACCATTTGTATTCTACCTTTGAACATACAGTAGTAGTTCCACTGTAGAAGAGTAAACATTTTACAGCACTGTTTTCCAGGCCATCCCTTTACTTGTACTACTCATAGACATCATTACACTCTGTACTGTGTGTAACGATCAGATCAGGTGATCGATCAAATTAACGTATGCCTCCTGTTATGATTATCTGTCCGGTCAATGTATGTCTGATATTGGTGTAATAGTTATGTCTCCTGTGAGTATTGGAATCAGGACATGTCTTGTATGTAAACTGTAGGTGACCCTGGTTTGAGTTTGAGGCCTGTATTCCCTCAGTGTGACATCTGTGGACTCCTCCGGAGTTAGGATGTAAGATAAGATCTGAGCCCCTCATAAACCATGGTCCAGGAGAAGAGGTTAGAGTTTGACCCCTTCCTTCACATCTCTTATCAGTGGGTCTGCTATGCAAGGAAGGAGGATCAATCACTTTGAAAACAGCAGACTGTCAAGGATACATTGCCAGGGACCTTCCACACTCCTTCAGCATGGAAAGAGTGGAATCCCAAGGGTGGGAGGGATGAGGGAGTCTGCAAGGTATAACTAAGACCTTTCTCCCTATAGTCAGTGTCACTACCTGGGGGTCTAGCAATCAGGCTGTAGGCGACGAGAGATTTCTTGTGGAGAACCCCCCCACTTCAGGATTGTAAGATACGGTTCTGTCTTTTTTCTCTTTTTATTTTATTTCTGAAATTTGCATTTAATCGTTGTGTGTACTTTTAAAATCATTGTAATGTCTTGTAACCATTTTGTTTAAAGCTCTGTAGTATTTCTAGGAATAAATAATACATATTCCCAGTTCTGGTTCTGTGTTCCTAAGACTCATTAGCCTCAGGAGAGAAAGGCTGGAAAACGTTACCATTGTTATCTTGTATTGTGTGGTCAGGGGCAAGCCAAGCCGCCCCTTGCGCAGTTTCAGGCGCTAAAATCAGGTTTTGGCTGGTGGCAGTGTACCTCAAGGAAAGGACCCGAGTGTCCTGAGTGAACCCCAGTCACGGCCGGCGCTGCTCAGATTGACGTATCGGAGCAGGCGACCGGTGGGTCCGTGACATTTGGTGGCAAGCGGTGGGGTGGAGAATTCATTTTTCTCTTTAAGAACTTAAGTGAGTGTGGGTAGAATTTTGTGAGAAATACCCACATCACCAGAATCAGAACTCAGAGCTTTACTATAGTTTTAAAAGTCACACAGTGGATGCAATTTCTGTTCCCTCCCGTCTCTTGTTTTCTTTCCTATCATTTTATTTGACAAGTGTGAGACTCAGGATGGCTGATTACCAGCAGATGAGGAGAGATGACCTGGCGGTCGTGTGTGTGCAGAGGAATATCCCTTGGTCTGGCCAGAGTAGAAAACGTATGATTCAGGCACTAGTGGATGCCGATCGGACTCTAGCTGCTGGAGGAAACCAGTCCATGGACAATCCTACCCCAGGGGCTCAGTCAGCACTGGACAGTACAAACGATTCCGCGCCAGGGTCAAACACTTCTGCTGGACCCAGCAAGTCTACACTGCCGAGCGACCTTCTAGCTGTTATCAGGCAAATTAAGAATGTGAACCCCGTATTCGCTTTGCAGCTGGTGCAGTTCTGCCAAGGCATTGTCGACAGAGAGGCTGCGGAGCGCAAAGCCACTGTGGACAGAGAGGCTGCGGAGCGCAAAGCCACTGTGGACAGAGAGGCTGCGGAGCGCAAAGCCGTACGAGAGGCTGCAGAGCGTCAGGCTGAGCGTGAACACCAGTTGGTGCTGGGGAGGCTCAGAGGCCTGATCGCTGTTGGTGAACCAGTGGAGGATGATACAGGGCATCATGATGGCGAACCTTTACGTGAGACTTTATCTGCCGTGGCTACTGAGTTAGCAGGAGATGGGCTTCGTACTGAACTTTTACTGTCTGCGGAAGTAAATAATGTGTTGGATCATGATGTGGACTCTGTTATCAATCATGGGGAGCCTAACAAGGGACAGAGGTCCCAAATGAACGCTGACGCGAATTTCACCGGACCGCGTCATGCACAGTTCCCTGTCTTGGAAGCAGACAGAGGAAGCCAAGTGAGTGTCAGCTTGGTTGTGAGTAAAGAGCTGGCCCTGGACACTACCACCGATGCTCAGAGAGCTGACATCTCTGCTAGCACCAGGGAGACTGTAGGATGTGTGGCAGTCAGGGAGACTGCAGAGTACAAATCCCCTACAGCACCAGAAGAGCCCAGTGAGTATTCTGACTGCATAGTGAAAGTATGCAGGGAAGAGACTATGTCGGAAATAGGAATGGGACTTTCTGACTGTATGCACACAAGTATGTGTGGGACTATTGATGTGGGACTTTTATTAACTCCACACATATCTGTCGCTAACCCTTCTGAACCATATGATGCATCTCAGGTAGTATGTAACCATGCTGAACATTGCAATGTTGTTATTTTGTGTGAAGCCCCTGGGATGATCTGTGATAGTGCCGTACCTTCGGTGGAGGGTGAGTTAGAGACAGGTATAGTGGGTAAACCTTGCCAGTTTGTGGGGTTAAATGAATGCCCTAAGCTAGTTGGGAATGAGACACACTCACTCACCAGTGGTAGGAGTGCTGCTGGTGATGTCATTCATGTTACTGTGCTAGAAGTTAACCCTGTTCTTACAGTGATGTCTGGTTGTGACATGGTGCCCGGGGACGCTAACTGCACAAATGGGACAGATCTGAGTTGGTTGCAGGCAGCTCATGTACCTGCCAATAAGTTACTGGTGACAACATGCTCAGATAACCCCATTCCTGCGCAGAGACCATGGGATCCAGATATAGATGTTTTGCCACGGTGCAATTGTAAGCCAGCAGGATGGGCCCCATGTGTTGTGGAAGATGCACAGGCTAATTTGCAGGTATTGCAGGATGTCTCCCCAGGTTATGATATTGATGTTACTGTTGATAATGTGATGTCTTGCGCTACTGTGGGAAATGTGGTACCAGGTATAATAAGTGACCCGGTGGGTCCTGTGTGCACTGTAGACCTGTCAGATAGGGAGAGAGTGTCCCTTACTGCAGCTTTCCCCCCAAACCCCCCTCCTTACTGTAGCCACACAAACACAGATACAGGAACACAGCAGGGGTTACCTCCAGACACTGCGAACCCTCCAGAGAGTGCATTTTTCCAGCATCACTGGATAACGGATGCCTCTCCTGAGAACCTCAGTGGCACCACCCCAGCCACAGAACCTGAGGGTCTTGGAGGGAAGGTCAGGCTCAGGAAGGTGTCCTGGACTGCCATGGAAAGCTTGGCTTTCCACACAGAACTGAGAATCAACCCTGCACAGGCTGCCCCATACCTGGGAAGTGGGAAAGATACCCCTGGGTACAGTGAGAGGGTTGTTTCAGGAATAGAGCCAGTGGCTAGTAGGGAAGCTGCTGTGTGTGACCAGAAGGGTGGGAGGGCCCGCGAAGCACAGGTAAACTCAGCTCCATTAACCTCAGAAAGGCTGAGCTTGGATGTTCCCAAGACAGGGGACAATGACCTGCTGGTATTCCCCCTTGCAGAAACGTGCCCCCCTTCACAATTCACACACACAGACACAGAGGGCGAATCTCCTCACAAAAGGATGAGGTGTGAGGTGTTGAGTGAGTGGACCTTCCCCCCAGTGAAGGGGAGGGGGGGTCAGTCAGCTCAGGAGAGGTGCTGGGAAGACATTTTTCAGTCTTTATATAGTGCTGGGAGAATGCCCCACACCTGTGGTATAGTTAAACGTGCCGAGTTACGAGTCCCAGGGGGATGGCCATTTGGGGTGTGGCGGAATGGTCTGGTACTGATCTCAGTGAGTAAGGCCAAACTGCCAGCTGCAGGGGAGAATCCATGCCCAGGAGTTCGACGCACAGCTGTGGTGGGCTGTGTCAATGCCAGCCAGGATGGAAAAGGGGGACACAGCTTCCACTATATCAGTGTGCTCACAGACTATGGGTTCGAGGACACCTGTGTGCTTTTAGTTTGCAATCTCCTGCGAGAGGGACAGGGACTATGCCCATTGCCTACCCTAGCCACGGCTATGGCGTCAGGTGGTGCCATGACAGACGTCAAGTATAGGGAAGTGTTAGTACAGATCCCGCAGAATCAGTGGCAGTCTGTCTCAGCACAGAGACCACTGCTGCCCGTCCAGGTGATGTAGTTAATAGCGCACTGATGAGACGGTGACGTGGGTCACCGCCTCTGTGCGCCATTTTAAAAGGGGGAGGTGTAACGATCAGATCAGGTGATCGATCAAATTAACGTATGCCTCCTGTTATGATTATCTGTCCGGTCAATGTATGTCTGATATTGGTGTAATAGTTATGTCTCCTGTGAGTATTGGAATCAGGACATGTCTTGTATGTAAACTGTAGGTGACCCTGGTTTGAGTTTGAGGCCTGTATTCCCTCAGTGTGACATCTGTGGACTCCTCCGGAGTTAGGATGTAAGATAAGATCTGAGCCCCTCATAAACCATGGTCCAGGAGAAGAGGTTAGAGTTTGTCCCCTTCCTTCACATCTCTTATCAGTGGGTCTGCTATGCAAGGAAGGAGGATCAATCACTTTGAAAACAGCAGACTGTCAAGGATACATTGCCAGGGACCTTCCACACTCCTTCAGCATGGAAAGAGTGGAATCCCAAGGGTGGGAGGGATGAGGGAGTCTGCAAGGTATAACTAAGACCTTTCTCCCTATAGTCAGTGTCACTACCTGGGGGTCTAGCAATCAGGCTGTAGGCGACGAGAGATTTCTTGTGGAGAACCCCCCCACTTCAGGATTGTAAGATACGGTTCTGTCTTTTTTCTCTTTTTATTTTATTTCTGAAATTTGCATTTAATCGTTGTGTGTACTTTTAAAATCATTGTAATGTCTTGTAACCATTTTGTTTAAAGCTCTGTAGTATTTCTAGGAATAAATAATACATATTCCCAGTTCTGGTTCTGTGTTCCTAAGACTCATTAGCCTCAGGAGAGAAAGGCTGGAAAACGTTACCATTGTTATCTTGTATTGTGTGGTCAGGGGCAAGCCAAGCCGCCCCTTGCGCAATTTCAGGCGCTAAAATCAGGTTTTGGCTGGTGGCAGTGTACCTCAAGGAAAGGACCCGAGTGTCCTGAGTGAACCCCAGTCACGGCCGGCGCTGCTCAGATTGACGTATCGGAGCAGGCGACCGGTGGGTCCGTGACACTGTGTTTCACAGGTTATGAAAAACCTTTTGTGCAAACAACACCAGTAAAGCATTTGATCTAATGACTTAACTAGAGTTTTATGTTAGTTTGCAGTGAACGTTCACAGAGGTTAAATGATGTATAATACAGTGGACTCCCCCCTGTTCTTTTCTAATAGAGAAATGACAGATGGGCATTGAACGGCTCCACAAAGGACCAAATGCCCCTTCTCACATTGTTCCCCTGTCTATGTCATAGAGCGAACAGAACATGCATTAATAGGAAATGAAGTGGAAAAAGCAGGTGCTGCTGTAAAGTTCTGCAGATGGGACACCGATACTGGCTTCTTTTAACACTATATACAGACTGTCCACATCATTTTCTTTTTATTATTTGGAAAACATTTCAGTGCACATATGGTATAGGAAGTTCTAAACTTATGAAGCGAGTGTTGTTCCTGGTAATTTGTAATGTATATTTTTACTGCATTTAACTTTTAAATAACAGTAAATAAAGGCAGATAGTGGCTATTGTGTTACTGTGTAAAGGGCCCCATACATCAGCAATTAATTGTGACAATTTTCAGATATGGAGATGACTGCCACAATTAATTTTAGATGTGTGGGCTCCCCCTTTTGGCAATCCCAATCAACATCTCCAATCGATTGCTTAATCAGGTTTTTAAACATGTTTAATAATCTGGTATTATCTGCAGATCTTTTTTATATGTGTGGGCATTCCCAATTCGTCTTCTTCATCTATTTACATTATGAACAGCAATCGATTGGGCAATTTCCAGATATGAAGATGCAATCTTTAGATTGTAAAAATCTGCTAATCACTGAAATAAATCTGTAATGTGTGGGCAAAGTCAGATAGATTGTAAACTCCATTTATCTGGCCAAAAAATCCCTGTATCTGGAAATCCATAAATTGTGATTGCTGATGTATGGGGCCCATTATTGTGCACATACGGCTGCCAAATACATATATGGATTGATATGAACACAAACGGGCACAAACGAGTACCAACGGCTACGACATTGGAAATTACGGTACTTATGTATTATCTGGACTCCCATGTTAAATGCACCCCATTTTTTCATACCCCTACTATCCAACTACGCATGGAGTTGATATTATATAGTGTGGCGAGCGCAGAGAGCCACCGTGCCCGAAGCGTGGCGAGCGCAGCGAGCCCCGCGATGGGACGCGGTCTCATAAGAAAAACGGGAGCCCAGATATTACATAAGTACCGAAATTACTAATGAGGAGAATACGTCAGCTTTGTAAATTTGTCGTATTCACCATTTGTATTTTCCGAGTTGTATACGGCCGATCCCGTTTGTACCTGTTTGTACGGGGATCAGCTGTATATGGCTGGCTTAGTAAATTTCCCCCAATGATTTGTGAGCTTTTATGTAAGCTTTGTGGGTAGTAAGGGGATGTCACAGCTACTATGTGTGAGTGCTGCGGCAAAGGCAGATGGCTGCGGGAGGTGAGAGGGATAGAGGTGCCACCCCCGCTATGTTTTGGGGGGGAGAGGGGGATTGCGGATGCATGTGTAAGGTGGAAGAGGGAGGTGTCATATCCCAACTGGTGTGTGTGGTGGTGGGGTGGGGGTGTCGGATGCTGGTTGGTGTGTGGAGCGGGGGGGGGGGGGGCAGGTAAGGGATAGTGGCTGATGTGATGTGGAGTTTGGGAGGGAGGTGTTGGATGGCAGCTGGTGTGATTTGGAGCGGGAGGGGGGGGAGGTGTCAGATGCCAGCTGGTGTATGTGGAGTGGGGGTGGTGGTGTTTGTGCTAGCCATGTTGTGTTCTTAGGCCAGGGGTGGGGGGTTTATCGTCCTGCCTGTGAGGTGCTGTCCAGGTGCTGTACTGGAGGAATGGCCACTGCTGTGTGCTTGGGGTAAGGGGGATATAGGACAGCTGCTGTGTGTGTTGACGGCAGGTGCTTAACAATGCCTCCCAAATTTCAGGTCCCGTGATCAGGGGCGCCTGCTTGGCGCACCCAAAAATGTGGTGTGGTCTAAGCATGAGCCCCCATCTTTCAGCACTATGGGGGCATGACTAGCTCTCTGTGAGCTTCTAGCCATGTCACCAGCCCCTCTGCTTCATGGTCTATTCCCTGCTGCTGAGCAGAGCAGTGGCAGGCAGGGGGGATCCCAGATGCCTGTGTGTATTGGGTACACTCTGTGTGATACATAAATATTAGAGGGGCTGCCTGTTCTGTATTGGGTTTTCTCTGTGTGACACATGATAATTACAGGCGCTGTCTGTGTATTGGGTACACTGTGTGACACATAATAACATGGGCTGCCTGCTGTGTATTGGGTACACTGTGTGACACATAATAACAGGGGCTGCCTGCTGTGTATTGGGTACACTGTGTGACACATAATAACAGGGGCTGCCTGCTGTGTATTGGGTACACTGTGTGACACATAATAACAGGGGCTGCCTGCTGTGTATTGGGTACACTGTGTGACACATAATAACAGGGGCTGCCTGCTGTGTATTGGGTACACTGTGTGACACATAATAACAGGGGCTGCCTGCTGTGTATTGGGTACACTGTGTGACACATAATAACAGGGGCTGCCTGCTGTGTATTGGGTACACTGTGTGACACATAATAACAGGGGCTGCCTGCTGTGTATTGGGTATGCTCACTAAGACACCATTTTTTCACTACAGAAAAATAATGGAGAAAACTTGGAGGATAAAATAGGGAAAGACCAAGACCCACTTCCTCTTATTGCTGAAGCTGCCGCCACTAGTCATGACATAGACGATGAAAGGCCATCAACGTCGTCTGCCAAAGCAGAATCCCAATATCATAGTAGAGGGCATTTCAAATCCAAAAAGCCAACGTTCAGTAAAATGACCAAAAAAAAATAATTTAAATCATCTGAGGAGAAACGTAAACTTGCCAATATGCCATTTCCAACACGGAGTGGCAAGGAATGGCTAAGGCACTGGCCTATGTTCATAACTACTGGTTCAGCTTCACATGACGATGGAAGCCCTCCCCCTCTCAAAATGAAAATAAAAAATAAGCTGGTAAAAAGCACAGCACAAAACTTTACATTCTAAGATGGTATCACAAATCCCCAAGGAGACTTCAAGTGTGTTGGTGGTTACAATGCCTGACATTCCCAACACTAGATGGGAAGTGTTGTTCCAGCATTTGCCCTCTGCAAATGCTGGAAGGAGCACACACAATACAGTTCCTGATATTGTGATTGATGGTGTCACTGTTGAAGTACACCAGGAGGAGGATATTGATGTAGCTGGTGCTGAGGAGGACATAGATGTAGCTGGTACTGTGGAAGTTAATTACAAGGATTTTGATGGTGATGTGGTTTGTTTAAATCAGGCACTGGGCAAGACAATTGTTGTTCATGGGTGTAAAAGCCCATCAACATGCCTGGGCAGAATACCAAAACATCCACTTCATGTGTCTGGAAATATTTGTACCCCAATCCGGACAACAACTGTGTCACCATATGTAGTACCATATGTGAAGGTAATCTTAGTAGGGGTAAGGATGTTAACCACCTAGGAACATCCACCCTATCACATCATCTACAGTGCGTTCATCATAAGTTACTATCAAGTCCTGACACTTAGGCTAAGAGCGTAAGCAGTCCAGTGACAGCTAAATCCCTTTGTCCTCCTGTTGTATCCAAGCGCCTGCAATCCACACCACCAATTCCCTTCTCATCAATTTCCTCCTCAATTAGGATGGAAAGTACTCCTTCAGCCCATGTCACTGGCATGACTGACTACTCTCCGATCCGGGGAGGATATTACAGTGCTACATCTACTGCTGCTGCTGCTGCTGGGAGTCATTCATCAATCCAGAGAGGAAATCGCAACACCAGTACTTTTACTAAGCAACTGACCATCCAACAGTCCTTTGTGAGGAAGTATGACAGCAGTCATCCTATTGCAACTACGGCATTGACAATTATGTTGGTGTTAGACGTTCGTCCAGTATCCACCATAAGTACAGTGAATTTTGACAATTTATGGAGGTAGAGTGTCCCGGTACCAAATCCCATCTCGATTAGGCAGGTGATACCCAGGATGTACAAAGTGTTGAGATTTTACAACAGACTTGATATGCAATAATACTGGAGGGACAGCAGGTGGAGCTGTCATGCATATGTGCATGTATTTTAGTATCTGTGTTGTATATTGTACTTGTTTGTTCCTGTGTGTGATGGAGTAGATCTGAATGTGACATGAAGGTGAGATGGAGCATGCAGTGATTGCTGCTCATATACAGTTAGCTTGTTCTGATTAAGTTTGTATTATGTATTCAGTTTCATTATATAAACAAGTTTTACTACAAAGAGCTTTCTGATGTGTGTGCCTGTGATTGAAGCAAAACTCCAGAGGTGATCCTGACAGATGGGTAAAGCACTCTATGCCAATACAGAGACATTTTAGAGAAACTGAGGGAAATCATCGCACAATGGCTTACCCCACTTATACTCTCCAGGGGATTTGTGGTATTTGATAACACCATCAATATTGTGTGGGCATTAAATCTGGGCAAATTCTAGCATGTCCCATGTTTTGCCCACACAATAAATTTGGTGGTGCAGCATTTCCTATATATACCATTTCCATTACAATCTATAAATTGCAGCAGGGCCCTCTAACCCCCAAGTCTGTCTGTTGTTACCCAGTTTGTTTTATCACTGACTACTATTGTAAAGCGCAACGGAATCTGCTGAGCTATATAAGAAACTGTAAATAAATAAATAAATTTCCTGAAAAGCGACAGAGGTGTGCAGGAGATGCTTGCGGTGGCCTGCAAAATTGAACCATTTTGCTATTGCCTGCAGAAGTCTGGAGCACCAGCAAACCCAATCACCTTAAACAAGAGGTAGTGACAAGGTAAAACTCTACCCTCTATATGCTGCAGAGAATGGAAGAGGAGCAAAAGGCAATTCAAAGCTACACAGTCACCTATGACATAGGCAAAGGAGGGGAGATGTACCTTACTCAAGCACAGGGTTTCTGAGTCATGGGGTAAGCAAAAGAATTGTCAAAGGATCTGTGGGAAAAGGTAATAGAACTGAATAAAAAAGGAAAGGGATATACAAAGATATCCAAGCAATTGAGAATGCCAATCAGCAGTGTTCAAACTCTAATTAGGAAGTGGAAAATGAGGGATTCTGTGGAAACCAAAGCAAGCACTTTCAGGTAGACCAAAAAAAATTTCAGCCACGACTGACAGGAAAATTGTTTGGGATGCAAAGAAAAATCCACAAATAACCTCAGCTGAAATACAGCTGAAGATGCTTTGCAAACCAGCATGCCTGCAGCCTGATGTAACCCTCTCCCAGTCAAGATGCAATGAGTTTGCTAAATTCTTCATCAATCTATCATCTGGGCTGGAATCCCCACAGTGACACCAAAGGAGTACCAACATGCCAAGCCTGCCAGTGTAAGACACCTGCCTTCATGGGACATCTTTGACCAAGTGGATACATTGCTGGAATTTCCAGACTCTTGCGTCCCTCTTTCTGTGATCTGGGCCCTGCCCCATCCAAGCTTCTTTTAGGGTATATAGAAATAATTGGCCCTGTATTAGCAAAAAGAGTTCAATGCTCTTTGCAGACAGGCGTTTTTCTTGAACCACTAAAGGAAGCAATAGTCAGACCACTTCTTAAAAAATCTAATTTAGACCCTATATGCATGACCAACTACAGGCCAGTATCAAATCTACCTTTTCTGGGAAAGGTTATTGAGAAAGTGGTTGCAGCTCAACTAGAGCCCCACTTGTCAACCCATGACATTCATGATCCATTCCAGTCAGGATTCAGGAGAAGACATAGCACAGAAACATCTCTGGTATGTGTGCTCAATGATCTTCTAATACCAAGGGATAGAGGAGACTGTTCAATCATAATCCTTCTGGACCTCTCTGCAGCATTTGACACCGTTGACCATGGGATTCTAAATGAGCGCCTGAAGAATTTCTGTAGTCTGGTTGGAACAGTCCTTAGCTGCTTCAAATAATTTCTCACTGGCAGGTCACAGAGAGTTTCATCAGGAGTATACTCTTCACCACCAGTGCCTATACTATCTCCCATGCTTTTTGCAGTATACATGATTCCACTGGGTGACATATTCAGACGTCATGGCCTGGTCTACCACTGCTATGCAGATGATACAAAACTGTACCTGTCCTTTGCTCCAGGCACTGATAACACAATAACAATCTTAAATGGCTGTCTAGCTGAGCTCCAGGAGTGGATGAGTGCCAGTTGGCTGAGACTGAACCTAGATAAAAGTTCTGATAATAAATCATAGGACAAGGCAGCAGCATAGCCAACTGACAGGTCTTACCCTGGGGGGCACAGGACTAAAAACTCTGATCATGTGTGGAATCTTGGTGTTGTCCTAGATAGTGGCCAGACACTTCAAAATCAGGTGTCAGCCACAATCAAATGCTCTTTCTATCATCTAAGGAACATAGACTACTGCAATGCTCGCTACCTGGGTCTCCCAAAAACACAATTGCACCACTTGCAGCTGGTAGAAAAAGCAGTCACCAGACTATTAACTAACCAGCCCCACTCCTGCCACATAACTCCCATTCTCTACACCCTTCACTGGCTACCTGTAAAATGGCAAATCTTTTTCAAGATTGGCTTACTCACTTTCAAGGCCCTACATGACCAGGGCCCAAGGTACCTGCAGCAGCTTCTGATTCTTTACTGTTTTTACTTGATCACTACGATCCGCTGAAGAAGGACTACTAACAGTACCCAGAATTTCCATGAATTCATCTGGAGGTCGAGCTTTCAACTTTGATGCTACAACTCTCAAAACCTCTGGAACTAAGTCATTTGGAGTGATGAGACCAATGGAACTTTTTGGCCACAACCATACATGTTACATTTGGAGAAAGTCAACAAGGCCTATGATGAAAGGTACACCATTCCTACTGTGGAACACGGAGGTGGATCACTGATGTTTTTGGGATGTGTACAAAGGCACTGGAAACTTGGTCAAAATTGATGGTAAGATGAATGCAGCATGTTATCAGAAAATACTGGAGGAAAATTTGCACTCATCCACCTGGAAGCTGCGCGTGGGATGTACTTGGACATTACAACATGACAATGATCCAAAACACAAGGCCAAGTCGACCTGTCATTGGCTACAGTAGAATAAAGTAAAGGCTGGAGTATCCATCTCAGTATCCTGACCTCAATTTCATTGAGCCACTCTGGAGAGATCTCAAACGTGTAGTTCATGCAACACAGCCCAAGAATTAACAGGAACTGGAGGCTTTTTGCCAAGATGAATGGGCAGCTTTACCATCTGAGAAAATAACGGGTACTTCTTTACTTTCACGGCGCCAGCATGGCCCCGCGCGTCAGAGTCCCCTTGCGGGGCTCGCTTCGCTCGCCCACGCTGCGGGCTCGGTGGCTCGCTACGCTCGCCACACTAATTAGAATCAACTCCATGCCAACATGGATAGTGGAGGTATGAACTATCCATGTTGGCATGGCGTTAACTTTGTTTATTTTACTTAGTTTGTGGCGAGCGTAACCCGGAAGTAGCGCGGCGCCATGCTGGCGCTGCGAAAGTAAAGAAGTACCAATAACGAGAGTCATTCACAACTACCACAAAAGACTTCAAGCTGTCATTGATGTTAAAGGAATCAATACACGGTATTTAGAACTGGTGTATGTAAACTTTTGATCAGGGTCATTTGGGTAGTTTCTGTTGTCATTATGATTTACAAAGAGTACACACAGTTGTTTGACAATAAATGGCTTCACCCAACCACTAACCATGAGTGAAAGAAAAGTTTGTAAGTTATCATTCATTCGTCATAATAATGGGGGATTTCAATAACATCATGGATCCAATATTGGATAGAAAAAGTGTGGGGAGTGCTGGGGGAGCGAGGCGGAGAACTGGTTTCGCTGATATGATAAAAGAGATGGGGCTGAGGGATGCTTGGAGGGAAAAATTCCCAGATGGGCAACAATACTCCTGTTTCTCTAGCACGTTTAACTCCTTCTCAAGGATCGATATGGCTCTGGTAACAGAAGAATTGATCCCTAGTATTCAGGAAATTAACTATCTAACACGAGGCATATCAGACCATTCCCCGCTAGTATGCAAAATAGACCTGGGAGAGAGAAAGGGCTATTCATTCTGGAAACTAAACACGTTTTGGCTAACACAATTTGAGTCAGGGGAGGAATGGGAGGACAGGTGGCTTGAATTCCTTTCGGTTAATAATGGTTCTGCTCCAGTAGAGATTATATGGGACGCTTTTAAAGCCAACATTAGAGGAACTTTAATAAGAAATATAGCCGGTCTTAAGGCATCAATCATAGCCAAAGAGAGGAAATTGGAAGCTATTTGCTGTAGTCTAGAAACTAAATACCTCCAGGATAATAAAGAGGAAAATAAAATTAGATGGAAGGAGGCCCAAGAAGTATGGCTTCAATGCCTATCTGATAAAGAGAAGTACCGGGAATTATATGCAGGCCATAGGAGATACCTAGATGGGGACAGACCTGGAAGCTTCCTCGCAGGTATTGTCAGACAGGACAGATCAGCCAATACAGTGACGGAGATTAAAGTAAGTGGGGGGAGCTCAGTCTTCCAAACCCCGGATATAGCTGAAAAATTTATGCAGTTCTACCACCAACTATATAAGTCTTCCCAGGTACATACAGCAGCAGAAACCCGTAGCTACTTGTCCACTATAAGTCACCCTACTTTGTCGTCAACTTCAAGGGAGGTATTGGATGCTCCCATTACTGTAAAAGAGATAGAAGATGCAATAGCTGCAATTCCAGGAGGCAAAGCCCCAGGGATGGATGGGATTCCCCAGGAATTGTATAAAAAACATAGAAATTTTTTTTCTTGTGAATTCCTGGCCTTATTCAATGATATGTACAAATATAATAAACTCCCCGCTTCAATGTCTGAGGCTCTGATAACAGTGATTCTAAAAAGGATAAAGATCCTAAAGAAGTCGAATCCTATAGGCCAATTTCATTATTGACTAATGATGTAAAAATTCTAGCTAAAGTATTATCAAACAGGTTAAACCAAGTTATAGAAGAGGTGATACATAGGGATCAGGCAGGCTTTATGCCCGGAAGGTCCACAACTTCCAACCTGAGAAGGCTATTTCTACACCTACAGGCCCAGCAAGATGGTATGAAGGATGCGGCCGTTATCACACTTGATGCGGCCAAAGCCTTCGATACCATAGAATGGGGTTATTTATGGGAAGTTATGGACTGGGTGGGGATTGGCCCAGTATTCATTAACTGGACAAAGCTCCTATACCAGTCTCCAACAGCAAGAGTTTCAGTTAATAGCTATATCTCCCCTAATTTTGAGATTAAGAGGGGTACACGTCAGGGGTGCCCGATGTCCCCTGGCCTCTTTGCTATGGCCATTGAGCCTTTGGCATGCCTCATAAGGGAAAGTACAAAAATTAACGGTATTAAGATCGGAATAAGGGAGGACAGGATTGCATTATATGCGGATGACATCCTTTTGTTTGTGAATAATCACCTTGAGGCAGTGCCGGAGGTGGTTGGGATGGTGGAGAGGTTTGGGGGACACTCGGGACTCAAGATTAACTGGAATAAGTCAGGCATTCTGCCCCTGGAGGGACCCTGCCCGCCAGTGGTGGTTACCCCGAGCCCTCTAAAATGGGTTGAGGAGTTCCTGTATTTGGGCATTTGGGTGGCAAGAGATGCCCTCAAATTCGAGGAGCTAAACATAACCCCACAAATAGAGTACATAAAATCTAAAATCGAACCATGGGGCCGACTCCCGCTTACAGTCACTGGAAGGGTGAATCTCGTGAAAATGGTTGTGCAGCCGAAGGTTCTGTATGTGCTTCAGCACTTCCCCGTATACCTTCCACGACGAATATTTCGGCAAATAGAGGGGTTAATTTCCTCCCTGATATGGTCCAATAAGAGACCTAGATTAAAACTAAAAACCCTTACTAGGCCAAAGGGGGAGGGTGGGCTGGCACTGCCGAACCTTTGGCTGTATTATCTCACAGCACAAATAGCTCACTTAAAAAACTTGATTCAAGGGGAGCCCAGAGATGACAGCATGGTAGAACTGGTTAAAATTCTGTCCACAGGGCATACACCTCTGCAGTTACTGCTGAGTGGAAATATGAAACGCAAATGGCCACCAATAGTTAAGCAGTTGATTCTAGTGTGGAAGCAAGTGGAGGGACTACTGGGGAGCCAGGGCATAGACCCAGAAACACCTCTTAATAATGCTAAAGTTCTAACACAACTAAAGAAACTGCAAGTGAGGAAAGTCTGGGAAGAGAAGGGAATTAGTGACCTAGGACAATTATATGAGAATGAGCAATTTAGGTCCTTCCAGTCATTAAAGATGGAATTTTCACTTCCTAATAAATACTTGTTCAGGTACATACAACTGCGACATGCTTGTAATACCCAATTTGGTGAAGACACCCCTAATCTGGAATCCTCCCTGACTAAAAAGCTGCTAATAAGAAGCCCTAGGAGACATGAAGTGTCCTATCTGTATGGGGCCCTCTGTCAGGAACTCCATGATGATGGATTAGTGGAGTTGAAAAACAAGTGGGAGGTCGATATAGGACCCATCTCAATGGAGGATTGGCAGGGGGCTTTAGCAGATATACGCTTAGCAACTAACCAAGCGAGTCTACAACAGATCCAGCTCTATATAGTGCATAGAACCTATATGACCTCAGAATTACTGCACAGGATAGGAGGAAGGGAAAATGCCAACTGTCCTAAGTGTATAGGGAATATAGGATCATTTTGGCACTTAATTTGGGCATGCCCGGAAGTAGCTGGGTTCTGGGAAGCCGTAATTAAAGAACTGAGCGCCATAGGAATTCCTAAAGAAATATGTACGCCCCGAGCCTGCATACTGTCTATCACTCAAAGGGGGCCAATGGATAAGTACCAGAAACAATTCTTTATCATTGCAATCACGCTGGCAAAAACCTGTATAGCGAGAAGATGGTTAGCTAAAGAAGGCCCAGATATAGGTACATGGAAAGCTCTGGTCAAGACTACCATGTCACATGAAAAATTTACACATCTAGCAAGAGGTACAGTACCTACATTTTACAAGGTATGGAGTAACTGGAGGAAAGGGCAGGAAAATGTACCTTAGAAGCAGAATACAGATAGGATGGAATAGCGTAATCTGGAGACAGAGTAGTTAAGAACAAGGAAATAGGAGTCAACCTAACGAGGGAGGGAGAGGGAGGGAGGGGAGGGAATGGAGAATTATTATGTTAGGAAGTAAGTTAAATTGTTTGTTGGGATGTAAAGGGATAACCACGAAGACTACTTGGTGACCAGAAGCTGAAGGCAATAGATTAGGATGCAATGACAATCTCTGCTATGAAACTAATTGTACTGATTAAGATAATATGGAAATTGCATGTCGAGCTCCACGGCTCTCTAATAAAGATAAGGATAAGGATAAGATATTAACACTAAAATATAAATCACGTAATAAATACATGTGAACACTGTAAATAAATATGAATATAAACACGTATAACTGGATACAACCGAGATGTGTCCTTCTTATATACACCTGGTTGTGCTATTTGTAAATTGAGAATAGAAATAGAAATAAAGCTCACTGTAAACACGGAATAAAATAATGGAAGAATCACGCACAGTGAAATTAGAGATCACGACACTAGTTTAAGTATACGACGATAGAGTATAAACACAATAGACACCTAAACCACTTGGTAAAAAAAGGGAAGAGAGACGGAGGATCTCGATATGCGACAAAATGGAAAATTGTAAAATTGAATTATGAAATATGTTAAATGACTACTGCCCGGACAACAAATGGTTAAAAATGTATAATGTAATGCCTTTTTTATATATCTTTTAAAAGAAAAAATGAATAAATAAAGTATGAATTTAAAAAAAGTTATCATTCATATTCTCTGACAAATGGGCAGAAAACCACAAATTCTGCTAGGGTATGTAAACTTATGAGAACAACTGTGTATGTATGTATATACAGTGGTCAAAGTGGGCCGGTATGCAGCGGTATGGCATACCAGCACTTTGTTTCCACTGACCCAGGGAAGAATTTTTATTAAATAAAAAGTGTACAGCAGGAGGGTGCTGCTCCGCATCCCGCCACTTGTCCCCAGCGGGTTACCTGTGGAGAGCAGTGGCTCACGTCCCTGCTTCCATCGGAGCCCGGTCCCCCTCCCCCCCGCCTGAGCAGCTAGTGCTGCTCCCCATCCCCCCGCTTGTCCCCACCGGGTTACCTGTGGGGAGCAGCGGCTCTCATCCCTGCTTCCATCGGAGCCCGGTCCCGCCCCGCGCCGCAGCCGCCGCTGGAACTCAGCTCGATGCTGCGGGAGTCTGGCCCTCATGCCTGCCGCTGCATGAACCAGGCTCTCTCTCTCCCACCGCTGCAGCCCCACTCTCCACCACAGGAGCATGGCTCTCCTATCTGGCACCGCGGACGGAAGCTGGGTTCTCTTGATATTGCTGCAGGAGCCCGGCTCTCCTCACTGCTGCCCTCTCCCACCCTTCAACCCCCTCACTCTGCATACCCTTAGTTCTCACCCTACACCCTGCACCACCCCTCTCTCATGCTGCATCACCCTGCATCCTCTCCCACCCTGCACCCCCTTTGCCCCTGCATCCCCTCTCACCCTGTAGCTCTCTCTGCATCCCTGTCCCCAATATGTTCTTCTGCCCTCTCTCCTGGTACTGCTCTCCCACAATAAATTACTCTCCCATCCAGTGGTGGTAAGCCCCCTTTGCAACGAACAACATCCTTGGCATCGAGTTTGAGGACCTGGCATCAAGCAGGAAGCCCCCGGAATCAATCATGTAACTTCAGGCATTGAGAAAGAACCCCTCTAGCAATGAGTATGTTGGTAAGTGGCACTTATGTGCCATAATATGTAATGGGCATCTCAGTGTGTGGCATAACTGTAATGGGCATCACATGGTGTGTGGCAAATGTATATTGGGCATCACGGTGTCTGTCACTTTCTCTCTGTGTTCCCGCTGTCAGTCTCTCTCTGCTGTCACTCTGTCCATTTGTCCTTGCTGTCCTTGAATTTTAGCTCATACAGTGTGGCACAATGTGCAAGGGGCACTAGTACTAGATAGTATAAGGGGTCCTAGTAGTGTGGTATATAAGGGCCATGTGGTATGGTACGCTACACTTAAAGGCACGCCCCATTTTTCAGTGACCACGCCCCCTTTTCCGGAGAGCGCGCATAAATAAATCCTTTATTTTTTCATACCCCCACTTTAAAATTTCCAATTCGAGCACTGTATATATATATATATATATATATATATATATATATATATATATATATATATATAACAAAGGATATAAGAATATAACAAAGATAAGTATATAGCAAATATATAAGACTTCATCAATGATCTGTTATACAGATGTGGATACATATGTGTCCACATGCGTCTTGGTTTTATTGTGCCATGTATGGGACACCTTACCTTGGACTCTGCAAAAATTATGCTTTGTGATTTTTCAAAAACTTTGCTTCTCTAATCTTTTACTTTATACAAATTCTACTGCTGCAGTAATTTTTTAGAATCCATCTACTTGCTACATTTGGAAAAACAGCTAAGCCGTGTTTTACATGTTGTGACAAATTGGTTGTGTTGGACCTTCCCACACTACACCTCTCTAGAAGGAGACGCTGCTTCCATTTTCAAAAACAACAGTTTTCTTCTTTTTTTTCTTTTGATTGCTATTACAATTTGATTGACTTTTAAAGTGTCACCATTTATTGTTTTTTTTTTCTAGAAGTCTCCATTTTTTGTACATTTAATTTATTTAGTAATATTTACTTGGTACAATTTTATATGCTATTCTTTTATTTTTTTCTGGTAAATTAAATGCATTTTATACTTTATCTAATATGACAGTCAGAATTTTATAGAAACTTATGCTGTGTACACACGGTGAGATTTGACATTAGATTTTGACTATATAGTCGAAATCGTATGCAGATCACACAGGTTTTTTTTCCTTGCGATCCCGATGCGATCTCCCGGGACAGCACAAATCGAAACCCAGATAAACAGGGCAGCAATGACTATATAGTGCAAATCTAATGTAGAGAGAGAGAATTGTATGTAAATAGTACAGAGATAGCAAAGATTGTATAGCACTCGAATATTAAATCGAATAGCAACGGAATCTCACCGTGTGTACACACCATAAAACACCTAAGGTCGCTACTTCTATTGCTGTGTGTTTTTCTATCTATCTTTCTACACACGGTGAGATTCCCTTGCTATTTGACTTAAGATTCGAGTGCTATGCAATCTTTGCTACAGTATCTCTGTACTATTTACATACAATTCATACAATCTGCATTAGATTTGCACTATATAGTCATTGCTGCCCTGTCTATCTGGGTTTCGATTTGTGCTGTTGCAGGAGCGCGCATCGGGATCGCAAGGTAAAAAACCTGTACAATCTGCATGCGATTTTGACTATATAGTCAAAATCTAATGTCAAATCTCACCGTGTGTGCACAGCATACTGTATCTGTCTATCTATCTATTTTATCTACCAGTATATATGTTTCACATAAAGTAACACAAATAGAAAAGTGTAATAATTTGCAGTTAAAACAAATGTGAATTTAGCATCTTCATAACTGTAACAGTTTAAACATTTTAACAATTTGTTTAGTTCATTTTTACTAATGTGCAGAGATTATTTGACTAACATATTTAGGTATGTTTTTCCATCATAGATCACAGGATTAGCATCGCAAGGATGTGACAGATAATAACTGCAGGACAGCACAGTCCAGAGCAATCTTGTGTGGACCCTCCCTTCAAGTGATGCGTCTGAGGAATAGTTTGCTAGTAGGCGGGGAACTGGTTCATCAAGAACAGGACTGACACCAACATAAACAGCCGTGCACTCCACACACACACACAGCTCTGACACCAAGAGGGCTTACACCGACATACACTGCCCGGCACTCCACACACAGGACTCAGCTCAGGACACAACCAACCCTGCATCTTACACAAAGGACAAATGCACAGAGGAAAGTTTGATTCCCACACACAGCTCTCCTTCCTTACACTGAACTTCCTCTCATGAATACATGGCTCAGAAAAACACATAGGATGCTGCAAAAGGACTTTAAGTGTCACCAATAATAGGATATCTGTGGCACTACACAGATATGACACATTCACAAGTTGCACACATTATTCCAGGCTCACTAATGTAAACAAGAACAACACAAAAGTTCAAGATGCTTAAAGTTTGTATAGCCACAGAGAGATGAGTGTTTGCATGGAACACATCAGCCATTTATTTTCCCACCGTACAGAGGACGTGACCCCCACATACATTCACCCGAGGATGCACAGGAACCCGTGATCTGAGCATGGAGCTCTTGGATGACCCATACAACCCACTCAGGCCGGCTCGCAGGACACAGTGGCTGGTCAGTGTCCTGGCTCATCACTATGGTATGGACCAGGGGCTGGAGAATGAGATTATCGTGCTAGCCACTGGGCTTGACCAGTACCTGCAGGAGGTCTTCCATCACCTGGACTGGCAAGGTGAGGGTACCATCTCCAGGGAGGACTTCCATACTTTGTGTAAGGTGCTGGAGTTGGAGCCGGGCATAGAGGAGTGTGAGGAGCTTCTGGACAATCTCCCAGAGCGCCTCACCTTTCGCCACTTCCATGCCAGGCTGTGTGGCTACTTCAGCTCTAAAGCAGGGGCACCCCGTCTGCCCATGGGGCAGGAAAGCGAGCACATTCAGGCTCAGATCCGGCTGCGTAGCCCATTGAGGAGGAGGAAGTGCCCAAGTGTGACGGGACAGCCAGGAGCAGTGGATGAGCTCCAGATGCTGGAGGATGAGAACCACAGTCTCAGGGAGTTGGTGGAGGACATGAGGGCGGCGCTGCAGAGCAGTGATGCCCGCTGCTTGGCACTGCAGGTGAGGGGCTGATAAAAGTTTATGAAGAAAACTATTTGATAAAAGGTTTAGAACAAAGATTGATGATATGTGGCTCTCCAGTGGTGACGGACTTAAAATCCAGCAAAATTGGTAGGGCATGCTGGGACTTGTGGTTCCAAAAGCAGCTGCAGAGCCACAGATTGTCTAATCCTGATCTAAAAAGATCACAAGAAGTGCAACTTTACTCAGTATTCATAACTTGCACTGTGATGAAAAAGGCGTAGGGCATAATTTACGAAGATGTGTATTCTACTTCACATGAGATGTTGCTATGCTATGGGCAACCAATCAGAATCTACTTATTTTTTTAGCACCCTCTAGATAGAAGATAGTAGACAGGATCTGACTGGTTGCCCACAGCAACATCACATGTGAAGTAGAATACACATCTTAGTAAATTTCCCCCATAAAGTGCTTAGCAAAAAACTACAAATAATTCTAACATAAAAATGAATTACAGATATTGAGTATACTATACAGAACAAAATAAGTAATATTAGTGTTTGGAGTCTTTCTATTGGTCCATTTAATAATTAGCTATTAAATGATAATTTGCAAGATTATGAGCATGTACCAAAATGTTTCTGGGCATGTAGAAATGACACGATTAGACATCCATGTGTACTTTGCCTACTGTATCTGAATGAATGACTACTGTTTGCCATCGTGCCAGTTTCTTACTTACTAGAGGGCTTTGGTAATTGGTTTGGCAGAACATACTGCAGGGAAAGAATCCCTTAATATAATATTGTGGGAATACGCTCAAACAAACTATTGACAGAAACGTTTATGGTAGTGTGTAAATATTGCAAAACCACTTAAAAAAATTCGTTCTCCTATTCAACCAGATGCTTATTTAAATGAGACTGGACCGTTAATAGCACTGTGTGTGTGTGTGTGGAGGTGTGGTGTGTTTATGTGTGTGTGTGTTTGTGTGTATACACATAGACAGTTTGGACCTTATTCATGTCGGATCGCAAGTGCCGCTCCTTTGCACTGGGACTGATGTTTTTTTATTGCGCTTGTTGCGTGCGGCCACGGTGAACAGATTGTTCGCTGGGTGCATGCAAGCAACCTTGCGGGCGGGGGGGCCGAGAGGGCTGTGGGGCAGCAGCTGCCCTATTATCATATGGGAATGTCCAGCGTTTCATGGGTATTCCCCATGAGAACGCTGAGCATTGTCATGCTAATGAGGCATGACGGACAGGCAGGGGGCGGGCAGCTGAGATCACCGGATGTCAGCTGCCCGTCTACTTCCTCCCGAGCAGACACGCATCTGTAAGGTTGGTCTGAAGCAACCTTACATATGCGTGAGCCTTCGCCATCATTCGATGGTCGGCGGCCTTCAAATGATGGGGGCGGATCCCACCAGGCTGCGAATGGATGTTACTGTGTAACATCCATTCAGATGCCCTGCATGCGAATTTACCTGGTGAACGGGTGGCGGCCAGACACCATTGGAAAGGCAGGGATTGGTGGACTCGCAAGGCTGCAAATTTGCAGCCTTGCGAATCAACCAGAATACCCCCCTATGTGTGTGAATCAGCGGCACTGCACAATGGTCTTGCGACAGCAGTCTTGATGAGAATTTATTGACAGGAATAATTGACAGGGAGCCAGCGTTTGGGTGAGTTGGGGGGGGGGGGGGGTCTGAAAAAACACAGGTGTATGTTGGACTGTTTTCTGGGTTTCGTTTAAGTGTTGCGTTACATATTCAATTGCAGTAGGAGAGGTGAAGGCTTTTTAAATGAGACACCCCATCTAAAAACAGCATAGACTTGCTCATGGATCTGATGTGATTTCCTAATTTTTGTATATAAGTGGCCGATATGAGACACCAGCAGTAACATCTGAGTGATTAACAAACACACTATGGGCCTGACCAGGGATTACTAGCATCAAACCCCTGAATCAGGCCCAGTATCTTGACATGGCATTGCCTATGCCCTCACATGTCAACTCTTATTACATAGCCACTTGTGCGTGGATTGCCAGAATTCCTCGCCAGCAGTCTGGCTACTGGTGAGGGGAGAATTGAGCAGCCTCAGTTAAATTGCAGGCAAAATGCTTTGTAATCATTGCAATATGCAGCAATATGTAATCATTGCAATATGCAGCAATATGGAATGTGGCAACATAAACACCCACAGTCATTAGACCCCTGTAACAGAAGAACAGCATAAATATTACATCCTTCATAAACAACAGGTACTTTGTAAGGCACTACAGTTTATAGTTATATACACTTTTGGCCTAATTCAGACCTGATCGCAGGGCACATTTTGTTAGCAAACGGGCAAAACCACGTGCACTGCATACCTGCAGGTATACTGGGTACACACACAAAGATGTATCTGTCCAATCTGTCTGGTGGGAACAAAAATCTGCAGGTATGGGAGAAAATGGCAATTGATGAATTGCTCCCAAACACTGAAAAATTGTAGGAAATGATTGTTTGGTTTAATTTGATAAATCAAACGACTTTAACCAATTTATCTGAATAAATTTGTTTGTTTTCCAGCATTTGGGAGCAAATTCCTGTGCTCCCATACATTGATGTTCCCCCATATAGATTGGACAGATAAATCTGTAGGTGTGTACCCAGCATTAGATGTGGGCGGAGTGTGTTTAAACTGAAATCTAAATAGCAGTGTAGGAATAAAGCAGCCAGTATTTACTCTACACAGAAATTACAAAAAACTAGTTTCAGGGAGATTATAGTTGGTGATAGAATTTTACACAGAGCCCCATTGAGGGGGCGTGTCATGCTCCACCCAGAGGGCATATCTAGTTCCATATATGGGCAAACCAATGCACTGGGGCCCCTAAGCAATCACATACTTGCCTACTTTTGAAAACTAGTTTCAGGGAGATTATAGTTGGTAGTAGAATTTTGAACAACGCCCCATAGAGGGGACGTGTCATATTCCACCCAAAGGGCGTGTCTAGTTCCATATATGGAGAGATTGTGAAAAGAGATTGTGAACGTGGCACCTAGAAGCGTGGGTGTGCACTGCTACATCTGAGAGGAATTTTTTTTAATTACTTATATACAAATGTAGATGAGCCCCAAAATTAGCAATAGATACTACTGTATAGCTAAAGTGCTAGGAAAGGGAGGGAGATTGGTAGACTAATGAGGGAGAGAGGGAGATTGCTGTCATTTCAGGGAGTCTCCTGGAGAATGCAGGGGGGGGGGGGGGGGTAGGCAACTACTGTATGCTGCACATTACATTTATCCCTCCTGCAGTGCAGCTTGGTTTTGCCCATTTGTTAACAAAATGTGCCCTGCAATCATTTCTGAATTAGGCCCTTTGATCCAGTTGCCAGAACTTGGGGCCAGTTTGAATTCAACACCATTGTATGAAAAGCAGCAGGATTAGACAACAAAACATTTACAGTGATACATTACTAAAATGCAATTTTAATAGCTGTCATTTTTTTGAAAAGGTTGCCAACATTTGGAACCCCCCTGGTACAAATAGAAAATAAACAGCAACCAAATAGTACACTAGCACTGACATCCAATGTTTCAAATGAAGTTCTATAAATGCATATACTGTATAGCGTATGCATGATATATGTACATTGTAGGACTAAAGGGTTTACTTGGGTTAACAATTTGCTGCTGTCTGTGCCACTGCAAGGGATGCAAATACACCTTGTTGCATGCAGAGTAAATACTAAACGCTCTGGCATGTTGCCCCCACATTGTGGACCGCTCAATTTTACATAGAATTTTAGTTAGACTTATAGAGGGTACACACGGTGAGATATGCACTATTTTTCTACTCGATTTTGCTTATAGAAGCAAAATCAAATAGAAAATCAAATGTTTTTTCTAATAGTCTTCTCAGGCATCTGTACTACAGTATATAGTCAAATCGAATGCATTTTACGTACCATTTGATCCCGATTAGATCCCAGTCGAATCAGGATTGAATCACAAGCAACATCGCACTGTGTGATCCCACTATAAACCATACACCTCCCACAGTTTACAACTAATCAGGAATAAGTGGCCTTTCTTCTATCCCTAGAGAGCGCCCAAAATGAGAAGTAGCACAGTGCAATCAGATAACAAGAGATGCTGAACCTGGAAAGAAAGCAGCAGATGATGAAACTCACAGGTACAATCCCTGGGCAGGTTAGATAGATGTTCGCAAGCTTTTTGGGAATCGGTACATCTGTCAGACCAGACTTAGGTCGACCCCGGAAGGTCGGCTGGCCCCAAGGTCGACAGGGTTAAAGGTTGACATGGGTTAAGGTCGACATGGGCTAAGGTCGACATGGTTCTAGGTCAACAGTCCTTAGGTCGACATGAGTTTTTCACTGGTTTTTTACCCGAATGTCGACACAGTCGACATGGACACAGTTGGACTTGAACCGCAGCCCCTCGCAATGCTTCGGGCACGGTGCCTCGATACGCTCGGCACACTATTTTATTCTCCCACCACGCCCATGTGGATGGTAGGGCATGAAATACCGCCTGTCGGCACATGTCGGCTCAAAAAACTGTGAAAAACTCATGTCGACCTAATGACTGTCGACCGAGAACCATGTCGACCTTGACCCATGTCGACATTAAGTCATGTCGACCTTGACCCATGTCGACCTTTAACCCTGTCGACCTTGGGGCCAGTCGACCTTCCGGGGTCGACCTAATGACTGTCGAACTAAGTGTGGTCTGACAGATGACCGTTTCCCGCTTTTTGTAAGCCTTGCACATCAATTCACAAATTTCCAATGGGCGGGCTTTCAATCTGGCTGGACAGTAATTACCTGATCGCAAGGCTCTGCAAATTAGCAGCTCAGTGGTCAGGTCTGAATAACCCCGCCATTGTATTTGCATATACACATTTTTATAGAAGTAAAAGTCATGAACATTCTTCTGCTTTATACTATTATGGGATGCATTTAATCAGGGGCAATGTGTAGTGACCATGTGCAGATGTACTAATCACCGCTAATTCTGGTAACTAAGCATTGCACATTTTTCTGCTCAGAGTGGATTGTGAGGAAAACTCTCAGTACTGACTGTGAGGTGCCAGGGAAATAAACCTCCTCCCCTCCCAGTTATCATTTTTAATTGAATGCACCCATTGGACTTTGTACTAAACAGATTATACCTTGTAGTCTTGAGTTCTAATAGTGGTGCTGCAATGAGAGGTTTCATTGGTTGGTACCACTGTAGTTAGACCGGTTCCACCTCGTCAGAGCGCTGTGCTCTCACATCTGGACTGGCTCACAGTCACAGCCCAGAGTTATTTCAGCTCTATAAAAAGTGGCGTTTTCTTTGCAGCTGCATAAAATAAAGGAAAATGATTGTATTACATGTGGTAGTGATTACATCCAGGGGTCCTTGCAGCAAAGGGGTATTAATCATAGACAAAACTCTCACATGTTAAAAAAAAAATATATATATATATATATATATGTTTTTACCGCATGGAAAATGAAAGACAGAAAATCAAAACACAGGAATAAGCTCATGTGTTGCATTATAGATCTAATGCAACATGTTACGGTAAAAATGGTAGACATTATCTAGGCCGACAGTCACTGGGTCAACCACTAATGGTTGACAGTGACTAGGTCGACACCTTGAAATGGTCGACATACCAAAAGTCAACCTTTTTGAGCCTATGTCGACATATGTCAACATGGGCACCTTATAAATGTAGTGCGTCCCCTCGAGTGGCTTGCTGCGCTCGCCATGCTTCGGGCATGGTGCCATGCTGCCCACTATTATAGCCACACTTCATGCCCACTTGGATAGTAAAGTATTAATAAAAAATGGGGGAAAAACTTGAGAACGCATGTTGACCTTTCCATGTCGACCATAAACGTTTGTTGACCTTTTGTCCATGTCGACCTTGGGGATGTTGACATTTCTAAGTGTCGACCTTTAGTGGTGGACCCAGTGATTGTCGACCTAGACATTGTCTACCCAGTGACCGCATTCCATTGCAACATATATGTATAATGCCAACAACGGAAATCTGTGATGATCCTTATACAAATTGTGCATGCACCCCGGTGTCAGCTTATTTATTTGAAACCTGTGTCCGCTTCTTCTCTAGAGCTAATTGAGAAGTTCTTTCCGTGACTGTCTCACCTATAAAAGCCTTGGGTTAGTTAGCAGGTGAGCTTTATGCCAGGCAGCATACTTTTAGTTTGAATCTGATGTGATAGCTGGTTCTCAAAAATGTCCTGGGGTCCTTTGAAGGGGTCTGTAAACTTACAATCATTGATCAATTCATGAACCAAGACCCCATTATTTATGTATTAAGGTGACTGAGGTTACAATGGTGAGCTCGCATTCTTTCATTTATTTAAACTAATGTTCCCCAACTTGGGTGTGGCGAGTGCAGTGGTTATATATATTTACACAGCATATATAAAACCTTAAAAATGTACATTGCTTCTTCACATATTTTAGCTGGTGTGTGTCATAGTTGCCTACCCTCCTGGATCCTGATGCTGCATCCCGTTTAGCTCCTTTCTCCTGCTGACCTGCATTATAAATCAAATCTCCTGATTCTGTTGGTTGCAACCAGGGTTCCACTAACTAATTTCTGAGCAAGGACAGTCACTAGTATGACTTCTGTTCAGTTTCATCAGCATCTGCTGCTGACTCTCAGCAAAATCTTGTAGACCCTTTGTGATAGAGAATACAGTTTCCTAAACCTGCTGGTGGTGTGGCCAAGGGAGAGTGACACATGTCAGGGGCAGAGCAAAAAATGGCATGTTGGTGGATCCAGGGGATTTTTACACACTGGTGGTGCTGGCCGAGAGACTTGCCCACTCTTCCGGTGGGCCGGGAGCAACAAACAATTTCAGTTTCAGGAGCCTCTGGGCCATTCCGGGAGAGTAGGCAAGTATGGCCTGTATCCTGTGATCTGTGTCTGATTATCTAAGCACCTGCTGCTGCTATTGTACGTAAGCTGTGGAATATTTTATTAGTAATCTTTAGTTACACACTCAAAAAGGACAATACCAAAAAATTTTCATTGAAGTAGGAATTCACACAAGGGCAAATTGCATTTGGAAGTTTATTTATCATGTATAGTGTGCTGAGTGGAATGAAAAAAAAATATCAAAGCAAATAGTTGCAAACAAGGACTCCAGTACTGCAGCAGAAATGTTAGCACCAATATTTGCAAGATTTCCCCAAAAATATATTGCTACTGATGTTATATAGAAATATTTTTCAACAAGCATTTAAGATTAAACACACCCAGCATACCGCTCTTTATGCACCACATTCTACTATAGACTATATTCTCCTTGAAACTATTTTTTTTTAAGTACTCAGAGTATGTCATGTGTTTGGAAGAGTTTTTCCAGGTCTATTTAGCTGTTTTTTCTATTTATGCTGCTTTTCAAAACAACCCCCTTGTAGCTCTTTACTGTACACTATGAGGTCTATTATATTCAGTCATGTATTATCAGTAATGTGCCCGTTACACATGGGAAAACCCTAGCTTCTGCATCTTTATTGTAGGAGCCGGACTGGAGGCAAAGCCTGGGGGGTAGGCTCCCCTGACAGGGTTTGTAGGGAGCTGACTAGCTGGACAGTCATAGAAGGGGTGTCTAAGGAGAGGGTCATAGGGGGAGGGGCTTAACGGGGTGTAGTAAGGGTATATAAGCAGAGTGCAGGCAGGAAATAGGGGTCACTGGGAGATTTTTCTGAACAGCTAAGCAGCACTGCATCTCCCATGGCTTCCCCAAACGCTGATGCTGAGGTATCTGCAGCGCTGGCTGCCCTCAGGGAGGCAGCAGGCACCAGAGGGACAGAGTGGCTGCAGCAGCAGATGTCAGGTCTGCTGGGGGGACTGGGAGCAGCAACGCAGGAGGCTGCTCCAGCGGGCGCACGGCCTCGGAGGTCCAGGCCTCCGGAGCGCTTCAGCCCATCCGTGTCCCCCAGGGTTCAGCGCCGTTCTAGGAGCCCCGTCAGGGACCCTCCAGGCCAGGCTGCTGGCCGGGCACCTTCCGCCCGCAGGACCAGGTCTGGGAGGAATCCAACATGCAGGCGGAACCCTCCGCGCGGGGGGAACCCCCCCCACGTGCAAGAAGATCCGGCGTCACGTGGGTCTGGACCTGGAGCGGCGGGGCATGCTGCTGCCCAGCGCGGGGTGAGTCGTGCCAGGGGGGCAGAAGTACAGGCTGCGGACCGCAGGCCTGGTACACGGAGCGAGAGACGCACAGCTGGCTCCGCCTCCAATGCGGTCACGCCGGCTGGTGCTATACCTGAAGGTCGGGATGACAGGAGAAGAGAGATGGCAGCGTCAGCAGACGATGGAGAGATACCTGGTCCTTCTTCATCTGGGACCCGTCAGGACACTGGACCTGCGGCTGCTGGGTTCACAGCCCCCAGGCAGCCTGGTGAGTCTGTCTCTATGTCTATTAATGCTTTAGCACAAAGTCAGGGGGGGGGGGGGGTTAGCCCCCCAGGGGGAAATGAGTAGGGGCTTTACCGAATTATTGAGTGGTTTTGCAGATTGGCTGGTGGGTTTGCGGCAGGGGGCGGGGCCGTCCCCGGCGGCAGCATGGGCACCGCAGAATTCGGGCACACCAGCTAGCATTAGTGGGGTGACGGTTAGCAGTGGGGTGTCGGTTAGCAGTGGGGTGCTGGTTAGCAGTGGGGTGCCGGGGAGCAGCGTGGTGCTGGTATCCGGCGGGGAGCAAAGCAGCAGCAGGGCAGGGGCTGAAGGGGGCAGTGTGGTGACGCAGGATGAGAGTGGGAGGCTTAGTGACACTGCGAAAGGGGAGGTGTATGTATGTTTTGAGGGGCCATTGGGGGCCCACCTGAAGCAGGAGGTGAGGGAGAAGATTTGGAAAGGGGAATATGTGGATATATTTTCATTACTACCCTTAGAGCGTTTTAACCTGGATAGGCCCCGCAAGGAGGAGAAAAAGGAGGAGGAGGAACGGCGGCGGTATTGGCTGATACCGCGGTCATTCACAAATTGGTTACAGGCATTTGCTATTTTAGCTAGTGTGATTGGGGAGAAGGCACCTGACAATTGTTCAGGCTTATTCTGTTACATGGATGCGATAGGAGAGGCATACCGTGTGTACGGGGGCATGGCCTGGCTCAGGTATGATGAACAGTTTAGGCAGAGGAAGGCGGTTCGCCCCAACATTCGTTGGGATCATAAGGATATTGCTTTATGGTTAAAGGTAACGGCCCCCATAAAAAGTGGGCAGCCCTTTCGTGGGGATGGGGGGGGGGGGCCGAGAGAGGCCACAAGCGGGACGGCCATGCAGAAGGGACTCTGCTTTGCCTTCAACGACGGGTCATGCCGGTTTGGAGCAAAATGCAAATTCAAGCATGAATGTTCATCATGTGGAGGGAACCATGGGGCAAATAAATGCTTCAGAGGGAAGTCCCGAGACAGTAGTTCAAAAGGGGGCGACACCAGTTCGGCTGGAAAGGATGCTGGGTTATCTGCGTAGGTATCCTGACCAGCAGACAGCCGCCTTGTTGGAGGAGGGGTTTAGGGAAGGTTTTAAGATACCTTCTGACGTGCAGGTGTCAGGAAGTTTTAGGAGGAATTTGAAGTCTGCTAGGGAGCATCCTGAAGTGGTGCGGGAAAAACTGTTTAAGGAGGTGCAGCTGGGTCGTATGGCTGGACCGTTTAGGGCGGCACCGTGGCCAGATTTGATAGTCTCTCCGTTGGGGGTGGTGCCAAAAAAGGAGGCGAACAAGTTTCGTCTGATACACCATTTATCCTTCCCAAAAGGGGCGTCGGTCAATGATGGCATTGACCCTGACATCTGCTCGGTGGTTTATACATCCTTTGATGCGGCCGTTAAGTGGGTGAAGCGGTTTGGGAAAGGGGCCATGTTGGCAAAGACTGATATTGAATCGGCATTCCGGTTGCTGCCTGTTCATCCAACCAGTTTGCGCTTGTTGGGATGTTGTTGGGATGGGGAGTTTTTTGTTGATCGTTGTTTACCGATGGGGTGCTCCTTGTCGTGTGCTTATTTTGAGGCCTTTAGTTCCTTTTTGGAGTGGGTGGTTAAGGATGTCTCTGGGTGCAGTTCAGTTATTCATTACCTAGATGATTTTTTATGTATTGGTCCCGGGGGGACCGGTGTATGTGATTTATTGTTGAGGACTGTTGAAAGGGTGTCGGCAGACTTTGGGGTCCCGCTTGCTCCGGGAAAGACGGAGGGCCCTGCGACTGTGATCAGTTTTTTGGGTATTGTCATTGATACTGTGAATATGGAGTGTCGCTTGCCTGAAGAAAAGTTACTGGGTTTGAAGGCCGAGGTAGGGAGGGCGTTGCTGTTGAAGAAAATCAGATTGAGGGAATTACAGTCCTTGCTGGGTAAGTTGAATTTTGCGTGTCGCATTATGCCGATGGGCCGCATTTTCAGCAGGAGGCTGGCAGCAGCGACAGCAGGGGTGGTTCTTCCTCATCATTTTGTCAGATTAGGTAGCGAGTTGAAAGGGGACTTGCGGGTGTGGGCATCTTTTCTGGAAACCTTTAATGGCAGGGCGTTGTGGATGTCAGACACGTGCGTGGCTACAGAGCTAGACCTTTTCACAGACGCCGCTGGGAGTGGCGGTTTTGGGGCTTATTGCCAGGGACATTGGTGTGTGGGCCGGTGGCCGGAGTCTTGGGTGCAGAGAGGCTTGGTTAAAAATTTAGCATTGTTGGAATTGTTTCCTATTTTGGTTGCAGTTGTTGTTTGGGGTGAGCTGTTCCGCGATAGGAAGATTTGTTTTTACTGCGATAATTTGGGGGTGGTCATGGCTATTAATCAATTGTCGGCATCTTCACCGCCGGTGGTTACTATTTGGCAGCAGTTGGTATTGGAATGTCTGGCTTTGAATTTGTGGGTTGTGGCTAGGCACGTTCCCGGTGTCTCTAACGGCATTGCGGATTCTTTATCTCGTTCACAGTGGGAACGATTCCGGGAGTTGGCGCCAGAGGCGGACAGGGAGGGGACCGGGTTCCCGAGTCGGCTCTGGGCTCTGCTGGACGGGTAGTCAATCAGCTCATCAGGGAATCCTTGGCCCCAAATACATGGTCGGCATACAATCAGGAATGGCGGAGCTGGTTAGAATGGCGTGAGGTAGTAGGTTTGAAAGAGGATGATGACGAGTTGGCTGTCTTGCTATACATAGGCCATTGTAAGGAGATTGGTTGGTCAGTGGCTAAGATCACGCGCTGTATGGCGGGCTTAGCTTTTGGGTTTCGTGCAGGTGGGAGGCCTGATGTCACAAAGAATTTCCTGATTGCGCAGGCTTTAAAAGGCTGGAGAAAAGGACATGTAGTACAGGATCAGAGAAGGCCGGTGTCCTTCCAGTTGTTGCAGAATATGGGCAGGAAGTTGGGTGAGGTCTGTAGTTCCAATTTCGAGGAAAGGTTGTTCGGGGTAGCCTTTTCGCTTGCCTTCTTCGGGGCACTGCGGATTGGTGAACTCGTGAGTCCAAGCGTCTCCAGGCCGGGAGGTTTGTTAGGGGAGGATGTGGATTTATACTCGGATAGGGTGGAGCTAGTGGTGATGAGGTCTAAGACGGATCAATTAGGGAGGGGGAAGAAGGTAGTTCTCTTCTCTGTACCAGGCTCAGATATGTGCCCGGTAGCACGGCTGAGGATATTTAAGGAAGTCAGAGTGGGCAGAGAAAGGGATCCTTTGCTGATGCATGCGAATGGGTCCTTTTTATCACGGTTCCAGTTCACAAGCGTGTTTAGAGCAGTCCTGCGGACGTTGGGCCTCAAGGGGGAGGAATACGCGGGTCACTCTTTCCGCATCGGGGCCGCAACTGAGGCTGCTAGGATGGGTTTGGGAGATGAGCTGATTAAGCGCATTGGGCGATGGGAATCGTCTCGTTTTCGTTCATATGTTCGTTTAGGGGATTGTTGAGGCTGATTGTGTTCTTTCTAATTTTAGGGCATCCCCCGTGCCTGATTTGGATTTTAGGACATTCATATGTCTTTTGGGGAGCTTTGCGGGCTGATGTCAGACCGAACGGCCGCCAGCTAGGTTTGGATAGAGAGGAGGCGGTGGTTCGATGGCTGGGGAAGCGCGGTATGGTATGGAGTGGAATGTTACAGGAATTTCACCGTTTTGTTCGGCTCGATAGGGCTCCCGACATATTAGTGTTGCACGTGGGAGGGAATGACCTTGGGAGCAGACCATTTAGGGAGTTGATACGGGATATCAAGTTTGATCTCCTACGTTTATGGGCAATGTTTCCAGAGGTGATCACAGTTTGGTCGGATATTGTGCCGCGCCGTTATTGGAGGGATGCAAGGTCGGCTGACAAGATCAATAAGGCACGGATAAAAGTCAACAGGGCAATTGGGCGTTTTATGGCTAGAAACGGCGCGGTAGTGGTGAGGCACAGGGAACTTGAGTCTGGTGCCGGTGCTTTTTGGAGAGGAGACGGTGTGCATTTGAACGCTGTAGGGATCGATGTTTGGTCCTTGGGATTACAGGAAGGGATAGAAACAGCGTTCCGGATGTGGGGGGGTCGCCCGGGGTCAAGGGCTTAACCCCGTGCTTGGTGGCGGAGGGGGGTCCTCGAGGTTAGTGGCATTGAGGCTTAATTATGCGGCGGGGAGGGCCCCATGAGGGGGCTGGACTCCCCTGGGTGAGGCTAATTAATGAGCACTGGGTGTTGACAATTGGTGCCCTCGAGCCAATCGCTATCGGCTGGGGGTAACAACTCCTGGAAGTGCTTAGAGGTGTGGATTGATTTATTGAGGGCCTCGGGGACCACCTTCCGTGGGGAATGTTTTTGATTATTGTTAATTTTGTATTGTTTCAATAAAGATGGCTGCTGTGGCCAATTTTATCCAACAAGAGAGTTATGTCATTTGTGGGGGGATAATTGGGCACAGCGATTAGACAATACCCTGTCAAGTAATAGGCCCACTCGTTATTATCCACTGGAGCCACTTAATATTCCGCAAGCTTTAAAAACTGAACATTTTTGGAGTTTGGCTGCTGAAACCTACGTCATCTCCAGATGGCATTGGTTACAGAAGCCTCACTGATTTTGATTGGGCACAGAACAGGGATAGAGCTTATCTCACCTCAGAAAGCATGCCCACTGAGAGTCATATGCATTTACTCCACACCCCACCAAAGTTGAATTGCTTAAGTAATTTGGTATCTGACTCAGCAATTTGTGGTGAGTTGGTACCGAAGTCTCTGGACATTGTAGGGACATTTTGTTGAGATGTTGAGACTGTATTTAGGTGGGTTCCAGAAGATGATTTGTGCATATAACATGCATTACAAGTATAGGGCAGTAAGCAGGTACTGGTACTGATACACATTTGATGGGTGTACTATTAGTTGACAGGCAAAAGGTCGACAAATGAAAAAGGTTGATATAAATAAAAGGTCGACACAGGCAAAATGTCAACATGGACATGGACAACACGTGGAAATGATGATACAAGGTTTTCATGGGTTTTTGAGTCTATATCAACATGTCAACATGTTCCCCCAATACTTGCCATGCACAGCGCACTATTGTATTCTCCCGAGTACTAAGAACAAGTGAGTTTAAAAAAAAAAATCATGAAAATCATGTCAACCTTTTCATGTGTCGACTATTACCATGTCGATATTTTGCTAGTGGTTGACCTATTGAATGTCGAACTATCAAGTAGGACCACATTGTATATTGAGAAATACTGTTAATAGAATGTCTTTTGTAAAATCCAGATGCACTTTATAGGAAAGTACACTGAGTGATTATGCTCAGCGTGTATGGACAGCGAGGATCACTGGGGGGAAAGCTGCAAAGTGCATACACACTGTTTCAATTTCCCCCTGCCCGGCGAGGTCAGCGGGGGGCGGACGGCTTTGCATAGTGCTGCTCTATGCAAAGCCATTCCAAAAAAACGCTCATCTGCTGCTAATACCAGCAGATGAGCAGCTTTCCCGGCGATGATGTGGGAGCGTGCATCAGAACTCATTGCCGACCGTATATACTGGTTGGCTTTGAGCTGAAAGCCGCTCAAACTTGGTGTTTTGAGTGGCTTTCAGATCAAAATTGAATACCCTCGATCAGGGGCGGATTGGCCCACCGGGATACCGGGCTTTTTCCCGGTGGGCCGGCCCATTTTAGCCATGCAGCGGCCGCTCGCCCCCCCTGGCTGGGCCGCGGACTGCCAGACCACCTTCTCCGCGGTTAGCGGCCGCGGCCACAGCACTTTTCCCAAAATAAAGATGGCCGCGGCTAGCCTCATCCCTGGCAGCAGTGATGTGTGGTCGCACACCCCAGCAGCTCCCGCGGCCCCCTTGAGTGTGTGTGCGGCTGCTGCTAAGTTGATCCCCAGCAGCCAGCGCAGCACAAGTTTTTTGCGCGCTTGGGATCAAACACAGAGGAAGGGGGCGCCGCGGCCGTTCAGGTGATGGGACAGGCGATGGCACGCCAAACAATCCAGCAGCACAAGTCGCAGTGAGTGCAGAGCGGCGGAGACGGCATCGGATCCCCCCCCCCCCCCTCTTTGGCTGAGCTACAGGTACTGCCCCTCCCTTCTGTATCCTCGCTATGAACCTGTTGGTATTTGCTGCAGGCCGGGGCTCAGGCAGTGCTGCAGGCTACACAGTGCAACAAAAAACTTTCTGCAGGAAGACTGGGGTGTGTGACAGGCGGCTCCTGGGGAGGGAACACGTCCATCCATCAGGGGCACTGGCACATACTACACTGTATGTAGCAATCATGTCATGTAAATGTGTGCTCCTATTGGCTGGCAACCCATCACATGATTTCAAACATCTGAGGGCCCGCTCTAAAGTGTAATGGTCATCAAGCTGTGCGGGATACGTATAATGGGCATCACGGTGTGCGGCATATATATAATGGGCATCACGGTGTGCGGCATATGTATAATGGGCATCACGGTGTGCGGCATATGTATAATGGGCATCAAGCTGTGCGGGATACGTATAATGGGCATCACAGTGTGCGGCATATGTATAATGGGCATCACGGTGTGCGGCATATGTATAATGGGCATCACGGTGTGCGGCATATGTATAATGGGCATCACGGTGTGTGGCATAAGTATAATGGGCATGATGGTGTGTGGCATATGTATAATGAGCATCACGGTGTGCTGCATATGTATAATGGGCATCAGGGTGTGTGGTTTCAAACAGCCGAGGGCACGCTCTAAAGTGTAATGGGCATCAAGGTGTGTGGGATATGTATAATGGGCATCACGGTGTGCGGCATATGTATAATGGGCATCACTGTGTGCGGCATATGTATAATGGGCATCACGGTGTGCGGCATATGTATAATGGGCATCACGGTGTGCGGCATATGTATAATGGGTATCACGGTGTGTGGCATAAGTATAATGGGCATGATGGTGTGTGGCATATGTATAATGAGCATCACGGTGTGCTGCATATGTATAATGGGCATCAGGGTGTGTGGTTTCAAACAGCCGAGGGCACGCTCTAAAGTGTAATGGGCATCAAGGTGTGTGGGATATGTATAATGGGCATCACGGTGTGCAGTGTATGTATGTATGTGTGTGTGTGTATATATATATATATATATATATATAGGCATCACGGTGTGTGGCATATGTATAATGGCATCATGGTGTGTGGCAAATGTATAATGGGCATCACTGTCTCCCCTCCCTGCATCCTCCACCACTTATTGACTTCCCTCCCTGCATCCTCTGCCACTCTGCATTCCCCATCCTACCCTGCATCCTGTGCCACCATGCCCCTCTCACACTCTGCGTCCTGTGCCACCCTGTGTAACTCCTCAATCCCTTCATTCTCAGCCACCCTGCATCTCCCCTCCCAGCATTGTACGCCACCCTCCGTCCCCCCTCCCTCCCTGCATCCTCTTCCACCCTGCCACTCTACTCTCACCCCTCGTCACCCCCTTCTCACCCTTCATTACCAACCCCTCTCACCCTGCACCAACCCCCTCTCATCCTGTGTCTTCTCATTCCGTTGCATAATGCGAACGTTAGCTTTTTTTTTCAACTCGGCGGCAAAAAATTGTGCGTGGCCTCGTTGAAATAGGCCACACCCCCATATTGATAGACCACGCCCCCCCAAAAAATTGAGCGCGCCTCCGGCGCGCAACGGCACGCCCCCCCCCCCCCCCCTCCCCCGTTTAGGGCTGCTTCAAGATATTTCCCGGGCTGGTTTTAATTCCCAATCCGCCCCTGCCCTCGATGATTACCACAATTGATTTCTAATAGTTTTTGCAATGACAGTTCTTCTTTGTTTTTGTGCTTACACCTCTCCCCGCATTCACACATGTCCATCATTAATGGTTTGAATCAACAATGAATTTCCACCAATGGAAGTAAGTTGGAGAACATCGATGGTGGACATCTACTGTATACATTTCTCCCCATTATACATAAGTGAAAAGCAAAACATATCTGTTTATCAAAAATTCACCCCGCTCAAAGATTTAGAAGTTTATGTATTTCTTTTTACAGCAATAATTGGCTTGCACATTAAGCTTACCCTTGGGCACCAGGGGGTTTCTGCATTGTCCTAGGACTAGGAGTCTTATACATCTACATTAGTTATTTATTTATTTTATTTATTCACAGTTTCTTATATAGCGCAGCAGATTCTGTTGCACTTTACAATAGCAGACAGTGATAAAACAAACTGGGTAACAACAGACAGACTTGGAGGTAGGAGGGCCCTGCTGCAAGCTTACAATCTATAGGGATATAGGAGGGAAACACAAGGACAGGCACCAGTAATAGCATAGCTTGTAGGTCCAAAAGAGAAGCTATATAATACATAAGTGCCTCAGAGGGTTATGCGTGTATAACGTAAATATGATAGGCTTGCCTGAAGAGGTGAGTTTTCAGGGAACACTTGAGAGTTTGGAGGCTAGTGGAGAGTCTTATTGTGCGTGGAAGGGCATTCCATAGGATGGGAGCAGCCCAATGAAAGTCCTGTAATAGAGAATGGGAGATAGTGATCCGTGCAGAAGAGAGACGCAGATCTTGTGTAGAGCGTAGTGGTCGAGATGGGAGATATTTAGAGATAAGTAAAGATATATAGGCTGGTGCAGTATGGTTAATAGCTTTATATGCGAGTAGAAGTGTTTTATATTGAATACGGTAAGATACAGGCAACCAATGAAGGGACTGGCCTAGCAGATCAGCAGACGATGAACGTCTTGCAAGGAAGATCAGCCTAGCAGCAGCATTTAAAATTGATTGCAGTGGTGAGAGTCTGTTCTTGGGAAGACCAGTTAGGAGACTATTGCAATAATCAATGCGGCATATAATGAGTGCATGGATAAGAGATTTAGTAGTGTCTTGTGTGAGATACGGTCGTATTTTGGATATGTATTTTAGATGCATGTAACATGATTTGGAGAGAGATTGAATGGGGGGAAGAAAGGACAGTTCATAGTCGAGGATGACCCCTAAGCAACGAGCTTGTGGGGTAGGGTAGATTGTCGAGTTGTCAACAGCGAGGGAGATGTCAGGATGGTAACTGTTCTTCGTTGGCGGGAATATAAGTAATTCCGTTTTGGATTAGTTTCATTATGAGCTTAAAACATGAGGTAATGTACTATAAAGCCGCAATATAATCTAACACATTGACATTCCCGTTTCTATATCAATGCAATCCTCAATTAACAGATTGTAGGTGAAATGACATTGTTTGTCAGTTAGCTTATGAGGTGGGGCACAGCTTATGTTCTTCCTAACCTAAGTATTTTGTGTAGTCGGTCCTGTTAGCAAATACTTAATAATTTATAACGCTGAAGGCTAAGCATGTATACTGTAGTGTACAGTACTGAGCATCAGGTAATATCATACGTAGTTCAGGAATGTATCTATGTATCCACATGCTGGAATCAGTAGCACTGTAACATCTAATGGGGGTTGGATGATTGCTGGGTACCAGCCTCATCACCCTGCACAACGGCCACTTCCTGGGAGGGCTCCTGGGGAACTCTCATCCATGACAGCTACATGATTTGACTACAATCAGGCCATTATGCATGAGAATGCCCAGAATTCTCATGGGAATGCCCATAAAATGCTGGGCATTTCCATATGCTAATGGCCAACCCGCAGCTCCACACCAACTCCTCCCTCCGCACGGATGGGTGCGTGCACCCAGCGAACAGTTTGTTTGCCATGGGCGCACGCACCCAGCGCATGCACAGAAATGCACAAAGCGAAACGATCGTCCCTGTGTGACTGCACACGGCCTTGTGAGCGGAGAAGAATAAGGTCCATTGTTCAGTGCAAAATTTGGGCTGACCATAATACAAGTGTACGAGTGCTGCCCACAGCAATTGGTGCTTTATTGGCCTAATGGGAAATGAACCCTTATTTAGAGGTGTTATAATAAAAAACTAACAGGTCCAAAATGCAGGGGAAACAGCAACAATTATCTGTTTAAAATATTCCTCTATATAAAACAATTTTTCTGTATTAAGCTTGTATTTTGTATATGTATATAATAGGTTGGTCTGCACAGAAGTCATGCATTGAAGAGAATGGATAGCATCCCTACCATTGCAAACAGGCAGGTGCTGTCACAGAGTTACACCGTAACAACAAGATGTGTCCAGAGAGAAGTCAATCTCATACAGAACTCAACAGATGAACAAATGGAGGAGGTGATTCAAATGAACAGAGACTTGGAAGAAGAGTTAAGTAAAACTCAGAAAGTTCTGGTTTACCTGGAGGAATGTAACCAGCGACTGATCAGGGAACAGGTGGAGATGAGGAGAAAAGTCGAAGATGTCCAACAAGCGGTTCTAGTGAGTTATGGGAAAGTTAAGGACTTAGAAGAAAAATCAAGCAAAGTCCCTGCTCTCCAGATGCACATAGACGAGCTGGAGACGGAACTACAGTATTACAGGTAAGACAATTTCAATGTAAGTTTATAATAAGCAGTTTATAACATTGATAGTATTAAAGTAAAAACGCCGCCAGCATCATTTCCAAGCATAAGCTTCCTACATTGCTACAGTAATTCATATAATGTTTCCTGATATTACAAAACACAAATTCAAGCTGGTAAATTCTCAGACATCAAAGGAAAGGCAAAGCCGCCACTGGCAAAAACCAGTAGGCTTTTTAGCACCTCAATTAAGAACTATTATTAATGATTTTGGAGTCTTTATGCCTCTGAGAATTAACACATTTTTAAGCAAAAGAAAGAAATCAATACCTGTTTTATCTGCTGCGGGTTCCTGCCTCAGGCTTCATGACTATAAAATGAATCTGTAAATGATATCCATGCACAAGGAGAGTCATTACGCCTAGAATCGTCTTTATAAATAGGATTAAATCCAGCGCCTGTTTAAAGTAAAAGATCTGCATTGTTGTGATGTCTTTGCTAGTGAATTGACTACAGTTGGACCCAATTATCTGCACGTATATGCTGTGCGCATGTCCAGTTATCGCATGTCCTATTAATTTACAGTATAATGGGGCATACACACGTTGAGATGTGAGCTATACTTTTGTGCTGAGCAATTTAGGGTTATCAATCTCCCGTGAACTTCCCAGTGTCTAGGTCTCCTATACATATATAGCGATTTGTGCTAAGTGACTATTTTGTACTAATTTGAACTCACTTGCTATAAGTGATCTGACTAGATTTTTACGGCATGTGCTAAAGATCTGAGCCGACGATGGCGATGCGCATGACTGCACATCGCCATCGCTATGGGGTGGACACACGGAGCGGTTTGTGCTTCATTTCTAAGTGATCTAGACAGATCACTTATACAATAGCCCCTTGTGTATGCCCCTTAGGGCTCTTTTCTATCTAGTTTTTAAACTGTTAGAATTGTATCTGTATATTAATGTTTTAGTTCATAATCATAATACATAAGCCGCTCAAACTTTCTATTTTCAGCTGCTTTCAGCTCAGTCGCCCAGTGTGTATGGGCCTTAAAGGGTCCAGGACAGTATCACGGGGGCATTTTGGTAAATCGGTCCCCAGTTTTTTCATGCACTTATATGGCTATAACAATAATCCTGTGTTACTGATATTGCTGTAATGATCATTTACTCATTTGGTTACTCTTAAGAGGTTTATAGCTCATACTATCCTCCAAAATAGCTGGAGAATCAGAGGTTTGGCCTTGGCTGGGAGCATCTGTTTAGAAAGCTCATTCTGTGCAAATCTATTTTAAGTAGTTCTTTAGCAGAACACCTATTCAATAGTATGTCTGCATGATGTGTACTAACCTGATGGTGGTGCTGTGATGTGTACTAACCTGATGGTGGTGCTGTGATGCCAGCACCACACAGGGGCGGATTCAGCGTTACATCCAAATTGTCTGTGATGGCGGAACCATTGTTTACATGGAAATAAATGTTGTCTTTGTCCATATTCAGGACTGCACACATCTATGTATCCATCAGCTTGATAAAGTACTCATGATCACTAGCACTGTGTATGTGCACCAAACCTTGATCCATCCAATTCTCGACAAGTCACCATGCTGAAGAGCTGCTGGACCTTAAAGTAGAATAGGGGTGGCAGTCGAAGAGTTAACTATTAAAGTTCTGCATCAATGGTTTGATCAGTGATTGATGGCATGAAACCATTTGCGGGGAAACCATCAATGGTATCACCCATCGATGGACATCCCTGCTTATAGAAGAAAGCTGGCAGCAGCAGGTGTCAGATCAGGGCTTAATGACGTGTCGAGCGTGGGGCTAAGCCTCATTCCACTCTGTGCTGGCTAAGTAAAGGCATTGCTCCCTCTATGCCATTGATCCAAAACAAACCATTGATGATCTATGGCCATCCCTCCGACAGTTCAGATGCTTCAAGTAGCTCTACAGGTTGCAGAGTGCCATTCTTACACCCCTTGCCAGAGCCCTATGCCTGAGATGTGTCTGACTCACCCATAATTGCTCATGGGATGCGGTCAATATGCCAGCGGTCGGAATCCCGGCGGCCAAAATACAGACGCCGGAATCCTGACCGCCGCAATGCCGGCACTTTGTCACTCTATGGTTGTCCACGATACCCATAGAGGGAGAATAAAATAGTGTGCCGAGCGTAGCGAGCACAGCGAGCCCGCAAGGGGTGCCGATCCACGGCCCTCCCTTGTCGGCATTGCAGCGATCGGGATTCCGGCGCCGGTATTTCGACCGCCGGCATACCATACCAGACCCTTGCTCACAGATGTGTCCTAATACATTGTTGCTTCAGTTTTGGTGTTCCTGGTCCCATGAGAATCTACTAGCATCCAACGTCTTTTTGCTTGTTTTTTTTATGAAAATGAGTCCTAGTCCAAAAGGAGACTGTGCTGATTACTTTGATATTAAACACTTGTATATATGTGTGCTACTGTATATGAAGTTCTATGATAAAAAGTCATGACTTTTTTCTATACCAAGTGTGCTCCGTATACAGACTCAGTCCCATACAATATACATATCATAAGTTACATATCACAAGTTACATATCAAATTAATCAGCAAAGTATCATGGTGCATCCTAGTCACATTAATTGTCACAAATGAATTCCGATCCTAGGAATTTTGCATGGGACCTGGTTGTGGCTCCCATCAGGTATCTCGCTCTTCATGGTATATTAGTACTCGATATATGTAAAGCACAATGGAATATGCTGCACTGTATAAGTAACTGTAAATTAATTAAGAATAAAACAACATATAAGTACCCATATGTAGGCTCAGCTTGGTTTTGCCCATTTTAAGAATTAAAACTTAATGAGCCAGTATTTACCCTGCAAAAAAACATAACTCACCCAAAACTAACTCTCTCTCTCAGCACATATTACATTTGCCCCACCTGCAGAGTAAATGGTGTTGCCCATTTTAAGAACAAATTTGTCCTGCAAATATTACTAAATCTAAACCATCCAGAAATACTATACTGTACTTATTACTAAATCTAAACCATCCAGAAATGGGTGTGGTACGGGACTCTGACAGTCAGGATCCCGACAGTCATTATCCCGACGATGGGATCCCGACTGCCCAGACTCAGACAGCATGGCGAGTGTAAAAAAGCCCCTACGCGAGCCACCTATTCTATTCTCCCTCTATGGGGGTCGTGGACCCCCACAAGGGAAAATAGCAGGTGGCTGTCGGGCACCCGGCTGTCTGCGTTTTGACAGTCGGGATCCTGACGTCGGGTAAACGACTGTCGGGAACCCGTCCGGCACCCCCAGAAATACTGTACTTATTACTAAATCGAAACCATCCAGAAATACTATACTGTACTTATTACTAAATCTAAACCATCCAGAAATACTATACAGGTTGAGTATCCCTTATCCAAAATGCTTGGGACCAGGAGATTTTTGGATAACGGATTATTCCGTATTTCAGAATATTTTTATATTTCAATGATGTATCTTGAGGTATCTTGCATTTATGTTGTACATATACATCAAACACATGAAATACACACAAATATATTTTATTTGTGCATAAAACAAGGTTTCAAAACATGAAACAAACTTTGTGTGTAATCTCAGGCACTGAATTGAAATGCCAAGCAATCATTGTCTTGCACATATATAGTGACAGTTACATAACATGTCCTCAGTAGTGCTGTTACAGATGTCCCCAGTAAGTTTTTGGGCAAAAAAATTTTTTGTTCACTTTCTGAACTTCAACCTGTACTGTACTTATTACGAAATCTAAACCATCCAGAAATACTATGCTGTACTTATTACGAAATCTAAACCATCCAGAAATACTATACTGTACTTATTACGAAATCTAAACCATCCAGAAATACTGTACTTATTACTAAATCTAAACCATCCAGAAATACTGTACTTATTACTAAATCTAGATCATCCAAACATATTATACTTAAGGTAGATTCTAATTATAACTATTCTACATCAAAGTTTCCTAATGTGGTTCCTAAGATAAATGTACTAGTTCCTTCAGCTTAAGTTCAACAAAGCACAGATCCAAGAGGAGGGGTTTTGTCAGAATAGTGGTTCAACCTATTGCAGTAGGAATTGGGCGGGATGTTGGATCGCTGGCCAGCCTGGGCACACATGTAATGGGCACACGCAACTACGGACTTGGGTTTCCAGTAGCAGATTTATCAACAAATCAATGAAAAAAAGGTAATACAGTTAGTTTATAAAACTTGATATATTTAGTAAACTAAAAAAAAAAAACTTTTATTTTCACAATAAAGCATTTTCTTCATTGATAGACCCTGCTGGATGAGATAAAAGGATTCCGTTGATATTGCAAAACACGTTGAAGCCACTGCTGGCATATGGAGTTCTTAAATATGGAAAACCCTACCGTATTTCTGCTGAAAATGCGTTTGTGGATGGAAAGGTTTACAGTATCAAGGCAGGAAATCAAAAGGTTGGCACAAAAATGTTTTTGGGTGTCAATGTCAACACCTTTCAACATGGACCCCCAATTAGTGTAGTGCATATGCTGCGAGTCTCCAGGGCATTCTGAGAGAGTAGGTACAGCTTGAGCCAGCCTCATTCATTCTGTTCCTGTCGTGCCAATCGCCGCAGTGCACCGGGGATTCTGGTGAAAGTGCATCTCCGATGCGTGTTCATCCCATTGCTGGCAATGGCATTGCGACTGTCTGAGACGCTTGTGCATCCGCGTGCACTGGCGTGACACCAGACAGATTGTAACCGCTGGTGCGCCAGTGACAATGATGGGGCTGGCTCCATCTGTAAGTGTCTAGATAACCAGGACCACTGTATCACAGGAGATGTGAGTGTCACTGTCAGAATGAAGCCGTTAAATAACTTTAACTTATTAGCAGCCTTTGCTCTCACCTCCATATTATTTTGTAATAAATGTGATTGCCGGGTTGAATGCATACACGGTACACAGACCATATGTTGCTTATCTGAAGATTAATTCAGCATTGAATCTCTGTCTTTGCCAATGTCTGACTTCCAGGTCACATATGCTCATTTGTATAATTAACGTCATATTTGTCATAATTTGGCCAAGCTCAGTGAAAATGAATTGTGAAGGCTTTATTCTGTGGATCACAGTGAAATCCATCATCAGGGAGCAAAACACAGCAAGTCTTCCTGGGACAATTCCCTTCAAAGAAAATGTTATCCATATTGTTATACTTTTTACTTATATTTTATCCTCCATATGCTTCTGCTTCTGCATTGAGGGCCTGGGCAATCCTAGCCTCCACATGCTTCTGCTTCTGCATAGGGGTCCTGGGCAATCCTAGCCTCCACATGCTTCTGCATTGGGGGCCTTGGCAATCCTAGCCTCCAAATGCTTCTGCTTCTGCATTGGGGGCTTGGGCAATCCAAGCCTCCACATGCTTCTGTTTCTGCATTGGGGGCTTGGGAAATCCTAGCCTCCACATGCTTCTGCATTGAGGGCCTGGGCAATCCTAGCCTCCACAGGCTTCTGCTTCTGCATTGAGGGCCTTGGCAATCCAAGCCTCCACATGCTTCTGCTTCTGCATTGGGAGACTGGGCAATCCAAGCCTCCACATGCTTCTGTTTCTGCATTGGGGGCTTGGGAAATCCTAGCCTCCACATGCTTCTGCATTGGGGGACTGGGCAATCCTAGCCTCCACATGCTTCTGCATTGGGGGACTGGGCAATTCTAGTCTCCACATGCTTCTGCATTGAGGGCCTGGGCAATCCAAGCCTCCACATGCTTCTGCTTCTGCATTGAGGGACTGGGCAATCCTAGCCTCCACATGCTTCTGCTTCTGCATTGGGGGCCTGGGCAATCCTAGCCTCCACATGCTTCTGCATTGGGGGACTGGGCAATCCTAGCCTCCACATGCTTCTGCATTGGGGGACTGGGCAATCCTAGCCTCCACATGCTTCTGCTTCTGCATTGAGGGCCTGGGCAATCAAGCATCCACATGCTTCTGCATCTGCATTTGGGGACTGGGCAATCCAAGCCTCCACATGCTTCTGCTTCTGCATTGGGGGACTGGGCAATCCAAGCCTACACATGCTTCTGCTTCTGTATTGGGGGACTGGGCAATCCAAGCCTCCACATACTTCTGCTTCTGCATTGGGGGCCTGGGCAATCCAAGCCTCCACATACTTCTGCTTCTGTATTGGGGGACTGGGCAATCCAAGCCTCCACATGCTTCTGCTTCTGCATTGGGGGCCTGGGCAATCCAAGCCTCCACATACTTCTGCATTGGGGGCCTTGGCAATCCTAGCCTCCACATGCTTCTGTTTCTGCATTGGGGGACTGGGCAATCCTAGTCTCCACATGCTTCTGTATTGGGGGACTGGGCAATCCTAGCCTCCACATGCTTCTGTTTCTGCATTAGGGGACTGGGCAATCCTAGTCTCCACATGCTTCTGTATTGGGGGACTGGGCAATCCAAGCCTCCACATGCTTCTGCTTCTGTTTTGGGGGACTGGGCAATCCAAGCCTCCACATGCTTCTGCTTCTGCATTGGGGGCCTGGGCAATCCTAGCCTCCACATGCTTCTGCATTGGGGGACTGGGCAATCCTAATCTCCACATGCTTCTGCATTAGGGGCCTGGGCATTCCTAGTCTCCACGTGCTTCTGCTTCTGCATTGGGGCCTGGGTAATCCTAGCCTCCACGTGCTTCTTCTGCATTGGGGGCCTGGGCATTCCTATTCTCCTCAAGCTTCTGCGTTGGGGCCAGGGTAATCCTAACCTCCACGTGCTTCTTCTTCTGCATTGGGGGCCTGGGCATTCCTATTCTCATGCTTCTGCATTGGGGGCCTGGGCATTCCTAATCCGAACATGCTTCTTCTTCTGCATTGGCAGCCTGGACATTCCTAGCTTCCCCATGCTTCTGCTCATGAATTGGGAGCCTGGACATTCCTAGCCTCCACATGCTTCTGCTCCTGAATTGCAGGTATCATTGCCAACATCCATTTACTGCTTCTCCCACAAAGGGAAGACAAAGCTTTTATTGTTTTGTTAAAAGCCACTGAAATAAAGATGTTGTTGCAAAAGAAAATTTGTCTCTTTGGGGATTTCAATAAATAGACCCCCTGAGTTACCTTTACTGATGACAAGGCCAAGCGGTACAGCTCTCCATATACTATAACATTTAATAAGTATTTTCTGGGTTGAGGTTTCTGCTCAATTTGTAATTCAGCATGAAACTACAAAGCTTATAGTCACATGTATCCTTGTATGCAGGGCTGAATTTGTGGAAAGGCCACACAGGCTGCGTCCCTTCACATCCTATTCCTACCCCCACTCATAAATTACTTCCCTTTTGTTCTTTATTTAAAGTATCCATATCCACAGACGCTTAGTATTGTAACACTGCTGGTGCTGGGCTTCACTGCAGCCATAATGTTTTAGGAGAACTGAAGGAATTAGATGGTTACACATTATAATAACACCAGCCTGTTATCACTATATACATACATTACTAATACACATAATTCTGAATCATAAAAGTATTATAAAAATATGAAAGGATTCTACATAAAGCTTGAACAGCTGCATGTGATATGGAGCAATGCTATTTCTTTATGGAGTGTTGGAAATTATTTTAGCATGTACAGGACCTTCATAGGCTGATTTTTGAATAAGGCAAAAAGGCCACGAACTGTAGATCTCATAGCATTATATAACATTGGCACATTTAGTTTTGGTTATTGAGGATGTGGGATATCAGTGCAGTGCTCTGGTTGTATGCTAGATGTGATTTTCAGTATCTGTTACTACTAATACCCATTTCACCCCAGAAATGCAGAGACCAACCCGGGAATTAAATTCCAGGGACAAGCAGGGACATTCTTGGGTTGGGACTCATTCACACATGCTTTTGAAGCAGGGACAACCCGGGTCGGCACCTTTCACACTGAACCCGGAATGACCCTGCATTTCTATGAGAATATCATTTAAAATGGTCATTTTTTGGCCCACAAAGATGAGGTAATTAGGGAGAGGGGTAAAGGGAGAGAGGCAGACATTGCAGGCTTTCAGGGGTGACATAGGAAGAAAAGAAAGTGATATTTAGCGCTGATTGATATTAAACACTGCAGCTCGTACCTAAGGGGGATTACCAAACCCCTTAAAAGGATAGTACAAGAAAAATAAGAAGGATGGTACAGCGCTGTGCTTAATATTAAATTTATATTTTTATTAAAATAATTTCAGAACATTAATTGTATCAATGTGGCCAACATTGGGACAAACAAGACTTACAAACATATAATGGACTCTCCCCTCAAAAAATAGGATCCTTTTTACTCAGTCAATGGTTAGCAGCATGCAATTTGGTTATAGTAAATGAGGGTTAGTATTGTTTAAAAGTTAGTAGTTTTAGCCCCTGATTAATTACCGGTACTGATGCTTATGAAAGTGCACAATCATTTAAGTCAATACTTAAGTTGTATCCGGATGGGCAATAGGGGTCCAGTCTGCAGTCTCCAACCAAACCTCTCCGACCGCTGATTGTAATGTTTGGTGCGGTCCTATCTGGGATGGTATGGTGGCTCTGTAAGGCGGCAGCCTCTCTCCCCAAATCCTTGATCCTCTACGCGTTTCTCTGCCTTGGACTGTCAGCGGCTTCCTCAGGAGGTATGTTGTGGTGCCACAGAGCTTGCACAGTGTCTTCCTGTATGCTGTGTGATTGCCAATGCAGACATTCTTGGCTTTCAGGCTGTCAGGGGTTAAAACGCACTTCTGGGGTCTGTGGTGCCACAGAACATGCACAGTGTCTCCCTGCACGCTGTATGCTGCCTCTGGGCGTGTCTGTGAGTGACCACCACAACAGAAATTTGCCCTGCTAGTAAATCAGCATTAGTAGAGGCAACACGGGAAGGTGGGACATGTCCCTGCACCTTTCACACCAACCAGTAGTCCGGCAAGGACCCCGGAGCAACCCTGATACCTAGTATGGTTGAAATGCTGGCAAATTTACCTGGGAATTTGTCCCTCGATCCTTTCACACCACACACCAGCGCTAGTCGCGGGTTGTTCCCGGACCCAACCCGGGAATAGGTCCACCCTATTTAGGTCGACATGCATTGGGTCAACCACGAAAGGTCGAGAGGGCTTAGGTTGACATCTGAAATATGTCAACATTGCCAAGGTCGACAGGGTTGGAAGGTCGACACAAGCATTAGGTCGACAATTGCAAGGTCAGTGAAAAGGTTGACATAAGACTTTCAAAAAATTTTGAGCCGACATATGCCGACAGGCGGTATTTCATGCCTACCGTCCACTAGGGTGCCGAGGGAGAATAGAATAGTGTGCTGAGTGCAGCGAGGCACCGTGCCCAAAGCATGGTGAGCAGACGTGGTACACTTTGACAGTGTCCATGTCGACTATGTCAACATTCGGGCAACAAAAAGGTGTCATGTGTAGGCATCTGCACCTTCTCTGTATGCTATATATGATATCTTTTTAAGTATTTGTTACAGCTATGTTCATCTACACAGTGCCACCTCTGGTACAGAACCAGAAGCACTTGGCCCATCTGGTATGTCCCAGGTTGTCCCTTGAGAGGCAGTCTCAGGTCAGGAACCACCCACCCCCATGCATGCCTCATGTACATTACCTCCCTGAACCACTGGGCACCTAGTAAATACCCATGATGCTGCACAGCCCAACACCAGGGCCAGACCCTCAAGTACTGTAAAAGCTTGTTTCCCCTACTACCTGTAATCCTTACTTATTGGCCTGCCAAACCAAGACTTTCAACACTACACAGGCTAGTAGGATGACACAATCTGTGAAAGGACAGACTTGGGAAGAATATACAAGCTCCACATAGTTGCAGCCTTGATGGGAAACAAGACCATGACTTCAGTGCTGTAAGGCAGTAATGCTGACACCATCCATACTGGTATAATAGTTACATAAAATGAGAGATATTTTAAAAAATGTCTGTATTATTAATTACCAGTTATATATATATATATATATATATATATATATATATATATATATATATATATATATATATATATATATATATGGAAAAGGGGGGTACTGTTGCTGCGCTACCACCTATATAGGGTAAGATCTTTCCACGGTAAGCTGTGCTGTCTTCTTAGACCAGTTCCTTTTGGATTGTCCAAAAACAAATATGTCCGTTTCTATAGCACTTTACAGAGAACATTTGAACATTCACATCAGTCCCTGCCCCAGTAGAGCTTACAATCCCTACCACACTACTATATTCCCTACCACATGTACACGCACACACAGACATTCTAGGGTTAATTTTGTTGGGCGCCAATTAACCTACCAGTATAATTTTGGATTGTGGGAGGAAACCGGAGTTCCCGGAGGAAACCCATGCGAGCACAAGGAGAATATACTTTATAAACTCCACACAGTTGGTGGGAATGAAACAAATGACCCAATGGTGGGAATCTAACCCATGACCTCACTGCTGTCAGGCAGTAATGCTAACCATTTACTGTCCATACTGCCCTCCTGTCTGTATATACATTTTGCAAGATCGGCATTAACATATGTTTCATACTTATCAACCCTCTCTGAATGGCCGAGAGGGTCCCAAAAATGGAGTCCCCCTCCCAGCCCCCGGAATGGTGGGCAAGCTTCCCGCATAAAATAGTGGCATTCATGGCTCTTCAGGGAGGGGGTGGGGCTAAAATGACGCAAATTGTGCCATTTAGCCCCTCCCAGAAGAGCAACAAATCACGGCATTTACCTTAATGGGGCAGGACTTAAGGACAACAAGCTCTGCCCCCACCCCCGGAAGAGCAGCAGAGAGTTTCCTATCTGGGCTTACCACGGAGAGGAAACTCAAAAAGAAGGCAACTATTATATGTTTGTGGCAGGAGTTACTTACTTTCCATAAACATCACGCTGTAGCTGCAGATTATAAATTCTACCTCTTTTCCAATAAACTGTGTTCCTTTTTCTGTCTAGACCAGGGGTGGGCATTAAGCGGCCCTCCAGCTGTTGAGGAACTACACATCCCAGCATGCAAGCCTTATTTTTGCTATTTGACCATCCTGCCAATGATGGAAGGCATGCTGGGATGTGTAGTTCCTCTGGAGGGCCACTTATTGCCCACCCCTGGTCTAGACACAAGGGGGTAAATTTAATAAAGGTTCTAAAAATGAAACCAATCAAATTCTGTTTATGATTTTTTAAGGATCCAATAGAAAAATGATAGACAGAATATCAATGGTTTCTGTGGGTAACATCACATATTTTCATCTTTAGAACCAGTAGTAAATTGTGTTGAATACCCTGTTTTATAGGTATGCCACTAGTATTGCAAGAAAAAAAACACATTTAAAAAATTAGGTTTCTAATGCCCCATACACACGGGGTAATAGAAACAGTGTGCTAAGGGACCTAGTTAAGCACAGATCACTCAGCACAGATCGCTCAGCACACAGCGATGTGTGCTGAGCGATCTGTCACTGCCCATGTTCTCAATTGAGATAACTCTGGCGATGACTAGATATACAGTATACTGCATGCAGTATAAAACCAATCAGGCAATAGCGATAATTAGGACCGCGCATTGCCGTCGCTGGGGGCCATACACACGATGCAATCCGTGCTTCATTTCTAAGCGATCTGAACAGATCGCTGAGAAATGGAACTGTAATCGCCCCGTGTGTATGGCCCTTAATTGTTTGCTGCTATTCATTTCACCATTGTGTTACACATTCTGCACTGCTATATGAGTGTGAATTCCAAATCTGTTGTATTTTTTATAAAATTGTTCAAATATCTGTTATTTAGTCACAGTAACGTGTAACAATGATCAGAGAATGTTTTTGTTACATCTAAAAGAATTAGTTCTGTACAATCCTATTAAATTGACTTCATGCTAAGCCAGTATGACTTCCAAACAAGTAACACGCCTTTGAGTATTTAAATGGAAGGTTCCCTCATTTAATTTAACAATTACCAGGGAGTCATTAACAGGATGGTTTTCCTGTATCCTAATTACTTTTAATAATGTTATATGGTTCCTTGATCTGATTAATTGGTTTCATTATGGGTAGGAAACGTAAGGAAAGTGCATGACAAACAGGCTCAAACTTAAAATAGCGTATAAAGTAAATGAAGAGTTCTCTGCCTGATGATAGCTTCCTTTGATTGGCAAGGAAAAGGACTATTCCACAATGAGGCTGATCCCATCACTATGTCATTTATCCTAAACCACTCATTTTTCAAGGTCTAACGCGTTTAATGCCAAGGGGAAGCCACAATCAACCACAGGACTGCTAATGGGCACATTTAATAAAATAAAAATGTTTCTTGAGAGAGCAGTTGGGGTCAATAGAGTGTTGGTCATTATCTCATTTGACCACAAGTGTTTTTTACCACCTCATGTCAAACACAATCAGACTTGCCATGTCACTTTAACGCAACTCTAGTAGGGAACCTGGCTATCACATGCTGGGTACGCTGTATCAAATCTAATAGAGAGATAGTTAAGAGTAATAAAGCACCTGCCAATCAGCTTCTATCGTTTTTAAAAACAGCCTGTAAAATGACAGAAGATGATTGGCTAGTACTTTATCTCTCTCCACCATTTGACACTTCCCCCTAGTCTATCCTTATTCTTCAGTCACAAGCATGGAGAAAATACACCTGGCATACAGATTTACTTCTACCTCAAGTTGTATTTAAATGTCTTCAAAGGAATTGGGATTTTTGTATGGAACGGAATCTTAAGTCCGTATTCACTAAACGTCTATGGGCACCACCGATATAGGTGTATATATAGTTATATCAGCAGTGCCGCTGGTCAAACGATATTGAGTGTACACACTGAACAATATCGGTAAATGATATCACTCAGTAATGTCAGCGGCATGTGGGTCATTAGTAATATAGCTAAAATCGACCTGCATGTTCAGCCGATGGTTAACAATAAGTGGGAGCGCACAGCATTGACAAGAGTGAGTGTACACACTGTACGATATCTGTAAAATATATCATTCAGTGACATCAGCGGGCCCTGCTTAGCATGTGGGTCAATAGCTAAAATCGACCTGCATGTTCAGCCGATAGTGGTGGGGTTAACAATGAGAGGGGGCGCACAACGTTAATGATATTGAGTGTACACACTGTACGATATCTGTAAAATATATCATTCACAGATGACAGCGGGCCCTGCTTAGCATGTGGGTCATTGGCTATACAGCTAATAATGACCTCCATGTTCAGCCGGGGGGGGGGGGGGTGGGGGTGTTGGGTATGTTTGGTTTAACAATAAGTGGGAGCGCACAATGTTAACAATATTGAGTGTGCACATTGGACCATTTTTTAAAAGATAGAAGGGTCCTTCTGAGCGATATCTTTGAAATTCTTATCTAATGTGTATGGGGCTCTAGGGAAATAAAGTATACTATTCCTCAATATGCTTTGGAGAAACACTTTCTAGTTCTGGCCTTTTGGTGACCTGGGTGAGAGAGGTTTTAAATCATACAGCTTGGATAAAAGGTGAAAAAGACAACATATCTGTGAAATGTGAAAGAGGGCGCTGGACATTGTTATAAAGCAGTCGCCAGCTGGAGCCAGATGAAAACGCTCAGCCTCCTGTTCCCTCCTGTTCATTATCACACAGTGTGGGTGTTCACAAAGGTTCTCCCAGGGAGAAGAGTCTTTTCTCAGCTAAACAATAAGAGTCTGTAAAATGGCTGAGACCCGCACACTTTGCCCTAATTCCCAAGAGTGGGAAAAGGGCCAGAGAACAGGGATCTGCCATTGCGTGTCTCACCCCTCAACGCTTTGAGACAATGGTGTGGTATAATGAGTATTGACAGCTCTGAAAGTTACATTTAATTGCTTCCCTCTGTCTAACTGGGGTTAAATAGAAGAAAATTCTGCAGTTATTCCAGTTCGGAAAAATCAAAGTTTAGTAAAACAGTTTTGAGAACAAGTCTGAGAAACTTATCAACGAATAACTAGTATGAGTATATTTGAATACTGATGCGCCATGAATTGGTGTTTTCTTTCTAGGTCGTCTGTCAGATCAGACCATCTTTGTGAACTTTTTTCAGTTGATGTGAGAATCCCACAAGAGCTACTTATCTCCATAGAGCTCTAGAAACGGCTTCCTTCATCTCGCTGTGTCTCTATCTCAGTCTCTCTCATAGGCACAGACACAATTACCGAAGATTTCCAGGTGAAGAATGTTGCAAAGCTAGCTAAAATGAACGTGAATACATTCTGCAGTTTTATCGCATATTGCAAACTAAATGGCAAAAGTTTCTGCTTGTCTCACATAAAAAAATGCCAGTGGCATTTTTTTCACTTCTCCCATGTTTACAGACTTTGTGCCAGATGCACTAAGGTTCAAAACGTGATAAAGTAGGGAGTGATAAACTACCTGCCAATCAACTGTAACATGGCCAATCTGCCATGTTACAGGGTGGGTTTGAAAAATGATAGCTAAGAGACAGAATCCTCTCATAGCTCACTCCCTGGCTGAGGTTGTGCATGGAAGGGAATGAGACTTTACTGCATACAAACCTACCCTCTCAGAATGGGCGGGACGGTCCTGAAAATCTGGTCCCCCTCCTGGCCCCCCAGAAGTGTGAGCAAGCATCCTGCATTTAGCAGGGCCCATGCATCAGCCACCGCACCCCCTCCGTCTGCCAGTCAATTACCGGCTCTTTGGGAGGTGGCAAGGCTAAAATGAAACAAATCGCATCATTTAGATTTATGATGGAATGCCCCACCTCCCAGACATGCTGACGAGAGTATCCTCTCCAGGCTTTTCCCGGAGACACTAAAGTAGGGAAGTATGCTATGCTGGGAACATTTTCAGCTGAACCTGGTTGGAAACAGGAGGTCAGAAGATGCTATGAGGGAAGGGGGTGGGAGGACAAAGGGAGCTGAGGGGGAACAGATGAGGAATATATAAAGTGGGTGTAGGTTTACCAATACCAGTCCGGGATTACTCCGAACACTCTGGTAATTAATTCCGGGTGGCGTTCCCGGACTATACAATGTCCGGAAATAGGCTTCTAGTAGCGGCCTATTTCCGGACATGGTATAGCTCCACACTCTGGACTCCGGATGCTGGTCTTAATTACAGGAGTAATCCTGGTTGGATGGTAACCCTAAGTGATGGTCCCAGAGGAGGGGCCAGCCCACAGAAATTAGCCAAACTCTGTAGGGAATGGGGCTGGGTGCAGAAGGGTCCTGGATGCAGACTGACAAGGGCTGTTGGAGGAGGTGGAGAACCTGGTAAATCTGACAGCTTTGTTGTATCTACCACAGAAACCATTGGGAGCTGTGGCTGCAGATATAGAGATACAGTATCTGATGCGGTTCCTTTTTCTTACATTCAAGGGAATCCTTAAGGGGATCCTTTACCCCCCCTAAAAAAAAAGAAAACCCAACAACAACAAAGAAGAAAAAAACAGTTTCGGGTGATATGCTGCAAATATTCTTGGCTAAATATGCACCTCAGTATATGAGAATATATAAATCTGCATACCTTCTAGTTATAATGACAGGAGAGAATCCTGTTATTCAGCGTATACACTATGCAATGTGTCTAACCAGCGATAATGGCGGCGGCAGGGACCCGGCGCAGTGCCGGCATCGGAAAGTGCATCCACACTTGCCAATGCTGGCAGTAGGGAGTGACTGAGGGAGAAAGGCTGGAGGAACAGGCGCCATGCTGCATTCTGCAATGTGCTCCCACCCCTGTACATGAAGGACAACGGAGGGCATTGTTACCGACCCACAGGAGAGTATTGAGTGTGCACACTTCATGTAAAATGCAGCGGAATATGCTGCGCTATATAAGAAACTGTAAATAAAATTTCTAAAACAAATATCAACTGATCGATATCTTTTGAAAAATTGTATGGGGCTTAAGTAAAGAAAAAGCGAGCCACCGAGCCTGAAGCTCCCGATTTTTCCGACCCGATGGCTTACAATTAAAATCTGTGGCGCCGTGCTAGGAAACAAGTACTGAAAAAATAATTAAGTACCTGGTTTAACATGAGCAGCCCTTTGGCTATTAATAAGTATATTTTCTACTAAAGATGATTATTTTAAATTGCTTGCATTTTACTTTCTGTAGTTTCCAAAGGGAAGACGGAAGCATTGCTGTGGGGCTAGCTTCAGAGACAGAATACAGGCAGCTGGGATGTGGTTTATATTTAGATTTAAGTTGTGGGCTATTAAACTTTCCAGCCCTACTTATATTATTGTCCAAGTCTTTTCTATAATAAACACAGGAAGTGGCCTGTCTGTGCTGCCACTAACTGCTAACATCTGTGATCACCCTCGGTAAAGTCCAGGGCGGAGCATTCAATTCTATCAGCCTCGGAACCCCTTACCCAACAGGCTCTGAGCCAAACTCCAGAGTACGAAATCCAGGACAGGAAGAAGTAATTATCATAAATCTTCAGGACTAAAAAACATCTGCATTCATTTACCTGATACTGAATATAGGCGCATGCAGTTTACTTGTCACAGTGATCTACAATATGCTGCACTTAGTTTGTGTATATCATTTCCTTTCCATTAAGTGTAGGCTGACCTTTACATGTGATAACAGAGGCCTGCTTTTTGGTTTTCTCCTTATCCTCTGTATTATTTATTTACAAAGTATTAGCATCTTCCCCAGTGCTGTATCATTCCTCCCAGATGTCCCAATATGATCAGGGCAGTCCCAACTTTAGGGAATTGTCCTAACGTTACAGGTTTATGGGAGCCACAGAGCAACTAATTTGTGGAGCAAACCACCAATAATATTGTCAATATGATGCTAACAATGTTATTTAAAAGTATAATGTGTGTGCCAATAAAAATATAATATAATATCACTATACTGCCCTCTGTTTGATTATGCCACATGGAGACTCCAGGTTATACTGGTGATGTAGATATTTGTGTGGGATCCTGGCCAACCTACTCCGGCTGCCCTGTTTCCAGGTCTTTCTTCACTGCATTGGAGGCCATGGGCAAAACAATGCACTGGGGCCCCTAAGCAATCACATACTTGCCTACTTTTGAAAACTAGTTTCAGGGTGATTATAGTTGGTAGTAGAATTTTGAACAGCGCCCTATTGAGGGGGCGTGTCATATTCCACCCAAAGGGCGTGTCTAGTTCCATATATGGAGAGACTGTTAAAAGAGATTGTGAACGTGGCACCTAGAAGCGTGGGTGTGTACTGCTACATCTGAGGGGAATCTTCTAAAATTACTTATATTCAAATGTAGATGATCCCAAAGCAGTTAGTAAGAGCTACTATACTTGCTAAAGTGCTGGGAAATGGTGCTGATGCTTTAATGTAAATGTATCTGTCTCTCATTCCTTTTATCCCCCAAAATGTAACAGTGTAATGTGGGTTAGGTGACATGAGAGAGATTGCTGGACTAATGAGGGAGAGAGGGAGATTGCTGCTATATCAGGGAGTCTCCTGCAGAATGCAGGAGGGTCGGCAACTAAGAGCAATCATGGCCTTCCCCTGCTGTGGTCCCGCAACATCTTGCAGCATGCTTCTTTACAGTGAATGTCTGTCAGCACTTTGGTGGATAGCTCCAGCCATTCACCAATCAGCATGCTGACAGGCATTTATGAGTGGCCTACAGGCTAGGTGGCAGGTAGAGAATGTTGCAGGAAGGCCCCTAGAAATGTGGGGCCCTGGTCAGCTTCCCACCTGCAGAAGATTCCTTAAGTACAAGAGCGGGACAGCGTCATAGCACCCGCAGATCCCACGGTAGCGTAGAGGCACTTCGTGTTTCCCGGGGGGGTGGATTTTGCGGCACAGCTGCCGGGACCTGCAGATCTGCAGGTCCCATCAGCCTGCCACTATTGAAAATGTCCCTCCCAATACAGCCTATACCTCACAGCAGACATTTAAGGATGCTAGAGGAGAGGAGGTGGAATCCCACAAATGCTTAAAATTTTGACTTTGTACCTTCAGGTATCTAACAGCCCCCCTCCATTGGTGTAAAAAAAAACTTTGCGGCCCCCGCCAGAATAGTAAAACTGCGCCCTGTCCCTTCATTGTACCTGCTTGCTGTCACAGGGTTATCCAGTGGTGGTTTTTACCTATGGGCTGCAGGGCTGCAGCCCCCCAGGTAAAATCCATCACTGTCTCTGCCTAAATTGAACCCAGATGCAGTCTGTGAGACTGCTCCGGCTTCCATGTGACTGGCAGTGACTTCCTATTGAAAGTCTGACCTGCCAGTCACTCAAGGCAGTCCCATTGGGAGGTGTTCCCTCCCTCCGGGATGCCTCTCTCTGAGCAAATGCACGGCAGCCCCCAATTCGGGTTCTGCGCATGTGCAGTACCAGAGATGATACTGCGCATGTGCCATACCCGGGAACCAGATTAAGCCTCCGGGGGCTGCTGCAGAGGCAGCCCATGGAGGCTTGGGCCAGCGCATGCGCAGTATGTATGACGTTACTGCGCATGCTCTGGCCCTGTGCAGAGGACCGGCAGCCTGGACAGCATGGGGATCACAGCGGGGGCAGTGGCGGGGGGGAGCCCACATTGCGGCAGCCCCCTCCTCCTAAATGGTAAGAGCCGCCACTGGGGTTATGTAATAACAAGCAGGCAGCATGAGGGGGAGGGTGCACTTGAACTTTCGCTGGCAGTGGGGGGGGATTTTTTGTTACACCAAAGTAGGGGGACTGTTAGGTACTTGAAGGAACAAGGTCAGAATTTTTCGCATTTTCAAGGGATAGAAATCTATTAGTCCCAAACAATATACAAGTCTATTGTCTGCATGGGCAGACCATTGTAATGTAATGCAGTAAATGTAAGAGTTAGACGAGTTATGGGCCTTAATTAGGCATTGCAGGGGCACTTAATTATTGCTCAGTGACAGACGCGGTTGTTTTACCGTGCCACTAAAATGAATGCAGGAAAGGTAAGTGGAGCATTATTTGTGCGCATGCAGCACTTCCAGCATCTGTGACACTCACAAGACCAATAAAACTTTGCTGACAATGGTGTTAAAATATACATCAGGCTGCCACACACTGCTCAATATCAGTCCTGTACTTGCATTATGTCCTAAATAGCCTTGATAGATTTACTCACAAGTAATAAAGGCTGATCTGCAATACTGTATATCAAAGAACAATTTCTCATCCAGTGTTTAATATAAAGTACGGCACAAATCATGAAAAATATACGTAGCGTAGGCTGACACTTTATTCTCCGCCAGTCATAGATGCAGCTCATCAGAATATATTACACCTAAAATTACACTTTACGGCTAGATATAGATATTTTTTTTAATAAAAAAATGAATACAGACTATACAAAATGTATGTGTGTGTGTCAATCTAGATCATTCAAATTCAAAGTTCTCCTAATAATTTTTACTATAGTTACAGATTTGGACATCATTACACTCGGTGGAGATGATTCACAGTGAATAGCAAAAAAGGCATCAGTTATACATAGCCAAAGGGCATTTAAAAGATACTGTAGCATATTTTTCTCATTCTACAGAGTATAAGCTACAAACAGTATACATTCTGCTCTGCACCAGCTATTGCGACCAATTTAGTTTAATACGCTGTAGTCTGGAAATTGCTAATAATAATAATAATAATAATATAAAATAAACAGCTTGGACTCCTCAACTTGCTCCAAATATGACCCTATTTTCATCTTAAGTGCAAATTTAAACTCATTGCTAAGGTGTTGTTAAAAAGACTAACCCCCCCCCCCCCCCCGCATGCACACTGATCCACCTTGATAAAGTTTCCCTTAGTGATAAAATGGAGAGTGATAAACAGCCAGCCAATCAGCTCCTGTCTGACATTTTTCAAACATAGTCTGTGACATGGCAGGTAGGAGCTGTTTGGCTGGCTGTTTATCACTTTTGAATCTTAGAGAATCTTGTCCCTCAGTCCTGTCCAGGTAGACGCTGGTACAATTGACCTTATAGACTATAGTCCATCATCTCTTTGATAAATTTGCTCGTTCCACAGACATTCCCAGAGCTCCAGCAAAAGCACAGGATTCCATCTATTACCATTTTTCAATACCTACAGTTGCATCACTTTATTCGCTCCCTCTTCCCAACTTCTACTATTTGAAATCTTTCACCTCTTTATTGTAACTTTTATACACCTCTATCGAGAGAGGCGACATTTCCAGTTTTTGTCATACAATACTATTCAGATTCTTTCTCCCCCTCAGCCAGTGAACAGACCTGGGAACTTGGTCGCAGGCTATGCCTGGAGGCTTGGAACCTGAGACAATGAAGCACCATCAAATCTCACCACCTCTATCAGTGTTTATATAAAAAAAACAAATAAGATGGCATATGATTCCAAAATGTTTTCAAAATGTACAATAGTGTGTCTCCCAACTGTTGGCTGCATTGTGGCCAACCTGGCACTTATTTCCATATGGGGTAGACATGCCCCTTTCTTACTCCTTAGTGGACCATGATTAAATCCCTCATAGTAGGCACCATGGGCCACTCAATATTTCTCAACCCATTAGAACTACTGCTCTGTCGTCCACCATGCCATATCCCAAACATATTGCCAAGCTAATTTACCACATTGCTTGCTGAGCAAGGTGTCAGCTAACCCCATCTCCAAACAAGATGTGGTGAATCCGGTGTGGTCCATGTGAACAGAGTGCATTATGGGTCTCCTTAACAATGACATCGATAAGGTCCATGCAGTCTGGGAACCATTCCATACCTGGTTCCTGCTGATCTCTCCCACCCCATCCAATCTTTAATACCCTTCTGATTGTCTTTATGTTGATCACTCCCCCACCCCCGACCCCTACCCCCCACCACTACTTTATTACTGTTATTAGAGACCCTTTATTTTGTATAATGTGACATATTATGGGGAAATTTAGGGGCCAGGTCACCCTAAGGCACTACATAATTGGTCATTGCTTTTAATGATTGGCCTTATCTGGCCAGAGGCCTAGCAGGGCACAAAATGTACATTGCAATACTTGTTTGTAGTACTCAAACTAAGAATGGCTGCATATACTGTACATAATAGATCTAATTCTGGTCCACGCACAGCAGTGCAAATTTTGTGGTACTGAGAAAATTTTGTTTCTCAGTACCATACAAAGGAACACTACAGGGAGACAAAACTTAACATTACAGTAAATAAATAACAGAAATAGAGTACAAGTAAAAAGAATGCCACAGTTCAGTACACATTACAGCTGAAATGTAAGTAGTGAGGACTTGATCAACGTACTACTACAGTAGGTGTTGGTGGACAAAGATGGAGATGAGTATGTGGACGAAGATGGTCACTGAGTATTTGAGTATGGGAGAGCTGCGAGTGAAATGTGAATAGAAGAGGGTTTTGACAACAGGAGGGAAGAGGGCCCTGCTCTGAAAAGCTTACAATCTAGTAGGAAAGGGAGACACAAAGATTGCATGTGGTGCAAATGAGTGGAAGGTGGCTTCATAGCAGGATTTAAGCAGGCAAAGATGGTCAAAGTTTGAGGCAGGGGTAGGTGGACCAGCCTCATGACTAGGTTATGCAGCAGAAGGGTACACTTTGATGAATATGTTATTTTTCAGTGCCCGTTGCATGTAAATTATGTATCTAATCCTTAAGCGTATGTCAGGGGTACACACCGGTGCCTGACAACTCACCGACAGTCGGGATTCCGACAGTCATTACCCCGACGTCGGAACCTTGACTGCTCCCTCGTGGGGGTCCACGACCCCCATAGAGGGAGAATATGGGGGCTTCGTTGTGCTCCCCCCCCGTTGTGCAGTCAGGATTCCGAGGTCGGGCTAATGACTGTTGGAATCCCGACTGTCGGTGTGTTATACCACACCCGTACACACAGTTTACAGCAAGAAAGTATTACTGAAATTATTATATATGAAAATAATGGACGATAAATGTGCACCCACTTAATGTGATAGCCTATAGATGAATTCAGGGAAAACTATTTAAAAAAAATCTTAACATAAAAGCACTAGAGCAGCATTAATACCTGCATTTTAATTAGTTCTAGTACCTGTAATCATCTAAAATGTGACCCATGAGGGAAACGCTTCCATGTGCCACCGACATACACAGAAATCTCTGCACTCAGATCCTAAACACCCCCAGTGACGATGGAGGACGGTCTGCAGTGTGGAATAATAATAATACCACAACTCAGGCAGTGGAAGACTGACACACCGCGTCCCTAGCTGACAAACACTGCCCTTTTGGCTTCTGTTTTACATCCAGTGGAGAAGGTCACTGCGTGCACAGACTTTCTAAGTAGCTCTCTGAGCTGCAGGGCAGGTTTGTCAGCCAGAAGGCTGGCACTAAACGCTTTCAAGGTTATGGGAGTATTTGAAATATAAACTGACTGATGCATTACTTAAAGAGATGCAGTTACTAGAATGGAACAGTTGTGCTGCGCAATATAGCTTCCCCACGCAAATCAAGCTCCTTTGCTTGGGCTTTCAGTTTCACTGCACATATGAGAACCAGGAGTGCAGTATTTTAGGCAGACAACAAGTCAACAGTTTCCAGATGGACCTGAAAAGGTCAACATGCAGAAGGTTTAGCCTGCACAGAAACAAAATAACTCACACAAATCTAACTCTCTCTAACATGTTGCATCTGCCCCACCTGCAGTGCACATGGTTTTGCCCATTTCCAAAACAAATTTGTACTGCGATCAGATCTGAATAAGGGCCAGAGTTACAATGTCAACATACAAATGGTTAGCATAATTTCTTTATATTTTTGGGTGTAATTTTGTTTATTTAAACATGTGTAAGCCAAATTGGTGGAAACATGTACCATCGTAGGCTTGCTTCACTTATCATACCACCGGCAGATTGTTATTTCCAATTGTAATCCATGTGGATGGGAACGGAGGGACTGAAAAATAATAAATAAAATGGTGTCAAGCATATTGGTGTCAACCATTGTCATATCAACCCTTTGAACCTGTCAAACTTTTGTACCTGTTAACCTTTAGACCAGGGCTGGGCAACACCGGCCCTACAGATGTTGATGAACTACACATCCCAGCATGCCTTGCATCAGTTTCAGCATGGCCACATAGCAAAACTAATGCAAAGCATCCTGGGATGTGTAGTTCAATAACATCTGGAGGGCCGGTGTTGCCCAGCCCTGCTTTAGACTGTTCATCTATTATCCGAAACCCGGCAAGAAACATGGGTAGTAAAAATTGGGGAACAGATAAAGGGGGGGCGGATGCTCTAACATCCGCGCCCCCTTACCTCCGCCCATCGCCGGTCACTGCATACATAATTAACATATAATCTAACATATGCGATAATTATCACAAAAGACAGCTCTTGCATTAAGAGCTGTCTTTTGACCAGGCAATGAGCGGCGGGTCCCAGCAGCTCCCCCCTCCCTATCTTACCTGGCTGCTGCCTGCTGCTGTTGCAGGGGGGGGGGGGGGGGGGGGGGGGGCTCTCCACCTCCTTGCAGCCAGAAGAGGATCACAGTGCAAGGAGGAGGAGGTCACAGGTCCAGGCAGCACAGCTCTGTGCTGCCCGGACACAGGTGAGGGGGGTGAGGGGCGGCGGTGGGTCTGTGCCGGGCGGCGGGGGTCGCATTAGATGCCCATAGACTTCTATAGGGCATCGCCAGATTTTTCTGGTGATGCCCCCCCGCTGCGGTAACTCGGCAGTGGATGCTTAGAGCATCCCAAAATGCAGTAAAAACCCAGATAACAGGGTTTTTTTTTACCACATTTTCAGTTTAGAGAATCTCCCCCAAAATCATTTGGAAGGTTTTAAAGTGCTGCAGGAACAGTTGTCAGCATGGAAGTAACTCCCACGGGTGACACAAGTATGCTACTGTACTTGTGCATTGTCTTTCTATTTGGCTGTAAGTAAGTGATTAGCTATAGAGAATTTATGGTTTCTCATGTGGCACTAAAACTTGTACCACCGCTATGGGCAGTGGTGCTACCACCGCTATGAATGTTGTAATGTTAGCATTACTACAGTACCTTACAGCACTGAGGTCATGGGTTTCATTCCCTCCATGATCCTAACTGTGTGGTGTTTGTATGTTGATTTTGTTTTTGTGTACAGAATTAAAATATTAGCAAGTAGAGCTGCCACCCTTAGATAAAAAGAAACGGCCACCAAGTGATCGCAAGCTCATTTGCAGCTGCGTATACAATCACAGCCTACCCACAAAAATAAGAAACATCAGCACTAAGGGCTATTCAAACTGGCCATGGCAGTATTGACTCAGTCGCCATATTTATCTGTGTACACGATTGCAGCTGAATGTAGATACACACCCTTCTGCCAAAATACACTGTCCAAACACACGGCCCATTGTCCCCATGCCTGCATGGGTTTCCTCCAGATATTCCGGTTTCCTCCGATAATTCAAATATATACTGGTAGGTTAAAAAATAAACCCTATTGTGTAAGTGTGTTTATGTACGGGGGAGGACTACTGTAGGTGAGCTAAGTGGTTCTTATATGCCACCGAATTGTATATTTCTTATCTTATCTCATTCTGCAACAGGGAGAGGAAACATGGTAGACAAGACAGGAGAACTCAGCCTAAGCTCTTAACAATTAAGGAATAACGGGAAAACTGTAAATTCCCTGCTTTTCTGGCCGACACAGCAGGATGTTCCAGGCAGGCTACAGAGAGCTGCGATGTACAATATCTCATTAGCAATGGTCATGCTTTGTGTTTTCACTTTTTAGCATTAATAATAGGAATTATTCCAGTAGCCCAACAGGAAATAGAATTAATTAACAAATTGCTGCCTTTATCTAGTCTTATGTGGGAGACTCAGCATAGTTTGCAAAAATAAAAAATAAGAAGTGTAAATGGATCTCCACTATATAATTAGTAGAAAGCAGCTTTGCAGTCAGAGTAAAAGAAGCAGGCGAGGACACAGCTAATTTCATGCTTGAAAGTGTTCAGCATAAACACAGGAAACATGAATATTACAGCGAGAGAATAAACCATCGTTACAGCTCTAAGTGAGAAAACATATTTCCCTTAGAGGCTCCGGTTTACACAATAAGGGCTGCTAATCCTATTAAATAAATGTGCATTCTCCGCATTACGATTTGGAAAGCCTAAGAATGTAAATCGGACTTAACTTAGTTGTAAGTGATATTATTAACTTGTCTCTCATTCTTATTTGATTAGAAATGATTTGTCACTGCACTAGCCTGTTGTGTGTGGTAATACATCTGTATACTTGGCTTTTCTATGTGGTGCAGATGCACACTCCATATTATTAATCAAAATCAATCAATAATAGAGGTTCTTGGTATATTCGTTGGCCAAGAAATATTTGCCCACCAACCAGCTTCACGGTAACCTCATTTCTGGTGGGTCCCTAATACTAAGAATCTGGGGCGCGGAACCCCAAAAAGGCCAGCATAAGCCAGTCACCCCAGGGCAGCACACAAGTGAAAAACTAAGCTATAAATGTGTGTTAATAAGAAAGAAGCAGGAGCTAGAGGTTAAAAAGTGTAGTGCTAGGAAGTATAATATTAGTGAAAATAAATAGTGCTAAATAATTGTAAGGGTGTGCCACCCCCGAAAGCAACTCGGTTACACCAACCCAAGGGGAGCCGCGCCCCAAATCCATCTCCAAGACTAGCTCCTGGAGAGGGTCATGTTGGGAGGTATGCTCAAAGCATTGAAGGCCTCCAAAACAGGATGGGGGCTGACCAGTGCCATGATTAGAGGCTTGGTGGCCCCTGGCGAACTCTCAAGGTGGACTTCTTATTTCATATTTGTAAACCATTAGGTTTACATATTTTTATCATATTGTGTACTCTAGAATTACAAGCCATGGCTTCGGGCCTATCTAGGTGCAGTAGCTTGGAGATGCCACTGCAACCACCGGAAGTCAGATGAGAGAGCCTCTACTGCAGCGGGAGAGCAGGGGACCCTAAGGCTAGTAAGGTGATAATGATGGACACCTCTGGTCAATGGAGCTCCCTGAAAATGTATTGATGGTGGTTACACCAAGAGTATCCTAGGGGTAGCAGCTCCAAATGCATTAATATTTTATCAATTATATAAATAATAAATTATTAAACATACACACACACATATATATCTATATATCTATATATATATATATATATATCTATATATATATATATATATATATATCGGTACTTGTTTCCTAGCACGGCCACACCGATCATGATCGTGGGCATCATTAGTAAAAATCGGGGGCATCGCGGCCATCGCATGCACTAAAAAATCGGGTGCGATGGTACCGACGCGATGCCCGCGAATTCCCATAGGGAACAATGTTAAATGCCTCAATTTACCCGCGATGCCCCCGATTTCCCATAGGAAACAATGTTAAATGGCTCAATTTACCCAAATCATCATAGGGAACAATGGTAAATGGGCCAGAAACCCCCCAAAACACCCCTGAACAGTGAAATGTCCCCCCAAAAGTAGTTAACGCCACCCCACGATCAACGCGAACCCGAAGCGTGGCGAGCGCAGCGAGCCCGCGGGGGGCGGCGGTACGCGTCCTCCGACCTTTTCATACCCCCACTATCCACGTCGGCATGGAGTTGAGAATAGAATAGTGTGGCGAGCGCAGCGAGCCACCGAGCCTGAAGCGTGGCGAGCGGACGCGGATACCTGTGAAGCCCGCGAAGGGACGCGTTTACCTGTGAAGGTATCTGCGTCCCCTCGCGGGGCTCGCTGCGCTCGCCACGCTTCGAAATCGGTGGCTCGCTGCGCTCGCCACACTATTCTATTCTCAACTCCACGCCGACGTGTATAGTGGGGGTATGAAAAGGTCGGAGGACGCGTACCGCTGCGCTCGCCACGCTTCGGGTTCGCGTTGATCGTGGGGTGGTGTAAACTACCTTTGGGGGGACATTTCACTGTTCAGGGGTGTTTTTGGGGGTTTCTGGCCCATTTACCATTGTTCCCTATGATGATTTGGTGACATTGAGGCATTTAACATTGTTTCCTATGGGAAATCGGGGGCATCGCGGGTAAATTGAGGCATTTAACATTGTTTCCTATGGGAAATCGGGGGCATCGCGTCTGGACCATTTAAGCCTTTTTTAGCAGCCTACGACGCGACCAACGCGATTTTGACTTTTTTCAATGCATTTCAATGGGAAAATCGGGGGGCGTCGCCCGCGATTGTGGCCGTGCTAGGAAGCAAGTACCTATATATCTATATAGATATATATATAGATATATAGATATATAGATATATATATATATATATATATACACACACATACACACACACACACAGAGACATAATGAGAATGCTTTAAAAAAAAATAGAAGTGTTGATAGGTTATTTTTATCAATTAACAAAATGCAAAGTGAATGAACAGAAGAGAAATCTAAATCAAATCAATATTTCTTGTGATCACCCATTGGCTTTAAAATAGCACAAATGCTTCTACACTTGTACACAGTTTTTGAAGGAACACAGAAGGAAGTTGTTCCAAACATCTTGGAGAACTAACCACAGTTCTGTAGATGTAGTCTTGCTCGAATACTTATGTCTCTTCATGCAATCCCAGACAGACTCAATGATGTTGAGATCAGGGCTCTGTGGTGGGAATATCCTCAGTACCAGGACTCCTTGTTCTTATTTAAGCTGAGGATAGTTCTTAATGACATTGGCTGTATGTTTGGGGTCATTGTCCTGCTGCAGATTAAATATACCAAGATTAATATACCAAGATCTTGGTATTATTGAATGATGGATACCTGCTTGTATTTCTCAGCATTGAGGACACATTGATCCTGATTCAGACCTAAATTCAGGCCTAATTAAGATCTGATCGCAGGGAAAATTTGTTCAGAAAATGGGCAAAACCATATGCACTGCAGGTGGGGTAGATGTAACATATACAGAGCGACTTAGGGGGTATTTAAACCCGGGAAAATTTTCAACCTTTTTTTGGTGACGTCAACTTGTCTTTTTCAATAGCAGTTCTGATTTTTCCTAGGCAAAAAATACAGCATCGGCGAAAAGTGCATGGAATTGCCGATTTTTTTTTTTGCTGCCGTTTTTGCCCATCCCGATCCTCCCCCCACACACAAAAAAAGTGAGACAGCATAGGTGAAAATGGACTCACCTGTGATTGAATACTAATTGGTGAATTGTTGATGATTTTTTTCTAGTCAGGAAATTTGGCTGGGATTGAATACACCCCTTAGATTTGGGTGAGGTGTTCAAACTGAAATCTAAATTGCAGTATAAAAATAAAGCGGCAAGTATTAACCCTCCACAGAAACACAATAACTCACCTAAATCTAACTCTCTCTGCACAGGTTACATCTGCCCCACATGCAGGGCATATGGTTTTGCCCATTTTGGGAACAAATTTGTTATGCAATAAGGTCTGAATAAGGCCCCAAATACTCAACTCAATTTGCAAAAGTGAAGCCCCAAACTGAACCTCCACCATGCTTCACTGTTACCTGCAGATACTCGTTATTGTATCACTCTTCAGCCCTTCAGCAAACAAATTGCCTTCTGTTACAGCCAAATATTAAAAAATAGTTTCATCATTCAAGAGCACCTGCTGCTATTTTTTCCCAATTCCTGCAGTATGTTTTTGTGCATAGTTGAGTCACTTAGGTTTCCATGTTGAAGGTATGGCTTTTTAGCTGCAGTTCTTCCATGAAAACCAATTATGGCAAGACTTTTCCAAACAGTAGATTAACTTGGAAGAAAGCATTATTTTCTTCCAAGTTAAGAAAGCATGTCGTGTTTTTGATCTGATTCACAAAGTTTATTTGGCTGACCACTGCATCAACGGTCCTCGACATTGCCTGTTTATATGTGATTTTAACTGAACAGCACATTTTGAAACCCCAGTCTGCTTTGAAATCTCTGCCTGGGAGACACTTCGCATGTCTGTGCACCAGTTCAAAACGCAAGGTCTGTAAAGACATGGTAAACAAACTTTCTATTGGTAGATGTGTGTTGTGTGACATCATTGCTTTAATAAATCTTATCACTAATTAACTATCATAACTAGAAATAACCACACGGACAACTGTAATGCCTTTTAAAATTGGTCAACCAGAATTTATTTAAATCTTTAAACTAAATATGATGGCAATAAGAAAGAACGGCCAGACCCACAGTGACACTACGACTTAACGCCAACACTCATGTCAACGACATGGTATTCTTTAATTTATTGGCAACGCCAACAAATGCCGGGTCTCCAATTCTCTCCCCAATACACCATAATAGAGCCGGCCAGACAGCCAAACCCCAATGACCCCCAGTAGGAAAGCCACTTTATACAATGTATTGGGCAAAGAGCGCACCCTAAAAACAGCAGCACAATAGCCACTGTTACTGCCGTTGTTTCCCGCCACAAATATAGGTTGACAAACCCCAACCGCCAAAGAAAAAACGGGTGGGGACAAAAAGGTGACTTGGGGATGGAGGGTGGGAAAAATTCCAGAGAAAGAGATGGAACCTTCTAGTGCATCTCACAAAATGTCCGATTAACCCCTCCCTGACTGTTTCACTACCTAACTGAATTATGCAAAGCTCACACAACCCCTCAACCTAGAAGTTTATAATCACTCGTGCTATATGCACTTGTTCTTCATTTCAGTCCAATCCAACACCTTTGGGGTGAATTGGAACAGAATTTGCGATCCAGGCCTTCTTGTCCAACATCAGTACCTGACCTCATAAATGCTCTACAGAATGAATGGGCAATCATTGTGACAGAAACACTCCAAAATCTTGTGGAAAGCCCTCCAAGCTGTTATATCTGTAAAAGAGGGACTAACTACAAACTAAAGTATATGTTTTTGAATACTGTGGTCCATATAGTATGTGTGTGTGTGTGTGCATGTGTATATATATATATATATATATATATATATATATATATACTCACCTCTTGAAGAAGTCTATGTGATGAAACATGTTGGGTGCTGCCTTTGATCACCTCCTACCAAAAAGTGGTCTTTGCTGTTTTCTGTATATCTTTTTATGTATTTATTATACCCTCTGTTTTTTTCTTTTTCTCGCCTATTTTACATATTCTAGACACTTAGGGGGGTATTCAATGTCTGTCGTGCTCCCGCAGCCATCCTCCGAGGGGGGAGATGGATGCGGGGCCCTATTCAATGCTGTCTTCCCCGACAGCATTGAACAGGGGTTCTCGGCAGAACGAGCCTGACTTCAGAAGCTGTCAGGCTTGTGCTGCCAAGAAAAGACGGAAATAGTCGAGCTCCCGGCCGGACCTTGACTATTACCGGCCTCAGCTTGCGGCCACGCACCCTTCTCGCCGCTCAGCAGCCGGGACATTGAATCCCGACCGCCGAGCTCAAGTTGAGCAAAGCGAGAATGGGACAGGGGCACGGCTGTCGAGCTAGCTCAACAGCCGTGCCCCTGACATTGAATACCCCCCTAAAAATGTACTACAGTATACCTGTTTTATATATACTTTGTGTTAAATATATGTATTAGTAAAACCCGTTATATTTTATTGATATATTTTGTTTTCTATCTATTATACTATACTCTTATTATAAAGCATCCCTGGTCGCTGACCCCCTATCATCTTCTGCATGCAAATTTTATCCTAGCTTTACCAAGGCTTGTTATTTAGGGGATAGCTGACACCTTTTCCATACAAGGGTTGCTCTTATACATTTTCTTTTACTGTTTTTTTAACTGCCATTGGCATATCTATTAAAATATTGGACATACGCAAGTGGCGCCTAGCATCTGCTTTTTGAAAAAGAAATAAATATATATATATATATATATATATATATATATACATATAGTTTAAATTTAAACAGGTCTTAATTTTACCTGTACTGTAGGTGACACTTGAATACTGACCTTACTAGGTTTTAAAATTTCATAAACGTTTCTGTCTACTAAATTTATTCTTGCAAAGATGCAGGCCCCGTGATTTCCAGTCTCTGAGACTAGATCATCCTGCAGCTACAGTGATTAATGTGTTCCGTTTATCACTACTCTCATTATCCTTAATTGGTTAATTAGTTGACATTAAAAAAGCAAGGCAAATTAATTTATCATTGGGTAATATTAGCAGCCTAGTCTCCATTGAGAACATCAATATCAAATGCATAAATTGGAGAAAAAGGGTAAAAGGGACATTTATCTCAATAATAAAGTTTGTATTCATGAGAACAAAAATATCTATGGGAAAACATAAAGAGGCCTATTCATCATTCCTTTTGGACCCATGACACATAGCAGGCCCAATAAGGCCGCCTAATATTCAGCAAACTTAAATGTTTTGAATTTGTAAGAACCAATGTCATGTTCAGATGGTATTTGTTCCTGAGCACCACTCCTTCCTATGTGAATATGGTCCAGAATTGTGAAGAGGACACCAAGCTTCCTCACTGCGCAACATTTCTCACTGCGCAGCATTTGGCTGTTTGCAGGTGGAAACTGCTGAGCAAAAATTTCAATAGTCATAACCTGTGGGAAAGATAAATAAGGGAAATGTACGATGGGTGTGTAATGTGTGTGTATGTATGTATATAAAAAGGGATGTGTATATAAAAAGTGAATGTTCGGTAAAAAAATCTTCACTGACATTTTCAAAAATGTATGCAAGTTTCCTTGCTTGCCTAGTCTTGTTAATTTGAATAGCTTTAAAGGGAACCAATGAAAGCCTTGGCAATGACTGTCACACATGAGTGGTCAATGACCATGCATCTGCCAGCACCAAGGTGAGCATATCGTAGGGATGAGTTCCTCCTGTCCCTCCGTGTGCTCTGTAAAACATCTGCCCAGTGCAGTGTAATCGCATGTGATTTTGGGTGCCAGTTTCTGATCGCATTGCAAATGCGATTATTCATAAATGCCCCACCCCCTAGATAGAAGGCGGTAGTGGAGGTGCTGTAGAGCATTGGACAATTCCAACTAGTGACATTTTTCATGTATTTGTGTATTGTGTAGTACATAATAATTCCGAGTTCTTTCTATGAACACAGAAACTGATTTAAAAGCATGGACGAAACCAAAACTTTGTGGACCTCATACCAACAGATTTAAAGTGCCCTGCCATAATGCTTCTTGAGAGACACTTTCCTGCAAAAGTTATTCATTTTATGCCACATTATAGTACTTAGTTAATATTATGACCCATAGTAGTGTCCTAGGTTATTTTATGAACCATCTTAGTTCGCTAGTTTTTACGATGTAACATTGTAAGTCTGCCCTTACACATTATGCCACACTGAATCCCCGGTGCACATTATGACATACAGTACAGTGTCTCTAGTTGACAATATGACATACAGTGTCCTCAGTTTATATTTTGCCACATTGTAGTCCCCCTTACCACTACAGCATCTACTACACACTTTTCTCACTTTAAATGTAATGTCAAAAAATTTAGGCTGGTAAATGGATAGGACTCAGTTGCCAAAAAGGCAAATCTTGGAAATTACTATACAACTTTATAACCAGGGTCCAGGCCCCCCTAAGCCTCTGGACCCCATAGCAATGGCACCCCACATACTCACTATAGCATGTACCTAAAGAAGTAGGGTAATGGTTACCATTCCACCTACGTCTTTCTATGTACATGTTGTGTTTGTTATGAGGAATAGTGTTAATAGAAATCCAAAGTCTGAATTCTAAGTTCAATAGCATTTATAAACTTTTAATACATAAATACTTCAGTTGAGGAACTTCATATTAATAATAGCAATATCCACTTTATGCTGCTAAATGGAAGTTAATGTTTCTAGTACAAAGTTATTTTGCAGACTATTAATTAAAATGGGGTCATCAGTTAATGAAGAGCAATGAACCCAATAATCATGTGTGTAGAAGCTTCGCACGAGTGGTGGAATTTTGCACTTATCTTGACTGTTCTGCACCGACTGGCCCATTAATTACCCTGTTAAGCGTATTTTGTTAATTGACTGTTGTGTGTTCTGCAGTGTGGCAGACTAGTGTCGGCTACAGGATAATTCTTCTGTTCTCAGATATCCATTGACCCATTGCATGCCAATGTATTTCAGCTGCTGTGATTTTCTAGTCTTGTTCCTGTGACAATCACAGTCTTTGTTCCGGTCAGTACAGTTGATTGCAGCAATTTCACCTGTGAGCGCTTGTGGACTGGTTTACATACAGTAGTGCGCACATCAATCTAAATGATATACTTGGGCCAAACCATGTGCACTGGAGGTGGGGCAAATGTAACATGTGCAGAAAGGGTTAGATTTGGGTTGGAGGGTTTTCAAACTGAAATCTAAATTGCAGTGTAAAAATAAAGCAGCCAGTATTTACCCTGAAAACCTCTTAGGAGGCTCAAACCTCTGCTGATCATAAGTACGTTCTGAGATCGGCAGGCAACAATCCTGGAGCTGTATCTGGGTGAGGTTAAGACTTTTCATGGTGGTTGCCACAGTCAGCAAAGAGATTTTCCAGGTTTCTCCAGCATAGACTGATGGCAGAAACCCCCCTCAGTTTGCCTATGCTATGCCTGACGGTATAGCAGGGAATTGTCTTCCTATCAGAAGCACTCTATCTGCAATCACAATGGCCCTTATTCTGGTCAGTGCGGTAATATGCGCGTGCGTTCGTACCGCCGATGTTTTGTGTCTGCGCATGTGCAGAGGCGTCTCTGCGCATGTGCGAGCGGGGCGTACAGCCAAATCCCGCATGAAATGTGAACACTCCGAACAGGGGGTGGAGAGGGGCGTGAAGGGCTATTTGGGCTCATTACCATATGCATACGCCCCGCGTTTCATGGGCGTTCCCATGCAAACGCTGGGCGTACGTATGGTAATGCGGCCGTGACGCACGTGTAGGGGGCGGACATATGACATCGCCGTATGTCAGCTGCCCGGCCAGATCCCTGCTTTTGCACGGAAAAATGTCCATGTGGTCTGAGGTTGCGGGAGCTGGTGGAGCACTCGGTCCTGCATTCGATGGTCTGCGACCATCGAATGATGGGGGAGGTTCCCTGAGATGGAGGAGGCGTATTCCGTGAAAAATACACGTGCGGTCCGTTCGGCCAGCTTCTTACCGCGTACGGACGGAGTTGGCGATCCGTATGGAAGGCGGGGTTTCGCACGCACGGTCCTGGCCGCATAATCGGATCCGGCCGCACCGATCAGAATAAGGGCCAATATCTGCTATCACAATACCTGGGACTGGCTGTCTAGCTGTGATGAGAAGCGAGGCAGTCCAAGAGGGGGGGGCAGCCTATAAGTATAATCCTCCACTGATTAGTCCCATTGTATATCTGCAGCACCTGTAGCGCAACATGGTTTTTCCATGGTGCACTTCAGTCCTATTGGAGGAAGAGCGCTAAATAAATATTATTATTATTATTATTATTATTATTATATATTGCTATTTCTGCTGAATCTAGCTCATTGTATACATATACAGAATTACGTTTGTAATGATCCTTTCCCCCTGCAGTATATATAATATATGCTAATACTTTCTTCTTTTTTTTTTTTTTTACATTCTCAGAAGAATAAATTATAATTCAATAGCTCTCTGGAAGCTGAAATACAAAGGAACATTTTACTTCAATGACATTAGAATGGCTGTTTATATACAATAGCAGGATATCCAGAATTAGATCTGTTCTTGTTCTCTGCAGTGGGTCTGTTGTTCGTTTCAGATCTAATATACAATCAGAAAAGAACATAATTTCATCTGTATTTATCGCTACAATCAATTGCTGGCAGTAATAGATTTGCTAATTCTGTCACCAAGGTTAAATTGCTCATTTAAATTAGCTTGACTGCTATTCATATGTGGAATTAGTGTAAGCAGTCTAAGTTGAGTACACACTGGGCGATATAATGAATGATGTTACTCATTTTGGTCCTTCTGAGCGATATTGTTTATTTTATCACCCAGTGTGTATGCTATGCCCAATGAACAATGTGCGCTCCCGATACCAACCCCTCCCATCATCGGCACATGTACAGACAAGGCAGTACATTGTTAATGAGGGTCATGCTGCAGAATGAGGGTCATGCTGCAGTCGCTTCCCCCACCAGCATTGGTGTACATTACTATTATACCCCTTTCACACTATTATACCCCTAATTACCGGGTTCATGCCGGTTTCTTGCCAGTTCGACCTGGTAATTGGTGCAATCTGAAAGGGGTTACCGGTTACATCTATCCGGTAGCGACACAGCAATACGAACCGAGTAAAAACCGTTTCGTTGCGGTGTTGCTGTGCAGTGTGAACAGTTAATCAGGTTGAGCGTCCAGTTTCCCATTCACACTATGTAGGCGGCAGCACTTGGAGAAGCACCAGCTCTAAGTGCTGCCTTGTCCTCCGCCCCCGATGACACTCCAGCGCTTCGCGGCACCCCCACATGACGTCAGGAAACCGGCAATACTGCCGATTTGCTGATGCGTTCTGAACAGACCGCACATGCAGGGTCACACCAGGACTGAACCGTTTCAAAGTCCCATGGCGACTCTGCGTTTGCGGTCTTAAAGCGGTATGAATGAGTACTGCTTCTACTAGTAGACATGTGAATAGATATATTTCCACTTCTAAAGTAGGTAGAGGCCTGCGATTGGTAGAAGCTTATTGGTTGCTATAGGCAACTTCCCCACTTGTCCATTTAACTTTCTACACTGCTTTATACATCTACCCCATGACATAGAAAATCAAGGCGAAAGGGTAATTATACTAATTAAACCAAACTGCTTCTATAGCCCGTCACAGTGATTCATGCTAACACAAAAACAACCCACAACCCAGACCCCTCCTAAATGTTTCATCCGATTGCCGCTTCAAACTATTTTGCTCATCATCACTCATTTTGTTTATTAAACTGGACTCATCACCCTCCAGGGAGGCAGTTGCACGCCTCCATGATTTCAGTAATTCCAAGTGAATTGGTGACATTTCCACATTTCTCAAAATATCGGTGTACAATACTACGACAGTGATTGGAGAACTTTAGTAAAGTTAATAAAATAGTGATAGAGGAGGGCAGCAATGATGTTTAGAAGTAGCAAGTGTCATGCTCGCTGTACTGGAAAAAAATAGAATGATTTCAGGTTGCCTAGTTAAAATCTCAGACGCTGTACAAAGAATCCCTAAATATTTCAGTTCCTACAATGTGATTTTTGTATAAATATGCTAATTTGAGGAAAGATCTACAAAGTATTGTAAATGTTGAGCGCTTTGTGTGAAATGGAGAAGCATGGAACTTTTTTTTTTCTAAATTAAATTCAATTACCACTTTCCTCTCAATCTGATTGTTTGCAGATGTTAATTTTAGCTGGAGTCTGCTTCAAAACCCATTTCATATGAGATTGTTATCTTGTCCAGCCACCATTTTCCTGAACACAAAGGCTGAAGCATGAATGAGTTCAGTTTGACCATCTCCATAGAAACACGAGTCCAGCATCTCAAACCCACAGCCCACCGGACGGAATCTGCTGTCAGATTCACAGGCACTTTCTACACCACTTTTGCTCTGATCTCTGCCCTGAGCAAATGCAGCCCCCCCCCCTTCCCCCCTACACACACACACACACTTGTAACTGCAAAGTATGAAACAGAATTCTCATACAACATTACACCAAAAAGATATTTACATTGAGGGGCCAGATATACAAATGCATTCTTTTGAAAATATCAAATATGCGGCTTTGAAACAAGATGAACTCAAGGAGATTCTGCATTGCATCAGTGTTCTGCTGACAGTTGAACGCTGGGAAATTATTACATTATATTTAATGCATAGAATTAACTGGACAAGAATGTTTGCGTTTAAGAGGTGAATTTACTAAAATGGGAGTTCTATTGAAAATGGGATGTTGTCCATAGCAAATAACCAATTCGATTCTATCTTCTAGAAGGTGCTAAATAAATACAAAGTAGAATCTGATTGGTTGCTATGGGCAACATCGCATCTTCAGTAGAACTCCCGTCTTTAAAAATGTATCCCTAAACGTGTAAAACTGTATATTATAAGATCTCTGCAATGTAGGGTTGTACTAAGAACCTGCTGTTCAGTGCAGCTCCAATACAGTTCCCATTCCCAGGCAGGGCTGCCATCAGAAATTATGGGTCCCGGGACTGACAAAATCCCGGGCCCCTTCCCCTCTGGTGTATTACAATTACACTAAATAATTAAAATTAAATAAAGGTTGGCATTGGCTGCTCCTTGGTCTCGTCCTCCTTCTTCTGGAGCGTGGTGTGATGTCATTACGTCACGTCTCATGGTGGGAGCTTTCTTTGGTGGTCCTGGCGTTCCTGCTGGCCACTGCACTGCCTGTGAATGTCCTCACGCAGTGGGAAGCAGGTGCACCGTCTCACTGAAAGTGGGAGTAATGTTGGGACTCCGGCCGGGCCAGGGGACTGTGTCTGTGCAGCGGGCTGCGGACAACCCGCGGCCCGCTGTAGTGAAGGGGGGTGATGGTGGCCATGCGGGCTGCGTGGATACAACGGCCCGGGCCCTACCCTCTGTGAGAGCGTCTGGGCCCAAGACAGTTGTCCCCATAGCACCCCCCTGATGGCAGCCCTGTTCCCAGGTCCTGATTAACTAATAGGCTGCTCAGGTTGCAGTCTGGAATGCTGGGTCCTGGGAGGGTGCAGTGCCAGCACAATAGATTGCGCTGAGATGGGAGTGTTCCTGGTGCAGCTGGAGATGGGATTGAGCAGGGGCTCATTAGATTTCTCCTTGGAACTGTGGTATTTTTAGGGACTCTGAGCCCATGCCTAGTCCATACCTCCCAACTGTCCCTATTTAGAGTGGGACAGTCCCGCTGATTGGACACTGTCCCGCTGTCCCACATGCGGGTTGCAGTGTCCCACTGGTGGGGGATCAGGTTGAGGAAGCCAATGTACAGCGCTCCCTGAGCAGTTTTGCAGCCCCCTGATCCCCTTCCTGCTTTGATAGATGCAGGTTGGGGGAGCCGGTGTGGAGCACCCAACATGTGGAGTGCCCAACTTGATAATCAGTCCATTATGGAACCACTGCACATGCATACCATTTGCATTGTGCATGCATGATGGTGAATAGAGACAGATAATGTGTATGGATTGTAAATGCGGTCCACTCTCAGTTTGATTGACAGGAAGCTAACGTTTCTGTGCGGAAACCTGATGTTTTCTGGATGTGTCAGAAAAAACGCATGCCTACAAAGGGGCTTTTGAGGAGGATCTTTAAAGTCAGCGATAACCACTTCAAGCCAGTCTCAGTTGCAGATTAGTGGAAGCCTCAAAGTTAATCACAAGTGCACAGATGGCAAAAACTGTTCGATGGTTCAGGTATTACGTATCTATTTGTGAGTGGATTGCGATGTGCAATTCACAATTCTATTGTAATTTTGCAAGGGGTGCCTTATCCACTGCAAATTCTTAATGTAGCAGTCAGTCATTATCCACTGCAAATTCTCACAGTAGCAGTCAGGTCTGAATTAGGCCCTATAACGGTTACAAACCGCTCTCGGGGCCTTTGCTTAGCAACAGGAATGATGTTTCATTAGCTGGCTGCTTCAGGATACTGATCGGTCCTGGAGTGATAAAGTTTGTAGTAGCTGGGATGATTTGCACTGTGTCAGTTTCTGTAATCATGCAGGCTGAGTTCTCTGTAGATGGCAGCACTCAGCCGGTTCTAGTCAATTTATCAGCTCCTTATAAATAGGATTTCTGTTTGCTCAGTCAGTGTTGGTGATAGCTTTATGTAGGTTGTGTCATTTGACCTGGGAAAACTACGTGAAAGATTCTGCTAAGAACTTTGGAAAGATCCCGCCTGGTGTCCTCTATGAAGATCTTGTGGCGTTACTGCTCCAAGAAGGTCCTATGCCTATGCCGATTCAATCAGGGAAGATTCCAAAGGTAATCTTGGAAGAAAGATTCCAGGTTGTATCTGTGCTTGTATGAGAGATTCTACTAGGTGAACTTTGGGAAGGTCTGTTTCTGTCTAATCTGCTGAAGGATTCTGTTGTATTAACAGTTCCATAAAGGTCCAGTGGATTCTGGGCCAGAAGATCCCTTTTATTCTCTGGTAGAAAGACTCATATCTGCTGCTTCTGTGGTGAAAGATTCCATTTGGAAGGATTCTGGAAAGACCTTATGCTGTGTGTCCATTGGAGGATCCTGTTGTTACCATCTCCAGGAAGGTCCGGTGAATTCCTGTTTAAGGAGATTCTCAGAACACCCGGTGGAAACATTCATCATAGTTCCATTCTGTGTTTTGTCCAGATAATTCATGTCCATGTCAACTGTGTATATCCTGGGATTCCTGTCGCCAGTCAAGCTCAGTCCTGGTTTATTTATCATCTGTACCAGTTGCCTTGCCATGTCCTGTTATATCTGTACTGGCCTTGGCTGTGCTTAGCCCTTCTGGCAGATACCATATATACACCACCTTGAGGGTAGCCCTAGTGACTAGTTTACAGTTGCACCTTCAGCACCTGTATTTTCCTGCCATCTAACACCACCTAGCGGTAGGCAAGAAGACCTGGTAGTGGCCTAAGTACCGGTGTGCCTACTTGCACTATGGGAAAAACGGGTCATTGTTATAGGCAGAAGCCCCTCCACTGAGGCGCTCTAGTTACTTATCGTGCAGTACAGGGTTCACTAACAATAAACTTACTTAGGTATGCTATCATGCTGGGTGTCAATGACAAGTCAACTTTAATTACAGATGTATTCTATTACCAACATGGAAATGTTGCTTGGTGACTTTGAAGAAAAATACAATTGCCATACTGTATTTCACACCTTATTAGTGACAAAAAAAATGTTAAACGGGTTAGAAGTTAATGAATGTGATAAATGGAATACGTCATTTATTCTCCTAAGAAGTTTAGATTTGTCCTGCTATGATCATTTTTTCGCAAGAGATATCTGTAGATGCCAAAATGTGTGTGATATTTTGGTTGATCTTTCACAAACTGACAGCAGCTTTTAGCTTCAGCATAATTTCTACCATTCTCTCCCAGTTATTCTATGCTCTAGACTGGTATTTCCCAACTCCATCCCCAACAGTGAATGTTTCACTGATCTCTTCAGTAAATGTGTAAGACTGTAAGGAATATACCTGTGCATCAACTAAGACATATGTAAAACATGCACTAAATCACTGAAACTCCCGTTTTTAATAGGACTGTCCTGTTTTTTGGAGGGGGGGGGGGTGTACTTTTTATTCAGGCATGGGTCTGCTGGAAGGGTCCAGGTCCCGCTGCCCCCTCCCCTGATGTGGGAAGCTGGTCAGTAAGAAGAGAGATGACAGGCTGCCACTGCAGCACAGCCTCTCTCCTCAGCTCAGCACATGCTGAGCTGAGGAGAGAGGCTCTGTAAATGGGTCTGTATCATAATTGCTGACTTTTTGGCTGGCCCAAAAGTGGATGGGTCTATGAAAAAGGGGCAGTCCAAGATGTGATTGCAGCCAATAACATTACTGGCATTGCAAATGGGAGACAAAGCTATGATGACGTGAATCACTGCTTTTACCTCCATGGCTGTTGTGGTGGTAAGCATGGGGGAAGGGGGGGGGGTCATAAAATGGTGCTGGAGTGGCCTCCCTAATTACTGATCTGAGCCGCATCACTGAGCCTCTGTAAAACATTTTGCTGGGTTGCCTTGTGGACAATCTGGGCCTGACTGCCCCGTCCATCCATTGACCTACTTGAGATGTTTCCTGTTATTGCATATAGGCTGTGAATGTGTAGGCAATTGCCAATGAGATGCAATAGTTGCAGTGGATGTCTGTTTTCATTCCTGGGTGGCAGCTTCACTATGGACGTTAGCAAGTCCATAGCCTTAAAATATGCAATTGCATTAGCCTACAAGTCTGAATCAGACCTTAGCTACATATAGATTGGGTATATAAGAGATAAAATATACCTCCCAACTTTTAAACTGCAGCACTTAGGACTTTTGAATGGCAGAGTTGCGGTCACCCGAAAAGGGAAAGCTGTGATCACAGGCTCTCCCAACTGTCCCCCGCCCACGGGACACTGCGATCCACAGGAGGGACGGACAGCAGGACAGTGTCCACACAGCAGGACTTCTCTGCAGAAATAGGGACAGTTAGGACAGGGCCGAAACTAGGTGTTTCGGCGCCCGGGTCGGCAGTCACTTGGTCGCCCCCCCACCCCCCACAAAAAAAACACACCAAATTACTGCCTTGGGGACAGGCAGCGGGGGTCCGGGGACTGGAGAAGGTTAACTCTGGCTCCTAGCGCTGCCGGCGGTGGGCGGGAAGCAGATTTTGAAAAGACTCAGCCAATCAGCGTCCAGCAAGTCTTTTCAAAACCTGCCTCCCGCCCACCGCCCGGCAGCGCTAGTAGGAGCCGGAGTTAACCCACCAGTCCCCGGACCCCCGCTGCCCGTCCCTGGGACCCCGGTAGGAGCCAGCATTAACCCACCAGTCCCTGGACCCCCGCTGCCCATCCCCGGGACCTCACACTAGCGCCCCCACCCTCCAGCGCCCGATGCGCGTGACCCCCTAGCCCCCCCCAGTTACGGCCCTGGTTAGGAGATATGGCTAATGTATCAACCAATCAGTCCCTAACTTTCATTTTTCAAACACATTCTGTAAAATGAAAGGCAAAAGCTGATTGACTGGTACTTTATCTCTCACAACTTTCTCCGGGCTATGGTACATAAACCCCCTTAATATTTATTCTAAAGAAACTGTATTTTAAACAGAGATGAGCGGGTTCAGTTTTACACGGATTTACTTGGTTCTCAAATCCAAATTCTCAAATTATAGTTGGTAGTCGAATTTGTACAGTGCCCCATTAAGGGGGCGTGTCATGCTCCACCCACTGGGTGTATCTCGTACCATATATGGAGAGATTGTAAAAAGAGATTCTCAACGTGGCACCTAGAATTGTGGGTGTGTACTACTACATCTGAGAGATGTGTCATAAAATTACATATCCAAATATAGTTGAGCCCCAAAGCAGTTTGTAAGATCTACTCTACTTGCTAAAGAAAAGTTACTGACACGTCAGGGATTGTTCATTTATTGTGTTTTACACATGGTTCCATATAAATTGCCACAAGACATGCATGTAGCCATAGGGATCATTGTGGTTTATCACCAATGCTGGTAAATGGCGCTAATGATTCAATGTAATTGTATCTATCTCTCATTCCTCTTTTTCCAAAAATGTAACAGCTACATAATATGGGCTAGGTGAAATGAGGGAGATTTCTAGACTAATCAGGGAGAGAGAGGGAGATCTCTGCTATTTCAGTAAGTCTCCTGCAGAATGCAGGAGGGTAGGCAGCTATGTGCTATGGCTGTCTGGACCAATATAAACATGTCCCCCGATTGTGGCATTACTTTACTTTTACACACAGAAGCATCTCATAGATCTGAATGATCCATGTGGACTTCATGTTCATCTGTGTTTGGCTACCAGCAAACTCGATAGCCAAATACGAGTGAGTTCTCATCAGAAAATGCAAATTCTGCAATCAGGGGATATTAGTCAAATACAAGAATTAAAAAGAAAAAATACTTGTACGTGCATCACCAGTCCAGTAGCAGAAACACAAGAGCAATGTACCGCCACGACTTTATAATAATATCTGGTTTCCAGGTGTCACAGTTAGGTGTTCCGTACTAATCTTGTATCCCATTGTTGATGTCTGTTATATGGTGTCTCATTTCAGGTCAGAAAAGATGATGGTTCACTTGGCAACACAAGAGCAAAAGATCTTGTCCCTGAGACCATATCATGCGCTCGTCAAACCGGGGCACAGATCACCCACTGAAGATGTAGATAATGTTCACAATGGTATGTAGAACTTCAGACACCAAGGATATCTCGGTTGTTCCAGCCCTCTGTAAAATTTGCATTGAGATCTAAGGTATTTACTGCCTCAGCGATGGTGCTGGCTCCAGCTGCACTGATAAGCTGCATTCTCGTTTCAGTGCAATATGGGGTGAAATGCAATAGGACAAGAGATTCAGAAAGTGAGAGATTTGGTAAATCTCCAGTTTTTTTAAAGCGGCAATCATTTACACTTCAAAATCAAACTGGTTTTGAAGTGTAAATGATTGCCGCTTTAAAAAAACTGGAGATTTCTTACCAAATCTCTGACTTTCTGAATCTCTTGTCCTATTGCATTTCACCCTTTGGGGGAAATTTACTGAAGGAAATTTGTAAAAAAATAGGTGTATTTGTATCCAGAAATACACTTATTTTTGACATTTACTATAACGAAAATACGGTAATTTGTGTTCGTATTGATGTGCTATCAATACGAATACGAATTGCCGTATTTTCGGGAAAGTAAATGTAAAAAATAAATGCATTTCTGGATACAAATACACCTATTTTTTACAAATTTCCTTTAGTAAATTTCCCCCAAAGTGTCTGACTTCAGTCTTCCATCGGTTGTGTTATACTTTTCATCCTGCGCTAAGTGGAGATATGTAAAGCTTTAACAAATCTTTCATAATAAATATTTCTCGTTGTAGTGGAAGATCAGATGTTTCGCTCAGTGGAAGGACAAGCGGCATCTGATGAAGAGGAAGAGAAATGGACCGGGGATCCTGAAGCTGAATTGCAGCGGATTCTCAGCAGAGTCTCATGTTGTCCAAGCGAGTGAGTTTGCTACAAGTTAACACCAAATCTAACTCATACAGTAGCCACCTATGTTTTTACCAGGCGCGGCATAATAGGTCAACAGTGTAAAGTTCGACATTGTCTAGGACAACCCCAAATGCTAGACATGCACAAGATGAACATAAACAAAAGGTCGACACAAGCAAAATGTCGCTTGATGTGTGGTTTTGGGGGGTATTTTTTGTGTCAATTTGTAGATTTCAGCACATGGACCCCATATTGTGACCAAATTTGTTCCCAAAATGGGCAAAACCATGTGCACTGCAGGTGGGGCAGATGTAACATGTGCGGAGAGAGTTACATTTGGGTGGGGTGTATTGAAACTGAAATCTAAATTGTGGTGTAAAAATAATACAGCCGGCATTTACCCTGCACAGAAACAAAATAACTCCCCCAAATCTAACTCTCTCTGTACATGTTACATCTGCCCCACCTGCAGTGCACATGGTTTTGCCCATTTTGAGAACAATTTTTTTACTGCGATCAGATCTGAATAAGGGCCTATGTGTAGATTTACTAAAATGGGAGTTCTATTGAAGATGGGATGTTGCCCATAAGAACCAATCAGATTTTACTTCTTATTTAGCATCTTCTAGAAAATAATAGATATGATCTGATTGGTTGGTATGGGCAACATCCCATCTTCAATAGAACATCTTAGTGAATTTACCACCCAGAGTGCCGCATCCCCTCGCAAGTCCTGCTTTGCTGTCATGCTTTGGGCAAAGTATCTCACTCTGCTACCGCTGTGTTTGGCAAACTTTACGGAATCTAACTTGTTTTCTATATACCGGTATGAGAAAGTAAGATAAAACTAATCTCATGACAATTTTTTTATGTGTGGACCATTTAACCAAGACAACCTTTCACCATGTTGACCATATACATGTCGACCATATGTTGTTCACCTATTGATTGTTGACCTTGTGACTATTGGCCTATCACCAGGATACTTTTTCAACAGACCTAACATAGCCAGAACGAAAATGTATTTATAATCTGGATTCCAATTTAAGCGGCTGGTGTCCTGTGACATACATGAAACAAGATCTTACACTCCCAGCCAATATATTAGTACTAATCAGTGGCGGCTCCAGAGGTGGAGCTACAGCACCGTTCAAAATTCAAATAGGGAAGCCACATCAACTGCCAGTGACTCAAATCAAAATGGTTGTTGGTCTCTATGGGAGGGGGAGGAGGCCATTTTTTCCTTAGTACATCTGGCCCTAAGGGGTAAAGCTTCTAAAATGAAATGAGACGATGTTGCCTATAGCATCCAATCAGATTATGTCTATCCTTTCTCTATTGCATCCTAGAAAAAAATAGACAGAATCTGGTTACTATGGGGAGAATATCACCTGTTTTCATTTTTAGAAGCTTTATTAAATTTACCTCTAAGAATACTGATGATCAGAATAATTATAATGAACTGTACAATTTAACATGGCGTAATAATAAGGTTTCTTAGCACATGGTTGGCCAACAATATGAGCCCACTTACCACGGCAAGGTGATCCTTTATCAGGTTGGTCCCTTCATCCCTAATACTGACACATTATCCAGGATTTACCTTTCAAAATGCCCATTCTAATGTATAGGCTGCTATTAACATCACCTGGGTGGGTGGGGTGCTAGTCCAGACAGAAGGAGTCGTACCTTCAAGTGTACAATATATATACCCTAGTTTCAAAAATAATAAGAGGTGCTACCATGCTGAGACTTGTAGTTGCATGCAGAAAACAAAATTATTGAGATCTTCTCTATGTATGCTAGTCCCACTAATTATCTAAGGACTTTACAGATCTATTTTACTATAGTACGTTTAGTAAGTTGTTTCGCATGGCAGAAAGTATGATAATTATAATCATGTGAGATTCATGACGGATGTGTACCTTCATGGCTAAATTTGTTATTGTTCCAGATGCGAGGACAAGAAGATAAGGAGGCTCCTATCTGATGTTGATCACAGGAATATGTCTGTGTTATTGGTTGAGAGGATCACCAGACTGACAGAAGAGCTGACAGTTAAAGAGCAGGAAATGAGGGATCTGGAGGTGATGATGGAAGAGGTAATTAAAGACTGTGTACATTGCTGATCCATCCACAGGTGATGACTGAAGAGCCGGCTGGGGAAATGATCACTTATTGTTACCTGTAGCTGACATTTATTTTACTTGGAATGTGTTAACAAAATGTAATTATAATCTATAATTAGAAAGAGGCAATTTGCTTCCATAAACGAAAAAAAAAAAAAAATCTTGATGGCTATGTCACCAGATTTCCACCCAACCACTAAGCCGCATTTACTGAGCATACTATGTTACTTACTTGGAATGACTTTGGAAATATCTGACACACCTTATTATGGAAGCATTGCCTCTTTCGTGAACCAACTCCCAACTTTCTGAAACTTTTTCCCCAAGTCTATAAACATCTCCTTATTTCCGGTAAGATTTCTCTATTCAACCACCTGCCCCCTGATTTCATCACTCCCTTTCTGACATAGCACATATAAAGGAAACATCTCCTCTTCCTGCACCATGTACCTTTGGATTTTTTATGAAGACAACCAGAAACATAGAGACGTGTGGATGTGAATTTGCCATAGACTAGTTATTCCTAATGAGGCATTGTTAATCCATCTCTCCCACCCTGTCCGTGATGTGAGACTAACTAAAGGTTGGACTTTATGTGAAACTCATAAAGGTAACTGTAGGCATCTTATGTTTTATACTTTTGCATCGGTAGTCCAATTATTCATCTCATATCCATCTTCAGATGAAGGAACCATTCATTGAGGAGCTAGACAGGAAAGACGAGGAGACTGACCTTCTTAGGATAGACCTTCAGATGCTGGAGACAGAAAGGGTTCGTCTGTCTCTAATTGAGGAAAAGCTTTTTGATGTTCTACAGCTTCTTCAACAGCTTCGAGACATGGTGAGTAATATGTCTACATGTCCTATCAGGAAAGTACAAAATAATACTGAGTACATATGAGAATACAATTATAAGGGAGGGGTTATGGAGCGGAGGATATTCAGACCTGATCGTTGCTGTGCAAATTCTCAAGGCTGATGATTATCAAATGACTTCGCATGCGTACCAATCATAGCATGCATGCGCAAGGCCAAACAGCGACAAAATCCAGCATCTGGGGGAGATTCTCTAAGCGAAAAATGCGGTAAAAACCCCGTTATCGGGGTTTTTACCGCATTTTGGGATGCTGTAAGCATCCCCCGCCGGGTTACTGCGGCGGGGGGCATCGCCAGAAAAATCTGGCTATTCCCCATAGAAGCCAATGGGCTTCTACAGCAACCCTCCGCCGCCCCGCGCCGACCCCCGCCGCTCCGCATCGCCCCCTCACCTGTGTCCGGCCAGCACAGAGCTGTGCTGCCCGGACCTGTGACCTCCTCCCTGCACTGATCCTCTTCCGGGTGCAGGGAGGAGGAGAGTCCGGCGCAGCAGCAGCAGGGAGGGAGGGGGGAGCCGCCGGGACCTGCTGGGACCCGGCGACTCTCACCGCAAAGGACAGCTCTTAACGCAAGAGCTGTCCTTTGCTATAATTATCACATATGTTACAACATATGCGATAATTAAATATGCGATGGGCGGCGAAGGGGGGGCGGAGATTCTTAGAGAATCTCCCCCCTAATCTGATCCCAAGCTGCTCACTAGTTGATTGACAGGATGCTGCCATTTGTGGCACCCACAAGTTTTCTAGAGTGTCAGAATATACGCAGGTGGGCACAGGAGTTTTCAGGGAGGTAGTGTGACATCAGCCCCGGGCTCCACCAGCCTGGTTCTATCTAGGCAGAGTAGGTTCTGGGTTACGCACAGACTGCAAAGACTTGGGAAATCATAAGATGGTGAGAGAGTCGCCAATTCCCACATTGCTTGGATCAGACAGTTTTACATGACGCTCAGAGAAATAATGCAGGACTTCTGCACCAGACAGAGATTTAGGGTGAAATTTACTAAGATGCGAAATACACTTTACAGGTCATGTTGCTATGGGCAACCAATCACATCCTCTCTACTATCTTCAAGAGGGTGGTAAATAAATAAGAAGTAGCTTCTGATTGGTTGCCCATAGCATCATGACCTGTGAAGTGTATTTCAAATCTTAGTAAATTTAATGCTGCATACATCCAACATTTCGACAGTAAAGAGAACATTTATTTTAGGAAAACTATGCTTGGCCATGATACAGTTGTACATATTACAAAAAGACAAGTTTAAATCTACTAGAATATACTGTATATGCTTCAGGTAGTCAACATGGCCCAAATGCACCATGGGAATGCGGCTGTGGCGTGACGATGCCTGCACAAGGTGAACGGCTGACGTCACATCATGCCAGCACAAGGCCCCAAATTCGGCGGATAGCGCGCATCTGAAAAATAAGTATGGACCTACCTTTCAGAGCGAAGGCTGCAGAAATCACTCGATGGTCAGCAACCTTTGAATGATTTCTCCTCCAATCGGTCACAAATGCGAGGGGATGTGTTCATGTACACATCCCTTTGCATGCTAGTGAGGAAAGTCAGGTGCCGGAGGGGGAGGGTGGCGTTCGGCGAGTCAATATTACCCCTGTTCACGAGTTTGCGAGCATACGCAACGTAGCGAATAGGTCTGAATCAGGCCCAAAGTTATGTTTATGTTCTAGGGGGTAACCTATGTATTGCAGTAGTCCCCTATCACTTTACTTACTGGGAAGACCCCCAACCATTACATTTACAAGACAAACATTGTTTTATTACTATGTGCTATGTCCTTTCCGCACAATTCCCACAGCAGACAGTGCTTGAGCATGAATGCCAGTACATTTAGTTAGAAATGACTGACAGCTGAGCAGCCACTATAGAATTCCAATTAGAAAGAAGGCAGTAGTGCTCCATGTCTACGGCTTTGATGTCATCCGACTCCCTGATGAGACAATACTCAGAAAATACCAGAATAAGGATGAGCTGTAAAATATCACTTCATTTCTGGATCTAGGGCCTGCATGTTATACAGTTGTACTACCCCATGCCTTCATTCTTCAAGAGCACATACCATCATTTATAATGGTACGTATGCTTGGCTCACAACCAGTGGAGGCACCAGAAGTGAGGCTGCAGCACTGTCCAAAAAATTCAAACATGGGGGCCGCACCAACTGCCAGTGAGTCCTTGCCAGCAATATTAGGCAGCGGCATTGGGTGCGACTCCCCTATTTGGCTTTTGGACTGCGGTGCAGCCCCAACTCTAGAGCCACCACTGCTTCACAACTCAGAATAGCTCACGACATGACTACACACAACAAGCCCACAGGACACTTCTACATGTAGGCAGGGGCCGTTCGCATGTGAACACCCTGCATTTCCTAGGCGTACCCACAAAAACGGTGGGTGCGCCCAGAAAAATGCTGGACATCCGCATGCGAACACAGGTGGGCACCTGCCTTCCAGGGGTGGGTGGATGATGTTACAGGATGTCAGTCACCCGTCCAGTTCTCGGACCAGGACACCGCAAGTCTAGGTCAGTCAAGACCTGACTTTGATTTGTGAACATGGTAAAAATCTTTCGATAGTTGGCGACCAGCGAATAATTTTCGGATGTAGTGTACGGGGGGATGTGCGGACCGTGGCAGGGGGCGGGTGGCGTTAGTTGGTTTGCTAAGCAGAATTTTTTTGCCGCTTAGCGAGTTAATCAGAATCACCCCTAAGTGTAACAGAATCAGCTCCCTAGGCTTTCATTGCGAGGGCCATGATTGCCTCTACCCCAGCTTATTAATCATTTGCTTCTATGGATTTTCAAAGCCTCATTAACAATTATTCCTATTTTCGGACAATCTCTTACCTCTCTCTGCTATTATTTTACTCCCTTATTAATTGTGAATATGTATATGTGCAACACTATAGAACTGCTGAGTCAAAAATAAACATTTATTATTCTAAATCTAAGTAATGACACGGAGCGGGAATAAAGAATTTTAGCACAATGTCAGTCCATTTACGGCTAGGATACGCTGTAAATAATATGCTTATCTCTGATATTCTCTTTCCAGAATGCCTAATGGAAATGACTTTACTTAATGTGCGCCACAAATAAAACTATGTTAATATTTCACTTTATATGCATCCAATAATCCTTTCTGTTCACCAAACGACAAATTTAGTTTAGTTAAAATTCGTGTATCCTTTTCCTATTTGTAGCGGTTTATAGAAGAGCATAAAACAGTAAGTTACAACCGTGTGGGTTTATGTGCCATCGAGGAGTGCTACGGGCTTTTAAGAATAAATTAATCACAGAATATGTTTTCTAAGAAATCAAAATAAAAAGGAGTAACATTAAACTAGTATTCTAATGAAAGTACCCATGAAAGTACCAATGAAAGCAACTAGCAGGAGGGCTATACAGGAAAGAAGGCGGCGGGATCTTTGGAGGAGGAGGAGGAAATAGGCGGGGCTGTGCGGGGTGAAGGGTGGCAGGACTGTGCAAGGAGGAATTAGGTGGGATCTGCAGAGAGGAGAGGTTTGAGTCTAGTGGGCTAAAGGACCTTGGGGATTATTCTGGTTGGCTCGGTAAGCTGCTAAAATCGCAGCTTACCAAGCACCAGAAACTCCGCCCGTACAAACGTCTGCCGCTCCCCTCCCCCCCCCCCGGCCACCGCCGAATCCCTTCCTTACATGCGAGGGGATGTGTAGTGTATTGATATCCTACACAAAAATAAGGATCAAATAAGGTTTGAGGTAACATGTTTAAAAAAGGGGCAGACTAGATGGGCCAAATGGTTCTTATCTGCCGTCAAATCCTATGTTTCCATGTAACGAAGACACATCCGCTCACGTCTCTGCTGCAGGAGAAATCATTTGATGGGAGGCTGGCTGTGCAGGCAGGGAGGAGAGGAAGGGCTGTGCAGGGAGGAGAGGAAGGGCTGTGCAGGCAGGCTGTGCAGGGTGGAGAGGAAGGGCTGTGCAGGGAGGAGACGAAGGGCTGTGCAGGGAGGAGAGGAAGGGCTGTGCAGGCAGGAGAGGAAGGGCTGTGCAGGGAGGAGAGAAAGGCCTGTGCAGGGAGGAGAGGAAGGGCTGTGCAGAGAGGAGAGGAAGGGCTGTGCAGAGAGGAGAGGAAGGGCTGTGCAGGGAGGAGAGGAAGGGCTGTGCAGGGAGGAGAGGAAGGGCTGTGCAGGGAGGAGAGGAAGGGCTGTGAAGGGAGGAGAGGAAGGGCTGTGCAGGGAGGAGACGAAGGGCTGTGCAGGGAGGAGAGAGGCATTGCTGTGCAGAGATGAGGGTGGCAGACCTGTGCAGGGAAAAGGGATGGCAGGGCTGTGCAGAGACAAAAGATGCAGGGCTTTTTAGGTAGAAGCGTGGCAAGGCCGGGTGTGGTAAACGACCCTGACAGTCGGGATCCTGACAGTCATTACCCAACTGCCCGGATTCAGACAGTGGGGGAAGCGCAACGAAGCCCCTTGAGGGCTCGCTGCACTCACCATGCTGCGGGTACAGTGGCTCACTAAGCTCGCCACCTAATCTTTTCTCCCTTTAAGGGGATCGTGGACCCCACAAGGGAGAACAGCCGGTGGCCGTCGGGACCCTGAGTGTCGCGGTTTTAATAGTCGAGATCCCGGCGTCGGGCTAATGACTGTTGTGATCCCGACTGTCAGCTATCCAGCACCCGGCAAGGCCATACAGAAATGAGGGAGACAGGGCTGTCCAGGGAGAAGTCGGCAATGCTGTGCAGGAAAGAGGGATACAAGAGGCAGGCTGCATAGGGAGAAGGGTGACAAAGCTGTGCAGGGTGGAGTGGAGCAGGGTTGTGCAAGTAGAAGAGAGGCTGCTGTGCAGAGAGGAGAGAGGCAGTGATGTGCATGGAGACAAGAGGCAGAGCTGTGCAAGAAGAGCTATGCAGGGTGGAGAAAGGTAATGCTCTGCATGGAGAAGGGTAGCAAAGGCTGTGCAGAAAAGAGGGAGGCAAGACGATGAAGGCAGGAAGAACTGTGCAAGGAGGTGGAAGGCAGATATGTGCAAGGAGGAGAGGGACAGCTGTGCTTGGAGGTTGGGCATTATCAAAAGGTCAGGAGTTTCTGCCCGTAATAGTAATAAATTCTCTGCTATTCCTATCTCAGTTTACTATGGGGAAGTCAGTGAGAAAAGGAAGCTGCCAAAGTGACAGAGGCTGATTGGTTGATATTTATCTCTCTCAACTTACAGCATATGGACAAAAGTGCAGTATTTGGACTCCTGACCAATATACCCACAGGGACTGTAATGACAGTGTATTAAAATACATATACTTTTATATGGAGTCAAACCCCCTTTTGTAGCTATAGCAGCTTCCACAAGTTTTTGGAGTGTTCCTGTGGGAATTTGTTCCCATTCATTCTGTACAGCATGTACAGATGTAGCCGGGCTAATCTTTGCAGGGGCTGGCGATTCTATTGTGGCAACAGAGCCCGCCGCCTCCCCCGCCGTCGCTGCCGGTCCTCCTCGCCACCCCGACCCACCCCCCACGCGTACTGGGCAGCGTCTCCCTGAAGCGGAGATGGGCAGGGAGATGCTGCCCAGCCGCCATGATACTGAGACGCACGCGCGTCCCAGTCCCTATCGCCGGCGTTCGCCAGTGAAAGGGATCTGGCAGGCGCCGGCAACAGATGAGCCCGGCTCCATCTGTATATGGTCAGGCACTGATGTTAGATGAGACGGTCAGACTCGCAATTTCCATTCCAGTTCATCCCAAAGGTGAGCTTGAGGTCAGAACAGTTTCTTTCACACAAATTCATAAAACTTTATAGCCCTTGCTTTGTGCACTGGGGCACAGCCATGTTATAGTAGAAAAGGGCCTTCCCCAAACTGTTGGACAAAGTTGGAAATGTCGTTGTATGCTGAAGCATTAATATCGCCCTTCACTGGAGATAAAGGTCATAGCCCAAACCCTGACAAACAGCCCCATACACTAATCCTCCTCCACCAAACTTCAGTTGGCATAATGCAGTCAGGCAGGTAATGTTCTCCTGGCATCCCCTAAACCCAGACTCCTCCATCTGGCTGCCACACAAAGAAGTGTGATTTGTCACAATGTCTGTGTGCTTTACACCACTCTATCTGACGCTTGGCATTGGACTTGGTGATGTGATTCTTGCATGCAGCTGCTCGGCCATGGAAACCCATTCCATTAAGCTCCCAGTTTTTGTGCTTTCATTAATGCCAGTGGAATTCCAGAACTCTTCAGCTATGGAATCAGCAGAGCATTGGTGACTTTTACACACCATGCGCCTTAGCAGTGAATGACCCTGCTCTGTGATTTAACTTGGGTTTCCGCTTCATAGCTGAGTTGCTGCTGTTCCTAAACGCTTCCACTTACTAATAACATCACTTACAGTTAACTGTGGAATATCCAGCAGGGATGAAATTTCATGAACCGTCTTACTTCAAAGGTGGCATCCTATCACAGTACCACACAAAGGTGGCATCCTATCAGAGTACCACACAAAGGTGGCATCCTATCACAGTACCACACAAAGGTGGCATCCTATCACAGTACCACACAAAGGTGGCATGCTATCACAGTACCACACAAAGGTGACATCCTATCACATTACCACACAAAGGTGGCATACTATCACAGTACCACACAAAGGTGGCATCCTATCACAGTACAACACAAAGGGTGCCATCCATATCACAATAGCAGACAAAGTCATCAAGCTATTCCGAATGACCCATTTTGTATCACAAATGTGTGCAAATGGAGACTGCATGGCTAGGTGCTTGAGCTTATACATCTGTGGCAACGGGTCTGATTGAAACTTCTGAATTCAATAATTAACAGGTGTGGCCAAATACTTTTGTATACAGTAGTGTATCTATCTTCAAGTTTGCTACAACTCCCCCTCAGAGGGAAGGACATGCTCTTGAGTCTGAATTTCTGCCTGCATGCATACACACAGGCACCTACAGTTAGTGACTATCCACTTACTAACATTCAAAACAATATGTCTTCTTGTGGACTTGTGGATAGGCTCTGACCCCAGAATAAAGTAGGCCATCATAGTGTTTAATAATGGATGCCGGATGACGGTCCGACAGTGGGGATCCCGACAGTCAGTATCCCGACTGCTGGTGCTCCGACAGGGGGGATCCCAACACTCATGGGCTATTCTCCCTTGTGGGGGTCAATGACCCCCATAGAGGGAGAATAAAACCTGTGGAGATTGTGTATCGAACCACCCACTTTGGGCTTGCTCCCCTGTCGGAGCACCGGCAGTCGTGATCCCGATGTCCGGATACTGACTGTTGGGATCCCTAATCTCGAAGCCCTATACCACACCCTTTAATAATATGGCCACAGCAAAACATGTCCTGTTATTATAACAATACTTTTGTAGCTTTGTTTCTGTTGCATATGAGCCATTGTTTCAACAGCACTGATTTATTAAACTCGGTGAAGTGATAAAGTGTCTGTTTTTTATCACCGGCCAATCAGCTCCTACCTGTCATTTTTTAAACCAAGCCTGTAACGTCACAGTTAGGAGCTGATTGGCCGGTGATAAAAACCAGACATTTTATCACTTCACCGAGCTTAATACATCTGTCCCTGAAAGCCTTTCAGACCTGATCATACAGCTGTGAATTTGCAGGCCGGACGGCTATGCATAGACTGCACATACGTACTGCCTGTAGTACGCATGCTCAAGGCCAGTTTTTTTTTTTTATTGCTGGCCGTACACATGACAGAAACTCAGCATTTGTGGGAGGTAAGCGGCCATTTTTTAGGAGTGTCAGGGAAAACGCAGGAGGGTCCAGGTGTCTGAAGGGAAGTCATGTGGCATTAGCTCTGACCCCAATCGTTTTTGGCTATGCACAGATCATTAGATGCGAGCAGCTTCCGAATGGATTTGCTGTTTCAGTCCTGTAATATTTTCCCAAGCTTTTCACAGCCTTGCACATTCATTCTCAGGCTTTCACAGGGCGGGATTTTACTCTAGCTGGGTGGCGATTACCTGATTGCAGGGCTCTGCAAATTAGTAGCCATGCAATCAGGTCTGAATAACCCCCAAATCTCTGTGTCTATAAATATATCAGGGTTGCCGACTTTTGAAAGCTCCTCTCTGGCCAGGAGAGGAAACTTTCAGCAGGAGTTCGGGGTGGGGCTTAAGCGTGATGTCATTAAGTCCTGCCCCTATGAAGAAAATTGGTCCGATTTGGAGAGCTCCGTGGAGGGGGCGGGGCTAAATGACGCAATCATGACACTTTAGCCCCTCCCCCCCGGAGACTGTCAGAAAAAGTTTATTTAAATGCTTCGGTCAGGGGGGAGGAAGCCGCAATCAGGGGGGGGGGGGAGGGGGGGAGTGGGGGTCCCCTAGAATCCAGGAGGGTTGCCCACCTTTCCGGGGGGCCAGGAGGGTGACCCGATTTTCGGGACCCTCCCGGACATTCCGGGAGGGTAGGCAACCCTGAAATAAATGTGTTTTCTTTAGTTTCTCCAGATGCAGTCATTGAATTGAATTAATGAATTGTAAATACATTTTTATCATCAGTTAACAGCGAGGGCTATTAAAATAGTTAAATAAGTTGAACACACATTTTAGAAGGAAATCCTTATTTATGATTTGAGGAAGAGACTGTAGTAACAGATAGGATGAGCGGAACAAACATTTATTTATGAGACTTCATCAGCATGCATCATGACGATGGCACCGAGTACTTTATTGTCTCATTATATTTTATGCATACTCCGGTGTGTAATGTTACACATAAATCAGTGCTTTATGAAAGCTCATGTTATCTGTATAGTACTGTATATTCTGATTTGCAATACGGTATTTATAAATGATTGATTTCTGACAGGTCATTTATTTTATGTTTCATCACTCTTTCAAGGAAATACCTAGACAGGAACTGGGAAGAGTATTACTGAACACCCTGAAGATGAGCAGAGAGGCTCAGCACGGTAAGAGAACATACATGTTCTCATAGTAATTAGTACATGTATGAAAGCATACAAACGTGTCCACATGAACCTCAAATCGCAGCAAATAGTCTCCTTTGGAACACCGTGGACTTTGCAGTCACGGCATCATCTTGCTACAGGAAGCTTCCACAAAATATCAGTCTTGGTTGCATTGCTAATAGGACAGTTACAATGCATCCGGTGATGTCTGCTGTCCAACCCCTGCACCCACGTCATCGGACCATTAGCATAAGAACACCCAGCGTTCTCATGGGAACACCTATGAAACGCTTCCATTTCCATATGCTAATGGGCCAGGCCGCTGTATCGAATGACATATCACGTGGTATGTACCATATGACTCACGCCGTTTACTGCAAAAAAAAATATATATATAGGTGAATGGTGCAACACGTGTGTAAAATAGATGAAGTTTCAAGTCACAAATTTCCCTATTTGTCAAATGGAGACTAGGGAACAAATTAAATTGCCTCCAGTAATGTACCGTTAATAAAGTTAATGTCGGTGCTAACCCCCTAATATCATGGATTTTGCTGAGAAAGATGTATTTTTATTAAAAAGATGATTAAACTCAAACCTGTACCAGGCCTTGAATAGCTTGCTGCTATGCATCAGATTTAACATCTTCAATGGCACCTTAACACAATTTGTTTACATAATGCACACCCATGTACACATAAATTACACACATATGCATCCATAAATAATAAACCTACCATCGGCAATCCTTATGCCCCAACACTTTAATAAACTTATCTAATCTTATCTAAACTTAACACTAAAATAAAGAGACAGACACAAGTGCTGGCGTTTCAATATGAATGTCAAATTTATTAATTGACAACTATTTATATTGATTTCTATAAAAAGAGGGAGGCGGCCCTAAAGAACGGTCATAGAGAAAAGGAGGGGTAAGATGACATCACACCATTCACACATCGTAGGTGTTCAAACTCTCCCATGCAACCCACCCGTGCGGATGGTGTAGTCCATCCCCTGTCCAAGGGGCATGGGCTAGTAGTATATGAATGACTGGAGAGCGCACCCCACTTATCCACATATGACTTCCATTTGAACAATGACCGTTCTTTACCGCCACAGCCAAGCCTTAGGCTGCAGCACCGCCACCCTAAAACGCTCAGCACTACCAACTAACAACAACAGAACCTCAAACTAAAAACCTCTAAATAAATCATCCAGGAATATGGCCATTCCCTCAGGACCTAGATGGACACCGTCCGGCCTATACAGGGAACCCCGCTTATAGACGATGGAGTCATGCCTGATGACACCACCGCTATTCGCCAACAGGTATCGCTGCATTGCAGCATTCACCTTTCTCCATGCGCCATCCAAGCGGGGAACTGACCTGGCTGTCCTCCAGACCCGCCTGGGAATCATGGAGGACCACACTAGTCTGCAGCTGGGGAGCGTCTGGGCTACAATGTGCAGGTCTCTGATAATAATCGACCTCAGCTCCAAAGCAGTGCAACGGCCAAGATCGTTGCCGCCCAGGTGCAAAATTAGCACCTCAGGGACCCCAAAGTCCCGCACTGACCTCAGCAACAGGCCCTGCAACGCTCCCCAAAGCATGCCTCGCACTCCCAACCATCTGACCTTTCGCGCTTTCGCACGCATACTCTCATCCAAACATGCACTCGCTTTCGAAGCCCAGTGGACAAACGAGTGTCCCATCACCCACACCATCTTGTCGTCTCTGCGACCTGCAAGATGTAAACAGGTTAGAACATAATCCATCAATATCTCACCGCACTCAACAATTCAAACACACTGGAGAGGGAGAGAAGAGAAAGTACAACCGTAGCCAACCAGACCTTGAGGCACACTGCACAGAAAACCCCCGGAGTAAACTATTCAGGACGCCATGTCAAATTGTAATTAAGCCGAATTGCGCCCCCGGGGGAAAGTGGACCACCTCAAGACTCCCGCTAGAGTGAGACGAGTACTTATGCGTCCAGTCTGCTACGGTCAGGCAGATGGACAGATAAACCAGGCCGAATGTATCTGCGAAACGCTGCCTACCGCCATCGACCCAGAGACTGTATCTCTGTGTTGGAGTGGCCAGCAGCAGCAGCAGATGTGGCCGCCCCGATCCGGAAGGAGTGTGTGCCAAACTCCTTCGGATCCAGGCCAAGTGATACCAAGGCACGTCCCAAAACATGGCAGAACTGGTACTTGGTCAATGAAGAACCATCCAAGTGCATCAACCACGCCCCAGGGCGGTTGGGTCGCAACAGAGAGTAGGCGCTTGCCATCGCCACTGGGCAAACCCCTTCCACCGGGCATGGCTGTAAGGACACCCATTGACCTTTCCCAGCCTGATCCGTCTTGGAACGCCGCACCCGGCACCAAATCAAATCAACCTGAATTAATACATCCTCCAACAACAGCGGTGCCGGTCGATGCCGTGATGCGGCCACCAGCTCGCCGACCCTGAAGGCTCCATGAAATGCCATGGCATACGCCAGGCGAAACAGCTGGACCTCATAATTGAAATGACATATATCCCGAACTGCCCTCAATAAAGGAGGCAGCAGAGACAAGTCAATGGGCCTTCTGCTATCTGGAGCCACAGGGGAAGCGCGCCGCCAGCCTCTCAAGGCCCGAGACACCATAAAAGACCGACTGGGGTCCGATCTCCCATGCAGCGATGAGAAGAACGACACACCGGCCAACAGCCGTCTCACAGCTGACACCAAATGCCCACCGGAGTATAAGCTCCATACAAATGCCAGCATGACATCGCTCTGAGTCTTACCTGTTTGGGATGTGGACATTCTGAATTGTTCCCATTCCAGCCAGCCAGCCTGGTAACAACGCAGAGTCCTAGGAGCAATAGCCCGCATGGCTAGTTCCTCCATGCCGGCCTGATAACCTGCCAAACATAAGGAGGACATGGCTCACCAACCAGGTCCGCCCCCGGAGCCAGTGACCGAAACCTAGCCCAGTCCTGCCTGGACAGGGCGTCGGCTATCGAGTTGTCCACCCCGGGAACGTGCCTGGCAACAAAATGCAAATTCACCTGTAGGCACCGCAACACAAGACGCGCAAGCAGACGCACCACTGGCAGAGAGGAGGAGCTTTGTCTATTAATGGCCTGCACCACCCCCAGGTTGTCAAACCAGAAGGTGATGCAGGCATCGCGCAGACGATCGCCCCATAGCTCCATGGCCACTACAATAGGGAACAGTTCCAGCAGTAGCATGTTCCTGGTAAGCCCCGCCCTTGCCCAGCCCTCTGGCCAGGTTGCAGCGCACCATGAGCCCTGCAGGAAAATCCCCAAACCAACCCCCCCCCCCCACAGCATTGATATCAAGTTGTAACTCCTCGCTGTTGCGCCGGGGGGTGGTCCAAAGTAACACCCCGTTAAAACTGCGTAGGAAAACCTCCCAAACCCATAGGTCCCGCTTGAGCTCTGCGTTCAGCCGAACGAAGAACTGGGGCCTATTTGCCCCGGACATGGCCAGCTCTAGTTTCTGGCAAAAGACACGACCCATGGGAAAGACACGGCATGCGAAGTGGAACAATCCCAGGAGGGACTGCAGCTGGCGCACCTGTAACTTGTCGGAGGCCAAGGAGTGCGAGATCGCCCCTCGCAGCCGTGCTAGCTTATCAAGTGGCAACCTGCAGCACCCGGCCCCCGTGTCTATCTCAATGCCCAAGAAAGAAAGGCACGTAGTCGGCCCCTCTGTCTTGTCTACCGCGACAGGGATTTCGAAATGGGCAAACAGCTGCTGCATTGTGTTCAGGAGAGCCCCGCAACGCGGGGAGTCCACAGGGCCAATGCACAGGAAATCGTTCAGGTAGTGGGTGACCCCCGTCTCGCCCGAACACTCCATGACACACCAATGCAGGAAGCTGCTAAAGCACTCGAAGTAGGCGCAGGACACGGAGCAGCCCATGGGTAGGCAACGGTCTACATAAAAACCAGAGGGCAGCTTAAAACCCATGAACCTGAAGGACGCAGCAGTCTAAAGGCCGACTATGTCGATCTTACCTAGCAGGGCCCGCTCCCCGAAGCCCCGCACTATCACTAATGCCTCCTCGAAGGATTGGTACCGTACCTGACACAACTCCGCCGGAATTGCATCATTTACGGAGGAACCCGGGGGATGGGATAGGTGTTGTATGAGCCGGAATTTGCCTGACTCCTTCTTTGGCACCACCCCCACCGGGGACAGGACCAAATCCGGAACCGGAGGCTCGGGGAATGGGCCCACCATCCTGCCCAGTTTCACCTCCTTCGCTTCTTTGTCCCAGACGACTTGGGGCATGTCTATTGCGGATTTTAAGTTTCTCGGTGACCCAGATGCCACCTCCCCACGTATGGGGAGAAGGAATCCCCACGAGAAACCCTCGGCCAGAAAATCCGCCTCAGTTCTGAGCGGTTACCGCTGCAGCCAGCCGGCTAAGCGGTCGCCCCTAACAGGCGAAGGGGCCTTACTTAGGAGGGGCAGAGGCAGGAGGGGCTACGGTGTTCTGTCTTGGAGTCCCTCCCTCCACCTTGGATGTGGGCAGTCCTTAACGGAGTGACTATCCCAGCACTTTGAGCACTGGTGCTTGAACTTACAGCGGTTCCCCGCTGCGCAACCTGCCCCATTGTAGGCAAAACATCTGCCGCCAGACTGCCCCCCACCAACGCCCCCGCGAAAGGACAAAGGAGCCTTGCGCGGAAAGGCCGGGGGCCGCCGTGACTGCTGCTGCAGAGGTGGTGGCTGGAGAAGTTGACGGCTTCTTACCCATCCATACCTCGACATCCTTGCACCGGAGGGCCATGATATCGCAACCCGACTGCTTACGTTGGAATTGCTCATCATAGGTCCGCCAGACGCGTTCGCCATCGTCCACATACATGGCGTGCATCATATGGATGTACCGTATAACATTCATATGTTCTTGGGGCCTCGTTTCCAGGTAACAGGCTGCGAACATAAACAGCCCCGTCTGCCATCTCTGGTACGTACAGTACGCCTCCTCGCCTATGCCCCCCCCCCCCCCGACGCTTCGCAGCGCGGTAATCTTTTTCATCCTGTGCCGTCATGGTGAAAAAGCTGACATATTTGCCTTCCCTTATCCTATCCCGAACGCTGCGCCTTAGACCCCTCAGTACCGCCGTGTTCTCACAGTGTACCACCTCCCCTCGGGGGAAAAGTGGGGAACTAGAGTCGCCACTGGAGAATTGGGAACACCTGCGATGTCTCCTGGACTGCCTGCGCCTGTGTCTGGATCTACGTCCCCCCTCCTCCCCAGAGGTCACAGAATCCGACCCCGAGGAGGAGGAGGTACGCGAGTACCTGCGCCTGCGCCTCTTGCGCGAACCGGAAGACCCACCTGTAGCAGCTCCTGATGTGGATACTCCCGTGGCCCCCGACGGGCCGGCCACCACGTCCTGTACGGCCACCGGAATGGATACCCCAGCTGTGTGGACCGGAGGGTCCGGCCGTACCCCGGCAGTGGCTGGATCAGATGTGGCAGAGGGAAGACCCAAGGCTGCCAAAACATGTGAGGAAGCACCCCGGACAGCCAGAGCCCCAGAGGAGGGAACTGCAGCAGGCTGGTCCCTAGGACCTGACCCGGAAACCTGAAGCGATGGCTGACCCGCCAGCGGCGTCAGCATCGCCACCAGCTGCTGTACTACTGCCATGTCTATACTGGAGCCCGACGCTTGTGCAGGAGCAGAGGGCAAAACAGGCCCTCCTGTAGCGGGCTGGGCCTGGGCGCCCCCTGAGGGCCTGACGCGTTGCGGGAACAAACGCGCCCTACTCAACCACCTCCTACGTGCTCTCCTTAAGGGGGTCATAGGGGATCATGTATTGGGCTGTCCCAGGGAAGGGGGTGAAGAGCCCCCTCCCCCACTCTGTGCGCGCGGAGGTGGTGCCGCCAGGCTGCTGGCTATAATGGAAGTAGTGGAGGGAGAGACAATAGCACTGGAGGGAGCCGGGGCTATAACCTGCGGGGGTAGGCACGCTACAGGCGCCCGGCGGCCATCTTGCCGCGATACCCCCCTGCTACGGGCAGCCGCCCGACCGCCCCGTCGTGAGGACCGTCCCCGGGACCCGTGGCCTAGCGCCGTGCGCCGTCGCGTCATCAGTAGGTGACGTTGCTCCCCTCGCGCCCCGCCGCCGTGTCCCTGAGCTCCCCGCAGTCCTGCCGCCCCGCCCGGCCACTACAGCAACAAGCGGGGACTGAGCAGCGGGGGAACCGGGCTGCTGGAAGTGGGCAGGGGGGTGGGAGATCCTGCGCGGGCGCGGCATGACTAGGCCGTCCAGCACCAGGGAGAAAAGGCTATCTGACTTCAAGAAGAGACAAAACTGACAGACGCAGCAGAAGGAACAGTGAAAGGAGGACGAAGGGAGAGGAGAGAGAAAAGGCACAGTGAGTTATAAGGGTGAAAAAGCAGTGAAAAGGGGGTTTTTGCAGGAGGGGTGTTCAAAACCAACCTTCTCTTATGAAAAACGGGCCAGACTAACTGGCTATTCCTAACTGTAGGAACTCCTCCCCTGCTCCCTAATTGGCTATTGCTGCAGCATCATAGCCCTTAGCAAACCACAACTTAAAGTGCAGGCATCTCAGATTCCTTCAGTAGTTTATGTCACCTCATGGCTTAATCAGCCTTCGGTTTTCTACACACACACACACACACACACACACACACTACACACACAGTCACTCACCTGGCCTAAAGCCATGTTGTAGATTGGCACCATTGTTATATCCCTCCTCTTTGTGGCATAATGCAGAGATTTGTGGATCAATCTGAAGTGGCGGAGCCAAAAGGACATGATTTTAATAGAATACTGTCATACTGTCATCAAATGCAGGGGGGTGTTTCTGGTTGCCCAGAAATTATGATAATAGCTGTGATATATAATATGATCAATAGAGCTGCCACCACATCATGCAATGTAAAGGACAAAACAGAGCTTCTGCAATTGACCAATGGTAGCAGCTTCTTCTACCACATTTACTGTATGTGTGGATCAGTGCCCTTAAACATCGCAATGGACCAGAGAGCAGCTGCCAGGAGGAAGAGATAGGAGCCTTGCCATGAAGTGGGAGATTGTGAGCTTAGAAAGTGCAGTAATGGTTCTAGTATGTCTGTCTGTGTATTTATTTATTTTATGTTTAAACTTTTTCCTGACCACTTATCTCATTTAAATGTTTGAAAGAGCCTATACTATAAACCATCTGTACTGTTAAATATTAATACTGTATTCCATACAGTATCCATTGTATAAAAGTATAAAAAGACCAATTTTCAGGGTTGTTACCACTCTCCTTTAGACTACCGTACTTACTCCAATGCACTGCAGAGTGGGAGATTATGAGTTACATTTAGAAACCCCCCACTAAAAATCCTGCATTTGCCACTGCTACATACTGGCATTTCCTTTTTCCAGTACCACTTGAGGTGATTTCACAAGTAAATGGAGCTCAGGATCAGCCTATAATGGGCATAACTATGTCTATGAGTCCTTAATAGGTTACAATTCTTAATTTTTTTTTATTTTCTAGGAAAAGAACATGTTTTTGAAGTCTTGGACATGCTGCAACATGAATTGTCAGTCTGCGAATTACTTCAGCGCCAACACGAGAAAAAAAGCAATAAAGGGCAGTCACTGGCTAACTCACTAGTTATCTCTTGTTGAGCAACAGCTCCACCTACAGTTCTGCCATGAATCTACAGCTCAGATGAGGAATAACTAGCTAGATACACAAAGGCTGAGTGAGTGTTATCAACTCAATTGGATTTCCTGACAAGGATAGAATGATGCTAATCCATCTGCCTGAAACTGCTCTCCAGTATCTGAATCACACAGTGTCAATGCAAAGCACTCTGGGTAGAGTCAAACAAATGGGAGCATTAAACATTTTCATTTGTTGATATAGATAAAAAAATTATTTATACTGTTACACCTGCAGGTGCTGTGTCATGTGGGGAACAGCGATGGTAAATTGGAATATTTTCCAGATTAAAATGAGAACACAGCACTAAAAATGATGGATTTCTCAGGATAGTAGTGACAGTCTGTAATATTGCAGTGAGGACATCAGAGCTAATAAACTTATGGCTCCACAATTTACACATCGTGGAATAACGCTGACGATTAAGCATGCAGTGTGATGAATAGATCAATAAATCTTCCAGATCATTCTGTATGGGGCATAAATGCCAAGTCTGATGGATCAATAGAAATCTCCCATGATATCTCACTTTGGGCTACTGTTTGAATATGCTTGTCATGTGTGAGGTATCTAAGTCTGTAGATGAGGTAAAAAGTCGCGTACATATCTGTACCTTTACATAAATGGGTACTTATGTAGTATCTGGGCTGCCGATTTTTTGATTGTATGCCTTAAGTTAAGGCATACAATCAGATGCGATGCGATGCGATGCGATATCGCATCGCATCGCATACGACCATGCGATGCGATGACCCGATTTTTCCATAGGATTCAATGTTAAAATGGACTGAGTCCATTTTAACATGGAATTCAATGGGAAAAGGGGTCCTTTTCATACCCCTACTATCCAAGTGGGCATGGAGTTGGATATAAACCTGTGGCGAGCGTAGCGAGCCACCGAGCCCGAAGCGTGGCGAGCGAAGCGAGCCCCGCGAGGGGACGGTATTCTGTGTCCCCTCGCGGGGCTCGCTACGCTCGCCACGCTTCGGGCTCGGTGGCTCGCTACGCTCGCCACAGGTTTATATCCAACTCCATGCCCACTTGGATAGTAGGGGTATGAAAAGGACCCCTTTTCCCATTGAATTCTATGTTAAAATGGACTCAGTCCATTTTAACATTGAATCCTATGGAAAAATCGGGTCCATCGCATCGCATCGCATCGCATGCGATATGGTCGGGTGCGATGCGATGCGATGGACCCGATTTCAAAATCGGCAGCCCAGTTACTACATAAGTACCCATAAATGTGTACATATTTGGGAAAGTCTATGTATGTTATTTAAGTATTCCAGTAATATTGCTTAGATACTGCAGCTCAAGTAGATTTAGCAAAGCTATACGATATGTAGAAATGTATTTTATATCAGGCATAAATGTATTTATATCAGAGGATTAGATTTTAGTTTTGATAGATTATGTACAACCTGTAATTTTAATATTAATAAAGAACATTTTTCATTGTCATGTTTCCCCATAGCTATTTAAAAGGGTTATGGTCAGGGGCTGGCTGGCAACTTTTAGCCTGGGGGGCAAGTCCAGAGCACCGGCCCATAAGTTACAGCGCATCGTTAAATTGAGGTTTTTAGTTTAAAAAATATGTATTAATTATAAAAAATAGGACACCACAGGCTGCTCCCCTGTATAATATCAGGACACCACAGGCTACTCCCCCTGTCTTATAATAATAACAGGACACCACAGGCTGCTCCCCCTGTATAATAATAATGCCATGACACCACAGGCTGCTCTCCCTGTATCATAATAATGCCATGACACCACAGGCTGCTCCCCCTGTATAATAATTTATTATACAGGGGGAGCAGACTGTGGTGTCATGGCATTATTATTATACAGATACAGGGGGAGCAGCCTGTGGTGCCATGGCATTATTATTATACAGGGGGAGCAGCCTGTAGTGCCATGGCATTATTATTATACAGGGGGAGCAGTTTGTGGTGTCATGACATTAATTTTATTATACAGGGAGAGCGGCCTGTGGTGTCATGGCATTATTATTAATAATAATGCCATGACACCACAGGCTGCTCCTCCTGCATAATAACAGGAGGACACAACAGGCTGCTCCCCCTGTATAATAATAATGCCATGACACCACAGGCCGCTCTCCCTGTATAACAAAATTAATGCCATGACACCACAGGCTGCTCCCCCTGTATAATAATAATGCCATGACACTACAGGCCGCTCTCCATGTATAATAAAATGAATGTCATGACACCACAGGCTGCTCCCCCTGTAAAATAATAATGCCATGACACCACAGGCTGCTCCCCCTGTATAAAAATGTATTATACAGGGGGAGCAGCCTGTGGTGTCATGGCATTATTATTATACATATACAGGGGGAGCAGCCTGTGGTGTCATGGTATTATTATTATACAGGGGGAGCAGTCTGTGGTGTCATGACATTAATTTTATTATACAGGGAGAGCGGCTTGTGGTGTCACGGCATTATTATCAATAATAATGCCATGACACCACAGGCTGCTCCCCATGCATATTAACAGGAGGGCACTACAGCATGCTCCCCCTGAACACATTAAAAGGAGGACACCTCAGGAAACAGTTTGATCCTCACCTGCTGCTGCTGCGGCTCCTAGCTTCTTTTTGCTGCTTGATGCTTCCTGCGGCCACACTCCCCGACTCCCTGTCCACTCCTCCGCCTACCTGCCTGCTGCTCCTAGTCCTACTTCCTTCCAGACGCATGGGCAGGTGGCGTCATCGTCATGATGTCCAGTCCACACCCACCATCTGCCACCGCCGGGCAGCAGAGGGAACAAGCTGCCAGGCCCTCCTCCACATAGCCCTGGAGGCTGGCGGCCATGTTCCTGTAGCCGCAGCCATATTTTAATAGCCAACATGTCCGCTGAAAGTGGAGGAAAAGGTGAGGCGGCCGCGTCTGCGGCCCACAGCACTCCTGTTAGACGGGCCTGGGGGGCACATGGGCCCCTGGCCCAGTCCACCCCTGGTTATGGTATAGCGCAGTGGTTTCCAACCTGGTCCTCAAGTACCCCCAACAGTGCACATTTTCCAGGTCACCCAGCAGGTGCACTCATTATTCAGTCACATTTTAAAAGATCCTCAGGTGGAGCTAAATATTTTGTCTGTGATTCTGTGTGGAGACCTGGAAAATGTGCACTGTTGGGGGTACTTGAGGACCAGGGTTGGGAACCACTAGTATAGCGGATTAAAGTTGTCTAGCTCAACCATGTTATGGTTGTCCACCCTTAAGGTGCCCATACATGTTATAATTATTGTATACAATGTTGCATCTCATCGCATCTCAGTTTTGAAATGAGATAAGATGAGATCTAGTACAAAAAGTATGTGCTGCACATACTTTTTGTACTAGATCTCATCTCATCGGGATGAAGCAGCCCATACACGGTCCGTTTAACGGATCCGTTTGGGACTTAAACAGCACACATCGTGTCGGATCGCATCCCTAGTGCATGCAGTGTGCATGCACTGCGATCCGATACGATGTGTACCTAGTACAAATAGTATGTGCAGCACATACTTTTCGTACCGTACTATGTGATGCACGGGAGCGCGCATCGCATAGTACAGAACGGAGCCGTACACAACGGAGCGTGTATGGGCTCCTTGAGATGCGATATTGTATACAATATTGTATACAATAATTGTAACGTGTATGGGCACCTTTAGTTGAATCGTCTAGGTAGTCGACGAGATTAACAGTAACAGAAGTTAGACAACCTTGTTAGAGCAATGGGAGTGTGGTCGACGGTCACATGGTCGAAAAGAGTTTTTCAAACTTTTTGGGTGCTGAATACACTGTATATGTGCAGTTTCCCCTCACCATGCTTCGGGCACACTATTATAATCTCACTCTATGTCCACTTGGATAGTAATGTATGAACCAAGTTGAACTGTGAATGTCGGCACAAAAAAACTCCATATGACCATCGACCACGCTCCCATAGCTCTAATGCTGGCATCTAATTTCTGTTACTGCCGATCTAGACACAGTTGACTACCTTTAGGCAACTAACTAGATGGGTTTGACTAAGCATGGTTGATCTAGACCAGTGGTTCCCAACCCTGGTCCTCAAGTACCCCCAACAGTGCACGTTTTCCAGGTCACCCAGCAGGTGCTCATTATTCAAACACATTTTAAAAGATCCACAGGTGGAGCTGATTATTTTGCCTGTGATTCTGTGTGGAGTGTAGACATGAAAAATGTGCACTGTTGGGGTACTTGAGGACCAGGGTTGGGAACCACTGATCTAGACAACGTAGATCTTTCGACCAGATACCATTTAAAAGAGGGTGGTGTATAAAATACATTTATAGAGTGGACAGACAAAGGGCCAGATGTATCAAGCTTCAAAAAGTGATAAAATAGAGAGTGATAAACAACCAGCCAATCAGCTCCTTCCTGCAATGTCACAGGCTGGGTTAAAAAAATTACAGATAGGGGGCCAGATTCTCTAAGCTTCAAAAGTGATAAAAATAAAGAGTGATAAACAACCAGCCAATCAGCTCCTTCCTGCAATGTCACAGGCTGGGTTTAAAAAATTACAGATAGGGGGCCAGATTCTCTAAGCTTCAAAAGTGATAAAATGGAGAGTGATAAACAGCCAGCCAATCAGCTCCTACCTGCCATGTCACAGACTGTGTTTGAAAAATGTCAGACAGGAGCTGATTGGCTGGCTGTTTATCACTCTCTATTTTATCACTTTTGAAGCTTAGAGAATCTGGCCCAGGAACTGATTGGCTGGTTGTTTATCACTCTCCAATTCATCACTTTTGAAGCTTGATACATCTGGCCCATACAAACTATGGCACAATGTAAGTTGCCATCTGCTTATGAGCAGGGGCATTTTTTTTGTTTTGCGGAACTCTTATTATTTTTTAATGATTCCGAAAAAACTGCAGAGCATTGCATTGCCAGATTCTTGAAAATCAGATACAGAAATATCTAAAATGATTTTGCATTTGCACTTCCAAGAACACCAGCGCTGATCTCCACACACTAACAATTATCTGGATTGCTGTGAAACAGATAGCCAGTTTATTCTGTGCTGCAGGCGGTGTGCACCTGTCACAGATAGGGAAGGCGATTTCACCTGCCGAGCTCTGGGCTTGAACTGCCTGTCTTGTTCTGACATCTCAGCAGCAGGGAGCACTTTCTTCACTAGCTCAGATCACGTTTCACACTGCACAGTCCCATATCTCCCAGTGTTTTGACCTTGACTTGTACAGGGAACATGATCCAATTTAATCTGTATTCATAAGCCTGATGTCCAGTGGGAGTTTTGTCCTCTCTAGGTTGTTCTACATATAAATGAACCAACCTGTGTGTGCAATAGATGATTCAGTGGAGGTACAGTAAATCAAGTTGTAGTTATGAGGATAAAATGAAACAAGAATTGTAATAGAACCTTTACTATATGACAATGTGAGACCTCAGCTCTGCCATGGGACTGCATCCACCTTGGTCTAGAAAGTGGACAGTGACAGCAGGGAGAGATAACCAGCTAACCCCTCACGTATCTCTTCAGGTGCCTTTTTCAGAAATGAATTTGACTGCGTACTCAAGAGAAATGTATTAATGAAAGCAAAGGGCGGTATTTAATTAGCTGCGCTAATTTACCGCAGTTAATGGATTCCCCAGGGGGCTATCCAATTATCTCCAATAGTCAGGACTTATCAGGAACAATGCTTCACAATCATGCCTGTAGCATGTAGGGGGGGAGGGGGTACTAATCACCCGGGCTTGCTGGAGGGGCCCTGTTCCAAATCCCCCCCTTCTTCACCTTCCCCCTCCCTCCCTCCTGGGCAGCAGCAGCACACACTTCTACAGCATGTGCTGTGCTGACAGCAGGCTCAGCATGAGCGCTCATTGACAGCGTGAGAACTCATGCTAAGCCTGCTATCAGCACAGCACATGCTGTAGGTGTGTGCTGCTGCTGAGGGTGGTGGCAGTGCCGTCTTTCCCATTGGGCACGATGGGCAGTTGCCCGGGGGCCCTAGGACCTAGGGGCCCCCGGCCCAGCCCAATGGGAAAGATGGTGGCCGGTATCCGGGAATCCGCTCACCCTCGCTGGGGGATCCGGGCAGGGGGATCAGGGCGGTGGCGGCAGAGGCGTAGCGAGGGCGGTGCCGGTGCCGGTGGAGCACCAGCTCCGGGCGATGGAAGCTATCCTGGCGCCGGAGCCGTCCCAGCACCGCCAGCTCGCCCGCTCCATCTCCCCCGCTAGCTCCCACCGCGGCTCGCTGTGTGCGGGAGACGTGATGCTATTTAAAATTCACGTCTCCCTCTGGACTGCCAGCCAATAGGCGCTTGCGGTCCAGCAGCCAATCAACTGGTGGCTGCTGGACCGCGAGCGACTATTGGCTAGCGGGGTCCAGCGGGATATGTGAATCTTAAATAGCAGGCGCAGCAGCACACACTAGTGCACTGTTACAGCGGGGACTGGGAGCGCCTGGGCAGCGGACAGCTGGGGGGTCCCCACTGTCAGATGTCGCGCGCAGGGGCGATCCGCGGCACTGCTCCCCTCTCGTGACAGCCATCACAGCCGCCGCAGCTAACATCATCATCCCGCCCACCCGGCTCCCAATGTGCTGGTAAGTTGTGGCCATCAGAAGGGGGACCATGCTCGAGCTCCAGTATAACAAACCTAAAAGAGGTCCAGACTCACCACCCTGGTGTTGGATGGTATGGGTATGTTGGGGACAGTGAAAGAGTAGGGTGTGTAATTGGGAGTGGTGTAGAGGAATAGGGAGTGAATGTGGCACAAACAGGGGGACTAGGGTGTATATGTGAGTAAAGCTTTATAGGGGGTCTGTGGGTGGAACAGGGTGTTTGTGGTGGGGATAGAGGGTTATGGGGTGTATGTTGGGGGACAGGGTGTTTGTGGTGGGGATAGAGGGACGTGGCAATGAGGTCTCTCCTCTTATATGGAATCAGTATGGGAATTCTGTAAGGGGCAGTAATATGGGCAATGTTTAAGGGGCACTACGAGGGGGGAATTATGTGTAAGGGACATTACGCCGGAAGCTGACTGGCTGCCGCACGGAGCCAGAGAGGTGAGGGTTGGGGAGGTGACTGTGGGCTCCTGGGCAAATTAATTGGGGGGGGGGGGGTCCAGTGAACTAGGTTGCCCAGGGGCCCTTCCTAATGTTAAGACGGCCCTGGGTGGTGGTGGGGGGCAATAACACCTCCCCCTCTTGACTTTAGAGTTTTTTTTCACCCCCCTCTAAACATTGTGGGGAATGGCCTAATCGCTGGAGGTGGTCACACCCCCCAAATTTTACCGGGGCCTGGCATACCGCTCGGCGGCCCTCATGATACCTAGGGATGGCCATTGTTGCCTTTGCCATGGATGGCAAAAGTGCAACTGGCCATCGATAGTGTATAACTATGCAATGGATGACCATCAATGTTTTTACATATCAATGGCCTGTGGTCCAATCAAAATACATGGACAGGGCTTTGCAGGTTTTTGGGGGCGGAGCTACCCTTCGTGTCCCGGCCAACAAAACAAAACAAAACTTTTCGTTAAGCTTGATATCGATGGTGGGAAACCATCTGGTTCTATTGATCATCGGCCATAAACCATCGATGAGTTGTAATCATCGATGGTCCATGGCCATCCCAAATGATAACACATGGGTCCAGTAACTTAGCACAAGTTCCATGTGCTATCTGCTAAAAATAGGGGGTGACATTTAATGAGATGCAAAAACTGCAAAATCACACTTTTTCCCGATTCGCATATTTAATGAGATGCAAAAAAACGGCAAAAAACACAGATTTTGCCGCGAAATCGCACATTCTGAAAGTGCGATTTTTAGTCACGCCGGAACTCGCATCCAGATGTTTTCCCATTGAAAAGTATACAATTCGCATATTTAATGAGATGTGAATTCAGGAAAATGTGTCTAAAAATCGCCAAACATGTAGACCAGGTTCTGATATGCGAATTGGCCAGAACCCTGCACAGATCATTGAGATCTGTGGATGGTCCTGTGTAAAAAAAATGTGTGAAAGTGTTTTTTTTTTTTTTTTTAAAGGCGTGGGGTCCCCCCTCCTGAGCAAAACCAGAGCCGCACTGACAGCAGGGTGAGCCGGCTTTCTCCTGTGCAGCTATCACCTGATAGCGTGATCATAGGCAAATCTAGAATTATGGTAATGGGTGGTCCCAGATCTAGACATAACAGTAGGGGGACCTATGCGCAGCGTAGCCGCGCAGCAAAAAAGGGGGCGTGGCCTCATGGGAAGGAGGCATTGCATCACAAAAAGGGGTGTGGTATTACACTTTAGACCATACACAGTAATGCCCATTACACATTTTAGCAAACTCCATAATACCCATTACACATAAAGCCACACGCCGTAATGCCAATAACACATAAGGCCACACACCATAATGCCCATTACACATTGTGCCACACATCATGATGCCCATTACATACTATATCCAGTGGCGTAACTACAGAGGGTGCAGGGGATGCAACTGCTATGGAGCCCGCGGCCCCGGCATCTTGGGGGGGGGGGGGGGTCCAGCAGGTCATCCCCTGCACCCTCTTAAATGTTTGTTTCTGCACAGAGGCCCTTATTCTGGTTGATGCGGTGTTTGCCGCTTGCGGTCGTACCGCCGATGGTTTTTGTCTGCGCATGTGCAGAGGTCACTCTGCGCATGTGCAAGCGGTTTCGCCGTACTTTTTTTTAGACGCCGCACAGGGGGCGGAGAGGGGCGTGAAGGGCTACTTAGCCTCATTACCCTATGCATACGCCCCGCGTTTCATGGGCGTTCCCATGCAAACGCTGGACGTATGCATGGTAATAAAGCCGTGACGCATGTGTAGGGGGCGGGCAGCTGACATCGCCGGATGTCAGCTGCCCGCCCCCATACATGATTTCATACGGACAAGTGTCCGTGTGGTCTAGGGTGGCGGGAGCTGGTGGAGCGTGCGGCCCTGCATTCGATGGTCGGCGACCATCGAATGCAGGGGCTGCTCCCAAGATGGAGGAGGCGTATCCCCGTCCACTTTCATGCGGACCGCCACATATCCGCGTACGGACGGAGGTGGCGATCCGTATGGAAGGCGGGGATTCGCCTGCACGGTCCTGGCCGCATATTCTGATCTGGCCGCACAGATCAGAATAAGGGCCAGAGAGTGAGACCTCTGACGGTCTGACCCGGATGGAAGCAGAAGTGGGGCGGTGCATATTGACACTTCCCGCCCGCTCTCCACTTCAAACAGCAGCAGCTGTGCACGGGGACCCGGCCGCGATATTCACCCTCCTTCCAGCTGCTGTAGTGATGGCTCAACGGAAGCCGCACAAGGAGCTGTACACAAGGAGCGGAGCCGCACTCTGAGACCCCCACCGCTTGACAGCTGCAGCAGGTCAGACTGGGAATGGACGGGGAGAGCTTCAGCAGTAGATGTCTGACACCTGGACCCGCAGTGAGTGCTCTGTGTGTGTGTGTGTGACAGTGGATGCATTTTCTGTGTGTGACAGTTAGTAATTTATATGTGTAACAGTGAGTGTGTGTGACTGACAATGGGTGCATGCTGTGTGTGTGTGACACTGGGTGTTTGTACATTGTATAGCGCAGTGTGTGTCTGTCCTGGCACTGCACCCCAATTCAAGAGAAAGAGCTGCAGTCAGCAGTGGGTGATAAACCACCACAGGACTTGGCAGTAGCGCACGCAGGGGGGGTTTCTGAGTACCCAGAAACCCCACTAGTCTGAAAGCTGAGGGTCCCCTCTTTCCATGGGTACAAGAATTTAAAAAATCGGCCCTTGGGAACTGGAGATATCTGACTTCAAAGCAGTGGTCCCCATCCAAGCCTGTTAATTGCTGTTCCCAGTCAAATATTTCAGGTTCTGCCTGACTTAGCGTTTTTCTGAGGGTATATTCCAAAAGCTGGGACTCCCCCCCTTTGATGAACACTAGTAGCTTGTCTCTACTGTTCCCAGAACCAGAGATATCACCCTTCCGGTAGCTGGTTACTGCTCCAGCTCCAAACACCTGGTATGTAGTTTTATATACTCGTTGGCAGATTGCTCTGCCTCCTGAACTCTGATCCCCGAGTCCCCAATACCATTTGGTAGGTGGGATTCTCTAGTTTTTAATTCCATTAAAATCTAAGAAATCTAGTTCTAGGAACTGGAGATATCTGCAGTCAAGCAAGTTGTCCTCCCACCAGAAAATTATGAATAATAAGCCCACTCCACTACACACCCTTCCTCTGCATATTAAACATCCTCTACCACCCTGGAAGTTATGTATCAGGGCCCCTTCATTCAGCCCAATGACCCCTTCTCCCACCCCCATCTCCCACTATCTGTGCAGTAAAGGGGCAATTAGTGGAAATTAGTGATCCAGGCCCTACATGCTGAGCGGTTGATATAATACCCCCTACCATCTGCGGGACATCAAAGCTTCTGCTCATAGCACCCCCCACCCCTACTGCTGGAGGATTGCTATGCCCAGGGGTCTACACTGCTGTTATATATATATATATATATATATATATATATATATATATATATATATATATATATATTATTGTTATTATTTATATACATTTGGTCTATCTATAATACTTTAACTGACATGGGATATACTGGGTCACCTAAGTGTCCATCTCCGTGCTTTGCTCGGCCCCTCTCTGGAAACCCCCTTCTGAAAATCCTGCGTTTGCCCCTGCTTGGGGATAGAGAAGAAGACTTCAGTAGGGGGTGAAGGGTGGCCATAAGCAGAGAGAAGCACAGGGGTTGTTGCCACCCCATCCTGTAATGTAACCAGGTAGCGCCTCTCCTGCTCGCACAACCTCGCTGAGATGTTCTTGATCTCCCTCTGACACTGACTGTCTCCCTCTCTCTCCCTGGTACACATTATATCCCCTTGACACCCACACTTTCAATCTGTCTGTTCCTCTTTCTCTCCCTAACACTCTCTTGCGCCCCTCTTTCTTTCTCCCTCTCTGACACTAACTCCTGCTAATTCTCCTCCCTCTCTTTTGTATTGTAGTGACTATAGCAGGGGGGGCCCTTTCTAGATTTTGCTATGGGGCCCAGAAATGTCTAGTTACGCCTCTGACTATATATCAAACCGTAATGCCAATTACATATTTGCCACATAATTGCTGCTTACCTCCCTGCTCATTGCTAGGAGGTTCTTGCTTGATGGCACCATAGTACCCATTACACATGATGCCGCACACCATAGTACCCATTACACATGATGCCGCACACCATAGTACCCATTACACATGATGCCGCGCACCATAGTACCCATTACACATGATGCTGCACACATAATGTCCATTACACATGATGCTGCACACATAATGCCGGTTACACATGATGCTGCACACCTCAATGCCCCTTACACATTAAGCCACACATTATGCGTAATGCCCCCACATACCGCCACTTGTAGCGTCCCTTAAGAAATGCCCCCAAAAGTGCCACTTACTGTAAATTTTTATATGAGCCTTCGCTGCTGCTGCAGGGAGAGATGGAGAGTGGTGCAGCTGCTTCTATGGGGAGAGGAGCAGAGCGCAGCGCAGAGCATGCTCCCACTCCCCTCCTGGTGTCCCGTCTAGCCGAGTGGACATTTGAAATATTGTGACGTCAGGGGAGCACGCCGGGCGCCGGCACCACATGATTAAAGGGGGGGCGCGCTGAGGTGAAAGCGGGGAGAAGAATTGGAGTGGAAGCTGCAGGGGTGACAGTCATTGACAGCTGGGCAGAGAGCAGGGGGCTGCCCGGCTGTATTCAGAGCACTTCCGGTCATGGCTGTTTGAAATAATACCCATTTCACAACAGAAAATGCAGGGATTTACCCGGGAATATGGTCCCAGGATCATGCAGGGACATTCCCAGGCTGAACCCTTATACACCAGCCTAGTCCCTGCATTTTCTGGTGTGAGGGGGAGAGACAACCACTCCCCTCTCCCTACCCCCCTTTAACCAACCAGCTATATCTTCAGAACCAACTGACCCATTTACATGAGACCAGTATCATATTGAAGAACTTTTGAGTTGGCTTCAAATGATTTTGGTCCCGTGAAACTGGGCTGTTTGGTTCTAGAGAAATCTGCCCTCAAACAACATAAACAGACATGAAATTTAAGAAATGAAAAAAAAAAACGGTTTAACCTCAATATCCCTGGAACCAATTAACCCATATGGATCCAGCCTGGTATCAGATTGAAGACCCAGCGATTTGGGTTTGACTGAGATCAACCTCGAGCTTCAGTGATGCCGAAGGGGGAACTGGCAGCCATTGAACTGGGTGGGAATTAGCGGAATTAGGTCGGAATTAGCGGGCCCCATGTTATCCTATAGGGAAAACGTTCCAGCTTTGCCTGGCAGTATCTCCGGTTCCCAGGGGGCTAGAGACACGGGGCTGGGCTCATTGGAAAGCCCCATCCCTCAGCTACAAAATGGGTGGTCCTGTGCACCCCCGGACCACCCCCTAGATTCGCCTATGAGCGTGATTGGCCGATGCTTCTCCATGGAGACGCATAGCTCAGCCCTGATTGGCTGAGCTATGCGTCTCCATGGAGACGCATAAGCCCAAGACGCTATCAGCCTCTGTAGCGCTGTAACAGCGCTACAGAAGGTGATAGCTGTGCAGGAGAAAGCCGGCTCACCCCGCTGTCAGTGCGGGTGAGCTGGCTCTGGAGGAGACAGACCAGTGCTGGATCCTGGATTGGTAAGTATATTGGTGTAAAAGTGAGGTGTGTGTTTGTGTATGAAATAAAGTTATACTTTTCTGTGTGTGTGTGTTTTATTTTACCATTCTTTTGCAGGTGGACTACAAGTCCCAGCGGGCCCGTTAATGCCCCGCATGCTGGGACTTGTGGTACTCCAAGTCCCAGCATGTGGGGGAGGTCTGCTGGCACTTATAGTTCTCCTGCATAAAGCAATGTTATGCTGTGTACACACGGGGGCGATAGGGGCTGAAATTGCTGGGAATATGGTCGCTGAGCGACCATATTGCCAGTGATTGGAGTGTGCACCAGCGATAAATCGCCGGGTGCGCGCTCCCGTTTTCAGCCCCTGAATGGTCACTGGTCGGAGGAACATGCTCCTCCGACCAGCGACATCCCCTGCCTCTTCACCCAGCAGTGTTTACATTTTCATCTGCGACCATCTCTGGTCGCAGATGAAAACGGGACACGGGGCGATCATATTGCCCCGTGTGTACGCACCTTTAGGTATGTGAGATTTAACCCTATCAGGCCGGCGTCCACTGGCCATGAACGCCGATTTCAGCCCTGGACGGGTGAAGCCTGGGGGGGACCCCTTTATTGGGGGGGTCCCCACTCCCCCTAGTACCCTGTCCAAGGCTGACCAGCCACGGTGCTCATGTTTTAGCTGGGGGACCTTATATAAAAAGTGTCTCCCAGCTGTGGCATGACACCGCAGGCTGTTGGAGCTCGGTGCTGGTTTCAAAATACGGGGGACCCCCAGATTTTTTTTCCCTTGTATTTTTTGGAACCAGGTCAGGCTCAATGAGCCGGGGCTGGTTATGCTCAGGAGGGGGAACCTCACACCGTTTTTTTTGTTGTTGTTATAAACACAAATTCGCACATTACCTCAAATTCTCACATTTTTATGCCTAAAAATTGCACATTATCGTACTTAATCGCACTTTTTTCCCCTGGAATACGCACCTCATTAAATATGCGATTTTAAAAAGTGCGATAATGGGCGATTGAAAAAAAAATCAGATTCTATTAAAATGTCACCCAGGATCTTTTTCTTACAAAACAAAAAAAAATCTTTCATTGGATAGCCCTATAACATCTATGAAATTGTTAGAACCCTGATGCAAATTCTTACCCTTGAAAGCAATTGAGACAAACTTACACCATCGTGAGAGGAGGATTGAGAACAGACTTCCCACTTTGGGTGTTCAATTGCATGCCCACAGTGGATTTTTGACAATAATTAATACTAGATGACCATGCCTAACTAATGATGCCTGGTATAAAAAGATTATACTGTATAAACAAATTTAAAGCAGGGTTGCCTACCTCACCCTCTCCTTCATGGAGAAAATGCTCTGTTCCTGGACTTCCTGGTAATGTATGATTGCCATCACCTGCGGGGAGCTAGGTAATTGATAAGAAAGGTGTTTCACCACAGGTAATCATAAATTATTGGTTTTAAAGTTATATACCTTTAGATTCAATCCAATTATTTAACAAAATATTGCTGTATAAATGAGACTCCTCGCACACCACATTACAGGTATTGCGGGGGTGCCTCCGTCACCGCACCGCGACGCCAGCCGCATATGTTGGTACATATGTACTGGCATCGCGGCGAAGGGTGGCGATGTGTATATTAATACATTTCGCCCTATGTAATTTTATTGTACACAATACACATCAAACATATTGTTTAAGGAGTTCAATTAAATTAAAAGCGATGAACAGGCCTAGATAATGTAGTTCTCATTTTCCTTATTTGAACAACACCTCTTGTAGGTGATGATACCATCATGATCCTAAAATAAAACGGTTAGGATTTATTAACAACAGTATGAACTTTTTTTTTTTGTATTCCAAATATTTTAAATAGAGCTTTTTGAGAAATTAGAATTTTGATTTTGAAAATGTTTTCACTTAAATTTTTATCAAACCATACTGCTGTATTATATATCATATTGAAGCCCATAAAAAGAAGTTTACCTTTTCCAATTACCCAAGTTTACCTAGCCTAGTTCAAATAGATTGGAATTGCAGCTTTATTGCTATATAACATCAAAACCAGTGTACAATATCAGCCTAATTTTTTTTTTTTTTTGGGGGGGGGGGGGTTTGGTTCTTTACACCAATGGCTGCATTTATTATATAAAATTTAATTATTATTACAGATTGTAAGGTAGACTTTTTTCCGAAGCTGCGATGATTTTATGTGAATTGGCCCCACTACACTTACAAACCTTGGCGCTGAGGCAGTTACTGTACCAATGCTCAGTTGCATTGACATCAAGGTATTTCCAGGAGGATTTGTATCTGTATAACAATTCAATTAACTGTATTATGCTCCTAATGATAATGCTGTTTGACCCTCCAGACATGTCACAATCCCCTGCTTTATAGATCCACATTCATGATTAACTGGAGGCCTTTATAGGCCGTAAACTAGGCAAGCCAATCCCAATCTAGAAATAAATGATCCAGAGTGAAGCTGGCCATACACCTAAAGATGTATTGTCTAATCTGGCTGCTTGGATAAAAATCTGGTAATATATGTGAGTAAATGACAGCTAAACATTTGCTTCAAAATGCTGGAAAGCTGACAAAATGGTTATTCAGATATTAAGAGATTTTTTTCCAACCAGCCAGATTGAACAATAAATCTTTAGGTGTATGGCCAGCTTAATTGTTTTAGTTAGCCTGAGAACAAGAGTAGACCTTGACTCTCTACCATATGTAACATTGGGATAATTCTGGGAGGACATACAGTATGTGGCATCAGGGGCACCAAAGGTGAGGTAAGTTGGTACTGTCTACCAGGACCCAGGTTTGTTGGAGGGGAATGGTGGGGGCTAGGGTCAGAAGCTAAAGTAGTAAGACACCTTAGTATTTTTTTTATTTGGAGGTTGGCTACACCTCTTAGATTTGGCCATGCCCCTAGTAATTAGCCATGTCCCCACTCACGACAGCTCTGTGTGACACATGTCCTCCCCTATCTCCACTTGTCCCACAGCATTCTCTCCATGTGTGACAAAAGCATCCTACCTACACTGCAGCAGGTAGGGGAGGGCAGCTCCCACCACTGCTGCGCCATTCATTGCCAAGCGCTTGCTGCGCCATTCATTGCCGAGTGCTGGTATATTCACATATTCACTACAGGAGGTTTCTTATGACACATTTATACTAAAGTTAAGTTTTATTTTTTTGCCTTTTTTTTTCATTTGAATGCTTTTGTTAAACCTGACAGTTGGTGGAAAAATGTAAATTTTCAGTACAAAAGCCATTATCAGACTTTTCACTGGAGAATATAAACTTACAATAGAGAAATCACGTCTCAGGCAAAATACATCCAGCAGACAGAAAAGACGACAAAGCAAAGTAGTTATCCTCTCAATACATAGAGAACACACTGAATATTCCTACATGTGTCACATTGTGGTAGAATAGCAACCGTACAAGAAGAGCTGAGGATCCTATCAACTGCAGGACGGAATCGGTACATCTGTCAGACCACACTTAGGTCTACAGTCATTAGGTCGACCCCACTAGGTCGACTGGCAGGAAGGTCGACCTGACTTAAGATCGACATGGGCCAAGGTCGACATGACTTAAGGTCGAATTTGCATAAAGGTAGACATGAGGAAGGTCGACTGGTCATAAGGTCGACATGGGTTTTTCACTGTTTTTTTACCCGAATGTCGACACAGTCGACATGGACACAGTTGGCAATGAGAATCGGACCCTCGCATTGCTCGCTTCGCTCGCAATGCTTTGGGCACGGTGGCTCGCTTCGCTCGCCACAGCTTTAATAACCTCCTCCACGCCCTAGTGGATGGTAGGGCATGAAATACCGCCTATCGGCACATGTCGGTTCAAAAAACAGTGAAAAACCCATGTTTGACCAGTCGACCTCCCTCATGTCGACCTTTATGCAAATTCGACCTTAAGTCATGTCGACCTTGGCCCATGTCGACCTTAAGTCAGGTAGACCTTCCTGCCAGTCGACCTAGTGGGGTCGACCTAATGACTGTAGACCTAAGTTCATTCTAATAGATGATCGCTTCCCATTCTGAATACAGTGTTATTATTACACCTGCTGTCAATACCAATGAACTGTCTTCTAAGCAGCCCCAAGCAAAGCTCTACAGATTCATTACCAACAGTAACGTAACAAAAAACAAATGAAGTGTGAATTTCCCATTCCTCTGCTAAAATAAAATAAATACCTAAGGGCTTGTTCATATGAGCTCTATTTCATAATGTGCCATTGTTGTAAGCAGCTACTAAATCCTGTATTCAAGACATAAGTACCCCAGAACCAGGTAGCGCAGCTTGTGTAGGGCTGCAGATGCGGAGTCGGGACCCCCTCTCCTATTAAAGACATGTGTGGTGCATCTATGTGTTTATTCTCCCATGTACCAGGTGACACACATTTTTGCAAGGGGGCTCATAAATGACTTGTTGTGCCACTGACTGTCAACTACAGGTAAAGAAATCCCTATATAATGCACACTGTCCACAAAGGGAATCTGTCAGACCAAACTTAGGTCTACAGTCATTAGGTTGACCCCGGAAGGTCGACTGGCCCCAAGGTCGACAGGGTTAAAGGTCGACATGAATTAAGGTCGACATGGGCCAAGGCCGACATGGATTTAGGTCGACAGTCATTAGGTCGACATGAGTTTTTCACTGTTTTTTTTTACCCGAATGTCGACACAGTCGACATGGACACCGTTGGAGTTGAACCGCAGCCCCTGTAGTTGAACCGTAGAACCTCAGCCCCGTGCTTCGGGCACACTATTTTATTCTCCCACCACGCCCTAGTGGATGGTAGGGCATCAAATACCGTCTGTCGGCACATGTCGGCTCAAAAAACAGTGAAAAACTCATGTCGACCTAATGATTGTCGACCTAAGTGTGGTCTGACAGATGACCGTTTCCCCCACAAAGATAGTCAGAAATAGAGGTATAATGCAGTGTAACTAACACCAGTATTAATGGTAATTATTTGCTAATGTTGCACACATATTAAACAGTGATTACCAGCATTGCTGTATATTTTTGTTGTTGCAAAGAGACATTCATGGATTATGTAGCCTAGCTGTCCTGATACTGGTTGTGCAGTACCATCAAATACTGTAGGTTGGTTAGTTTGACCCATGGGGAAACAGGTGACTCCAATTATGCCATTAGGACAGGGAGATAGCCTAGCTTTTGGAAGGTCTGGGCATTCCCAAGGGACCAGTGACGGAACTTGCGGGTGGTGAGCCAAGTGCAAAAATATAATTTGGGCTCCCCTTCTCTACCCCAACCAGGGGTGTAACTAGAATTGTGTGGGCCCCATATCAAAATCTTGGTAGCCACCCCCAACTGCTGACACTATAATGCCCCTTAGGGTGGGAAGAGACAAGAATAAGGGAAGCGGTAAGAGAGTGTCAGGTAAAAAGGGAAAATGTGGAGGGAGGAAAGGGTGTCCACGGAGAAACAGCAGGCTTCATGGAAAAAGAGGGAATGAGAGAAAGTGAGAAAATAGGGTGTCAGAACGGTGGGAAGGAATAAGAGAGGTGTCCTAGTGGGAGTGAGCATGTCAGGGATGGAGGGAGAAAGAGGAGAGAGAGCAAGAGAGTCAAGGAGAGGAAGAGAGAAGATGTCATTGAATAAGAAAGAGGGGATGTCGGAGAGAGAATGTTAAGGAGAAAAAGTGTCAGGGAGTAAGAGAGCATGCAACATGGAAAGGAAGAGACTGTCAGAGAGAATGGGAGAGAGTGTATCAGTGAGAGCGGAGTAGAGAGAGAGAGAGAGAGAGAGACCATGTTGGTGGGAGATAGACAGTGCCAGAGTGAGGGGGAGAAAGAAAAGAGACCATATTAAAGAGAGAAAAGGCGGGGGAGAGAGAGAGACAGTGTCACGAACAGAGAATGTGTCAGAGAGAGAGAGAGAGAGAAGGGGGGGGGGGGGGAGAGATGGAGGGAGAGCAAGCAGGAGCAACTACCAGATTACAGCACAGAACAAGGGTAGGAAGGGCATAGACAGACAGAGGAGAGCTTGAGTGGACGGGGGACAAGGAAGGGCAGTGCACCATATGGGTAAATAGACAGGGAGATGGGCAGATGGACAGACAGATATATTCATTAGTGTTTCAATAAACCAGAATGAGGGCCATAGCACCCCATGGTACGAAAGTTGGTATTACTATCATGTATTACCATGTTTCAAACAACGCCATACCAAATTCCACATTGGTTCATTACAGTAGGTTAGTTTTTCCCCACCTTGACACTGCACCAGGTCCCTCATCTGGGGCCTTATTTTGGTTCATTCTTTCTGACAAAATCCTTCTTAGATGGGCAAAACCATGTGCACTGCAGGGGGGCAGGTGTTACTTGTGCAGAGAGAATTAGATTTGGGTGGGGTTTTTCTTCAAAGTGAGATCTATATTGCAGTGTAAAAATAAAGCAGTCAGTATTTTCCCTGCACAGAAACAAAATGACTCACCCAAATCTAATTCTCTCTGCACATGTTACATCTGCCCCCTGCAGTGCACATGGTTTTGTCCATCTAAGAAGGATTTTGTCAGAAAGAATGAACCAAAATAAGGCCCCTGGAATTCTTGCGGCCAAATTGCATGAGTTGCGCTACGAATTGTTGCCACATTAGCTGTACTCACCCGACTTGGCACCATGCAACTTCTTTCCGTTCCCTAACCTGAAAACATGGCTTGCGGGCTAAAATTAAAACGAGGAGTTAATCGCCGAGACAGAAGGGAAAAGTGTATTGCTGTGAGAGTATGTTGAAAAATAAATAAAAAATGTTGTGAACATTTTTTGTCATCATTCTTAACACAGGTACTTATTGATCAACCCTTGTAGAATTTTGAGCGTCAGTTACATGGCTGTCCAAACCTCTGTGGGGGATGTGTTCACTCGTTGGTGGTTTCTTTATGCCTCTGGCACTGTCTATAGGGCCTGATTATGGTTCACTCGCAAAAGGAAATTCTCTCTCTAATGGACAAAACCATGTGCACTGCAGGGGGGCTGATGTAACATGTGCAGAGAGAATTAGATTTGGGTGGGGTTTGTAATTCAAGCTAAATTGCAGTGTAGAAATAATGCAGCCAGTATTTACCCTGCACATAAACAATATAACTCACCCAAATCTAACTCTCCCTGCACATGTTTCATCTGTCCCCCGGCAGTGCACATGGTTTTGTTCATTATAGAGAGAATTTGCTTTTGCGAGTGAACTAGAATCAGGTCCAGTGTTTCATATTTTAGCTAGTGAAATCGTTCTGCAGTAAATGAGCAGCACCATCTGTAGCTGCGGCAATGTTCAGATCATGTAAACTATATTGTAATGTTTGTCTAGAACCAGAATACTAATATTTTCCTTCCACTGCATGTAGGAGGATATTATATAAATGTCAATTCTTTATGTATAGGCAGAAGTATATGGTTGTTATGTTGACACATAAGCTTTAAACTGCCTAGGGTATGGGTCATTGGGTCTACCAATAGTATGTTGACATGCATTGGGTCGACCATTGAAGGTCGACATGGCTTAAGTGGACACATGAAATAGGTGGACATGGCTAAGGTTGACAGGGTTTGAAGGTCGACAGTCTAAAGGTCGACATGTTTCTTTCTCATTTTTGTGGGAGCCGACATGTGCCGACAGGCGTTATTTCATGCCCTACCATCCACTAAGGTGTGGAGGGAGAATAAAATGCCAAAGGCATGTTGAGTGCAACATATTGAATGCATGTCGACCATGATGACATTCAGGACAAAAAAGTGAGAAAAAAAAACCACATTGACCTTTTGACTGTCGACCTAGCCATTGTGGACCAAATGATTGTGTTGACCTTCCAACCCTCTCGACCTTAGCTATGTCTACCTATTTCATGTGTCCACCTAATATTGGTCGACCCAATGACCCATACCCTAGGCAGCTTAGAGATACACATGAATCATATATATATATATATATATATATATATATATCTATATGAAGTAATGAATTGCTAAAGGCATGGTAATGCAGCTCATGAGATCATTATGGGTCCCCAGGGAACAGCATGTGCTGCTGTTTCTGGTTGCCCGAAACACCCGTCCTCTTGGCAAGTGGCTCAAATCCTGATAATAGCAATGGTATATAATACGATTATTAGAGCTGCTGTTATAACTAACTTTAGGCATGATTCGTTTGCCTAACTTTGCCTCCAACCAATAAAATAAATACAGACACTAATCAGAAAAACATAAGACCTAATAAAGGTTGTGGATTTTTATTGGAAATAAAGTTGCTGCTAGCAATCTTTGCCCTTTATATATTGCTCTAATCTAAGTCAAGAAATTGCAGTATCAGGTAATTAAATTAATTGGTTACAGTTGGAACATGACCCTTTTATGAAGTATACATACTGCCACATGTAAAATTGTAAATAAGTACCAAGGTTCCAAATAACGATTACTCAATATTGCCAGAGAATCATTTCTGAAATACCCCATACTGTACCTGCACTAAAATACTTTCTTTTAAGAAGAAGACAACTGGTCTGATTGTGAAAATGTGAAGTCCCTGTTTAGCAACTTGAAATGTTGGGACATGTAATAAAAAAGTTGTGATTGTATAAGATGGGTACACACAGGTTTCACTGGGGACAGTCACACTCAATGCGCCTACAAGTCCCTCGCACAAGCTGAAAAGGAGGTGTGGCCTCATGGGAAGGTGGGTGATGCCTTGTGGTACAACCCCGTTTTCATCTCTCTGGTGGTGTGCCCATCATTCCCAGCTATTACAAAGTAGCAGGAGCCAATTGCTAAACCTAATGTCACAGTGGAGCACCTGGCTCTTGTCACTGAGGTGGGGTCAGCATTTGGTGTCACCACTTGGAGGATGTCACCTGGGTGCAATGCCACTGTGGTATTGATGATATGCCAGATCTGAATATAGTTCCAGCGCCATCCTGCATATTAATCAGTGTTATTTTGTATTATTTGTGAACTTTAAATCTGCTGTTAGGGCAACAAACGTGGTGTAATACCAAGCTTCCTAGAGCCTTCCCCTGTAATGAGCTCCCTTTCCCACAGAGCTCTTCACGCTCACCAGCGCTTTGATGCAATCAGGTCTTCAGGTTCCAGATAGTAGGGACTTATTAACTCTTACGAAAGGAACGTTATTGAATGTATAAGAGAAATGAGGTAGGCAGCTTAAAGTAATACACATGGTATGGGATGATGTGCACCAGATGCTGGACACTGGCAGACTTGAAACAGGTCCAAGGACCAGATGTACGAAGCTTGAAAAGTGACAAAATTATAAACCACCAGCCAATCAGCACTTAATTGTCATGTCTGTTAGGGTTGCCACCAAGGTGGTATAGATGGCGCTGTTGCACTTGCCCAGCGCACCTTAAAGCCTCCTGCAGGCTAAGGCTTCACCTATAACAGCCACTTTGCCCCAGCGGATTAGGTACACCAGGTACTGGGGTGCCGCCAGGTCCTCAGGTAGACAAAGCTGCTACAAGGCGGCAGGGCAAGACAAATACAGGACTGGAGTCAGACTGGAACACAAAAGACAAACACAAGACAAACAATAGACATTTAGCACACTGTGTGCGACTGGCACCGGACCACTGCGGCGGATGGTGCACACAGTCAGTATACAATAGATGTTTTAAGTAGAGGGTAGTGAACCACAATGGCAAGGTGTTTAAAAATGCAGTCGCTGTAGCGCCTAAGTACAATGTGAGCAGACAAACTGACAGAACCAGAATGCAAGCAATACCAGTTACAGACTCAAAGACAAGCAGGGCTGGTAGCAGAAGTAATCGTTAATAGCCACACAGTACCGTTAAACAAACACTCAGACAGACAGGCTCCCGTAGCGGAGTACACATTACAAGCAACACAGACAGACATTCAGCAGGACCAGAGTGTGTGGCGGTTCTGGTTACAGATAGATGAATGGGTCAAAACACATGTACAAAAACAGAAGCTCTTAACAGAGCCAGTATAGGCTGGAACACCCAGGATTAGGCACTTGCAGGGAAATAGCAAGCTTAGGGTATCACAGGCTAGTCAGGATAGTACAAGATTAGTAGGATCAGGGTTAGTCAGGAAAGAATGAATATGCTCTGCTGCAATCACTAGAAACAAGCAGTATAACCAGCACAGAGCTTAGGGCAGGCTGCGTAATATAGGGAGCAATATCCAATCAGAATAGCAGGAATGGACAAGTCTTCTAAATGAGGAAAGTCACTGCAGGGGAGCAGCCTGACACACAAGGCAGAGTGCTAATTGCCTAATTATGTGACAGGTGAAACTGCACACAGAACACATACAAGAGACAGGCTGCCAGAGGCGGCTCGTAACAATGGGGCAGATGTATCATAGCAGCGCTTATCGCGCCGCTATGATACTTCCTGCTTCGCCTCAATAGTGAGGCGAAGCAGGAAGGGACATCGACAAGATGTATTAACATCTTGTCTGCCGAAGCGGGGGAGCGTTAACTCCCCCCTTCAGCGATGTCCCTTTCTGGAGATAGCGCATCAGTTAATACTGATGCGCTATCTCCTGTCCCCCGGCCGGCCGCACTGGGCATGCGCGGGATCTCGCTGTTCACGCAAGATCCCCAGCGCAGCCCAGACCTAACAGCAGGGACAGCGCTGTCCCTGCTGTTTAGATAGGGCTTCGCCAGCCTGATGCTGGCGAAGCCAAACCTGGCTTCGTGCGGAACGGTCAGCGATGCTGACCGTTCATACATTCGGCCTGCTATCATTTTGACGGCACGATCATACATGGGGGAGAAGCGGTATCAGTGCACATAACGTGCGCTGATACCCCTTCTCCCCCATAACGACGGATCATACATCTGCCCCAATGTCACAGGCTGTGTTTGAAAAATGATAGGTAGGAGCTGATTTGTTGGAGGTTTATCACTATTTGTTTTATCAATTTTTAAGGCTTAGAACATCTTGTCCTCAGTCTGGATACATCCCATATAAACATCACTGGAACCCTTACAATCACTGCTTAACATGGGAACATCCACTATCTTAAAATTTTATTTGTGCAATACAAGCATATAATATGCATTTCAGTTTACCACTTTTCAAGGCTTAGTATATCTTCCCCAAAGCCTAGAAATTTGCAGGTAGCGAGTAATATACCAGCTCAGTAGCAACCTGAGGTTTCAGGGCTGGCAGAAGGAAATACAAAGTCAGTTCACAAGCCAATGTCAGGGGTGACAGCAAGCAGTAAACAAGCCATGAGGATAAAGAACTAAGGTGGGATAAAAAAAACACAGGTTAAAGGGGAAAGTAGAATAATCCGGTCAACAGTATACTGTATGTAAAAGCAGTGGTGCAGGGCTGATGGCTGTATAAGGGTAAAGACATGGCAATAAGAACATTGGTGTTACTGTCTTTAAGTTCAGTAGAGTTGGCTGCAAAATGGTTAATGAATCACAAACAGAAATCCAGTTGCAGATCTATTCGCAAAACCCAAACCATTGAACAGTTTTATCCACCTGCACCAGTCTAGGGCCCTTATTCTGAATCGGACGGTACGGCCCGCGTGCGGCCGTACCGCCGATGTTTTTAGTCTGCACATGCGCAGAGGTCAATCTGCGCATGTGCAGCCCCATTCGCCGCAGACGTATTTCGTCCGCCGCAAAGGGGGCGTATAGGGGCGTGAGGGGCTTCATACCCTCATTTCCCTATGTATACGCCCCGCGTTTCATGGGCGTTCCCATGCAAACGCGGGGCGTATGCATGCTAATCAGGGTATGACGCCACTGATGGGGGCGGAAAGCTGACGTCGCCGGATGTCAGCTCTCAGCCCCCATACAAGCTATCACACGGACGATTGTCCGTGTGGTCTCAGCTTGCGGGAGCTGCTGTGGCGTGCGGCCCTGCCTTCGATGGTCGACGACCATCGAATGCAGGGGGCAGCTCCCACCATGGTGGAGGCGTACGCCCCACCATTTTTATGCGGATCGCCAGCCGTCCGTGTACGGACGGCCGTGGCGATCTGTCTCGTGGGCGGGGATTGGTTTGTGCGGCCGGAGCACCGTGTGCGGCTCCGGCCGCACCAACCAGAATAAGGGCCTAGGGCCTTTACTGATCTGCTCAAGAATCAGGCTGGAGGTGGTTATTGCTGACATTAGATAATTAAAACCACCTGGTCACACCGGAGTTTTTCACAAAACCACCCAGGAAATTCAATGATTCCGCCCCTAAACTCCAGCTTGATGTCAATCAAACTGCAGCTACTCTACGACATCTATGAATTTTTATTGCTATTTGGGTATACACAGTCGTTCAATAATTTCTTGATTGGCAAATACTCTGGTTAGCAATCCAAGCAGAATTTTGCCGATTGTGCACTAGAAACCAACTCCAGGAAGAAACAAACTATGACTCCTAAGTTCCTAGGTCCAATCATTCTGTGCCCTACTGCTATTGTCATGCTGTATATAAGCTGATGGGCAGCGGCGTAACTATAGCACCGCAGCCCCCGCGGGGGGCGCTGTGCATGTGGGGGCGCGGGGGGCTGCGGTGCTATAGTTAACCCCCCCAATCCCCCGCAGACTTACCTATCTCGCTGGTCCCGGCGGCTCCGTTCTTCTGCTGAGGACCACCACAAAATGGCCGCCCCCAAATAGCACACAGTTCTCTGAAACTGTCTGCTGTATGGGGGCGGCCATTTTCTGGTGGTCCTCAGCAGAAGAACGGAGCCGCCGGGACCAGCGCGATAGGTAAGGCTGTGGGGGATTGAGGGGGGGGGGGTGGGTTTGCATGGGCGGCGGGGTAGGGGTGCTTGGCGGGGCAGCGGGGGGGGGGCGCCCAAAACGTAGCTACGCCACTGCTGATGGGACAGAGCTATGACTTGTTCAATACTCTTCTGTTACATACTGTACACTGGTACACCACAGGGGTTTCATAATTCTACGTTTGGGGGAGACAGGTTTAGGTTTAACATACATTTAGGAGGTCATTCTGGTTGACTTGTACAGCTGTGAAAATCACAGCTTTGTGAGTCAATTAAACGTGGTCTGCCCGCCACACACAGGCTGAGTTTCCCCGCATGCATGCAAATGGATGTTTTGCTTTGCAGAATGCATGTGGGGTAGAAATCATTCGATGGTCGCCGACCATCGAATGACTTCTACAGCCCTCGCAAATCTAAGTCACTCTCTGGAGACTCAGATTTGAGGATCCCTTGTATGGAAGAGGGCGGGCAACTGACATCTGGTGACATCAGCTGCCCGCCCACGGCACCCGCGTCACAGGTGAATTACGATGGGAATGCCCAGCATTTTCTTGATATGCTGGGCGTGACCCATGCCTGCCGCCCCACACCTGCACTGCTCTGTGCAAACGGGCCGCGACTATGCAAGTCTCCGTGTCCATTTGCACAGATATCCTGCACATGCGCATAAGCGAATATGCGCAGGCTACAACCATCGCTCAACATTGCGGATTCGCAACAGTGACTGTCAACCAGAATGACCTCCATAATGTACGTCTCTAGTTCTTTATAAGCAGTTTCATAAATAACAATAAATAGAATTTTGTCCTTGGTATAAATGGTTTAAGACCTGCTGTTATTTGATATCTTTTATGTATAGAAATAGCAGCTTTTATTTGCCGTTTGTGGCTTCTGCCCCAGTACAATAAAGATGTAGAAACCAATAAACGACTTAGAATAATAGGACAATATAAATATCTGTACACATATTCCCATGATGCAGACCAGCACAAGTCCCAAATACATGGTTATTTTACAGCCTCAAACACAGAGTGAATGTATAAAAGAAAAGAGGCATCTGCTGTACTTGTTTGGTCTCAATGATATCCTGTAGAGTGAATAGAACACGTTTTATCCCTTTGAATTTAGAGACATTATTTCTGATGTGCAGATGTTATTTCACACAAGCTCCATTCTGTGCAGAAATCTGCTGACTGCTCTCCCCACGTCTGCATTGTCAGAGTACAGTGACAGAGAAGTTCATCATCTTCTTGTTTATTGGTCATTCACTGTCAATTGTGTTGTATCATGTGCCACAGTACTCTGTATAAATCTGTCATACACAGTAACCTGCGGCTAGAACTTGGAGTGGGAAGTGTAATTATATATTGTAGTCTGACACAAGACATTCAGCAGGCTAAGTGTACTCCCAGCCTAGGGAACAGGGAAGCGCTGCCGGCCGCACAGTAGCATGCCATCCCATACGCCGATCATCAAATGATTCTTCTCCCCTTCGGAAATAAAAGTCAGTCTGAACTGATGTTTATTTCCGCCACTGATCGCCGAAGACTCCAGCCGGCCGCACGAGCAGGCAATACAATGCCTGCGTTCCCAGAGGAACACCCTGTGCCTTCATGGGGATTCCCATAAAATGCTGGCCATTTCCTGTTGCCACCACCTGCCCTCTCCCTCCCCTTCCTGTGCAAATGCTTCGGGTGTGTGATACTCGACGTAGGCATTTGCACAGGGGTCCTGCACATTTACGCACCCCCCCCCCCCCCATTGAAAACAGGGCTTAATTCGTACCTGTACGAATGGGTCTGAATTGGCCCTTATGACCATTAGCATTAGAAATCTATTTTTTTTTATGTATTCATAGTTTATGCCATACTATGCCTAATTCAGAGGGGCTGCAAATCCAGGTGCAACTTTGTTTCTATATGCTGTGGTACATACGGTACTGTATATGCTTCTGTCTGAAGTAGAACAGTTCTCCATTGGTCACTAACATCAGTGCAACCCCCCATTACCTCCCATAGATGCTCACTGACTACAAAGAAATCCATCAACTCAATATAGTGTCCACCTCTAATCAGGCCCACTGTCACCAATAATTTCGGGAAGCATTTTATGGGGGAAGATCCGTGGAGTTTCCAATACTCAACACCCGGAACATTGAATTTCCAGCTGTCGAGTTACAGTCAATCTGAGCAAAAACTACCCGGGATTCCGACTGTCGGCACATTCCGACAGTCGGCACATTCCGACAGTCGTAATCCCATATTGAATACCCTCCATAAGCTGTAGAATAACAGTTAAAGCCTGACTGTATGGTACTGTACCTCTCTCCATGTTATCTCTTTTCAAGTTTTACATCCCTCTACTTATTGTTCTTCTGCCCCTGCGCAGGGAAGGATGTGATTGGCTCTCTCAAAGTACAAAAATAATCCAATAGGCTTCCATTGAATAATGTCACATAAAGTAGACTGCATATTGAGAAATGCACTATGATGGTAAGCCCTAAATACATTTATTTTAGGGATGCGTTTGGGCACAAGACCACCTTAGGTTGCTGTTGGTTATCACATTGTATTCCTTAATCTAGCACTTTTTTTAACACCTAATAATTTTTCTGCCTATGTAAAATTATATCTTCCCACCAATGTTACACTCCAACCAATAGCTTCTACTTCTTATTTATGTACAGTTACCCTTGCTTACACTTTAACCTCTGACTAGTATAATGTCTTAGGGTCATTGGCCTGTGCTAGCTTCAAGGGTTTCATGCCCTGGACCTGAACTTTAGTGTTATGCCCACCAGATAGGTCACCTGGTTGTGGTTGGTAGGCCGATATATTTTTTACCAAACATTATGCTAAGAACCTCAGTTATGTTCTGTGCTATATTGCAGAGTTTATACTAATTATTAACGGAGCACACAGCTCCATTGACAGTCATGGTCATAGTTGTGACCTTCAACATACATTTGATTAGATTACAGTTTGATTACAAACTAAGGGGGAGATGTATCAAATCTTGGAGAGCAATAAAGTATAGAGATAAGATACCAACCAATTTGCTTCTTTCATTTATACAGCTAGTTAAATGGCAGCTAGAAGCTGATTGGTTAGAACTTTATCTTATCTCTTGCCAAGATTTGATAAATCTCCTCCTTAATATCACTGAAAACTGTTCAGATGTTGAGAGATTAAGATGTCTATTTCACATAAAGATGTAGCGGGACTCTTCTCTGCCACCTCCCGTCGCCTCCCCGAAGGTCTTCCCCACCTCCCCGCACCCCGCGCCACCAAGTGACTGGGACGGGCGTGCTTGTGAGACGCTTGCAAGTCCCAGTCAGTTGGAGCGCCTCTCCACCGACGATCACAGTCGGGGGACATTCTACCAATTCCCGACACTGTATGAGAGGCGCTCTATCAGTAATACACAAGTATATTATCCAGTCCATATCATTAATTTAAACTCAATAAATGTATTTTCTTCCAGAAACAATGATTTTTGCTTAACAATCTCTTATAACTTAGTAGTAATATACTTTAGCGAAGTGGGGGAACCTAGAACATACATTCCACCAAGGAACCATCTGAAGCTGTCAGTTTGTGAATAAGATGACCTAGAGCTGGTAGCACATCATGAGATGCCCTGAAGCTGTCAGTTTGTAAAGAGATGGAGCATTAAAGACCTCATCCAGCTGATCTCAAGCCCATAACATTTCATGAGGTGACCTGGGCCATTAGTCGCAGTTAGGTGTCCTTGGGATGAACAACATATGACACTGTGCTTCTAATTAATTCAATTTCAGCTGCACACAGCTAGTATCTATGGAAACAAGACTAGAAGATAATAAGTAGCGGGATGCCACGGCACAGGAAATATTTGTTCTTTTTACACCAGATAAAACAATGCAAAATGTACTAAATCCTCCTATTTCTCACATCTCTCAAATACATATGGGGCTAAATGTAATAGGATGGGAGAATAAGAAAGTGAGAGATTTAGGGGGACCCTATCCCATTTTCGGCTGGCTCGACGTGAAATCGGCAGGCGAGATTCAATGTCCCGCCTGCCAAACGCTGAAAAGGGGGCGTGGCCGCGAGATACGGGGTGGATCATCGAGCTGCGGCCGGGAGCTTGACAATTCATGGCCATTCTTGGCAGAACGGGCCCGATAGCTTCTAAAGTCATATTCGTTCTGCCGAGATCCCTGTTCAATGCTGTCGGGGAAGACAGCATTAACTAGGGCCCCACGACTATTTCCCCTGTCGAGAATAGGAGATTGAATACCCCCCTTAATGCAGTGTTTTCCCATTTTCCCATTCTTAAAGCAGCAATCATTTACATAGCAAAATCAACCTGGTTTTTCACAGTAAATGATTGACTCCTTAAAAATAGGAAAAATCTCCAAAAACTCTTTCTTATTCTCACACCCTATTGCATTTGGCCGATGGTCTCCTCTTTTGTTGTGATAGTAGAAGAGAACTATCCGCACAGAAAATTACATAGAAATGTTTATTTCTTTTGATTCATGTCAATTTCCCTAAATTTACATGTTAGCTGTTTTGTACAAATGCAGTTTTTGGAGGTGATGTACATTATCCTTTGATAAACCCTTAGCTGCAATAAACTTTTTACCTGTGTGTTTATATTGTATTCATCACTGATGTTATAGGAATACCCAAACGTACAGTATTTGCGTCTCTAATGCGGTGGCTTATATTTTGGTGAGCAAAAGTGTATTTGCGCTTTTAGCAATTTAACGGGAGTTTATGACTGAAATACAAGACACAAAGCGCACCATGCGTTAGTGATGTCATTAGATGCTAGATAAGTGAAAAGATGCATTTTTGGCATTAGAAATTTGTCATGACAACATTTACTTATGCCACATATATGACACTTGAAGAAGTAACAAACTCAAAGGCACTTAAGGGTCTATTTTATTTAGTATTTCATTAAGTATTCTTTGGAGCTCTGATACTATGGGGTACGTTTACTAAGATGGGAGTTCATGAGATGTTGCCCATAGCAACCATGTAAGTCCTATTTCTTATTTATTTAGCATCTTCTAGAAGATAATAGATAGATTCTGATTGGTTGCTACAGGTATGGGCAAGTTCCCATCTTTAATAGAACTCCCATCTTTAAATTTACCCCCTATGAGTGAATTTAAGAATTATGGAACATTACTGCTTGGTCCCTTCATTTTTATGTACAGTAGGTATAAAGTTTCCCTTATTGACACCAAATGATGTAAACTGAAACGCATATGGTAAAGAAACTCTCAAGATAGTGGGCCAGATGCACTAAGCTTCGAATCAAAAGTGATATGGAGATATCCTACTCCTCCTGTTGTGCTTAACAGAAATTGAGGAATCGCCTGCTTGCTAGAGAGTGCTCCTCCGGACCGCCTGTTTAACCACCTTGCCTCACCATGGGAGGCTACTAAAAATCTGAACGTGGCACAAAGATCATATGGGTGACATCAATAAGGTCTGTAGTCCACTGCCGTGTTCTATATTAATTGTGATAATCCATTAATGATTTTGACCAGATAGCGCTCTTTAAAAGGAGTTATGCACTGAGTCCTATGGTCCCTATAACTCTTTTTACACACATTACACATGGGGGTAGTTTCAAGGAGGAAAGTAAAAACAACCCCTGAGCAGCGGGGTTCTCTGCAGCTATTGGATCTTGTATTCACTTAAAGGACTGGAAATGGGCACAGTTTTTTCTCTTGAACCCCCAGAGAAAGTCTCATTTTTCTTAAAATCGTTACTTTTTGGAAAATTTGACAGGACTTTCGATTTTGCAGCATTGTGCCACAGGGTATATAGCAGAAATAAAACAATGTGCAGTGTCATATCCCCTAGAGGGGAGCATTACAAATTAAGCAAATATTTCACCACCATGTGCTTTGAAGGACAGACAGATGTAGTTTAATTATCTTTCAATAACTTAAAACCACATTCTGTCCAGACATGGATAGTAAATACAAGTAGACCTTGCAATTAAACACAGAACGTAACAAAATCCTTAATGGGTGTACACACGGGACACAGGGCCTTATTCTAGTTCACTCTTAGAGGCAAATTCCTTCTCAAATGGACAAAACCATGTGAACTGCAGGTGGGGCAGATGTTACTTGTGCAGAGAGAATTAGATTTGGGTGGGGTTTTTCTTCAAAGTGATATCTATATTGCAGTGTAGAAATAAAGCATTCAGTATTTTCCCTGCACAGAAACAAAATAACTCACCCAAATCTAATTCTATCTGCAGCTGTTACATCTGCCCCCCTGCGGTGCACATGGTTTTGTCCACCTGAGAAGGAATTTGCCTCTAAGAGTGAGCTAGAAAAAGGCCCTCAGTCCTGGAAAGTGGAAACTACAATCCGGCCTTCCCCAGCCGTGGCCAAATACACAGTGCAGGCAAGTCTAGTAAAAAACTATTTGGCCAGGCAACGGTGATGCTGCGGGGGTTGTGTATCGCTATTGCCCGTTGTGTACACATGGGGCGATTCTGCCTAACCTTGTAGGCGATTTTGATGATGTAGTCAAAATCACCTGGAAGAACCGCGCCGTGTGTATGCGTCTTTAGAATCTAGGTTCTACCTTTCAAAACTATGCTGTGCCTATATATAATGGGCAACATATTACAATGCTCCTGAATACTGCTCTATCAGCGTTTCACTGTCTGAAAAATAAATCTAATGAGCAATTTTCTAGCACATTATTATACTTTCCGTCCATTAGGGACATAATTTCCCCCATAGTTGGGAAATATGGCAGAGGATAATAAAACCGACCCGTGTATTGTTTGGGAGTGAAATTCACAGCAGTGCAGACTGGCTTTTATATTTTTATGTTAAATTCTATCAGTCCCAGGAAATTGGTTATTTTGCAGGATGGCACGGAATCCTGTATAAATGCTCATAAAAGTATTCACAAAAGACACTTTAACATTTAAATGCAGGTAGAGGCTTTTATTTTTTTCCTAGATAAGGTTATTGAAGAGCCAGAAATAGAACAGCTGAGAGGATGATATACTCTCTTAGTTTTGCCAAGTGAATAATATGCCTCTAGATCCGCTAAAAGATTTAACATTTTTTCTGTTTTTCAAAGATGTCCCAAAGCAGCCATCAGAAATATGGATTTAGCTGGTTACAGTGAACTGAGTCTACATCAATGTCAGTACAAATGAATCGTTTGTGCAGAACATTTGATACAAGAATTTTCTGTCAATGGAACAGGGCTAAAGTTTGAGCTTGTGGCAGTGCCGGATAATACCCAATGAAACCCCCTAGACAGTTGAATTGCCCCCTCGCAAATTATCTCCTAATACAGTGGTTCCCAACCTGGGGTACTAGTACCCCTGAGGGTACTCTGCAGACCAGTTGGGGGTACTTGAAAATAATATTGGTAATGGCGGACGATGAAAAGGTCTTTTGATGGCTGAAGAAGACCCATTGCCATATGCCTGACCAGCAATCCACTGGGAGCTTCCCATGCTGCCCTCAGACATCAGCAGTCATCTGCCCAGCACTGACAAAGGTGGAGGAAGCAGCGGCATTAACGCTACCGGTGTTAGCGGGAATCCTGGATATAATACACAACCAGTGTCTAGACACAGAAGGGCATGATTCTTTGCTGTATACTACTCCTCCGCTCCTCCTTAATATAAGGACATGCATAAGGATCCGCATACCGCTAAGTACTGTCCATATTTCAAAATGAGAGGAGGGGGTACTTATCAATGAAAAGCCTAATCAAGGGGTACGGGAGAGAAAAAAGGTTGGGAACCACTGTCCTAATACATTTCTTATTTTACCAACAAACAGTCTATGATCTGGAAACTGTAATATGAACTCAAAGTATATGGTCTATGTACTTTAAGGGGGGTATTCAATGCCGGACACTATTTCCACCTGTGGAAATAGCGTCTGAGGCCTATTCAATGCTGTCAGAAGGCAGTTTCTGACAAAATAGATTTGAATGTAAAAAAAGTTGGATCCGTTTTGTCAGAAAAGGACATGGATTGTCGAATACTCTGCCATTTTGCAACAATCCACTGCCTTTTACCCAAAACCTTGGACCTTCCAGCACTGGACAGCTGGAACATTAAATGCTGACTGTCGAGTTCCTGTTGAACAGAATGAAAATGGTCTGGGATTCTGACTGTTGCGATGTTCCGACAGTCGAAATCCCAGATTAAATACCCCTCTAAGTAGTAATAGGTAAATTACATTAATACTGTCAGGAGCCAGGTTTTATGGTTCAGTCTGTTTTGTTTCTGTTTGGCATTTTGACTCACTGGTGGCCTCCAGTGGTAGGTCTGTTGCCATTACAGCCCTGGGTTCTGTGAGCAATTATTCACAGGCTGTGAGGTATTAGCTCGTTAATCAGGAGCTGCCTGGAGATCCACCAGGTGTTTCAATCACCTGAGGCCTTTATAAACCATGCTCTCCTGGGGATCTGTGCCAGTGATAGCTTCCTGTTTAAGTTCCTGCTGCATGTGCAGGGAACTTCTGACTGGTCCCTTGTTCCGGTCTCCTGTCTGGATCCCAGGATATATCTGCAGCCCAGCTTCTTGCAGCCCTGCATTTAGCCTCTTCACCCGGTCCCTGGATTCTCTTGCTCCCGTCCCTGGAGTTCTGATATCCGGCCTCCCTGCCACTCTGTCGGCTGGAGTATCTTCTGGTCTCAGGTTTTCACCTACGTCTGTCCACGTCACCCTCCTTTGTTCCTGTGGGTCACGTAAGTGCTCCTTTGGAGCTTGGTGTCACTTATCCATACCTTCCAGGCCCGCCGTGGCTGTACCCCGCCGTGGGTACCTTGATACCATCCAGGCCCACCGTGGCTGTACCTCCCCGTTGGTATCTTGATTGGTTGTTACGTTGTCACCATATCTTTTCCTTTGTCTTATTTTGTCTGTTGCCATAGCTTCTGCCAGGCAGGGGTTCTCCCCTTTTCCCACTGCACTCGGTTTTGGGGAATCAGTAGTCCTTCTCTGTCTCATATCAGAGATTCCCTTGTTCTCACATTTGTGTTTGCTACGGGGTAGCCTCTCCCTGTTCTTGGCCTGGTGCCACTAGTCAGGGGTTCCCTTCCAGGTAGGCCCTGTAGTTAGACGGTCCTCTTGTGATACCCCCTGGCGATCGCTTACCCTTTGTCACATCATAACACCTGGCTGCATCGGGGTTAGAGCCGGCGTAACTGGCTCTTTCGAACGCGGCGGCTACAGGCGAAGCCTAGCACTCTGCAGGGGTATTCCATCTGCCCGGGGGACTCAACAGAGTCAGTGTAGGTTTCGCTGTGGCCGTCCTAAACAGCGGTCCCAGCTACGGGCTTACGCCTGATCTCCAGCTCCCTGCCTCCTGCAGCACCACACCAACACCCTCACGACCCTGTCTCCGGACTCCAACGGTGGGTAACACCCAGATCCATAACATTTACAGTATGTTATTTATAGAGTCTTTAAAGTACAGTTTTTGTTTCCTTGAGTTGTTTTTTTATTTCTTTTGGAAACGATTTAGGAAAGCTTGATTTTCTTTCAACAGTAAATCAATATCATTTTGATCCGTTGTTGCTGCGCCCAGTAGCGCACGCAGGGGGGTTTCTGAGTACCCAGAAACCCCCCCAGGAGTGTAAGGACCCTATGCTGAAAGCTGAGGGTCCCCTCTTTCCATGGGTACAAGAATTTTGAAAATCGGCCTTTGGGAACCGGAGATATCTGACTTCAAAGCAGTGGTCCCCATCCAAGCCTGTTAATTGTTATTCCCAGTCAGATATTTCAGGTTCTGTCTGACTTGGAGTTTTGATGAGGGTATATTCCAAAAGCTGAGACTCTCCCCCTTTGATTTACACTAGTAGCTTGTCTCTACTGTTCCCAGAACCAGAGATATCAGCCTTCCAGCAACTGGTTACTGCTCCAGCTCTACACACCTGGTATGTAGTTTTATATTCTTGTTGGCGGATTGCTCTGCCTCCTGAACTCTGATTCCCTAGTACCCAATAGCATTTGGTAGGTGGGATTCTCTAGTTTTATTTCCATTAAAATCTAAGAAATCTATTTCTGGGAACTGGAGATATCTGCAGTCAAGCAAGCTATCCTCCCACCAGAAAATTATGAATAGTAAGCCCACTACAACCCTGGAAGTTATGTACAGTATCAGGGCCTCTTCATTCAGCCCAATGCCCCCTTCTCCCACCCCATCTCCCACCATCTGTGCAGTAAAGGGGTAATTAGTGGAAATTACTGATCCAGGCCCTACATGCTGAGCGTTTGATATAATACCCCCTACCACCCGTGGGACATCAAAGCTTCCCCCACCCCTACCGCTGGAGGATCGGTAGGGGCCCCAATACATTGCTATGCCCAGGAGTCTACACTGCTTTTATATAATATATATATATATATATATATATATATATATATGTGTGTGTGTGTGTATAATTATTATTATTATTTTTATAAATTTTGTCTATCTATAATAATTTAACTGACCCGGCATATACTGGGTCACTTAAGTGTCCATCTCCGTGCTTTACTCCGCCCCTCTGGAAACCCCCTTCTGAAAATCCTGCGTTTGCCACTGGCTGCGCCCCTAATTCTGTTAATGTGGGTCGAGCTACTGTGATGTATGCAAGTACAAGGGCTTAAGTGTCAGACATAATTGCATACAATCCTTTGCCTATCTTTATTTCTGCATGCAAACTTTTCAATATTCCATGGGATAATTCTACAATAATTAAAAAAAAAAAAACCTTAAAATTACTCTATGATTGCTCTTGCTGATTGTATTTATTAAATCATTCAGGACTGTACGCTTCCCTATAGCACAAATATTTGGCATGATTTTGAAGTAGTTATGAAAACAAACAAACACCGGCATTTACCATTTACCATGGGGTCTCTGGGCAGCGGGTGTGGATCGTTTGGTCTACATCAGGGCTGGGCAACAGTGGCCCTCCAGCTGTTGATGAACTACACATCCCAGGATGCTTTGCATTAGTTTTTTGTTATGTGGCCATCATAGTAGTGCACTAGGTCATGCTATGTCATGCTGTACATCTGCCAGTACACATTTCTCCTCCCAGCAGCAGGGGACACTGCAGTCCACACGTGTGGGATAGTGTGGGTGCATTGGAGGAGTCGGCATATAGTGTGGGTGCATTGGAGGAGTCGGCACTTTAAGAAATTTGAATACAGCTGGCTCCTCCCCCCGCTATCCCCCAGCAGACTCCAGTCTTAGAAAAAGTGCCCGGAGGAGTCGGACTCCCGGGCTATGTCTCCTAAGGAGATTAGGCTTTTTATTTCTTTTTTGCTTTTTTATATATACTTGGACACAGACAGGCTGGGAATGCCTGTCTGCGACGTGGGACCCTGGAGGGACATGGTCGGGCCTGCATGCAGCCTCCCTCCACTGTCCAGCCACCGGAGCCTCCGATCCGGGGACCCGCCCGCAGCTGCATGCGGTGTGCGTCGCGGGTCCTGGGCTATCTCCCCCGAACTCCAGGGACGCCGGTGACAAGTAAGGGCGCTGTGCGCCAGACAGGGGGCGGCCATTAAGCGCGATGGTCGGTGGCAGAGAGAGAGCTGAGTCGCGGTGGTGACGTCAGCGCACCCTCCGGTATGCCGGCTGTTTGGGGCGGGCTTGGATTTCGCGCCTCAGCGTAAGAGAGGTGGGCGGAGCTTGCTTCTCTCTCTTCTCTCTGAGCTTTTGAGCTGTGAGGTGGCTTTTGCGGTGCTCTCTCTCTGCAGTTGCTGTACAAAACGGGACCTCTGTTACCTGTGCAGCTCAGCGCTCCCCAGCGGACTACAGGGACACTGTAAGTCTTAAGGGGTACATTACACACACAAGAATCAGGGGTTATTAATTGGCTCCTCTTCCCCTGTAACTTGCCAGACTTCAGGGCTACTTTACTGGGTATTTCCCTGCTGTTGGGCTGTATTTTGGGGTGTTTCTTGTGTGACTGGTGTTTGTGTGTCTGTCAGTATTGTTACATTTACTGGGCAGGATGGCAGGAAAAGCAACTTCATCTAAGGCTGCTTTGATGGTTTATTCCTGCAAGAGTTGTAAGCAGCAATACACACAACATGTTAGAGGGTGTTCCCTCTGTGAGATTTGCTATAAGGCTTCTCAAATTACTGCTGCTCCTGCAGCACCTGTGCAGGCAGCTGCTGTTTCCTCAGAGGTGCTGCAATCATTGCTGTCTAATCTGAATGCTGAAATGGCTGCCTCTAGGAAGGATAGAGAGGTGTTTCAGACTCAGCTTTCTAGATTGACCTCTGCAGAGCCTGCTTGGGCTCAATCCTTAATTCAGTCAGTGGACTCTTTAACTCAGTCTATGGCAGGGCCTGCTAAGAGACCTTCGGCTGCTGCTGTAATTAAAAGAAAGGCTATGCCCTCTCTGTTTTTGGCTGATGATTCAGACCATGAGGATTATATTATAGAGGAAGGAGAGGTTCTTCCCCCTGTGGAGGATATCCAACCCTTGGATGTAAGGGAGGATGAATCACAGGGTGTAAAGGGGCTTATTAGAGCTGTTAGGTCCACTCTGAAATTAGAGCAGCCTGAGGTTACTCCCCAGGTGTCCATTTTTGGACGCTCTCAAAGACAGGAGTTGTGTTTTCCGGATTCGGAGGAATTAGACTCTCCTCTCCTCTCTATATGGAAGTGTCCGGATAGGAAATTCCAGGTGTCAGCTCGCCTAAGGACACTATATCCTTTCTCTCCTGAATCCAGGGCCAAGTGGGAGACTCCTCCCACTCCGGATATCTCGCTATCCAGGCTATCTAAGCGAGCCACTCTGCCTGTCCCGGGGGTGGCCTCTTTGAAAGAGGCGCAGGATAGGCGTTTAGATTGCTCACTAAAGACCATTTATTCCACGGCAAGGGTCCTTTTGCGTCCTGCTTTGGCCTCTGCTTGGGTGGCCAGGGCTATGGAGCAATGGGCTGCTGAGCTTGTGGCTGGTCTGGAGCAAAATATGCCTGTGGCAGATTTGTTGCCTATGGCGGAAGGCATCAGGGATGCTTCAACTTACATAGGTGAGGCAGCGGCAGATATTTCGACTCTAGGAGCCAGAATTTCTGCGTCAGCTGTGGTGGCCAGACGGTCGGTCTGGTTGAGGTCATGGCAGGCTGAGGCTGAAATTAAAAAAGCTGTTAAAGCCTTGCCGTTCACAGGGGATATGCTTTTCGGGCCTGAGCTCGATAAACTTATCTCCCAGGCCACGGGGGGTAAGTCTACATTCTTACCTACAGCCGCTCCTCCGCCTAAGAGGCGGTCCCTCACTCAGTCCTTTCGGTCCTTTCGAGGCTCCTCTGCCTTTAGAGGCAGGCCCAGAGGAGGTTTTACGGCCTTTAGAGGCCGCAGAGGTAGAGGGGCGGGAACAGCAGCGGCCGCTGCTGCCCCAACACATCGCCAGGAGCCCAAGGCTTCCGACAAGACCGTGGCATGACGGTCTTCCGGCTCTAGTGGGAGAATCCAGGGTGGGCGCTCGTCTGTTGTTGTTCCCTCAGGTTTGGAAGACTCACTGCAGGGACGAGTGGGTCTTGCAAATTATTACACAGGGATACAGACTTCAATTTTCAGCGCCACCTCCAGTAAGATTCTTTCCAATGGGCCTTCCAAAGCTGGATCAGACAAAAAAGGCCTTACAGGATTCAGTTCAAAAGCTTTTGGACGCTTCTGTAATAATACCGGTGCCAGAACATCAGAGGGGACAGGGGTTTTACTCCAATGTGTTCGTGGTCCCCAAACCGGACGGCTCCGTAAGGCCTATCCTAAACCTCAAGGATTTAAATCAATACATCTGTTACAACAGGTTCAAGATGGAGTCCATACGGTCCGTGATTGCATCACTGGAACCGGGAGAATATCTTATGTCGCTAGACATAAAGGACGCCTATTTGCACGTCCCTATTTGGGAACCTCACCAGAGGTTTCTAAGGTTCGCAATACAGGCTTCTCATTTCCAGTTCAGGGCTCTGCCCTTCGGACTGTCGTCCGCTCCCAGGGTCTTTACCAAGATCATGGCCTGCATGGTGGCGGTACTCAGGTTACAGGGGATAACGATCATCCCGTACCTGGACGATCTCTTGATAAAGGCTTCTTCTCAGGACAAATTAATAGCAGACGCTCTGGCCACATGTTCTTTTCTGGTCCAAAATGGTTGGATCTTGAACTTCGGCAAATCTCAACTCAATCCAACACAGAGGCTTCAATTTCTGGGCCTTATTCTGGATACGTCGCAGGAGGCGGTATTTCTTCCAATTGGCAAGATCGCGGCGCTGCAGTCAAAGGTCCGACAGGTCCTAGCTCCCGGCAGAGTTTCGATCCTGTTGTGCACCAAGATGCTGGGGATGATGGTAGCCTCTTTCGAGGCCATCTCGTACGGCAGATTTCATACCAGAACGTTCCAATGGAACCTACTGTCACAGTGGTCAGGGTTGCATCTACAGATACACGGGAAGATTACCCTGTCAAGAGCAGCTCGTCAGTCACTTCAATGGTGGCTTCACACTCCCAATTTACTCCAGGGCCGGAGTTTCAGTCCATGCAGTTGGACGATACTGACCACCGACGCCAGCCTCAGGGGCTGGGGAGCTTTTGTTCTCAACCAGACTTTTCAGGGGCGGTGGTCGGCCCAGGAGGCAAGTCTTCCGATAAATGTCCTGGAATTAAGAGCAATCAGGTTGGCTTTGGGTCAGGCACACGACTTGCTCAGGGGACGTCCGGTAAGAGTCCAGTCGGACAATGCGACTGCGGTCGCATACATAAATCGACAGGGAGGAACCAAAAGTCGTGCGGCCATGCGCGAGGTGCGTCCTATCTTGGAATGGGCTGAGGCGTTTGTCCCCCGATTCTCTGCGGTGTTTCTGCCGGGCATGGAGAATTGGCAGGCGGATTATCTGAGCAGACAGGACTTCCACCCGGGAGAGTGGGCCCTTCATCCGGAGGTTTTTCATCAGTTGACGGTCCGGTGGGGCATGCCTCAGATGGATTTGATGGCCTCCAGGTTGAATCGGAAGGTACCTCGGTATTGTGCCAGGTCTCGGGATCCGGAAGCTCTGGGGGGGGATGCATTCTCCATCCCATGGGATTTCCAGCTGATGTATGCGTTTCCGCCATTTCCACTCATAGCAAGAGTGCTCAAGCGCATAAAAAGAGGGTCCGCTTCAGTAATTCTGATTGCCCCGGACTGGCCGAGACGGGCCTGGTATTCGGACCTCAAGCTTCTTCAAGCGGATGTGCAGTGGCGTCTCCCACTCAGACAGGATCTTCTACAACAAGGACCATTCATCTACCCCGGCTTAGAGTCTCTACGTTTAACGGCGTGGCTGTTGAAGCCGACTTGTTAAGGAGACGTGGAATACCGCTGTCTGTAGTTCCAACTATGCTGAAAGCTAGGAAGGAGGTGACCGCTTCTCATTATCACAGGATTTGGAAATCCTACATAGCCTGGTGCGAAGCTAGATCAGTACCAAGGGCAGTGTTTCATCTTTCTCATTTTTTGGAGTTCTTACAATCGTGTTTAGAGAAGCGTCTCAGACTGGCGTCTTTGAAGGTCCAGGTGTCTGCCCTATCTGTGTTTTTTCACAGAAGGCTGGCTCTAATTCCGGAGGTACAGACCTTCTTAAAAGGGGTTGTTCGTATACAGTCTCCTTCGTTCCGCCTTCAGAGCCATGGGATTTGGAGTTGGTTCTGAAATTCCTAAGATCTGATACTTTTGAGCCCTTAGATTCGGTGGATCTAAGGTTCTTGACGTGGAAGACGGTCATGTTGATGGCGCTGGCTTCGGCCCGCAGGGTGTCGGAGCTTGGGGCTCTTTCCTGTCGTTCCCCGTTTCTGGTTTTCCACAAGGACAGGGCGGAACTCAGAACTCGCCAGGGTTTCCTTCCGAAGGTGGTTTCGTCGTTCCACGTGAACCAGCCTATTGTGGTTCCAGCCCTTTCACGAGATATGAAATCCTTGGACATGGTGCGCGCTCTGCGTATCTACGTTTCCAGAACGGCATCGTGGAGAAAGACGGATAGTCTTTTCGTGTTGTATGGAGCAGGAAAGAAGGGTTGGCCGGCATCCAAGCAGACGCTGGCTCGGTGGTTGTGCCTCACAATCAAGGAGGCCTACGCTAGGGCTAACCAAGTCCTCCCTTCAGGGATTTCCGCCCATTCAACAAGGGCCGTAAGCACATCGTGGGCTGCGGCCAGAGGTGTTTCGCTCACACAGGTTTGTAGGGCGGCCACTTGGGTGGGTGCTAGCACCTTCGCCAAGTTCTATAAGTTTGACAGCTTTGCCAGTGAGGAGGCATCTTTCGGCAGAGCTGTTTTGCAGGATTCTCAGCGCTCTCCCTCCCGGGTTTAGTGCTTTGGTACTATCCCACACGTGTGGACTGCAGTGTCCCCTGCTGCTGGGAGGAGAAATAAGGAATTTGGTACTTACCGGTAATTCCCTTTCTCCGAGGCAGCAGGGGACACTGCACGCCCTCCCAGCGCTTTATTCCTGCCATCTTACAAGTTGTTTTACTTTAACATTGAATGTTTGCCGATTGCAAGTTGTGAGTTCTTGTTATGAGTTATTCTTGCTAATCTTTTCTCTTCTGCGAAGTGTCTCCTCTGTTCCAGGGATCGAGCCCTGGCACCTATCCTCTCTCGGTCACAGTTTCTAAGACTGGAGTCTGCTGGGGGATAGCGGGGGGAGGAGCCAGCTGTATTCAAATTTCTTAAAGTGCCGACTCCTCCAATGCACCCACACTATATGCCGACTCCTCCAATGCACCCACACTATCCCACACGTGTGGACTGCAGTGTCCCCTGCTGCCTCGGAGAAAGGGAATTACCGGTAAGTACCAAATTCCTTATTTTGCTACACAGTACCCCCCAATTCCCATTATGACATACCATGACCACAGTTCAAATGATCATATTACAGTGCCACCTATTCATATTACGCCACACAGTTGTGTCCCACTTCATATTATACCACATTACAGTGCACCAGTTTATATTAGGTTCTACAGTGCCTGTAATTCATATTGTGCAACATTATAGTACCCCCAGTTCATATTATGGAACATTATATGCCCTTAAGTTAATTTTATACCACAATTTAAATAAGCAGGTCCATAACCTAGATATATGGTTGTCCCCAAGGCAAATATAAAAATGGATATAATATATGCCACTTTTACAGGGAAGTTGGGCCCCCTCAGCTCTGGGCCCCATAGCAGCTACACTCCATGTACCGATGGTAGCAATGCCATTAGGTTCCAACTCCAAACTCCTGATCTTGAATCTTTGAAACAAACCAAGCAATTATTGATGACCCCCTCTGTGAATGTCATTCATATGAAACGTGAATATAAAATAAAAAGAAATAAGGGCCTTATTCTAGTTCACTCTTTCTGACAAAATCATTCTTAGATGGACAAAACTATGTGCACTGCAGGTGGGGCAGATGTTACTTGACTTGTGCAGAGAGAATTAGATTTGGGTGGGGTTTTACTTCAAAGTGATATCTACTGTATATTGCAGTGTATAAATAAAGCAGCCAGTATTTACAATGCACAGAAACAAAATAACTCACCCAAATCTAATTCTCTCTGCACATTTTACATCTGCCCCCCTGCAGTGCACATGGTTTTGTCCATCTAAGAAGGATTTTGTCAGAAAGAATGAACTAGAATAAGGCCCTATGTTCTTACATACAGATGGAGCGGGTCTCTTCTTTGCAGGGGATGGTGATGGCGATGCCAGCCGCCATCCCCCGCCACCCGCCATCTGTACTGCGAAAGGGGAAGCGCCGCACAAGATGCGCGCGCATCCCCTTCCGAAGGCGCTTCCCCCGGGTCCCCGCCGGCTTGTCGGCGGTCACCCGGGGTCCCCACCGCCTCCCCGCAACCCCCCCCCCTAACCCTGTCCGTCTCCCTGAAGTGGAGACGGACATGGTTCCCGTCGCCCCGCCAGCAAGAACAAGGCCCGCTCCATCTGTATGCACATATGTTCTTTCAGTACCAGATTTATTCTGGGATTTCATTTAATTTGTCAAGTGCATTTATAAATAAATACTTTTTTTTATACTAAATTATTATTTCTCCATTTGATCTCTTTTCCGTTTTTATTTACTTCAATCAAAACAATTGCTCCGATCACAGCTGACACATCAAGAATTTTTAAAATAACAACAATCGGTGTTTGGTCTGAAAAGCGCCTCCTTAAGTCAGAATGAATTGCTTTGAACACATTCACATAGATCATAACTTATTACATAGGGGAATGATACATCCCTTAATACCAATGTAGACCGGAAATGTCAACTTTTATTCCACCGTTATTTGGTGAATTATGTCTGGAGGTAAGGGGAATACAGTACCTCACAGATGTTTGGACAGAAAGCAGCCACCTAGTGCGGAAGACAGAGGTAACAAATTGACACAATAACATTGAGAAGTTTTACCTGTAGATAATAGCTCCAGAATCTGAGAATACAGCATCAGTCTTGCAGCAGCATTGTGACACTATGCAATTGTTCATATACAAAGAATAACAATAATTAATAGTGCAATTGTTCAGCCCAGTAGTACCACAATATTATGCCCAGCATCATCATCTATCTTCATTATTAAAGTAATTCTATGGCGGGGGGGGTTCAATTGGTGGTAATGATCTCATCTGGCTACATTTTCACAACTGTATTTACAAAATACTTACCGGACAATAATAACGACTATACCGGAATTTATCCCAAACCGCCTGACATCACGTCTAGCAGTATTTACAATTGACACAGGGGAGAATTATATTCTTGGGCCTTGTACATAAAAGTGCCCATGATCCCCCAATAGGATTAACAGGGACTAAATAAGAGTATCAGTGAATAAACAGTAAAACACACTTTAAGTAACATATGGAATCTTTATTGTCAGAGATATTCACACAATAAAAACATCTTTTGGACAATGAATTATATTTCTTTATACATTGAAAATCTGCTTAATTAAGAAAACTGACATCTTTCAGTGCAAGATCTTTTTAGGATCACCTTTTCCTTAAATTCTTTACCACTAAAAACACCTTCTGTGTGTTTATATGTTTGTACGTATGGTTTTAACCTCTTTAAAATTCACTGCGGCTTCCCATCATGTTATATAATGGGATTTTAAGATGATCTATTAAAAGTTAAATTTTATGTGAACAATTTTTTGTCTAAGTGCGCTCCCTAAACAACAGTCCTTTTTCTTTTCCGGTTTATAAATTTTCACAACACCTGTATGGTAGTTTTTACTACCCAATACGTAGGCAAGTACTTTTGTGTGAATCAGATAGGCAAAAGGATGGGCTGCTGTGGCCAGCATTTAAACCTTATGGCAATGGTAATTTGTACACTTCGCTAGCATTTAAATACCCCCTAATAACAAATAATTAAATAAAATATAGAAAACCACTACTTGGTCTTTGCTATGACCTGGATTTATGAAGTGGTCAATACGCAATCAGCTAATCACAAGATGTTTTATCTTGTTAACTAATGTATGGGGAAATGCTAAAATGCTGTCGTAGGCTATTAATTAATTTATATTGTATTTCTACAAGGAGCAAGTAGTGCACTAATTGTAATCATAGTTTAGTGGTGACAAGCCTACGCTACAGAACTGGTTCCTTGCTATGAGTGGATGTGGTATCAGTTATTTATTATAAAACAGATAGTATTACAATATACGTCATCATCAAGTTGGTGATCAGTTGGGAAACACCTATTTTGAGTGCCCAGAAAACACACAAAACACATCAATCATGGGAATCCCTGATTCCCCGTGACCGATTGATCATGATTTTGGCAATATGATCAGCTGATTAGCTAACTTTGATGGTTGGAGATACTTGGATGACTGCAAAATAAATGTTAGAAATGGGATACGACCGCTGAAATACTCATGTTGCCTATTGACCATCCCATTGTTGACCTGATGCTTGTGTTTACCTTCCAACCCTGTTGACCTTAGCCATGTCGACGGTACTTGTGTATTTTGTCGGCGCCCCCGATGTCCGTCGTACGACGAACAGATCGCATCGCATGCCATGCACCCGATGGCATCTGATGCGATGCAACGCGATTTTGAGCCCCTATACGACCAAAAATCGTATAAGCACCATAAAGGGTGCTTTTGAGCACCCAAATGGGTGCTTACAATGATAAATGCACCCCCACGCCACCCCCCCACTATAAACGTGAACCCGAAGCGTGGCGAGCGCAGCGAGCCCGCGAGGGGCGGCGGTACGCGTCCTACGACCTTTTCATACCCCCACTATCCACGACGGCGTGGAGTTGAGAATAGAATAGTGTGGCGAGCGCAGCGAGCCACCGAGCCCGAAGCGTGGCGAGCGGGCGCAGATACCTTCACAGGTAAACGCGTCCCTTCGCGGGCTTCACAGGTATCCGCCTCCCCTCGCGGGGCTCGCTGCGCTCGCCAGCTTCGGGCTCGGTGGCTCGCTGCGCTCGCCACACTATTCTATTCTCAACTCCACGCCGACGTGGATAGTGGGGGTATGAAAAGGTCGTAGGACGCGTACCGCCGCCCCTCGTGGGCTCGCTGCGCTCGCCACGCTTCGGGTTCACGTTTATAGTGGGGGGGTGGCGTGGGGGTGCATTTAACATTGTAAGCACCCATTTGGGTGCTTAACATTGTATAAGCACCCATTAGGGTGCTTATACAATGTTTAATCGCATCGCATCCTATGGCATTGTATGCCGTGTACAATGGCATACAATTTCAAAATTGTATGCCATCGTGCACTATCGTACGATATCGCGTCGCATCGCATACCATCGTATGCGTTATGGTATGCGATGCGATGGGCGCCGCCAAAATACACAAGTACCATGTCGACTAATTTCATGTGTCAACTTAAGCCATGTCGACCTTGACTGTGTCACATTTAATAATTTGTAAAGTGAATGATGACCAATGCTGCTTACTATAGTTGGCACTGGCATTACATTTATTTGTTACTTATGGTGTGGGTTTGTGAAATGATCTTTCCAGTGTTTGGCATTGTTGTTGTTGTATAAGATACACAGATGAAATTTCCATCCCCATATTCTCATCCCCTCTGTGGTAGGAATATGTGGTAGAGCCTGGATAGGCACAGGGGTGCTGGCAATGCCAGTACCTCAATAACATAGACCCAGGGAAACTGCTGAATCAGCCTGTACTTGAATGCATATTAGCGTATTGCATTAGACACTGAGCATCATGTTGGATACAGTATAAAAATGCTGGAACAAGGTACACTAGACATCACCTTAAAAAAGCCCTAAGAGCGAAACGCGTCGGTGTGGTGGAGCCTAGACACCCACTATTGGAACGCAGACTCAGCCTTCCCACTGTGACCGGACTAGCTTCCAGAGCAAATCCCAGCAGCCGTACCAAACCAGGACACTACATCAACAAACCAGGTCGAGTCCTACACCATCTGGTGCTCCCTAGGCTGGAGGTTAACATCACTCCCAACTGTCCTACCACCATTGGCAAACATCTATTGGGACTAATACCAGGAAGCTGTCTTGAAAAAGGTGTTTGTACACCGAAACGCGTCGGCAGTTGGTGTGGAGTGTGAGCAGCCATCACCCCCCCTTTTTTACCACGAATCTTCATTGGATGTATGTATTTTTTTATTATTTTTTTCATTTTTTCGATTTTTATGCTTATTGTTGTGATTTTAAATAGTCTTGTCTTTTCTATATGACCGTGTGGGTCCTTTTTGTACTGTGTTCCCCCTGTTGTATGGTGTGTGACCATCAAAGGGTGGTTGAACCTTTTTTTATCTTACCTGTTTAAATAAATTTTTAAAGAGACAAAGGAACCAATTTTTATTTATGGTCAATAAGAGATGAACAGATGACCCCTTCCCTGTTTTTGAACATAAAACACTGAGACAAAAATATCTTCTTTGTCCTGTCTTATCCTGCACCAATCGGTACACATGGTTGGATGAGGCATCGCTCAGTGTGGTTCAAAAATATAAGCCCAACAAAGAAAACGCTTTGAGAGTATAAAGCCTTACTAATCCGTAAGTCTGGTACGCCATCATTCTGCATCTAAATCCCGTTACCCCTGGGTAAAGAAAACTTTCTACACTTTGGTCTTGGTGGAGGAATTCTCTATAAATCCCACAACCCACAAAGATACCTTTACACACTTCATAAAAACCCTTAATGAGTGAGTCCTGGTACGATTCAGTACACATCACTTTCTGGTTTCCTGGTTAAATACTGATCAGTCAGGAAGAAACTACACATTGTTTTTTTATTTATGTTTCATGTCCACACTTTGGAGAAAAATTAAAAGTATCTCGTCGGATGAGAGAAAAAACTTAAAAGAACCTGCTACGGGCATATACACCATCTACATCTACCGTGAGTGGGGTACGCCCATTTTTTCACCCTTAAATTGCATCACAAGTTCACTGTATATAAAGATACCTTTATATGTGTGCCTCCCCCTGAGATCGGGTGAGTGAGGTGCGCCCTATAATCACTTTTTTATTTAAAATTCTACACACACCCAGAAGGAAACGGGTTTACACAATATTATTTATTTTTTTCTTATGATTTACACATCATTTGGAGCGAGGAGAGAGAATAGAGAAGACTGATTCCAACAGGAGAAAGTACACGCTACGTGCACGTACAGTGCCACTCACAGAGTGAGTAGGGGTACGCTCACCCTCAGTTCTTCCTGTTCGCTCCACCTGTAAAATTTTCCTATGTGTTGGTTTCTCTGGTTTATATTTTCAAAATATATACGGAGTGGATTCACACATAAGGAGAAACTGGTTGAAAATCTTGTCGGTCCGAACATCATCAGGATCTTTTTGCGCCTCAGACAGTTTGGAAATCTCAATTTTGTATTCTATAATACCAGGAAGCGTTTGAAGGAATGGACACTGAGACTTAAATCCTTGGGAAAATTGGGTAATTATCTTGGCTCCATTTTTATCTTTATCAATGTCAGTACCAGCAATTCTATGATTTATTTCAAAGTGTATTTTTAATAAAAAAAATTTTTTTTATCTTGACCTGTTGCATGTCAGTAGATAAAAGCGCGGTTTCAAACCCCCTTCTTTCATCATGTTGGATACAGTGTCTACTGCTGGCTGTACCAATCATAGAGGATCTTGCTGGACACATCATAGCCTATTGTATATGTTATTGAGCATATTGGGGCAGCACGGCTGGTGTAGTGGTTAGCATTGCTGCCTCACAGCGCTGAGTTCATGGCTTTGATTCCCACCATGGCACCATGATACGGAGTTTGTATATTCTCCCGTACTTGCGTGGGTTTCCTCCAGGTACTCTGGTTCCTCCCACAATCCAAAAATATACTGGTAGGTTAATTAACCCAAGAATAAATGTGTGTAGGGAATATAGGCCCTTATTCTGATTGACGCGGACTTTACCGCATACTTTCGGATCGCGTCTTTACGGCGTCTGCGCATGCGTGGAGAACGCAACGCGCATGTGCCACGCCTTGACTCGGTACCAGTTCGGCCAAATCCCGTCCAGAACTGTTCACCGCTATCATTCGGGAAATAGGGGCGTATTATGGGCGTCATGCGGAATGACACATGGGCGTAGTTTCAAAGTGGGCAAAACGGGGCGGAAACATGGGCGGACACGGGGGAGTACACTTATGTTGGGGGGCGTACATTCGGAAACCACTCCGAATGCACGCGATCAAAAAGGGCAGAAATGTGCGGTGTCCACAAGTGTACTATTGCTTTGCGGACACCACTCGTTCATGCGGTAGGCGAACGTACGCCTAATGACTACAACCATTAACACCTGAACCCAATAGAATCTACTCCTTTACTCATTACTCACTAATAGGCCGCTTGTCAGTGCTTTAATTGAAACCATTGCTGCTTCAAGGAAACCTTACTAGTCCCCCACATATGCTGTACTTGTCAGACACTTTCAAACTGCTAACAATGGACATGACAGAATATTAATACTATCAATACACATGTGTATTTGACATGTACTCATGAAACCACACATTTTGGGTAAAGTAAACACATTTATTTATATTCATGTCACAGTCAATGCCAGTGTGATGCAATGACCATAAAATAATACATACAAACAATAAACAACATGGCAGGAATGCAGCAAAATAAATAATAATACAAAACAAATATAATTGCACACAGATGGACTCCAGCACCTCCTATGTGCCACTGCACATGCAGCCAGTGGGAAATGAGGAGGCTGCTGGCCCTTCTACAGCAGGGCAAGCTGCACCTGACCATTCAACAGCAGGGCACCCTACACCTGGCCCTTCTGCAGCAGGCCAACCTGCAGCTGGCTCATATGCACCATCAGCAGAATCATTTGGAACACAACCGGGGACTTCACAAGATAGTACCATGGCCATCACTTCAAGTACAGCTGACAGTAATGGCAGGCAAAAGAGGGCAACAGGGGAACCACAAAGGACATATGAAGCAAGGGCTCATCTGGTTACCCTCAGCACGTGATTGGACACAAGAAGCTGACACACACAGCACAATGGAAGATTTGGGAACACATAACGGCGGAGATTAATGCAGCCACAAGTTCATTTCCGACCACGTTTGGCCTTGGTAGGCTCCTTGGCCTGTGCAGCAGCTCTTCGTGGACGGCCAGATGCTGGGGCAGGTGGAGCAGATGATGTGGAGGGGTTGGCTGGTCTACCCCTCCTGCCAGCAGGGAGTGTTGCCGGTGGTAATGCACCAGAAACGGATGACATTAGGACCCTGTTGCTGGTAACCAGCTCCACCATAAGCTCATTATGGTGGAGGAGGAGATCATTTTGGCGGGTGGCTTGCTCGGCCAGCACCTGAGCACTTGCAGCCATGGCCTGATGTGACTCAGCCATGGCCTGCATGCTCGCAGCCATGGACTGCTGGGTGCTGACCAAGCTCGCCAGGATCTCCTCGGTCCTACGCACCCGTTCTGATGCCAAGTCTCCCTGCTGGTTGATGTCCCCAAGCACCTGGGCCAAGGCGGCCAAATCGGCTTGGGCCGATGCCTGCTGCTGCACAGGCCTACCTCTGGGGCCAGGTGGCACGGACTCCTCCACCTCCTGAGCAGAGTCGTCACCAAGCGGTGGGGTGTCTGTGGGAAAAGATAAACCCAATTAGGAGACATTCTACGATAATTACTTGCACAAGTTTATGGCATGACCAATATTTACCTTCCAGAAAAGACGCAAACACTTCAGCTGGGGCCTCGCTATCCATCGTGCTCACCCCCCTGATCTCCTCAACTGATATACAGCTCTCGGCCATCACCTCCAGGGGGGTGAGCTCTAGCCCTGATGGCATGGGCCCGGCCCCAGATGTCTGGCTGTGTTCCCACCGCTTGGTCATCTTCCTCTTCAGGTTGGTTTTGAAGTCCTGCCACCTGCAATGTAAGTTGACATATTAATACATGTCACTCCCAATGTTAGCTGTTGCAGCCATTGCTCTGTGCTACATATTACAACATGTGATTAATGTCCCATATATAATATTACATGCAACTATGATTTTAACCGTTACAATACACATTCACAATCACCCTACTCTAACTCTCAACGAAATAACATGGCAATAATGTATGTGTATCGTAACAACCTCACGGCCCATTTGCTAAATGCATCTAAGCATCAATTCAATCATTACTTGGCTATTACTGGCCACATGTATCACAAAACAACTTGCCTCTTCTTCACATGGTCCGTCTCACGAACTTGTGGCGCTACTTCATTAATCTCTGCCGTTATCTGTTCCCAAATCTTCCATCTGCGTGTGTGTGTCAGCTTCTCCGATGGACACTCAATCCAATCACGTGCTCGGGGAACCAGGATGGCAAGCTCCTGTGCTTCATATGCCTTATTTCTTGTAGTTGGTTCCTCTGTTGCCCTGGCTCTCCCCTTGCCACGTCCTTGGCCACGCCCCCTGTCACGTGTCGCTGCACTTGAAGTGCTGGCCATGGTACTACCTTGTGAAGTCCCCTGTTGTGTTCCAAACAATTCTGCTGATGGTGCATATGAGCCAGCTGCAGGTTGGCCTGCTGCAGAAGGGCCAGGTGTAGGTTGCCCTGCTGTAGAATGGTCAGGTGCAGGTTCCCCTGCTGTAGAAGGGCCAGCAGCCTCCTCATTACCCACTGGCCGCATGTGCAGTGGCACATAGGTGGTGCTGGAGTCCATCTGGTCAAATAGTTGCTGCAGCACTGGGTCCACCTCTGGTTGTAATCCAGACATGTTAGCAACAACATTGTCACCTTCTAATACACCTTTATATACTGTTTGTGTATCCTGTTTGGCGGACATCAGCGGCAGCTGCGTTCCGTGCGTGTGCGTACGTCGCTGTTTTTTCGCGCCGCATACGGTGGCTGAAATTCCATTGTGTAAAACCTGGCGAAAGTTCGACATGAAATACTGGTCACCAATGCTAACATTGCATAGAATCTTCTGATACACCTGTGACTATTGCACAATACACATGCTATTTGCTAGCATGACATGACATTTGATTCATGACTACTGTGGTATTGTGGCGTTTTAGTGCAAGCTAAAAGTAGCCCAATCCCTTAGAGAATCCAGGCCACAAGTCATGCAATACTCATCTCTACTGTTATAGACCACACATGTGAGAGCCCTATAAATAGTGACTTCCTGCTAGAATCATTTGTCTCCAGATCTGGACTTGTCAGGGTCTAAGGTAAGCTCTTCCATGCTCCTTGTAGATATGATATCCATTACAATGTAAGTGTATGAATGTATGCACCATTGCCTCACTGACTACAGATTGTTGGGCCAGCAAAGTGGGTGTATCATTATTGCAACATGTCACATGTTCACTATTTCACTCACAGGTCTTAAACCTGTGTGGGTTCATCTATTGCAGGACAACATGTCCCAGCAATAGATGAAATGTGTCATAGTACATGATGTCGGCAAAAAATGCTGACACCTTTATCTGTGTGTTTTGGACGGTGTGTATTGAGTTCATATTATTGTGTCATCATTAGAGAGTCAAATGGATCTGCGGGATTTCACGGGGCGGCCATCTATTGTACGTATTGAAGGCTACAAATCTATTTGTAGTGGGATATGCCCATTATGTGCATAGGTGCATCAGTATTTATGTTCATTTCTTTATAGGTTGCTGAAGCTATTATGCGCTACATGGAGAGGAGGCTAAGGGCACTTGCGGCTCTCCCCACTCGTCGGCCAAGGAGGCCAGGACGTGCTAGAATCTATCGCACACGGGTGACTCTGTTTGCTATGCCCGATGATGAGGTACTTACTAGGTACCGGTTACCGCCACATGTAATTCTGGATCTGCTCACCTTAATTCAGAGCGATCTGGAACCTCTACACGGGATCACGACAGCAATTCCGCCTCACACACAGCTGCTGGCGGTGTTGCATTTCTGCGCCTCAGGATCATTCCAACAAGTAGTGGCAGTACTTGCTGGAATATCTCAGCCGGCCTTCTGCCGAATCCTGAGGCGTGTGACGTCGGCCATGTTCAGGCGCAAGGGGCACTTCATGGCCATGACATTTGCCACCGAGACCCTGCGCAGAAGCCAGCAGGCCTTCCATCAAATTGCTGGCTTCCCTAATGTGATAGGGGCTGTGGATGGCACCCATGTACCATTTGTGCCTCCATCTCGAAGTGAGAAGATATATAGGAACCGCAAATTGTTCCACTCACTGAACGTGATGGTGGTATGTGGCCCATCCATGGAGATTCTCGCCTTCAACTCGAAGTTTCCCGGAAGTGCCCATGACTCTCATGTCATCCGACAAACCGGGATATGGCAAAGACTCCAAGAGCTGGAAGGCCGTGATGCGTGGGTTCTGGGTGACTCCGGTTACCCATGTACGCCCTGGCTACTTACGCCGTACAGCTACCCAGCACCGGGCCCACAGGAGGCATTCAATCGGGCGCATGTTGCCACCAGGCAAGTGGTGGAGCGCTCAATTGGCCTTTTAAAAGGTCGATTTAGAGTGCTCCACCGCACTGGTGGTGACTTACAATATGCGCCTGAAATGGTGTCGAGGATCGTGGGCCTGTGTATATTTTTCCACAACATTGCTGTGCGGCGTGAGATACCCTTTGATGAGTGGGAGGTACCATCTGAGCCGCAAGATCCGCCCATGCGCCCATCCCGCGCCCCTGAATGCCGGAGGGGATACCAGCTGCGGGACTCTGTGGCGCAAAGATACTTCAGGTACATGTTATCGAGTTGACAGAACACACCAATTATTGTAAAAATCACCTCTTCAAATAAGTACAGTGTGTTAGTTGTCAGTGTTACAACACGAAAATTAGCCAGCCTGCCCTCCTAATGGCAAAGAAATAGGAGATATTTATCATATGTGCTTAGTTTTGGGGGAAGTTAAATATAGGTGCTAATTATTATACCTTGTTCAAGGGATCTTATGTGTTTGTTATATCTTCATTATTGTAGTTGATACTATCCCTGATGACTGGTGAGTACATTGATTTATTCTGTAATGTGTTGGGGATTTTTTCATGTGTTGATGTCTGATTTGTTTGCAGATATATATATATATATATATATATATATATATATATATATCTATATATATGATATTAGAATTCATTCGGAGGGGCGTGACCACGGCAGGACGTGAGTGAGTGCGCGTACCTGTCCTCCTCCGGGCACACCACTCCACGTGTATGGAGACCGCTCCGTTCTAGCATCTGTAAACGCTGGTTCCAAGGCTTGAATCTATTGTGCCTCCCGGTGAAATCCTACTTTATCGTTTGTGGGGGAGAGGACGCTGGTCCGGGCTGCTGCGGGCTGTTTCCCCTCGTTTTGTCTCCCTGCCTCCTGGTCGCCGGACAGAAGGGCTGTGACGCCTGGTGTGAGCGGGCGCCCGGCGCTGTGACGCGCGGTGACGCGTGGCTGGGGGCTTTGGAGCTGTGGCTGAATCGTTGCCCGAAGGGGAGCTCTCCGGTGATCAGAGACGGAGGGGTGTGAGAGGGCTGCCCAGCGGCTGCTTGCGGGTGCGAGACGCAGTGGTCGGGGGTTGCCTCCTCTGCCTGTCCAGAGACGCCGGGAGCCTGCGGGTGAGAGGCGCAGGCACCGGAGCCCATTGTCTGCAGCAGTACCTCTGCTACGCCGCACTATTATTCCAGAAGGAGCTGGGAGGAAGCAGCGAGCTTGACTTCTCCGTCCAAGAACAGCTGTGACAGCTACCGCCGTGTCTCGAGGTACTCTGGGCTTATAATTATCTTGCAGGGCCCGACATTGCTGGCCCTGTACTAGGTTGGCTGGGAGCGGGGTTGGAGTTCACTGTGGACTGCTGTATGGACTGGGGGAGGACGGTGGACTGAGCCGGTGGTTTTCTTTTTTTTTTTTTTTTTTTTTTTTTTTCTTCTTTCTGAAGGGGCCTCTGGCTGGAGCAGAGAGTGGGGTGGTCCAGGTTCAGGAACCCCCAAATAACACCTGGAGTAAGGGGGTAAAAGTGTGAAGTGCCACATTTTATCTCAGCTCAGTTTGTTAACTGTGAGGAAGGAAGAGAAGAGAAAAGGGAAAAAGGGGGGCCATACCCCTATCCCAGCCGGGACTTTACCCCTGCAAAACTGAAGTGTATTAAAAACATCATCCAGTCTGTTCTAAGGGGGGGGTCCGGGCACCTGTGAGAGAACGACAAGTGACTGCATTAAGGGCCAAAATGGGGAAAACGGGCCAGACTGCCGCTGCAGCGAGGCTGGAGAAATATGCTCGCTCTCAGGCGGGGAACAGTTCTCAGTTACAATCTAGCACTCCACTATCTACCCCTACTAAAGAGAGTAAAACTCCGGTGGTCCCTGAAGTTACGTTGCAACAAGTGCTTGAGGCAATTAATACATGTGAGACTCGCCTGGGTGAACAGATTAGCAAGGTCCAGTCTGATATTTCCTTGCTGAGGAGCGATGCTCAACTACTGCGGGAGAGAGTAACTGAAGCTGAGACTAGAATCTCAGTTGTAGAGGATCTGGTTGGCCCATTACAGTCTCAGGTCAAAGCCATGTGTGGTCAAATCTCTGAAATACGGTATAAAATGTCGGACATGGAAGGCCGTCTTCGACGGAACAATATTCGATTCCTGGGGTTTGAAGAGAGGGTTGAGGGGGCAGCTCCAGAGAAATTCCTGACTGACTGGCTGTTACAGATATTTGGGAACAAGGTCTTCTCAGCCCAGTTTGCCATCGAGAGGGCCCATCGGGTTCCCGGGCGGGCTCCCCCTCCGGGAGGTCCACATAGGACTCTAATTGCCAAATTCTTAAATTTCAAAGACCGGGATACGGTCTTAAGGTTGTCCAGGGACAAGGAGGACTTTGCATACAATGGCAGTAGGATTGCTGCCTTCCCGGATTTTCCTTTAGAAATCCAGAAGGACCGGGCAAAATTTAGGGACGTAAAAATTCGTCTGCGGGAGTTGGAATTGAAATATTCTATGCTCTATCCGTCCAAATTGAGAGTTTTGGCGGACGGGGCTACGAAATTTTTCTTCACTCCCGGGGAGGCGGCTAGGTGGCTTGATGTCACCTATCCTGGAAAGAAACAGGTCTTAGCAAGTTGATAACATGTTTTTAGTGTTTTGTTACATTTATATTCTTATATAGTTATCGCTATATATATCTTTTTTTTTTTTTTTTTTTTTACGCCTAGACCTGTATAGCGGGCTCTGCGGAATGTGGGCGTGGCATTATGGTAGAGAGAGTTAGGCCCTGAGCACATTCCGTATGGGCACCGTGAATTATGCCTTGATTAAATATTTTTGAGGAGCGTTTCCTGTGGGAAAAACAGGGTAACGGATGTGCGGTGGAGAGCTATTAGTATTACTGTTAATCATTTCTTTGTGTGTTTCTTTGATAGCTCTCGTCCGCCGCTATATATAAATCCTGAGTGTTGTGGAGTGGAGTGGTAAGGGGGGGGGGCGGGCTTCTTTGGTGGTCATTAGTAAATTGCCCCTGGGGCGCATGTATTTGTGGTAGGGTTGGGATATTGTGTGGATGGGGAGCAGGGATTTAGGTATACCAGGGGGGTTGGGTATACAGGGAGGCGGGGGGGGGATGGGGGGGTTTTTTGTGTATTTGTGTTTGTGTAAGTGTTTTTTGCTTCTTCTTTATGTCTTTAGTCATAGCAGCTTTAAGAACGTACCCTTCGTTAAGTGGGTCTTACGGTGCCAGGTTTTGCGGGCCGGGCCTAGTGGGGTAACGGGTTCTGGTTGTAGTGGATTTGATAAGGGTAAATTGTGGATTGCCATGTACGATGTGTTCTAAATGGTTAAATTCTTGACCTGGAATGTCAGGGGCCTGAATTGCAAGATTAAAAGAGCTCTTGTGATGAAGCAGTGCAAGGGCCTAGAGGCTGACATAATATGCTTACAAGAGACCCACTTGACGAAGGAACGGGCGGGATCCATAAAACGTCCATTGATTGGACATATCTTTCAAGCCCCCTTTTCCTCTTCTTCCCGTGGGGTAGCGATCCTCATTAAAAAAACTGTGGTATTTGAAGTAGGTTGCGTTAAGATTGATCAGGGGGGAAGATTTATATTTTTGGAGTGTGCTATTGAGCACGTGCGGTTTTGTATTTTGACTGTGTACATCCCACCCCCATTCTCCTACGATGTGGTAAGAATGGCGGTGGAATTTGCGACTTCCTTCCCAGAAAACTTAGTGATTTGCTTAGGGGACTTTAATAAGGTCCTCCAGCCCCGGCTGGATAGATGGAATAGGTCCGAGAAGGATATAGATAGAGAAGGTAACAGGTTTTTTGAGTTCATCGAGGAAATAGGGTGGAAAGATCCCTGGCGGATGAGGAATCCCGAGGCCCAGCAGTTTTCGTGTTACTCCCCCTCCCACAGATCGTTTTCCCGGATTGATCTGATTCTCGTGTCAGATCAAGCCCTTATTAAGATCAGGCATATTGATTATAGAGCTCGTGGGATATCCGACCATTCCCCGGTGATAATGGAATTGGATTTAGAGACCCCGTTAGGGTTCAAGTACTGGAAATTACAGGCCTATTGGCTTGAGCAAATGGGTGACATGGGTGGGTTTGAGACCATAATTGAGGAGTACTTTGAGGGTAACGACGGGTCCGCCTCTAATAATTGTGTCTGGGATGCCTTTAAAGCCTATTTGAGAGGGGTTGTGATAAAAAAAATAGCCTTTTTAAAAACATCAAATCGTAAATTGGCAAAAGAACTAGAGGCCAAAATGATCCATCGTGAGAATGCATTTTTGCAGGCGAAAACAGATGTTGCCAGGTCTGAGTGGCTTGTGGCCCAGAAAGATTGGGTAGAACATCTCCAAGAGGTGACGTGTCGTAGGCTGGGGTTTGGGGCATATAAGTGGTATGCAAACTCTGACCGTACTGGGAAATTCCTGGCCCATTTAATGAAGCAGGAGAACCCCCATAATATTATCTCCATGATTGAATTAGGAAATGGTGATAAAGTAACTAAAACCCCTGGCATTACGGAAATATTCTCCTCACATCTGGAGGAGGTTTATAGGTCCAAACTTAATCGGAGCATCGGGGAAATTCAGGGCTATTTGGCCCGTATAGTCCTTCCCAGATTGGAGCCGGCCTCACGTGACAGTCTGGAGGCACCTCTGTTACTAGAGGAGGTTAAATTGGCGGTTAATTCTTTCCCAGGGGGTAAAGCCCCCGGCCTGGATGGTCTCCCCGGGGAGGTGTATCAAAAGTTTATAAATAACCTAGGCCCGCGCCTCCTGAAAGTATTCCAACAGATGGAACAAGAGGAAAGTATCCCCCAGTCAATGACTGAGGCAGCAATTATTATGATCCCTAAAAGTGGGAAAAATCCTAACCGGGTGGACTCTTACAGGCCTATATCGTTAATAACGGCGGATGCAAAGATATATGCCAAGATTTTGGCAACCAGACTCCAGACAGTAATACACCAAGTGGTCCACCCGGATCAGACTGGGTTTATGGTAGGAAAGTCCACTATGATTAATCTTAGAAGGGCATATACTTATCTTCAGGGGGTGGAGCTGGGGGGGTCGGACGCCTTGCTCGCGTCTTTTGATGCGAACAAGGCGTTCGACTCAGTCGAATGGCCATTCCTGTGGGCGGTGCTGCGGGCGCTGGGGTTTGGTGAAAGATTTATTAAACGGATATCATTGCTTTATCAGGATCCTAAAGCCAGAGTGTCCATTAATGGGTATACTTCTCCCCTCTTCTCTCTCTCCAGGGGTACGCGCCAGGGGTGTCCTTTATCCCCTCTGCTGTTTGCAGTGGTGGTGGAGCCCCTGGCCTGCGCCCTTCGGGCGGCCCTGGGGGGTGGGAATGGGGGTGTTGGGCCCTGCAGGAATTTAGTTTCGCTATATGCGGACGATCTTTTGGTGGGGCTGGCGGACCCTGGTGATCTGCCGGGGGTGATTAACTTAATTCAGGACTACGGGGGATATTCTGGCCTCACTATGAACTGGGGGAAATCTAATTTTATGTGGATAGGGAAAAAAGGAGTGTCAAGGCCAATGTTAGATGTACAGTTAAAGCAGGTGGAGAAATTTAGATATTTGGGAATAGTGGTAGCGAGCAACTCAGCTGACTTTATCTCGGATAACCTCATCCCCTTTATCCGTGATTTCAAAATAAAGTGCAGAAGCTGGACACGGCTCCAGATTTCACAAATTGGCCGGGTGAATCTGGTCAAGATGGCTATACTGCCTAAGTTTCTGTACATTGTTCAACACGCTCCTGTCTTTATAAAGGATGAATACTTTAGAAAAATTAAGAGTATTGTTTCTTCCTTCATATGGAGAGAAAAACGTCCAAGAATTAGACTAGAAACTATGTCCCGGGATAGGGAAAGGGGCGGTCTGGCTCTCCCAGATTTTAAACTTTATTATATGGCCGCCCAGTTGGTTCAGATCTGCGCTTGGGTCAAAGAGGAGGAAGTCCCTGACGAGCTACGAAGCCTGGTGGAGGGGGCGGATCCAGATTACTCGCCTCTACAAAGACTATTTGTAAGAGGGCTTCGTCGGGATCTCCCTCCTCTGATTAGCCAGGCGGTTAGGGTCTGGAGATGGACCAGTAAACTAACAAATACAGCGGGTATGGACCCAGACACCCCTATCCTTTCTCTGCCAGGAATGAGGGAACTTAAAGAACAACAAGGTGGGAAAGTATGGCGGTTATTTGGAATTACTAATGTGGGACAATGGTGCCAGGATGGGACTTTAAAATCCTTTTCTCAGTTGCAGTCAGAGTTTAGCATACCCAAAGAGGTTTTTTTCAGGTACTTGCAAGTAAGAAGCGCGATGTCACAGGGTGGTAGATCAGCTGGGTGGGTACTGGAGGAGGCTCCATGCAAGGTCTTTATTAAGCAAATCACTAAAGGGAAGCGATTGTCTAAGGTGTATCGGTATTTACTGTCCTTCTCTCAATCGGGGGATTTGGGGGCCCTCCGTGCTAAATGGTTGGAGGATATTCCCCAGCTGGATGATACTGGGTGGAGGGTGGCGTTGGCAAGCCCCCGGCACTCGACCAATCTAATGAGGACTCAACAGGTCCAGTTCAATATCCTCCACAGGATTTATATTACTCCGGTAAAAATAAAGAAATTCTCTGAGTCCGCATCAGACGTTTGTCCTAAATGTAGGGGTAGACCGGCTACATTTGATCATTTAATATGGAGCTGTAGGGAGCTGTGTGGGTTCTGGGGGGAAATTAAGGACTCCCTCGTGGCAATGGGGGTACCGAGAGTAGGGTTAAGTAAAAGTAATTTGATTTTAGGGATCTGGAAAGATGTCGCAATTAATGGGGAGTTGAAGTATTTGGTAAGAAGTCTAGCGGCCCTCGCCAAAGTGATAATAGCCCGACGGTGGCTGTCCCCACTGGCTCCTTGCCATCGGGAATGGGTTAACCTGACAAATCAGACCAGTGAACATGAAAAGTACCTGCTTGCATCTAGAGGGACGCTCGATAAGTATCAGAGAATATGGGGCCCCTGGAATAGTTCAGGACTACATAAAGTTAGTAACAGTGAGGGGTTTAGTATGTAGAGGGGGGGGTGGGAGCGGGGGGGGAGGGGAGGTCACTCTATGCAGGGAATTTTTTTTTTTTTTTTTTTTCTCCGTTTTGGTGATTGGAACTACAAGAGGTAGGGAAAGGGCACGGGGCAACCTCGGAATGCTTTGCGGTCGGAGGCAGAGCCCCTTATACATACATTTGACCTACACTATCAGGCCCGTTCACATATATGTTACACGAGCACATAGTCCGTCCTTTAGGTATAGCTGGTTTAGTAGGGAAGCACAGGACGGAGTCACTAGTATTGGCGGGCACCGACTTTGTCTATACACAAGGGAAGCAACAGGGGGGGGAGGTGGGGAGGGGGGTAGGTTATCTTGAGCGGGGGTAGGGTTTCAATTATCTTTAACTCCAAGAAAAAAGACACTAATCCCCTTACTTGATGGGGAGGTATCAGTAATGGGGTCTTTCACTAGGCACCCTCCATACACAGGGATTATATTAGGAGTCTCCCGGTTTTGTTTTGTTTCTCTCTTTTTTTTTTTTTTTTTTTTTTGTTTTGTTATCCCTGAGTTTGACCTCTATGTCTCTTTCCCGCTCCATCTCCCCCTTATGTCATTTGTAAACTGTGGAGGTGAGCGGGTGGTATCTGGTTTCAGTGGGAAACGAGGAGAGAGTATGGGGGTAAGGGGGGGGCAGGGGAACTGGGAGGTAGGTAATTTATATCTAAAGGTCTGGGCAGGTCTACAAATGGAGGATTAAACTATGAGAATGGTTGCCCTAGGAAGGTAGAACTATGAAGAGCAGCTATGACTATATATGTTTGTGCGTAGTGTTTTATTAATGTCATTGTATTAATTTTCTTTTTGTCTCGTATATGTAAGTGGTGTATGGATATTGTTATACTGTCTTGTTTACGTCTTTGAAAATGTGAAATGAAATAAAAACGTTATTAAAAAAAAGAATTCATTCACATGTTTCAACATTTCAAGGAGCAGGCAGCCAGGCAGGCAGGCAGGCAGGCAGGGCTGGTGTATAATGCTGGTCTCAGGATACCTGCAAGTGTGTGTATGTGTCTTTTACACATAAATGTACGCATACACATAGATGCATAGAGTAAATAATGCTAAGTACAGCTAGGCGTTGCTAAGCTATAGCACGCGTTGCTTGGCGGAGCGAGGCGTCATTGGATTTGCTAAGTGCATACACACTGTGTTTTATATATATCAGATTTGTTCATTGCCATACATCAACACTACTGTTTTGAAGGCATGCGAATTTGTCACCATTTGTGTTGGCGCAGAGACGCTGTTCATGTAAAGATGAACAATAAAGTTATTAACACAAATAACTGTGATCAACCAATGCCACCACCTGATTGGTTGATAGATGCCATTGTCAACATGGCGGAGACACGAAGGGCAGAACCCTTCACACATGCGGAGCTGAGGGTTCTTGTCTCCGTCATGGAGACAAGGCTGGGCCGTGCGGGGCCGTTTATCACAAACCGCCATAAGCGAAGGGCCTATGCTGCGGCAGGGCGCCGAATTTACGCCCGCACTCGGGTGCGGAGGTCCCTCGGGCAGCTTGAGAGGCGGTGGTCGGACCTCCGCAGGCGCCAGCCCCAGCTGCTCCATCAACTCAGGAGCGAAATTGCTGATTGTGAGTATTTTAGCTATGAAATTTCGCACTTACAACATAGCATATCATGAAACACATTTTATTGTTTATATAAGTGGGTGTCCATGGGTTTAAAAGTCCATAGACTGTTATGTGTGCTTCTTCCTGGTTAACATGCAGTCATGTGGCTTTTATATGTAATGCCATAGCATTGAGGATTCTGATGCATACAATGTGCCAGATCTAATATGTGTTACACATTGATAAATGCCTGGGTTGTAATGTGTGAACAAATTACTAACAATCACATAATAATTTACATGTCACAATTTGGAATCCATTAACAGTAAGGAGCTACTTTCCTGCATCGTTTGCCATCATTATCACCCTTCCATGTATGTATTGTTATGGATTAATACATGTGCCCCAATGACCCGACATTGACCATGATGTTTTTTTCTACCACACAGCACGAGCCCGAGCCCGACAGGCCCGTGAAGAGGCGGAGGCAGCCCTGGGCCAGGAGGAGGCCCAAGACCCGGAGGAGGAGGTGGCGGCAAGGGTGGAGGAGGAGGAAGTGGAGGAGGAGGAGATGGTGGTGGAGGAGGAGGAGGTGCGTGAGGAGGTGGTGGAGGAGGATGTGGAAGCGGAGTTGGTTGCGGAGGAGGAGGTGTTGGTGGCGGAGGAGGAGGTGGAGGAGGAGGTGGTGGTGGTGGTGGAGGAGGAGGAGGAGGAGGAGGAGGAGGAGGAGGTGGAGGTGGAGGAGGAGGTGGAGGAGGAGTTGGAGGAGGAGGTTATTGTGGCAGAGGAGGTGCCGGAGGAGGGGGCTGAGGAGGCCACGGTTGCCCCGGAGGAGTCTGATGACGAGGGGGAGGAGGCGTGCCAGGCCCCGGAGTACCAGCAGATCGGTATGTTAACATAATGCATCATTCATGAAGTAGTTGTACTGGTATTTGTTATGTAGCACTGGTGATAACAAATTTTTGGCCCATACTATTCATATAGACCCCAAAGTGGGTAGCTACAGATACAGGTACGGCTTAGATGGGGTGTCCAAGGCATCCCTTTCATCCAGGACACCTCTGAATTACACAGGTTTGTGGGATGGGTTGGAGCTCCATTTTGACTGCCACATAACCGTTGTAGTTAAACAGGATCCTGGAGTAAAGGGATGAGTGGATCATTTGTGGATTAAATTCACCTGCTGCAAGTGTTGATTATGACCCATCAAATAGTGGAATCTATATTGTTGGTGAATGTTATTTCTAAACTATAGGATGTATGCTATAAATGGAGTATGGGCCGGCCTACCTTGGAATGGAGTCAGAAGTTGCCAGTGTCCCAGGAGCCTCCTCTACCTAAACACCCCCTGTAGTTCAGATTGTTTTTTTGCCCTCACAGAATTGTAGGTTGGTTTAGACAGAATTATGATTTTGAGGATGTGTACTGTGCATTCCTGACATTTGCATAACTCCCATGCCACGAACCATCACTGAACTTAGACTGAGCAGATTGTGACAAGTTCTTATTGACGGAGGCCATGACATGCTTGTCATTGGTTAGTCATGGGTGGGTTGTGACTGAGAAGAAACAATATGACTGTTATGTCTTCTGCAGAGTAAAGGGTAGAGGCCAAAAAAGACAGTATGTAGTAAATAAGTTAGCATGTATGTATATATGTATGTGTCATATCTATTTATCTATGTGTGTCTCTATCTCTCTACATAGATAGATATATATATATATACACACATGTCACCTAGCATTTGTGCAATTTATGTCGCAGTATGTGAAATGTATGCATGAATAACATGACTAATTTTTGCCCCTTTGACATGCCCACAGATGACACCACACCGGCAGATGAGGGGGTGCGTGGGGCCGTCCTGCGAGCGGAGCACCATTTGCGGCTCCTTCAAGCAGACCTGCAGGACATCCGTGATCTCCTGCTTTAAATTATTATTTGACTTTTTTATTTTTATATGTTAATGGTGTTTGTAAATAAAATCTTTATGCAAGTTCACAGTTGTTGGTTTTATTTGCACTTTAAATAGTATATGTGTAGATTGTTTATAACCTTTTACCCAGGGTGTAATACAAACCATTGCACTTACATTGCTGTAAGGGTTAATGTGTGCAATGCATGTGTTAGGCATGCTTGTAAGGATATATTGGAATCTAATTGATTCCAATTCCAAATAAGCTGTTTTTTATGAGGATAGGTAATTGAATAAGTGGGTCATGTGATGTATTGCAGAAGATACTTCATAGTGAGTTTTTTGGCGTAAATACTCCGCTTACGGGCGGTAGCACCGCTTGCCTCCCGTTTGGATGCGGTATTTCCGAGCATACTCTGTAATACTCGGTAATACCGTGCAGAATCGGAGTGTTTCTCCCGCACACGCATGGTTTGTATGTCGTCCGTAAACACGCCCTGTTCTTAAAGAGTGAGTCCGTCCGAATGCGGAGGACACGTGGGCGTTTCTACGGACGACGGCCGCATGCGGCAAAACACCGTGGCGTGCGGACCGCTCCGTAAGAATGCGGGAATATCCGCACAGATCAGAATAAGGGCCATAGATTGGAAGCTCCACTGGGGCAAGGACTGATGAGAATTTTCTAATTTTCTCAGAAAAGTGCTGCAGAATATGTATGCACTACTGTATATAAGAAACTGTTAATAAATAATTAATATATTATACTTATAGACTGTATGTACCGTACATGCTTTTGACACATTGGGATCAATTCAATTAGATGTGTGTCAAACATCGGGACACTACTATAGATTTTGCATTAATAAATGTGATAAATCAAATGCTTCACATACTAAAACATGTGTACAATCAAGTGCAAAAAAACTCAGTGTATATCATCAAAAAATAGTGATTGGTGCAAAACTAAACTTAACACACATAATATGTATACTAAAGCAAAATCAATATATATATATATATATATATATATATACATAGACAATAAAAAATAAACAAATCTATACATACAGACATATAAAGTTGCAGAACGAATACACACAATACAGAAATTGTTAAAACAAGTCATGTTATATGTGCAATGTCATTCACTGGTCGACATGTCATGTCGACTTTCAGAATTATTCTTGGACAAATACCTGTTTGGCTTATTATTAGTTGTTAGGTGTGTAACTATATGGATTTTTCCCATCTACCTGTATATGGGTGGACATTCTCTTTACAGATTATTTTACAGATTATTTTAATACATCGTTAGCAACCCCGTACTTGAATTCCACCTAGCGGATCTTATTATTCATTTGAATGGCTAGATGGATCATAGATCAATGTATATTGTAAGGGATGCTGTTATAAAAAATATGAAAGACCCGAATATTCATTCAGCCCTTTCGGGGCCAGGGTGTCGAGTCTATATATCCATCTGCTCTCGGTCTGACACAGCTGGAGGCCCCTGTCGCCTCCTCTTTTGGGTTTCAGAATTTGTTCTATAATTCGATACTTTAATGATGTTAGGGGATGTTTAGCCTCAAATAAGTGGCGAGCCACCGGTTGCTCACTCACTCCAGTAGCGATGGCGCTTTTAATGGCAGATCTATGGGCTGCTGCTCTTTCTCGGAATGATCTGATAGTTTTGCCGACATAATGTCGACCACATTGGCAGCTGATCAGATACACAACGTATTCAGACGTGCACGTCACTCGCTGTCTAATTTTGATGGGTCACCCAGAGTATGGGTGATAAAACGTGTCACCTACAGTCATAAATTTGCAAGTAGTACACCCGCTGCATTTGTAGCACCCGTTTTTTGGGGTGCCTAGAAAGTTGGGGTGTTGGATGGTTGGTGTGGTGACGTGGTTTTTAACTAGGACATTTTTTAGATTCTTTCCTCGTGTGTATGCACACGTAAGTTTCTTGTGTTGTAGAGCATGTAATGTAGGATCACTATTTACTATAGGCCAGTGTTTTTTAGTTATTTTGTTAATATCTGAGCTTGCGGGATGAAATGAAATTTCCTAGTTAAAAACGACATCACCACACCAACCATCCAACGCCCCACCTTTCTAGGCACCCCAAAAAAACGGGTGCTACAAATGCAGCGGGTGTACTACTTGGAAATTTATGACTGTAGGTAACACGTTTTATCACCCATACTGTGGGCGACCCATCAAAATGAGACAGTGGGTGACGTGCACGTCTGACTACGTCGTGTATCTGATCAGCTGCCAATGTGGTCGACATTATGGCCCTTATTCTGATTGACGCGGACTTTACCGCATACTTTCGGATCGCGTCTTTACGGCGTCTGCGCATGCGTGGAGAACGCTACGCGCATGTGCCACGCCTTGACTCGGTACCAGTTCGGCCAAATCCCGTCCAGAACTGTTCACCGCTATCAGTCGGGAAATAGGGGCGTATTATGGGCGTCATGCGGAATGACACATGGGCGTAGTTTCAAAGTGGGCAAAACGGGGCGGAAACATGGGCGGACACGGGGGAGTACACTTATGTTGGGGGGCGTACATTCGGAAACCACTCCGAATGCACGCGATCAAAAAGGGCAGAAATGTGCGGTGTCCACAAGTGTACTATTGCTTTGCGGACACCACTCGTTCATGCGGTAGGCGAACGGACTGCCTAATGACTACAACCATTAACACCTGAACCCAATAGAATCTACTCCTTTACTCATTACTGACTAATAGGCCGCTTGTCAGTGCTTTAATTGAAACCATTGCTGCTTCAAGGAAACCTTACTAGTCCCCCACATATGCTGTACTTGTCAGACACTTTCAAACTGCTAACAATGGACATGACAGAATATTAATACTATCAATACACATGTGTATTCGACATGTACTCATGAAACCACACATTTTGGGTAAAGTAAACACATTTATTTATATTCATGTCACAGTCAATGCCACTGTGATGCAATGACCATAAAATAATACATACAAACAATAAACAACATGGCAGGAATGCAGCAAAATAAATAATAATACAAAACAAATATAATTGCACACAGATGGACTCCAGCACCTCCTATGTGCCACTGCACATGCAGCCAGTGGGAAATGAGGAGGCTGCTGGCCCTTCTACAGCAGGGCAAGCTGCACCTGACCATTCAACAGCAGGGCACCCTACACCTGGCCCTTCTGCAGCAGGCCAACCTGCAGCTGGCTCATATGCACCATCAGCAGAATCATTTGGAACACAACCGGGGACTTCACAAGATAGTACCATGGCCATCACTTCAAGTACAGCTGACAGTAATGGCAGGCAAAAGAGGGCAACAGGGGAACCACAAAGGACATATGAAGCAAGGGCTCATCTGGTTACCCTCAGCACGTGATTGGACACAAGAAGCTGACACACACAGCACAATGGAAGATTTGGGAACACATAACGGTGGAGATTAATGCAGCCACAAGTTCATTGGCGACCACGTTTGGCCTTGGTAGGCTCCTTGGCCTGTGCAGCAGCTCTTCGGGGACGGCCAGATGCTGGGGCAGGTGGAGCAGATGATGTGGAGGGGTTGGCTGGTCTACCCCTCCTGCCAGCAGGGAGTGTTGCCGGTGGTAATGCACCAGAAACGGATGACATTAGGACCCTGTTGCTGGTAACCAGCTCCACCATAAGCTCATTATGGTGGAGGAGGAGATCATTTTGGCGGGTGGCTTGCTCGGCCAGCACCTGAGCACTTGCAGCCATGGCCTGATGTGACTCAGCCATGGCCTGCATGCTCGCAGCCATGGACTGCTGGGTGCTGACCAAGCTCGCCAGGATCTCCTCGGTCCTATGCATCCGTTCTGATGCCAAGTCTCCCTGCTGGTTGATGTCCCCAAGCATCTGGGCCAAGGCGGCCAAATCGGCTTGGGCCGATGGCTGCTGCTGCACAGGCCTACCTCTGGGGCCAGGTGGCACGGACTCCTCCACCTCCTGAGCAGAGTCGTCACCAAGCGGTGGGGTGTCTGTGGGAAAAGATAAACACAATTAGGAGACATTCTACGATAATTACTTGCACAAGTTTATGGCATGACCAATATTTACCTTCCAGAAAAGACGCAAACACTTCAGCTGGGGCCTCGCTATCCATCGTGCTCACCCCCCTGATCTCCTCAACTGATATACAGCTCTCGGCCATCAACTCCAGGGGGGTGAGCTCTAGCCCTGATGGCATGGGCCCGGCCCCAGATGTCTGGCTGTGTTCCCACCGCTTGGTCATCTTCCTCTTCAGGTTGGTTTTGAAGTCCTGCCACCTGCAATGTAAGTTGACATATTAATACATGTCACTCCAGATGTTAGCTGTTGCAGCCATTGCTCTGTGCTACATATTACGACATGTGATTAATGTCCAAAATATAATATTACATGCAACTATGATATCAACCGTTACAATACACATTCACAATCACCCTACTCTAACTCTCACCGAAATAACATGCCAATAATGTCTGTGTATAGTAACAACCTCACGGGCCATTAGCAAAATCCATCTAAGCATCAATTCAATCATTACTTGGCTATTACTGGGCACATGTATCACAAAACAACTTGCCTTTTCTTCACATGGTCCGTCTCACGAACTTGTGGCGCCACTTCATTAATCTCTGCCGTTATCTGTTCCCAAATCTTCCATCTGCGTGTGTGTGTCAGCTTCTCCGATGGACACTCAATCCAATCACGTGCTCGGGGAACCAGGATGGCAAGCTCCTGTGCTTCATATGCCTTATTTTTTTTGGGTGCTTCCTCTGTTGCCCTGGCTCTCCCCTTGCCACGTCCTTGGCCACGCCCCCTGTCACGTGTCGCTGCACTTGAAGTGCTGGCCATGGTACTACCTTGTGAAGTCCCCTGTTGTGTTCCAAACAATTCTGCAGATGGTGCATATGAGCCAGCTGCAGGTTGGCCTGCTGCAGAAGGGCCAGGTGTAGGTTGCCCTTCTGTAGAATGGTCAGGTGCAGGTTGCCCTGCTGTAGAAGGGCCAGCAGCCTCCTCATTACCCACTGCCCGCATGTGCAGTGGCACATAGGTGGTGCTGGAGTCCATCTGGTCAAATAGTTGCTGCAGATCTGGGTCCACCTCTGGTTGTGATCCAGACATGTTAGCAACAACATGGTCACCTTCTAATACACCTTTATATACTGTTTGTGTATCCTGTTTGGCGGACATCAGCGGCAGCTGCGTTCCGTGCGTGAGCGTACGTCGCTGTTTTTTCGCGCCGCATACGGTGGCTGAAATTCCATTGTGTAAAACCTGGCGAAAGTTCGACATGAAATACTGGTCACCAATGCTAACATTGCATAGAATCTTCTGATACACCTGTGACTATTGCACAATACACATGCTATTTGCTAGCATGACATGACATTTGATTCATGACTACTGTGGTATTGTGGCGTTTGATTGCAAGCTAAAAGTAGCCCAATCCCTTAGATAATCCAGGCCACAAGTCATGCAATACTCATCTCTACTGTTATAGACCACACATGTGAGAGCCCTATAAATAGTGACTTGCTGCTAGAATCATTTGTCTCCAGATCTGGACTTGTCAGGGTCTAAGGTAAGCTCTTCCATGCTCCTTGTAGATATGATATCCATTAACAATGTAAGTGTATGAATGTATGCACCATTGCCTCACTGACTACAGATTGTTGGGCCAGCAAAGTGCATGTATCATTATTGCAACATGTCACATGTTCACTATTTCACTCACAGGTCTTAAACCTGTGTGGGTTCATCTATTGCAGGACAACATGTCCCAGCAATAGATGAAATGTCTCATAGTACATGATGTCGGCAAAAAATGCTGACACCTTTATCTGTGTGTTTTGGACGGTGTGTATTGAGTTCATATTATTGTGTCATCATTAGAGAGTCAAATGGATCTGCGGGATTTCACGGGGCGGCCATCTATTGTACGTATTGAAGGCTACAAATCTATTTGTAGTGGGATATGGCCATTATGTGCATAGGTGCATCAGTATTTATGTTCATTTCTTTATAGGTTGCTGAAGCAATGATGCGCTACATGGAGAGGAGGCTAAGGGCACTTGCGGCTCTCCCCACTCGTCGGCCAAGGAGGCCAGGACGTGCTAGAATCTATCGCACACGGGTGACTCTGTTTGCTATGCCCGATGATGAGGTACTTACTAGGTACCGGTTACCGCCACATGTCATTCTGGATCTGCTCACCTTAATTCAGAGCGATCTGGAACCTCTACACGGGATCACGACAGCAATTCCGCCTCACACACAGCTGCTGGCGGTGTTGCATTTCTGCGCCTCAGGATCATTCCAACAAGTAGTGGCAGTACTTGCTGGAATATCTCAGCCGGCCTTCTGCCGAATCCTGAGGCGTGTGACGTCGGCCATAATCAGGCGCAAGGGGCACTTCATGGCCATGACATTTGCCACCGAGACCCTGCGCAGAAGCCAGCAGGCCTTCCATCAAATTGCTGGCTTCCCTAATGTGATAGGGGCTGTGGATGGCACCCATGTACCATTTGTGCCTCCATCTCGAAGTGAGAAGATATATAGGAACCGCAAATTGTTCCACTCACTGAACGTGATGGTGGTATGTGGCCCATCCATGGAGATTCTCGCCTTCAACTCGAAGTTTCCCGGAAGTGCCCATGACTCTCATGTCATCCGACAAACCGGGATATGGCAAAGACTACAAGAGCTGGAAGGCCGTGATGCGTGGGTTCTGGGTGACTCCGGTTACCCATGTACGCCCTGGCTACTTACGCCGTACAGCTACCCAGCACCGGGCCCACAGGAGGCATTCAATCGGGCGCATGTTGCCACCAGGCAAGTGGTGGAGCGCTCAATTGGCCTTTTAAAAGGTCGATTTAGAGTGCTCCACCGCACTGGTGGTGACTTACAATATGCGCCTGAAATGGTGTCGAGGATCGTGGGCCTGTGTATATTTTTCCACAACATTGCTGTGCGGCGTGAGATACCCTTTGATGAGTGGGAGGTACCATCTGAGCCGCAAGATTCGCCCATGCGCCCATCCCGCGCCCCTGAATGCCGGAGGGGATACCAGCTGCGGGACTCTGTGGCGCAAAGATACTTCAGGTACATGTTATCGAGTTGACAGAACACACCAATTATTGTAAAAATCACCCCTTCAAATAAGTACAGTGTGTTAGTTGTCAGTGTTACAACACGAAAATTAGCCAGCCTGCCCTCCTAATGGCAAAGAAATAGGAGATATTTATCATATGTGCTTAGTTTTGGGGGAAGTTCAATATAGGTGCTAATTATTATACCTTGTTCAAGGGATCTTATGTGTTTGTTATATCTTCATTATTGTAGTTGATACTATCCCTGATGACTGGTGAGTACATTGATTTATTCTCTAATGTGTTGGGGATTTTTTCATGTGTTGATGTATGATTTGTTTGCAGATATATATATATATATATATATATATATATATATATATATATATATATATATATCTATATATATGATATTTGAATTTATTCACATGTTTCAACATTTCAAGGAGCAGCCAGCCAGGCAGGCAGGCAGGCAGGCAGGCACCCAGGCAGGCAGGCAGGCAGGCAGGGCTGGTGTATAATGCTGGTCTCAGGATACCTGCAAGTGTGTGTATGTGTCTTTTACACATAAATGTACGCATACACATAGATGCATAGAGTAAATAATGCTAACTACAGCTATGCGTTGCTAAGCTATAGCACGCGTTGCTTGGCGGAGCGAGGCGTCATTGGATTTGCTAAGTGCATACACACTGTGTTTTATATATATCAGATTTGTTCATTGCCATACATCAACACTACTGTTTTTAAGGCATGCGAATTTGTCACCATTTGTGTTGGCGCAGAGACGCTGTTCATGTAAAGATGAACAATAAAGTTATTAACACAAATAACTGTGATCAACCAATGCCACCACCTGATTGGTTGATAGATGCCATTGTCAACATGGCGGAGACACGAAGGGCAGAACCCTTTACACATGCGGAGCTGAGGGTTCTTGTCTCCGTCATGGAGACAAGGCTGGGCCGTGCGGGGCCCTTTATCACAAACCGCCATAAGCGGAGGGCATATGCTGCGGCAGGGCGCCGTATTTACGCCCGCACTCGGGTGCGGAGGTCCCTCGGGCAGCTCGAGAGGCGGTGGTCGGACCTCCGCAGGCGCCAGCCCCAGCTGCTCCAGCAAATCAGGGGCGAAATTGCGGATTGTGAGTATTTTAGCTATGAAATTTCGCACTTACAACATAGCATATATAAAGAATAAAATGTGTCTCATGATAAGTTGGTGTCCATGGGTTTAAAAGTCCATAGACTGTTATGTGTGCTTCTTCCTGGTTAACATGCAGTCATGTGGCTTTAATATGTAATGCCATAGCATTGAGGATTCTGATGCATACAATGTGCCAGATCTAATATGTGTTACACATTGATAAATGCCTGGGTTGTAATGTGTGAACAAATTACTAACAATCACATAATAATTTAAATGTCACAATTTGGAGTCCATTAACAGTAAGGAGCTACTTTCCTGCATCGTTTGCCATCATTATCACCCTTCCATGTATGTCTTGTTATGGATTAATACATGTGCCCCAATGACCCGACATTGACCATGATGTTTTTTTCTACCACACAGCACGAGCCCGAGCCCGACAGGCCCGTGAAGAGGCGGAGGCAGCCCTGGCCCAGGAGGAGGCCCAAGACCCGGAGGAGGAGGTGGCGGCAAGGGTGGAGGAGGAGGAAGTGGAGGAGGAGCAAATGTTGGAGGAGATGGTGGAGGAGGTGGTGGAGGAGGAGGAGGTGCGTGAGGAGGTGGTGGAGGAGGATGTGGAAGCGGAGTTGGTGGCGGAGGAGGAGGTGTTGGTGGCGGAGGAGGAGGTGGAGGAGGAGGTGGTGGTGGTGGAGGAGGAGGAGGAGGAGGAGGAGGAGGTGGAGGAGGAGGAGGAGGAGGAGGAGGTGGAGGTGGAGGAGGAGTTGGAGGAGGAGGTTCTTGTGGCAGAGGAGCTGGCGGAGGAGGGGGCTGAGGAGGCCACGGTTGCCCCGGAGGATTCTGATTACGAGGGGGAGGAGGCGTGCCAGGCCCCGGAGTCCCAGCAGATCGGTATGTTAACATAATGCATCATTCATGAAGTAGTTGTACTGGTATTTGTTATGTAGCACTGTTGATAAAAAATTTTGGCCCCATCCTATTCATATAGACCCCAAAGTGGGTAGCTACAGATACAGGTACGGGTTAGATGGGGTGTCCAAGGCATCCCTTTCATCCAGGACACCTCTCAATTACACAGGTTTGTGGGATGGGTTGGAGGTCCATTTTGACTGCCACATAACCGTTGTAGTTAAACAGGATCCAGGAGTAAAGGGATGAGTGGATCATTTGTGAATTAAAATCACCTGCTGCAAGCGTAGATTATGACCCATCAAATAGTGGAATCTATATTGTTGGTGAATGTTATTTATAAACTCTAGGATGTATGCTATAAATGGAGTAGGGGCCGGCCTACCTTGGAATGGAGTCACAAGTTGCCAGTGTCCCAGGAGCCTCCTCTACCTAAACACCCCCTGTAGTTCAGATTGTTTTTTTGACCTCACAGAATTGTAGGTTGGTTTAGACAGAATTATGATTTTGAGGATGTGTACTGTGCATTCCTGACATTTGCATAACTCCCATGCCACGAACCATCACTGAACTTAGACTGAGCAGATTGTGACAAGTTCTTATTGACGGAGGCCATGACATGCTTGTCATTGGTTAGTCATGGGTGGGTTGTGACTGAGAAGAAACAATATGACTGTTATGTCTTCTGCAGAGTAAAGGGTAGAGGCCAAAAAAGACAGTATGTAGTAAATAAGTTTGCATGTATGTATATATGTATGTGTCATATCTATTTATCTATGTGTGTCTCTATCTCTCTACATAGATAGATATATATATATATATATACACACATGTCACCTAGCATTTGTGCAATTTATGTCGCAGTATGTGAAATGTATGCATGAATAACATGACTAATTTTTGCCCCTTTGACATGCCCACAGATGACACCACACCGGCAGATGAGGGGGTGCATGGGGCCATCCTGCGAGCGGAGCACCATTTGAGGCTCCTTCTAGCAGACCTGCAGGACATCAGAGATCTGCTGATTTAATTTATTATTTTATATTTTTTTTGTTATATGTTAATGGTGTTTTGAAATAAATTCTTTATGCAAGTTCACAGTTGTTGGTTTTATTTGCACTTGGAACAGTATATGTGTAGATTGTTTATAATCTTTTACACAGGGTGTAATACAAACCATTGCACTTCAATTGCTGTAAGGGTTAATGTGTGCAATGCATGTGTTAGGCATGCTTGTAAGGATATATTGGCATCTAATTGATTCCAATTCCAAATAAGCTGTTTTTTATGAGGATAGGTAATTGAATAAGTGGGTCATGTGATGTATTGCAGAAGATACTTCATAGTGGGTTGTTTGGCGTAAATACTCCGCTTACGGGCGGTAGCACCGCTTGGCTCCCGTTCGGATGCGGTATTCCCGTGCATACTCTGTAATACTCTGTAATACCGTGCAGAATCGGAGTGTTTCTCCCGCACACGCAATGGTTTGTATGTCGTCCGTAAACACGCCCTGTTCTTAAAGAGTGAGTCCGTCCGAATGCGGAGGACACGTGGGCGTTTCTACGGACGATGGCCGCATGCGGCAAAACACCGTGGCGTGCGGACCGCTCCGTAAGAATGCGGGAATATCCGCACCGATCTGAATAAGGGCCTATGTCGGCAAAACTATCAGATCATTCCGAGAAAGAGCAGCAGCCCATAGATCTGCCATTAAAAGCGCCATCGCTACTGGAGTGAGTGAGCAACCGGTGGCTCGCCACTTTTTTGAGGCTAAACATCCCCTAACATCATTAAAGTATCGAATTAAAGAACAAATTCCGAAGCCCAAAAGAGGAGGCGACAGGGGCCTCCAGCTGTGTCAGACCGAGAGCAGATGGATATATAGACTCGACACCCTGGCCCCGAAAGGGCTGAATGAGTTTTCATATTTTTTATAACAGCATCCCTTACAATATACATTGATCTATGATCCATCTAGCCATTCAAATAAATAATAAGATCTGCTAGGTGGAATTCAAGTACGGGGTTGCTAACGATGTATTAAAATAATCTGTAAAATAATCTGTAAAGAGAATGTCCACCCATATACAGGTAGATGGGAAAAATCCATATAGTTACACACCTAACAACTAATAATAAGCCAAACAGGTATTTGTCCAAGAATAATTCTGAAAGTCAACATGACATGTCGACCAGTGAATGACATTGCACATATAACATGCCTTGTTTTAACAATTTCTGTATCGTGTGTATTCGTTCTGCAACTTTATATGTCTGTATGTATAGATTTGTTTATTTTTTATTGTCTATGTATATATATATTTATATATATATATATATATATATATTGATTTTGCTTTAGTATACATATTATGTGTATTAAGTTTAGTTTTGCACCAATCACTATTTTTTGATGATATACAGTTTTTTTGCACTTGATTGTACACATGTATTAGTATGTGAAGCATTTGATTTATCACATTTATTAATGCATGCATAGTGACATGCTCTTACATCATGATATCTAAATACTATGTATTTTTTTATCACGCCCACTGTGTGATGCTAGCCACACGCCCGCCCCTCCATACCGGAACGATGATGTCATGTCGCGGCGCCGGGAGGAGGTGCCGGCGTGGACGCTGAGCGAAACGGAAGGGGATAAAGGTATGTGTTTTATTACTTTGTACCTGTCTTTCTGCACCTTGATAAAGAGGACAGCGCCTCGAAATGTTGGGGAATTCATCCAGTCTTCTGGTCATTCTTTATAGCTTGAGACGAGTGCCACCGTGATCCAGCCCTATATATATATATATAAAATTTTGGAATATATATATATATATATATTCCAAAATGCCCAGCACTCTGGTCCCTCTTATTTTGCACCGGTGCCTCCCTCAGAGTGATCCTCACTCCCAATGTAGACGCTGTAACAGAGGTGGCACTCAGAGACTCCAATGTAAACACAGATTGTGCAGTACAGTCTATTTTTACTATCTTGGAATGATTGCCATGCTGCTCAATGCAGCATGGCCTCTGCTCTCTCCCTGTGCCACCCCTCCTTCCCTCGAATCAATATCTGCAGATGCCAAATTTAATTGTGTACACATCTTATGGCTGCATTTTTGTGCCCAAATATTTACCCAAACATCAGATATCAAAATGCGTCAAAACTTTATTGTCTTGTTATTTTTTTAAGAAGCCTTTCTGTTATTGTAGACACTTCTTTATGTACCTATTTTATTCAAAAACTAATATTAGTATGTTATCAGAATAGTGATTAGTGGGATGGGGACAATAATTTTAACAGGGGAAGTATGGTAAAATGTTAAATTCAGCAGTCCCATGCACCCCAGGCTGGCTCATGCCTTAGCACATAAGAGAGGGGTCTGGAGTAGAAAACTGGGCCACAGTGCTTTTTAAGAACCCTTTTGCAGGAAGCAGGTTATCCTTCCAGGCACCTCACAAGGTGGAGACAAGTGCCACCACTGCAGTGCTGGTGTCACCCCCTCCCCTCCGCCCCCTTCCCCTCCTCCGTTCCTACTTTCCTTAGCATTGAGCCCAGGCAGGAGCATTGGTAGCTAACACTGCTCTTTTTGGCCCTGTTTTTCAGTATAGTACAAACATTTTTTTTATTTTAACAGGTTTTACATTTTTAACATGGTCCTTCCATGTACAACAGCAGTGCACTTTTTTTTTAGAAAAGAGGGGGGGGATGTAGAGGAGCGGGTGTAGGGGACTGATAGAATTGTGATGTTTCCTAAAGAAGGTTGTTGCTAAAAATATTTCTATATACAATAAAATACATTGAATCTAAAGGTCATCTTCTGTCAGTTTACCACATGAATGTGCATTATCAGCCTGTGACAAATGAAAGAAGGACATTCTGATGCACTTGTGTGTGAATGAATTTCCTTCCTGGCTCTTGTCAAAACTAGATAAGTTCTGAGCATTTGGTCAGTGAGGAACAGCTGAGAGAGAGCCTTGCATCTTTGCTGAGCTCTAGAAACAGCCAAGGTAAGAGAATGGATAGGTTCTGTAATAGCTTCTGGGACGTCAGCACATGACTTCATTATTATTATTATAATTATATTTATAAGGCACCACAAGTGTTTCGCAGCGCCGTACAAAGGAACAGTACAGGGAGACAAGACTTAACATTACAGTAAATGGATAACAAAAATAGATTACAGGTAAATTTAATGCCACAGTTCAATACACATTACAGCTTAAATGTAAGTAGTGAGGACTTGATCAATGTGCTACTAGGGGCTGGTGGCCAAAGATAGAGATGAATATGTGGATGAAGATGGTCGCTGAGTGTTTGAGAGGATTGAGTGCCGCTGCCTGTCTTCGATATATATACACATACCTAAACACTGCCATTTGCTGGCAGAGAATTAAACTACATCTGTTTTGCACAAACACAGAAGGTAGCAGACTAGCTTTCGAAGCTTTTGCTTCAAGCGGGCTTACTAGTACTTTGTATTCTCTAATGTGTCTATAATCTATATGGTAAACTTTCATATTGTCAACATTGATGGGAGGTCAGCACTGAATATGTCAACATTCATAGTGCACACAATTTTGACATGACATAAGACATGACATAATTGTAAACATGTCTATATTGGGATTGTTGCTGATTTTAGGATTAAGGTTAATCATAGACTGCAGTAAGGGTTTAGGTCAGGCTGTGCTTATGATTAAGGTTAGGCAGAGGTTAGGATTTGGTTGTAGTTAGGGTTAGGCTACAATTACTATTAGGCGGTGGTTAGGATTAAGTTGCAGTTAGGGTTAGGCTGGAGTTATCATTAGGTTGCAATTAGGTATAGGGTTAGGCTACAATAAGGGTTAAAGTTAGGCTGCGGTTAGGGTTAGGCTGTGGTTAGGGTGAAGGTTAGGCTACAGTTAATTTTTGGTAAGGTTAGAGTTAGGATTGAAGTGAGTGAGGTTAGGCTAAAGTTATGATTTAAGTTAGGCTGTGGTTAGCCTGCAGTTGAGGTAAAGGTTAGGCTGTGATTATGATTGGGTGATGTTAGGGTGAGGCTGAAGTTAGGGTTAGGTTTAGACTGTGATTATGGTTACTTAAGAACCAAATGGGAATTTGCAAGGCTGATTTGACAAATCTTGGTACAGGTTGAGTATCCCTTATCCAAATATCCGTTATCCAAATTATTCCAAAAACCATAAATTGCAGAAAGTGAAATTGAAATATTATAAAAGCACTACTGGGGACATCTGTAATGGCACTACTGAGGACATGATATGTAACTGCCATAACTTGGGACATGATATGTAACAGCACTATTGGGGACATGATATGTAACTGGCACTACTAGGGACATCTGTAATGGCATTACTGAGGACATGATATGTAACTGCCACCACTGGGGACATGATATGTAACAGCACTACTGAGGACATGATATGTAACTGGCACTACTGGGGACATCTGTAACGGCACTACTGAGGACATGATATGTAACTGCCAGTACTGGGGACATGATATGTAACAGCACTACTGAGGACATGATATGTAACTGGCACTACTGGGGACATCTGTAACGGCACTACTGAGGACATGATATGTAACTGCCAGTACTGGGGACATGATATGTAACAGCACTACTGAGGACATGATATGTATCTGGCACTACTGGGGACATCTGTAACGGCACTACTGAGAACATGATATGTAACTGGCACTAAATATATGCAAGATAATGATTGCTTGCCATTCAAATTCAGTGCCTGTGATTGTTCACAAACTTTGTTTCATCTTGTGAAACCTTAATAAATAAAATATATTTGTGTGTATTTCATGTGTTTGATGTGTTTATACAACATAGATACAAGATACCTAATTGAAATATAAAAATATTGTGAAATACGGAATAATCTGTCATCCCAAATTCTTCTGATCCCAAGCATTTTGGATAAGGGATACTCAACCTGTATACACTGGCACCTTTTCTGGTTCTCCCTAATACATTATTATTACTGGTGATAACATTCTTAAAACAATATAGAAAAGCCTGTTTATTAAACAGCATAGGTGCACGATGGATATCTGTTTTGTAGACGCTATTTCTCTAACAGAAATTGTAGATTTTTACAAGCTGGAACTTTTCAAATGGAATAAGCCAGTGCCTCGGGACACTTGTAGATGTGCCTCGGGTTGGCGGTCCAGGACCAATTAAAATGATTTATGGTCAATGTAATAGACAAAACTAGTACTGGTGACTACCAATCATAAAATATGTGTAAAAATAGAAGCAAATCCTGTTCCTTACCACATAACTGAACCTAAGAATGACATACTTAGTGTAACTGTATAAACACAATCTACTATGTTTCTTTTGGCCTAGGGGTGCTGTGAAAAAAATCTGATACTCTAGGGTTCCATGATTCAAAAAAGTTTAGGAAACACTGGAATAAGCTATTGACTATTAATATAATATGTATACCTTATTTTATATTATTACCAATATTGTATATATATATTATATATATATATATATATATATATATAAACTTACATTGTATAAAAGCATGCATTGATTCTTTGCTCCTGTTGCGTACAGGATTTGAGGCATTGGAATGATAAGTTACCATGGCAGCTAAGTGATAAGATAATAGTAAATCATACTGACAAGTCTGACTTTAATAAATAGGATTCTTAGAAGATTTAAAAGGATTACAAATTAAAATTTGATTTTATCATGGAAAAGAGTAAGTCAATTTAGGAAGGACCTTTCATTTCAGCTATGTCTCAATAACTGTTCTTAATGAAGTTGACAATATCAGTTTTATGGGACAAATTTAACTCACAGACAATTAATTTCATATTGGTTTTATGTGTTGCAGAATTTTTCCAGAGTTGCATTGTTTAATCAGACAGGAACTAGAGCGATATGAAGCAGATAGTATATAATCTACAACATTCTCCTTTAACCTTGTTTTTATTATTGTTAAGTCCATTAACTGGCGCATTAAAATGTGACTTTCAAGAGTTATATATTTGACCCAAAGTGACTATTTGAGAATTAACTACTGCTATAATTGTATAAATCTATAATGACCACAATTTTGCATGAGTAGAATTTATTATATGCTGTATTTCACTGAGCCACTGAGATAATTGACATTTTATGGGAGTTTGCCTTAATTTTTAAAACTGTTCTTACGTCTTTGAATGCATATAGTTCAGTTGTGCATTCAGTTGTGATAGTGCTTATTACTAAGAGGCTTCTAAATCAATTATATTATAATTATTGATACTAGGGTTTGCGAATGCCACTTTTCTAGCAGTGATGTCTGCGGTGGCTGTGTACAGAGTGGCACTGTACACAGCGACCACCACTGCCCCCCCCCCCCCAGGCTGCCGCTGACAATACACCCTTCCCCCAACTGGGGTCATATAAGAATACTCACCTTCCTCCTGCCCAGGCCTAACCCTTATACTCCACTGCTTTTAACTAACCCACCCCACCCCTCTAAGTGCATAACTCTAACCTCACTCCCCGCAGCCTAAGCCTAACCTTGGACCCTCCCCACAGCTTAACTCTTAGTCCTCCCCTACTGCCTACACCTACCCCCCCTCCCCCTCCCAGCCTAATGCTACCACTCCCCACATACTTACGTTCGGGGAGCCGGCAGTCGAAATTGAAACCCTGGCATCCGCATCAATTTCTGCAATCTGGTTCCAGTCTCCTGGATGTAGGGGGCCTGCTTTCATCGCTGACAAATCCCATAAAATTACCTGCTGTACTTTGGGAGATGCGTCACTGGAGGGGCAATCTTATTAATTCATATAAATCAGCTGGGCCCGGCTTATCAGGTATTCATTAGCTCCAGAGCTTCCATTGAATTTAATAATTGCTCACATTGTAAATTAATGTGGTTTCTCTGTCCTACCACCAAATAAAAGGGTATTTGAAAACCTGGGGTAGATGTTTTATAGAGGTACCATTACAGGGGTGAAGCAGGGAGCTACATCAAGATGTATGATCATTGTGTATGTGGGAGAGTGAAAACTCCTCCCTTCTTGAGCACACAGAGCATCAGCCTAATGCCGATGCCCTGTGTTATCCTGCACAGCTGGTTCCAGTGCACATGTGCAAGACCTCACACTACTAATGCAATATCTCCAGCACAACCCGAAGCCGGCATGCGCTGTCCTTGCAATGGATATAGGGCAGGGACACCTGAAGCTGTGGAAATCAATAGCTGCAGGTGTCAGAACAGTCAGCACACAGTGTCAGTCAGTCAGAGCATAATGTGCGCTGATGCCACTTTTCCCCCATCACCACAATTAATACATCTACTCCATTGTTCTTATTGTGAAAGAATGGGTTTTACCGAAATCATCATTAAAAAGGCAAATGTGTGCACCTGTGATGTAACAAGGGCAGCCCCATCTACTACATAGTTATGTCATTGCAAAGAGTGGAGTCACTGACACAGCTGGCCCCGGTAAGTAAAGCACTGCCCGCAACATCTTAGGGATGCTGCGTAGTAGTGGCTGCAATCTGCCTTAAATAGCTGCATTGTGCCAATGAAGGCAGCCTAAAATACACATGAAGGCATAGAGAAACTGCACAACAAAGACTCAAGGCTCAATCAAGACACATCCTTAGGGCAAGTCTGGTGCCCATCTAACTGCTCCTGATGTGAGGGTGGAGTCTGATCCATGCCCCTTGCCATGGTACATTTGGCAATAATGTATAGGTTAAGTTAGCGGTTTAGTGGCCTTTCAGGCACTTGTAGGTCTTGGCAGAGGATTTATTTTCAATATTTAAACAATGCCATTTCGGCAAGGAGAGAATATACAAACTCCACACAGTTAGGGCAGTGATTGGCATCAGACCCAAAACCTCTACATATGTACCCTGATGGATTCCATATAGACCGGGCATCTTACCCTCATTTTATAAATTATTCTTTTTATTATTATATAAGCTTTTTAGTGTTGTATTTTATGTCTGTTTTTTTCTGTGTAATTGGTCATATTAAGCGTCAATTGCTACTTTATACTCACTATTGTACTTGCTATGACTCAGCGCTGGTGATATTTTTTTTTTCATTTTCTTTATTCCTTTTATTTTCCAACAGTAAAAGCCATCTACTAGCAGCTGCTGGTACACAAACTGTTTTTCTCAGCGCCTATGTTTTATTGTTTGTTTCAATTAAATGTTAACTTGGTTGTGTTGGTTGGTCAGGTTATGGCTCGGTAGGGTTAATATATGACATTTCTTCCAATGTCGGGTTGATTTAAGATCATATACCATTGCTTTACACCTAGAAAAGATATAGCTCTGAGTCTGACAAAGCTTCAGAAACAATAACTGTGCCATGTACAGTAACATCTGCATTTTGATTTTTTAACAAACATATTTTAAATCCAAATGAAACAATGTTTGTCAATGCTAAAATATTGTTCATTCAGAAGATATGTACATAAACCCGATGGCTTGCGTATATCTGCGATTCACATGAACTGTTCTACACATGTGCAAAACATGTGCTGCGTCCTTGCTTGCAGTGCCCCCAAGTTCCAGCCTGATTGTCAGACATTTAGGGGCATGGGATGGAAGGAGGTGGGCAGTGTTCCTGAAATTATATCCTCTCACCCCCTTTTCCTAGCAGTGATAAGGCCGGGTCTGCACCTTAAAATGCAGATTTCCTGACTTCGGCAGCATGAACAGCCTAGCCATCCTGCATATCCTGGGGCATAGGCGTTTCTATAATGGGTGTAATGCGGGCCTCTGGGTCCAGGGAGGTCCACACCGCACATACTGCACACATATTTTGTTATCACCTTTCCGGAGTCCCATTCCAGAGTGGCAGAAAATGGGCGCAGCCCATTTGCAGTAGGAATCTTGTCTCCGGAATATAGGGGGTGCCATGTTTACGGAGACTTGCGCATACGCAGTCGGCTCTGGCACAATGCTGGAGACTTGCACTTTTGCAGTAGGCTCTAACACATTTCAAACTCTATTGCGCAGTGAAGAGGAGGAGACCCACCCAGAGTCTACACACAGCCCCCCTCCTCTGATAAAACACTCAGATTGCCGATGTTCATGCAAGTAATCCAATGCTATCTCATCCAAGTAATCCAATGCTGTGTAGTCGAAGTAATCCAATGCTGTGTCATCCAAGTAATCCAATGCTGTGTCGTCCAAGTAATCCAATGCTGTGTTGTCCAAGTAATCCAATGCTGTCTCATCCAAGTAATCCAATGCTGTGTCGTCCAAGTAATCCAATGCTGTGTCATCCAAGTAATCCAATGCTGTGTCGCCCAAGTAATACAATGCATGCGGTGTCTATTTACTCAAGATACATACATATTTTTGCACAGCAGATGCAACTACTTTATGCCATCTCTGAATTGGGACCTTGGTTTACATTTGTTTATTTTCTACTAATAGATTCTATGGGGGGAATTTACTAAGATGTGATGTTGCTATAGACAACCAATCAAAATATACTTATTTTCTATTTAGCACCCTCTAGGAGATAGTAGACAGGATCTAATTGGTTGCCCACAGCAACATCACATGTGAAGTAGAATACACATTTTAGTAAATTTCCCCCTATAACTCCACTACACATTATGCGTATCAGTAACTAACATTCCTTCTTCTTATCAATAGTATAACCATAGGTGGATGGATGTGGATCTCTAGCAAAATTATCTAGAAACCCAGAAGGAATGACGGTCTAGTGCATCATCAAGAGAATGCAGCAGGAGGGGCCCATCTTTAGCTGTGTGGCCAGCTCCCTCATTGGTCTGTCTAACTACAAGAGATAACTTTGGCTGGGCCCCTTGATAATTTATAGATATATATGTATAATTATATATATATATATATATATATATATATATATATATATATCCATTCAGTATAAACAAACAGCGGCACTCTGAGGTCTTGTAGTGAGCACAGCATTATTTGATATTGCCTTAAATACAGAATTTTCTCTACTAGACCTCAGAGTGCCGCTGTTTGTTTATACTGCATGGATACCCATTAATTCCAGAAGGCACCGGGGCACATTGCTCCAGCTGGGAGAGTGCCAGGCCGCGCATATATATATATATATATATATATACCATATATATAGTGATAGTATATGCATGATATTGTAGCAGATTAATAACAACAATGCACTGTAGACAATACATAGGGCAGTATACGGTAACATATGTATAATGTATGATTCAATTATAGGTGGGGCCCCCGGCAGTGGGGCCCATTGGGGCATTTCCCCATAGGGCAGTCCAACCCTACCCAGAACCCTCCTTAGCTTTACTCTGTAAGTTTAGCAACTTTAACACAGTAAGATATTCAGTATAATAAAATGTTTAAACCCATAAAATGGTGTTAATTTGAGGATATTGCCCACATCAGGACAACCACAGTACAATTAGAAACCCCCGTTAAGCTGTGATCTCTCAACTCAAGGTAAAATGCTAATTTAGCTGCAATCTGTGTGAGGTGCATAAACCTAATTTGCAATTCCTGGAGACATTTCCACAATTAAGTTTCTGTTTTAATATTTCATTTCTCAGCCTTGCTTCCCAATGGAAATTAACTTAACTAGATATGGCATTAATGTTACTTAGTTACTGATTTTAATTTACCGGAATGATCATACTCCCTGACTATAAAAACCTTTTCTTGTTAACTAAATGTATGCTGGACACATAACTGTTCCGCATGTATGCTGTGACTATGAATCGCCTTTTATTGCAATTTGTTTAATTAGAAAAATGTAAAAGTTTTTTTTTATAGTATTTAATGGCTTAGGCTGATATTCCCATTGGATAATATAGATAGAGAATTTCTGCTAAGAGTAGAGTCTGTACACAGGGCTGATGGTATGCATAAAGGAGAGAGGGCGGCCTACCGTGTCCCCTGGCATCTTCAGCGGCATTTTCAGACCCAGTGGTGCATTGCACGAGAGTGCGGGCGTGCCGGTGGTGTCACTGGCGCGCCCACGCGGCGCACTCACACAATGCACCTCTGGGACTGGAGATGCCACTGAAGAGGATTCCGAAGGCCGCCATGGACACCGGAACATGAGGTAAGTATGAAAAAGTGGCTGTGGGGGAAAGAAACAACAAAGAAACCCTGAAATATTCTTAAAAACCACAGTTTTTGGAATATTTCGGTTTTTGGAATATATACGGATAAGGGAGACTCAACCTATGCATCTGCTTCCTTGTTTATCAAACATCTCCCAATATGCCAATGTTTTTAGTCCCAACCTCATTGTAACAAGTACCATTAAATATTGCTCAACCCAATATGAATTTCCTTATGGCTGTCACCAAAGAACATCTCTCGGATAAGGCATGATCTGAAGAGCAAGGTCTTCAGTTAGATCAGATTGTCAGAGACCGAGCCAACAATTATTGTCATGACAAGAGAGTATACTGATTCCATCTTGGTGGATGTAGATGATGCTACCCCAAGCAGAGCAATTAATATATTCTTGTGGTATAAGCAGAATTGTTATGACATCCAGAGAAAAGACATCCACCTTGTGCTACGACATTTCAAAAATACTGTATGTTTTAGCTTCAGATTTTCTGCCTTGTGCGATTGCCTATTGTGAAGATAAACTAAGCAACACAAATCATTTCTTCCTTTAGTTCAAGGTGACCTTGTGAGGTTATTGCCAACATTTCATAACACATCTCAGGCCTTTTGTATATACTCGATGGTAAAAAGACCTGTCTAACGGCAACATGTTGGCAGTGGGAAGAAATAAACTATATATTTTCGAATTTCCAGGCAGTTTCCCTGCAACAGCAGAACTGTTGGCCTAGTACAAAGTGCAGATAAACTATATAGGCAGATAGATAAATTAGGTCCCTCGGATGAAAAATTGATACTGAAGTTGAAAATGAATTAATACAAGATACAACTCAGCAACTAAAATATAATCTATAGCAATAATGTTTTGCTGCAAGGTGTTTGGAAAATAATGTATCGGGGATAATTCACTGCCCAGGAGAACAGCAATTGGAATTATGTGACAGGAAGTACAAGGAAATATGGAGCCATTGAAAGGAGTTGCTGATCCCAGAGCTGAGTTGCGACGGGACTGATAAATGGGCTGTTATATTGCATCAGAGACATTACATCCTTTGTGAGTATCAGCACCACAGGCTCTGGATAGATGGGTCTCATTCACAGGAATCAGTCAGAGGCTCCTCAATTGGACAAATGACTGTATTACAAATAACACGTTATTATTCACTTGCCACACAAAATAACACACAAAGACTTGATTACTTAGACAACACAAAAAAAAGGGCCAATTGTGAGAAGTGAACAAGCTGTGACCAGAGCTGTCTGGGTGTGGTCAGTGCTACATATGTGAGTGTGGCCACATATACTGTCTGGGTATAGATGGTGCTTCACTGTATCATTACATGCAGAACTCAGCTCCAGTCAGGGCCGTCTTTTCACATGGGCTTAGTGGGCAGTTTCCCAAGGGCCCCATAGTCCTAGGGGCCCATGCCGGCCCATTCTACCCTGTCTGAAATGCCCCCACCTGCCGCAGATCGGATATCTATTTCCGATCAGAGAACGTGCTCAGTCTCCACTGAGAGCCACCGATGGTCCGGTGCCGCCCGCAGTGCATTTTAGGAATCTATGCATTTTAGGAATCTATCTTGTTTAGGAATATATGCAGCTTCCTAAACAAGCTCAAGCTCAGGAAGAACACTTTGCTCAGCAACCTGGTCAGCCAGCTGGGCAGGGAGGAGGAGAAGGCAGCAGAGCTGGAGGAAGAGAGCAACCAGCAGGAGAACCCGGTTCCAGTCATCATGTGTGACATCTTCAGGAAGAGCATGGCTTCCAAAACATGTCTGACCCATTGACAGTGAGTGTGCTGTTTCTTGGCAGTGTCCTCCTGCCCCATGGCTCCTTTACAGTACAGGGCAGGCTGTACTGTATGTGTGAGTGTGTCCGTGTGACAGCACTTATCAATTATATATATATATATATATATATATATATATATATATGTGTGTTTTTTTCAACAAGCAGGTGAACCAATTAGCGCTGATTAGGTGCTGGATAATACCAGCAAAAGGTCCCAAGAGAATTTATATCTTTAATGGGAGTATCACTAAGTCTGTGTATTGTGGACTGCAGCTGCCTCCAAAGGAATTCCTGGGACTCTCAGGGAAAATGGATCTGTTAAAATACAAGAACAGAGGAGCGCTCCATAGTGTAAAACCACATGTTTATTGCCCTCTAACGAAGTTGTAGATGAAACGCATTAGAGCGGAGCCTGGTGACGTTAGCTGCTATGGTGCCCAGCTCCCCTTACTGGCGTCTGTTCCTGACGGAGTCTCTGACAGCTGCCTGCGGCGGGGGATCGTTACTTCGGCCAGCACTCCAGTAGGTGGTAGGAGTGCACCTGGGCTAACATATTGTATCTTGTGGTAACCAGCCCAAAGCTGTTTTTTACTGGGTACCTGGCCCAACCTACTTGCTTTTATTCTGCAATAAACGTGTGGTTTTACACTATGGAGCACTTCTCTGTTCTTTTATTGTAATATATATATAAATATATGGATAGCAATTGTAAGATGGCGCCCCTGACCTTTGTAATTAGATCGGTATAGCCTTGCAATCATTTTTAGAACAAGCAAAATAAAGTCCATCAATTTCAAACGTTTACTTTGCTTGTTCTAAAAACGATTACAAGGCTATACTGATCTAATTGCAAAGGTCACAATAAAGGGCGCCATCTTACATTTGCTATCCATATCCTTCCTTTCCCCCAGCTAAAAGGGGATTTTGTAAGTTAGGCAGCCCAGACATAACAATTATTAATTGTGTGGCGCGAAACAAGGGTCTGTCCTCTATATATACATATATGTGTATACATATATATATATATATTCACAATTATCGTAGGTTTATGTCCGATGTCAAATGGTTTTACCATCAATGAAAGAGAACTAGATGGCTTCCCTCATTGGCCCAGAATAAACAAATATTTCTGCAAAGTTTTTTTGCAAGGTGCTGGGACATGGAGCATAGCTCTGCCCCAGACACCAAGGAAGCCCCGCCCCCAGGCTTTGATTGGCCCATGGACCTTTCACTGAAGGTGACCATTGATGGGTAAAACCATGGATGGTCTCCAATAACATAGGCAGTGACCATCCATGGTCACCCACCATTTCATCATTGATGGCAACCATTGATAGTGGCACACCGATGGCAATCCCTATCCAAAACACATACAGTAGCAGACTGGCCCACAGGGAAATAGGAGTAACCTCCGATGGGCACCATTGCTTGAAGGCCCACCCTCCTCTGGACATCAGATTCCAGACTGTGCACTTTAATTATATATTATAGACATGCTTACTACTACACAGGACTATGGTGTATTATCTACAGTGCATTATTGCAATTAATCTGGTAAAATATAATTCATGGACTATATTTATGCAGGGGCCCAGACCCTGCATGCTCAAATGGCTAGTTAAGTCTCTGGGCAGTATTCAATGAGAATACTGACGACGTGCAGCGAATCCTGTTTAGGATTCGCTGCACATTCGCCACTGCTCGCTGCGTTCCGGAGCCTCGCCGGCTCCAGTATTCAACGAGTCAGGGGCTCACTTTTTTAACGCGATGCCGCAGGGAGCCCGAGGATGGCGGCAGGCAGGGAGATGGAAGTCACCCTGCCTGCCCCAGAACGTTTGTGGGGGAGAGGTGGGCTCCCCGGGTGCCAGGCAGCTCAGGCTGCCCCCCGGGGGTGCCAGCAGGGGACCGGGTATATTCACTACACCCGATCATGCATATGTAATGATCGGGTGCAGTGAATATATGAATATCTAATGAGCGGCTCGGCTCCGGCCCCCTGCTGGCTGGTCTGTGTAAAAAAATATATATATATTTTTTAAATTAAATATATATTCATGTGCTTACAGCACATGAATAAAAATAGCATGCCCCTCCTCAGAATAAAATTCCTGATTTTTTGACACCAAATGTAAAAAACAAAACACTTTATTTTAAAAGTTCACATTCCACTTCACCATAAAAAGATAGGGATTGCTACTCTGTGAATCATGGCGAAAAAAACCTTGAAATGTATTCGCCATCTGGTCATTGAATAGGGTAATTCACTGTTTTAGTCAAAAATTTGCCTTACAGCACAAAATCGCCATAAAAACATGGGGAATCAGCCTCATTGAATACCGCCCTCTGTGTTGCCTGGTCACACCTCATCTGGAGGCTTTCCACAACCCTAAGCATGGGCCTTTACTGCTGCATTCTTCCAGTGGGTCCTTCATTCCCGTCCGACACTTAACACACACAAGGGAAAACAAAACATTGTTTGCATTATCTAAGAGTCTACTACAAAAGGTGAAAGAAGGAACTGCACATTCACAAGATGCAGATTCATCCATTTGGATAGGAAGTCCATCACAAATCCAGTCTTCATGGTGGGTTCTGAACCTATTGTGGATTATCCTCGGCAGCAGTCACTATGAATTCATAGCGGTAACGCAGGACGAAACAGACATATCCTGCTTCATTCAGACCTGATGGAAAGGCTGTAATTTTTGCAGATGGACAAAACTATGCTGCACTGCACGTGGGGCAGATGTAACATGTGCAGAGAGTTAGATTTACATACTTGTACATACAGTATGTCTCTACAAATAGACAGGTAACGCTAATGAAAAGGATAGAAATGAGGCACCCATGATCAAACGAAAGCTATCTATGTAGCTTACAATAGAATGTCCATTTTATTTTTGGCTACAGCATGAATAGTGCTTTTATGGTACATGACATGTTGAAATCTCAAAGACCAAAAGTTCAAAATCAATAATCTACTGAAAAGTGTGAAATATAAGGATATTAGCAGTCACTGTGGAATTCCATGAGGGCTATATGATTATATTGTATCTTGGTATGCTTATTATTTTGCATTTGTATTAAATATATGTATAAAAGACAAACAATATACACCTTTTATATTTATTTTTTTCCTTTAGGCATAAATCAGCAACAAAAAGATGGCAATTATTCCGAGGCTCCTTCTGATGGTTCAACTTTGTAACTGCAGCATAGATGTATGTCCATCCTCTTGCAGCTGCTCTGCAATGAACACAAAGGGGCTTATAGTCAACTGTAGTTCGCAACACCTTACAGTAGTGCCGGAACTCCCAGAGAACACTATTAGGCTTTATTTGCAACACAACTTGATGACCTCTGTTCCTGCAGGAGCCTTTGATCACTTGGTCAGTCTACAGGAAGTTGATGTGTCTGGAAATCCTTGGGATTGTGACTGTAAAATTCTCTATCTGAAAAACTGGCTTGAGTCCCAACCTGTGCAGATAAACCTTGCAAATGTGAGGTGCGCAACCCCGACATCAGCATCAATGAGGCCCTTCCAAAACTTGACTGGGAATGAAATCTTTGGGTGCCAAAGACCATGGCCTATTCAGTGTAGACGGTTCTTTGTTCGGGATCTTTATTTGATTGGGTTTGCTGTGGTGGTCCTTATTTTGATGTCTTATGTGGTTCAATTGTCCAGGAGACTGGCCTGTCGCGTGGCGCTCACCCCTATCTATCGACACAAAATCGCTTACACTGAGAGTCACAAGTCAAAGTAATAAAGCCCTTGCTATAAAGTTCTAGGCTGCCTGCAGGAGCATCAGAAGAATATTTGTTGTTAACATTAAGGTCAACGCTTCACCAATAACTATAAACATTACATTGACAAGAGATAATCTAAACTTTGGGTACACACGTAAGAACATATTGACATTTGAACTGCTTTTTATTGATTCATAGTTGAAGGCCACTGTTCATATTTGGAAGCTGTTTGTATTATTATTATTGACATGTAAAACCACTAACTTTTTTAGTGCAAATTGCTCCTTTTTTGCTCTTTGTTTTGACTTGAACTTAACAGTAAACCAGTTCCACAGATGGCTCCCTCTCTCTCTTCCAAAATACTGCAACGCATAAAAACAGTGGTTAAATTCATGTGTTGTTTGCAACATAGGGCCTTATTCTAGTTCTCTCTTTCTGACAAAATCCTTCTTAGATGGACAAAACCATGTGCACTGCAGGGGGGCAAATGTAAAATGTGCAGAGAAAAGAGTTGAGTGAGTTATTTAACTCTCTCTGCACAAGTAACATCTGCCCCACCTGCAGTGCACATGGTTTTGTCCATCTAAGAAGGATTTTGTCAGAAAGAGTGAAATAAGGCCCATAGTACTGTTAAACCATAGACTTAGTTGGGTATCCTATTAGCATCAGTATTTCACTACCGCTATCCTAGTAGCCCCAACCCCAGTGTCCTTTCCCCCTGATACCCACTGTTACCCACTAAGGCAAATGTTAATGAAGCAGAAGGCATCCATAGGTGCTAGACACCTCCTTCATGCATTTGCAAGATCTGAGTGCTGCATTTGAGGATGCAGCCTCAGGGGACCATTGCCAGCATTTGTTGTGATTCGTTATGTTTTCTGGCAGTGTTTAGTCTGCATAAAGGAAAGGACAGTAAACTGTATAGAGCGCTTGTCAAGGCTGTTTTCTCAAAGTGAGCTGCTGCAGGGGGGATTAGTCAGATCCCTTCAAAGAAATGGGAAAAAAAGAGGGGTATGCAGCGCTCATTTAATGATGACACAAATATATTGTACAATACAAATTTATTAATGCTAAAATATATGTAAAAAAGGGAATATTGACGTTAAAAACACTTAATGGCAATTGTGAGAAATAAAACCGATGAATGGACCTGCCAAGAAGGGGATAATTGATATAACCTGCTCTGGTCTCTCAGATTAGTCCCAGCATGATTGGAGAGAGATATGATGTAGGAGTCCAATTGTATTGATCCTTAAGCGCTTCTGGAGGTGTCCCGGTCCTGGGTAGGAATGGTGCAAACTGGTAGGGATCCTCTCTAAAGTGCGGCTGTGCTTGTTTAAGGTGGTATGCTCCAATCTACGATCTCCAAAAAGTGGCAGAGGTATCCCAGTCTGTGAGGACTGGATGGATATGGGGATCCTCTGTAAAGTACATTCGTGCTTGGGATGGAAGTAAGTCCCAATTGGGGATGGGTGAGAAGTAAGTCCAGATAATTGAGCAGGAAAACAAGGTGGGCAGGTCTCAGTCAGGTCCCTGGATTTGAAACACCAACGCATTTCACTGTACTAGGACAGCTTTATCAAGGTGACTGCCATGCATTCAAGTCCAGGTATAAATACCCTACCCAATTAATGTTGGTTCACCTCATTGGTGGAGGAGGGTATCCCTTAAATAAACAATATACAATAAAAAATAAGATGAAAAACTCGGAGACAGACACTAACATAAACAATTCATGACGCAATCAAATTTCATTTGAATAAATAGTTGTGGAAGACAGTATTATTAGCAGTTAGAAAAACGTAAACATGACCCCCATAACCTGACATAGGAATCACTTCCGGGTCAAAATGGTTAAATAACGTAAATACTCAATATATGTTGATATAGGTACATAGAATGTAGTATGAAATTAGCCAAATCCAAGTAGAGAGCAGTCAAAACATTCTATTAGTGGTACAACACAATATTTAATAAACAAGTACTTAGAACAAGCGCCCAGTCCGGAAATGTTGCTCTGGAACGCATATTACAGAATAGACCAATCGGATCCTGTCACTTCCGTCTGGTGACCCGCATAATGCGGAAGTGTTTCACGCATTGTGAATACATGAACGCCCGATCAAATGACTTCGGGCAGTGGAAAGACGCCCGTGGATACTTGTTATGGGCATCACAACCCCCCCCCCCCCCCGCTGGACCGCGGGTCGAGGTTGAGTCTGATCGCCCATACAATCCACGCCCATACAATCCACTGCCCGAAGTCATTTGATCGGGCGATCATGTAATCACAATGCGTGAAACACTTCCGCATTATGCGGGTCACCAGACGGAAGTGACACAATCCGATTGGTCTATTCTGTAATATGCGTTCCAGAGCAACATTTCCGGACTGGGCGCTTGTTCTAAGTACTTGTTTATTAAATATTGTGTTGTACCACTAATGGAATGTTTTGACTGCTCTCTACTTGGATTTGGCTAATTTCATACTACATTCTATGTACCTATATCAACATATATTTAGTATTTACTTTTATTTAACCATTTTGACCCGGAAGTGATTCCTATGTCAGGTTATGGGGGTCATGTTTACGTTTTTCTAACTGCTAATAATACTGTCTTCCACAACTATTTATTCAAATGAAATTTGATTGCGTCATGAATTGTTTATGTTAGTGTCTGTCTCCGAGTTTTTCATCTTATTTTTTATTGTATATTGTTTATTTAAGGGATACCCTCCTTCACCAATGAGGTGAACCAACATTAATTGGGTAGGGTATTTATACCTGGACTTGAATGCATGGCAGTCACCTTGATAAAGCTGTCCTAGTACAGTGAAACGCGTTGGTGTTTTAAATCCAGGGACCTGACTGAGACCTGCCCACCTTGTTTTCCTGCTCAATTATCTGGACTTACTTCTCACCCATCCCCAATTGGGACTTACTTCCATCCCAAGCACGAATGCACTTTACAGAGGATCCCCATATCCATCCAGTCCTTACAGACTGGGATACCTCTGCCACTTTTTGGAGATCGTAGATTGGAGCATACCACCTTAAACAAGCACAGCCGCACTTTAGAGAGTATCCCTACCAGTTTGCACCATTCCTACCCAGGACCGGGACACCTCCAGCAGCGCTTAAGGATCAATACAATTGGACTCCTACATCATATCTCTCTCCAATCATGCTGGGACTAATCTGAAAGACCAGAGCAGGTTATATCAATTATCCCCTTCTTGGCAGGTCCATTCATTGGTTTTATTTCTCACAATTGCCATTAAGTGTTTTTAACGTCAATATTCCCTTTTTTACATATATTTTAGCATTAATAAATTTGTATTGTACAATATATTTGTGTCATCATTAAATGAGCGCTGCATACCACTCTTTTTTTCCCATTTAGTCTGCATAAACCGGAGCTTGGTCATTCTGCCCATCGGATCTGGACACCCAGGTCCAGTAAGTCTCTTTCCAAAGATGCAGACCATGGACCGATCACACCTGCAAAACTTGGGTTAACACTACTCCATTTACAAGAATCATGCTGGTTTCCATTATAGTGCCAACTAAAAGGAAGCTGTGAGCGATATATTTCCAGACCCGCTCTGCATATGTTCTGAATTAGGCCATTAAACCAGTGATTTATACAATGGTAATTGAGTAACTTCCCTATACTTTGCATGGGGATGCTAGATATCACCAATGTACTACTGCTTTCCTCTGTTCATTATCATACTGTAAAAAATAAGAAGTCACCAAGTCATATCCAGGCGATATCGCCTACCCTAAATAGCTTAGCAAAATTGCTTATCACACATCTCTACGTGTGTATGCCCCCCTAGACTGACACAGCAGAGGTGGGAAAGGCAGAACCACATGAAACATGGGGGGTGCATAGCTCCCAGGGGCGGGCTGGGCCGGGGGGCAGGATGCCATATGCCCCCCGGGCCACTCTGCCATCTGTTGTAAAGGGCCAGTGGGCCACCTCTTTAATAATAAGTACCCTGGTGGTCCAGCGGTTTCTTTACCTGCGGCTGCGATCGGACTGTCACCGTCAGCAGCCGGAGGCATAATCCACCATGCAGGGCTATGCAGTGTGTTAAGGCTGCCAATGTGCGGCCGTATTACAGACTGCTGGTAACTGTGGATCTTCAGGGCTACGGCCTACGGAAGCCAGTTATTACCAAGCTGTGATACGGCCGCGCATAGGCAGCCTGACCATACTGTGTGTCTCCGTTGTGTAAGCCTGTGCTCAGCTCTGTGTGTCAGAGCAGGGCTCACAAATTCCAAACAAGTGCACCCAGCAGCAGCATCGACTGTCAGACAAGTACAGTTCAGTTCACCTTCTGACAGCCAGATAAGTTCCCTCCTAAGGCCCCCAGCTCAGCGTCCTGGCCGGGCTCTGCAGTAGCCCCGCCCCCAACTCTCTTCCTGTCTGACTGTACTTATCTCCGTTCCCTGCTTCCTCCTACACCGCACAGGATGGAGAAGGCTGGACGGCCTCAACTTGGGATCATCATAGCAAGGTAGTCCCTGACCCCTGGTCTATCTCTACCTTTCCTCTGCTGCAGTCTTTTTCAATATCTCCCCTGCGGTCCCTACAACTGTCTCCATCTTCCCTGCTGTCTCTCACTAATACTCCCCTGTGGTCTCTCTCTCTCTCTCCCACTCTGCTGTCTCTTTCACTATCTCTCCTGCTGTCTCTCACTAACTCCCCTGTGGTCTCTCTCTCTCTCCCGTGCTGTCTCTTTAACTATATATCTAGTGGTCTCTTTCACAAACTCCCCTGCGGTCTGTCTCTCTCTCTTCCCTGCTGTCTCTTTTACTTTCTCTCCTGTGGTCTCTCATTCTCTCCCCTGCTGTCTCTTTCACTCTTTCCCCGTTGTCTCTCTCACTATCTTCCACCCTGTGCTTTTTCTCTCTATTTCTCTCTCCCCTCTCATGCAATCACTCCCTCCCTGTGCTATCTCTCTCCTGCACTCTGTCTCTTGCTATTGCATTCTCCCCTGTGCTCTCTCTCACTATCTCACTCTTGCTATCTCCCCCTCCACTGTGTTCTCTCTGGCTATCTCTTTCCCCTCTCTCTCCCACATGTGCATTTCCCTTTCGAGTGGGCTCCTCCCACAGGATTCAAAATGGATCCCTCCCAGGAAGCCCTGTGGCCGCCTGGGTCTATACGCATGTGCAGGGGCCTATCATGTAAGAAACCCGTAAGTCCAAGTAATGTCGGAGATCGCAATGGGCAGCTCTTATCAGGAGAGTTGCCTTTTGTGTTGCTTATCACATATGTCAGTACATATGCGATGAGCATTGTGACGATGGGCGGCAGGATGTACCATTACTGCTTGGTGCATCCTGCCCTCTATCACTCCAGGGCCACTCTCTTATGTTATCCCCCCAGGCTAAAAGTTGCCAGCCAGCCCCTGATAGCTCCTGTGAAGCACTAGGCTGTACCTAACTTTTTTATTGTACTTCTCCCAAAAACACCAAGTATGGAGGTATGGTTTGGTATATTAGATCTACAATGTATAGGTCTACAGTCATATGGTCGACCACTAATGATTGACAGTCAAAACGTCGACAGGTTCCAAAGGTCGACATTCAAAAGGCCAATGGGTCCGAAGGTCGACGGTCAAAAGGCCAATGGGTCCGAGTGTCGACAGTCAAAAGGACTACAGAGCCAAAAGATCGACATGAGTTTTTCATGTTTTCTTTGTGTCTATGTCAACATGGACGCTATGTAAGTGTACCGTGTCACCTCGCATGCCTCTCTGCGATTGGTACACTATTATATTCTCCCTCCATGCCGTAGTGTATGGTACAGTATGAAATACCGCCTGCCGACACATGTCGGCCCAAATTTTGTTATAAAATGCATGTTGACCTTTTGACCACGTATACCTTTTGACCATGTCGACCTTTGACCCCGTCAACCTTTTGACTGTCAACCAATAGTGGTTGAAATTATGACTGTCGAACTAGAGTCAATCTGTCATGAGTCCGGATACCAGAGGTACTAGGGCCATATTTACAGTATTAAATTGTAAAATGTATGACAGCCATATCGGATCCATTTTTTCATAAAATGGTTATACTGTAGCTTGTTTTTTCTGCAGTAAAACTTAGTATTTTAACTTGGACACACTTGCAAATATATATATACACAGCAATAATGCGGTAAGGGAGTGTGACCTAATACCGGTATACTATTCCCAGGCTTCGTCAGGAAAAGCAGTACTTTTTACCTCATTGAGGGATTTTATTTATTATGTTTTATGTTTTGTGTGTGCTTGTATGCTTGTCCAGTATACCGGTATTAGGTCACACCCCCTTACCGCGTTATTGCTGTGTATATATATATTTTTATTTATACATTACATATATTTTATACTAGTAATAAATGATCCCCCTTATAAAAGGTTGTGTGCATTATTTCTACTGGTACTACAATTGTGCTCATAAGTTTACATACCCTATCAGAATTTGTGATTTTCTGGCCGTTTGTCAGAGAATATGAATGATAACACACACATTTTTCTTTCACTCATGGTTAGTGGTTTGGGTGAAGCCATTTAGGGGGACATTTACCAAAATGGATTCGTATTTTAAAAATGTAAAAAGTCGTATTCGTAGGCAAAATGGCGTGAATTTCTGTCGTATTCGTGAAATGCCAAGTTAACAAGTGGAAAAATCGTAGAATCGTGAAATGTTTCTAGGCGTAAACTTGTAATATCGCGTTCGTATTCGTATTTAAAAATACGACTACGCATGTGTACGAAAAGTCTACACCATCGATAGAATACGAATGATTTTTGCATTGCCAAGCCGTCTTTTCATCATGTACTAAAAATTCGTATTCGTGATTTTGAAAATTCGTATTCGTAAACCACTACGAATCGTAAAAAAAAATTGTGAAACAAAATACACCCTCCTTGACAAGGTGTATTTTGAAGTGTATTTCACCTGGTTCAATGGAACACATGTGTTATCATTTTAACAACACATCACAGACCTTTGTAATCACAAATGTGTGCCTTATAAAAGCCTAATATCCACCTACAAACACTTCCTGACTTATAGCATGGCAGACTATATGCTATTTCAGGGTGCTTCAGTGTGGGCTTTGAGACAGCTGATGTCTTGGCTGTGTCAAGGAAGAAGACGCCGGCATCATGAAACTGAGCATGACCAGCAGGTCCAGCAGGTATCACAGAGGCTGCGTCGGCCTCGTTTATTTAGGCTGCGTTTATGTTTTGACGCATTGCCGGATGATGTGGTTATACAGATGTTCCGGCTTAATCGTACCAACATTCTCCGTCTGTATGGCCTCATTAGACTGGAGCTAGATCCTGTGACAGGACGCTCATGCGCTGTCTCAGGCCTGCACAAACTGCTGGCTGTGTTGTACTTTCTGGCGTCTGGTAGTTTTCAACATGTCACTGCCCAAGGCATTGGCATGTCTCAGCCCACACTGTCCAGGTACCTGACCCAGGTGCTTGAAGCCCTTCAGCCACATATAGATGCCTCAATCTGCTTCCCAAGCCAGGAGACAGAGTGGCATGATGTTAGGGTAGCATTCCATCGGATTGCACGCATGCCAAATGTGCTTGGTGCAATTGACTGCACCCACATTCAGCTGAGACCACCTCGGGATACTGCCCGTTCCTATTATAATCGACATGGAAGCACAAGTACCAACGTGCAGGTGGTCTGTGATGCAAATCTTAAGATCATGAGTGTGTTTGCAGGCTACCCTGGCTCATGTCATGACTCCTACATCCTCGGCCAGTCAGTCCTCTTTGATGAGTTTGAAGCCGGATCAATGGCAGAGGGCTGGCTACTGGGTAAGTGTCTAATAGTGTATAAACTGTAGTCTGTGATATATAGGGAATTGATTACACATGTGTGTTTATCTCTCTGGCAATGTGTGTGTGTGTGTATGCATATATACATTTGAAAATGTCTCTGGCTCTCTCTCAGTCTCTGGTTCTCTCTCTCTCTCTCTCTCTCTCTCTCTCTCTCTCTCTCGATATATCTCCTATATATTTGGCTACATCTGTCACTCAAAGTGGGTGTCTGTGTCTATAACGCTCTGTTCCTGGACTTTCCTCTTAATGTGTGATTGCCTTCATCTGTGCTGAACACCTTTCTGAGAAATTAACCTGTTTAAAACAGGTGATGGCAATCATACATTAAGGGGAAGTCTAGAAACAGAGCATTGTGTCCCTCCTGGAGAGGGTCATGTTGGGAGGTATGTGACAGAGAACCAGTCCAGTGAGCCCACAGACAGTGCCAGACACCCACTGCCTTCCCATGTTGCCCAGCACTGCTACTCCACAGCCACCAGATGAGCGCCCCCCTCCCGCGATTTGCGGCAAAACCTCCCCCCCCCGCGCGCCCCCCCCCTCCCGTGATTCGCGGCAAAAACACCCGCTCCCCCGTGACCCCCCCTACCGCGATTCACAGCAAAAACACCCCCCGCGACCCCCCCTCCCGCGATTCGCTGCAAAAAGAACCCCCCCACGACCCCTCCCGCAATTCGCGGCATAACCACCACCCCGCGACCCCCCCCTCCCACGAATCGCAGCAAACCCTCCCCTGTGACCCCCCCCCCCCATTTGCGGAAAAAACACCCCCCCGCGACCTCCCTCCCGTGATTCGCGGCAAAAAGAACCCCCCCGCAATCCCCCCTTGCACGATTGGCGGCACCCCCCCTGCCACCCCCCTCCCGCGATTCACGGCACCCCCCCCCGCAATTCGCAGCAGCCCCAGGATTAAATGGCAACTGCAAAACACTGACATGGCTATGGTCGACAATGAAAAAGGTTGACATGAGTTTTTGAAGATTTATTTTTCATTTTTTTTCCATTTTGGTGTACATTGTTCACTGCTGAAAGCATCATGCATGAACCAACATCATATGCTGATGTTGATCACAACCACCTTCACACACAGCTTGGGTGCGGATTTCTGTGCTGCTGTTGCCATGGATGTCTGCCTCACTTCTGCTTGGCTACATGTGGATGGTAAGTTTTGCCCAAATCATGTGTGTACATTATGTCCTTCCTATATGTCAAAGTGTTAACTAATGTGGGTCTGGATTGTACATTGCAATGGTGAAATGCCATGCTAATTGTTGTCATCTTTCACAGGCATCATCACCATGAAGTAGTTTGCATGTTACACCTACCTGTCTTTCTCTCCTGCAGCCTCCCGGGATTCTTCACACACAGCTAGGGCGAATTGTTATAAAGAGCTGGCCTAACAGATTTGTGTCTACAATGTCCAAATAGTTCACATAATGATGACATGGCTATATTGCGAGATGTGTTTGCATGCACTATACTGTGTAGAAGTAAAGCTGTGTACACACGGGGGCAATAGGGCCAGAAATATCTTGAAATGGGTTTGCAGCCAACCATATTGGCAGTGATGGGTGTGTGCCCCGGCGATCATTTGCCAGGTGGGTTTCCCACAAAATAAACATCGCTGGTGGCAGGACCTTGCTCTTGCAACCAGCTGATGACGGCTGCGGCATTTTCCACCAGAGATTCCCTTTCATCATCGACCATCTCTGGTCCATGATGAAAAGGAGAAACCGAGCAAAATAGTGTGCTGCCATATATTGCTAGCAATATATGGCTGAGCTATCTATCTCCCCCGTCTGTACGCGGCTTAAGTGAATGCTATATTTATATGTGTGTTGGTTTTTTACATGTGTTAATGTATTTTTTTTATTCCTAATAGGTGTTCTATGGTGTCAATACACATGTCCATTTTCTTCGGCTTCCTCAGGAATGTTGATGATGTAAATGTTACATCTGCAAACACAGATTTTTGGTTCAAAGAAATATGCGGGGCGCTCAAGGGTGAACAAGAAATAGAAAATTTTATTAAAAACAACACAATAAAGAAACTGATAATTAATAACGAAAAAACATACAATGCATTTAAAAACACATCAATGGTGCACCATTTATACCTAACTCTGAGAAATGTTAACGACCAGAGGTCGGGGATTAGTTCTCAAAAAGCAATGAAATTGAGTCCCAGTGTGACTCCTGGTTTATAGCTGTAAACGTCCAGACTGACAGTTCAGAACTGTAGGGTACATGGGGTTCTGTAGCATGTAGCGCTGTTTTGTGGGTGCCCGTGCACGTGGAGGGCAAGGACTTCTGTCGGATGACTATTTGACAGTGTCCGTCCTGCCTCCACTGTGTGCTGTTTGCACGGCACAATGCACAATTTATAGCTGTAAACGTCCAGATTGACAGTTCAGAACTGTAGGGTACATAGGGTTCTGTAGCGTGTAGCGCTGTTTTGTGGGTGCCCGTGCACGTGGAGGGCAAGGACTTCTGTCAGATGACTGTTTGACAGTGTCCGTCCTGCCCCCACTGTATGCTGTTTGCACGGCACAATACACCATAAGTACAGTCAATATTTGTTTAAATCTGCGCCACAGCGCTAGCTCACCCCTTGATGCCGCTCAGTTGTCTCGACTGATTCCCTCAGTCAGTGTTAGGGAATATCCTGACAGCAGCCGCCTCCTTTAAATGCAGGTTACCAGGCTGAATTGGCTTTGCACGGCACTCTGTCACTTCGTCCGTATGGGCGGTATGCGTCTGCCGCTGATGGATGGAACAGAGTCAGCTCTACAGATAGATGTGAGTCGGCAGCGGGGTGTCTTCCTTTAGTGTCCTTCGGAACGCGTTTCTCCGCACACAGGGCGGCTTTCTCAACCGGAATATGGAGGCATCCTTCCTGACCGGCTTTAAATGCTGGTCTCATTAATTAACCCAGGTGTCCCTCGTTGATTAGACACCTGCACAACCCTGTAGGTCTCACTTGTAGTTTCCCATTTTGTGGTATATTCTTATGGGAATATAAACATTTCTCTTTCGTTTCCGTTTTAATTTCATTAAGCATTGCATATTAAAAAACAAATAAAATAAAATAAAATAAAAACCTAATAGCTGCATGTAATTAATCTACATAAAAAACACATGTATAATAAAAGGAAAAAAACTCGTATTGCTACAGCGGATAGACTCATGCTGGCTGGTTGATACACATGATATGGTCGACACATGACTGGGTGGACACGTAACAGGCACATTTCTGGATAGTGTGCTATACGGGCATATAATATCTTATCATGACCATTAAGCCTAGTCGCAGCGCCTGTATGGCGTTTGTGTGGAGGGCATATATCGCTGTTTCTGAATTCAATAGCCATAACGTTTTCTTGTGTGGCTATAACCATTGCCCTCACATCCGTATGTACAAATAATAAAATATCATTAAATTCCTACAATTAGGAATTCATGATAGCCCAATCGACTGGAAAATATCAAGGAACAGGTGCATAGCTATTATCGCCAGCAAACCATCCAAGATGACCCAATATTGCGAATAGTGATAATAATGCTTGATACAAGAATGTAGAGGGGAAATTGCTTGATCAATCAGCGATGGTCAATAAACAGGTATACAGAGAACCTATAAATAATCAGAGTTAATAAAAAAACATACCAATAGGGAAGAATCAATAGTTAATCAGTTATAGGGCCATTTAAGCTTTACATAGGAAAATAGTGATATTAATAATAGTGTTATTAACTTTCAAACAGTTTTTCTTCAAATAGATTCAGTATTCGTTATTCAGTGATAACTACAGGATGATATCTGTGCATAATATCAATATCACTAATGATGTTACTATTCAACAATATGTAGTATTTGGGAATAAATGGAATCTTCGGGAAAAGGAGAATTTCTATTTTAATACATATGTGTGCATATGAGCACAAGGGAAACAGTACTTCTGAATCCCATATATAAAGAACCTTGTAGCATATATTTTAGAACAGGAATAATGGGGTTTCCCATGGGAGCAAGGCACATATACAGAACACCATTGGGTCTGTTTAGCCGATTGCTCTCATAGGAAATCATTTCATGGGGGTAATGGAGTATAGGAAAAAAGGAAGAAAAAGAGAGAGGAGGGGATACGATTGGGTAAAGCAGACTTAACCTTGAATGTACTCTACGGTGCAGGAAGAATCAGCTTAAAAGGTTGTTCTTCTTGATTTTTTTGACTTAAATGAATTCCAAATCTATGTTGTCATTTAAGCCCTGAGGCCTAAGTGACTGCAGTTTAAGAATCCATGCTGCCTCTTGTCTGCACAGGGTCCTAAAGCGGTCCCCGCCACGATTCGTTACTTTGACCTGCTCAAGCCCAATCACCTGCATTCCTTTAGGGTTGCTGTTATGCATTTCAAAGTAGTGCCTAGGCACACTGTGATTCATTTGCTTATTAAGGATATTTCTCCTGTGTTCTGTTACTCTATTCTTCAATTGGCGTGTGGTCCGTCCAACATAATATTTCTGACAGGGACATATTAAAAGGTACACCACATAGCTTGTGGCACAATTGATGAACGATTCTATTTCAAAAGGTTTCTTTGAGACTGAGGCCTCAACAGTCTGTCTCTTATTGCAAACGTAATCACAAGTGAGGCATCTGGCATGGTTACATCTAAAAAAGCCCACCACTTCTGGTCCCACAGATTTTTGGTTGTGTGTGTATGTGGGTGACCACATACATTGTAGTTTTTTCCTATGTGTACTGTGAAGAGATGTCCATACGGTTGTGTAGTGCAATAAATATTTCAACCTTATGTCAGATGATGTGCTGTGGGTCAATAAAAGGTAATACCAAGCAGAACATGTGGTAACCAAAAAAAATTTACTCTTGCATTAACATCATGCAAAAATGTACACAAGCAACATTATTTACCCCCCCGCTTTGAAGGCCTTGCCCCCTTTACATTTTGTGTTTGTTTCTGAGTTTGCCGGCTTGACCGGCGTGTTGGTGAAGGGAGGGGAGTAGACAGGGGCATAGCGCTGGTGCTCTGCGATGTGGTGCTCTGCGATGTGGTGCTCTGCGATGTGGTGCTTTGTTGGGCCGCCATAATATTTCGTTCACGTAATGACCCAGATATGTCTTCAAAGAGCCTGGTATGGCTACTGTGTTGCTGGCATAGGGACTCCATCAGCGAGACCATTCTATTTTGGAATGTCGCAGAACATGATGATTTTTGAAGAGACAAAAAAGCAACTGGAGAATGTCTCTATGTGGTGCACCAAGGAAAAAGAATAAAATGTAACTTTTAATTGGATACTTGATAAAATTTAAGCGAAATAAAAGACACAATACATATAATACATATACACATACACATACATGGACATTGAAATAAAAAGGATAATTAAATCCTCACAACGTGGGACCCCCCTGTCCCATGCAAGTTTTATAATAAACTTTATTATTTATAAATGTGTTTATTATGATCTGAGGTTCAACTGGTTAATTCAGATACTACCAGTATACACGTGTTAGTGCACAGTTCTTCCTTTATGTAGGCGGTATTATTCTGGTGACAATCACCTAAATGATACTGTTACTGGTGGCTACGTTAGTTGATTTAAATTCAACATTTAATTTTGGGCAAACATAGCAAACAAATTTTGCCAATAAATTGCCCGAATTGGTTGGTGTGTATGACACCCTCAAGAATACACGTGCTGGTACACACTTCTACCTCTATATGGGCGGTGTTGCTATGGTGATAATCACCTATATTATATAGTTGCTAATAGCTGCGTTTATTGATTTAAATTCAAAGCTCAGTATACGCAAACATAGCAGGCAATATTTGCCAGTAAATTGCCCAGATTGGCTAGTGTGTATAGCAGTATTTCATGAGCACGTGGTAATAGTAGCCACAGGTAGCCACGAGTACGGCACCCAGTTTTAATATGTGGGGCCGTGAGTTTTAACAGTATATTGTGCTGCGGCGTAGTTAGCTCGCCGGGAGACAGATAGAAGCTGTGTGGACGTCACATACAGCGTGTGTCTGCCGGGCAGACTCGTAGTGCGGAAAAGCCGCTACCTATACCGCTGAGGAAAGAAAGCAGATCAAAATGCATTCAAGTGGGGTAAGGGGAGCAGGGGGAGAAGCCACGAAGTGTACAGTCGGCGTACGCTTCGCCTAGCAGCTTCGTCAGGACCCTGACGAAGCTGCTAGGCGAAGCGTACGCCGACTGTACACTTCGTGGCTTCTCCCCCTGCTCCCCTTACCCCACTTGAATGCATTTTGATCTGCTTTCTTTCCTCAGCGGTATAGGTAGCGGCTTTTCCGCACTACGAGTCTGCCCGGCAGACACACGCTGTATGTGACGTCCACACAGCTTCTATCTGTCTCCCGGCGAGCTAACTACGCCGCAGCACAATATACTGTTAAAACTCACGGCCCCACATATTAAAACTGGGTGCCGTACTCGTGGCTACCTGTGGCTACTATTACCACGTGCTCATGAAATACTGCTATACACACTAGCCAATCTGGGCAATTTACTGGCAAATATTGCCTGCTATGTTTGCGTATACTGAGCTTTGAATTTAAATCAATAAACGCAGCTATTAGCAACTATATAATATAGGTGATTATCACCATAGCAACACCGCCCATATAGAGGTAGAAGTGTGTACCAGCACGTGTATTCTTGAGGGTGTCATACACACCAACCAATTCGGGCAATTTATTGGCAAAATTTGTTTGCTATGTTTGCCCAAAATTAAATGTTGAATTTAAATCAACTAACGTAGCCACCAGTAACAGTATCATTTAGGTGATTGTCACCAGAATAATACCGCCTACATAAAGGAAGAACTGTGCACTAACACGTGTATACTGGTAGTATCTGAATTAACCAGTTGAACCTCAGATCATAATAAACACATTTATAAATAATAAAGTTTATTATAAAACTTGCATGGGACAGGGGGGGTCCCACGTTGTGAGGATTTAATTATCCTTTTTATTTCAATGTCCATGTATGTGTATGTGTATATGTATTATATGTATTGTGTCTTTTATTTCGCTTAAATTTTATCAAGTATCCAATTAAAAGTTACATTTTATTCTTTTTCCTTGGTGCACCACATAGAGACATTCTCCAGTTGCTTTTTTGTCTCTTCAAAAATCATCATGTTCTGCTTTAACCAATTAATGTCCAGTGGTAGCACACCCTTTTGGTAATGGTATATGTTCTAAATAAATATCCAATGCAAGGGGCCATCTAAGAATTCACCAAAGATTTATGACCTGTGCGATTAACACCCCCCTTTTTCTGTGTTATTTTGGAATGTCATCTGTTCGACCCGCATTGCCGTCACACACTTTAACAGGGTGCGATTGTCTTTATGCAGAAGTGCTTGTGTTCTGGCAATGCGTCCGGTTTCCAAATGTAACCTCTCTAGATGTGCTGCTTGCACCTTAAAGGTTGCCTCACATCGGGCTTGGTGGGCAGCCCAATTGTTGAAAAAATCTGCAGCAGGACCACCAGCTTGCGGTTCGGGGCTGAAAGTCAGCTGGGGGCTATGTGGCATTCGCCTGGGTGGGGGAGATGGGGTGTTTTCACGCAATGGCCACATTTGTTCCGCCTCTTCTCTTGATGCACTCACATCAGGCTCGTCAGCACCTACAAAAATGGATGCATATATCATTACTATTAGTCCATTTGCATTTTCTAGTCTAACACTAGCAAGACCACTTTCCAATACATCAATTATGTAAGGCAACTTAGGTGTGTGCTCAAATCTTCACTCATAATTAAGCCTATGATGTAAAGTATATCACCTGCGACCATATTGCCAGCCATTTCAGACCCTATTGCCCCCGTGTGTACACAGCATTACCGTTGCAGTATGCCTATTATTCTGTTATGCTGGTAGTTCAAATTTTACAACAACATGGCTAAAAGCATGTGCAGTGCAGCTGGGCCAGATGTAACATGTGCAGAGACAGATAAATTTGCCTGGGGTATGTGGAAGCAGAAATCTCAAGTGCTGTGTTCTTTAAAATAAGCACATTATTTAGGCTGCACTGGAGTTTTAAAACATAGAAATGTGATCAACTTGCTATCCATGTTACATCTGCCCCACCGGCGCTGCACATGGGTTATCCAATTTGGATTGGGACATTTTGGTTTGCTGTGAGCAGAATATACATGTATGTCCACTTATAAGGCTGCCGCAGCAAAAGAGCACATGAAGCACTCACAGTGTATGTGATTGAAGCTGTGATTTCAAAACCAATAACAGTGATGCACAGCATTAATACACATTCAATTAGCAGGTCACATGTTACTGAAAAACTACAGGTAGTGGGTATAATGTTGACAACACTGTATGGCTAATGGCTAAAACCACGATGAAAAGCAGTAACCTTCTGGACTTTCACACTAATGAATAAATGATGTAATCTGCTGCACTGATGAGCTGGCCAAACAAGGGTGTGTCAAATTAGGTGATAACAACCAGTAATTAGTAGTGAAGGCCATGAGCTAGGGTTAACACCTTTCCCCTTTAATTCAGGACACATATTAATTACACAGGTTCTGTGGCTGGGTGACTTCAAGACTCCATTTCACCTGGTTTTAAACTTCCACAGAACCTGTGTAATTAATATGTGTCCGGAATTAAAGGGGAAAGGTGTTAACCCTATGCCATGAGCAGAGATTATGTTATTTTCAGCAAAGTGTTATAAGTTCTGTACACACTTACAGATGGTATGTTTGATGTAAGTGCTGTTCAATAAAAACTTCAACATTGATGTTGCGTACACACGGGTGCAATTATGTATGAAATTGCTGGCAAAATGTTCGGCCAGCAACCTGATTGCCAGTGTTTTCATGTGCAGCTGCTGATAGATGCCTGGGAGTGTGCTCCCGCGGCCAGCCGTTCATGGTCGCTGGTCAGAGGAGCATGCTCCTGCGACCAGCACCTTCCCCCAACGATCGCTGGGCAGGAGGTCAGCACCCGATAAATCAGTGCTGTTCTCCCATGCCCTGCCACGCTGCTCCCTCCCTCCTCCCATCACCTGTGCTGAAGTAGGGAGATCATTAGTTTTGGACTGGGACACACTTTTAAACATACATGAGATGGGAGTGCAGGAATTAAGCATTGTGTTTCTCCTGGAGCTGGTCATGTGATGTGGTATGTGCACCATTATATATTGTTACCTTGGTGGGAGTACTCTTGTTGAGTGCATTGGCGTTGTGGGGTGAGGACAGGTGGCCGTATTATCATTGGTCCAAGCATAGGGGACGAGTCTGGCTCACATGCAGTTGCTACATTGGCAAAAAACATAGCAAAACATCAATCATCCCAAAATACCGGTGTTACCACATGTCATTTGGTTGTACAAAAATCTGTTTCTTAATGTACCTGTATTTAGACCACCATCAGTGTCCTGAGGGGCCACCGACACCGTTGACGTTGCGGATGTGTTGGTGAAATGGCCACGACCAGCAGCAGGCCCTGATACTGTGCATAATTAATAGCAATTGTCATACATGTGTTTTACAAAAATAAAACAACACATATATATCTATATATATATATATACACACACACACACACACACACACATACACATACATACATACATACATACATATACACACACACACACACATACACACAGGTTGAGTATCCCGTACCCAAAATGCTGGGGACAAGGAGAATTTTGGATAATGGATTATTCCGTCTTTCGGAATTGTTTAATTTGTCAATAATCTATTTTGAAGTATCTTGCATGTATGCTGTATAAACACATACAATACACACAAATAAATTGTAATACCACAGAAAATACACGCAAATAGATTTTATTTGTTCAAAATAAAAGGTTACAAAACATGATTCACTATTTGTGTACTATCTCAGATATTGAATTTGAATGGCAAGCAATCATTGTCTTGCACATATACAGTGCTAGTTACATATCATTCCCTCAGTAGTGCTGTTACAAATGTCCCCAGTGAGTTGTAAGCCAAAAAAAATTGTGGGAATCACTTTCAGGAATGATTGGTTTTCGGAATAAGCCGGATAACGGATACTCGGATACGGGATACTCAACCTGTATATATATATATATATATATATATATATATATATATATATAGATAAGATCAGTGGTCGAAGTGGAAATTTTGAAGTGGGGGTATGGAAAAGTAAAGAGTGAATATAGTGCGCACCTTCGGACACCCCCCTGTCCATCAACGTCCCCTGCCAGACTGCCCCGTTGTACAGGGGTATTACAAAAGCACAATATGTGCTGCTGAGTGATCAGAGAGCATCCTGAGGGGGAAAAAAAACTTTTTTTTTTATCTTCAGATTAAAGTGGGGGTATGCCATACCCCCGTATACCGCCCCACTTCGACCACTGGATAAGATACAAAAATACACAAACATATATACACTTTCATCCAACCACACTCAAGAGGACAACAATTTACCTATGTCCACATCAAAGAAATCCCCATGTGTCACATCAAAGGCAGGGGATGAGGATGTGGTGTGAGTCCTTGAGGTGGCAGAACGGGATGCTGTATGTAGAATCAAAGACAAACATAAGTTGTGAGAGAGAGAGAGAGAAACAGAGAGAGAGACAGATACAGGGCGGGATGTACTAACCTTTGCCGCGGCGGAGTTTGCCATTTTCCGCCGCGGCTTCTTGTTCGCGTATGTAAGAATAAAGTTTTGTTTAAAAAAACTCGCATCTTTCTCGTCGCGGGAAATAGCGCGAGAATTGATGCTCGTCACGTCACTCCCATATAAAAGAGTGCACAGATCGCGGGCTCTTATGTAACAAGAGCATCCGTGAGGGGGCAAGTTAACAGTGATTTTCGCCACCCCAGACTGGCGATAGACTGTGTAGTCTTGAAACTTAAAGTATATTCCCTAGTTGGTGTTGTGTGAGTGTTTTATATATATCTATATATATATATATATATATATATATATATATATATATATTGATATATATACATATATATACATATATATAAATATATATTAATATATATATATAGGGAGAGATATGTAGACATAAATATATATCTATATATAATAGATATATATATATAGAGACATATTTATATATGTATATGTGTGTCTATATATATATATATATATATTTATATATATATATATATGTATCTATCTATATATATATATATATATATATATATATATACACATATAGATATTCCCAGCGTGTGTGCCACACTTGACAGTGAAGTAACTTTGGAGTGCGGCACACATGCTGGGAATATACATTGCACAAGTGCGGGCAACCACATAGATAGATATATATATATATATATATATATATATATATATGTATATATTTTTTTTTAATTACAATAGTTTTGAGGATGTATGTATATATATATATATATATGCATATATATATATATATATATATATATATGAAGTGGGTTAGCGGCTCAATCCAGATGGCTGGGGTGCAGAGATCGGTTAGGCTGCTGCCTTCCTGTGTGTACCTGGTGAAAGGTCTGCATATGTAGCGGGTGTGGGGGGCGGCGGCACTCGGCGGTAAAGAATAGTGACTCATATATGGATCATATGGCTTTTATTATCAAGGTACCTACTCACTTTTGCCTTGATAAAAAAGTCCAATGTGGCTTTTGAATGTTGGCTCACCTACCCTGTTGTTGAGTCACTATTCTTTACCGCCGAGTGCCGCCGCCCCCCACACCCGCTACATATATATATATATATATATATATAAATACACACACTGAGCAAATTAGCAGCACTCAGCAGTCTTCTGTAAAGCGTTACGGTGCCCATACATTAGCCGACTTGTCTGAACAGACAAGTCGGACCTAATGTATGGGAGCTTCACTCCTGCAGCTCCCAGGGAGATTTGGCTCCATCGGATCTGGCCAAAATCGGACCAAAATCGTCTCGTGTATGGGCGCCCTTACAATTCCTTTATTAACACTTTCCAGAGGACTCCTGAGTGCCGCTAATTTCCCCAGCATATTGGCCACAGACAGGCCCTTGGAGGGCACCTGGAGCAGGTTAATAGCATTTACACTGCGAGTGGTGGATAACATATGGAGATATATACATATTTACATCTATAATTATCTTTTATAAAATCTGAGGGCGGGATGTATTTATATACATCGCCACTTTTCGCAGCTGAAGCACCGCGATACCAGTGCATATGAACAAACATATGTTGCTGGCATTGCGGTGCCGTGACATAGCCCCCCTGTGATACCAGTACTCTGGTGTGTTAAGGGGGGGGGGGGGCCTCCATCATCTACCAATGGGTTGGATGCATTAATATAAATTGCTGCCATTTATACCGCAAAATCCGCAATGCCAGAGCACATGTACACTGTGGGTCGCAATTATCATGGATTGTATTTACAATGTGATCTGGGCAGAATATTTTCGGCCAGGATCGCATTGTAAAATGCGATGATATCCCTGTGATGTATCATCCCGGGGACTGCAGTGAAAGGGCTCCAAAAGGAGCCCGTCCCTGCGATACCCTACCCGGAAGGCAAAGGGGTCTGAACATGCGCGCTTATGCGCTGACCCCCTCCTTTCGCACTGCCCAACAGGGCATTGCAATATGTAGCCATAGGCCACAATGGGCTATCGGCATATCAGAATGGTGATAGCCTAGGGGTGTGAAGCTGGACTGCCCAATGTTGATACATCGGGCAGCTTTGCATCCCCCATAGAAACCTATGGGGGATGCGTTCTGGCGGCGCTGCAGGGGGATAGCTGCAGGGATCGGAGATCTCTGCTGCTGTCCCCCTTTGATACATTACAGGGATACTTATTATTTGCGACTAAACCCCGAAAACGCATGATTTTGGGGATTTTGCCGCAAATAATGTTTTAAAAATGGGCCCCTAAACTTTTAGGGCTATTTCACACAGTCAGGCTCCTGCTAGATGTTGAAATCCCGGATGAGCAAAAGCCATGCCGTACTTATTAATTGTCAATGAACACTAATGTGTCCATTCACATGGGATGGCCACGGCCCAGCTGTCCGGTTGCAGCAAGATCCCACCAATTGAGGGGACGGCTGCCGGGCAGTGGCTAACCCCTCCATTGTAAACTGCTCAGTCTGGCACGTCCTCATGCCTGTCCAAGATTTCACCATCCGGCAGGAGTCTGTCTGCTTGGAATAAACCCTATTCTGGTTTTGGTGGGGTGGGTTGTCATCTTCTTGCCGCTGGTGTCTCCCCTTTCGGCGGAGTCAGCAAACCAGGTTGTGCCCTGCGCCTCCTCCCTCCATCTGCAGCCTTGAAGGATGTCTAGCTACTTCACTAGGTGAAGGAAGGGCTTACCTTCCAAGGGTCCTGGGGGACCTGCAAAAAGGTAAGTCCGAGGGAGGGGGAGAAGGTGTGGTTAGGCAAGGCGACGTGATTGCGGTGGGTGGTGATAGATTCCTTTGGGCTTCTATTTTTGCTTGCTTCCGCTGCCCGTGCGCCCCCCTCCCTTTAGTCCTCCATCAATGCTTCACTGTCTGTCAACAGGTGTCACAGCTTTGAGGTCATCTACTTGCAGGGTGGCGGAGGAGACGCAGGGAGACGCCGAAATCTTGCAGAAAAGGAAGGACAACACTGCAAACCAAATAACAGGGGTCTCCTTCAGCGCACCACATCGTCAGTTGCATATTTTAGTTTATTAGTGGAAGCTTTGTCAAGACGTGGAGGTGAATGGTAGCTATGTTTATTATTTCTTACTGCAATATATTTATATATAATATAGTCAATACCACAAAAAATATTTAGTCAATGTTGTTGGATAGTAGGTCTATTAAGCAGTGGAAGCATTTCGCCTTTGTCTTAGTTAGTGGCTTTGCGTCAGAGATGATGGAAATAAGGCCATTGGATTCTATATGGATCCGTAAACTGTATAGGATATCTCCAACTATGTTGCAGGGTATATTTTGTTACATTTGCAAATGTACTTAAACTGGGGTTTTACCATTTTCAGTTTATTACATCTTGCTCTTGGCATTTAGATATTAGAAAAATATCAAATGTGTATTTTTTTATTTTAAAATGAAAATATTTTTCAACCAATATTTGCAGCTAAATGTGAATTTATAGTATATATCTCTTTAAATAACAAATAAATTTACAAGGGCTCAATAAACACATGTGGCATTATTGAACACAATTCAAATTTAATTTCTGGTAATGTTTGGCTGAGAAAGGGAGCGCTCTCAAACTTGCAACGACCTTGCCATTCATTGGCTGGGTGCGCTCTCTCCTGCAGCCAATCAGTGGCCGGACCTGGATTTGGATTGTGTTGTACAATTGTGTTGTAGACTTTTGCAATACTTATCGAGTTGCAGTGACCCTGCACTCGAGTCTGAACTTGGGTGGTTGTCCATGTAGCAGGTCAAAACAGCCGACTCAGAAGTCAATTGTGGGTCATCACATCGGAACTGCGGACACCCATTTACTATGCGTTTTTTGGAGAAATTTTGCACAGAAACTGTGGATTTGTCCAAAATTGGACCAAAAGTGCATATTGTGAAGTGCACCTTCGGGGAAGGTGTATTACCTTTCAAGGTCAATGCATTCCATTCAGGATGATAAAGAAGACAGATCGATGGGCCATTGATGGGTTTTGATAAAGGCGTGATGATTTATGTCTCATATGCAGTAGCTGATTTTGGCCCTATTTGAGAAAATTTGGAAGAATCAACTCATAATAGGTTAAAAATCGACTAGTGTATGGGCGCCCTCACATTGGATCCTCGGTCCCATGCTCATCATATCTTTGTAGGGTAGTCAGACCTGTTGCACATCCAACATCATAACTTTGAAAGGCATTGCAGAGTCCATGTGGCACCTTAAAAAATATTATGTTCAGCGGCTTAAGGGCCTTATTCGAGTTCACTCTTTCAGACAAAATCCTTCTTAGATGGACAAAACCATGTGCACTGCAGGGGAGCAGATGTAACTTGTGCAGATCTAATTAGATTTGGGTGGGGTTTTACTTCAAAGTGAGATCTATATTGCAGTGTTAAAATAAAGCAGCCAGTATTTACCCTGCAAAGAATCACCAAAAAATCACCAAATCTATTTATATCTGCACAGGTTAAATCTGCCCCCCTGCAGTGCACATGGTTTTGTCCATCTAAGAAGGATTTTGTCTGAAAGAGTGAGCTAGAATAAGGCCCTATGTGTTTAAAACAATTAAAATCATAGCCTGGCTGCTGGTTGGTTGAGGGAGAGGGTGCTCCCAGTTAATCAGCAGCAAGGTTGCTGTTTGGTTGAGAATGCTCACTTTCCTAGCCAATTAGCGAATGACATTTCTATTTATTTGTGTTGAACATTGCTGCCGCTGTCCATCACAGTGTTTCTGGAGAACCTCGTACCATGCACCCCAGAGAACATAGGCAAGACCACGCACCAGCTGCAGCACCCCAGGATTTAACATGGGCTGATTAGGTTGAGATTTTTCCCATGAAAAAACTTGTTTATTAATTGCCACATCTCCATGGGAGCAGCTGGGGTAGCTCTCATACATTATCTAACTTTTTGGAAAAGTCAACTCCAACCTAATGTATATGAGCCTTTTTGAAAGGAAGTTCTATTACAACAATGGGCTACTGTATGGTAAAATGTATTGATAACATGTAATGGGCGAGAAAAATCAAGCTTATAATACTCCTACAATTTCTTTCTTTTTCGGTTGTCATTACAGAAAAAGCAACTTTGATGGGGATGTGGTGTTGATGTATGTGGGAATTTCAATTCAATCTACTCAATTACTTTTTATCTAAGTTTTCCTTAAATTTTTAGTTATCTAAGATCATATTTGATTAAGGTAATTTATTATGGTGTTTTTACATGCATGTCATTTCTATCATATAGATGGATTTTACATTGAAAATCCTGCATCTTGTTTTAAGAATACTTATGGCTAGGAATCAGACAAAAATAATTAAACGGAATTTAAAAAAAAGAAATAACCCAAGGTATCTAAAGCGACGTCAAAGAATATTCAAACAAAGAAGTACTCTACTTGGAAGACGTGAATCGTCAATAATGAAATTTTATCGATTGCCAAGTGTAGCCATTCTAGAATTGTACAATAAAATACGGAAAGACATAGACCCAAAAACCAAAAGAAGCTTTGCAATTACCGGTTTATCCAAATTACTCGCAACTCTACATTTTTTAGCCACTGGATCGATACAAAGTACAGTTTCAGAAGTTGGAGGTATTAGCCAGTCAACATTTAGTCGCTTTTTTGACAAAGTTCTATCTGCTATCCTAAAGCACACATCTGATTATATCTCTTTCCCTAACACTGCTGAAGGTTGGATTAATCTTAAGCAAGGATTCTACAAAATAGCCAAGTTTCCTAACGTTGTAGGTGCATTAGATTGCACACACATTCAGTTTTGTCCATCTCATGATTTAGAAGAGGCGTCTAGGAATAGAAAAAATTTTCATTCGATGAATTTTCAAGCAGTATGCGATTCTAGTACCAAATTTTTAAATGTATACGCTGCATTCCCAGGATCAGCACACGACTCTCATATTTTAAAAAATTCAAATTTGTTTTTAAAATTTGAAAATGAGGATTTTCCTGATGGATGGCTACTTGGTGAGTTTACAGTTCTCTGAAATTATATATTTAATTGATGTCTGATTTTGAGTTTGTAAATTTTTAAATAAGATAAAATTGTCCAACAAGTTGACCTGTGACTTAAAAAAATTAAAATTTAAATATTTGAGATTGACTACCATAAATGAAAACTTTATAAAAATATATCTACATTACTTTTAAAAAAAATTGTAAATTTCACATAGATTTTTTTTTCTTAAAATAATTTTTAAATGAAATATTTAAGAAATAGTAGTAATCCTATTGGGCTTATTTACAAATATATACAAAACAATTATAATTTGATGCAATATGATTATTACCACCCCCTGGCCAACACATCTAATCATGGTATATATTGTTAGATCCATGAACAATATTATAATATATTTTGCGTTATGAAAGGTAAGAGGCCTCTATATGATGTCATCATCTACATATGGGCATACCCTACGTTACTATTTCATTTTTGATGATTTTGGTTATTACTTTAAATAATCTGGTACTGGTGTCCTAGAACGGCTGCAATCGCGGGAATGTTGCATAAATTATTTTATAGTATGTGACTGACCGATTTTCTGTATTTTACAAGGTTTTTTGTGGGTGTTTTTAAAAAAAAAAAAAATTGCCAGAATTGCGGGAGTCGCGTCCGTTAATAACGGCCTGCAATCGTGCGAGTTCGCCGATTCCTGCGTTTTTCTAATAGGAAACAATGGGTTTTTAACTTTATTTATTCAAACTATGACTGCAATATGTCAAATTATTCGCCTGTACCCCCCACATAAGGATAAATGTCCCACCTGTCCCCCCCATGTCTCCCTTCAGTGTCAACGCCACCCCCATTATCCACGTGGACCAGAAGCGTAGGAGCATAGCAAGCCCACGAGGGACGCCAGTACACTTCTTACGAATAATTTCATGAGGCCACTATCCACGTTGGCATGGAGTTGAGAATATAAAATCTGGCGAGCGCAGCGAGGCACAAAAGGTAGTTGAGCATAGCGATCCCCGCAAGGGGAGACAGACACATGTGAAGCCTGCAAGGGGACGCGCATACCTGTGAAGGTGTCCGCGTGCGCTCGCCACGCTTCAGGCTCAGTGGGTCGCTGCGCTCGCCACACTTTATATTCTCAACTTCACGCCAACGTGGATAGTGGCCTCATGAAATTATTTGTAGAACACGTACCGCCGCCTCTCGCAGGCTCTCAGCGCTCGTACGCTCCGGTAACACGTGGATACTGGGGGTGGCGTTGACAATGAAGGGGGACAGGGGAGACATTTATTATTTTTGGTGGGGTACATGCGATTATTTTGACATATTACATACATACATTGATAAAACAAAGTTACAAACCCATTGTTTCCTATGGGTCGCAACCAATGTTACATGCGCTCCCATTAATTCCTATGGAGATATCGCTGCTTGCGACCAGACCAATATATCCTTTGAAATGAATGGGAACTCATTTAACATAGATTCCAATGGGGGAATCGCTGGGTTGCTGCGGCAATTTCGAACGCGTTTCGGCCCATTAGTTATGGGCCAGACGCGACCAACTTCATTTTTAGCACACGACGGCACAAGATTTTATTTGTAGCCGCCGTTTTAGGAAAAATGTACCAATAGACTTATTAATCTCATGAATTAATGTACTACTGTAACAGAGTAATTATAGTATCTCAAGTTGTTTTGTATTGCAAATTAAGAGTGGAAATTTTCTAATATTTACATTTGACAGGTGATTCCGGATACGGTTGCCGTCCTTGGTTACTTACCCCTGTTTCACACCCTAAAGGGATAGCGGGAAAAAAATACAACAAATCACATGCATTAACACGAGGAGTTATTGAACGGGCTTTTGGAATTTTAAAAAGTAGATTCCGTTGTTTATCGAAAAATGGCGGTTCTCTAATGTATTCAGCTGACAAAATTTGCCGAATGTTTACTGTGTGCTGCATTTTACACAATATCTGCTTGAAATTTAATGTAAATGTCAAAGAGTGGAAATTACAACCAGAGGATGATTGCTCCTTTAGGCCTACTGTAAATAAACTTGTAACAGCAAAGGGCAAAGTTATTCGTTCAAAGCTGATTTCTGACATATTTAACTAAATGTTACAAAATTTTCAAAAACTATATGTTATATGTTGCAAATTTCAACCTCCACTTACCATTGTTTAATCTGTTGTGAAACTATAAATAAATAATTCAATACAAATAAAACCAAAATTCCAACATTTATTCAATTTTTATTGAATATTTAACATTTACTAATATTTAGTTTTATTTGAAGTTTTCTCACTGTATTAATAATCAACATACATTTTTAAAAAATATGGTACTTTTACAATATCACAGCTTCCACGATATTGATTGGATACAAAAAGCATGTGGTCGCATCACATGCAATCACATTGGATGTGATTTCTCACTTAAATGCAAGTGAATAATAATAAATGCTATCTAATGCCATTTTTCATTGAGAGTCACCCCCACTATTAACGACAAAGCAAAGCGTGGCGACCACAGCCAGGCCACGATGGGCCATGTTACATGTCATACGACCTTTAAATGCCCCCACTATCGACGTCAGCGTGGAGTTGAGAATATAATGTGAGGCGAGCGCAGTGAGATATCGCGCCAAAAGCGTGAGGATACCTGTACAGATAACCGCGTAGCCTTGCGGGCTTCACAGGTGTCCTCAACAACTCTCGCTACGCTCGCAACACTGTGGGCCTAGAAAACTGCGTGTGCTCGCCACGTTTGGATCTCGGTGCCTCACTGTGTTGGCCAAACTATATTATCAACTTCACGTCAATATTGATAGTGGGGGTAAGAATTGGTCGTACGACGCGTACCGCAGTGGTCGCAATGCTTCGGATTGTTGTTGAAAATGTGGGTGGCATCCTATGAAATATGACATTTGGTGGCATTCAAACATGACTACATGCATTTGGATGCTTTACTGTGCAAAATCACATCCAATCGCATGTAACCAAATGCATGTTATTGAATGTGATTTTCTCAAAGACATGACTAACAAATAGCCAAATCTCATCCCAACACATGTCATCTCATGCCAGTAAAAAAGGAATGGGATGGCATGCGATGGGAGCCGTGATCAACAAGATGTACCAAAAATATTAATACATTTTAACATCAATGTAATGTGAAAATATACCTAACAAACATATAAACATCTGCAGTTTCAATAAAGAAGCACTTCTTGAAACTTCTTAAAAATATAACTGTCATCAGCTTTGTATGCAATATATTTGACCTCAATATATGTGTACAAATCTATTCATAAAAAAAATGATACTTAAAAAAACAAAAAAAATGAAATAATGAGAATAACCAGTACAAGTTTGAAGGTAAGGCTTACACAACTGTACTTACAATATAGTTACTGAACACGCTAAACTCGAATTTTAGCTATGCATGCAATAGTCCATTGCATATGTATTTAAAGCAATTCTCTTTTAAAAACTTGGAAAAGCACTGTATGGCAATTTTTTTGGAAACGAAGTACTTCTCATATACAAACATATATTATTTGTATCGGTAGGCAACAATATTACATTACATATTTAAAGAAAACATTTTTTCCATTAAAAAATGTAATGTACATCATCACCAACCTAATACTTCTATAAGAATTATGACAATTACATTTTGTCTGCTTTATATGCTAGTGTTCATTCTAGTATCCGCCATAATTTAAGACCCCTGCAGTTCCTCCTCCCTGCCTGGGGTGTCACTGTCTGCTGTGGTGTTTCTAGCACAGGTCTAAGGTTGCATATCCGTGCTGATAAACAGCCCCCACTGCTAGAGGCACTACAGCAGATAGCGACTCCCCAGGCAGGGAGGAGGAACTGCTTTGGTTTTCAAATATAGCGGGTGCTAGAATGAACACTATATGCAAGTCCATGCATAACAGAAAAAAAGGGTACAAAGTGGTAAAATCCAATAGTTACTACGCGTGCACGGTTTTGGTGAAACGTTGATAGGGGAGGTGGTACATTAAGAAGTTGGATTTAACAATTTTAACGAATATTGCAGCCTATATACGACCCTTTGCTATATATATAATATTTGAAAAATTATTATTGAAAACATCGCAAAACATGACATTTTCAATGGTATTTAACATTACAATGCGTAACACTTATAAATGTCAAAATCTGAGTAAGCAATAAAATATCATATGTAACTACAAAGGGTCAGATGTATCAAGCTTTACCAAGAGATAAATGCAAGGGAAGATAAGGAGAGATAAACGCCCAGCCAATCACCTGCTACCTGTCATACCACAGGCTGTGTTTGAAAAAATTCAGCAAGGTGTTGATTGGCTGGATGTTAATTTCTCCTTATCACCTTTGTATTTATCTCTTGTTAAACCTTGATACATCTGCCGCAAAGTCACATGCATCTTTATGGGTAAAATAACTTGCACAATGCAACCTCAAAAGCAACAAATTCAATATAGACTAAATTTGAAAGAACTATTCAGCAAACATGGGGATAGGATTCAAATTATTATTTGAACTTGAAATGTCTACTTATATTTCAACGTCTTCTAACCACCTAGGCCTTTTAAATTGCCTTTTAGGACGGTTAGATGTATTATCTTTTGGCAAACTGGATTGCCCATCTTCATTATTTTTAGGAGAAGCACAAGGCTGATTCACATTAATTTGCTCATTTATGTTATCAACATGAGTTTCAAGGAGATAATCCAGCTTTTTAAATTTGTATTGCACAAGTTGCTTTTGCATGTCTTTAATTGCACGTATATTGATACAAATGTGATCAAATGTTTCAGCTAATGATTTGAATGTGGCAGAGATTTCTGTGGTGAAGTTATTAAAATCTGCACGAAATTCTTTCATCTCCTGAATTAAGCGACTTGTGTCGTTACTCTGATGTTTTAAATGAACATCCACTGCTGAATTTATAATTTCTGACATTTCAATGGAAGAATCGATGCTGGAATTTTTTGCAGATTTCTTAGTACCCTCACCTTTCCGTCCAGAAGTACACATTATAGATTCAACACTTGAGCTGTCATCATTTATTGACAATATCACATTTTGTTGATTTTCGAATGGATCATTGTTCATGGAAATGGATAATGTTTCAGATTGTTCTGAATCCTCATCGCATATTATCCGGTTTGGCTTGACTTTTCTTTTTTTCTTGTTCTCTGAAAAAATAACAAAAATGGAAATTATTTAAATAGAAAAAAAAAATAGTGATATTATTAAAAAATGTCAAAGGAAAACAGTTATACATGTATAACTTTTAAAAATACATTTTGAGATTTCAAAAAGGATTGCAAACTGCTATAAACTAAATCTTTAAATTTTTATAGACCTTCCCTATCCAGTGTACTTTTTTCCAACATAAAATAATTTACCTATTTTTCGAAGCGCAAAAAAATGAAGTAGCTGGACTCAACTCCGAAAAAATCTATACTAAAAAATTTGTATTTTTAAAAAAAAATGTTAGAGAAAAACGTGGATAAATCCCACCAAATGTAGAACGTTTCCGTACGCCACACTTTGGGCACATAGGCTCACTACCCTTGCAACAGGTTTATATCCAACTCCATGTGTTGTTGGATAGTGTGGAAATGATCAGGGTGTCCAAAATGGCACTCTAAAAATTGGGAGGGCTGATCCTTCAAAAGTACCAAATTTTTGAATTATGGATCATGTAACAGAAATCTACATTTAATATGTGGAAGCCTACAACCAATAACATATATGCTAAATAGAATTAGAAAAAAAAACAATATTTAAAAATACTTACCAAGAGGTAGTCTATTTTTGGAAGCCATGACATTACTAGACTGTGCTTGTTGTGAGTCCTCACTGTCATAGGTCAACCTTTTTACTTTTCGTTTTTTCTCTACAAAGTAATAATTAAAAAAAAAAAGTAAATTAACATAAATAATAATTTTAACATTTATGAGATAACAACAAAAGAACTAAACCATAGTTACTTATGTAGTGAATGGACTGCCGATTTCTGTGATCAGGTTCCTAAAATTTATGCACAGAATCAATGATATACACGTGATACTTATGTAACTTGCATCGTATAATAGCTAGATCAATTTGACCAATTTGGTGGACACAATTTCCAGTTAGGTATCATGGTGAAATATATCTATTAGATAAGTTTTCATAACACTAGAAATAAAACTCCTCGTTGATACTACAACTTAAGGTATTGACTCCTTTAGATTGATAAACATTATATAAGCCAATAGGCTTCTTTTGCCAGCAGGCGGCTACAATGGAATGCCAGCACCACGCCAACCACCCCTTAATTTCCAAGATGGGACTCCAGGACACCTAAAGGAAAGCCCTTCCTCCCCCTATTGATTAAGCAGGACATCCTTCCCCCTAAAGGTAGAGTCACCGAGAACAGGCTTCTAAGCTTTACCTGGCATGAAGATAGAGTCATGCATAAGGGAGACCACATGCACAACTCAGCATAGATTTTGCGGCGGCCGTCAAACTGCGCACTGCGATAACAGCCATATATGTTATTGACTATACAGTGCCATTGCGGCATTTGGGCTAAAAAGTGGTGATGTTTAATGTATTATGTATACTATAATATAATTAATATATAACATTAGTATATAATTATTGTATAATGTATTATCCATTTACAGGGCGAGATGTACTAAAGGGAAAATGCGGTAAAACCCCCGTTTTACCTCATTTTCCTATGTACTATCACCCGATCGCACCGTCACCGCAAGGCAGGGTATCGCCACCTTTGGGTGGCGATACTCTATAGAAGCCTATGGGCTTCTTTTCGCCGCCCGCCGGGTCGCCGCAACACCGCCGCCTCGCCGACCCCCCCTTTCCCTCCTCCCTTGGGCTTACCTTCTTGCAGGTCCTCTTGGACCCCGGAAGGTAAGCCCTTCCTCCCCCTAGCAACGCAGCCGGACGTCCTTCCGGCTGCAGGGGGAGGAGGAAGCGCCGGGGACAGCTTGCTTAGCTGTCACCGGCGTGAGGGATGAAGGAGCCGGCTGGGAGGTGACGGAGACCCCCCGCGCACCATATTCCAGGTATCGCGGGGGGCCTCCGTCACCGCATCGCGATGCCAGCCGCATATGTTAGTACATATGCGGCGGCATCGTTGCGGGGGGGGAGCTAAGGGCGGCGATGTATTTTAATACATCCCGCCCTAAATATCGTAGAACACTTAAATATTGATGTATATGGAAATATTTGCTCAAATGGATCTGCTGCCTTGCATATGTCAATTGTTCACAAAAAAAACAACAAATTATTATCAATGGGACCCATCACAGAAATCAAAATTACATATACAAAATAAGTAAAGCCCCACATATATATACCTATTTAAAAAAAAAAAAAAAATAAACATACTTGTCAGATTTGAAGAGCCAACCTCAGTGTCCACGCCTTGTGGAATTCCTACAACAGTTGATGGAATGATTTTCTTTTTTAATTTTTTCTCCCAATCGGCAAATTCTATATTCAATGGTCCCCCACCGCCAGTTTTTTTTTGGTGGTTATTAAGCATCGACATTTTCTTACGAACATTGACCTTGCAGTCGGAATAGCGTTTTTTGCATACAAATGCATTTCTGTTGACTTTACTCACTGCTGAAACTGATTTGGCAATTTGACGCCATGTGCTCTCGCGGCTTTCAAAAGGCACATTTAAGCCCGATGGTTTACCAAATAAAACTTTGTAATTCTTTATTACACCGTCAATTAATGCCTCATTTTCTAATATTGTAAATTTAGGTCCACGCTTGGTCTTCTTATGTGGTTTTTTGGATCCACTAACAGATGAATTATCATCTGAGTAGTTTTGAAGATTTGTATCTGACCAATTTAAATCCAAATCAGACATTGTTCCTGAAACCTGTACAAATATTACAATAAAAATTAAACATCAAACTATAATCTACATGACACATGAGATGATCACAATCAAAACTTTAAAATATTGCAAAAAATAATTACATTAAGATAAGTCAATATTAAAACAAATATTTAGAGCAGTCACCTTTTTCAAAATTTACTATTACTTTAAAACTATATACAGTTTGCAATCTGGACATGCTTTCTTAAAGGTAGTAATTTGTTAAAAATCTGTGTACCTTATCAATAACATAGGTAATAGGGAGTTGTGTGTACCTCCTAAACAAAAAATTGAACAGGATATTATCCAAATTGAAATACGACTATAAAATGGAGATTTGCAAATTATTGCATGATTTCCTCAAAGCTGAAACATTGCCAGACCTCCTAGGACTAACACAAACACATAAAGGCAAATCTCCACCTATTACGTAGAAATATGGAGGATTATTTTAAAATTATTAACGCAAATTTTTAAAACCACAATCTAAGGTAAATTTAAATTAAATGGAATTAAGTTAAAAATAGCAGCGAGTTATTCCAGATATGAAAAGTAACTTACATTACAATAAGCTCACATGCACAGCAGTAGAAACTCAAAGACTGAATTTTTTTTTTTAAATTACTGCTCCTCGAGCATTATACGTAGGGCGGAATGTATTAATATAAATTGCCAGCCTTCTACAGCCAACCGCCACAATGCCAGCGCATATGTACATGTGAGAGAAATGGGTCTCATATTACAATTTCAGACAAGTGAGAAAGACCACATTAATATTTGAGATCTACACTGGACCATAAATAGTGTATGTACAGAAAATTGTCAATTGGTAAATTGAAGGAAAATGCTGGCATACCCATCCAACCTTCTACCAATTCCTAGATATACAGTACCTAAGGATGCACATCCGCCTAATAAGTAGCCCACCTCCCTTTTTTAACTTACCTATATATGTAGGTAGCAAGATAACCGAGGATTTGAAATACACTTATATCCGCAATGAATTTTCACAGAAGTGTAGCGAAGTCTAGGGGGAAAAAATAAAGAAAAATTGGTCACACCCAACCAAATGACAAATGCATCTAACACCTAAGGCACAGGTCAGGGACCATACCCACCGGGCCACTTTGCCCAGCGTGTATGGACAGCGATGAGGTCAATGATCACTGTGGGGAAAAGCGCTCTGTGCATACACACTGAGCGGCTTGCCCCCTTCCCGGCACCGATGGTATAACCAGCAGATGAACGGCTTTCCCGGCGATGATGCAGGAGCGCGCATCCCTGCTCAAATCCGCCGGCCCAAAAACACAATTGCCGACTTTCTGCTGAAATCCGCAGACAAACCCCTGTTCTTGGCGACTTTCTCCTGAAAGTCGTCAAGTGCGTATGGCCCGTTACCAACCATGGAATATCTAACGCAACGGACACCATTAGGATAGAAATGCAAGACGCCACACAAGCATTTAACTTTTTTTATACAAAAAAAAAAAAAAACCACAACGCTAGTAGGTTTCATCTGCAATTGGCGATAATAAATTTGACTACATCCATGTTTCAAAATTTTCAATATGAAAGCACGGACAGTCCGTGCCAAAGGCGTAGGGAATCATTAGCTTGGTACGCAATCTAAACGGACATTATGCAACATATGCTGGCATACCCATCCAACCTTCTACCAATTCCTAGATATACAGTACCTAAGGATGCACATCCGCCTAATAAGTAGCCCACCGCCCTTTTTTAACTTACCTATATATGTAGGTAGCAAGATAACCGAGGATTTGAAATACACTTATATCCGCAATGAATTTTCACAGAAGTGTAGCGAAGTCTAGGGGGAAAAAATAAAGAAAAATTGGTCACACCCAACCAAATGACAAATGCATCTAACACCTAAGGCACAGGTCAGGGACCATACCCACCGGGCCACTTTGCCCAGCGTGTATGGACAGCGATGAGGTCAATGATCACTGTGGGGAAAAGCGCTCTGTGCATACACACTGAGCGGCTTGCCCCCTTCCCGGCACCGACGGTATAACCAGCAGATGAACGGCTTTCCCGGCGATGATGCAGGAGCGCGCATCCCCGCTCAAATCCGCCGGCCCAAAAACACATTTTCCACACCCTTGTAAAGCAACCGAACCACCCTTCCAGCTGTTACGAGGAAGAAAGGAAACACCAGGGACAGCATGCTTAGCTGTCCTTGGTGTGAGGGGAGATGTCGGTGGCAAAGAGGTCACGGACACCCCCCTGCACACCAGAGTACAGGTCTCCGTCACCACACCGCAATGAACATATGTGCTGCCATTGTGGAGGGTGGCCGCTGAAGGGCATCAATGTACATAAATACATCCCACCCTTACATTGAGCCTGTATAGTACTCCCTACAGCATGTCACCTGCCCAACTTCCAATATCTCCTATATGGGCTGGATGTGATATATCAGAAATGCGGTAAAAAACCATTTATCAGGGTTTCAACCACATAACTGCATGTTATAACAGCTGGCCGCAGTGGCAGCGCTCTGGAAAGAATCACCAGCAGAGGCTGGAGAAACCCTATAGAAGCATATGCGCTGTATGAGGGATCCATCACAGATCACTTTCAGCATTCCCTGCAACCAGCACCGGGAGTCTGCACATGGCACTGCATCACAAGGGGCAGCTCTTAACGCAAGAGCTGTCCCTTGCGTTAATATCCTATATATTGTAAGCTTGCGAGCATGGCCCTCCTACCTTTTGACTCTCTGTAAAAACCCCTTATTTTTTTTTTTAAACAATGTGTCCTTTGTAAAGGGCAAAGGAATATGCTGCGCTATATACAAAACTTTTAATAAATAAATGGTACTTGTTTCCTAGCACGGCCACAATCTTAAGTAATCGTGTCCCTTAATAAAGGGACACGATTACCCCGATGGACCCAATTTCTTTTGAAATCAGGTCCATTTTGCCGGCTAGGGGAAAAAAAAATCGGGGGCATCGCGTCGGTCGGGACCATTAAGATTGGTCCCGACGCGACCGACGCGATGCCCCCGATATTTCCATTGACTTCAATGTAAAAAAAATTTGTAACATTAAAATCTTGTCGGGAAGGGTAAAATATCGGGGGCATCGTGTCGGTCGGGACCATTAACATTGGTCCCGACGCGATGCGACGCGATGCACCCAATTTTTACATAGGATTCAATGTTAAAAAAAATTTAACATTGAAATAGTGTAAAAATGTCAAATAATGTGAAATGGGTCAATATGACCCATTTCACATTATAAATGTCCCCGTCGTCGCCCCACGATAGACGCGAACCCGAAGCGTGGCGAGCGCAGCGTGCCCGCGAGGGGCGGTGGTACGCGTCCTCCGACCTTTTCATGCCCTACTATCCACTACGGCGTGGAGTGAGAATAGAATAGTGTGGCGAGCGCAGCGAGCCACCGAGCCCGAAGCGTGGCGAGCGCAGCGAGCCCCGCGAGGGGACGCGGATACCTTCACAGTTATACGCGTCCCCTTGCGGGCTTCACAGGTGTCCGTGGCGACGTGGACACCTGGGAAGCCCGCGAAGGGACGCGTTTACCTGTGAAGGTATCCGCTGCGCTCGCCACGCTAATAGAATAGACAAGAGAAATCCAGTGGATTGAGAGACGCCAGGGAAAGAGACAGCCAAGGAAGCTGGTTGTGGGGTAGGGGTCAGAGAGAGAGGGGTCAGCAATGGGAACTGATAGCCCCAGCAGTAAAATAGCTAGTGGTCATAAAGATACTTAACATAGAGGCAGCCTGGCACAGTCAGAGACCTAGGTCACAAGTGCTGGCATAGGCAGGCTAAGGGGAGAGAGCCTGAGACAGATAGGGGAAGACTGGCACAGACAGGAAAAGAAGTGACTGATATGGGCAGGGAGGGGATAAACCACTGTCAGGATGAGCAGAGAGTGACAGCCAGTGGCAGGGGAAGGATTAGCTTGGCAGAGAGGATGGCACAGGGGCTGGCAGAGTGAGTAGAAAGTGACTGACATAGCAAGGAAAGGCCAAATAAGATGGCACTGGCAGGATGAATAGAGAGTGAAAGTTACAGACAGGAGAAGAGTGATCCTGGCACAGAAGGCAGGATGGCACAGAGGATGACCCGGGGACTGTAATCATCTGTATGAGTATGAGCATAGAGTGCCAGTCCCGGGCAGCCTGAATGCTGTACAAAGAAATGTGCAAAACACTTACATTATACACCTTTCTACTGTCCACACACTGCTTACTGCGCCATTTCTGCATGCATAAAATGGCGCCTGCAGCTCCAATCCACTGAGCATGTGCAAGCCCATCATAACACTACACTACATTTCCCATGACTCTATTCTCGCGCATGCGCAGATTGAATCTCTCGAACTTCAATCTCGCGCATGCGCAGTACGAACCACGCTACAGCATCGCGCTGTCAGCTCCGGCCGCCCTGCCACTAAACATTAATACATTTGCGGAAAGGGTCCGCAACGCAGGTAGAACAGCGCAGCGGTAAAACGCCGTTCAAACGGCGAAACTTGATACATCCCGCCCACAGAGAGGAGGATGGCTCTGTCAGAACACACACCTGTCTCCTCAACAACAAATAGATCCCCCTGGGCAGGATCAGCAGGAGTAGCCACTGAACGGCTCGGAATGCTTGCGGTGACAGACCGCAATGAAGCACGGGATGCTGTATGGAAAATTAAAGACAAACATAAGTTGTGAGAGAGAGAGAGACAGAGAGAGAGACAGATACAGAGAGGAGGATGGCTCTGTCAGAACACACACCTGTCTCCTCAACAACAAATAGATCCCCCTGGGCAGGATCAGCAGGAGTAGCCACTGAACGGCTCGGAGTTCTTGCGGTGCCAGACCGCGATGAAGCACGGGATGCTGTAGGGAGAATAAAAGACAAACATAAGTTGAGTGAGAGAGAGAGAGAGACAGATACAGAGAGAGACAGAGAGAGAGACAGAGAGACATAGACAGAGAGACAGATACAGAGAGGAGGATGGCTCTGTCAGAACACACACCTGTCTCCCCCACACCTAATAGTTCCCCCTGGGCAGGATCAGCAATGGAACGGCTCTGAGTCCTTGCGGTGCCAGACCGCGATGAAGCACGGGATGCTGTAGGGAGAATAAAAGACAAACATAAGTTGAGAGAGAGAGAGAGAGAGAGAGACAGATACAGAGAGAGACAGAGAGAGAGACAGAGAGACATAGACAGAGAGACAGATACAGAGAGGAGGATGGCTCTGTCAGAACACACACCTGTCTCCCCCACACCTAATAGTTCCCCCTGGGCAGGATCAGCAATGAAAAGGCTCTGAGTCCTTGCGGTGCCAGACCGCGATGAAGCACGGGATGCTGTAGGGAGAATAAAAGACAAACATAAGTTGAGTGAGAGAGAGAGAGAGAGAGAGAGAGACAGATACAGAGAGAGACAGAGAGAGAGACAGAGAGACATAGACAGAGAGACAGATACAGAGAGGAGGATGGCTCTGTCAGAACACACACCTGTCTCCCCCACACCTAATAGTTCCCCCTGGGCAGGATCAGCAATGGAACGGCTCTGAGTCCTTGCGGTGCCAGACCGCGATGAAGCACGGGATGCTGTAGGGAGAATAAAAGACAAACATAAGTTGAGTGAGAGAGAGAGAGAGAGAGAGACAGATACAGAGAGAGACAGAGAGAGAGACAGAGAGACATAGACAGAGAGACAGATACAGAGAGGAGGATGGCTCTGTCAGAACACACACCTGTCTCCCCCACACCTAATAGTTCCCCCTGGGCAGGATCAGCAATGGAACGGCTCTGAGTCCTTGCGGTGCCAGACCGCGATAAAGCACGGGATGCTGTAGGGAGAATAAAAGACAACCATAAGTTCACCAAGAGAGAGAGAGAGAGAGAGAGAGAGAGAGACACACAGAGAGAGACAGAGAGAGAGAGAGACACAGAGACAGAGACAGAGAGAGAGAGAGAGATAGACAGAGATGGCTCTGTCAGAACACACACCTATCTTCCCCCCACCAAATAGATCCCCCTGGGCAGGATCAGCAACTGAACGGCTCTGAGTCCTTGCGGTGCGAGACCGCGATGCAGCAGGGGATGCTGTATGGAGAAAAAAAGACAAACATAAGTTCAACACCAGAGAGAGAGCGATAACATATGTACACTTTCCAAGTGAAACAATGGAGAGCTACACAGCCAAACAAACAAATCCCGTCTCACATTTGTCAAACACAGTCTGTGACACAGTAGCTGATTGGCATGCCATTTGTGGCTTACCATGTTATATATTTGTACGCATCCATAATGTTGTGCGGGTTGAAAAAGAATGTGACAATGGCACAATTACAAAACATACCTGTGTCATCATCTGAATCACCAGAGTCATGTTGAGGCACTGAAGCTGCCAGTACTTTCAACTTTTTGGCCCGGGGACCCCTTGAACCCACAGGGGATGTGTCCCATTGCTTGGCCTTTGAGATCTTGCTGGCTCCAGAAGGAGAGGAGGACCTTCCTTTTTTTTCACGTGCAGCTGTGATGACAAATGACACAACCACAACACATCCTCATTAGCATCACAAGCAGCCACAACAATAAAAACAGAGACTACCACAAACAATAGATAAACATGACACCTACATTACAAGAGTACTCCAATAATGTTGGCACAATTGTAATGTGTATTGTAAACAATTAAAATTCTAACATGATGTTTACACATGCACAACACACATTAATGCCTCTAATTCGCAAAACAATATTAATGGATGTTGAGTCTGGAATGCAAACCGTAACATTTGTCATTGGAATAAGGTTTATGTTAAAAACACACAGGCGTTGCTATGGGATACAACAACAATAGTTAGCACAACGATTAATGCAAACACACCTACAAAACAACAAATTATAAGACAATGAGGACTACACATAAACACTGCATCTGAAAATGCAGCCACAAACATACATAACAATTGTAAACCGGTTCCATTTATATAAGAACAGTTCCAAACTACATCATAAACATGACATACATGTATGTATGTTGATTGATTTTAGCTTTGAAATAATCAAAAGCACCAATGTGGGGAAGCATTAATGATGTTAATCAGCTTCACTTTAACCAGACCTAATTAATAGATTGAGTGCAGCATGTGCACTGCAGGTGGGCCAGATGTTACAGGTGGAAATCATTAATTTGGCCACAGTTTTAGCATTTCTGTGCAGGGTTAATACTGGCTGATTAATGCTTACACAGCAATATAGATCTCACTTTGATGTACAACAACAAAATCAATTTAGCACAGCACATAAGACATCTGTCCCCATGCAAAGCATATGGTTTTGATTTTGAAACAAGCATTTTAGCTGGTTACACTAAACTACAATAACACCAAATTAATTCACACAAAAGAACATTTACATGACTGTGAGGTATTGTGGTTTGCACTGTTTGTGCAGACCTAACCTGTGCAATTGTGTTGTAATGCAAACAAGTTGTAACCTTCACATGTCAACATACTGCTTGTGTCGACCAAATGTCTAGATAAAAAAATTTGCCCCAAACAACTAAACCATGTGAGTGGTATAGCATGTGTACATTACAGTGCTAATGAACTGGGTGTGTGGCTCATTGGTGACTAAACAATGACGGTTGTGAAAAAAAAAATTGTTATGTTGCATCCTAGCTATGATAAAACTACCAATACTCACCAGCATGTCGGGCATCCGAATCAAGCACACCAGGTGGGCTGATAATCTCTTTTGGAATCAGAGTGGCCATTGCCCGCTCATAATCCTTCCAGTCAATACGGGATGGGACATTGGGCCCATATCGGCGACGATGCTTCCCCTCCTTAACCAGTTTCTCTTTGACAAGCCGACGGATGTCGTAGAAGCGTTTTTTGCAATTTGCAAAGTCACGGACAACGGTCCCATGAGCATTGACTGCTTCCACTACTTCCTTCCAGATATTTGCCTTCCGTGCTGCGGACACTGGCTGGAAAAACAGTGGGCCCTTATGCTTGATAACACTGTGCAGAAGGGCAGTGCTTTCAGCAGCTGAGAACTTGGGCATCTTCTTAGCAGCTTTCTTTTTCCCCTTCTTGGAGCCAGCAGGGGTGTCAACAGGCACTTCAGAATCCTCTTCATCCTCACCCTCACCTTCCTCAGCCACATATTCCTCATCCTCCTCCTCATCCAGCTCCTCGTCACCCACCATCACATCAGGCACCTCCTCCACCTCACCCATGGAACTTTCCCCACTCTCAGACATGAGCCCAAACTTCTACCACACAAAATAAATGAAACACAAACAACACAAAACACACTCCTACTCCTTCCCTCAAACACACACACACACACACACACACACACACACACACACACACAAACACACACAAATATCGACTTTGGAACAAAAAAGAAAAATAACAAGTGACAAACTTTTAAAAGGACAAGACAAACAATAGCACAAGACAACTTTCAGAACAATACACACTCAGAAATCACTTAGAACCAACTCACCAAAAAACACCAACCAACTCTCCACTACACCTCTCTCCTCCACACTCCAAACTACACCCACAACAAGTTTTGGCGCCTTCACGACTTATATATGGCTGGGAGAGGCCTCCCAAGTGTAAAAGGAATACACCAATCACGCTTGTGCTTTCAGTTTCGTAGTGACGCATGTGGAATAAAATACGATTTTTCGTAGAATGTTTCACGACAATTCGTGAAATATCTAGGTTTCTACCCTCGATATCCCTACGACATTCGTATTTCGTATACGAGTCTACGACAATACGAAAACATGTCTAAACCCAAATACGCATGGCTACGACATCGATAAATACGATTTTTTATACGACAACTCAAAGATAAATAACATTCCGGAACACGACTTTTTTTACAACATCACCAGTCGTACACATTCGTAGACGGTCGTAGAACAAATACGAATACGAATTGGTGTACGAATCCATTTTGGTAAATGTCCCCCTTATTGTCAAACAACTGCGTTTACTCTTTTTAAATCATAATGACAACATAAACTACCCAAATAACCCTCATCAATAGTTTACATAGCCTGGAGATTTTGACCTCATAACATGCACACAAGTTGACACAATCCTCACCTGTGATCTGTTTGCTTGTAATCAGTGTGTGTGTGTGTGTGTGTGTGTGTGTGTATAAAAGGTCAGTGAGTTTCTGGTCTCCTGAACAACCCTTGCATCTTTAATCCAGTGCTGCACTGACATGTCTGGATTCTGAGTCATGGGGAAAGCATAAGAATTGTCAAAGGATTTGCGGGAAAAGCTAACTGAACTGTATAAAACAGGAAAGGGATATAAAAAGATATCCAAGTAATTGAGAATACCAATCAGCAGTGTTCAAACTTTAATTATGAAGTGGAAAATGAGGGATTCTGGGGAAACCAAATTACTGTCAGGTAGACCCAACAAAAATTTCAGCAAGAACTGCCAGGAAAATTGTTCGGGATGCAAAGAAAAATCCACAAATAACTGAAATACAGTACTCTGAATAAAAAAGTTGTGTGGGTGTTTCCAGATGCACAATAAGGAGGCATTTGAAGAAAAATGGGCTGCATGGTCAAGTCGCCAGAAGAAAGCCATTATTACGCAAATTCCATAAAGCATTCTGCTTACAATACTCTAAACAGCACAGAGACAAGCCTCAAAACTTCTGCAATGGAGTGATAAGACCAAAATTAAACTTTTTGGCCACAACCATAAACGTTACATTTGGAGAGGAGTCAACAAGGCCAATGATGAAAGGCATGGGCGGATTTAGGTGACTTAATTTTTTTTTTAAAACCTGTAGGGACACGCAGCCCCCGGTCGATGCCTTCACTTACACACACACTGACACGAGCCTGTTGCGGAAGGCTCCCCGACGCTGCTTAGACACACTGACATGAGCTGGTGCTGCTGCAGAAGGCCTCCTCCAGCTTTCTGCAGCAGCACCAACTCATGTCAGTGTGTGTAAGCAGCGGCCGGGAGCCTTTCACAGCAGGCTCATGTCAGTGTGTGTGTGTGTATTAGAGCGACGGCCGGGAGCTGTATGTCCCTATGAGCTGTATGTCCCGCAACTGCAATTGGTCCTGCCAGCGGTAGCACTCTGTCTGTGGCCGCGAAAATTGTTAGAGGGGGAGACTGACGGGACTGACTGGGGTAGCTGGACAGCTTGGTGTGTTATGGTGGGCCGTCCCCAGGCAGCTCCTGCTCCTGCAGTAAAGCAGATGCCCAGGTTGCCCCTGGGCAACAAGCATATAAATTCCCCCTGGCAATGAGCATTTAACCCCCCTAGGCAATGAGCATTTAATATGCCATGGAAACTAGCATGTTATCCCCTGGGAACAAGCCTTCAATGCCCTGGCAACAAGCATGGTATCCCCATGGGCAACGAGCATTTAACTTCCCTGGCAATGACCATGTAATCCCACATGGCAACGAACATGAAACCCCTGGCAATGAGCATGGAATCCCTGGCAATGAACATGTAGGTAAGCAGCACTTATTCAGCATCATTTGTAATAGGCACTACGGTGTTTGGCATAATACATAATGGACATTATGGTGTGTGGCTTAACATGTAATGGGCATTATGTCGTAATTTTTTTGCGCGCAATGTCCCTGTTTGTGGTGTTTTTTGTGAATTTTGCCTTAATCCATATGGCATTATGTGAATTTTATATCATTCCATTTGGTATCATGTGTAAGGAGAAATTGTAATGGGGTCTATTATTTTGTTGCATAATGTGTAGAAGTGGTATATGGTGTGTGGTATACTACACTCAAAGACATGCCCCCGTGTGAGTGACCACACCCCCTTTGGCGCGTGCACAACTGCATCCTTCACTTTTGATGCCAAGGTGGGCCTGTGTACTTTAAATGCCAGTTTTGCAACTTTTACGTATCAAAAGGGTATTAATGTATGTCCAATGTCTGTGCATCTGTGGATCAGAAACCTATCATCAGCTCAGCGCAGATCTCACTTTGGCACTTGCCAGTTCTTGCCTGGTTGTCAAACATTATCCAATATGATTTACAGCACAGCAAAGAACAATGGAGGCATTTATGTAACTGATCAACAATTCTTACTGGAGTCATTTGTGTGCAGAGTTTGTTCTCATTGAAACATTTAATTATAGCAATGTACCATTACATTTGTTTATTTATGCACATTTTTATATGGTAAGATTGCTAATGATGCAATATTTCTCCCTGAGCACTCAGCAATTCAGTATACAACTATTTGTTATAATTTACAAGTTAATGGATGGGAACAAGATCCCCTGATTCTCTGCACAACATTGCAACACAGAGATCACGGAACTGTAACTGAATAAATTGACAAACTCATCACATCTGGAGCTTAATAAATGACAGCCCATGCAGAATAATATTACACGGTGGTCACACACAGAATATCACACAAAAGCCATTTATACACATACACCACATAGCTGCGGACTATAGTGGTCATTCTGATTTACTCAATATATAGCAACTTTGGCCCGTACCAATGGTTCGGGGACTGTGCATGTACATGGCCTTTTATGGGCATGTGCAGGTCCCCTCTAAGAACGACTTTGCTGACTTGCATAGTTGCCGACCCGTTCTCAGGGATCGGGCAGGTGGCGGGGATGGGTGTCATCCATGGGAACGCCCAGCATTTTGCAGGAGTCCCAATGAAAATGCTGGGTGTTCCCATGGCTACAACCAGAATCAGGTGGTATATCTTAGTGCACACAGTACTTGCTACTGTAACCAGTAGAATGGAAAGCAGAGCTGCCATCATCAATCCATCAGTGTCACGCTCTATGATTTTCCCTTATGATTTTCACATTTTCTGTCAGCTCTCAGCCAATGGTCTCTCTGCATTGGAGTCCTGCTGTAGCCACAGTCAATGCACATCAGTGCCGTCTTTCCCATTGGGCACGATGGGCAGTTGCCCGGGGGCCCTAGGACCTAGGGGCCCCCGGCCCAGCCCAATGGGAAAGATGGTGGCCGGGGTCCGGGAATCCGCTCACCCTCGCTGGGGGATCCGGGCAGGGGGATCAGGGCGGTGGCGGCAGAGGCGTAGCGAGGGCGGTGCCGGTGGAGCACCAGCTCCGGGCGATGGAAGCTATCCTGGCGCCGGAGCCGTCCCAGCACCGCCAGCTCGCCCGCTCCATCTCCCCCGCTAGCTCCCACCGCGGCTCGCTGTGTGCGGGAGACGTGATGCTATTTAAAATTCACGTCTCCCTCTGGACCGCCAGCCAATAGGCGCTTGCGGTCCAGCAGCCAATCAACTGGTGGCTGCTGGACCGCGAGCGCCTATTGGCTAGCGCGGTCCAGCGGTATATGTGAATCTTAAATAGCAGGCGCAGCAGCACACACTAGTGCACTGTTACAGCGGGGACTGGGAGCGCCTGGGCAGCGGACAGCTGGGGGGTCCCCACTGTCAGATGTCGCGCGCAGGGGCGATCCGCGGCACTGCTCCCATCTCGTGACAGCCATCACAGCCGCCGCAGCTAACATCATCATCCCGCCCACCCGGCTCCCAATGTGCTGGTAAGTTGTGGCCATCAGAAGGGGGACCATGCTCGAGCTCCAGTATAACAAACCTAAAAGAGGTCCAGACTCACCACCCTGGTGTTGGGTGGTATGGGTATGTTGGGGACAGTGAAAGAGTAGGGTGTGTAATTGTGGGTGGTGTAGAGGAATAGGGAGTGAATGTGGCACAAACAGGGGGACTAGGATGTATATGTGAGTAAAGCTTTATAGGGGGTCTGTGGGTGGAACAGGGTGTTTGTGGTGGGGATAGAGGGTTATGGGGTGTATGTTGGGGGACAGGGTGTTTGTGGTGGGGATAGAGGGACGTGGCAATGAGGTCTCTCCTCTTATATGGAATCAGTATGGGAATTCTGTAAGGGGCAGTAATATGGGCAATGTTTAAGGGGCACTACGAGGGGAATTATGCGTAAGGGACATTACGCCGGAAGCTGACTGGCTGCCGCACGGAGCCAGAGAGGTGAGGGTAGGGGAGGTGACTGTGGGCTCCTGGGCAAACTAATTTGGGGGGGGGGGTCCAGTGAACTAGGTTGCCCAGGGGCCCTTCCTAATGTTAAGACGGCCCTGATGCACATAAGCCATCATGGCAGACACATAGAGAGCACTATTTATGCTGCAGCGCTCGGACCATCATTATCGTCACTGATGGACCACCTGATGTCACTGTAAATCAACTATTGGTGTATCCAACCTGCAATGTAACCTGCACTATATCCAACCCACACTGTATCTAACATGTACGGTAACCCATACTTTATCTGACCCACACTGTATCCGACACACACAGTATCAACCCTCACTGTACATGACCTGCTGTTACAACTGCAACTTGATTTGCTTGCATTTATGGCTTGGTATTCAGGCTTGGAATTGGAGTGGAAGCCATATGAAAAAACTGGGTGGTCTGACAAAGTTCCTATGCATATGACGTTGGAATATAACATAACAGGAGAATGCTCTGCTGTAACAACAATGATTTGCTGCAAATAGATGCTGTAGGCTTAAATGCTGAACTGGAACAATAAACCTGGGCACACAAATACGCTCTAATAGGCGACTAAACTTATATATAGTAGATGGCTTTGGATATTGCTTTAACAGCAGACTAGAGCTGGACACTGGCTGGAACAAATGGTTCTGTACGCTGCTGGAACAGTGGGCTTCATCTGGACATCAAGCTGGTACCAGTGCTTCTGTACACTGCTGGATACTGAGTTGGTAATGGTGGTTCTGGATATCGGGTAAGTGATGGTTGTTCTGTACACTGCTGGATACTAAGTTGGTAATGGTGGTTCTGGATATCGGGTGGGTGATGGTGGTTCTGTACACTGATGGATACTGAGTTGGTAATGGTGGTTCTGGATATCGGGTGGGTGATGGTGGTTCTGTACACTGATGGATACTGAGTTGGTAATGGTGGTTCTGGATATCGGGTAGTTGATGGTGGTTCTGTACGGTGCTGGACAGTGACCTTGAGTTACTTTCCTTGAACTCAATTTTTACATGCTCTGCTATTTTTGAGTAAAAATATTTTACAGGAATCTCGGAACTGTTTGAAGCTGGTGAAATTTTCTCATCGGGGGACAGGTAAGTAAGCCTAAAAAAAAAATATTCTAAAAACCGAAAAATTTCCCTATCCGGAATGCTCGTGGTCCCGAGCATTTCGGATAGGGGATACTCAACCTGTAGTAAGTAAAATTTTTACTGGGTCACTTTACCTGAGTTTGGTAAAGGTCCAAAGAAGAGGACATCATGCACTAGTGATGTAAAAAAAAGAGTTTCTAAAGGAGATAATAACTTTTATTAATTATTAACTTAAAAAACCTGCAAAGAGCATTTGAGAGCCACAGAGGTGCTGATGGAGAGATTAAAGCAAGTCAACCTTATATCTGCGCATGTGAGTATATTTGACACCTACAGTAAGTAAAGGTTTATGTTGCTCTGTAAGTGATCTGTCCCTATCGGGCCTATATTTGGTGCAAAATTGAAAAATATGTGTCTTTACCCTAATGGCCAAGTGGGCACAAATTGCATCATCTCTGCATCTTTCCTTGCGTTAGAGCTTATGGGGGTGTAATTGAAATGTGTGCATAACAGATTCACCCATTCCAGAGCATACACCATCTGAAGACATGCCAGTTACACTAAAAATGAGTTTGGAACAAATTCACTGCAACGTACTCCTATTGGCCAGAATACTGATTCTATTATTAATCCTAACTCCCCCTCCCGCAACCTAACCCTAAAGGCCCCCATCCATCGAGGCAATTTGGTCCGATTTCGGCCGATTGCGACCAATTGGCCAGTTAAATCGGACTGAAACGCCTCTCCCAGACATGCAGTCGGGTCCGATGAGCGGTGTTCTGGGGTGGGCGCATGCGATCCATAACAGCGGAACGCATGTGTCCCTGCCGCCGGGAAGTTCCCGGCGGCTCATACTCTGTCGGGTGTCCGTACACTGCTGCGAGACGTCGCAGGCAGTGTATGGGCACCTTTACAGTCCCCTGACCCCAACTGTAACCCCCTCCCTTATATAGCATAACCTTAACCTCCTCCAGGCCCCCAGCCTAATCCTATCCCTCCCCTAGTACGTAACCCTAACACCAACCCACTGTACTTACCAGGAATTTGACCATAACGATCCTGCTGTCCGAATTTTTTTGCATTACAGTAAATGCTCATACACATGGGGTGATATGTATGAGCCTTGGTGTGCTGAGCAATCTAGTCTAATCAGATCGCTCAGCACACATGGCTTGTTAGATCGCCCATACTGGATTGATGTGTGTATGGGTGATCTGTGATAACCAGTGCTCTCTGATTAGAACACTGGCGATTTGGCTAGCACTTGACTACATGTAGGGCTGTGCATCGCCATCGCTAGGGGGCATACAAATGAGCGATCTGTGCTATTTTTCTAAGCAATCTAGTCAGATCGCTTAGAAAATGGGCTATTATCATCCCATGTGTATGCCTCTTAACATATGCGCCCCCGTTCAGCTGGCTCCCCCCCCGCCACCGCTAGAGCTGCGGAGCCGTAAATACGCCACTGCCAGTGTGTCTAAACTTCTACAGCCAGAGACCCCAAAAACAAGAGCAGTATTGGTACTTATATGTTAGTTGGGCACCCGTTACGTAGTTTGCGTAGTGGTGTATTGAGAATACCAATGTCACGTTTCGTGAAGCACCAGCTGGAGTGTAATAGAGGCTGGGTGCTTTGATGTAGGGCTGTTGCATGAACGACAGAAAGGAGTGAAGCAATTGGATAAAAATAAAACCTTATTTAATGAAGATACTGCGGTACAGAATATGAATGATGACACAATGATAAAACTGTAGATTCTGATAAATAGGAAAGTCAATAATATACAATGCTTATTGAAGAGCTTGGAGATGATTGGTAAATTGAAGAATTGAATAACTGCAAGACTGGATGATTAAGTGATTGAAAGAAGGATTGGATGATTGGTTGAAGAATTGAATGATTGGATGAAGGATTGGATGAAGGATTGGATGATTGGATGGATTGGAAAGATGAAGTCCAAATGAATCTCTGCTGAGTAGGATCGTAGCTGCAGAACCAGGGATAACCACAGAGAATAACCGTCAGGAATGAAGAAGAAGATATTACCCTTTTGGAGGGTTAACCTTGTCATATCCGTATAGGCGGCAGAGGGTTCCGTGATGATATGGTAGGCAGTGAGACAATCAGCAGAGGATTTGGAGAAGACTTCACCAGAAGCGCAAGAACTGTAGTGGGAACTACAGACAGCCAGGAAGGGTCAACGATGCGTGCAGTTGAACATCATTGTACTGAGTGCCGGTCTTGCCCAGCAAGTCAGTATTTGAAGGGTGAGCTGCGTGGTGATTGGTTCTGTGGATGACCTCACCGGTCAGCATAGGCTGAGAGATCCCAAAAGATGACTGCCGCCAGATGTGGCGACAGAAACCAGCCGGCGGTGTCTGTGCGCGGAGGCGCTGCAGCCAGTGTGTCCAGCCAGAGGCCTGACCTGACGCGGACCCATCATGGTGGCTCATGCCTCACGCCGCTCGGACCTTGCATGGCACGAGACTGCACACCATCACCGTCATCTGGAAGTGACAAGGCGAATGGACCCAGACAGCCAGCATAGGAATCAGCAGCGGAGGTGAGCGCCAGGGTAGGAGTTAACCTGTCAGAGGTCTGTGGGCTTGGAATGGCATAGAGAGCTAGGGTAGCTGACCTGGTGGTCGTGACAACCAATACACCACTATGCTGGCTACGTAAACTAGGTAACTTACGCAAATGACATAAGTTACGCAAATTACGTAACTGGAGCCCTGCTAACACATAAAGAGTCATATGGCCACTATCCACGTTCTAACCCCAGTGTCCATGTGGGCGTGGAGTTAATTTTAGAAAGTGTGGCGAGCGTGGTGAGCCCCGCGAGGGGCCGCGTATCTGAGTCCCCACACAGGGCTCGTTGCAATCGCCACGCTTTGGGCTCAGTGGCTTGCTGCGCTCACCACACTTTCTAAAATTAACTCCACGCCCATGTGGTCACTGGGGTTAGGACGTGGATAGTGGCCATATGATTGTGTGAGTGCATGTTGTATGTGTGTAATGTGTGTGTGTAATGTGTGTGTGTGTAGAGCATCACACTGACCATCCACGATGTCCCCTGTGTGGCTCCGACACTCGGCTCCCCGCCGACCCGGCCGCCATTACACTCCGGCAGTGACGCTATTAGCGTAGTGCCACTGGGGGAGCTGGGAAACCATATGATGCTCCCCCATCGGTGACTACGCTAAATCGCCACCATTGCTCCCTGCCGCCTGGACGCTCGCCACACGCCCGGCCGCAGCAGAATCCCCGCCGCCTGCCGGCGAGGTAAGTTCACCCCCCTGTCTCCTCCCATCTGCCCTGCCGCCCCCGCTCGCCGCACAATCCCCCCCTGCCGGCAATGGTTACGCTGATAACGTAGCCAAAGCTACGTTGTCAGCGTATCGTATCTGGGCAGCCGGCTAACATATAAGTACCGCAGTATTTATATATACATGTGTTATATACCCTTTGCTGGAATTGAGCCAATACCAGAGCCACCATCAGGGTGGTGCTATGTGGACAACTGGTCCGGACCCAGCCTCTCTGATAAAGGGTAGGGCCCAGGCCGATCTATCTCCTCAGCACAGGGGCGGATTGGCCTGGCGGGAAACCGGGCCGTTTCCCGGTGGGCCGGCCCAAAATAGTCATTAAGGGGCTGCTCACCCCCTCCATGGCTTGGCCGCGGACTTTTCCCCAAACAAAAATGTCTGCGCCTGCTCTTACTGGAGTAAAAATGTCCGCGGGAGGGCTGGTGCGCATGTCCGGCAGCACGCAGCTGCTCCCGCGGTTCTGTCTCTGCAGTCTGCACTGTCACCTCACCGGCCGTCTGTGTGAGGATGGAGCAGGGAGCTCTCTCTGCTGTATATCCCCGCCGCTGCTGCCCTCAGTCAGTCTCTGTGGATGCCGGCTGCCAGTTCACTGTCACAGTCACACTGACTGCATGAGACAGCATCGCCGGCAGCACAGAGCAGAGCTCCCTTCTGTCCCCCAACCCCCTTAATGTCACTCATCATCACTCAGTCATGATGACAGAAGATCGTGGAAGGGGCGGAGCTACACGAGTGAAAGGGGCGGAGCTACACACGTGGAAGGGGGTGGAGCTACACAGGAGCACAGTTAATGAAAGAAAGAAGAAGCAGGTCCACTGCCAGCCAGCCAGCCAGCCAGCCAGCCAGCCTTAAGGTAAAAAAAGTGGTGGTGGTGGTGGTGCTGGCGTTACACAGCACTACTACTGGTGCTGGCATTATGCACTACTACTGTCAGCAACTGGTGCGGGCATTATGTACTACTACTGTCAGCAACTGGTGAGGGCATTATGCAGCGTCACTACTGTCGGCAACTGGTGTGGGCTTTATGCAGTGTCACTACTGTCGGCAACTGGTGAGGCCATTATGCAGTGTCACTATTGTGGGCAACTGGTGTGGGCATTACGCAGGGATACTACTGTCGGCAACTGGTGAGGGCGTTACGCAGTGTCACTACTGTCGGTAACTGGTGCTGGCATTACGCAGGGATACTACTGTCGGCATCTGGTGAGGGTGTTATGCAGTGTCACTACTGTCGGCAACTGGTGTGGGTTTTATGCAGTGTCACTACTGTCGGCAACTGGTGAGGCCATTATGTAGTGTCACCAATGTCGGCAACTGGTGTGGGCATTACGCAGGGATACTACTGTCGGCAACTGGTGACGGCGTTACGCACTGTCACTACTGTCGGCAACTGGTGCGGGCATTATGCAGGGATACTACTGTCAGCAACCGGTGAGGGCGTTACGCAGTGTCACTACTGTCGCCAACTGGTGTGGGCGTTATGCTGTGACACTACTGTCGGCAACTGGTGAGGGCATTATGCAGTGTCACTACTGTCGGCAACTGGTGCGGGCATTACGCAGGGATACTACTGTCGGCAACTGGTGAGGGCATTTATGCAGTGTCACTACTTTCGGCAACTGGTGAGGGCGTTACGCAGTGTCACTACTGTCGCCAACTGGTGAGACCCTCACCAGTTGCCGACAGTAGTGACACTGCATAATGCCCTCACAGTGAAGGCATTATGCAGTGTCACTACTGTCGGCCACTGGTGAGGGTATTATGCAGTGTCACTTTTGTCGGCAACTGGTGTGGGCATTATGCAGGGATACTACTGTCGGCAACTGGTGATGGCATTACGCACTGTCACTACTGTCGGCAACTGGTGCGGGCATTATGCAGGGATACTACTGTCTGCAACCGGTGAGGGCGTTACGCAGTGTCACTACTGTCGCCAACTGGTGTGGGCGTTATGCTGTGACACTACAGTCGGCAACTGGTGAGGGCATTATGCAGTGTCACTACTGTCGGCAACTGGTGCGGGCATTACGCAGGGATACTACTGTCGGCAACTGGTGAGGGCATTTATGCAGTGTCACTACTTTCGGCAACTGGTGAGGGCGTTACGCAGTGTCACTACTGTCGCCAACTGGTGAGACCCTCACCAGTTGCCGACAGTAGTGACACTGCATAATGCCCTCACAGTGAAGGCATTATGCAGTGTCACTACTGTCGGCCACTGGTGAGGGTATTATGCAGTGTCACTATTGTCGGCAACTGGTGTGGGCATTATGCAGGGATACTACTGTCGGCAACTGGTGATGGCATTACGCAGTGCCACTCCTGTCGCCAACTGGTGAGGCCCTCATTATGCAGTGTCACTACTGTCGGCAACTGGTGCGGGCATTACGCAGGGATACTACTGTCGGCAACTGGTGAGGGCCTTATGCAGCACTACTACTGTTGGAAAATGGTGCAGGCGTTATGCAGCGCTGCTACTGTCAGCAACTGGTGTGGGCATTACACAGCGCTGCTACTGTCGGCAACTGGTGTGGGCGTTACACAGCTCTGCTACTGTCGGCAGCTGGTGTGGGCGTTACACAGCGCTGCTACTGTTGGCAACTGGTGTTTACACAGCGCTACTACTGTCAGCAACTGGTGAGGAATTACGCATCGCTACTACTGTCGGCAACTGGCGTGAGCGCTACTATTGTCAGCAACTGGTGAGGGTGTTACACAGTGTCACTACTGTCGTCAACTGGCACAAGCGCTACACAGCACTACTACTGTCAGCAACTGGTGTGGGCATTAGGCAGCGCTACTACTGTTGGCAAATGGTGCAGGCGTTATGCAGCGCTGCTACTGTCAGAAACTGGTGCGGGCGTTACGCAGTGCTACTACTGTTGGCAAATGGTGCAGGCGTTATGCAGCGCTGCTACTGTCAGCAACTGGTGCGGGCGTTACACAGCGCTGCTACTTTTGGCAACTGGTGCGGGCGTTACACAGCGCTGCTACTGTCGGCAACTGTTGTGGGTGTTACACAGTGCTGCTACTGTCGGCAACTGGTATGGGCATTACGCAGCATTACTACTGTAGACAACTGATGCGGGTGTTACGCAGTGTCACTTCTGTAGACAACTGGTGCAGGCATTACGCAGTGTCACTACTGTCGGCAACTGGTGCGGGTGTTACCCAGGGCTAGTACTGTCAATAACTGGTGTGGGCATTATGCAGCTTTACTACTATTGGCAACTGGTGAGGGTATTAAGCAGCGCTACTACTGTTGGCAACTGGTGCGGGTGTTACGCAGCGCTACTAAAGTCGGCAACTGGTTGGGCATTACACAGCGTTACTATTGTCAGCAACTGGTGTGGCCGTTACGCAGTGCTGCAACTGTCAGAAACTGGTGCGGGCATTATGCAGCACTACTACTGTCCACAACTGGTGCGGGCATTACACAGCACTACAACTGTCTACTACTGTGGCTAACAGTGGGGATTATGTGTAAACCGCACCACTACTGTAGACATTATGTAAGTGTAAGAGTTCTACTACTCTGGGCATTATGGGCCTTATTCTAGTTCACTCTTTCTGACAAAATCCTTCTTAGATGGACAAAACCATGTGCACTGCAGGTGGGGCAGATGTAACATGTGCAGAGAGAATTAGATTTGGGTGAGTTATTTTGTTTTTGTGCAGGGTAAATAAGGACTGCTGTATTTTTACACTGTAATATAGATCTCACTTTGAAGTAAAACCCCACCCAAATCTAATTCTCTCAGCACAAGTAACATCTGCCCCACCTGCTGTGCACATGGTTTTGTCCATCGAAGAAGGATTTTGTCAGAAAGAGTGAACTAGAATAAGGCCCTATATATAAGTAGTGCTACTACTGTGGACATTTTGTGTAAGGGACACTACTGTGAAGCGTAATGTGAATAGGGGGCACTAAGTGATGTGCAGGACCTTAACTAGGTGTGTGCCAGTGGTGCCTTGCCCATTTGCACTGTGGGTACACCACCTACATGACCACTCACTGCTGATTTTCAGCCACCACTGCTCTCAGAGCTTGTGGTCCAGCTGCAGCAGTTATTGATTGGCTGTCAGATCACAAGCTTCAATTGGCTCAGGAGCCGGCACCATATTTAAAAATCAATTCAGCGCCTCTGCAGGCTGTACTCTCCTCCCCGTCTTCAGTAGCATCAGCGGTGGTGGTGGGATGCCAAATGCTGGGCTCTGGGCTGGACTAGACTAGATTACACAGTTTGCAGTAATGGGGGCATACTGCAATGGGCACTACTCCAGGCATTGTGTAAGGGGCACTACTGTTGGCATTATGTATAATAGACACTACTGGGTGTAATTTGTAAGGGACAATAATGGGGCATTGTGTAAGGGGCACTACTTGTGGCATTATGTGTATAAACAGTACTTGGGGCATTACACATAGCATAATGTGTGGCATAATGTGTAATGGGCATTACGGCATATTGGCCCTCATTGTAGCCGACCCGGTAAGCTGCAAAGCTCGCAGCTTTATCGGTGTCTTTTAAATGGAATAAAAGTTTTTGAAAAAGCGTAATTGCACCAAGGAGCGCCTGTTCTTGTCTTACACACACACACACACACACACACACACACACACACACACACACACACACACACACACACACACACACACACACACACACACACATATGGATAGATAGATATATAGATATAGATTGATAGATATAGATATTGAACTATTTTTTTAGAGCCAAGCATATGACCAGGGTTCACGGCTGGCTCTACCATTAGGCAGCTTTAGGCAGCTGCCTAGGGCGCTGGGATCTGGGGGGGCACCACCAATTCTGCCTATCATAAAATCAAGGATGTCTATGAGGATCCTTGTTGTACTTAATTCAGGTGATGGCTGTGGAACTTCTAAGGCCTAGCCTCCATACTTTCCCTTGGGGCATACTTTCCTACTTTGCTGCCCTCTCCTGACGGCCTCCAGGGAACGTGCCGACCTTCCCAGGGGGCTGGGAGGACCACCCGAGTTTTGGGAGCATCTATTCCGGATCGTTAAGCAAGTATGCCTTAAAGCAGGGGTTCCCAATCTTTTTCGAATCATGGCACCCTAGAGTATCAGAATTTTTCCACGACACCCTTAGTCCCCCAAAAATATATATAAAATTAAGTAGATTGTGTTTATATGTACTTGTTAGGTTCAGTTATGTGGTAAAGGGCAGGATTTGCTTCTGATTGTACACATAGTTTATGATTGGCTGCCACCAGCACTGGTTTTGTCCATAAATAATTGATCATAAATAATTTGAATTGGTCCTGGACCACCAACCCGTGGCACCCCTGCAAGTGTCCCGATGCACCCCAGGGAGCCACGGCACACAGTTTGGGAACCACTGCCTTAAAGGGTTGAAAAGTGTGTATTGGCAGTATAGAAGGAAGGGGGGGGGGGGGTACAGTAGGTTGATGTTTTGCCTAGGGTGCTGAGAAGCCTTACAGGGGGCTAGCGTTTAATTATTTTTTTTTTTTGTCTAGGGTCATGAGTTTTTCTCTTGTTGGGGCCACCAATGTGTATTGTTTTCTGTTTGGGACAATGTTTATTTTTTCTTCGGGGGGACAGTGTGTTTTTTTAGTCGTGTGGGGGCATATGTTTTTGTTTTCTGTGGGGTTTTATATTGGGGGCCAGTATGTTTGTTACCTGTTGCGGTTGCTGGTGAAAGTTTCAAAAATTCAGCCAATGGTGGCAGTGTAACAGCATTAGCATAAAGTTGCATATGCAACTGCATAAAAAATACAAGGCAGGCTGCAACTGCATGCAACTATAAATCAGATTCTATTATTAGGGGCCGCCCCCTCTTAACAGACTCCACCCCCTCAGCAGCCCCCTGCCCCCAGGGCTGCTTCCATAAATTTCCCGGGCTGTTTTTACATCCCAATCCGCCCCTGCCTCAGCATTCCCTTCACTACACAGCCGCCGGGCCCGCTGGTCATCTGATGGACGGCCAGCGTGATTCAGCAGCACCGCCTGCTGCCCACCCGGGATGTTGAAACAAACAGTGCAGCACAGAGCCAGATTAAGGTCTAAATGGGCCTGGAGCTGAATGATCAAGGGCCTATTATGTGCAATAATAGGGGTTGTGGCCAGCACCTAATAATGTGGGTGGCATGACCAGTGTTCTGTTTGGGTGGTCTGCTCATGGATGTGTCTGTATTTGTGTAAATACTTTCAACTAATTATATATGCCTGGAAAAGGCAGGGGGCTGGCATAAGAAAAATGCAGGGAGATATATTGGCGGGTGTACTCCAAAGGTGCACCCACAGGACGTCAATGTCCTAAGATACTTGCGGGGTGAGGCGGCACTGCAGTCATAAAAAAAATACTGAAAGCCGAAACTTAGTAGACAACATTTCAGCACCTTTTATGTGGTCACCTAAAGCTACCACACCGTATACCCCTTACACAAATCATGCAACACAATAGTAACCCCCTTATACTGTACTTGCCTCTATTACATTATGCCACATGGAATGAGCCAAAATTCACACTGAGTGAGCCCACATTCACACTATGGCACACAGATTGAGTCACAATTCACGTTATGCCATGCAGATTAAGACAAAATTCACATTGTGCCACATGGATTGAGCCAAAATACACACTACACCAGGCATAGCCAAACAGTGGCCCTCCAGATGTTGTGAAACTACACATCCCAGCATGCCTTGACATAGTTTAGCATTCCCTAATAGCAAAACTGTGGCAATGTATGATGGGACTAGTAGTTTAACAACAGCTGGAGGGCCATAGTTTGGACATGGTATAGGGGGAGGGGGGTTGTCAATCACACAAGACTGGAATTGGCAGGGTGGACCCCTATATATGTCCTTAAGGATATGTATCACATCAGGAGGATCAGGGGTATGCTACCTTTGGACACAGCATGAATGAGCAAAACATGAAAGAAGAAAAGAAGGGAGTGTCCTTGATTTTGGTGCACCTCAAAAAATATTAAAACATAACCTTTATTCAATGTTTCTCAAAGGCTGCGAAAATATTTAAAAAACATATATAGGACATACAAAGGTGGGGTTTAACACTTTAAAACAAGGGTGGCAGGCAACTGTTGCTTTGGGGGAAATTTACTAAAGGAAATTTGTAAAAAATAGGTGTATTTGTATCCAGAAATACACTTATTTTTGACATTTAGGGGGACATTTACCAAAATGGATTCGTAGAAAAAAGGTGTATTCGTAGGGAGAAATACACCTTTTTTTACGAATTTGTATTTTTGGGATTTACTGTACAATCCCGAAAATATAACAATTCGTATTCCTAAAGATGGAACATTCGTATTTGTATTTACAAATACGAATGTCTACACCATCGATAGAATACGACAGAAATCACCATTCAAATATGGTAATTGATAATACGGCTGCTAAGTGGTGTAAAACACCCATGCAAATACGACAGGAAAATAAACCCTGCTTTCCCTGTCGTATTTGCTTTAAGCCTGCACGGATCAGTCAGATCCGTGCAGGCTTCAGTGTAAAAAAATAGAAAAATTAAATAAATAAAAAAAAAAATCGGCGTGGGGTCCCCCCCACAGCTGTAACCAGCACCAGGCTGAAGGAGCCGGGCCCGGTAATTAAAAATCAGGGAACCCGACAAATAGGGGTTCCCCGATTTTTAACAACCAGCCCCAGGCTCCAGGTCCGGGGTTGGTTCCCAAAATACGGGGGACAAAATGGCTAGGGGTCCCCCGTATTTTATGAACCAGCCCCAGGCACAACCAGCCAGCAGGGTAATGTCACAGCCGGGGGACACTTATGATATAAGGTCCCGCGGCCAAAACATTAACCCCCTGACCGGTCAGCCTGGCCAGGGGCCCTGGGGGAGTGGGGACCCCCCCAATGAAGGGGTCCCCCTCCTCCAGGACTTACCTGACCAGGCTGAAGCCTGGTACTGTCCCCGATGCCCCTGGGCGGTGGGCATCGGGCTGATTATGGTGTAAAAAATAGATTAAACTATTGTTTTTTACTGTGGCACTACAAGTGCCAGCAAGCTGGGACTTGGAGAACCACAAGTCCCAGCCTGCTGGGCATTAAAGGGCCCGCTGGCACTTGTAGTTCCACAGTTAAAAAAATAGTACACAAAACTGACACACATTTAAAATAAAACTTTAATACATACAAAGCCCACACATACTAATACTTACCTATCTTCATCCCGTAGGTAGCCCTGGTCCTGTGTCGTCTTCTGGTCCTGTGTCGGCAGTCTTCTGGATCCATGTCGACGTCCTTCTTCAAGTCGACGTCCCTGTTGTCGATGGCGTCCGGTGTCCGGGTCCGACGAAATCCATGTGGAAGCTGTGGAAGGAAACCATACTCACCTGTCCCAGGGTGACGTAGTCCAGGTAAGGGTCTTGCCAAAAAAACAAACCGACACCCGAATCCAGCCGGACAGCAGGGAGCCGCACGGTGTTTGTGTACATCGTGCGGCTCCGCCTCCCGAATGCCGCTATTGGCCGCCTTGCGGCCTAGCGGCAAATCAGGAGCCGCTAGGCCGCAAGGCATTTGCCTAGGGCGCCGGCCACTGGAGGGCGGGTCCCTGCAGTCAATTAGAAATAACGAGCGCTATCCGCCGGGCTATGCGGAAGCGCTTCTGTTGTGAAAACACTGGCAGCACAGCGCACGCTGATCTCAGCCAATCAGCGTGCGGCCAGTGTTTTCACAACAGAAGCGCTTCCGCATAGCCCGGCGGATAGCGCTCATTATTTCTAATTGACTGCAGGGACCCCTTGCTGCCTCCGCCGCCAGCTTTAAATACACAGCGCCGCAGGACAGGTACCCCCCTCCCCCGGCACCGGACAGCGCCGCAGGACAGGTACCCCCCCACTCCCCCGGAACCGGGGCACCCCCACCCCGACTCGCCTGGGGCTAGGGAGGCCAATCCCGGGATCGGCGGGATCCCGGGATTTTGGCCAAAAAAAGGTGGGATTTCAATCCCGGGATTGAGCCTTCCAATCCCGGGATTGCAGGATTAGTGCCCGATAGTAAAATACCTGTGGGCAGCAGTGCGGCTGATAGGAACAGTGTGCTGTAGCGGCATCATGGCAGTGGCCGGGCTGTGCAGCGTGACCACTGACATCATGTCACGCTGCACAGCCCATCCGCCGTCATGCCGCTATAGTACACTGTTCTGTACTAGATCGCCTGGCAACACACCTAGCCGCTGTGCAGCTTGTCCCAGACGCCATCCCGCTGTGCAGCTTGTCCCAGCCGCCGTCCCGCTGTGCAGCTCCTCCCAGCCGCCGCCCCGCTGTGCAGCTCCTCCCAGCCGCCATCCCGCTGTGCAGCTCATCCCAGCCGCCATCCCGCTGTGCAGCTCCTCCCAGCTGCCGTCCCGATGTGCAGCTCGTCCCAGCCGCCCGCTCCCTGGAGAGCCTCAGAGGGAGGATGCAATGGTATTTCACTCGTTCTGGTAGCAGATGTAAATTTATCCCAGTGCAGTATGATCTGGCTGTCCCAAATATCGGGATAGCAGGGTGTCTTTCCATATATATATATATAGGAGAGACCTCAGCCCCGCATAGACACCTTAAAAAGTGTCTCTGTGCCAGATATATATATATCAGATAGAGACTCTGAGATTCGTTGGTGAGTTTGAGCCCTTAAAAGGGCTTCAAAGACATCGCAATATGAGCACACATAATCAAAATGCAGTGTAAGAAAAATAACAAAATAACAACAGACTGCCTGCGCCCTGCTAGCCTGGCTCCTGATTGGCCGCCGATAGAGACGCAGAGGATAAAGGATGTCTGCGTCTCAGTCTCCAGTGTCCAGCGGAGCAGCGCGACTTGAACAGAAGATGCCGGGGTGGTCGCCAGAGGACCAGGTGAGTAGGATTTCCTTCCACAGGTACCCCTTTGGATTACTACGGATCCTGGACCCCGGACTCTTCAGCCCTGGAGCCCCGGACCAGCCCCGGAACCAAGGCCCCGGACCGGACCCTGGGACCTACCTACGGGATCAAGATAGGTAAGTATCAGTATGTGTGTAATGTATGTATTAAAGTTTTATTTTTCTAATGTGTCAGTGTGTATTTATTTAACTATATTTTTTACTGTGGAACTACAAAACCCAGCGGACCCTTTAATGCCCCGCAGGCTGGGACTTGTGGTTCTCCAAGTCCCAACTTGGGTTGGAGGCTTGCTGGGACTCATAGTTCCATAGTTTAAAACAATAGTTTTTTCATCTATTTTTTTACACCAGTATCAGCTCGATGCCCACCGCCCAGGGGCATCGAGGACAGCACCAGGCTTCAGCCTGGTCAGGTAAGTCCTGGAGGGGGGGACCCCTTTATTGGGGGGGTCCCCACTCCCCCAGGACCCCTGGCCAGGCTGACTGGTCAGTAGGGTTAATGCTTTGGCCAGGGGGACTTGTATAAAAAGTCTCCCCCCGGCTGTGGCATTACCCTGCTGGCTGGTTTGGCCTGGGGCTGGATCTTAAAATACGGGGGACCCCTAGTCATTTTGTCCCCCCGTATTTTGGGAACCAGCCCCGGACCTGGAGCCTGGGGCTGGTTGTAAAAAATCAGGGAACCCCTATTTGTCAGGTTCCCTGATTTTGTATTACCGGCCCCGGCTCTTTCAGCCTGGTGCTGGTTACAGCTGTGGGGGGGACCCCACGCTGTTTTTTAAATTTATTTATTTATTCTATTTTTTTTTTCCCTCAAGCCTGCATGGATCTGACTGATCCGTGCAGGCTTAAAGCAAATACAACAGGGAAATCAAGGTGTATTTTCCTGCCGTATTTTCGTGGCTGTTTTACACCAATTAGCAGCCGTATTATCAATAGTAAATTGATAATCAATAGTAAATCAGGAACCACCATTCTTTTGAATGGTGATTCCTGTCGTATCCTATCGATGGTGTAGACATTCGTATTTGTAAATACAAATACGAATGTGCCATCTTTAGGAATACGAATTGCTGTATTTTCGAGATAGTAAATCCCGAAAATACAAATGCCTAAAAAATAGGTGTATTTCTGCCTACGAATACACCTATTTTTTACGAATTCATATTAGTAAATTTCCCCCCAAATTACCGGTTTTCATGGGTTCGTGGCAGGGCTAAAATGCCGTGAATTGCATTGTTTGACTGCTATGGGGGCGGGACTTGATGATGCCTGCCCTGCCCTGCCCCTCTCCCAGAGAGGAGAAAACAAAAGTAAGAAAGTATGGCAAAGCCCCCTTGGGAAAAAAAATCGGCCAAAAAAAATTTGGCTGACCACAATGAAAAAGTCAGCATTGGGGGAGGAGCGATCAGTGTTATAGATTCCACCCTTTCACAAGTGGGCAGCAGACCCAGACTCCTCTAATACCACTTTTACACTAGGATCCCGGATCGAACCCTGTATTTTGACCACAGGAATTTTCCAGGTCAGACCCTGCTTCAGACACCATTTACACTGCACTTCAAGCACGTTATTCCCAGGTCAGTGCTCTTTTATACTTAAAACGGGTCAGCCCTGCTTTTCCCTGTTGATGTACTCAAAAATTGCCTTTTTGGGCTGTTTAAGATGAGGTCACAGGTCACAGCAGCAAAATATTAGTTATCCATCTGTTCTTCAGTGATCCACTCACTAACACTAACTAGTCCCTCTACATGCACAGAGAGACTCATAGGTGTCAGAAACTAGAGGATATATAGTAATTGCATGGTAATAAGAAAAACATATATATATAGAGAGAGAGAGAGATTGTCAAAGATACACCTTCTTAAAGATACACAGGGCCTGATTCAGGTGGGGGTCTGTTAATGCGCATGTGTGGATCTGCGCATTTACAGACTCCCTGTGCGAATGCCTTTGGTAAGTATCACACTCTCCAAGGCGTTCGCATGGGCAGAGGAGGGTGGGGGAGGCAGCAGGGGAACACCCAGCGTCCCCATGAACTGACATTCCCATGGGATGCAGGTGGTGTCACATGACGTCAGTGTCTGCCCCCAATTCAGTCATCAGCAGCCATCTGACAGGTAAGTATTGACTTACTATTCCGACTGAAAGCTGCAGAAAGTTGACGCTTGGTCTTTCCGATATATCTTTTTCCACATTTACAGTATATAGATCAGGTGTGTAGTGAGACGTCATGCAGCTTTTAATAACCCATGATTTTTTATGTCCCAAATTATGTGCCATAATATTCATCTACATATTGGCACGTTTTGCACTTATTGCATGGGAAAACACCTTCGCTGTTTGTAACCAATTTATTTTAACAGTTGACTTAAGGTGATGACAGATTTCAGAATGGCAGCTCACCTTAACACTAATTGAGGCTTGGGAGGAAGAAAGGTTTGTAGCAGGGGGTGGACAGTTAGTACATCCCAATGTTTAGTTAACATTTCTCTTATATTAGAAAGTAGTAATGTTAGAGACATTTAAACTAAACATTGGGATGTACGTGGACCCCCTGCTACAATGTGGCTCTGTCCAGTATATTGCTGGCAGGCGAGGATGATGTGGGGTATACTGTATATGTGCTGTGCTGCATGGCCATAACCAACTGCCACCACCAACTGCCGCCCGCATGCCACATTGCAATCCTCAGTGCACAGCAATATCACTGGCATTTCCTGAGCAGCAGCTGATGTGGACACAGGAGAACAGGCCTCTCAGGTGAGATCAATTTGCAGGTTATTAATCGCTGACAGTGATTCTCCGAGTGAATTATCAGTGAGTGGAGCTCAGCGCACAATTACATCTGTGCTTTTTCTTTCTCTTTTCTCCCCCATTTTTTTTTTTTTTTTTATTTGATCACCTTCTGCCTCCGGTTACAATGAGCCGCCGAGAGTTATCCCAGCTGATTGGAAATGAAGGTCAGTAAAATGTTTGTTTAGTAAATGAAATCTTAGACCAATGTCTCTTCTCTAGCAGTTGTCCTTTGTAGTGGGAGGGATTATAGCAGTGGTGTTTGGTCAGTGTCCCTGTGTTGCTGGCTGGCACCTCCCATGCTGTCAGTTACAGATCAGGAACCGCTAAGCATTGGGGCCTGCATCCATACACTCATACTGCTGCAGCTCTGTTTTTCAGTTGTATAGTAATATAATATATAAATCATGTTACTGCTGGAAGTCTTATTGTACACCAGCAATATCTGATCTTTACATGTCACATATGGCTATTTGTTATATCGACAATATATGAAATATCGTTTTAGATGGACCCAGCCCGAACATCAGAGGGACATGGCTGAGGTCAGGACGCTGCAGACCATCCCATGGGAGTCAGTCAGCAAGAAGATCTGGACCAACATCGGGAAGAGGAAGATCTGGACGAAGAGGAAGAGACCATCAGGCAGTTGCAGAGAGAGTAGATCACCTCCTGCTGGACAACATCATGCGGCTCGTCCTGTCCCATCTCCCCACCTACAGCAGGCGCACCATTGCAGACGGAGAGGAACCAGAGTACTGCTCCATCTGTATCTCTGACATTGAGGTAGGTACAGAAATGGCTGTATCGTACTGTCACCACACCTTCCATGTCCCCTGTCTGACAGAATGGCTGCAGGTAAACAACATCTGCCCTCTGTGCCGCGTGAGACTCTTGAGCCCGGATCATTTCTCCCACCTTTACTGACGGCTCCCCAGCAAAGCAGAACAACCAAACATAAGATCATGGTCTAAAGCGGTAAGTTCCTGTTTTAAAGTTCAAAAGTTTTTACACTTTTACAGTGTTTTTTTCAATTTACAGTTTTTGTATTTTTCAAATTATTAAAAGACTTGTCACTGATCCCTCCAGTTTCAACAATTGTTGTTACACGTTTACAGTGTTTTTCTATTTGACTTAATTTTCTGTTTTGAAACTGGAGGGAATTGACGTGAACAAGCTGGGGATTAGGGCTACTGGCGACACCCCAAAAAAAAAAACGACATTGAGCAGCCACCTCATGGGTGTGTTGGAAGAGCTGCTAAGCTGCTAATTATTTTTGAAATGGACAATTAAATCCAACTAATTGATTACTTAATACTTGAACATTTAACATTTAAACCATCGCCGGGTACTTCAGCTAGTAATTAGTAAACCTGACCCTTTTCATCGCCAATAAGTCTCCAAGTCATTATTTTAAATTTGTTTATTAATTATTTATTATCAGATACTTATATAGCGCATACATATTCCGCAGGGCTTTACAGAGAATATTGGTACTTGTGTATTTTGGTGGCGCCCATCGCATCGCATACCATAATGCCATGCGATGCGATGCGATTAAACATTGTATAAGCACCCTAATGGGTGCTTATACAATGTTAAACACCCTAATGGGTGCTTACAATGTTAAATGCACCCCCACGCCACCCCCCCACTATAAACGTGAACCCGAAGTGTTGCGAGCGCAGCGAGCGCGCGAGGGGCGGCGGTACGCGTCCTCCGACCTTTTCATACCCCCACTATCCACGTCGGCTTGGAGCTGAGAATAGAATAGTGTGGCGAGCGCAGCGAGCCACTGAGCCCAAAGCGTGGCGAGCGCAGCGAGCCCCGCGAGGGGACGCGGATACCTTCACAGGTAAACGCGTCCCTTCGCGGGCTTCACAGGTATCCGCGTCCCCTCGCGGGGCTCACTGCGCTCGCTTCGGGCTTGGTGGCTCGCTGCGCTCGCCACACTATTCTATTCTCAACTCCACGCCGACGTGGATAGTGGGGGTATGAAAAGGTCGTAGGACGCGTACAGCCGACCCTCGCGGGCTCGCTGCGCTCGCCACGCTTCGGGTTCACGTTTATAGTGGGGGGGTGGCGTGGGGGTGCATTTAACATTGTAAGCACCCATTAGGGTGCTTATGCGATTTTTCATCGCATAGGGGGTAAAAATCGCGTCGCATCGCATGCCATCCGGTACATGGCATGCGATGCGTTCATCGTGCGATGTACATCGGGGGCGCCGCTATAATACACAAGTACCAGAATATTTAAATATTCACATCAGTCCCTGCCTCAGTGGAGCTTACATTCTATATTATATATCTTACATCTATATTCCCTACCACATGTAAACGCACACACGGATATTGTAGGGTGGGCTCAAGAATAGAACAGGCGCCTAGTACGGTGTTGTGTCGAGCTGCTCCCACATAGGCGGCGCTTGTACTTTTAAAACCAGCTCCGGATTCTAAGGGTTGCACTGTTTTTTTCCTACTACAATTTATTTCCGTATCTCATCCCTGGGTTTAACTTTGGAACGTTCTCAGCAATATACCAACATATGGGACACCACCACCGGCATACTGTGGATTACAAATACCACATACATCGTGAGGACACTCCCTTGACTCAAGGATTGCATTCACCCTCCAGCGATATTTCAAGACCCTGCATGGTTTATGGACTCCCTTAATTCGATCATGGCCAAATCACCCAGTGGGAAAATGAGTTATTAATCTATATAGGAGATACACAAGAACAAGCAGGACTCCAGTACTACTAAGTTACATAGTTACATAGTAGGTGAGGCTGAATAAAGACTTGCATCCATCTAGTTCAACCTATGTTTATTATAGTTTATCCCTTGTTGTTTAGTATGTTCTGATATTCTAAAGACAGATTGTGTTACTTATTCGTACCCTTGCATGTTTGTAACCAATAAATGTTTATTCAACCTTATTTTAAACATATTTATAGTGTCTGCCAACCAGGGGCTGGCTGGCAACTTTCAGCCTGGGGGGGCAACACAAGCAAGTGGCCCATCGCCATCGTTTCACCACCCTATCCTCTCCCGTCTAGTATGCAGCATACACATACACACATACAACAGAAACGGGGAAAGTGTGCGCCTAATGCGCGTTACAAAAATTTACACTGTGATGCCCATTACACATAAAGCCATCACTGTAATGCTAATGACACATAATGCCACACAACGTAATGCCCATTACACATAATGCCACACACACCGTAATGCCCATTACACATAAAGCCATCACAGACGTAATGCCAATTAAAGATAATGCCACACCGTAATGCCCAAACATAATGCCACACACCGTAATGCCCATTACACATAATGCCAACACCGTAATGCCCATTACACATAAAGCCAACACCGTAATGCCCATTACACAAAAAGCCATCACCGTAATGCCAATTAAACATAATGCCACACACCGTAATGCCCATCAAACATAATGCCACACCGTAATGCCCATTACACATAATGCCACACCTTAATGCCAATTACATATAATGCCACACACCGAAATGCCCATTACACATAATGCCAACACCATAATGCCCATTACACATAATGCCAACGCCATAATGCCCATTACACATAAAGCCATCACCGTAATGCCCATAAAACATAATGCCAATACCGTAATGCCCATTAAACTAAATAATTATACCATATAAATGCTGCTTACCTATATCGCTTGTTGCCAGGGGTTACATGCTTCTTGCCAGGTGTTTCATTCTTGCCATGGGAATTTTTTGCAGGGCAGAGCCAGGGTTCATGCTCGTCGCCAAGAGGATCCATTTAAATCAGGGCTGGGCAACACCGGCCCTCCAGATGTTGATGAACTACACATCCCAGCATGCCTTGCATCAGTTTCAGCATGGCCACATAGCAAAACTAATGCAAAGCATCCTGGGATGTGTAGTTTACTAACATCTGGAGGGCCGGTGTTGCCCAGCCCTGATTTAAATCATACTTGCCTACTTTTGAAAACTAGTTTCAGGGAGATTTTAGCTGCTAGTGGAATGCTCCATGCCACTGAGAGCGTGAGTCATGATCCGCCCAGGGGGTGTGTCTAACTCCTCCTATAGATGTACCTATTGCCACTAGGGGGTGTGCCCTATAGTAGCAGAAGAAAACTCTGGGCCTGATTCAGATGTCGATGCTGCTGTATGCAACACTGCATTATATGTTTTATAGAAAATATTTCTGCCTCTCTTGAGACAAAGAGAGAAGTAAAGAGACACCAGAATGCATGTGTAATACTGTGTACACACGGAGCAATATACTGTATCACTTAGCAATATATTGCTCAGTGTCCTGTTTTCAAGCAATATATTGCTCAATGTCTCCTTTTCATCAGCGACCAGAGATGATCGCTGATGAGAAGGAGAAACTGGGGGAAACAGCTGACTGCCGGGGAAAGCGCTGGTGGCAGGAGCATGCTCCTGCGACAAGCGACCATTGCAGGGCTGGCCACGGGAGCGCGCTCCCGGCAATTTATCGCCCATAGCACATGAAATCACTGGCAATATGGTCGCTCAGCGACCATATTGCCAGCGATATGTGCGAAATATCGCCCCGTGTGTACACAGCTTAAGAGACAGAGGGGCGGAGTGTGTGAGACAGAGGTGGGAGAGAGAGTGGGAATGTGTGTGAGAGGGAGAGTATGAGGAATGAAAAGAGAGTTTGTGAGAGAGACAGACAGGGAGAGAGTGTGAGGGAGAAAGGGCGACCATTTGCATGCGCCATCAGTGGTCCTTGACCGGAGGCAAGATAAATGTTGGTCTACCACAGTCCCCTCACCAATGTATACAGTATCTATATACACAAACATAGACACCTCTGTCACTCAATAAAAACACACACCTCTGTCCCACTGATGTGTCACAGCTCCCGATGTGTGTGTAACACTCTGTGGGAAGTGTCATGAAAGGTATTAATTTACAGGTAAGTATTAGGAAGGGTGATACTCTGGTTGACGGTGTTACTTTATTTCTTCTGGAATTTCTCAGCTGAACCTGGTGTTTGTGGTAGTAATGCACAATACAATACAATTCAAAATACATTACTCACAGCCACTAATTACACAATTGCCTTTCTGTATTTTTATTACAATACAATGAATCTGTGAAGCCTTTCCTCCACAATAAAAGAACTTAAAAATGTTTTTTACCAATAAAGTATACACAATGCATATTACAATGTAGCTACCTATATACACAAAGCAAAAATCTCTCTCTAAAATGACTCTATAGTCGGGGCCCCGTTTACCTCTATAGCCAGCTGGATTATTTTTATAGTGCACTTTTTAGTGACAATATCTAATCTTGTTGAAACAAATGTTAAAAGCCTGAAGTAGATGCTGCAAATGGGCGATGAGAAGATAAAAACGTAGCACTCTCTAGTTAGTGTTGTAACTCCTTTCTTTCTGAAGATAGTTAATGCTCCATGCAACAGTGTCCTTTTATGCTGAGCTGCAATAATAATCTTGGTACAACAGTGGTTCTTGCTTAGTGGTTGGTGAATAAAGTCAAAGCTCAGTATTGTCAATGGCTGAATTGCAAGGTGTTACTTGCTCTAGCTGGTGTAAGGCCCTGCTCGCTAGTAAAAGCTGTCAGTCCTAGCCACACTGCTTCCACAAAGTCCTGTCACCTCCTGTATCAGTAGTCTATAGATGGTGGCTGCTTGTTAATGGTGAGGGTGCTGCATGCATCTAGATGAACTGCCCCCATATACTGTGTGGGGAAATAGTGTCTCTGTCCCTGGTATAATCACCATCCACCTGCTCCTCTGCCTGTGGTATGAGCGATGCAGTGTAATTGTAAATGACAGACCTGGTCTGTATCACAGTGGCTGGACTGTCTATACCTCTGTAGTAATTGTTGTCACTGGCCTGCTTCCCTGCACCTCCAGGCCCTTCCTCCAATCTGCCGGTGTCAATTAGAAGCACCTCACTGCCACTTCTTCCAGCTGCCAGTCACCAAATTCACCACCCTCTCACAGATAATAGCCGCAGTGTTACTTGAGGCAGCATCTTCCTTGCACATCTCTTTTTTTTCCAGCTGCTACCTCTGGGGACTCTGGGTAACTGCCCTAACAGTCTGCCTCAGCCAGCTGTAACTTGTTCTAGCAGCTTCTAAGTCATGTGACCTGAGGCTGGCTCACAGCAGTCCATAACAGATAAATACATTAAGTGTAATAAATGTCTTGGGGTGCCACATACTGCCCCACTGGAATCATGCGTGTCCTCACGCATTTCGCTACACAAGCAAACAGTGTAGTTATGACATTTAAATACAATTTTTCATTAGACAATATTCAGTAACATTACATATAACAATACCAGAATTTTAACTTTCAAAATATAACTTATGTTTTACAAATTCTCCATAAGCATTTTTGGAACATTCAGTTTTCCATATTGCAACCATACATTAAACAATTCTATCAGTTGCATTTTTTTACATAACTATCATGTAAACTGCTATGTTTGTTACATGTTCACCCTTACATTTTCTTTATTTATTTGCTCATCAGTTAGTCCAAGGAATTCACTATGCTCTGAAACAACAGGATATCGCTGTGTCCCTCCATATGGTCTCTTTGTACAATATGGCGAGTTGCAACATCCCCTGTCAGGCTCTTGATATATTCTTTTCATCACACTTTTCACCTCTTCAGGCTTCTCTCCTTCTTCATAATATTGGTAGGATTCCTGGTATTTATATGAAGTACCTCTGCAACATGGATAAGGCCAATAATATCTGCGATCCTGTACATCTCTACTGCCTTTTACTGGAACTCCACCAGGACCAGTGACATTTTGTGCCTGTAGACCTTTTTCTCCATTCACAACATCAAACTCAACCAATTCTCCTCTGTCCAGGCTACGGAAATGTTTTGCAGTATTATTTTTCTTTATGGCAGTATAATGTACAAATACATGTTTCTTGGTGTCATGCCAATTTATAAAGCCATAACCATTTTGCACATTAAACCAAATGACTTTCCCCATAACTTTTCTTGCACCGACTTTAGATTCTGTGTCTGTAGCTGATGTAGTAACAACTTCAATTTGATTCTGGACTACAGGACAAATGTGCGCACCTCTGGGCTGCTCTTTGCTTATGCTCCAGTCTGTCTTTCCTCTGCACTTTAGGTCTTTCTGCATGAGATACCGCAATTGCTGTGACATTTCAGTTATCCCATTAGTCAGTTCAGCCACTTGCACTCCTATAATACTTAATAGATCTGTATCTGGGGCCTGAGCACCTTGTGCATCAGCTTCTTCCAGTGTGTGCAGTTCCATGATTTCCTGCTTTGTGGTCTTTGGATTGTTTTTCTTTTCTTGGTACCCCAGCCTCTCAGGATAGGAAATGTATTGCTGCTGTAGTGTTCCTATCACCTTTATGGCAATTTCTTTGAAGTTAAAAAAAGAGCTGTTTGGTAATTGTAGATGAAGGAGACATAAATGTACCTTCACAATCTCATTGTGGGACCCTTCTATAAATTGATTAATCACTATTTCATCGGTTGGTCGGACCTCAGATGGATCAATGGCCTGTAGTTCTCGGAGTGCATCCTGTAGGCTGAGTGCAAAGTCACGAAGGGATTCTCCTGGCTGTTGCTTCCTCGCATAAAAGGCCACCTTAAGTTCTGACAATGTTCTTTCATCAAATGTGGTAGATAGTCGGTTGAGGATCAGGTCTGCTGTTTTCCTTTGATCTACTGGCCATGAATCCACTTCTCTCAGGGCTGTGCCTTTCAACTGGCCAGTCAGAATCTCTACTTGCTGTGTCTCTGAAAGTGAATATATGGTAAAAATTGATTTCATCTTTTTTTTAAACTCTTTAAGGGTGTTTCTGCCTAGGCCTTGATCATCTCCAGAATATGTTGGAAGCCATGGGGCCCCAAAGTAATAAGGCAACGTTAAAGGACTTATACTGGCCATGGTTGGATGACTATTTGATGATCTATTTGCAGCTAATTCATCATATGACGGGATGTGTTCGTATCCTGTTCGTGTGACGCCAAATGTAACACTCTGTGGGAAGTGTCATGAAAGGTATTAATTTACAGGTAAGTATTAGGAAGGGTGATACTCTGGTTGACGGTGTTACTTTATTTCTTCTGGAATTTCTCAGCTGAACCTGGTGTTTGTGGTAGTAATGCACAATACAATACAATTCAAAATACATTACTCACAGCCACTAATTACACAATTGCCTTTCTGTATTTTTATTACAATACAATGAATCTGTGAAGCCTTTCCTCCACAATAAAAGAACTTAAAAATGTTTTTTACCAATAAAGTATACACAATGCATATTACAATGTAGCTACCTATATACACAAAGCAAAAATCTCTCTCTAAAATGACTCTATAGTCGGGGCCCCGTTTACCTCTATAGCCAGCTGGATTATTTTTATAGTGCACTTTTTAGTGACAATATCTAATCTTGTTGAAACAAATGTTAAAAGCCTGAAGTAGATGCTGCAAATGGGCGATGAGAAGATAAAAACGTAGCACTCTCTAGTTAGTGTTGTAACTCCTTTCTTTCTGAAGATAGTTAATGCTCCATGCAACAGTGTCCTTTTATGCTGAGCTGCAATAATAATCTTGGTACAACAGTGGTTCTTGCTTAGTGGTTGGTGAATAAAGTCAAAGCTCAGTATTGTCAATGGCTGAATTGCAAGGTGTTACTTGCTCTAGCTGGTGTAAGGCCCTGCTCGCTAGTAAAAGCTGTCAGTCCTAGCCACACTGCTTCCACAAAGTCCTGTCACCTCCTGTATCAGTAGTCTATAGATGGTGGCTGCTTGTTAATGGTGAGGGTGCTGCATGCATCTAGATGAACTGCCCCCATATACTGTGTGGGGAAATAGTGTCTCTGTCCCTGGTATAATCACCATCCACCTGCTCCTCTGCCTGTGGTATGAGCGATGCAGTGTAATTGTAAATGACAGACCTGGTCTGTATCACAGTGGCTGGACTGTCTATACCTCTGTAGTAATTGTTGTCACTGGCCTGCTTCCCTGCACCTCCAGGCCCTTCCTCCAATCTGCCGGTGTCAATTAGAAGCACCTCACTGCCACTTCTTCCAGCTGCCAGTCACCAAATTCACCACCCTCTCACAGATAATAGCCGCAGTGTTACTTGAGGCAGCATCTTCCTTGCACATCTCTTTTTTTTCCAGCTGCTACCTCTGGGGACTCTGGGTAACTGCCCTAACAGTCTGCCTCAGCCAGCTGTAACTTGTTCTAGCAGCTTCTAAGTCATGTGACCTGAGGCTGGCTCACAGCAGTCCATAACAGATAAATACATTAAGTGTAATAAATGTCTTGGGGTGCCACATGTGTCCCATCAAGAGGGGGCTTGTGGGTCGTCTGGCTACTGTGAGAGGTGGCTTGTGGGTCGTCTGGCTCCTGTTAGAGGTGGTATGTGGGTCGGCTGTTAAAAACTGTAAAACTAAAAATCACCTAAACGACAGAGGGGCACATTCATTGGTGATCCCTTTAAATCCGCCACTGCCACTCAACACAAACACATGCACCTTTTTCTCTCAGACACATGCACACCTCTTTCAGTTAACATGTACATGCGCACACACACACACACACACACATCATTCTATCACTTAAAAACCCTCAAAAACCCTCACTTAAATACACCACATACCTGTTTCACTAAAAACACACATGCACATACACCTTTCACTGCACACACACAGGGTAGTATTCCATGCGGCCGGCGTGGGGGTTAAACAGTGAGGATTGCAGAAAACCAGCGATCATCCCTGTTTAACCCCCTCGCCAGCTGCTTGCCCTATTCAACGTTTTGGGGGAATCCTCGCCGTCACAGGACGGCGAGGATTCCCCCAAACAGCGAGACCCGCGGCTAATGCAGTGAACCCGCTGTATATAGCCGCGAGTCTCGCTGCTTCTGCAGCGGCATACGCCAATTCCCCCTCATTCAAAAAACTGAGCGAGGGGGAATTGGCGTATGAGGGGGGTGAATTTAAAACTGACAGGGTGAGTGGTGACAGCGAGCAGGAAGCCCTGCTCGCTGTCGCCGCTTGCCCAAAGCATTGAATACATCCCACACACACCTGTCACTTTAAAAAACATACATACACCTCATTCACTTATAAACATCAATTTACAGGCCTCTTAAAAAAATAAAAAAAACGTGCAGAACATATACAGTACCATTATATTACATACATCCCCCATATTACAGCCAATACATTATGCACACCAGCCCCCCATATTACAGCCTGTCCACATAACCATAACGTTATATTACATTATGCAGCCCCCCCCCCCACTGATATATTATACACCCTCCCCCCACACTGTGATGCATCATACCCCCTCCCAAACACTGTGATACATTATACATCCTCCCCCCACACACACTCACTGATATAATATACACCCTCCCCCCCACACTGTGATGCATCATACCCCCCCCCCCCCACACACACACACACACACACAACACACATTATACACAGCCTTTCTCTCCCCAGTGCACACTCACATGTCTGTGTTGCTCCTTCCTGGGAGGAGCAGGGAATTCCTGGAGAAGGTCTGAGGGAGGCAGCATAGGAGCAGGGACAGAGAGCAGGGCTGGCCTGATGGATGGAGCCTGAGCCTCCTGCCGTGCTCAGTGTTTGTGGTGGGCGGGGCCAGCCTCCGGGAAGTAGCAGAGGCAAGCCCTGGCTGTCAGCTCTCTGCTCCTCCCGAGAGTCCAGCTCCCGATGCACAGCCTGAGCCTCAGCTCAGAGTGACATCCTCCACTGTCTGCAGCTCGGCCACCCAACCCCGCGGTGGCCTGCTGCGATGTGCTGAGCTCTCTGCTAGCCCCGCCCACCACCATGTAAAAATCAGGAGCGTAGGCAAGCCTGATTTAAATAGCGCGCCAGCGCTACCCGAATCCGCACTTCCGGGTAGCGCTGGCCGCACTGTTCTCTTCTGACAGACACTAGAGGTATAGAAGTACCTCAAGTGTCTGTCTCCTATAAGGTGGCGGCCATTTTTGAAGAGGCCGTCACCTTACATTCGTGCGGCCAGGAACAGCTTGTGCTGAACACACGAAGGTGGCCGGCGGCTGCGTCGGTGATGGCTGGGCTGCGGCAGCGTGTGCAAGATGCACACAGCGGCCCAGCCAGTAGATAGTCATGCCGGCCTGGGGGGCATGTGGCACTCTGCCCCCTGGCCCAGCCCGCCTCTGCTGCCAACACCACTTCTCCGGGAAGAGAGTCCCAAAGTATGACTGCTCTGACTGTAAAGAAATTTTTTGTTGTAGATTAACAAAATCTTTTTTCTTTTTTTTCTTCCTTTCTAGCAGAAAAAAGGGTGTTTGACAGTTCCTTATATTGGCCCCTAATATATTTATACATGTTGAGCATGTCAACAATTTAATACATCTCTTCTCTAGTGTAAATAGTCCCAAATTAGTCCCAAATTGCTTAATATTTCCTCGTAGCTTAAATCTTCCTTTCCCCTAATAAGCTTTGTTGCTCTTCTTTGGATTTTCTTTGGTATACAACCTTTAATATTTTATTGCTTAATATATACATTACAGTACACTTATTGTATTTATAAGTATTATTATTGCCAACTGCAGAGCCAGATTAAGGTCTAAATGGGCCTGGAGCTGAATGATCAAGGACCTATTATGTGCAATAATAGGGGTTGTGGCCAGCACCTAATAATGTGGGTGACGTAACCAGTGTTCTGTTTGGGTGGTCTGTTCATGGGTGTGTCTGTATTTGTGTAAATACTTTCAACTAATTATATATGCCTGGAAAAGGCAGGGGGCTGGCATAAGAAAAATGCAGGGAGATATATTGGCGGGTGCACTCCAAAGGTGCACCCACAGGACGTCAATGTCCTAAGATACTTGCGGGGTGAGGCGGCACTGCAGTCATAAAAAAAATACTGAAAGCCGAAACTTAGTAGACAACATTTCAGCACCTTTTATGTGGTCACCTAAGTTTACCACACCATATACCCCTTACACAAATCATGCAACACAATAGTAACCCCCTTATACTGTACTTGCCTCTATTACATTATGCCACATGGAATGAGCCAAAATTCACACTGAGTGAGCCAACATTCACACTATGGCACACAGATTGAGTCACAATTCACGTTATGCCATGCAGATTAAGACAAAATTCACATTGTGCCACATGGATTGAGCCAAAATACACACTACACCAGGCATAGCCAAACAGTGGCCCTCCAGATGTTGTGAAACTACACATCCCAGCATGCCTTGACATAGTTTTAGCATTCCCTAATAGCAAAACTGTGGCAATGCATAATGGGACTTGTAGTTTCAAACAGCTGGATGGCCATAGTTTGGACTTGCCTGCACTATACCAAACAGATTGAGCAATAATGCACAATATGCTTCATAAATAGGGGCATTGGCGTGCATTACAAATTACACCATAAAGCCCATTACATGTTAAGACACACACCATAATCTCCATTACGTATTATGCCAAACACCATAATGCCTATTAAAATTTATGCAACATAAGTGTTGCTTACCTAAATGTTCATTGCCAGGGGTTCCATATTCATTGCCAGGGGTTCCATGCTCATTGCCAGGGGTTCCATGCTCATTGCCATGTGGGATTACATGCTCATTGCCAAGGGGAATACATGCTCGTGGTAACTGGGGGACAGGTGCCGCCGGGCAGAAATGACAGTCATTGACAGCCGGGCAGAGAGCAGGGGGCTGCCCGGCTGTATTCAGAGCACTACTATTTGAAATATTACCCCTTTCACACCAGAAAATGCAGGGACTTACCCGGGAATATGGTCCCAGGATCATGCAGGGACATTCCCGGACTGGCCCCTTTCACACCAGCCTAGTCCCTGCATTTTCTGGTGTGAGGGGGAGAGAAAACCACCCCCGCCCCCCTTTAAACAACCAGCTATATCTTTGGAACCAACTGACCCATTTACATGTAGGCTTCGACTGATTTTGGTCCCGTGAAACTGGGCAGTTTGGTTCCAGAGAACTGTGTCCTCAAACAACATGAACAGCCATGAAATTACATTTCAGAAATGAAAAAAAAATTGGTTTACCCGCAATATCTCTAGAACCAATGAACCCATATGGACCAGGTATCTGATTGAAGACCCAGCAATTTAAGTTCGACTGAGATCAATCTCGAGCTTCTGTGATTCCGGGAACTGGCAGCCATTGGAACCGGGTGGAGGTCGGAATTAGCGGGTCCCATGTTATCCTATGGGGAAAACGTTCCAGGTTTGCCTGGCGGTATCTCCGGTTCTCGGGGGCTAGCGACGCGGGTCTGGGCTCGTTGAAAGCCCTGGCCCTCAGCTACAAAATGGGCCTATTTGGAGAGTGGGCCTAGAGCTGTAGCTCCATCAGACCCATTGTTAATCCGGCCCTGGTGCAGCAGGCAGCAGGTAGTGATTACGCAAGCTTGTTAGAATGGCCCGGGTCTTCAGCTGTCCAATCACTGCATGCAGAGCTGCACATATCCTTTGTTTTTCTCCAGAGGGCACAAGGTCATGCTTTTGGATTTGATCGTACCCCCAATACTTGGATTGGCTTTGAGATTATTCCCCTTTCATTGCTAAAACAAGCTATAATGAATATATTTATGTAAACAGACACTTTATAAAGGTCAAAATAATGGACAATTACACCAGAGAAGATAGCCCAAATGTGTCAGACTTGAGGTTAGAAATCTCTAATCTGCACTTTTTCTTACAATTATATATTGCAGAGTCAGGTGATCAAAGCATCTCTACTTAAAAAAAATGGGTACTTATGTAATATCTGGGCTCCCGTTTTTCTTATGAGACCGAGTCCCCTCGCGGGGCTCGCTGCGCTCACCACGCTTCGGGCACGGTGGCTCGCTGCGCTCGCCACACTATATAATATCAACTCCATGCGGAGTTGGATAGTAGGGGTATGAAAAAATGGGGTGCATTTAACATGGGAGCCCAGATAATACATAAGTACCAAAAAATGTGTTCTAGAATTCACTTTGAATACTGTGTATGTAATTTTCTGGCTGACAGTGCATGCTGGGACTTGTTGTTCCAAAATATCTTGTAAGACACTGGTTGCCTTTTGCTGATTTTGTACTACCTACTACAGTATATACAGTACTAATGTAGTGCATACAGTTTGTAATGACTCTTTAAGAATTTTCTCAAACAATTTAGGTCATGAAAGTTATGAAAACATACATTAATAAATAAAGACAAGGAAATAAACATTTTGCAGAAATTCTTAGCATGGAAAGAAAGGCTAAAATCAACCCAAACCGCCAGAACACTAAACTCCAAATCTAAAATAATGCAAAACAACCAGCACACAAAAAAATCACTCAACCTTCTACATTGACTGTCCACCTGCAAGGGTGATGACGCTGCCATCCATAAGGTTGTCCATCATGTATAAACAGTCAACAAAGTTGAGTGCACCTAAAAACTAAGAACCAATAAAACTCCAACTGAGATCTGCAACAAACACAGCCTGGTAACCTGCCATAAACTTGCCATCGGTAATCCTTATGCCCCGACACTTTAATAACTTATCTAAACTTATCTATCTTAACACTAAAATAAAGAGACAGACACAAGTGCTGGCGTTTCAATATGAATGTCAAATTTATTATTGACAACTATTTATATATATTGATCTTATAAAAGAGGGTGGCGGCCCTAAAGAACGGTCATAGAGAAAAGAAGGGTAAGATGACATCACACCATTCACACAACGTTGGTGTTCAACTCTCCCACGCAACCCACCCGTGCGGATGGTGCAGCCCATCCCCTGTCCAAGGGGCATGGGCTCGTGGCGTATCATTGAGGGGAGAGCGCACCCCACTATCCTCATATCAGCATTTGAACAAGGACCGTTCTTTACCGCCGCCAAGAAAGATAGAAAAAATAGGGAGGGAGGGTGGGGAAATTCGAGCCAGAGAGGCAGATCACCTGACCCTCTGGCTATTCCTAACTGCAGGAACTCCTCCCTTGCTCCCTAATCGGCTATTGCTGCAGCATCATAGCCCCCTTAACAAACACAACTTAAAGTGCAGGCATCTTCTTCAGCAGTTTATGGCACCTCTAGCTTAATCAGCCCTCGGTTCTCTTAAACTTGCCATCGGTAATCCTTATGCCCCGACACTTTAATAACTTATCTAAACTTATCTATCTTAACACTAAAATAAAGAGACAGACACAAGTGCTGGCGTTTCAATATGAATGTCAAATTTATTATTGACAACTATTTATATATTAGATCTTATAAAAGAGGGTGGCGGCCCTAAAGAACGGTCATAGAGAATAGAAGGGTAAGATGACATCACACCATTCACACAACGTTGGTGTTCAACTCTCCCACGCAACCCACCTGTGCGGATGGTGCAGCCCATCCCCTGTCCAAGGGGCATGGGCTCGTGGCGTATCATTGAGGGGAGAGCGCACCCCACTATCCTCATATCAGCATTTGAACAAGGACGGTTCTTTACCGCCACAAGCCAAGCATTAGGCTGCAGCACCGCCACCCTAACGCTCAGCACTTCTACCTAACAACCAGAACTTCAACTGAAAACCTCTAAACAGGTCGTCCAGGAATATTGCCATTCCTTCGGGACTTAAATGGACACCGTCCGGCCTATACAGGGAACCCCGCTTATAGACTATGGAGTCATGCCTGATGACACCACCGCTATTCGCCAACAGGTATCGCTGCATCGCAGCATTGACCTTTCTCCGTGCGCCATCCAAGCGGGGCCCTGACCTGGCTGTCCTCCAGACCCGCCTGGGAATCATTGAGGATCAGACCAGGCGGCAGCAAGGGAGCGTCTGGGCTATAATATGCAGGTCCCTGATAATAATTGACCGCAACTCTAAGGCAGTGCATCGGCCTAGATCATTTCCGCCCAGGTGCAAAATTAGCACCTCAGGGACTCCAAAGTCCCGCACTGACCTTAGCAATAGGCCCTGCAACGCTCCCCAAAGCATGCCACGCACTCCCAACCATCGAATCATTCGAGTTTTTGCACGCATACCCTCAGTCAAACTCTCACACGCTTTTGACGCCCAGTGGACAAACGAGTGTCCCATCACCCACACCGTCTTGACGTCTCTGCGACCTGCAAGATGTAAACAGGTTAGGACGCATGCCATCAACATTTCACCGCTCTCAACAATTCAAACACACTGGAGAGGGAGAGAAGAGAAAGAAACCGTAGCCGACCAGACCTTGAGGCACACTGCACAGAAAACCCCCGGAGTAAACTATCCATGACGCCATGTCATGACGCCAGAGGACCAGGTGAGTAGGATTTCCTTCCACAGGTACCCCTTTGGATTACTACGGATCCTGGACCCTGGACTCTTCAGCCCTGGAGCCCCGGACCCGGACCAGCCCCGGAACCAAGGCCCCGGACCGGACCCTGGGACCTACCTACGGGATCAAGATAGGTAAGTATCAGTATGTGTGTAATGTATGTATTAAAGTTTTATTTTTCTAATGTGTCAGTGTGTATTTATTTAACTATATTTTTTACTGTGGAACTACAAAACCCAGTGGGCCCTTTAATGCCCCGCAGGCTGGGACTTGTGGTTCTCCAAGTCCCATCTTGCGGGGGAGGCTTGCTGGGACTCAAAGTTCCACAGTTTAAAACAATAGTTTTTTCATCTATTTTTTTACACCAGTATCAGCTCGATGCCCACCGCCCAGGGGCATCGAGGACAGCACCAGGCTTCAGCCTGGTCAGGTAAGTCCTGGAGGGGGGGACCCCTTTATTGGGGGGGGTCCCCACTCCCCCAGGGCCCCTGGCCAGGCTGACTGGTCAGTAGGGTTAATGCTTTGGCCAGGGGGACTTGTATAAAAAGTCTCCCCCCGGCTGTGGCATTACCCTGCTGGCTGGTTTGGCCCGGGGCTGGATCTTAAAATACGGGGGACCCCTAGTCATTTTGTCCCCCCGTATTTTGGGAACTAGCCCCGGACCTGGAGCCTGGGGCTGGTTGTAAAAAATCGGGGAACCCCTATTTGTCGGGTTCCCTGATTTTTTATTACCGGCCCCGGCTCTTTCAGCCTGGTGCTGGTTACAGCTGTGGGGGGGACCCCACGCTGTTTTTTTTAATTAATTTATTTATTTATTTATTCTATTTTTTTTCCCCTCAAGCCTGCACGGATCTGACTGATCCGTGCAGGCTTAAAGCAAATACAACAGGGAAATCAAGGTGTATTTTCCTGTCGTATTTTCGTGGCTGTTTTACACCAATTAGCAGCCGTATTATCAATAGTAAATTGATAATCAATAGTAAATCAGGAACCACCATTCTTTTGAATGGTGATTCCTGTCGTATCCTATCGATGGTGTAGACATTCGTATTTGTAAATACAAATACGAATGTGCCATCTTTAGGAATACGAATTGCTGTATTTTAGAGATAGTAAATCCCAAAAATACAAATGTCTAAAAAATAGGTGTATTTCTGCCTACGAATACACCTATTTTTTACGAATTCATATTAGTAAATTTCCCCCCAAATTACCGGTTTTCATGGGTCCGTGGCAGGGCTAAAATGCCGTGAATTGCATTGTTTGACTGCTATGTGGGCGGGACTTGATGATGCCTGCCCTGCCCTGCCCCTCTCCCAGAGAGGAGAAAACAAAAGTCAGAAAGTATGGCAAAGCCCCCTTGGGAAAAAAAATCGCCCAAAAAAAATTTGGCTGACCACAATGAAAAAGTCAGCATTGGGGGAGGAGCGATCAGTGTTATAGATTCCACCCTTTCACAAGTGGGCAGCAGACCCAGACTCCTCTAATACCACTTTTACACTAGGATCCCGGATCGAACCCTGTATTTTGACCACAGGAATTTTCCAGGTCAGACCCTGCTTCAGACACCATTTACACTGCACTTCAAGCACGTTATTCCCAGGTCAGTGCTCTTTTATACTTAAAACGGGTCAGCCCTGCTTTTCCCTGCTGATGTACTTAAAAACTGCCTTTTTGGGCTGTTTAAGATGAGGTCACAGGTCACAGCAGCAAAATATTAGTTATCCATCTGTTCTTCAGTGATCCACTCACTAACACTAACTAGTCCCTCTACATGCACAGAGAGACTTCTAGGTGTCAGAAACTAGAGGATATATAGTAATTGCATGGTAATAAGAAAAACATATATATATAGAGAGAGAGAGATTGTCAAAGATACACCTTTTTAAAGATACACAGGGCCTGATTCAGGTGGGGGTCTGTTAATGCGCATGTGTGGATCTGCGCATTTACAGACTCCCTGTGCGAATGCCTTTGGTAAGTACAGTATCACACTCTCCAAGGCGTTCGCATGGGCAGAGGAGGGTGGGGGAGGCAGCAGGGGAACACCCAGCCTCCCCATGAACTGACATTCCCATGGGATGCAGGTGATGTCACATGACCTCAGCATCTGCCCCCAATTCAGTCATCAGCAGCCATCTGACAGGTAAGTATTGACTTACTATTCAGACTGAAAGCTGCAGAAAGTTGACGCTTGGTCTTTCCGATATATCTTTTTCCACATTTACAGTATATAGATCAGGTGTGTAGTGAGACGTCATGCAGCTTTTAATAACCCATGATTTTTTATGTCCCAAATTATGTGCCATAATATTCATCTACATATTGGCACGTTTTGCACTTATTGCATGGGAAAACACCTTCGCTGTTTGTAACCAATTTATTTTAACAGTTGACTTAAGGTGATGACAGATTTCAGAATGGCAGCTCACCTAAACACTAATTGAGGCTTGGGAGGAAGAAAGGTTTGTAGCAGGGGATTGACAGTTAGTACATCCCAATGTTTAGTTAACATTTCTCTTATATTAGAAAGTAGTAATGTAAGAGACATTTTAACTAAACATTGGGATGTACGTGGACCCCCTGCTACAATGTGGCTCTGTCCAGTATATTGCTGGCAGCAGAGGTTGATGTGGGGTATACTGTATATGTGCTGTGCTGCATGGCCATAACCAACTGCCACCACCAACTGCCGCCCGCATGCCACATTGCAATCCTCAGTGCACAGCAATATCACTGGCATTTCCTGAGCAGCAGCTGATGTGGACACAGGAGAACAGGCCTCTCAGGTGAGATCAATTTGCAGGTTATTAATCGCTGCCAGTGATTCTCCGAGTGAATTATCAGTGAGTGGAGCTCAGCGCACAATTACATCTGTGCTTTTTCTTTCTCTTTTCTCCCCCATTTTTTGTTTTTTTTTATTTGATCACCTTCTGCCTCCGGTTACAATGAGTCGCCGAGAGTTATCCCAGCTGATTGGAAATGAAGGTCAGTAAAATGTTTGTTTAGTAAATGAAATCTTAGACCAATGTCTCTTCTCTAGCAGTTGGCCTTTGTAGTGGGAGGGATTATAGCAGTGGTGGCTGGCCAGTGTCCCTGTGTTACTGGCTGGCACAGGGCCGGTGCAAGGCACCGGAGCGCCCCAGGCGAGTCGGGGTGGGGACGCCCCGGGGCCGGGGGGGGGGGGGGTACCTGTCCTGCGGCGCTGTGTATTTAAATCTGGCGGCGGAGGCAGCGGGGTCCCTGCAGTCCATTAGAAATAACGAGCGCTATCCGCCGGGCTATGCGGAAGTGCTTCTGTTGTGAAAACACTGGCAGCACGCTGATTGGCTGAGATCAGCGTGCGCCGTGCTGCCAGTGTTTTCACAACAGAAGCGCTTCCGCATAGCCCGGCGGATAGCGCTCGTTATTTCTAATGGACTGCAGGGACCCCCGCTGCCTCCGCCGCCAGATTTAAATACACAGCGCCGTAGCACAGGTACCCGGGCGGCAGGGGGGGGGCAAAATGCCGCCCTCCAGTGGCCGGCGCCCTAGGCAAATGCCTAGATTTGCCTAGTGGTGGCGCCGGCCCTGGGCTGGCACCTCCCATGCTGTCAGTTACAGATCAGAAGCCGCTAAGCATTGGGGCCTGCATCCATACACTCATACTGCTGCAGCTCTGTTTTTCAGTTGTATAGTAATATAATATATAAATCATGTTACTGCTGGAAGTCTTATTGTACACCAGCAATATCTGATCTTTACATGTCACATATGGCTATTTGTTATATCGACAATATATGAAATATCGTTTTAGATGGACCCAGCCCGAACATCAGAGGGACATGGCTGAGGTCAGGACGCTGCAGACCATCCCGTGGGAGTCAGTCAGCAAGAAGATCTGGACCAACATCGGGAAGAGGAAGATCTGGACGAAGAGGAAGAGACCATCAGGCAGTTGCAGAGAGAGTAGATCACCTCCTGCTGGACAACATCATGCGGCTCGTCCTGTCCCATCTCCCCACCTACAGCAGGCGCACCATTGCAGACGGAGAGGAACCAGAGTACTGCTCCATCTGTATCTCTGACATTGAGGTAGGTACAGAAATGGCTGTATCGTACTGTCACCACACCTTCCATGTTCCCTGTCTGACAGAATGGCTGCAGGTCAACAACATCTGCCCTCTGTGCCGCGTGAGACTCTTGAGCCCGGATCATTTCTCCCACCTTTATTGACGGCTCCCCAGCAAAGCAGAACAACCAAACATAAGATCATGGTCTAAAGCGGTAAGTTCCTGTTTTAAAGTTCAAAAGTTTTTACACTTTTACAGTGTTTTTTTCAATTTACAGTTTTTGTATTTTTCAAATTATTAAAAGACTTGTCACTGATCCCTCCAGTTCCAACAATTGTTGTTACACGTTTACAGTGTTTTTCTATTTGACTTAATTTTCTGTTTTGAAACTGGAGGGAATTGACGTGAACAAGCTGGGGATTAGGGCTACTGGCGACACCCCAAAAAAAAAAACGACATTGAGCAGCCACCTCATGGGTGTGTTGGAAGAGCTGCTAAGCTGCTAATTATTTTTGAAATGGACAATTAAATCCAACTAATTGATTACTTAATACTTGAACATTTAACATTTAAACCATCGCCGGGAACTTCAGCTAGTAATTAGTAAACCTGACCCTTTTCATCGCCAATAAGTCTCCAAGTCATTATTTTAAATTTGTTTATTAATTATTTATTATCAGATACTTATATAGCGCATACATATTCCGCAGGGCTTTACAGAGAATATTGGTACTTGTGTATTTTGGCGGCGCCCATCGCATCGCATACCATAACACATGCGATGGTATGCTATGCGACGCGATTTCGTGCGATACTGTCCGATGGCATACAATTTTCAAATTGTATGCCATTGTACATGGCATACAATGCCATGCGATGCGATTAAACATTGTATAAGCACCCTAATGGGTGCTTATACAATGTTAAGCACCCTAATGGGTGCTTACAATGTTAAATGCACCCCCACGCCACCCCCCTACTATAAACGTGAACCCGAAGTGTGGCGAGCGCAGCGAGCCCGCGAGGGGCGGCGGTACGCGTCCTCCGACCTTTTCATACCCCCACTATCCACGTCGGCGTGGAGTTGAGAATAGAATAGTCTGGCGAGCGCAGCGAGCCACTGAGCCCAAAGCGTGGCGAGCGCAGCGAGCCCCGCGAGGGGACGCGGATACCTTCACAGGTAAACGCGTCCCTTCGCGGGCTTCACAGGTATCCGCGTCCCCTCGCGGGGCTCGCTGCGCTCGCCACACTATTCTATTCTCAACTCCACGCCGACGTGGATAGTGGGGGTATGAAAAGGTCGTAGGACGCGTACCGCCGCCCCTCGCGGGCTCGCTGCCCTCGCCACGCTTTGGGTTCACGTTTATAGTGGGGGGGGTGGCGTGGGGGTGCATTTAACATTGTAAGCACCCATTAGGGTGCTTATGCGATTTTTCATCGCATAGGGGGTAAAAATCGCGTCGCATTGCATGCCATCCGGTACATGGCATGCGAAGCGTTCATCGTGCGATGTACATCGGGGGCGCCGCTATAATACACAAGTACCAGAATATTTAAATATTCCCTGCCTCAGTGGAGCTTACATTCTATATTATATATCTTACATCTATATTCCCTACCACATGTAAACGCACACACGGATATTGTAGGGTGGGCTCAAGAATAGAACAGGCGCCTAGTGGGGTGTTGTGTCGAGCTGCTCCCACATAGGCGGCGCTTGTACTTTTAAAAACAGCTCTGGATTCTAAAGGTTGCACTGGTTTTGTCCTACTACAATTTATCTTCGTATCTCATTCCTGGGTTTAACTTTGGAACGTTCTCAGCAATATACCAACATATGGGACACCACCACCGGCATACTGTGGATTACAAATACCACATACATCGTGAGGACACTCCCTTGACTCAAGGATTGCATTCACCCTCCAGCGATATTTCAAGACCCTGCATGGTTTATGGACTCCCTTAATTCGATCATGGCCAAATCACCCAGTGGGAAAATGAGTTATTAATCTATATAGGAGATACACAAGAACAAGCAGGACTCCAGTACTACCAAGTTACATAGTTACATAGTAGGTGAGGCTGAATAAAGACTTGCATCCATCTAGTTCAACCTATGTTTATTATAGTTTATCCCTTGTTGTTTAGTATGTTCTGATATTCTAAAGACAGATTGTGTTACTTATTCGTACCCTTGCATGTTTGTAACCAATAAATGTTTATTCAACCTTATTTTAAACATATTTATAGTGTCTGCCAACCAGGGGCTGGCAACTTTCAGCCTGGGGGGCAACACAAGCAAGTGGCCCATCGCCATCGTTTCACCACCCTATCCTCTCCCGTCTAGTATGCAGCAAGGATTAAACAATCCTTCCCCCCACACACACATACAACAGAAACGGGGAAAGTGCGCGCCTAATGCGCGTTACAAAAATTTACACTGTGATGCCCATTACACCTAAAGCCATCACTGTAATGCTAATTACACATAATGCCACACACCGTAATGCCCATTACACATAATGCCACACACACCGTAATGCCCATTACACATAAAGCCATCACAGACGTAATGCCAATTAAAGATAATGCCACACCGTAATGCCCAAACATAATGCCACACACCGTAATGCCCATTACACATAATGCCAACACCGTAATGCCCATTACACATAAAGCCAACACCGTAATGCCCATTACACATAAAGCCATCACCGTAATGCCAATTAAACATAATGCCACACACCGTAATGCCCATCAAACATAATGCCACACCGTAAAGCCCATTACACATAATGCCACACCCAGGGGCGGATTGGGAATTCAAACCAGCCCGGAAATATTTTGAAGCAGCCCTAAAGCGGGGGGGGGGGGGGGGGGGTGGTAGTTGTTTGTGCGGTAAGGGTTAGGGGGGCTTTTGTGCATGCCCATTTGCAGCAGCTTCTCTTCCCATGTGTGTTTTTGGAGTCCAGGAGACTGCCCCTGCACATTGCTGCCTGCTCGACACTACCACAAGTCAATAGTCAGGACTAATCCAGTTAAATAGAAATACGTTTTGGAATAATGTCTAATGGGCATTACTGTGCTTTGTGTATAAGGACATTACTAATGTAGTGAGGTGTAAAGCTTAATGTGTGAGGGTCATTACTGTGTGGCCTTATGTGTATACGGCCCTTACTAATGTGCTGGAGACGGAGAGATGGAACTAGTGCTAGCGCTACATGGTAGCAGCCAAAATCTAATAGTCCCCCTGCAATAACTGCATCCAGCCGAATCTAGTCAGTCAAGGGTTGAAGCCCGCCCCCCTAAAAAACGGATGACGATGGAAGCGCAGCCACTACTCACCACCGCCACGTTTCCGTCGTCATCCAGCAGCGGCAGCTGCTCACACAGTGCAGCATAGCCCAAAACACAGGTTTGTGTGTGTGTATCGATAGGGTTAGGCTAGGTGTGTGTATACAGTAGATACAGTAGATAGAGTTACGCTATCTACTATATGGATAAGGTTCGGCTTCATGGTGGTGTGTACTAGCTACTAACCTGGCCTTCCTGTGGATGAAAAGAGCCTTCTTTTTAGGGAGATTCACTGGACCGGATTTATCTCATGTCACCACACTCTGGCTCTGGATACCTTCAGACGTACACACTCTGATACTGTAGGGCAAATAAGCTGTCATTACCTCGTGCACAGTGATTGCCACCTGTATGTAGCTGGGCTGGTAGGTTCTGCCGCTTGGGAAGTACAGTGTACACTGACAGTAGTAGCATCATACCCTCACCACCAACCCCCACCTCACCCCCACTCCCCCCCCCCCCCCCCAATAAGTCAGTCACACAGCATATGAGAGGCTGGGTAGGTGGCACAGGCAGCGGGTGCAATGGGCACAAAGCTCCTGGTGAGTGCTGCACAGTGCAGAGCAGTAAGAGGGGAAGTTGAGTACTTACTGTCTCCCTGGCCTATCTGCTGGCCTGGGAACACAAGCAGCAGACACTGGGCAGCAGTGAGTAGAAGTTGCAGAGCACATTGCCCAGCATATGGTGCATTCTCACAGGGCAGAGCTCCCCGCATCTCCTGGTACTTACTGGGCTCCCCGCTCTGCGGCATGCAGTGAGGATCAGAGTGGGGCGCTGCTCTGCTAGGGCCCCAGCGAGGGGCAGCAGCAGCTGGCATGGGGACATCCTGCACTGAGGGGGTGGAGACCATGCTCAACAAGTGATGTGCTGCAGCAAGACCCACTCATAGGAGGCACTGTCACACACAGGGCCGGTACTAAGGTGCTTGGCTCCCTCCAGCAAACTATAAATTTCATGCCCTCCTACAAACACAGCAAACAACATCGGCACAACCCTGTACCTCCCCTTGCACACACTGCACTTCCGCCGCTTCCCTGCACCCCCTTTGCCACAAACTACATGAGTGCTACCCTGCACCCCACACACTACAAAACCGTTGCTACCCGGCACCCCATCCCTGTGCACACTACTACCAGTACCCTGCACCCCTTTGCCACGCACATTACACTACCGTCGCTACCTTGCAACCCCCCCGCACTCACTACTTTACTGCTGTGACTCTGCATCACACTCACTACACTACCGCTCTTACCCTACACACACACTGCGCTACCGCTGCTACATTGCACCCCACTCCACGCACAAACTACACTACCGCAGCGACCCTACCTTATACGCATGTCGCTATCACCAGTACACTGCTACCCTACTTTACACACACTACACTACCACCGCAACACTGCACCCCACACCGTGCACACACTAAACCACCTCCACAACCCTACCTTATACGCACCCCACTCCTCGCACTACAGCTGCTACCCTACTTTACACACACTACCACCACTACACTGCACCCCACTTCCCGCACACACTACACCGCACCCCACTCCCCCCCTGCCCAGCACACATTACACAATGCCCCCCTTTCCAGCACACATTACATTGTCACCCTCCAAGCACACATTTTACATGGCAACCCCCCCAGCACAATTACAATGCCCTCCCCAGCACACATTAACACCCCTCCCAGCACTCATAACATACCTTACTTTGTGCTGGTGTGGCTGGTTGTAGGGCTGGCTCCTCTCTCCATGTCTTTGGGCTCCTCCAGTGAGTGCACATGTGCACCATGTTCAGTAGAGAGGACGGAATCGCTTCCGTCGAGGCTGCTGCTATGGGGGAGGGGGTAGCAGAGGGGAGATAGGTGAGTTGTGGTGCATATACTAACAGGGGAGGGAAGGGGGGATGCGATGCTACTGCTGACCGACAGAAGCAGGAGTGGGGAGAGGGGAGAAGGGACAGAAAACATCCCATGCTGCCAGCACCGCTGTCAGGCACAGGCAGTGGCTGCTGGCAGTAACAGTATAGACCAGCAGGGATGCAGGGCAGTACCTCCCTGCTTTGCTACCGCCACCACCCTCAGGCTCTCACACAGCCGCTCGGACTCGGAGCTGGGACAGCTGCAGTGTACGGGGATCAGTGCAGTGGGTGGAGTGGGCGGAGCCGTGAGCTGTCACTCACGAGCTCCGCAAAAGGACCATGGGAGGAGCTGCACGCCCGCGCATGCACAGCAGCCCTCCCGCCGCCATCTTGGATTAGGGCAAAAGCAGCCGCGGCCGCTAACCGCTGAGACTGCGGTCCGCGGCCAGCCAGAGTGGCCGGCCCAATTCTAATGTTTTATGGTGCGGCCCACCGGGAAGTGGCCCGGTTTCCCGGTGGGCCAATCCGCCCCTGGCCACACCTAAATGCCAATTACATATAATGCCACACACCGAAATGCCCATTACACATAATGCCAACACCGTAATGCCCATTACACATAATGCCAACGCCGTAATGCCCATTACACATAAAGCCATCACCGTAATGCCCATAAAACATAATGCCAATACCGTAATGCCCATTAAACTAAATAATTATACCATATAAATGCTGCTTACCTATATCGCTTGTTGCCAGGGGTTACATGCTTCTTGCCAGGTGTTTCATTCTTGCCATGGGAATTTTTGCAGGGCAGAGCCAGGGTTCATGCTCGTCGCCAAGAGGATCCAATTAAATCATACTTGCCTACTTTTGAAAACTAGTTTCAGGGAGATTTTAGCTGCTAGTGGAATGCTCCATGCCACTGAGAGCGTGAGTCATGATCCGCCCAGGGGGTGTGTCTAACTCCACCTATAGATGTACCTATTGCCACTAGGGGGTGTGCCCTACAGTAGCAGAAGAAAACTCTGGGCCTGATTCAGATGTCGATGCTGCTGTATGCAACACTGCATTATATGTTTTATAGAAAATATTTCTGCCTCTCTTGAGACAAAGAGAGAAGTAAAGAGACACCAGAATGCATGTGTAATACTGTGTACACACGGAGCAATATATCACTTAGCAATATATTGCTCAGTGTCCTGTTTTCAAGCAATATATTGCTCAATGTCTCCTTTTCATCAGCGACCAGAGATGATCGCTGATGAGAAGGAGAAACTGGGGGAAACAGCTGACTGCCGGGGAAAGCGCTGGTGGCAGGAGCATGCTCCTGCGACAAGCGACCATTGCAGGGCTGGCCACGGGAGCGTGCTCCCGGCAATTTATCGCCCATAGCACATGAAATCACTGGCAATATGGTCGCTCAGCGACCATATTGCAGCGATATGTGCGAAATATCGCCCCGTGTGTACACAGCTTAAGAGACAGAGGGGCGGAGTGTGTGAGACAGAGGTGGGAGAGAGAGTGGGAATGTGTGTGAAAGGGAGAGTATGAGGAATGAAAAGAGAGTTTGTGAGAGAGACAGACAGGGAGAGAGTGTGAGGGAGAAAGGGCGACCATTTGCATGCGCCATCAGTGGTCCTTGACCGGAGGCAAGATAAATGTTGGTCTACCACAGTCCCCTCACCAATGTATACAGTATCTATATACACAAACATAGACACCTCTGTCACTCAATAAAAACACACACCTCTGTCCCACTGATGTGTCACAGCTCCCGATGTGTGTCCCATCAAGAGGGGGCTTGTGGGTCGTCTGGCTACTGTGAGAGGTGGCTTGTGGGTCGTCTGGCTCCTGTTAGAGGTGGTATGTGGGTCGGCTGTTAAAAACTGTAAAACTAAAAATCACCTAAACGACAGAGGGGCACATTCATTGGTGATCCCTTTAAATCCGCCACTGCCACTCAACACAAACACATGCACCTTTTTCTCTCAGACACATGTACACCTCTTTCAGTTAACATGTACATGCACACACACACACACACACACACATCATTCTATCACTTAAAAACCCTCAAAAACCCTCACTTAAATACACCACATACCTGTTTCACTAAAAACACACATGCACATACACCTTTCACTGCACACACACAGGGTAGTATTCAATGCGGCCGGCGTGGGGGTTAAACAGTGAGGATCGCAGAAAACCAGCGATCATCCCTGTTTAACCCCCTCGCCAGCTGCTTGCCCTATTCAACGTTCTGGGGGAATCCTCGCCGTCACAGGACGGCGAGGATTCCCCCAAACAGCGAGACCCGCGGCTAATGCAGTGAACCCGCTGTATATAGCCGCGAGTCTCGCTGCTTCTGCAGCGGCATACGCCAATTCCCCCTCATTAAAAAAACTGAGCGAGGGGGAATTGGCGTATGAGGGGGGTGAATTTAAAACTGACAGGGTGAGTGGTGACAGCGAGCAGGAAGCCCTGCTCGCTGTCGCCGCTTGCCCACAGCATTGAATACATCCCACACACACCTGTCACTTTAAAAAACATACATGCACCTCATTCACTTATAAACATCAATCACAGGCCTCTTAAAAAAATAAAAAAAACGTGCAGAACATGTACAGTACCATTATATTACATACATCCCCCATATTACAGCCAATACATTATGCACACCAGCCCCCCATATTACAGCCTGTCCACATAACCATAACGTTATATTACATTATGCAGCCCCCTGCCCCCCCCCCCCCCCACACACTGATATATTATACACCCTCCCCCCACACTGTGATGCATCATACACCCTCCCCCCCAAACACTGTGATACATTATACATCCTCCCCCCCCACGCACACTCACTGATATATTATACACCCTCCCCCCCACACTGTGATGCATCATACCCCCCCAAACACTGTGATACATTATACACTCCCCCCCTAAACACTGTGATACATTATCCACCCCCCCTACACACACACACACACACTGTGATACATTATACAACCCCCCCCCCACACACACACACACACACTGTGATACATTATACACCCTTCCCCTCCCCCTCTGCATTAAATTATACACACACACACACACATTATACACAGCCTCTCTCTCCCCAGTGCACACTCACATGTCTGTGTTGCTCCTTCCTGGGAGGAGCAGGGAATTCCTGGAGAAGGTCTGAGGGAGGCAGCATAGGAGCAGGGACAGAGAGCAGGGCTGGCCTGATGGATGGAGCCTGAGCCTCCTGCCGTGCTCAGTGTTTGTGGTGGGCGGGGCCAGCCTCCGGGAAGTAGCAGAGGCAAGCCCTGGCTGTCAGCTCTCTGCTCCTCCCGAGAGTCCAGCTCCCGATGCACAGCCTGAGCCTCAGCTCAGAGTGACATCCTCCACTGTCTGCAGCTCGGCCACCCAACCCCGCGGTGGCCTGCTGCGATGTGCTGAGCTCTCTGCTAGCCCCGCCCACCACCATGTAAAAATCAGGAGCGTAGGCAAGCCTGATTTAAATAGCGCGCCAGCGCTACCCGAATCCGCACTTCCGGGTAGCGCTGGCCCCACTGTTCTCTTCTGACCAGGGGCGGATTGGGAATTCAAACCAGCCCGGGAAATATTTTGAAGCAGCCCTAAAGCGGGGAAGGGGGGGGGGGGGGTAGTTGTTGGTGCGGTAAGGGTTAGGGGGGCTTTTGTGCATGCCCATTTGCAGCAGCATCTCTTCCCATGTGTGTTTTTGGAGTCCAGGAGACTGCCCCTGCACATTGCTGCCTGCTCGACACTACAACAAGTCAATAGTCAGGACTAATCCAGTTAAATAGAAATACGTTTTGGAATAATGTCTAATGGGAATTACTGTGCTTTGTGTATAAGGACATTACTAATGTAGGTGTGAGGCTTAATGTGTGAGGGTCATTACTGTGTGGCCTTATGTGTATACAGCCCTTACTAATGTGCTGGAGACGGAGAGATGGAACTAGTGCTAGCGCTACATGGTAGCAGCCAAAATCTAATAGTCCCCCTGCAATAACTGCATCCAGCCGAATCTAGTCAGTCAAGGGTTGAAGCCCGCCCCCCTAAAAAACGGATGACGATGGAAGCGCAGCCACTACTCACCACCACCACGTTTCCGTCGTCATCCAGCAGTGGCAGCTGCTCACACAGTGCAGCATAGCCCAAAACACAGGTTTGTGTGTGTGTATCGATAGGGTTAGGCTAGGTGTGTGTATACAGTAGATACAGTAGATAGAGTTACGCTATCTACTATATGGATAAGGTTCGGCTTCATGGTGGTGTGTACTAGCTACTAACCTGGCCTTCCTGTGGATGAAAAGAGCCTTCTTTTTAGGGAGATTCACTGGACCGGATTTATCTCATGTCATCACACTCTGGCTCTGGATACCTTCAGACGTACACACTCTGATACTGTAGGGCAAATAAGCTGTCATTACCTCGTGCACAGTGATTGCCACCTGTATGTAGCTGGGCTGGTAGGTTCTGCCGCTTGGGAAGTACAGTGTACACTGACAGTAGTAGCATCATACCCTCACCACCAACCCCCACCTCACCCCCACTCCCCCCCCCCCCCCCCCCAATAAGTCAGTCACACAGCATATGAGAGGCTGGGTAGGTGGCACAGGCAGCGGGTGCAATGGGCACAAAGCTCCTGGTGAGTGCTGCACAGTGCAGAGCAGTAAGAGGGGAAGTTGAGTACTTACTGTCTCCCTGGCCTATCTGCTGGCCTGGGAACACAAGCAGCAGACACTGGGCAGCAGTGAGTAGAAGTTGCAGAGCACATTGCCCAGCATATGGTGCATTCTCACAGGGCAGAGCTCCCCGCATCTCCTGGTACTTACTGGGCTCCCCGCTCTGCGGCATGCAGTGAGGATCAGAGTGGGGCGCTGCTCTGCTAGGGCCCCAGCGAGGGGCAGCAGCAGCTGGCATGGGGACATCCTGCACTGAGGGGGTGGAGACCATGCTCAACAAGTGATGTGCTGCAGCAAGACCCACTCATAGGAGGCACTGTCACACACAGGGCCGGTACTAAGGTGCTTGGCTCCCTCCAGCAAACTATAAATTTCATGCCCTCCTACAAACACAGCAAACAACATCGGCACAACCCTGTACCTCCCCTTGCACACACTGCACTTCCGCCGCTTCCCTGCACCCCCTTTGCCACAAACTACATGAGTGCTACCCTGCACCCCACACACTACAAAACCGTTGCTACCCGGCACCCCATCCCTGTGCACACTACTACCAGTACCCTGCACCCCTTTGCCACGCACATTACACTACCGTCGCTACCTTGCAACCCCCCCCGCACTCACTACTTTACTGCTGTGACTCTGCATCACACTCACTACACTACCGCTGTTACCCTACACACACACTGCGCTACCGCTGCTACATTGCACCCCACTCCACGCACAAACTACACTACCGCAGCGACCCTACCTTATACGCATGTCGCTATCACCAGTACACTGCTACCCTACTTTACACACACTACACTACCACCGCAACACTGCACCCCACACCGTGCACACACTAAACCACCTCCACAACCCTACCTTATACGCACCCCACTCCTCGCACTACAGCTGCTACCCTACTTTACACACACTACACTACCACCACTACACTGCACCCCACTTCCCACACACACTACACCGCACCCCACTCCCCCCCTGCCCAGCACACATTACACAATGCCCCCCTTTCCAGCACACATTACATTGTCACCCTCCAAGCACACATTTTACATGGCAACCCCCCCAGCACAATTACAATGCCCTCCCCAGCACACATTAACACCCCTCCCAGCACTCATAACATACCTTACTTTGTGCTGGTGTGGCTGGTTGTAGGGCTGGCTCCTCTCTCCATGTCTTTGGGCTCCTCCAGTGAGTGCACATGTGCACCATGTTCAGTAGAGAGGACGGAGTCGCTTCCGTCGAGGCTGCTGCTATGGGGGAGGGGGTAGCAGAGGGGAGATAGGTGAGTTGTGGTGCATATACTAACAGGGGAGGGAAGGGGGGATGCGATGCTACTGCTGACCGACAGAAGCAGGAGTGGGGAGAGGGGAGAAGGGACAGAAAACATCCCATGCTGCCAGCACCGCTGTCAGGCACAGGCAGTGGCTGCTGGCAGTAACAGTATAGACCAGCAGGGATGCAGGGCAGTACCTCCCTGCTTTGCTACCGCCACCACCCTCAGGCTCTCACACAGCCGCTCGGACTCGGAGCTAGGACAGCTGCAGTGTACGGGGATCAGTGCAGTGGGTGGAGTGGGCGGAGCCGTGAGCTGTCACTCACGAGCTCCACAAAAGGACCATGGGAGGAGCTGCACGCCCGCGCATGCGCAGCAGCCCTCCCGCCGCCATCTTGGATTAGGGCAAAAGCAGCCGCGGCCGCTAACCGCTGAGACTGCGGTCCGCGGCCAGCCAGAGTGGCCGGCCCAATTCTAATGTTTTATGGTGCGGCCCACCGGGAAGTGGCCCGGTTTCCCGGTGGGCCAATCCGCCCCTGCTTCTGACAGACACTAGAGGTATAGAAGTACCTCTAGTGTCTGTCTCCTATAAGGTGGCGGCCATTTTTGAAGAGGCCGTCACCTTACATTCGTGCGGCCAGGAACAGCTTGTGCTGAACACACGAAGGTGGCCGGCGGCTGCGTCGGTGATGGCTGGATTGCGGCAGCGTGTGCAAGATGCACACAGCGGCCCAGCCAGTAGATAGTCATGCCGGCCTGGGGGGCATGTGGCACTCTGCCCCCTGGCCCAGCCCGCCTCTGCGGCCAACACCACTTCTCCGGGAAGAGAGTCCCAAAGTATGACTGCTCTGACTGTAAAGAAATTTTTTTTTGTAGATGAACAAAATCTTTTTTCTTTTTTTTCTTCCTTTCTAGCAGAAAAAAGGGTGTTTGACAGTTCCTTATATTGGCCCCTAATATATTTATACATGTTGAGCATGTCAACAATTTAATACATCTCTTCTCTAGTGTAAATAGTCCCAAATTAGTCCCAAATTGCTTAATATTTCCTCGTAGCTTAAATCTTCCTTTCCCCTAATAAGCTTTGTTGCTCTTCTTTGGATTTTCTTTGGTATACAACCTTTAATATTTTATTACTCAATATATACATTACAGTACACTTATTGTATTTATAAGTATTATTATTGCCAACTGCAGAGCCAGATTAAGGTCTAAATGGGCCTGGAGCTGAATGATCAAGGACCTATTATGTGCAATAATAGGGGTTGTGGCCAGCACCTAATAATGTGGGTGACGTAACCAGTGTTCTGTTTGGGTGGTCTGTTCATGGGTGTGTCTGTATTTGTGTAAATACTTTCAACTAATTATATATGCCTGGAAAAGGCAGGGGGCTGGCATAAGAAAAATGCAGGGAGATATATTGGCGGGTGCACTCCAAAGGTGCTCCCACAGGACGTCAATGTCCTAAGATACTTGCGGGGTGAGGCGGCACTGCAGTCATAAAAAAAATACTGAAAGCCGAAACTTAGTAGACAACATTTCAGCACCTTTTATGTGGTCACCTAAGTTTACCACACCATATACAGTGGCAAACGCAGGATTTTCAGAAGGGGGTTTCCAGAGGGGCGGAGCAAAGCACGGAGATGGACACTTAGGTGACCCAGTATATGCCGGGTCAGTTAAAGTATTATAGATAGACCAAATGTATATAAATAATAATAATAATAATAAAAAAAATATATATATATATCTCTATTTGTACATACATACATACATACATACAGGGGCGTCAACAGCAGTGTAGACCCCTGGGCATAGCAATGTATTGGGTCCCCTACCGATCCTCCAGCGGTAGGGGTGGGGGAAGCTCTGATGTCCCCCGGGTGGTAGGGGGTATTATATCAACAGCTCAGCATGTAGGGCCTGGATCAGTAATTTTCACTTATTACCAGTTTACTGCAAAGATGGTGGGAGATGGGGTGGGAGAAGGGGGCATTGGGCTGAATGAAGGGGCCCTGATACATAACTTTTCCAGGCTGGTAGAGGATGTTTAATACGCAGAGGAGGGGTGTATAGTGGAGTGGGCTTATTATTCATAATTTTCTGGTGGGAGGACAGCTTGCTTGACTGCAGATATCTCCAGTTCCTGGAAATAGATTGCTTAGATTTTAATGGAATTATAAACTAGAGAATCCCACCTACCAAATGGTATTGGGGACAAGGGGATCAGAGTTCAGGGGGCAGAGCAATCTGCCAACGAGTATATAATACTACATACCAGGTGTGCGGAGCTGGAGCAGTAACCAGCTGCTGGAATGCTGATATCTCTGGTTCTGGGAACAGTAGAGACAAGCTACTAGTGTCTATCAAAGGGGGAGAGTCCCAGCTTTTGGAATATATCCTCAGAAAAACTCTATGTCAGACAGAACCTGAAATATCTGACTGGAAATAAATTAACAGGCTTGGATGGGGACCACTGCTTTGAAGTCAGATATCTCCGGTTCCCAAGGGCCGATTTTTACAATTCTTATACCCATGGAAAGAGGGGACCCTCAGCTTTCAGCTGAGGGCCCTTAGACTCCTGGGGGGGTTTCTGGGTACTCAGAAACCCCCCCTGCGTGCGCTACTGATATACCCCTTACACAAATCATGCAACACAATAGTAACCCCCTTATACTGTACTTGCCTCTATTACATTATGCCACATTGAATGAGCCAAAATTCACACTGAGTGAGCCAACATTCACACTATGGCACACAGATTGAGTCACAATTCACGTTATGCCATGCAGATTAAGACAAAATTCACATTGTGCCACATGGATTGAGCCAAAATACACACTACACCAGGCATAGCCAAACAGTGGCCCTCCAGATGTTGTGAAACTACACATCCCAGCATGCCTTGACATAGTTTTAGCATTCCCTAATAGCAAAACTGTGGCAATGCATAATGGGACTTGTAGTTTCAAACAGCTGGATGGCCATAGTTTGGATTTGCCTGCACTATACCAAACAGATTGAGCAATAATGCACAATATGCTTCATAAATAGGGGCATTGGCGCGCATTAAAAATTACACCATAAAGCCCATTACATGTTAAGACACACACCATAATCTCCATTACGTATTATGCCAAACACCATAATGCCTATTAAAATTTATGCAACATAAGTGTTGCTTACCTAAATGTTCATTGCCAGGGGTTCCATATTCATTGCCAGGGGTTCCATGCTCATTGCCAGGGGTTCCATGCTCATTGCCATGTGGGATTACATGCTCATTGCCAAGGGGAATACATGCTCGTGGTAACTGGGGGACAGCTGCCGCCGGGCAGAAATGACAGTCATTGACAGCCGGGCAGAGAGCAGGGGGCTGCCCGGCTGTATTCAGAGCACTACTATTTGAAATATTACCCCTTTCACACCAGAAAATGCAGGGACTTACCCGGGAATATGGTCCCAGGATCATGCAGGGACATTCCCGGACTGGCCCCTTTCACACCAGCCTAGTCCCTGCATTTTCTGGTGTGAGGGGGAGAGAAAACCACCCCCGCCCCCCTTTAAACAACCAGCTATATCTTTGGAACCAACTGACCCATTTACATGTAGGCTTCGACTGATTTTGGTCCCGTGAAACTGGGCAGTTTGGTTCCAGAGAACTGTGTCCTCAAACAACATGAACAGCCATGAAATTACATTTCAGAAATGAAAAAAAAATTTGTTTACCCGCAATATCTCTAGAACCAATGAACCCATATGGACCAGGTATCTGATTGAAGACCCAGCAATTTAAGTTCGACTGAGATCAATCTCGAGCTTCTGTGATTCCGGGAACTGGCAGCCATTGGAACCGGGTGGAGGTCGGAATTAGCGGGTCCCATGTTATCCTATGGGGAAAACGTTCCAGGTTTGCCTGGCGGTATCTCCGGTTCTCGGGGGCTAGCGACGCGGGTCTGGGCTCGTTGAAAGCCCTGGCCCTCAGCTACAAAATGGGCCTATTTGGAGAGTGGGCCTAGAGCTGTAGCTCCATCAGACCCATTGTTAATCCGGCCCTGGTGCAGCAGGCAGCAGGTAGTGATTACGCAAGCTTGTTAGAATGGCCCGGGTCTTCAGCTGTCCAATCACTACATGCAGAGCTGCACATATCCTTTGTTTTTCTCCAGAGGGCACAAGGTCATGCTTTTGGATTTGATCGTACCCCCAATACTTGGATTGGCTTTGAGATTATTCCCCTTTCATTGCTAAAACAAGCTATAATGAATATATTTATGTAAACAGACACTTTATAAAGGTCAAAATAATGGACAATTACACCAGAGAAGATAGCCCAAATGTGTCAGACTTGAGGTTAGAAATCTCTAATCTGCACTTTTTCTTACAATTATATATTGCAGAGTCAGGTGATCAAAGCATCTCTACTTAAAAAAATGGGTACTTATGTAATATCTGGGCTCCCGTTTTTCTTATGAGACCGAGTCCCCTCGCGGGGCTCGCTGCGCTCACCACGCTTCGGGCACGGTGGCTCGCTGCGCTCGCCACACTATATAAAATCAACTCCATGCGTAGTTGGATAGTAGGGGTATGAAAAAATGGGGTGCATTTAACATGGGAGCCCAGATAATACATAAGTACCAAAAAATGTGTTCTAGAATTCACTTTGAATACTGTGTATGTAATTTTCTGGCTGACAGTGCATGCTGGGACTTGTTGTTCCAAAATATCTTGTAAGACACTGGTTGCCTTTTGCTGATTTTGTACTACCTACTACAGTATATACAGTACTAATGTAGTGCATACAGTTTGTAATGACTCTTTAAGAATTTTCTCAAACAATTTAGGTCATGAAAGTTATGAAAACATACATTAATAAATAAAGACAAGGAAATAAACATTTTGCAGAAATTCTTAGCATGGAAAGAAAGGCTAAAATCAACCCAAACCGCCAGAACACTAAACTCCAAATCTAAAATAATGCAAAACAACCAGCACACAAAAAAATCACTCAACCTTCTACATTGACTGTCCACCTGCAAGGGTGATGACGCTGCCATCCATAAGGTTGTCCATCATGTATAAACAGTCAACAAAGTTGAGTGCACCTAAAAACTAAGAACCAATAAAACTCCAACTGAGATCTGCAACAAACACAGCCTGGTAACCTGCCATAAACTTGCCATCGGTAATCCTTATGCCCCGACACTTTAATAACTTATCTAAACTTATCTATCTTAACACTAAAATAAAGAGACAGACACAAGTGCTGGCGTTTCAATATGAATGTCAAATTTATTATTGACAACTATTTATATATATTGATCTTATAAAAGAGGGTGGCGGCCCTAAAGAACGGTCATAGAGAAAAGAAGGGTAAGATGACATCACACCATTCACACAACGTTGGTGTTCAACTCTCCCACGCAACCCACCCGTGCGGATGGTGCAGCCCATCCCCTGTCCAAGGGGCATGGGCTCGTGGCGTATCATTGAGGGGAGAGCGCACCCCACTATCCTCATATCAGCATTTGAACAAGGACCGTTCTTTACCGCCGCCAAGAAAGATAGAAAAAATAGGGAGGGAGGGTGGGGAAATTCGAGCCAGAGAGGCAGATCACCTGACCCTCTGGCTATTCCTAACTGCAGGAACTCCTCCCTTGCTCCCTAATTGGCTATTGCTGCAGCATCATAGCCCCCTTAACAAACACAACTTAAAGTGCAGGCATCTCGGATTCCTTCAGCAGTTTATGGCACCTCTAGCTTAATCAGCCCTCGGTTCTCTTAAACTTGCCATCGGTAATCCTTATGCCCCGACACTTTAATAACTTATCTAAACTTATCTATCTATCTTTTTTTTTTTTTTTTTTATAATATTTTTATTTTTCAAAAGAAATTTCCTTTTCATACATACATATAAACATTTAAGTATACAGAAATATTTTTGTCTTCCTTATTTCCTTTAAAAACATGTGTTGAAAGTTTTTACATTATGCTTTTTGATATTTTACAGGTATTGTCTAGGTTATCCGGTCCCCGGCGCCTCAATAATGACCTCTACTTTTAATTTACTGTTCCTATTTTAATTCTATCTATTCAAAAAGTGCATGGTGCTTTGTAGAGTGTTCAGCTTATTTTGTGTAATGTGCCTTTCTTCTATTATCTCTTGCTGTGTGGTATTACTTATTTTGGAATCTGATTAGTGCCCATTATAGATTTCGATGTGTAACTCCCCTTCCTTACTCTTTCCAAGTGGTTGTCGTTATGTGGCACCGGGTCTCGGTCACAATTGGTCATTTCCCAAACCCGTATTCCCTTCACGTTATAGTTGTTATCTGTCTAGCCATCTTAATTGCTGTTCCCTATGCCTAAATAGGCTATCTTCTTATGTCGGGCTCCTTCCCTTACTCCTTCACATATACTACCCAGACAAATAAGTCACAAAAAGTAAAAATAGAGCATAGCAGGATCCAGAAAATAAGTAACACAGGGGGGGAGGTGATTGCCCCAACTTAACATGTCCCGCTCCTGTATCACCCGTGTCCCCTCCAGTTTCATTCTTATCCCGTAATTCTGGTTCCCAGTATTATCAGAAGGGATCTGAGCCCATAGCTTCTTTCTCTATATCGTACCAGGCTGTAGTTATTATCGTCTTTCTTATTATTTCCTTGACAAGAGGAGATAGCTTTCTGACATGGGGCAACCAGATGTCGAAAAACCCCTTCACCCTTCTGTCTTTATCTATAACCATCTCAATCCAGTCCATCTGGTACAAATACAAGATTCTAGGTTTTAATAAAGCAATTGAAAGTGTATTTGAGGCCGTCCATTGTGAAAGGATCGTCTTCCGTGTTGCTGCTGCAATTTTTGCCACAAGTTTCCACTGCCCTTGCGATAATCTATTCTGTTTGTTATCTGGCAGTATATCCCATATGGCCCATTCAGGAGTCAAATCTATACCAATGCCATAGGTAGTTTGTATGTATGTCACAACTGTCTTCCAGTATCCTTGCACCTCTGGGCAGCTGTACATACAATGATACAGATCCGCCCCCGGTGCTGTACACTTGAAGCAGTCTGTATCCATAGATACTCCCATTTGATACTTTTTTTGGGGTGTATAGTATGCCCTGTGCAGGAGCTTGTACTGCATCTCCATATATGATGCTGTCACTAGATTTTTATTTATTCTAACAAAGGCATTTAGTATAGTTTGAAGGGATGTCCCAGGGAGGTCCCTGCAACACTTTCCCATCCCTGTCTGTATGTCATCCACTTGGGCCTGTTTTCTTATCTGTTCATACAGTGATGACGTGGTGATACTCCTACTGGCTGCTTGACCTGTCACCATATCCAAACCTCCCATTGACTCTCTATCTGGTAGTTGTTTTATTATACTTGCTACGTAGCTTTTTATTTGAACGTAACTAAATATTGGGATACTTGCTTCAGGGTATTTTTCAACCAGTCTTTCATAAGATAATATTGACATATCTTTCTGATCTAGTACATCCCGTACAATCCTAATCCCTTCCCTCTTCCATTTATGAGTGTCCTTCTTGTTTTGTATAAGTGATTCCTGGGTTTTTAAATTATGATATAGCGAGGAAAAAATTGAATTATATGGGGATATTCCTAACCTTTTCCGTGCAAGTCTCCACGCTTTACATGTCGTGACCAATAGTGGGTTCTCAGTGATCTTAGCTGGGAGTTGTGCTGACCTCATATGTAATAAATTACTTAAGGGGATTTCCTGGCAAAATGCTTGCTCTAAACCTGTATTTGCAAAGTTTTCTGTGTTATTAATCTAGTCCACTGCATACCTGTAGTTAGCCGCCAACCCATAGCTCCGTATACATGGCAGATTTATGCCCCCTACATTTATCTTCTGGCTCAATTTATATAGTGATATTCTTGCTTTCTTCCCTGCCCAAATAAAAGTACTCATGGCAGAGTTCAGTATCTTCAAGTCTGCCTCTCCAATCAGTATTGGTAACATCTGTATGTAATATAATAATCGTGGGAAGGCCACCATTTTAATCAGGTGGCACCTCCCTATGTAGGATAGAGGCAGGGATTTCCATCTCTTAAAATCTGCCAGGATACGTGCTATTATGGGCTGAATGTTATTGCTATATATATCTTTAAGCTGAGCCGATATTTTAATCCCGAGATAAGTAATATATGAGTCTGCCCACTTAAATGGGAATGTTCCTGACCACCCTTGTTTTGCCCTACTTTTTAGTGCTAGGGCGTTGGTTTTTGTCTTATTTATCTTAAATCCTGATATTTGTTCAAAATCCCCTAGCATTTTAATTATTCCTGGGACTGCTTCTTGTGGATTAGCGATATATAGTAGCAAGTCGTCAGCATAAGCTGATACTTTCAGGGCATTCTGTCCCACCTGTATTCCCTTCCAAGCCTCATCTTTATAGAACTGTCTGATCAAGGGATCTATTGCTATATCAAACAGCAAGGGTGAGAGGGGGCAGCCCTGTCTTGTGCCTCTATGTAATGTAAATTCTGTTGTGTTCATTCCGTTAACTGTCAAAAAGGCCTTGGGTGAGGAATATAATTTCCTAAAGAGTGTGATAAAACCTACCCCTAGGTTTTGTGCGTGCATCACCCTTAACAGGTGTGGCCATGAGACCCTATCAAAGGCCTTATCTGCGTCACAACTTATCAGGATAGATCTTCCCCCTGTGTTAGCCTCAGTTTGAGCTAAGGATGCTATTACTTGTCTTATATTATGAACGGATGATCTCCCACGCACAAACCCAGTCTGGGTGGAATGAATGAGCTTGGGTAGAACTATTTGCAGTCGGTCCGCTATAATAGATGTTAAAATTTTTAAATCTTGATTTAATAATGATATTGGGCGATAGGAGGATATTAGGGTAGGGTCTTTTCCTGCTTTTAGTATGACTATTACCCTCGCCCTATTGAATTCTGCATATGCTGGCTCTCCTGACAAAAATAAATTAAAAAGTGTTTGGAGGTATGGTACTAAGGGCCTTATTCTGATCGGAGCGGCCAAACGTGCGTACGTTCACAATTACCGCACGCTAGCCGTACGCTGCCGTTAGGCTTAAGTCCACCCACAAATCAGCCGCTTGCGTACGGGCAGAAATAACGTAGAAGGGGAGTGGTGTACAAATGAGCGTACGGCAACGTACGCGGCCGGCCCAGCCCTTACACTCCGACAACTGGCGTACGACTGAGCGTACGGCGCCGTCTACGGCCGTCTTTCCTCCGTCTCCCCACCGCCTTCTTGCGGCGATCTGAGCATACGCCAGCTTGCACGGACGGGTCCCTATTGTTTTCAATGGAAAACTCAGCTTATGTCACCGCTCGTGAGAGTGAGCGTACGTCCGTGCACGCTGGCATACCCTTCACATATATGGACCTGCAAATCTTGCCTCTCAACTACTAATCTGACAATTGATTAATTAATCTATTTGTTATTCACTTATTGTTTTCTATTAACTCAATTGTCTACCTTAATAAAGACCTAATAAAACTACATTTTAAACCACATTACATGTATATTTGTTATGTTCTAATGTGGCATTTTAATCACTATCTATGTGTCCCCATATTGCTGTTACTTTTAAATCAAGTTATGTTGGTGTTTCTGTATATGTACTAAATTATGTCCATAATTAGTTTGTCCAAAATGTGTAACATGTATACCTACCCTGATGTTATGTGTGATGTTGTAATCGAAAAACATTAAACATTCATGCATTTTCACTATGTGTTATTTTACTCAAAAACACACACATTTACACATCAATCATTACCCCTCACCTCAAATTACTAATATAACTTACATTACACATCTGTATGTACCTACCCTTACAAGCCCTCTAACATATTTATTATTAAAAACACAGGCAATTTATAATACAATATAAACTTTTATTTATTACAAACATAATAAGGGGGGGGGGGCTAAAAAAAAATTAAATGCGGGCCTCCAGTAGGCCAAAAAGAAGTTGCAAATAAAAAAGGGTCAGGAAGATCTCCCGAATAAGGGCTGCCACCTCCTCCTGCTGCTGTTCAGTGTCTGTAGTGAAGGGATAAAAAAAAAAATTAATATATAACATACACAAATGTTTGTTGTATTTGTACATAATAAAAAGTTGTGAGTTATGTGTGAAGGGCACATACATTTTTAAACTACATTGAAGATGGGTCTGCTGTAAACACAGTACTAAAAAAAAATATGTTAACACACACATACTGTACATAGTAAATAACATTAATTCAATTACTCCTTCATCAATGAATGTATGCTGTATCTCAATTGGTACTTTGTTTTTGGGGGACTGTCCTCTAACCTCACAATTAGCCTGTGCTATTTAAGGGTTATGACATTGTTGTGGCTTAAGCACTCCTTACTATTTTAAATTTAGGACATTGCTGTACAAATTATAGGCCTACAGCTATGTTTGTAAAGCATGCATCCGCATGGCCTCACACACTATTACCAAAACAATCTCTACATTTAAGTTGCACCAGTGGCAGATTAAGCCTTTGGGGGGCCCGGGGTACTTTAGAGCGGGGGGCCCCCTTGCACTTGTCATTACTGGCCGCACACTGCATGGCCGAATATTATACTGTCAAAACATAGAGTAAAGGCAGAATAAACTTGGTCAATGGTTACCTGCAGGGGATATATATATATATATATATATATATATATATATATATATATAGACAGGGGGTTGGCGGCACTCGGAATAATAATAGACACCATATATATATATATATACACACACCACATGAAAAGCCTGTGTTTGTCCCTCTGCCCCTTACTCTGGAGGAGACCTCACAGTCCTAGTGCTGCCTCTGATTAAAAACCCTCCTATGACTAAGCTGCTGCTGCTGTTCTCCATGGACCTGAGAAGTATGTATTGAGCTCCACCAATCAGAGCTCAGCACAAACTTCTCAGCCTCTGTCCTCTGGTGCAAAGTGTCATGGGACTTAGTCAACTCCCAGAAATGCACTGCACACTTGTGCAATCAGTGTGCCTTGCCTCCCGATGCTCAGCACCATAAATCATTGTCACATTGGCAGATAGGTGAAGCTGCAGCACTACCCCACCCATGCACAAAACATTTAGCAAAAAAAAAAAAAACATAACTTAAACATTGTCTTTTTAAAAAAAAAAAAATGACAACCACAGGGGGCCCCTAGCTAGAGGGGGTCCCAGGGGCACTGACCCCTTGCGCCTCCATTATAATCTGGCCCTGTGTTGCACATCATGCTGGGAACTGGAGTTACCCAACACCTGGAGCCACATAACTACCACACCACTAATGTCGGATATCTCATTGGATGTACTGTTATGTCAATTATTCAAGGGGTGAGGCATGGCCACACTCAAAAAAACCACCAAGGGGACCCTTGTTCCTGGAGAAGGACAGGACACACCTCATGGTCGCCCTGCAGTGATATGTTGCAACTAATGTTGATGTTGGATACACATATGTGGTTGTTGTGATTGTTTATGTGTAGAAATGTGTAGGTCAACATTAGACACATTATTTACTTACGGCTACTTGAGCCATCCTGGGCGCCGCTGGTTGGCTGTGGAGTGGTTGGGGAAGGCAGGAGCAAGGAGGATGGTCCTGGTCTTTGGCCCGAGGTACTGGGTGTTACTGGGGAGTGGAGAGGTTTGGGGGTGGGTGGTGGAGAGGTGTAGGGGGGTTGGAAATGGGGTGGGGAGGGGGGGGGGGGGGGTTGTGGAGGGGGGGGGGGTTGTGGAGGGGGGGGGGGGTTGTGGAGGGGGTGGGGGTTGTGGAGGGGGTGGGGGATGGGGAAATTGTGTGGGTGAAAACTGCACCCTGGGTCTCCTCTTCTTCCTCCTCCTCTTCTTCCTCCTCCTCTTCTTCCTCCTCCTCCTCTTCCTCCTCCTCCTCTTCCTCCTCCTCTTTCTTCTCCTCCTCCTCCTCTTCCTCCTCCTCCTCTTCCTCTTCCTCTTCTTCCTCCTCCTCTTCCTCCTCCTCCTCGGCTGCCTGGTCCCGGGCTGCCTGGTCCCGGGCTGCCTGCTCCCGGGCTTCAATGCGTGCCCTTGCCCGTGCTGAAATGTTCATGTTGATGGCATAGAAATCGAAGATTGGGTTTCATAAAAAAGGGGGAAAGAAAAATTCACATTAGTCATGCTCATAACCTTCAAAATTATCATTGCTGTGAAATTTCAGACATTTATCATGCAAACTATTTGATATCCTACACCCAAAAACTGATCAACTACTTAAACCCCCCCTATACACCCCCTATACACCCATATACACCCCCTATACACCCATATACACCCCCATATACACCCAAATACACCCCCATATACACCCCCTATACACCCATATACACCCCCTATACACCCATATACACCCCCATATACACCCCCTATACACCCCCTATACACCCATATACACCCCCTATACACCCCTATACACCCCCATATACACCCCCTATACACCCCATATACACCCCCTATACACCCCCTATACACCCATATACACCCCATATACACCCCATATACACCCCCTATACACCCCATATACACCCCCTATACACCCATATACACCCCCATATACCCCCCATATACACCCCATATACACCCCCTATACACCCCCTATACACCCCCTATACACCCCCTATACACCCCCATACTCAGGAACATATTTATAAAAAGTACACCAAACATTGCTAATAAACGCTGACATACTAGTAATCAAAACTTACATCGGGCAATATGGCGGCGAAGGCTGCTGAGTAGAACCGGCTGCCGCCGGCGCAGGTCGGACCAGCGCCGCTCAACCTGGCCCAGGCTTCTGCGGACGCCGGTTGTGGAAAATATCAGGCGGCGGGCAGCATTATACGCCCGCCGCTTGTCCGCATTAGATACATATGGGCCCCTGGGTCCCAGGTGACGATCCATCACTTCCACCAGGGCCAAAAGCTCAGATGTAGAAAAGGGCCTGGCTCTTGTAGAAGTAATATTGGCAATGGCGCAGTTATTAATTGCAGGTACATATATCACTTTTGGTGCTTGCTGATTGGTCGAAAAAATTGTTTATTTGGTATTAACTTTATTAATCCCTCTTATATTAACAAACTGGATGCGAATAGAAACTTACGCGGACCGTTCCGATATACACACCACAACCAACAGCATGCATTCAATGAAGAGAGAAGTACTGTATTTACAGTGTGCGGAAAATAATACACGCACCCCGTCTACTCCTAACTACGCTGCTTAAAGGGGGCTCAATACACCAATTGCCATGAAGAGAAGTACTGTATATATAGTAAGCGGAAATTAATACACGCAACCGTCTACTTATAACTACGCTGCTTAAAGGGGGCACGATACAGCGATATGCATGGGGAGGAGTACTGTATATACAGTAGGCGGAAAATAATACACGCAACCCTCTACTTATAACTACGCTGCCTAAAGGGCCACAATGCAACATGTTGCTGTATGACAATTTCATACACATTACATATGTAAGGAAAGCATTATAACGTGATGTTTTGAAATGTGACTCACAAAGCATACACGAACTCCAACAGATACCAGCTGACAACACTCATCATTGGAATGACAGGTGCACACATTTCACGATGTAGCCCACAATGCTCCACAACCTGTGTAGATACATATACGGGTGATTGATCAGGTGCATTGAGACCTGCGTAATTTAAGCGGCAATTATCGGCGGGAAATATCGGCGTAAATTTGCATCTACCTTGCGGGGAAAAATATACGCCCCCTTGTTCGTGGCGGGAGATTAACATATAAATATTCAGTCAGATGCAGCCCACAATTGCTGCAAACATGTCTGACTCTGACGATTCAGCAGCAGAGGACGCTCTGCAGAGAGCACAAGCCGAATCCATGCTTCAAGCATTACAGAAGAGGGAAGAGGAGCGGAGAAGGAGGGCCCAAGAGAGGAGTCGCCTGCAAGATCAAGCGGGCCCCTCAGTAACAGGCCCTGGTGAACCTCCACCAGCTCCACAAGGGCCAAGCAGCCAGCCAGAACAAGAGGTTGCATCTCTCCAAACAGGTGTGACCCAGCAGGTGCATGGTGAGAGAGCTGGGGCCACCAGAAAACGTGCTGCAACATCTAGGGTGATGACTGAGCAGGATACCACCACCAGAAGGAGAAACCCTGCATTTGTAGAGGCCGAAATGCGAATTCTCGTGCCCAGGGCACGCAAATGGATTGAATTGGCAACCAGGAAACCAGGTGCCAGTGCAAGGAGAAACCTTTGGGACAAGATCACAGAGGAAGTGAACCAGGTGTCACCAGTGGTCAGAACTTGGGACGCGGTGAAGAAAAGGTTAGTGTGTTTGTCAGGGCAATTTGTTCAGCAGTCTCCAGCAGGAACTGAGGCCCTTATTCTAGTTCACTCTTTCTGGCCAAATATTTCTTAGATGGACAAAACCATGTGCACTGCAGGTGAGGCAGGTGTTACTTGTGCAGAGATAATCAGATTTGGGTGGGGTTTTACACCTGCCTCACCTGCAGTGCACATGGTTTTGTCCATCAAAGAAATATTTGGCCACACATGGCACAAAAGATCACCCACACTAGGAAATGTCACGTAGCTAGGGGTACCACCTAGTCCCTTTAATTCCGGACACATATTAATTACACAGGTTCTGTGGCTGGCTGACTTCAAGACTCCACTTCACCTAATTTTAAACTGCCACAGAACCTGTGTAAGTAACATGTGTCCAGAATTAAAGGGACTAGGTGGTAACCCTACACGTAGCACAGTGGTGCACATATCTCATGGTGATATTTGTATTTTTAAACTTGTAGGTGGACTGACTTCAAAAGTTCCCTGAAGAGGAAGATGACTGACCGGTACAACCACAGCATGTCCACCGGGAGCGGTCCTATGCCTGACCATTTGGAGTTTACCCCCCTGGAGCTGGACTCCTGTGACGTGATCGATGTGGGGGAGATCAGGGGGATCTCCAATATGGACAGTGAGCTCCCGGTGGAGGTCTTTGCTGCTGCTTTTGATGGTAAGTCACAGTAATGCATTGTATTTAGAAAGATATTTTTTATTGCGTATGTGATGGTGACATTGTTTTCAATTCTTATCCTAGCAGAAGCAGAAAGTCAGGATGTACCGGCAGCATCGGCCTCTGCAGAGCCACAGGTGGAGCAGGTGGTCCAGCCTCCACCAAGACGTCGCCCCCAGCCCCAGCCTCAGGAGACATTGAGTGAGAGCCTGTTGGTGACGCTGGAGAGGATCGAGCAGCAAGGGGTGGATGCTGCGATCCGTCAGCAGCAGGTGGCGGATTTTCTGGCGGAGTGGAAGGCCACAAACCAGCTGCAGGTTGAGGCGTTGAACCGCATTAATGAAACTCTGGCGGCTGGCATGCTAAGCATTGGCCAACACCTCAGCCGCCAGAATGAACTTATTGCGGAGCAGCTGTCCACCGCCAGGTCCCTAAGGGACAATCCCCCATCTGCTGCCCCACCCCAAGCTGCTCCCCAACCTTCCACCTCGGCTGACCCTCCTGTGGCGACTAGGGGAAGACGCCGAAAGCCAGCTGACCCAAAGGCCCCTGTCCCCAAGGCCCCATCTAAAAGGGGCAAAAAAGGGCCCAAATGAGACCTGGGTCACTTCCTCTGTGGTTGGAGGCCAAAGGTTTAAATTGCACTGGACATCCGCTTCCTGAGTTGCCCATCGATCCATTTGCGTGCCATGGGCATGAAAGTTCGTATTTTGACCTCTACAAATGCAGGATATTTTTTTTGGTGGTGTGTATCTTGCTTAGTATTCACCCTGGTTGTTGCAGTACGTATTCTGGTGTCCCCATTTCTTTCACCATTGCATTTGCAGGGTAACACATGTTTGGAGATATGCAACCTCTTGTTCTGGCTGTTTTATTATTTGTGTGTCTATTTTATTTGTTTTTTTTTATTTCTCACATTAAAGTGTCAAGCTGTGATGCTGAACAGCAAATAAATTTATTTTACAAATTAAATCTAAATTGTGGTATGTGTCATTTCTTGTGTGAAACAAATACTAGATTTATGTGTACTTACTGACCAGGGTATTTTTGAACATTTGTTGAAGTGTGGTGGAAGTTTCCCATGTGTAACCCTCTCCATGGCCATTCCCATGTTCCTATCCAACTTTTCCCTGCTAATTAGTTTGTGTCAGCACATGTGCAGAGCAACTTAATAGGTGAGAAAGCAGTTTGTGTGCAGGTGAGGTAGCTCCTACAGTAGTAGGTAAAAGCAGGTCCAGAACAATGCTTTCCTCATGGAGTGGGTGAGGCAGACAAACAAGGGTGAAAAGGTACATTTGTGTAGGAATTCATATGTGTCCTCCCTAAAAAAAGATGTGTGAATGGGCCAAACATGATAAATTAGCTTGTGAACAAACATGCATAACTTTTAAAATATATATGATTTGACAGTGTCATAAGCAGATGTAGGAATCCTTTGTTAGAGAGATGAGAGTGCAATAATGTGATTGGTGGCATCTTACATCCAGAGTGTAGTGAAATCCAAATCATAGCAGATGAGATAGTGGTACAGGTCATAATTTTGGGTACTATACAAAGATTGTGTTGAAAATAGTGGTCATGTGCTTCAAACATTGCAGAAACATCCTTTGTAGGTGTTAGATGTGGTTTATGTTATTGTATCCTAAATACAAAACCTATGTTAGTATTAGAGTGAACACGTTGACACATGTCGACTTGTGTAGATTGAGTGTGCTACTGCGTAAAGTCTATGAAAGCAGGTAGTGAATGTGTCTGTTTATCAAATACCTACCTTAGCGTATAAAAAGATTCTTACCTTAAATTAAACAAACCTTTAAATGTGGAGAAGTATAGAAACATAAGCTTCCAATGTGTTTGCGTGCTGCATGTGTGGCTTGCAGGCAGTGAAATCATGGTTTGGAGTTAATAGACTGCAGCATTGCTTATTACATTCAGGTGTATGTGTTTAAGTACTAATCAGCGTTAATTAGCCAACTCAGGCGCACGCTGGCAAGCGGTATCTGTAAGAGTGGTTTTAGCTGGCGGTTGGCGGCCGCCTGTTTGGTGTCCGAAACGAACGGTGCCTTAGTCGATCGTGCGGTAGTAGCACCGCTCATTTCTGGTGCACACCCCCGTGTACGCCCATATTTACGCCCATTTTCCCTCATTATTTCGGCCGCTCCCATCAACACGCCCCTATGCCGCCCCATTACCCGTACGCTCGCGTACAGGTTTTTTCGCACGTTGAGACACCGGCCGTAAGCGATGTGGAGTGTTCGCGCCGGCGCATTAGCGTATTTGCACATGCGCAGATCGTGAAAAACCCCGGGACGTACGCGTACGGCCCGGACGCTCCAAGCAGAATAAGGCCCTAAGTGTGGTGTTAATAACTTATAATATTCTGCACTCAGCCCGTCCGGGCCTGGTGCTTTACCCCTTGCCAACCTCCCAATCACCCCCCTTATTTCCAGATCTGTGACAGGCCTTACTAAGTTTGAATTCTCTGACGACGTGAGTTTAGGCATGTCAGCTCCCCTTACGAAGTCCATCCCTAATGAAGGGTTATCCATGGGGGCTTCGTATAGCTTAGAATAGTAATCTAGAAAAGATTTGGCTATGTCCGCAGCCGCGTTTAATTGTTGTGTCCCTAGATTTATTTTAGGAATATGTGTTATAGGATTTTTACTTCTAATTAGGGAAGCCAGTAACTTACCCGATTTATTCCCTCCCCTAAAATAGCGATTCTTTTGGCAGTCTATACAGGTTGAGTATCCCGTATCCAAAATGCCCGGGACCAGGAGAATTTTGGATAACGGATTATTCCGTATTTCGGAATATTTTAATATTTCAATGATGTATTTTGAAGTATCTTGCATTTATGCTGTATAAACACATAATATACACACAAATATATTTTATTACCACATAAAATACACACAAACATATTTTATTTGTTCAAAAAACAAGGTTTCAAAACGTGAAACAAAATGTGTGTACTATCTCAGCACTGAATTTGAATGCCAAGCAATCATTGTCTTGCACATATATAGTGCCAGTTACATATCATGTCCCCAGTGATGCTGTTACATATGTCCCCAGTGAGTTTTTAGCAAAAAAAAAAATTTTTTTCACTTTCTGGAATGTCCGTATTTCGGAATAATTCGGATAACGGATATTCGGATACGGGATACTCGACCTGTATTAAATTGAGCTTTCTCTGTACAGAGTGTGTCATATAGGGCTTTCAGTTCTTTATATATTTTCTGCGTTTCTGTTGTCCTGTCTCCCAACATATTGGAATAAGCTACTGATATTTCTTTACTAAGTTCACTATATCTCTTATTCATCTGCTGTTTTTTGGCTGATACGTATGCTATGATATAGCCACGCATGACTGGTTTAGAAGCAGCCCATAACAAGTTTATATCTTCACTGTGTTGATTATTATCTTCCATGTAATTTAAAAAGCTTTTTTCCAGATACCGTTTGAAGTCAGAAGATTCAGTCAGGTATGAGGGGAACCTCCAATTGTAAGAATGGGTTTTGGGAGATGATAATGTTAGGGTGAACCAAATTGGGGCGTGGTCTGTGACTAGTATGTCCTCTATTTTGGTGTCTATGATCCTTACCAGCAATGTTGTTGGTATGAGCCAGAAATCTATCCTGGATGAAGATTGATGCGGGTGCGAGTAGAATGTATACTCCTTTTCTATTGGATGTTGGAATCTCCAAGGGTCGCTTAACTGTAAGGAGTCCATCAATAGAGACAGTGCTGGAGGGGGAGCATCCCTTGTGGCCTTATCTGATTTATCTAACCTTTGATTTAGTGTTGTATTAAAATCTCCTCCTATTATGATATGTCCTTCGGCCCACTCCTGTAACTGAACATATAAATTTGTGTAAAAGACTGTATTCGGTCCAACTGGGCCGTATACCGAGACTATTGTGTATAGTTCCCCTTCCAGCCTCATCTTTACAAAGAGATATCGGCCTTCTGGGTCTTGCTTTTTATCTATGATCACATATCGCAAATTTTTATTAATTATGATCATTACCCCTCTTTTTTTCTCCGCAAAGGAGGCTTGTATATGCTCAGTGAACCAATTATCTCTGAGTGTGTTCAAGTCCCCATCCCTCCAGTGGGTTTCCTGAAGTAGTGCTATATCAGGTTTCAATCTTTTTAAATGTTGAAGCACTTTCTTTTTTTTTAAAGGTGAGTTTAAACCTTCCACATTCCAGGATAGGAACTTGACACACTCTTGAACAATCAATTTCCCGTTATCCCCAGTCTGCCTGTCTACCATTCCTTTGTTGGTGGAACGTATATTGCCATTTCAGCCATATTTCTGATTATCCTCCGTCCCAGGTCGCAGAGCAATCCCATACCTAAAAATATCTGTTATATACATTAGACCTAGAACCAGTGTAGGACTAATTCCCTCTCCCCAACAAAATAAAACCTCACCCACATGCATTAATTTCCCATAAGTACTTATGATGTTGTCTATAGAAAGTGCCCCTTGACTCATACATTGGTTTCTTTGTGGGCTCCATTCTTTTTCCATATACCTGAACCAGTTGGGGATTTGCTTCCCCTTTGGTGCTAGGTAAATGTTTTGTATAAAATCCCAGGCATACTGCTGCAATGAATAAACCAAAAATACTAGAAACATCAAAATACCGTGCCAATTAGAAGACCAGTCTCCCCATATCCATAATGTATTTAAGCTACAAGTACCATTTATTAACATGTATTTAATGGAACTTTTTGTCTGTTGGAGTTCTACCGCTCTGTTAGTTTCCTTCCCTCTCTTTCTTTCTTCCTTTTTGTCTATCCAATGCTGACCGTGATTAATCTTTAATAATAAAAAATGCAATACAAATACGGGTTTATCATTTTTTACGGGACCAGTGATGTTACCTATGGGGGGGCGTACCCTCCTACGTTCCCCTGTCCTCCCACTTTGGTTTCTTTGTGTGCTTTGTTCCTTCTCCATATGCATAAGCCAGTTAAGGCTTTGTTTACCCTGTAATGTATTATGCATTGAGTCCCAGAAGCACCACTGCAATGAACCAACCAGTGACAACAGATTACCATACAAATCGGGAATACGTTCCCCCCCTATCCGTAACATTTTCAAAGTGTAAAGAACATATTTTAATAAACATTTAGCGGCGCCTTTTGTCTGTTGGTGCTTTGCCACTCTGTTATTCCCCTTCCCCTTCTTTTTCTTTTCTGTTTTATCTATCAAGTGCTGACCATGATTAGACTTTAGTGCCAAAGACAAAAAAAATAGAAAAACATATATACTGTACACGTGTAATATTTAGCGGGGTGGTATGTCCCCTGTTGTTTTCTAACTTTCATTATTGAGTCCCGGGAGTACCACTGCAATAAACCAACCAGTGACAACAAATTACCATACAAATCAAGAATACGTTCCCCCCCTATCCGTAACATTTTCAAAGTGCAACTAACATATTTTAATAAACATTTAGTAACGCCTTTTATCTGTTGGTGCTTTACCACTCTATTATTCCCCTTCTCCTTCTTTTTCTTTTCTGTTTTATCTATCAAGTGCTGACCATAATTAAACTTTAGTGCCAAAATAAAGAAAAATAAGAAAAAATATATACGCGTGTAATATTTAGCGGGGTAATATGTCCCCTGTTGATTTCTAACTTTCATTATTCAATCATTCAAGTAATTTTATACTTGCGTGTCCCAGTGTTCTTTTCAGTCCTGAATCCCTGGGCCCTCTTTCTGCTTATCCAGCAGAGTGGCCACAAAGGGTTGTGCTTGTGCTGTGGTGTGAAACAAGTGTTGTTTTCCATCATGGTGAATTCTTAATTTGGCGGGGTACTGTAGCGCAAATCGTATTCCTGCTTTGAATAAGGCATTGCAAATTGGTGTGAATTCTTTTCTCTTCATCCCGACCATGTAGGAGAAGTCCTGAAACAAAAGAAGCTTTTCCCCTTGGTATTCTAGGATTCGTGATTTTCTGAATGCGTCCATTATGATAAGCTTGTCCGTATAATTCATAACTTTAAAAATTACTGGGCGTGGCCTACGGCGGTCAGGTTGTTGCTCTGGGCCTATTCGATGTGCTCTTTCCACTACTATATGACCACATGCTGGAAGACATTGTAACTCCGTTGGTAGCCATTTTGTGACAATTTCCATCAGATCTTAATTTTTTACAGTTTCTGGAAGGCCGATCACTCTGATATTATTTCTGCGGCTCCTGTTCTCCATTTCTTCCAGTTTTTCCTGAATACTTATCAATGTGGTGGCCTGGGTACTTATAATGGCTTTGGCTGTGGCCAGCTCGTCTTCCACGTCTGAAATGCGTTGCTCTGCCTCCTCAAAACGTGTATTGTATTCTTTAAGTTGTGTAACCACTGTATTAATGGCTTCTTTAAGCCCTGCTAGCTTTTGGTCCAAGAGAGGAGCTAGTATGTCCGCTATCTCTTGTGCTCTTGTTGCCGCCGAGATGCTGCTTTGCTGGGTCTCCTTTGGCTCTTTGGGCATATCTTCGCTCAAAATTGAAGATGTGGAACTGTTGCAGGACTGTACTTTACTTTTGTTGTTTGAGCGTACAGCCACACTGCTTTTCCCCCCTTTCTGGCCTTTGCCCACATATTTATCCATGGTGGTATGATCAGGATCGGGGTTAGATTGTTTGTAAAAAAAAAAACGTCTCTTGCCTGCCGGGGTTAAACTTTCTTGTCTCTTTATTTTCAAGCCCAAGTGCTAAAGCTGGGTACCTGGTTTGGTGGCCCTTGTGCCTTTAAACTTGAAAGACTGGGGATTTCTTCTTTAACCTTTACTCTCCGGTGTGCTAGCTCCCTGTATCTCAGGGTCCCATCTACCACTATGGGGTTCTGATGGGGGCCCTCAGTCTTGTATCAGTGCGCTGCGTGCTTATATCTGGCCACCAGCAATCCCCCTTATTCCAGGTCTCCAAAAAGTGGTTACTTATAACAAGAGTCTCCTGTTCAATGTCTCACCCCTATTGCCTGTTACCTTGTTTTTCGTGCTTCTCCGTGAGGCTTCTTAGGACTCTGCAAACAGGCAGTCAGTTTTATGGGAAGCGGTTGCCACAGTTCTCAGCGGAGTCTAAGTGTCTTGCTTCTCTCTCCTGCCTCTTACTCAGACCTGGACAGCCAGTGTGCGGCGTGTTCTCCCCCGCTGTCTCTCGTCTGCCCATTCAGCGAGGTCTCTGCGCGGGGTTGCCAGACGCCAGACGCCGGAGCCAGACCACGTAATGCCCACGTCTCTCCGGGTCACCTCTTCGCGTTCCCTCGCCGCCAGGCTTGATGACGCGCTCCCCGGCAGGGTCTCGTTGGTATGTGCTTGGCGTCTTTACTAACGCCTAGATTCCGGGGGTTTAAAGTGTGGTTTAGGGGAAGCCGGAGCCCGCAGATGCTCTCGCTTTCTATCCCCGCTTTATCTCTTCTCCGCCCTGTTCCCCAGGGGTTTTTGTCTCCGGGGTAGTCGGGCTGCTTTGAAATTCTAGCAGTGTCCGGAGCAGAGAGCTAGCTCGTGCGACCGTTCTCTTGGTCCACCCACCGGAAGTCCAAACTTATCTATCTTAACACTAAAATAAAGAGACAGACACAAGTGCTGGCGTTTCAATATGAATGTCAAATTTATTATTGACAACTATTTATATATATTGATCTTATAAAAGAGGGTGGCGGCCCTAAAGAATGGTCATAGAGAAAAGAAGGGTAAGATGACATCACACCATTCACACAACGTTGGTGTTCAACTCTCCCACGCAACCCACCCGTGCGGATGGTGCAGCCCATCCCCTGTCCAAGGGGCATGGGCTCGTGGCGTATCATTGAGGGGAGAGCGCACCCCACTATCCTCATATCAGCATTTGAACAAGGACCGTTCTTTACCGCCACAAGCCAAGCATTTGGCTGCAGCACCGCCACCCTAACGCTCAGCACTTCTACCTAACAACCAGAACTTTAAAAACCTCTAAACAGGTCGTCCAGGAATATTGCCATTCCTTCGGGACTTAAATGGACACCGTCCGGCCTATACAGGGAACCCCGCTTATAGACGATGGAGTCATGCCTGATGACACCACCGCTATTCGCCAACAGGTATCGCTGCATCGCAGCATTGACCTTTCTCCATGCGCCATCCAAGCGGGGCCCTGACCTGGCTGTCCTCCAGACCCGCCTGGGAATCATTGAGGACCAGACCAGGTGGCAGCAAGGGAGCGTCTGGGCTATAATATGCAGGTCCCTGATAATAATTGACCGCAACTCTAAGGCAGTGCATCGGCCTAGATCATTTCCGCCCAGGTGCAAAATTAGCACCTCAGGGACTCCAAAGTCCCGCACTGACCTTAGCAATAGGCCCTGCAACGCTCCCCAAAGCATGCCACGCACTCCCAACCATCGAATCATTCGAGCTTTTGCACGCATACCCTCAGTCAAACTCTTACACGCTTTTGACGCCCAGTGGACAAACGAGTGTCCCATCACCCACACCGTCTTGACGTCTCTGCGACCTGCAAGATGTAAACAGGTTAGGACGCATGCCATCAACATTTCACCGCTTTTAACAATTCAAACACACTGGAGAGGGAGAGAAGAGAAAGAAACCGTAGCCGACCAGACCTTGAGGCACACTGCACAGAAAACCCCCGGAGTAAACTATCCATGACGCCATGTCAAATTGTAATTCAGCCGAATTGTGCCCCCGGGGGAAAGTGGACCACCTCAAGACTCCCGCTAAAGTGAGACGAGTACTTATGCGTCCAGTCGGCTACAGTCAGGCAGTTGGACAGATAGACCAGGCCGAATGTATCTGCGGAATGCTGCCGAACGCCATCGACCCAGAGACGTATCTCTGCGTCGGATTGACCCCCAGCAGCGGCAGATGTGGCCGCCCCAATCCGAAAAGAGTGTGTTCCAAACTCCCTTGGATCAAGGCCAAGCAAGACCAGGGCACGCCCCAAAACGTGGCAGAACTGGTATTTGGTCAATGTGGAACCATCCAAGTGCATTAACCATGCCCCCGGGCAGTCGGGCCGCAACAGGGCGTAGGCGCTTGCCATCGCCACTGGGCATATCCCTTCCACCGGGCACGGCTGCAATGACAGCCATTGACCTCTCCCAGCCTGGTCCGTCTTGGAACGCCGGACCCGGCACCAAACCAAGTCGACCTGAATTACCACGTCCTCTATTAACAGAGGCGAAGGCCGCTGCCTCGACGGGGCTACCAGTTTGCCAACCCTGAAAGCTCCGTGGAAAGCCATAGCATATGCCAGGCGAAACAGTTGGACCTCATAATCGGAATGACATATATCCCTCACTGCCCCCAATAAAGGAGGCAGCAGGGACACGTCGATGGGCCGTCTGCTATCCGGAGCCACAGGGTAAGCGCGGCGCCAGCCCCTCAAGGCTCTAGACACCACAAAAGACCGGCCGGGGTCCGATCTCCCATACAGCGATGAGAAGAACGACACACCGGCCAACAGTCATCTCACGGCCGACACAGACTGCCCCCTGGAGTACAAACTCCACACAAAAGCCTTCATGGCATCACTCGGGGCCTTACCTGCTTGGGATGCGGACAGTCTGAATTGTTCCCATTCCAGCCAGCCAGCTTGGTAACAACACAGTGTCCTAGGGGCAATAGCCCGCATGGCTAGTTCCTCCATGCCTGCCTGATGACCTGCCAAACATAAGGAGGACAGAGCTCACCAATCAAGTCGGCCCCTGGCGCCAGGGACCAAAACCTAGCCCAGTCACGTCTGGACAGGGCATCGGCAATCGAGTTGTCCACCCCTGGCACGTGCCTGGCAACAAAATGCAAGTTAATCTGCAGACATTTTAAAACAAGGCGGGCCAACAAACGCACTACCGGCAGCGAAGACGAGCTCTGCTTATTGATGGCCTGCACCACCCCCAGGTTATCACACCAGAAGGTGATGCAGGCATCGCGCAAGCGGTCGCCCCAAAGTTCTAAGGCCACCACTATTGGGAACAGTTCAAGCAGTAGCATGTTCCTGGTGAGCCCCTTCTCCGCCCATTCGTACGGCCATGTCGCAGTGCAGCAGGATCCATGTAGGAACGCGCCGAAACCTATACCCCCAGCGGCATCGGTGTATAGCTGCAATTCCCTACTATTCCTTGTAGGGCTAGGCCACAACAATACCCCATTGAAATCGCGTAGGAAAACCTCCCACACTCTCAGGTCTCTTTTGAGTTCCGCGTTGAGGTGTACAAAGAACTGGGGTCTATTGGGGCCGGACATGGCGAGTTCTAATTTTCTGCAGAAAACCCGGCCCATGGGGATAACCCGGCACGCGAAGTGGAACAGTCCCAGGAGGGACTGCAGCTGGCGCACCCTGAGCTTGCCAGAGGCCAGGGACTGGGAGATCGCCCCCGTAGCCGTGCAAGCTTATCGGAGGGCAATCAGGGAAATCAGCCGGGCCAACGCACAGGAAGTCGTCCAGGTAATGGGCGACCCCTGACTCGCCCGAGCTCTCCGTGACACACCAATGCAGGAAGCTGCTAAAGCATTCGAAGTAAGCGCAGGACACCGAGCAGCCCATGGGCAAGCAACGGTCTACGCAAAACCCAGAAGGCAGCTTAAACCCCATGAAACTAAAGGATTCGGGGTGCAGGGGGAGCAATCTATATGCTGACTCCACGTCCACCTTGCCCAGCAGCGCCCGCTTCCCAAAGCTGCGCACTATCGCTAATGCCTCTTCAAAGGATTGGTATCGTACATGACACAATTCCGCCGGAATTGCGTCATTCACGGATAACCCCGGAGGGTGGGATAGGTGTTGTATCAGACGGAACTTGCCCTGCTCTTTCTTGGGCACCACCCCCACTGGGGACAGGACCAAATCCTGAACCGGGGGTTCAGGAAATGGGCCCACCATCCTACCTAGGCTCACTTCCTTTAACACCTTTTCTAGTACCACCTGGGGCATATCGATGGCAGATTTCAGGTTTCTCGGACACCCAGACGCCACCTCCCCATGAATGGGGAGACGGAATCCTTGCGATAAACCTGTGGCCAGAAATTTTGCCTCCTCCCTGAGGGGGTACCACCCCAGCCAGCCGGCCAGGCGGTCGCCCTCAGTGGAGAAGGAGCCTTACTGAGGAGGGGCGGGAGCCGGGGCTGCTCCAGCATTATTCCTGGAAGCCCCGCCTGTTTGCTTGCTGCGCGGGCAGTCCTTGACCGAGTGCCCTCCCCAGCATTTGGAGCATTGATGTTTAATTCTGCAGCGAGCACCTGCTGCGCATCCTGCCCCATTAAATGCAAAACATCTCCCAGCTGCCTGTCCTCCACCTGCGCCCCCGCGAAAGGACGATGGGCCCCTGCGCGGGACCGCCGGCGCTGCCGGAGCCGTAGATGCAGCAGTCGTGGCGGTCGAAGCCGAAGGCTTCTTACCCATCCATACCTCGACATCCTTGGCCCCGAGAGCCATGATCTCGCAACCCGACTGCTTTCGCCGGAATTGCTCATCATAGGCCCGCCATACGCTCTCGCCGTCGTCCATGTACATGGCATGCATCATATAAATGTACCTTATCATATTCATATGCTCCTGAGGCCTGGTTTCCAGATAACATGCCGCGAACATGAATAGCCCCACCTGCCACCTCTGGTACGTGCAGTATGCAGCCTCCCCTATGCCTCCTTTGCGCTTCGCTGCGCGATAATCTTTCTCATCCTGAGCAGTCATGGTAAAAAAGCTCACGTATCTGCCATCCCTGATACGGTCCCTGATGCTACGCCGCAGGCCTCTCAGCACTGCGGTGTTTTCGCAATGTACCACTTGCCCCCTAGGGAACAGCGGGGAGCCCGAGTCACCGCTAGAGGACTGGGATCGCCTGCGGCGTCTCCCAGAACGGCGGTGCCTGCGTCTGGACCTATGACCCCCCTGTCACTGATTCAGACACCGATGACGAGGAGGTACGGGAACGTCTACGCCTGCGCTTTTTGTGTGTGCTGGAGGACCCACCTGGAACAGCTCCTGCTGTGGACGCTCCTGTAGACCCCGAAGGACCAGCCACCTCCACCGGCCCTGCTGCTTCGACACCCGCCAGCCATTGTGGTGTCACTGCTAGGCCCTGGATCGCGGAAGGAGTGGAACCCGCTGCCGTGGGTGGAAGGCCAAGGGCAGCCAGCACGTGAGAAGCAGGCCCTCCACCAGCAATAGCACTAGCAGAAAGGATAGCGGGGGGCTGGGACCCAGGTCCTGTCCCGGTGTGTGGTGTCGACTGCTGACCTGCCAGCGGTGTCAGCATAGCCACTAGCTGTCGCACTACAGACATATCAACAGCCGGGGAGGACGTCTGCGCAGGGGGAGGGGCTGGAGCCGCGATGTGGGACTCCTCATCCTGGGATGGCCTAATGCGCTGTGGCAACAGGCGGGCCCTGCTCAGCCACCTTCTCCTAGCTCTCTGTAAGGGAGTCATGGGGGGCCCCGCAGGCAGGTGCCGTGGGGTTGATGGCAGTGGAGCTGTAGCTCCCACTTGCGCTAACCCTGTGGGGGCAGGAGACCCCTGTGTCCCCCTCCCAGCCAGCCTCCTGGAGGCTGGCGAGGTGTGCGCGCTCTGTGTTTGCTGGGACCCGCTACTCGCTGCCGGAGCCCGGCGGCCATCTTGCCGCGCAGTGGGAGCGCCTAGCGCGGCCCTCGTTGCAGTCCCCCTCGCGCTGGCACCCCTCCTGGGACCCGCGCCGCCGCTGGGGGAGCCTCCGCTATCCCCCGCGAGCGCACTACTATCCCTGCACGGTCGCGGCCAAGCGCCGCGGGTGACCGCGTCATCAGCCGACGACGCGGTCCCCCTCGCGCCCCGCCGCACACCCGGCCTCATCGCCGCTCTGCTTCCCCGCCCAGCCAGCTCGCCGCCAGCCGGGGCAGGATCAGAGGGGGAGTCCTGCTGCAGGTAACGGGCGGGTGGGTTACGAGACCTACGTGGGCGCGGCATAACTAGGCCGACCTGCGGAGGTGCACGCGTTGTGACAGAAAATAAGGCTGTCAGAACCCCGGAAAGGAGAGAGAGAGGATAGATATAGAAGAGAGCTAGCTAGAGAGAGAGAAGATTGGATGATTATAAGGGATTTTTGAGGAGGTTAGGCAGAAATAAAGTAGTTGTACAGGAGGGGTTCTGAACACACCTTGCAGCCAGGAAATTCGAGCCAGAGAGGCAGATCACCTGACCCTCTGGCTATTCCTAACTGCAGGAACTCCTCCCTTGCTCCCTAATTGGCTATTGCTGCAGCATCATAGCCCCCTTAACAAACACAACTTAAAGTGCAGGCATCTCGGATTCCTTCAGCAGTTTATGGCACCTCTAGCTTAATCAGCCCTCGGTTCTCTTTATCTCCTTCCTACAACAGCACTAAAAGCAACAACCCAAAAAAGTGACAGAGGTGGAAAGACAGTTTCACACCAAAGGGTTGGGGTTGGTTTAGGACGGTGTTTGATATTAAAAAAGGAGTAAAAGGTGAATGAAGGAAGTGAGGTGGTTTGTGCATTCACGCAATAAACATAAACTCTGTATCAGGCCTAATAACCTTGAGACCTGAAGACAGGTTTAAAAACGAAAGACTGCAAAATTGAAGGATGAAGACTGAAGATTGAAGACTGGATCCAGAATAATAACCAGACTTGGAGATTAGACTGAAGACTGAAGGCGACCAGACTGGAACCAGGATTATAACCAGACTTGGAAGTGCAGCAGGACCAATAACCTGACTTGTCAGGGATCACTAATTGTTTTATGAACCTGCAGTCTATGTAAAGTCTGTGTGGGTAACTGGAGGACTATGTGTGGGTATCTGGTTGTTCTGAGGGAAACAGTTGATTGTAGAGATAAAGGGCCAGATTCTCTTAGCTTCAAAAGTGATAAAATGGAGAGTGATAAACAGCCAGCCAATCAGCTGCTGTCTGGCATTTTTCAAACACAGTCTGTGACATGGCAGGTAGGAGCTGATTGGCTGGCTGTTTATCACTTTCCATTTGATCACTTTTGAAGCTTAGTGTATCTGGTCCAAAGTGTAATCCCTGACCAAGAGTCAAACCCGTGTCTCAGCTGAGAGAGCCGTATCCTGACCTCTGAAACACCAGGGACTTTGGTGTTGATAACAGGATGGTTAATGTAGCAAGTAAGAGTGTAGCAGATGATTAACTAGCTGTATACTGATGAATACTTTAGGTCAGTGGTTGCCAAACTGTGTGCCTATGCACCCTGGCACACAGTAACCAGCAAAACCAGTGCTGGTAGCTACCAATCATTACATATGTTGGCAAACAGAAGCAAACCCTGTCCTTCAACACATAACTATGACACAATGCACTTAATTTAATATTTGGCCTAGGGGTGCCTTGAAAACATTTTGATTCTATCGGGTGTTGTGATTCAAAAAAAATTTGGGTATCGCTGCTTTAGGTAATAGGGGGCCAGATGCACTAAGCTTCAAAAGTGATAACATGGAGAGTGATAAACAGCCAGCCAATCAGCTCCTACCTGTCATGTCACAGACTGTGTTTGAAAAATGTCAGGTAGGAGCTGATTGGTTGGGTGTTCATCACTCTCCATGTTATCACTTTTGAAGCTTAGCATCTGGCCCAATATGAGAATCTGGCAGAGTGATAGGTTAGAGAATAATCAATGTTGAGCAGGGTTCAGCTGGATTGATGTGGAACAGGGTTCGGTTGGAACTGATGACAAAGTAATAGTGGACTGGAACTGATGGTATCTGCGTTGGGACTGTAGTGCTGACCATCACCACAAAACAAAATGTAAACGTGACCTCTCAGGCGCTCCACATAAAGATGACCTGGGTTTCTCTCCCCAGCGTGAATCACATGAAAAAAGAGGGAATAAAGATGCAAATAGTGAAGCAAGTTTTACAAGCTTCCCTCCCCCTTTAATAGATAATTCAAAGATACATGAATAAAAACAATTCTATCATAAAAACAATTTCATAAAAGATTCCTTCATAAAAACAATTCAAACAGAATGACAAAGTGTTGTGTGCAGTCACGGATTCTTTTATCCAAATAGGGACACGGGCAGATAATTACAGAGTTTGTTGGGAACTGGTGGTTAGGCAGTTCCTTTCAGCGCGTGCAACACTATTCATCAGTGGTGTTGACACTGAGCTCCTGGCACATACTCCCCGGTCCACCGTCCTCCGTCCGTCCACAGCAGTTGTGTAAAATCGCCACAGTTCACTAACGCGTTTCGTCCTATTAATAGGACTTTTTCAAGGTGTATCTGACCAGAGGCAATCTTCACATTTATATACCTTGCTTCCGTATGCCGGCAGGACTCTAATTAGTGTAATTCCTACAAGTCCCATGGTCCTCTGCCGGCATACGGACTTCCGGCCCGCAAACCAATGCGAGTCGGGTTGCCATAGAGACCCTGGCGTCCTGACGCAGCAGGACGTCAGGTCCCGATACCTAGCTTCCGGAATGCATGTATTGCGGCGCGTCACTTTCGGGTTTCCATAGTAATGTTAGACGCGCTGCTATGGTCTTTACTCCCCGGATCATGGCGTGTTTCTGTTGCCAAGGTGACGCACATCACAGACATTCAGTGGCAGATACAGGGGAGGGGCACCTGGGCACGTGCCCCCCCTGTCGTGCATTTTGTAGATGAGGACGAGAGCTTTCCAACGAGCCCAGCCCCATGTCTCTAGCCCCCCGGGAACTGGAGATATCGCCTGGCAAAGCTGTAACATTTTTTCCCAATAGGATAATATGGGACCCGTCAATTCCGACCCCCACCGGTTCTGACAGCTGCCAGGTCCCCCCCTGGCATCACAGGAGCTTGTGATTGATGTTATTCAATTCCAAATCGCTGGGCCTTCAATATGATACCAGGATGGTCCATATCGGTCAATCGGTTCCAGAGATATAGCGTGTAAATCGATTTTTTTATTTTTGAAATGTAATTTCATGGCTGTTCATGTTTTTGAGGGTAGATTACTCTGGAACCAAACGTTCCAGTTTTACTGGACCAAAATCATTCAAAGCCCACTCAAATGTTCTTCAATATGATACTTGTCTCATGTAAATGGGTCAGTTAGTTCCGAAGATATAGCCGGTTAAATGAGATAACTGGTTAAAGGGGGGGAGGGGTGGTTTTCTCTCCCCCTCACACCAGAAAATGCAGGGACTAGGCTGGTGTAAAAGGGGCCAACCTGGGAATGCATTTTCTGGTGTGAAATGGGTATTATTTCAAATAGCTGGGACCTGCAGTGCTCAGAATACAGCCAGGCTCTGCCACTGTCAGTGACTATCACTTCTGCCTGGCGGCGGCTGTCCCCCATTTACCACGAGCATGTATTCCCCATTGGCAATGAGCATGTAATCCCACATGGCAACGAGCATGGAACCTCTGGCAATGAGCATGGAACCCTTGGCAATGAGCATGTAGATAAGCAGCACTTATGTAGCATATTTTTTAATAGGCATTATGGTGTTTGGCATAATACATAATGGACATAATAGCGTGTAACTTAACGTGTAATGGACATTATGGTGTAAATGTTTAATGCGTGCCTTTGGTGGACAATGTCCCTGTTTATGAAGCGTATTGTGAATTTTGTCTTAATCTGTGTGGCATTATGTGAATTCTGTCTCAATCCGTGTGGCATTATGTGAATTTTGTCTCAATCCGTGTGGCATTATGTGAATTTTGTCTCAATCCGTGTGGCATTATGTGACTTTTGGCTCAATCTGTGTGGCATTATGTGAATTTTGGCTCAATCCATGTGGCATTATGTGAATTTTGGCTCAATCCATATGGGATTTTATGAATTTGGCTCAATCCGTGTGGCATTATGTGAATTTTGGCTCAATCCATATGGCATTTTATGAATTTGGCTCAATCCGTGTGGCATTATGTGAATTTTGGCTCAATCCATATGGCATCTAATGAATTTGGCTCAATCCGTGAGGCATTATGCGAATTTTGGCTCAATCCATTTGGCATTATGTGAATTTTGGCTCAATCCATGTGGCATTATGTGAATTTTGACACAATCCATGTGGCATTATGTGAATTTTGACACAATCCATGTGGCATTATGTGAATTTTGGCTCAATCCGTGTGGCATTATGTGAATTTTGACACAATCCATGTGGCATTATGTGAATTTTGACACAATCCATGTGGCATTATGTGAATTTTGGCTCAATCCATTTGGCATTATGTGAATTTTGGCTCAATCAGTGTGTTATTATGTAAATTTTGGCTCAATCCGTGTGGCATTATGTGAATTTTGACACAATCCGTGTGGCATTATGTGAATTTTGGCTCATTCCATTTGGCATCATTTGTAAGGGGCAAGTATAATGGGGTCTAGTATTTTGTTGCATAATGTGTAGAAGTTGTATATGGTGTTGTACACTACACTCAAGGACATGCTCCCTGTTGAGTGGCCAAACCCCCTTTTCCAGAGCGCGCCTTCGGCGCGCACACAACTACATCCTTCACTTTTGTCGACATGGTGGGCCTGCGTACTTTAAATGCCAGAGCCTATTTTTAATCCCATTCCCACCCTCTCTCTGCCGCTCTCTTAGCATGTACACTGGCACCACTAACACTGGCCCTCCCCCACCTAAACCCTCTTTTATCATGGTGCCCCCCCTGTCATTTTATCCTGGATCTGCCCCTGCAGACATTCGCTATTGCCATAAGCCGATTCTTATATCTCCATGATCCCTTATAGAGGCAGAAAGGTACAATGAATAAATATCACATAAATCATAAAATACAGACCATATCCACCACCACAAAGTGCATAATCGTGTAGTGTCCTAAAGTGCTTAGTGCATTACAAAAACCATTTAATGTCAAAATCTGAGTTTAACCCTCCAGGGATCAATGTACCCAGATCATAAATAAGCTGCATTTCAGCCTTGGCCAGTTGTTTAGGTAGCCCTTTGTGCCTCCAATTTTCTTTGATTTGTCTGAGGCCACAGAAATTAACAATCCCCTTCGGGTCACTCTGATGATGTGTTCTGAAATGTTCTGATAACGCATGGGTGGTCATTCCCCTTCTGATGTTCCTGAGGTGTTCACCCAAGCGTACTTTAAATGGTCTTGTAGTGCTGACCAGGCTGTATCCAGAATGATGACACTGGATGATCCCAGGAAATGCAGATGGTATTACTGGAACAAATAGATAACACAATAGACCCCAGTATTAGGTATTAACTGGAATGCAAGAGTATAGTAGCTTAAAGCTCACACATTGAGCTGTGTGACTTATGGCACTGGCTGATTCTGAAAATCAGGTCTACTTATACCCCATGGTGCTTGGTGATTGGCTAATATAGTCAGGTGATTCAGGAAGTCCCATGAATCACATGTGATCATGTGATCAAAACTTGTCACAGCAGTACTTATGCATTGATGTGGATTAAGGTCCATAAGGCTGGAAAACTGAAGCCTAAATATCCTAAAATGGACAAAGGATGCTTGCAGTGGAATGATAAACAGGACAGCATTGTGATACTCAGAAGAATGAGTAATCCAAGTTGACTATACAATACCAAGGAGCTCAGCTCAAAGCTGCTTACACTATGATAGCGACATTGTACTGGCGATTTGGAGGAGGCCAGTCAGGTCTATTATACTGTACGGATGTAGCGCCTCTCATTCAGCTGGCAGCTGGCAATAGAATCACCAGCCGCCAGCCCCCGCCATCCACCGGACAGGTGACAGCATACTATTATTGGTCACTGTGATCAGCTGATTCATTATAGAAATTGGAGTGGCCGAGATCCATCAGCTGACTTCTGCCAAAATGGCTGTGACCATTCCTGAGAACTACAGAGAGTGATGGACGGAGACAGTAAAGTAAGACTTTGTACGGTGGCAGAGTGGAAATTCCCCAGCATTCCTGGAGAGAGACGTTGTGTGTCAATCCTGGCGCTACCCACAGGCAGCACTAGCACACCTTAACTGCAGACTGCAGTGTCCTGCGGGAAAAGCAATATAATTGTACTTTTTTTCCAATTTAAAGTTTTATTGAAAATTGCAATACATCATAATCATGTTAATGACAACAGGTAAATTATAAAGCAAACAGATGAGAATAAAAATATTCAAGCATTGGGGGGCTGTGGGGGGAAAGTTAGGGAAAGGGGGCAGGGGTTACACCAAACATTTGTAATTAATAGTCTGGTAGGTAGAATGGGGCCTTAGCTATCCATTATATCCAACATAAGAAATACATTTCACACGGGGGTTTCACCGAACAAGAGGACGAAGGGTCTTGGGTACTTTATAGAAATCGGATACACATCAGCTTCCGAAACAGGTGGATAGGTTTGGGAGTTGTGTTAATGTTATAATTGTACTTTTACTACTCTGGATCCTGACGGACAGCAACAAAAGAGAGAACTAAACCCACACCCTCCATGTCTAAAGGACAAACCCTATCACGGGCCCACCTCAACCTCCTTGCTTTTACTTAATATACCATCATTGATATGCATATGATTTGTGCTATGATATATTTACTGCAGGCATCAGGCAGCTCTGAACACTAGGGATATAATAATGAATCACTCAATCAATAAACCATTAAACCTGAGTATGCTGAGCATTTATTACCATTCCTATAGCAGTCACAGAACTATTAAGGAATAAGTTGCTTTGGGAAAGCACTGATATTAATGGTGACAAATCTCTAGAATGAATGCAGCAGCAGCACGCCTTTCCAGCTATAGGCCTAGGTGATAAATAACACCAAGACAGTACAGAGCAGTAGAAGTCTAAGGTTCTGTTTAGTAATATACTGGTCTGTATACATCTATAAAACACAATACAGATAGCACCACGGGCCAGACTCAGGGCTTAATTCAGACCAGACCGTTGGGCTGCTAATATTTGGAGCCTTGAGATCAGGTATATGCTGCCCAGTGCAAGCTTATTTGCTTTGCGTAGCCGCTCACCATCTAATGATTTTTCCACTGTGTGCAGTCTTTGCGTAGCCCAGGACTTACTTGGTGGCTGCGATAGAATCAGTCTGATCAGGGCCAGCCTCAAACGCCAGCTACCTGTCAATCAACTTGTGTAACTCAAATGGTATTTCCCATACTTGTAATGAGAAATGTGATCTGGCTGAATTTAAAAAACAAACAAAAACAAAGTTAAGAATACTGGTGGCCGCCCTGTGATAATAATGCCATCCAGAGACAGAGTATTTACCGTTTCCCTCTTTCCCGAATCCTAAGCTGCCCTGCCCCAATCAGATCCCTCCCAAAGCTGCTTCCTACCTACCTAAGGAGACTGCACATCTAAGCTTATGGTTGCATCTACGCATTGCCTCTTAGCAGGATCTGTTTAGAAGGATGCTTATTCAAGACTTACATACAAAAGCCTGCTGCATCCTGCTTAACAATATGTGTGTAGACGCAAGAAGCTTCATCCCTCTGAACAGGATCCTGTTCAATTACGTCCTTTCAAAAGGCAATGTGTAGACACAACCTTACTTGATCGGTGATATTTGGGAAGATGACGCTGGACACTAGAGAGCAGTCTTTGCTTTCAACGTGCGGTGATGATGTCACTGGGAATATGGTGCCAGTGACAGGTACAGATGGAGCACAGCTCATTCAGCCGGGGGCTGGCGATAGAAACGCCAACCGCCAGCCGCGTGCTGTCCGCCGGAAGGGGGCGAGCATGCATGAGACACTCGCGCACCCCGTTCCGACAGAGCTCTCCGCCGCCGGTCCTCGCCACCTCCCCACTCCCCCAAACCCTGTTCAACTCCCTGAAGTGGAGACAGGCAGGGATTCCTCTGCCCACTGCGGAGCGACAGGGACACACATGCGCGTCCCTGCCAGGTGGAGTCCCTCTACACCAGCGTATGATATCTGGTGAATTCCTGTGCTAAATGAGAGGTGCTCTATCTGTATAGTCTGGAGGAGAGAGGGTAGCAGACCCAGGCACAGTCAGGCCCCTCCAGCAGCCTGGGCATGGGTAATTACTCCTCCTCTTCCTCCCCTCTCAGCGCTACTCCAAGTTGAGAGCAGTGGGGAACAGAAGCCAGTAGGAGCACAGTGGCGCCAGCTTATAACGATCCATCTGTATCACTGGATGCAGCCACTGGATGCAGACACATCCAGTGATACAGATGGATCGTTATAAGCTGGCGGAGAGGAGCTCCATCTGTTGGGGACGTGCAATAGTCTCACATGCACTCGCATCCCCGTTGCTCATCGGTAGGAATTCCTGCCGGGGGATAGCGGGGCTGGCGGTTGGTGATTCTATAGCCAGACCCGGCTGAATGAGCTTTGCTCCATCTGTATTTGTGCAGTAAGGACTCACATTGGGAAAGCATTCTCGCAACTGTCCCTGCATTCAATCATTTATACATCCCTGCAACATATTCAATTATTGCATTGCGGATTGGGGCAATGTTATAGCATCATATCCTCATCCAATGCAGATTGTGATAAATCTGTCAATTATTCTTTATACAGTATATTTCAAAATATAAAAAAAAAATTCCCTTCATTGTGAACACAACAGTTTGAACATGGAAATCATAACATCCAGTTGCGTATTTGTGATGGGTGCAATGTGTGCAATATACATGGGCCCCTGTGTTAAGATTAACCCCTTCCTTGCACATTTGAGGAGCTTATACTGTACATTGATCTGAGCTACTACAATTTGGTGAATAACCTTTAAAGCACCACAATTTGGCTTTTCTGGGTTTTTTTTACCAGAAACTCCTGACATTTAGGGCCTTATTCTGACCTGTCCGCTGTGTCATTAGGTTTGTCATCAGCGGCCTCCTTCACCCCACGGTCTAGACTTGTGAGCAGGGAGAAAATCATTAGATGGTGAGTAATTCCTAATGATTTCCCCTCACGTGCACAGCTGCGCACACATTCGCAGCCGCGCACATGGGCAGTAGTTCTGTCTGAAACCTCGCAGTCCAGTAAGCAGGTCTGAATTGGGCCCATAATTCTGAGATTCACTAAAAATATCTATATGGAAATCTACGCACTTCCCTCTGGTAAGTGAACTGTACATAGTAAATATTGGGGTGTGGTATAGGGGTCCGACAGTCGGGACCCGACAGTCATTAGCCCGACGTCGGGATCCCAACTGGCTGCACTCAGACAGCATGGTGAGCGCAACAAATCCCCTTGCGGGCACGCTGTGCTCGCCACGCTGCGGGCATGGTAGCTTTCTATGCTCAACACCTATTCTATTCTCCCTCTACGGGGGTTGTGGACCCCCATGAGGGAAAATAGCAGGTGGCCGTAGGGAACATGGCTGTCGTGTTTTGACAGTCGGGATCCCGACGTCGGGCAAATGCCTGTCGGGATCCCGGCACCCATAAATAATAATCTTCATGTTAGGTGAATAGTACACGCCATTGTTTTATTTGTTTCTCTCTCCCATTTCTTCCATACAGATGAACCATTGTATGCATGTCTTCAGAACCCATTTTTACAGGGTTGAGGTTTCTCATGGTTAATATTAGGGCTTGGCATAAGATTAAGGATTAGTGTAGAATAAGGTTAAGGGGGATATTCAATCCTGAAGTCTTCCCCGACAGCATTGAACAGGGGATCTAGGCAGAGCAAGCCCGACTTCACAATCAGTCGGGCATGTTCTGCCGGGAACGGCCGTGAATTGACGAGCTCCTGGCCGCAGCATGCAGCCTTGCCCCCTTCTCAACCAGCAGCAGGCGGGACATTGAATCCCGCCTGCAACTTCTCAGTCAAGCAGACCGAAAACGGGACAGGGTCCCGACAGCCGTGACCCGACAATAAATACCCCTTTAGTGTGATCCAACCTTGACCTTGCTGAATGTATTTTTTTAAATGAACCATCCTTTCTCCTGAATACATCCAGTAAATGTAATAAATAGGAATTTAATTCACTCTATGTAGAGCTGACTTTGGATGCATGCCTTGGTGGTGGTGATGGCCGGGGTATAAATGACAGCTTAATATATGTGACAGCTTAATATATGCTAATATACATTTGCAGGTTGCTCTTTGCTAACCACTGGGAAGATGCTAAGGTGCACCCTGTTGTTCTGCCTTTTAGCATAAGGGCACCGGCCATGTACTCAATCAAACTGGTCTGAATAATCGATTTAGAAAATTCAGATCCCCATGAATCTGGTTAATAAAAGCTTGCGGATTTATTTATATATCTGCAACAAATGGTGCCGCAGTTAAGATCTTAAGAAGTAAAAATACAAATGTTTAACCACAACACCATCTAGTGGAGATAAATTAGTTTTTGGCTATTATAACTTATATACTGTATCAGAAAACAATGAAACTTAGTAAAGGTATGTTAGCAATGTGTATAAAGGCAATTAGTTGAGCTATGCAGGTAGAGCAGCAGGGGTACAGGCACATGGACAGAGATCCTGTTTTATTTTCTCTCCCTCCTCCTTGATGTGCAAAAGATATATAGCATTGCATGGAGTCTGTTGCATACCTGACTATATCAATGGTATCACTGCAACCCTTCTTGCTGTGCCATATTAGTGGCCTCTGACATGGGTAGATAGGAAACTATGTGGCTGCAGAATAAAATTCTGTATGTGCCCTCATGTAGGTGGGACCAAAGCAGTAGCTATCACTAAAGCAATGAAAAGTGCTGTAAAGATGCCCATACACAGGTCCGATTTGGCCTGTTTTCATCTGATTCCAATGGATTGGAACGATATATCAGATGAACACTGGCCATATCGGACCTGTGCGAATCGGATTCTGTAGATTATATATGCAGCACATATTAGCTATCGGATCAAACCCATCAGCAGCACATCATGGGTGCTTATCAGAATGCACGATGAATTGCATCCGATCAGGGCTGTGGTGTGAGCCAGCGGTGCTATCACACACCAATAGTCTGCAGAAAAGCGCCAGGCAGGAGAGGCGCTCTCCCCACTCTGATCCTTTGTGATCCCCCCTTCGTCTAGTATTACTGTGTGTTTAATTTAAGATTTCATATGGGTCCTTCATGTGACTTCCATTCCATTCCACATTAATCTTTATACATTTAAGATAAATGCACTACAGACAACTACAGTGCACTACACACAGCAATGCAGCAGAAATTCAACCTTTTAAATTATGACAATAATATATGGGGTAGGTAGTCATAATTAAAGGAAACAAAATGATGACAATCAATCTGATGGAGCAATGCTAATCAAATATAAAATGAAAGAATAATATGTCCCTTAAATACTGTGAAATCCATTTTAAACTACAATTCCTAACAGACTGAGAGGGCCCATCCTAGGAAGGAGGCTGGGAGTAATGAAAGTCGAAAAGGAGCACAAGACAAGGAGGCGTCTAATAAGATAATTTTACTTGTGCAGAGAATGTGTTTATTTAAGAGAGGAGGGTAAAGAGTACAGTGAGATGATTAATGAAAGGAGGGGGGGGGGGGGGGTTCTGTGAGAGGCAGACATTAAAGGGTCTCGGGGATGCTGTAACCCAGGGCTGTATCTTTGCTCCAACCCCTTGCACATTGCACCACACATTAGAAGTACTCCTTATACATTATTCCCACAGTCATAGTGCCATTTGCATATTATAACCACACAGCTGTACGGCCCCTTACACATTATGCATCAGTGCCTGGCCAGCCAAGAAGGGGAACTACTATGCCACATGTAACCAGGAGGTAGCATAAAATAATAGTGGCCGTACCTGATGAAGTGTGCTGCCCTGGTCATTGCCTGGCCTGGAGACTAGCACAACAGCCACTGTTCCTTACACCAGTGACTTGCACATTTGCAAAATGAAAAATATCTGTTTGTTATAGGGGCGGGGGGCATACTGGCTGCTCAATCACTTTAAGAATCCTTCAGAAAAAAAATATATTCCTGGCACAATGAGGGCAAGATATACAAAAAAAATGTGGTAAAACCTAAGTTCTCTGGGTTTTTACCGCATTTTCGAATTCACTAAAGCCCCTCCTGGCGTAACCCAATGCTGCTGTGTTAGGGATCTGACATAGATCTCTCTCAGCAAGCCCCACAGCCTCCAGCTTCTCCGCACATGCGCAGTTGGACTTCCCCATTAGAAACGAGGAAGTAAAAACAACCGCAGGGATGGCAAAGGGCAGCTCTTATCAGGAGAGCTGCCCTTCACATTGCTCATTGCATATGTTAGTACATCGGCACGATGGGCGGCGGGATGTACCGCCACTGCTTGGTACATCCCGCCATGAAAAGGGTCAGCAAGGAGATTTGAATTCTGCATGATAATAGAAATATAGAGATCTCAGTGTGCATATATAAGACATTATTACACCACCAGGCCAACTCATAGTATGTGTCTCTATCACTACATAATATTAGTATCCAATCTGGCTCATATAATTGCATTTAATTATGCTACTATAGCACAATTATTAATATATCTAAATTGAGAGCCAACTAATGATAAAACTGCAGCCCAAAAAATATCTCCATGTCTGACGTCACAGCCCTAATACAGCAATATATTTATCTTGGTGATAAAGCTAAAAATTGTTTGTTTTTGAACTCCACCTTCAAACCTATTGGAGAATGCTGAGTCGCTCTGGGCGGGAGTATATGTGTGTGTGAGCAGACCTCAGTATGAAGAAACATGCTCTATAATGACCTACATTAGTCCTTCTGTCGGTAATGAAGATCTTCCCCAACAAACATCTGGTGTGACCATGGGGAGAATTGGATTCACCTGCTGAGGTAAGGAGTTTTTGAGGTTGTAGAACTGCCATGGGGAAGCCGGAGCATTTGCCATATCTCTTGAGAGGTTATAAACTAATAGTACATCTCCCTCCAGATGGATATGTTTGGAAAGTTTTTGAAAAAAAGCTCAGTCTAAACCTATAAAAGATTTATATTTTAAAGCACTTAAATAATTCATAGTTGTAGATGTAAATGCTATTATTCTTTGCTAGAATGTCAGCTACAGCGTGTGGCATTGTACTTACATTTTCGGAACAGCTGAATGCTAGTCGTGCTCTCCGTTATCAGTCATCTCAGACAACAAGCTCACTGTAGTAACGTAAAGAGAAAAGTCTGCATGTACGATCAGCAGTTTCTAGGTACAAAAATAAAGGATTCATTTTGTTTTATTTGTAAAAACACATGTATCACTGGTTAAGAGCACTGGCTGTTATTCCAACATTCAGAGGGTCCTTAGGGCGAGATGTACTAAAGGGAAAATGCGGTAAAACCCCCGTTTTACCGCATTTTCCTATGTACTAAAACCCGTTCGCAGCGGTTTCGCAGGGCAGGGTATCGCCACCTTTGGGTGGCGATACCCTATAGAAGCCTATGGGCTTCTTTTCGCCGCCCGCCACATCGCCGCAACCCGCCGCCTCGCCGACCCCCCCTTTCCCCCCTCCCTTGGGCTTACCTTCTTGCAGGTCCTCCTGGACCCCGGAAGGTAAGCCCTTCCTCCCCCTAGCAACGCAGCCGGACGTCCTTCCGGCTGCAGGGGGAGGAGGAAGCGCCGGGGACAGCTTGCTTAGCTGTCCCCGGCGTGGATGCTGCAGAAGCCGGCTGGGAGGTGACGGAGACCCCCCGCAGACCACAGTACAGGTATCGCGGGGGGCCTCCGTCACCGCATCGCGATGCCAGCCGCATATGTTAGTACATATGCGGCGGCATCGTGGCGGGGGGGGCGCGAAGGGCGGCGATGTATTTTAATACATCCCGCCCTTAACCCTTTGAAAGCCAAAATTTCTGTGAGAGATGTTCAAAATATTTGCTAACAATGCCAGCATCCCTCACATGTTTTATATAAATTCAAATAAAAAATGCTGTGTAAAAAAATGAAAAAAGATTGTATTTGATATATAAGGCAAACATTACAAGTCACTATGATGAAGATAAGTGTTTGCTTGCCAATTTTTACACCTATTTTGACAAATTCACTGGGCATTCAATGGGTTATTTAAAACATATTTGTGCATGCAATCACTGAAAATAGATTCATTTTATTAATTGGTGTTTTTCCTTGCTTTTACTTTCACTGTGAGTGATTCAGGGTTATCTTATTAGCCACGAAAAATGCGGACATTTTTCCAGTGAAAAGTTGTCATGACTATGAAAACAAAACAGCGAAAATGACTTTTCAACAAAAAATTTTGACCTATCCTATTGCTGAAATGGAATGTGTGCGATAATTCTTGCATTCAGAAACATTGAAAAGTGTATGTATGTTTGGAAAATCAGTCTGTACCTTAGAAAATGCTAAACTAACTTACAGAAGTGTGAATTATGTAATATTAAAGAGATTTTTGGGGGGATTAAAATGCGCTCAACTGACAGTTGTATGCATTTTTTTTTTTTTAAATGTGAAAAAAATCATAAAAATAAAGTTTTTTTGTGCAAAATGCCCTCATAAAATTAAGGGTTTATGAAAATGGATAAAAATTTGAGTAATTTTAAGGTACTGTTTAAGAAAGTCACACAAATAGCCAATAACTTCAACTTCTAGGCCTAAAACCACTTGTACCACTCAAAAAGCACCCCACTATACCTTTTCCATACCTTGTACCCACAATTTTCACTTATTTTTTCTGACAACAAAAAGGACATGTCACTATTGGCCAATTAAAATTATAAAAAAAAACTCTAAGTGCCTAATTGGTCATTCAGGGGGGGTAGGTGAAAGCAAGAATGTGATAAAACCTCTGGAGACCTTTTTTCTGACAACTTTTTGCAGCTAATTGTAGACCGGGTTTCACAATCCTGAAAAAAGACCTATATTTAATGTGGAATCCGTGTTTTTGTGGCTAATAGGATATTCCCCCAAAGAATCCAACGAACTCAATGTTGCATACAAAACAACTTTGCAGCTGGATCTTACCATTTTTTGGGGGTAAGTGTGCAAGCAATGGAGATGTAGTCAAGCTTCTAAAACATACAAGTTTCAATGAAGAGAGGGCTGCATAGACACAAAGCTATATAAGAGTCTTCCTTTTTTCATGATTGGTTAAGAAATAGATCTGTTGCTAGGCAGAGTAGCCCCCTTTGTTAGTTGCAGTAGCCTATCAAGAGATTTGTGGGAAGTAACCTTACAAGGGTTTTATATAGGTCATTTCTATATTGGCGCTTCATTTTTAGGCGCTCGGAACCCCACTCAACCTCCCATTTTTTATTCAATCTTGTGATTTGGCTGTTTATTAGAATTTAAATTTTGATTCAAACTTTAGGCAGGAAGGCATATGTGGTCACAAGGGGCATATGTGGTCATTGAGGAGCAACTACCCTTTTCAAGGATGGCTGGCGAGTCTTGACCGTATGGGGGGATGATGGGCATTTCTATAAAAAATGGTCACACTATACCACAGTAAAGGGTGGTGTTGCCTGCTAAATGCAGGTTATGCTTTGGCCGGATAGGACATTTCAGTCACCTCCATTTTATACAGTTGGGGCATTTAAGTCGTCACCATATATAAACTTATTTGGTTAGAGCTGGTCATCAAGTGCTTTGCTAGCCATTCCTTACCAGAAGGGTCATTTCACTTAATGAATATTAATGACCTTTTAAATTTATGCAGTGGTGTCTGTGTTTTTATTTTTAGTATGAGCTAGCTTATGGATGGTTATCAAAGGTCAATCACAATAAATCAATAGACCCTTTATGTGTTACACAGAGCAACATATCGTATTAACATCCCGCAGGAGCTGCTGCTCATCTTCTACACTGCCATAGTAGAGTCTGTCCTTTGCTCCTCGATCACAATCTGGTTCGGAGGAGCAAACGAGAATGACAGACGAAAGTTGCAAAGAGTGGTGAGGATGGCAGAAAAGATCATTGGGGCGGAGCTCCCCACTGTCCAAGAACTATACCTAGCCAGGGTCAATAAGCGTGCAGGAAAGATCTTGGCGGACAAGCTACAGACGTTTTAGGTCCATCCCAGCAAAGACGACAAGAACTACAAAAGGCTTCTTCCCAATAGCTGTCCACCAACTAAACCGTATTGAACATACGGTTTAGTTGTTCATCCTACCCTTTGGCAAATCCATAGTACTGCTAATCTGCTGACTGTCATAGTTAAAGACAAAGGAATCCACTAAAATTAAATTGAAGTTGAACCATTATTTCATGCAGATCTGCATTTTTCATAGAAACTCGAAAGGGGAGTTCACATTGTGCGTTTTTGCTTGCGATTCAATTGAATAAAATGGCAAGCAAAATGCATTTGATTTGGACTATATAGTACAGATCTGTATAGTCTTTCCTGCAAAGTCTATTTTTCTATTCAATATTTTGATGCCGCGTATTGGGATCCAATCAGCATCGAATGCGGCTGAAAACCGTTCGATGTCCATTTGATTTTGATTTGATTTTGCTTATATCAGCAAAATCAAATAGAAAAATAGACCAAATTGAACCGTATGTACAGGGCATTAGAGTGGAATTCAATTATATGTGGGAAATGGTATAAATAGCCTTTGGTGCGAGGTTCTTCCTGCAGTCGGGTTTTTACCCCCCCCCCCCCCCCCCCCCCCAAAAAAAAAAAAGTTTGATTCTTTTTTCAAATCGCTATTTTTAGAATAAATTACTGGGACTTGCTCTGGCACCTTTGCGGAACCCTCCCTAATTACTAATTAAGCAATTGGAATTTTCTATTAGCTTAGTCAGTCGTAATTTTTCAACTTCTGGAATCGTGTCTTCTCCTTCATCATTATGATCCAGGTCTTCTGCAGCAGTGGTGAATGTAAAATGTGCGTGAGTGTGTGTAAGTGTGCGAGTGTCTTTTAATGTCTGTGTGTGTGATCCTCTCATGTGAGTTTGTTTCCTCCCAGAAGCAGCAGCTGAAAGTACTACATTTTCTAGTAGCCTCTGAACCTTCCAACAGCCCCTCCCCAATAGGAATATGAAAGAAAAACCACTGTGTGCCCTAGAAACCACATGACAGGTGAGTATCATTGTTTTTTATGCGCCGCATGTAAAAAAAATTGGATACCGCAGGTATATGTGCTCCTCAGTGGTGCAAGTAGAATTTCTTTCTTGGTGGTATTGATAGCCTCCACCAAAAATGGGCGTGGTCATGTGTCATGAGGGGGCATGGTCACACAAAGCTAGAGGAGAGACTAAATGACAATAGTGGTGTGGCATCAGGAGACAGGGAATGACTGGCGGTGGGTTGGCTCTTGCTTGGGGGAGAGCTGGGCAGCTTGTGCTTATAATTGCGGAGCCTGCTCTTCATGCTCTCGGCGCCGCTGATAGGCTAAATCAGCAGTAGCCGGTAGCTGCATACAGCACCAATCATAATGCTGGGTGGGCGGGCTGTGGATGCATTATATTTAGACTTAAAATATAAATAGAATTGACAGTGGGTCAGGGCGTAAGTGGTACTGCGTACCTGCAACCATAGGCGAATCTAGAAATTTGGTAATGGGTGGTCCCAGATGAAAGTACCAATATAGATTGGATTGGCCTCTGGAGGGGGCGTGGCTTAACACGGAAAGTCACTCCCCCAGTTTTAGGAACATAAGAAAAACAGGTACTCTTTACCTAGAAGGGCGCCAGCGATTGAAATCGCGGTCGTCGGGGGTAAAAATCGCGGTCATCGCGGGCATCGCGGGCATCGCGGGTAAATCGGGATGGCCGCGATGCCCGCGATGACCGCGATGACCGCGATTTTTCCATAGGGAACAATGTTAAAAAGGCTAATTGACCGCGATTATACTGTTAAATGGCTCAATGGACCCGATTTGGCCATAGGAATCAATGTTAAATGGGCCACAGAGCCCATTAACCCTTAAATGTCCCCCCCAATTTTTTACGCCACCCCACGATCCACGTGAACCCGAAGCGTGGCGAGCGCAGCGAGCCCGCGAGGGGCGGCGGTACGCGTCCTCCGACCTTTTCATGCCCTACTATCCACTAGGGCGTGGAGTGAGAATATAATAGTGTGGCGAGCGCAGCGAGCCACCGAGCCCGAAGCGTGGCGAGCGCAGCGAGCCCCGCGAGGGGACGCGGATACCTTCACAGGTAGACGCGTCCCCTCGCGGGGTTCACAGGTGTCGGCGTCGCCACGGACACCTGTGAAGCCCGCGAGGGGACGCGTATAACTGTGAAGGTATCCGCGTCCCCTCGCGGGGCGCGCTGCGCTCGCCACGCTTCGGGCTCGGTGGCTCGCTGCGCTCGCCACACTATTATATTCTCACTCCACGCCCTAGTGGATAGTAGGGCATGAAAAGGTCGGAGGACGCGTACCGCCGCCCCTCGCGGGCTCGCTGCGCTCGCCACGCTTCGGGTTCACGTGAATCGTGGGGTGGCGTTAAAAATTGGGGGGGACATTTAAGGGTTAATGGGCTCTGTGGCCCATTTAACATTGATTCCTATGGCCAAATCGGGTCCATTGAGCCATTTAACAGTAAAATCGGGTCCATCGCGCCTTTTAACATTGATTCCTATGGGAAATCGGGAGCATCGCGTCGTGGGCATCGCGGGTACATTTATGTGTACCCGCGACGCGACCGACACGATTTCCATGTTTAACATGGGTTTCAATGGGAAATCGCGGTCAACGCGTCGGTCGCGTCGCGGGTACACATAAATGTACCCGCGATGCCCGCGACGGGCGCCGTTCTAGGTAAAGAGTACCGAAAAACATCCTAAGTATTCTAAATATTTACACATTGGTGGCAGTGTACTTACTGCTGTGCTGCGGCCGGGGGTACGGGAGGCGGGCGTGCGGTGAGCGGGCACTTGCTGCTGCTGTTCTTCTCCACCTCCCTGCTCCGGCGTGTAGTGATAAAAAAAAATGAGCAGGGGGAGGGAGCAGGGAGGGAGCAGGTAAAGTAAAGGGAGAGGACAGGAATAAAGGGAGAGGACAGGAATCCGGGCCGTCGCTCCCATCCCGCAATGGACCAATGGGAGGAGCTGCGTGCAGTCGCACATGTGCGCAGCCCTCCCATGGACATCTTTATGGTGGCAATAAGGAAAAAACAAAATGACAGGGCAGTCTAATGGGTGGTCCGATGCACCCCCGGACCACCCCCTAGATTCGCCTATGCCTGCAACATATTTCTTACAGGTACTCCGTACCACGCCATACCCCCTTACTTTCAACACTGGTGCTCCTGGAATCTGCGGGGTCCCAATTTTTAGTGTGAGGTCGACAATGCTTCTTACCTCACTATGAGAGAGATGCGCTAATTGAAAAATGTGGTAAAAACCCAGTTATCTGGGTTTTTACTGAATTTCTCCATGCACTTAAACCCAATCGTCGAGTTTTCACAATATAGAGTAACGCCAGAAAAAGCTGGTGTTACTGTATAGAAGCCTATGGGCTTCTCTCAGCCGTAGTAGTTGAGGGATCCATCACAGATCCCTTCCAGCATGCCCCATGGACAGCACCAACACTCCCTTGTCTCAGAAGTCAAGCGCTGTAGCCACTTCACAAAGTTTGTGAACCTTGTGTTAATAATATGTTAGTGCATATGCAATTAATAAAGATGTGGTACCCAATGAATGATAGCAATGTGGGCCAGTGAATGTTAGTGGATCCCCCCTAAACCTCACATACAATTGAATTCCCTAAGTTGCATTTATGACAGTGTGGTAGACAGTGGCATAGCTAAGTTTTGGGCGCCCCCCCGCCGCCAAGCACCCGCCACCCCACTGCCCATGAAACCCCCCCCCCCCCCCCCCAATCCCCTGCAGCCTTACCTATCGCGCTGGTCCCGGCGGCTCCGTTCCTCTGCTGAGGACCACCACAAAATGGCCGCCCCCATACAGCAGACAGTTTCAGAGAACTGTGTGCTATAAGGGGGCGGCCATTTTGTGGTGGTCCTCAGCAGATGAACGGAGCCGCCGGGACCAGCGAGATAGGTAAGTCTGCGGGGGATTGGGGGGGTGTAACTATAGTAGTGTAACTATAGTACCGCAGCCCCCGGCACCCCCACATGCACAGCGCCCCCCCCCCCGCCCCGTGGTTGCGGGGGCTGTGGTGCTATAGTTACGCCGCTGGTGGTAGAGGTATCAAAGTGTGGTGAGAAATAGATTGGAAAGAGATGAAGTACTAAACAATCAGCTTCTAACTGTCATTTAAAAGGCTGTGTTTAAAAAACAACAGGAGTTAATTGGTTGGTACTTTATCTCTTTTTATGCTTTATCACTCAAAACATTTTTGTGTTTGATATTATAATATTAAAAATATATATTAAAAATATATATAAAATAATACATTGAGTGCAAGTGGGCGAAAATCAAGAGACAACTACCATTAGGAACTGAAACATAACTTTTGTGGTGGGCTTATTGTATGATGACTAGATGACAGCTACCGTCCGGAACTGAAACATAACTTTCAGGGTGGGCTTATTATACGGTAACTAGATGACAGCTACCATCTGATACTGAAACATAAATTTCAAGGTGGGCTAATTGTATGATGACTAGATGACTGCTGCCATCAGGAACTGAAACCTAACTTTATTGTATGATGACTAGATGACAGCTACCATCAGGAACTGAAACATAACTTTCATGGTGAGCTTACTGTATGATGACTAGTTGACTGCTGCCATCAGGAGCTAAAACATAACTTTCATGGTGTGCTTATTGTATGATGGCTAGATGACAGCTACCATCAGGAACTGAAACCTAACTTTCGTGGTGGGCTTATTGTATGATGACTAGATGACAGCTACCATCAGGAACTGAAACATAACTTTCATGGTGTGCTTATTGTATGATGACTAGATGACCGCTACCATCAGGAACTGAAACATAACTTTTGTGGTGTGCTTAGTGTATGATGACTAGATGACCGCTACTGTTAGGAACTGAAACATAACTTTTGTGGTGGGCTTATTGTATGATGACTAGATGACAGCTACCGTCTGGAACTGAAACATAACTTTCAGGGAGGGCTTATTATATGGTAACTAGATGACAGCTACGATCTGATACTGAAACATAAATTTCAAGGTGGGCTAATTGTATGATGACTAGATGACCGCTACCATCAGGAACTGAAACCTAACTTTCATGGTGTGCTTATTGTATGATGACTAGATGACCGCTACAGTTAGGAACTGAAACATAACTTTCATGGTGGGCTTATTGTATGATGACCAGGGCCAGATTATAATGGGGGCACAAGGGGTCAGTGCCCCTGGGCCCCCCTCTAGCTAGGGGCCCCCTGTGGTTGGCATGTATTTTTATTTTAGCTAAAGGTTTTGTGCATGGGAGTGGGGTAGTGCTGCAGCTTCACCTATCTGCCAATGTGACAATGATTAATGGTGCTGAGCATTGGGAGCCAAGTGTGCAGTGCATTACTGGGAGTTGAATAAGTCCCATGACACTTTGCACCAGAGGGCAGAGGCTGAGACGTTTGTGCTGAGCTCTGATTGGTGGAGCTCATTACATGCTTCTCAGGCCCATGGATAACAGCAGCAGCAGCCTAGTCATGGGAGGGTTTTTAATCAGAGGCAGCACTGGGACTGTGAGGTCTCCTACAGAGTAAGGTACAGAGGGTCAAACACAGGCTTTTCATGTATGTATGTATGTGTGTATGTATGTGTGTATGTATATATATATATCCGCTGAAGTTACCCATTGACCAAGTTTATACTGACTCTACTCTGTGTTTTGACAGTGTAATATCCCCCATGCAGTTTGCAGCCAGTAATGACAAGTGCAAGGGGCCCCCCTGTCTAAAGTGCCCCGGGCCCCCCGAAGGCTTAATTGGCACTGATGATGACTAGATGACAGGGGTACCGGATGATCCTCTGACAGTCGGGACTCTGGCGGTCAGTATACTGACATTGGAATCTTGACTGTTAATTGCCTGACAGCTGGGTACCCAACTGACAGGAGCTATTCTCACTTTTGGAGGTCCACAACCTCCATAGAGGGAGAATAGAACCTGTGGCAAGCGCAGCGAGCCACTGAGCCCGCAAGGGACTTCGTAGCACTCACCCCCCTGCAGTTGAGATTCCGATATCTGTTTACTGTCACAATCCCAACAGTCAGAGCGTCATACCACTCCCAGATAACAGCCACCATCAGGAACTAACTCATAACTTTCGTGTGAGCTTATTGTTTGATGACTAAATGACAGCTACCAACAGGAACTGAAAATTTACTTTCATGGTGGGATTATTGTATGATTGTAAGATGACAGCTACTGTTAGGAAATGACACATAATTTCATGATGAGTTGTATGATAACTAGATAAAGATTTAAGGCCCCAACATTTCTATGTATTGTAACAGGTTCGCATTTCAGACAGGACACAGCAGGCAGTTTTTGTTACTTGTGAATGTATTTATTGTAGTGATGTGCACCGGACACTTTTTCGCGTTTTGGGTTTTGGGTTTTGGGTTCTGATTACCTTCAGGTTTTGGGTTCTAATGGGTTTTGCCAAAACACCCCCTAAAGGTTTTGGGTTTTGGGTTTTGGGTTTTGGGTTCTGATTTTTTTGAAAAAAGCATAAAAATGGTTAAAATCGCATAATTTAGGTGTTTTTTTGCTCCTATGCTATTATTAACCCCAATAGCTTTCTTCTCCACTCATTTACAGTCTATTCTGAACACCTCACACCTCACAATATTGTTTTTAGGCCAAAATGTTGCACCGAGGTAGCTGGATGACTATGATAAGCAAGACAAATGGGCGGCACAAACACGTGGCCCATCTAGGAGTGGCACTGCAGTGGCAGATAGAAAAACTAGGCCCCAAAGAGCACATAATTCAAAAGAAAAAAAGAGGTGCAAGATGGAATTGTCCTTGGGCCCTCCCACCCACCCTTATGTTGTGTAAACAGGACACGCACACTTTAACAAAGCAATCATTTCAGCCACAGGGTCTGCCACACGACTGTGGCTGAAATGATTGGTTCGTTTGGGCCCCCACATCACAAGCTGCCATTTAATATGTCCCTGCACAAACTGGCTCTACAGAGGCAAAAGGTCGTCCTCATCCTCATCCAGCAATTCCTCACCACCATCAGTATCTTGTTCTTCCTCACCCTCACAGAGTATTAATTCGTCCCCGCTGGAATCCACCACCACAGGTTCCTGTGTACTTTGTGGACGCTGGTCTTTCTCGTAGAATTGATAATTCATTTTTATGAACATCATCTTCTCCACATTATTTGGAAGCAACCTCCTACGCTTATTGCTGACAAGGTTCCCAGCTGCACTAAAAACTCTTTCGGAGTACACACTGGAGGAAGGGCAACTGAGGTAATATAGAGCCAGTTTGTACAGGGGCTTCCAAATTTCCTTTTTTTTCTGCCAGTACTGGTAAGGACTCTCTGACATGCCTACTTGGGTGCTGTCACCCATATAATCCTCCACCATTCTGTCAATGGTGATAGCATCATAGGCAGTGGCAGTAGACATGTCAGAAATTGTTGGAAGGTCCTTCAGCCCAGACCAAATGTCCAAACTTGGTCCTTTATCACCACCAGCGGGGGGTTTAGGAAATCGCAGTTGTTTCCTGGCAGAACCAGTTGCTGGAGAAAATGAAGGAGAAGGTGCTGCTGAGTCACATTCCACTTCAGAAGATGACAGTTTTCTCACCAGCAGTTCTTTGCACTTCTGCAGGCTTGTGTCCGCCGGAAAGAGTGACACCACGTAGGCTTTAAACCGAGGATCGAGCACGGTGGCCAAAATGTACTCCTCTGATTTCAACATTTGTACCACCCTCGAATCCTGGCAAAGCGTATGAAGGACTTTATCCACAAGTCCCACATGCTTAGAGGACTCGCTCCGTCTCAGCTCCTCCTTCACTTTCTCCAACTGTTTCTGCAAAAGCCTGATGAGGGGAATGACCTGACTCAAGCTGACAGTGTCTGAACTGACTTCACGTGTGGCAAGTTCGAAGGGTTGGAGAATCTTGCACAACACTGAAATCATTCTCCACTGTGCTTGAGTCAGGTGCATACCCCCTCCTTTGCCTATGTCATAGGTGGATGTATAGGCTTGAATGGCCCTTTGCTGCTCCTCCATCCTCTGAAGCATATAGAGGGTTGAGTTCCACCGCGTTACGACCTCTTGCTTCAGCTGATGAAGGGGCAGGTTCAACAGTGTTTGCTGCCGCTCCAGTCTTTGGCATGCAGCCGCCGAATGCCGAAAGTGGCCAGAAATTTTTCGGGCCACCGAAAGAGTCTCCTGCACAGCTCTGTTGTCTCTTAGAAAACTCTGGACCACCAAATTTATCGTGTGAGCAAAACAGGGCACATGCTGGAATTTGCCCTGCTTTAATGCCCGCACGATATTGCTGGCATTGTCTGACACCACAAATCCCCAGGAGAGTCTAAGAGGGGTAAGCCATTGCCCAATGATTACCCTCAGTTTCTGTAAGAGGTTATCGGCGGTGTGCCTCTTACGGAAAGCGGTTACACACAACGTAGCCTGCCTAGGAAGGAGCTGGCATTTCCTAGGTCCTACTACTGGTGCTGCTGCTGTTGTTGCTGCTGGACAAGGCGATTCATCTACCCAGTGGGCTGTCACGGTCATGTAATCCCTAGTCTGCCCTTTTCCACTTGTCCACATGTCCGTTGTTAAGTGGACAGTGGGTATGACCGCATTTTTCAGGGCACTGAGAACACTTTTATGCACTTCACTGTACAGCTTCGGTATCGCCTGTCTAGCGAAGTGGAATCTTGACGGTATTTTGTAACGGGGACACACTAAGTCCATCAATCGTCTAAATCCTATTCCAGCAGTTATGGACACCGGAAGCACATCTAATACAATCAGATCTGCTAAGGCCTCAGTTACCCGCTTTGCCATTGGATGACTGCTGTTATACTTCATCTTCATGGCAAAGGACTGTTGGACAGTCAATTGCTTAGTGAAAGAAGTGTTCCGACTTCCCCTCCGGGATGATGAACGACTCCCAGCAGCAACAGCAGCAGCGGCAGCAGTAGGAGGCGTAGCAATGCAGGATCCTCCAGAAGAATCCCGGATAGGAGAGGAGTCAGTCAGGCAAGTAACATGGCCTATAGGACTACTCCCAATCCTCATTGAGGATGAAATTGACGAGGAGGGACTTTGCGGTGTGGTTGGGCACGTGGACACAACAGGACAAAGGGATTTAGTTGTCCCTGGACTGTGTACATTCTTAGCCACAGTTTCTGAACTAAACAGCAACTTATGAACGCTCTTCAAGTGACTTAGAAGGGAGGATGTCCCTAGGTGGGAAACGTCCTTACCCCTGCTTATTTGAGCTTTGCATAAGCTACATATGGCAAAACAATTGTTGGACGGTTTGGGATAAAAATAATTCCAGACCGAAGAAATGGATTTATTGGTCTTCTGTCCAGGCATGGTGATGCCCTTTGGAATCTCACGGACAACAACTGTCTTGCCCGGTGCCTCATTTAAGCAAACCACATCAGCATCGTCCTCCTCGTCAATTTCTCCCTCAGCACCAGCTTCATCAATATCCTCCTCCTGGTGTACAACACTGACACCTTCATTATCGACATCTGCAACTGCACTGTCTGTGATCCTTCCAGCACATGCAGAGGGTGTGCTGCGAATGCTGAAAGGAGCCTCCTCTTCCCGTACAGTGATGGGAAGGTCAGGCATCGCAACCACCAACACCCTTGGACTCTCCGCTGGGATTTGTGATACCATGTCTTCTTTGGAAGGCAGAGTTGTTTGCTGGATTCTTGTTGGTGACAGCTTAACTCTCTTAAATTTTAAAGTGGGAGAAGGAGGAGGAGGAGGACGACGACTTTGATCATCTTCTGAAGCTGAGCCACTAGTCATGAACATAGGCCATGGCCGTAGCCGTTCCTTGCCACTCCGTGTTGTAAATGGCACACTGGCAACTTTACGTTTCTCCTCCAATGATTTGCTTTTTCTTTTTAAGGGCCTTTTACTCAACTTTGGCTTTTTGGATTTTACATGCCCTCTACTTTGACACTGGGCATCGGCCTTGGCAGACGACGTTGATGGCATTTCATCGTCTATGTCATGATGACTAGTGGCATCAGCTTCAGAAGCACGACGAAGCGGCTCCTCATCTTTTCCTATTTTTTTATCCTCCATATTTTGGATATCTAACGGTAGGCAGCGGTGTCAGCAAACTGGATACCGAGATATCAGCTGGTTGTCACTAGCCAGTGACAACAGCAGCAAGATACAATATTTATTTTGTGTATATACTGCGATATACTGGTAGGTAACACAACAAGTGGCGTCAGCAAACCGGAGTTATTTACTGCGATATCTAACGGTAGGCAGCGGTGTCAGAAAACTGGATACCGAGATATCAGCTGGTTGTCACTAGCCAGTGACAACAGCAGCAAGATACAATATTTATTTTGTGTATATACTGCGATATACTGGTAGGTAACACAACAAGTGGCGTCAGCAAACCAGAGTTATTTACTGCAATATCTAACGGTAGGCAGCAGGGTCAGAAAACTGGATACCGAGATATCAGCTGGTTGTCACTAGCCAGTGACAACAGCAGCAAGATACAATATTTATTTTGTGTATATACTGCGATATACTGGAAGGTAACACAACAAGTGGCGTCAGCAAACCGGAGTTATTTACTGCGATATCTAACGGTAGGCAGCGGTGTCAGAAAACTGGATACCGAGATATCAGCTGGTTGTCACTAGCCAGTGACAACAGCAGCAAGATACAATATTTATTTTGTGTATATACTGCGATATACTGGTAGGTAACACAACAAGTGGCGTCAGCAAACCGGAGTTATTTACTGCGATATCTAACGGTAGGCAGCGGTGTCAGAAAACTGGATACCGAGATATCAGCTGGTTGTCACTAGCCAGTGACAACAGCAGCAAGATACAATATTTATTTTGTGTATATACTGCGATATACTGGTAGGTAACACAACAAGTGGCGTCAGCAAACCGGAGTTATTTACTGCGATATCTAACGGTAGGCAGCGGTGTCAGAAAACTGGATACCGAGATATCAGCTGGTTGTCACTAGCCAGTGACAACAGCAGCAAGATACAATATTTATTTTGTGTATATACTGCGATATACTGGTAGGTAACACAACAAGTGGCGTCAGCAAACCGGAGTTATTTACTGCGATATCTAACGGTAGGCAGCGGTGTCAGAAAACTGGATACCGAGATATCAGCTGGTTGTCACTAGCCAGTGACAACAGCAGCAAGATACAATATTTATTTTGTGTATATACTGCGATATACTGGTAGGTAACACAACAAGTGGCGTCAGCAAACCGGAGTTATTTACTGCGATATCTAACGGTAGGCAGCGGTGTCAGAAAACTGGATACCGAGATATCAGCTGGTTGTCACTAGCCAGTGACAACAGCAGCAAGATACAATATTTATTTTGTGTATATACTGCGATATACTGGTAGGTAACACAACAAGTGGCGTCAGCAAACTGGAGTTATTTACTGCGATATCTAACGGTAGGCAGCGGTGTCAGAAAACTGGATACCGAGATATCAGCTGGTTGTCACTAGCCAGTGACAACAGCAGCAAGATACAATATTTATTTTGTGTATATACTGCGATATACTGGTAGGTAACACAACAAGTGGCGTCAGCAAACCGGAGTTATTTACTGCGATATCTACCGGTAGGCAGCGGTGTCAGCAAACTGGATACCGAGATATCAGCTGGTTGTCACTAGCCAGTGACAACAGCAGCAAGATACAATATTTATTTTGTGTATATACTGCGATATACTGGTAGGTAACACAACAAGTGGCGTCAGCAAACCGGAGTTATTTACTGCGATATCTAACGGTAGGCAGCGGTGTCAGAAAACTGGATACCGAGATATCAGCTGGTTGTCACTAGCCAGTGACAACAGCAGCAAGATACAATATTTATTTTGTGTATATACTGCGATATACTGGTAGGTAACACAAGTGGCGTCAGCAAACCGGAGTTATTTACTGCGATATCTAACGGTAGGCAGCGGTGTCAGCAAACTGGATACCGAGATATCAGCTGGTTGTCACTAGCCAGTGACAACAGCAGCAAGATACAATATTTATTTTGTGTATATACTGCGATATACTGGTAGGTAACACAAGTGGCGTCAGCAAACCGGAGTTATTTACTGCGATATCTAACGGTAGGCAGCGGTGTCAGCAAACTGGATACCGAGATATCAGCTGGTTGTCACTAGCCAGTGACAACAGCAGCAAGATACAATATTTATTTTGTGTATATACTGCGATATACTGGTAGGTAACACAACAAGTGGCGTCAGCAAACCGGAGTTATTTACTGCGATATCTAACGGTAGGCAGCGGTGTCAGAAAACTGGATACCGAGATATCAGCTGGTTGTCACTAGCCAGTGACAACAGCAGCAAGATACAATATTTATTTTGTGTATATACTGCGATATACTGGTAGGTAACACAACAAGTGGCGTCAGCAAACCGGAGTTATTTACTGCGATATCTACCGGTAGGCAGCGGTGTCAGCAAACTGGATACCGAGATATCAGCTGGTTGTCACTAGCCAGTGACAACAGCAGCAAGATACAATATTTATTTTGTGTATATACTGCGATATACTGGTAGGTAACACAACAAGTGGCGTCAGCAAACCGGAGTTATTTACTGCGATATCTAACGGTAGGCAGCGGTGTCAGAAAACTGGATACCGAGATATCAGCTGGTTGTCACTAGCCAGTGACAAAAGCAGCAAGATACAATATTTATTTTGTGTATATACTGCGATATACTGGTAGGTAACACAACAAGTGGCGTCAGCAAACCGGAGTTATTTACTGCGATATCTAACGGTAGGCAGCGGTGTCAGAAAACTGGATACCGAGATATCAGCTGGTTGTCACTAGCCAGTGACAACAGCAGCAAGATACAATATTTATTTTGTGTATATACTGCGATATACTGGTAGGTAACACAACAAGTGGCGTCAGCAAACCGGAGTTATTTACTGCGATATCTAACGGTAGGCAGCGGTGTCAGAAAACTGGATACCGAGATATCAGCTGGTTGTCACTAGCCAGTGACAACAGCAACAAGATACAATATTTATTTTGTGTATATACTGCGATATACTGGTAGGTAACACAACAAGTGGCGTCAGCAAACCGGAGTTATTTACTGCGATATCTACCGGTAGGCAGCGGTGTCAGCAAACTGGATACCGAGATATCAGCTGGTTGTCACTAGCCAGTGACAACAGCAGCAAGATACAATATTTATTTTGTGTATATACTGCGATATACTGGTAGGTAACACAACAAGTGGCGTCAGCAAACCGGAGTTATTTACTGCGATATCTAACAGTAGGCAGCGGTGTCAGAAAACTGGATACCGAGATATCAGCTGGTTGTCACTAGCCAGTGACAACAGCAGCAAGATACAATATTTATTTTGTGTATATACTGCGATATACTGGTAGGTAACACAACAAGTGGCGTCAGCAAACCGGAGTTAAAAATTTAATTACTGCGATATCTAACGGCAGCCAGTGGTGTCAGCAACAACAACAACTTATAATTTTTTTTTTTATATTTTTATATATTTTTTATTTTTTTTTTATTTTTTTTTATATACTTTGAGAGGTAGGTACTAGGTAGTGGCACTGGCAACAACAGAGGTGACTGCCTGGTAGGTGTTTACTACCGTATAACAGGTAGCCAGGCAGCACAAAAACCCCTCTCCGGCAGCACAATAAAAATTAAACCCCCTCTGTCTGTAGTACTCTGTAGCAGCAGCACAGTGACACAACACAACGCTCCAGCAATATAGAAAAAAAAAACCCCTCTCCGGCAGCACAATAAAAATTATTAAACCCCCTCTGTCTGTACTCTGTAGCAGCAGCACAGTGACACAACACAACGCTCCAGCAATATAGGAAAAAAAACCCCTCTCCGGCAGCACAATAAAAATTATTAAACCCCCTCTGTCTGACTCTGTACTCTGTAGCAGCAGCTCTGTAGCAGCAGCACAGTGACACACACAACACAACGCTCCAGCAATAAAGGAAAAAAAACCCCTCTCTGGCAGCACTGCACCCTGCTCTGCGTCTCCCCACAGAATAAAGATGGCGGCGGCGGGTCCCGGCTTTTAAGGGATCCGGATCTCGCGAGAATCCGACGTCACCAACGTGACGTCGGGCCTCGATTTCGGATCCGGGCCTGCGCGGGAGTCCGCGGACGTCCTGGATCCGGATTCGGATTCAGGACGTCCGTGCGGGTCCGGATCTCGGAGATCCGGACCCGCTCATCCCTAATTTATTGACATGCATGCCACAACTCCATTTTACGCCAACATAAGATTCATACCAACAAACAACAATAAAGTTTTTGTCCAAGCAGGGCTCCTTGTCCCTGGTGCTACAACACTTACGTTTACTTACTGGACCCTATCGGGCCTCAGCGCCCTGAGCACCAACATAAACAAGGTTTAAATCTCTTTCCCCTCTCTTGTAATTAGCCCAGTTCTCACCTGTAGCTGTGCAGGTCTGAAAACCTGAACTGGAGCCGTATGTTTGGGAGCCCACCCATCTATCCCCCCAAACACACATCAGAGACCCATTCCTGGCTTTGCAGTGAACCAGGTTCTGTTATCTGGCTGCAAAACACTCTCTCTGATGCTGGATGGCTCCTTAACCCTTTACAGGGCAGCTGTGACCAGATAAATATATCACTCTCTGGTGAAACTAACCCTGTTTCACCATAAGTAGCCTAGTGAATATGTTGCTTGTACTCTTATATCTACATAAACGGCCTAGAAATAACTTCACACGGACACACTTATCTAAAAATAAAGACGCAACACCGATAGCTTAGTTTAAACGGTCATACTTATTTATTTAAGAAACTGGTATGACCCCTGATAAAGGGGATGGCAAAGACCAGGCACCTGAGACCAGAGACCGTTCAGGGGTGTAACCCCGGGCAACGACCAGGTCGTTCCCAATCTCCTAAACACCCCTTACCAAAGGCACAGCCCGCCCTGCGTGGACATCCCCCCGCCTCTAAGGCCTGACGCGAACATATCCGCCTAAATGTTCGTCGCCCCACCGCGCTGAGTCGAGGCCCGTCCGCCCTCCTGGCAAGGAGAGGGGTAATACCACGCAGGGACCACCTGACACCCTTCTAGAATCCTGGTCGAGGGTGCTGTCCCGCCTATTAATAATATAGCCAATTGGATCAAATTTGATAAGGCAAAAGCCTTTATGAATAAGGGAAAGGGAGGGTGGGGATCAAAACTCAAAGAGGAGTGTAACCTTTGCTACCTCAGCTTATATACCCCTGACCTGGGGTGCTACCCCCCTGGCCACCCATTGGTGGGGGCTTCCCGCCCTGCATTAACCCCTCCTTCTATGCCTAGTCATTTTCACTAAACTTTATTATACCAGCCCAATTCACAGTCTCTTAACTACACTTGTGCTTATACAGCCCTCGTTCCACCTAAGTAGCCTAGTGAATATGTTGCTTGTACTCTTATATCTACATAAACGGCCTAGAAATAACTTCACACGGACACACTTATCTAAAAATAAAGACGCGACACCGATAGCTTAGTTTAAACGGTCATACTTATTTATTTAAGAAACTGGTATGACCCCTGATAAAGGGGATGGCAAAGACCAGGCACCTGAGACCAGAGACCGTTCAGGGGTGTAACCCCAGGCAACGACCAGGTCGTTCCCAATCTCCTAAACACCCCTTACCAAAGGCACAGCCCGCCCTGCGTGGACATCCCCCCGCCTCTAAGGCCTGACGCGAACATATCCGCCTAAATGTTCGTCGCCCCACCGCGCTGAGTCGAGGCCCGTCCGCCCTCCTGGCAAGGAGAGGGGTAATACCACGCAGGGACCACCTGACACCCTTCTAGAATCCTGGTCGAGGGTGCTGTCCCGCCACAGCAATGGTACACTCTACTGTCTTGGACACCGAGTACCAATGCCCCGCCATCCCCTATAAACTGAACAAGCCGAAACTAAATTAACTGTTTAAAAATATCACCCAGGAACACCGTCATGCCCTCCTCAGAGAGGTGCACCCCATCTGGCCTGTACATGCCTGGGTTCTCCTTCACAATCTCTGGGTGCCTCACTCCTACTCCCCCTTGCCTAACGACAAATCTGGTTAAGGCGTGGTTTAACTTCTTCCTAGCCCTTTCAATTGCCTCTGGGTTTTTAGCGCCTCTCCAGCAAAAACGTGGGACTATGTCCGACCACACCAGCCTCAAGCCGCTCCATTTATGCAACAAAGCCATCAGATCTTTCTCCATTTTAATCCTTAAGGCTATGCCTGTAGTTTTAGCCAAGTCATTACCTCCCAGGTGTATGACCAGTATATCCGGCTTGATAACTCCACTAGTTTTCTTCTCTAAGAACCCAAGTAAGTCCTTCCACAACATGCCTCTGACGCCTAACCACCGCACTGATTTTGCATACGCTAGCACTGGCGAGGTTCTGGCTAGGATATTTCTTTCCGCCCAGAAAACATATGAGTGCCCTACAAACCAAACTACCCCTGTGGGGCCAAAGGGAGGGGGAGGGGCTGCAAAAGAAGCAAAACCTATTGGTTAGTATCTCTACTTATGCTCTATAGTAACAATTAACGGGGATTTGATTAGGGTCCAAGTGGAGGTAAAAAACTCAAAAACCTCTAGATGGCTTCTAGTGTGGGGCCAGATTGAATTGAGCACCTCTTAGAGGAAAAATAAAAAATTCACTCCACACCGACGATTGCGGAACGCTAATCGTTCCATAACCGTTTGTAAACATAACGTTTTTGGACCCGCGCAACAGGCGCATACTATACTTCACTATAGTTAACTTATACTTATACTATACACTTAAAGCATATCAATTCTAACGTATTTCTTAAAATTATCTGATTTCCACCTGCCCACGGCTTTGATTGCGCTCTGTGGCAAGCCCGCCACTGCTGCTGACGTAGCTGCGCCAATTCTGAACGAATGCGTTCCGAACTCCTCAGGCCTTAGCCCTATCGCAGCTACTCCCTTCTTCATGACCGCAGCAAATTGAAATTTCGTTAGTGGAGACCCGTCTGCATGCGCTAGAAATTGTGCGGCCACACATTGTCTCACTTCTACATACTCGCCCGCTAGAGTAACTGGACAAATGCTCTTGTTTGGGTGTGGTCTCAGCGTGATCCAGGTGCCCCTGCCTTGTTGGTCTGTTTTAGACCTCCTCAGCCTGCATAGCACCTGCTCCTTGCTAACCACCACGTCATCCCAAAGTATGCCCGAGTGTACGCTCTTATTGCGCGCTGTTAGCTCGCTAACCCTAAATGCGCCGTGTAAGGCCCAGGCGAAAGCCACCTTAAAAAGTGCTAGCTCCGAGCCATTGTCTGCCACTGATGCCAACACTTGCAATAGTTCTCCTAACTTAACTTCGTCCAAGGGGCGCCTATTATCGGGTTGACCCGGCTGAACTCGTGACCAACCCTTCATCGCTTTACTGAGAATGAATGACTTCGTTGGATCCGTCATGCTAAATAGACGGCAATGAAAAGCTATTCCAGTCAATGTCGCCGCCATAGCCGACTTGGACCGGCCTCTATTATAACTTTCCCATACAAAAGCCAGGAGGCAGTCGTCAACAGACTTACCCCTAGCCTCCGGTTGCTGCTGATATCTACACCAATCTTCCCAGGCTTTTCCGTATGCCCTACGAGTAGCTGGCGCCAAAGACCGAAATGCCAATTCTGTCATGCCGGCTCTACCACCTGCCAGACAGAATTTGGACAACTTAGGCCGGTCTCGGCTGCTGTTGGTGCTAGTTCGCGGAACCTAGTGAACTGGAATCTTGATAAAGCATCTGCCACTTCGTTCTCAACACCTGGCACGTGCTTAGCCCTGAAATTGATATTGTTCTTCAAGCAAATAAGGACCAGGTGCCTCAACAATCTCAATGCTTCCGGTGATGTTGCCCTTTGATTGTTTACAGAATGGACAACCCCTAAATTATCGCACCAGAAGATTATGTTTCTGTTTGCGAGCTGGCCTGACCATAGCTCCACTGCGACTATAATGGGGAAAAGTTCCAGTAATAACATGTTTACTGTAAACCCCCTGTCAATCCAGGATTGCGGCCACTTCCCACAACACCATTCCCCTTGAAAGAAAGCACCAAAGCCTGATGACCCCGCAGCGTCAGTAAACAGCTGCAAATCCCAGTTTGAAGCTGCCTCTGATTGCCACATTAGGCAATGATTAAAACGAATCAAGAATTCGTACCATGTCTTCAAGTCATCCTTAATTTCTTTTCCTAAACGGATTGTATGGTGCGGGTCCTTAACCCCCGCAGTGGCCCTTTCCAATTTCCTGCAGAACACCCTGCCCATAGGTATTACCCTACAAGCAAAATTAAAAGAACCCAGCAGGGACTGAATGGTCCTCAGCTGAACCCTTTTTCTTTTTCCGCAATCAACGATGAGCTCCTGCAGCTTGTGCACCTTGTCAGCTGGCAGCCTGCAGCAACCCTCCCCGGTATCAATTTCGATACCCAAGTATGACAGGACCGTTACGGGTCCCTCTGTTTTGTCGTGGGCTATGGGAACTCCTAACGAACTGAAAACCCGTAAAGCGACTCGCAATGTCTCCCCACATGTTGCCCTACCTGCTGGTCCTACTATAAGGAAATCATCCAGATAGTGAGCTACCCCTCTGGAGTCAGCCTCACTTTGAATGCACCACTGAAGGAATGTACTAAATCTTTCAAAAAATGAACAAGAAATAGAACAACCCATGGGGAGACATTTGTCAATGTAATAGGCCCCTTCAAGCTTAAAACCCATAAATCTGAACGAATCAGGGTGCAGTGGGAGCAACCGAAACGCAGATTCTATGTCTAATTTGGCCATAAGCGCCCCTGGGCCAAAACTCTTAACCAAACTCAGAACTTCATCAAACAACTGGTATCGAACGCTTGCCAACTCTTCGGGAATGGCATCGTTGACGGAATTGCCAGGTGGGTAGGACAGGTGCTGTATCAGGCGAAATTTGCCTGGGGTCTTTTTGGGCACCACGCCTAGCGGTGATATGCACAGACCCGGTATAGGGGGTACCTCAAAAGGTCCCTCCATCCTTCCCAGCTTGACCTCATTTAACACCTTTGCCCTAACCACATCCGGCAATTCCCTGGACGACTTTAGATTCCTATTTGTGGAAGTGAAAAAAATTATTTGGAATGTGTAATGGGAAACCATAAACGAAACCCTCCAACAAAAACTCAGCATCTAACTTATTGGGGTACTCTTTCAAATAACGAGCCAACTGATGTACAACTATGGGGGATTCAGCCTTATTTAGAGCTAGACGTTCCCTCTCCGGTGTCCCCCGACTTGGTGCCCCCTTTGCAGGATTTGGCAGGGTGACCCGCCCCGCATATCTTACATTCGTGCTTAAAACGGCACTTGGCCCCTCTGTCACATTTTCCGTCGTTGTAGGCGAAACAACGCCCTTTCCCCCCTGATTTTCCCGACGCTTTTCCCCCTTGAAAGGACTTCTTCCCGGAGGCTTCTGTCATGGGCTGACTTTTCCCTATGACCTCCCACCAAATCTCAACATGTTTTGAGCCCATGGGCATGATGGGGGTACCTTCGTGACAAAGACGGAATTTTTCATCATATTCCCTCCACGCCGGACCTTTATAACTCATGAACGTCTCGTTTATGAGGTGTAAGTACCTAATAACATTCAAATATTCTGTGGGCCTAAGTGTGAGGTAACATGATGAAAATGCCAAAAAACCCCTCAACCAATTATGGAAACCCTTAAAGGCTGCTTCGCCGTTGGGCGTAGCCTTTTTAACCTTGTCGAACTCTTTCTTCATTTCTGTTGTAATTGTAAAAAAGTCGATAAATTTACCTTTGCGAATTTTTTAGCCCTCGAGCTACCGCCGTGTTAGAGCAGTGCGATGCTTCCCCAACAATTGTTTGCGCTGCTAAGGGGCTAGATTTCCTCTTGCGCTTTTTCCCGCGCACCTCTTTTGCCACCTGCTTTGCGACTAGCTTCGCTAGCTTACGCGGCCGCTTCGCAGCGCCTGACCCATCGCTATCGCCTGAAGAGGCTGAGGACCCGGACTCACCAGAAGAAGATGCCTCCTCTTCATCATCTTCTTTCTGTGACGAATCTCCCTCTCCATCCGCAACCACTTCCTGCACGGAGCTTTTCTTCGCGCCAGATGTCTCACTCTCTTTCGCGGTTGCCTGGACAGCTGGTGTAGCCTCCCCCGAAGTCGACTGCGGTGTTGGTGCTGGCGCAGTACTTTCCCGTGGCACCTCTTCCGACAAAATCGCTGATGTAATTGGCCGGGATTCAGTGACTGAAATAGAGGGAGGGTCATTAATTGCACGCATGTAAGTTGGCACTGCAATATCGACAACCCCAGCGCCGCCTTCCGATGTCCGTGATGCAGCAGCGGAAACGCTATATCTAGGCCTATCTACCCCTACTTCGCTTTGCCTAAGGGGGAGACCGGGGCCTGCTGTAAAGTAATCCCGCGGCGGTGGCACCCACCCCCCGTATGGTTGCATTTGGTAGCCCGGGAACCCATAGGCTCCCTGCGAGATGAAGGGGTTATACGATGGGATGCCGTAATTAAAGGAGTGGCCGGGCCCTGAGCCCCAATAAGGATACTGGGGCCCGCCGTGACTCCCGAATGTTTGAGGCTGATTGGGCCACTGACCCTGCCCCTGTTGACCTAATAGCAATTGTTGGGGTGGGTGATGGGACGAGCCCCCTGCTGCCAGATTAAAATGAGGGCTCGGTGTAAAACTGTGCTGTGGTTGGGCCCCGTATCCTGGCACCCATGGTGTCAACAGGCCGTGAGGCGGCTGACCCCTAAAACCCAACATGTCATGCTCATAAACTCGCTCCCCAGCCGGGGGGCGAGCCGCCCCTGTTCCATAGGGCCGCCCGGCCTCATGACCCTGTCTATGCCATGTCCGAGATCCCTCGTCCATGGCTCTCCCAGATACAGGTCCCCCAGTGATAACTATAAAGGGGCTTGACCTGCCGCCAGAGTGGCTCTCTCCTCCTACCACTCTTTCCTGGCTGCCATTTTCCCCAGGGGTGCTTAAACCTGCCCCCCCTGTCTCACTGGGCACGGGTCCCTGTGGTTGTGCCCCTGCCTCCCTATGCTCACCCGCAGAGAGAGTTTCTACATCACTCTCCGGCGCTTGCAGCTGGGAGTCAGCAGAGGGCGCTATAAGCCCACTGTCTCCCAACTGCGCACCAGAGACAGCGCTGGGAGCGGCGTTTTCGCCGTCTCCCACCGACGGCACCGCCCTCCCTGGCTGAGACGCCGCGGGCTGCCCCGTGGAGCCGACCAGGTTTCCCTCATCTAATACAATCATTTGCGCTTCACCGCCGTGAGCGCGCGCGAGGGGGGAGCGCGTCCCGCCCGCCCCTCCGCCTCCCGATGACGCGCCTGAAGGCCCGGCAACGCCGCCCGCACTGACGCTTGACTCGCCCGCCCCGCTGCAGCCAGGTACGCTGTCGGCGCTCGCAGCGCGAGCGGGGAGAGGGGAACGCTCGCCTGCCTCACCGCTGCCACTAGTGTTGGGAGATACAGGCCGCGACCCCCCGCCCCCCACCACTGTCACCGCGGACCTTCCAGCACCCTTTTCCCCACGACCAGGGACATGGCTGAGCGGGCGCGCGACGTCTGCCAGCCAGCGTGGCGGCGGAGCACTTCTCTTAGGCCTGCCAGTCATGCTTAAAACAGGTACAACTAGAGGGGGTACTTATCTTTGTGTCACAGATCTCCTGCAGATCAAAACTCAAAGAGGAGTGTAACCTTTGCTACCTCAGCTTATATACCCCTGACCTGGGGTGCTACCCCCCTGGCCACCCATTGGTGGGGGCTTCCCGCCCTGCATTAACCCCTCCTTCTATGCCTAGTCATTTTCACTAAACTTTATTATACCAGCCCAATTCACAGTCTCTTAACTACACTTGTGCTTATACAGCCCTCGTTCCACCAAGTATGTCATTTCAATGTTGCAGTAATGAATTTGGACAGGTCAGCAAGGGAGAAAAAGTTGCCGAATTGTTGCAAGGTGCAGTGAAACTAGCACACAGCCACTTTTATATGCACCTGTCTGTCCCTGCCCATCACTGGATATGCACTTCTGTGTCTAAGGATGAACTATAATAAACATGCTATTACCACTTAAAAAAAAAAACATTAATCTCCTTTTGATTGAATTAAAAGAAAAATACAATTATTATCACACTTTGTATTCCTATTACATAGACTATTACAAAAGTGTTGGCTTATATACATATATCGCAGGATGTCACAGAGTTTTAAAAATTGTTTTGCATTTCCAAACACTTATTTCGGGCTGTTTAGCTCTGACTATTAGATATCTTACAGACTCCTTATCATTCCTAAACACTAGGTCGCTTATTGGTTTTTCCCATTTTCACATGTCCTGACCACCAGCTGTTATCTCTTCCTGACACCAAGACGTGTCAGTCAGTTGCGTCACACATCATGAATGCAGAGCATATTTATTCCTCTAACATTGCTTCTTCTCGTTTCTCCTCTTATACAGGTCTCACCCCTGGAGCAAATTGGATTAATCACAATAACCAAACATGGTGGTCAGGAAATATGAAGAGAAATAGTCATGGGCCTACGTGGTTTCAGTTAATAAATAAAGGTATCCTAATTGTTTATTCTACTTTTGATTGGCTTGTTCTACATATGCAGTGCCCGATTAACCAATGACAGCTAAGGGAAAAAAATGAAGGCTTCATTTATTCCATGTTAGCTATCACCCATCCTGATGTACTGTGGGGTGTAAAGTTCTTAAGGTGACTGCTAGATGGCTGTGTCAATGGAACCATTACTTTATGTATATTGTGCTACAGCACCAGCTGGTCAGCCTAAAGCCAATGCCTCCTTCACACTAAGGGCTGGATGTATCAAGCTTCAAAATTTAATAACGAGGAGAGTGATAAACAACCAGCCAATCAGCTCCTACCTGTCATATTTCAAACCCAGCCTGTAACATGGCAGGTAGGAGATCATTTGCTGGCTGTTTATCACTCTCCATTTTATCACTTTTTGAATCTTGATACCTCTGTCCCATAGTGGCTGTTTCAGAGTGGTATACATCTCTGTTGCGCAGGTGGATTTTGCTATACTTAGCACTGTGCATGGGGCCTAATTCAGGCCATATCGCAGGGAATTTTTTTTCTCAAAATGGGCAAAACCATGCTGCCCTGCAGGTGGGGCAGATGAAACATGTGCAGAGACAGCTAGATTTGTGTGAGGTGGGTTTAAGCTGAAATCCCAATTGCAGTGTAAAAATAAAGCAGAAAGTATTTACCCTGTACAGAAACAAAATAACTCACCCAAATCTAACTCTCTCTCTGCATGTTATATCTGCCCCCCTGCACATGTTTTTATCCATTTTGAGAACAAATTTTCCTGTGATCAGGTCTGAATTAGGCCCATGGCCCATTGTGTGTTTATATGACTAAAAGCAACTACAGTTAGTTAGGCCTTAATTTGCTGGGTCTAACATACTGGTGGGCATGTATGCTCAAAATGTGAACAGGACAGTTGACCAGAGCATAATCGCCTGGGCCCATGTGACTGAATTCCTGAGCGCAACTGAACACCTGAGCATCCGAACGTGCCAAAACACAAATGTGCCGAGCACTCAAATACCTGAGTGCATATGAAAACTCAAGCACACGAAAACACCTGAGCGCCCAAGTGCACGAGCAGCCTGAACAACCGAACACGCCCGAACACCTGAGCGAATTAATTGCGCCTGAACACCCAAGTGCACGGACACCCGAGCACCTCCAAATGTGAACGGGCTCAAACACCCGAGCACACAAATTCTTCCATATGCCTGAACTCACACAAACACGAGAGTGTACGATTAAAACACGGTAACGTGCTCAAATGCCTAAGCGCACCAACACTCCCGAACACCCGAGTGCAGGAACTCACCCAAGTGCTCAAATGTGATAATTTTCTGGCGCCAAGGTCTGAGGGAGACCTTATGTGATAACCCAAAGGCAGCCTGAGAGGGAGCACAGGACAACTTGTACTCAAACCCACAACTCTAGCCAAGTGCTCAAATGTGTCCGAAAACCTGAGCGCAGAAACTCACCTGAACGCACGAACATGTTCAAATGCCTGAATGTGCCCAAACACCCGAGCGCAGGAATGCAACCAAATGACAGAGTGCAGGAACATGCTGACCACTTAATGCTATCCACTCTGAAAGGTTAGAGAAAACTCTTTGCTGGCTTAACCAGCAATTTTATGAGAAATGCAACAAAGCAGCAGACTCTCCTTGCTAATCGATTAAAGGCTTGTAGGGTACAGTACAATGGCGATTCCAGCACTCAAGTACTCCTCTGGCTCCCTTCAATTTAACCAAAGTCACTTAATCTTCCTATCACAGAGGAGGAGGTCTCCCAGGCCCTCAAGACACAGAAACTATCCAAGGCTCCTGGTCCATATGGTCTACCTTTTTCTTACCATAAGACCTTTCAGAGTTCACTAATGCTTCAACTACCAAACTCTTTTATATTCTCAATGATAGTAGCTTCCCTCAAGATACTTATAAAGATAAAGCCCCCCATTTGGTCACTAATTATAGGCCAATCTCCCTCTTGAATACAAACCTTAAACTTTTTGACAAAATTCGGTTGAATACCACTTACCACTCTTCACCAGGACCAGGTAGGCTTTGTACCCTCCCGACAAGTCCAGGATAATACAAGGTACACAGTGGATCTCATTCACCACTTGAACTCTATCAAGTTCCTTTCCCTTCTTCTTGCCATTGATGCTGAGAAGGCTTTTGATAGATTCTCTTGGCCTTTTATGATAACTACACTGCTCAGGTTTGTATTTGGCAATAAATTTCTCCAGGCCATTAAGGCTCTCTATCTTAAACCTTCTACTTCCGATCTTGCTGGAGGTCTCCTTTCTGACTCCTTTCCTATCTCTAATGACACCAGGCAGGGATGCACTCTCTCAATTAATATTTGCCCTATTCATCAAACCCTTGGCCTGCAGGATTAGGGTGAATCCAGATAACTCAGGCATCTCTATTGGTGGATCCTCTTATAAGCTTTCTCTTTTTGTGGACGATGTTCTCCTTACCCTCACCAATCCCTTGATTTCTCTTCCAAATCTATTTCAAGCAATTTCCCTCTATGGGCAATTATCCGGTTATAAGATAATTCATGTCAAGTCAGAAGCCTTACCACATCCCAAAGCCTTCCCTAGACCTCCTTCATCTTAGTTATACATTTAAATGGCTATTAGACTCCATTAAATACCTTGGTGTCCATCTCACCAAATCATATATTTCTCTATATAAAACAAACTATTCTCCTTATTTAGAACAGAATAAGATATCACTCATTGCAGACATTATTTGTATCCTGTATTGGTTGCATTAATGTACTTAAAATGAATGTCCTCCACAAACTTTTGTACCTCTTTCAGACTCTACCCATGGCGATTCTCACTTCTGTCCTCTCTTCTCTCCAATTGAGATGTGGTAAATTTGTCTGGGACCACAGGAAACCCCAAATATGAAGAGACGTTCTTTTAAGAGCTCCATAAATGAAGGTCTTGGTCTCCCATCATTACACAGGATGCGCGATGTGCAGGCGGGAAGGCTGAATTCACTTATGTTCCTTCTGTGGCTGCGGTTGCAGTTTCCTCTGGGCTTTTGGAGCGCCTGTAACCCAAACAAGAGATTAAGCCTACGGCTGACCTTAAATGTTAAAAACAACAGCCATCTCAAAGGTAAAGGGTGTGTAGGGTGGGAGCTGTTGCTAGGTGGCAATCCTATTCCATAGAACAAAGAGAGTTTTTGCAGATCACAGATTCCTACCAACTAAGGTTTGTTTATCGGGAGGATTGCCACCTACCAACAGCTAGTGGGTAGACTACCACATACCTGGTGGTTGCTCTAAACAATTGTATCCTTTGGGTATCGGAAGGTCTCCAATAGTGTTTCATGAAGGTCTGAGAGGATGACCAATGCACTGATTGCATAATGCCCTGCAAGGGAAGGCCCCTAGCTGCCGCCAAAGTAACGGCAGCACATCGAAGGGAGTGACCTTTGAAAAGGGAAGTGTCAATTCCTGAACTGTGCATGGCGGATACTATCCAACCCCTTATAGTGGAAGGTCCGGCGGGGCGGTAAGGTTTCTGGCATGTGATATATAGATTTGAAATGTCAGATCTCAATGAAGATGTAAGTGTTAGATAATGAGTTAGGCAAGTGACCAGGCAGAGGTCTGGATCTGTCTGATCCCTAACCAAATCAGGTTTTACCAGGGGAGTATGAATAGAACTTGTTTTAGTGTGACCCCTTAAGCCTATGTGGAAACCAGCCGGTGTTATGGTCATCCATGGCTCGGAAATGTGAATTAAGGAGCGCTCCACTCCCCTAGCTGTGAAGGCAAGGGACAATAGCACAGCTAGCTTTTTGGAAATACCAAAAATATCAGTTGGGGATGATATCGTGGCTAGGAAATCTAGGCTAGGGTTAATGTCCCAATATCTTGGGCATGGGGGCCTAGACAGGAACATACCTTTGAGAAGCCTAAGGTATAATTTGTTCTCTGTAAATCCAGGAATTAAGAGTGCCAGAGCTGAGCCATAGGAGCCTATTGTGGCGGAGGCTAGTCCCCTTTCGAATTTAGCGGCCAAGGAGCCTAGGGCTAAAATAGATTCGGAATGGGCGTTTGATGACATCTGTGTAGTACGCCAGGAAAAAAACTAAATGATTATGGCCTGATATCTGGATCTGGTCCTGGGCCTAAGGCAGGCATTAATCAAGGCTGCGGAGAAAGCTGAAAGGTTTTGTACAGTTAGCAGCATAGTAAGATCGCTATCTACATGCACTGTGGAAGTCGTTCCAGAAGGTCTGGAGTTCCTTGGAAAAATTCTTTGGACATTGGGAACCAAACTCTGGAGGGCCAAACTTGGTATACTAGGACTATTCGGGGTACCCTGCCTGTCGGTTTTGATTTTGTAAAGAACTTGTAGTAACATGGCCGGGGGAGGGAAAGCCCTCTGTTCCCACCCCCGCACCTGCACCTCCTCCCCCATGAACACCACAACCAATCAACGTCCCCCACCCATGGCACCAGAGCCGGCCCTAGGCATAGGCAAACTAGGTAAATGCCTAGGGCATTTGGAATGCCTAGGCCAGTGGTTCCCAAACTGTGCGCCGCGGCTCCCTGGGGTGCCGCGGCGCTGTCACCGGGGTGCCGCCGACGCAGCCTGTCAGCCGCATGTATTTTTTTTTCATGCAAGCTGGGCTGGACAGTGTGTAAGGAGCTAGCGCGGGGAGTGGGTGAGCGGCTGCCTGTGCCGAGTTAGCAGGACGGCAGCGTGATTGTCGGTGCCGGGGAGGGGGTATTAGTGCAGGGAGCTTAGCGGCTGCCTGTGCGGCTAGTCAGCAACCCGGGCAGCACGTACGTCGGGGCCGTGGGAGGTTAATGCAGGGAGCTGAGCGGCTGCCCGTGCTGAGTCAGCAGGCCGAGCAGCGTGTACATCGGCGCAGGGGTTAATGCAGGGAGCTGAGTTGCTGCCCGTGCCGAGTCAGCAGGCCGGGCAGCGTGTACACCTGCGCTGGGGGGTAGGGGGGTGCTCAGGCAGCGGGGGGGGGGGGGGTTGGGGTTGGAGCTGCCTCTGCTGCCACTTTACCCTGACCCCTCTGTTCCCACCCCCTTAACCTGTGTGTCTGCCACCTTATCAATCTGCTGACCCCTTACCCTGACCCCTGTATGCCTGCACCCTTACTCTCATCTCCATGTGCTTGCCACCTCACCCCTCTGTTGCCTCTTACCCTCATCCCTGTGTACCTGTCCCCTTACCCTCACTTACCATTTGCCATTTTTCCCCTGCCACCTCAACCCTCTGCTGCCTATTAACCTCATCCCTATGTGCCTGCCCCCTCTCCCTCACCCCTGTGTGTCTGGCTCCTCACCCCTTTGTGCTGCTCCCTTACCTTGTGTTTTATTGAGACCCCCCCCCCAGGACTTATTAGCTGGATATAGTTCACGGAATTTGGAGGTAGTGTAGTGATATAATGCGTGTATGTAACATAATGATATAATGTGGGGATGTAGTGTTGGTAGGAATTTGGGGAGGTATTGTGTGGAGATGTAGTGTCAACAGGTAGCATAGTGATGTAGAGTGGGGAGGTAAATATGATGGAATGCAGTGTGGGAATGTGATATAGAGTGGGAAGGTAGTGCCTTAATATTTGTAGTACTGAATGTCACCGGTACGGTACTGATTACACTACCTCTAATGGCACACAATAGGCCTTCCCTAAATGTCAGCTCCACGCCCATGACTAACTAATCTGGCACTGGGTGTGTGGGATGTGCTGTAGATGGTGCAGTGGCAAGTGATGGTCCATAATCCATTTGACTGGAATCAACCGGCGGGGGGTATTGTGCCGGATGTGCTCAGGGGGTGTAACCTGTAACTTGGTCAGACAAAAAAAAAATGTGATTATGCTGGAGTGTCCAAGGAGTGCACTGGACAAGAGTCCTGGCAGCTAATTCAAGTTCTGGCTGAGAAAGTGACAAAAAAAATAATATGTTTTATGTGAGAGGCTGCATAGGGAAATCTATAGGAAGGGGATGCCTGCTGTAAGTGACTTATACCTCTTCTTTCACACCGAGCAGCAAATTACCGGGTTAAAAATTTAAATCCGGTAATTTGCTGAATAATGTGGCCTACACACATAGTGATATACAGGCATTTTCTATGTGTTCTCACTAGTTCGCTTAGAAAATGCCCCTACATCGCACTGTGTGTAGGGACGATAGCATCGCTGTCATCTGGCGATTAATATGCAGCATGCTTTCCGGTGAGAACATTGGCTCTGACAGATCGCTCGTGCTAAGCGATCATGCTCAAGCGTTCTGAGCGATCTATCATCATTCAGAACGCTTCTGCATGACTAGGTGTGTAGGCCCCTTAACACTGATATTTCTTTGGTGTGAAAAGGTCAATTTGGGTTGAAAATCCCATGTCACCTACACTACTCTTCTCCAGGGTCAGTGACCCGGGATTTAAGACCCAGGTTGACCCTTTCACACCAAAGAATTACCTGTGTTGTTCAGCAAATTACCGGGTAATTTGCCGCTTGGTGGGAAAGGGGGTCAGAATGCACCCGGCAAAATGATGCTGGGTAATTGCCAGGTTGCAGGTACTGTATGAAAGGGGTATTATGCAATGTTATAGGGAAGAGAGAACAAGCTGGTAAGCAGGTGGGGGCATTGTTTCTTGGATTTCTGTTTATTATTTTTACAAACAAAATAATAAGTCATTTTTTCCTGAGCTAAAGACTGATAGCATTGTTTTGACCCAACAACTTAAAAAAAAAAAGAGGGATAGTTTGATAATTATTTTGGCTTAAGGGTGCCTTGAAAAAGTCATGGAGATCCAAAGGGTGCCCCGGACTGAAAAAGTTTGGGAACCACTGGCCTAGGGGCATCAGCAGCTTCTGCTGATTAAAATGATATGCAACATGCCTATATTATGTGTGTGAGTGAGGCTGTATCTGCATATGAAATAGTGTATTCATGGAAATCACTGTAACATAGCATTCTGTATGCAGGTACAGCCACAGTCGCACACAGAATATAGGCATGCCGCATATCATTGGATATGGTCTGCGATGCGATGGGCGCCATGCTAGTACACAAGTACCTATATATATATATATATATATATATATATATATAGGCAGAGAATCCCGCACTCGCATCCAGGAGAGTTGGATGTACTGGGGTGCACCTTAAGGTAATCCTATCCAGACGACCAAAAATATCCACAAGTGCTTAATAAAAAGCCAGGGCACTCACCATTGCAGTCACAGTCAGCTCTTGTTTAATTATACATAAGTATTGTCGACGTTTCGACCCTCTAGGGGCCTTTGTCAAGACAGCTCATATGCATCGATTGGCAAAACACAGGCAGGCAGAGTACTCTGCCTGCCTGTGTTTTGCCAATCGATGCATATGAGCTGTCTTGACAAAGGCCCCTAGAGGGTCGAAACGTCGACAATACTTATGTATAATTAAACAAGAGCTGACTGTGACTGCAATGGTGAGTGCCCTGGCTTTTTATTAAGCACTTGTGGATATATATATATATATATATATATATATATATATATATATATATATATATATATATTGTGTGTTAAGATGCCCAGACTGTTGTATAATTCTAGGGTTGTACTTAAAATATTTATGTCTGGCTCAAAATTAACTAAACTAAAACTACGTTTTATGCCAACAGCGGTAGAAAACAGGCTTTTTCTATAAATATGTTATATCATATTTGCCTTATCAAATTTTCTTTGCCTCTTAGAATGTTATCAGTTTTGGAAAATAGCCATGTACTGAACAAGCAAAATGTGACAATTAAAATGCTTCTTCATTGGATTTCTGTGATAGATTTGCTAAAAGGAGAACCATAGCCCACAAGGCAATTAATATCCAGCTAAACATGTATAAGTCAAAGAAGGTTAAATGTCACAGAGTTTTAAAGGTGGAAGTACAACAAGTCCTCAGTTTTCTGACTGCTAAATTATAAAACAACTTACACTCCATAAAATGGTCAATACATTCTCATCAATGTTAAAGATAACTCCATTTTGTCTAAAGGACTCCATTTTCAGCTTCTGATGATTTGGCTTTTAGCCTAGATAATTGTTCAAACTCACACAAATAGTTCTTCACATTCTTGTCTCACACAAGTTACAATTTTTGAACAGATTAGAAAACAGGATCATGTGGGAAGGTAACAGGACAAGGGACAAGATGTAACTGGTTTGGGAATGTATCCACAAATGTATCTGTAGAAATGTCAAGAACGGCTATTGTTTAAGAACAATCATGGCATTCTGTGTATGTGAAGAAGGGAAAAGTTATTTTAATCAACCCATAAGAATTTAGGGTACTTACAGTATGTATTAGCAGGGCGCCCATTACGTAGTTTCCGTAGTGGTGTATTGAGAATACCAATACACCACTAAACTGGCTACGTAAACTACGTAATTTACGCAAATTACGTAATTTACATAAACTACGTAATTTACGTAACTTTACATAACTTGAGCTGTGCTAATACATAATGGATCATATCCCCACTATCCACGTCATAGCCCCATTACCCACGTGGGCGTGGAGTTAATTTTATAAAGTTTTAATTTCATAAAGTGAAGTGGATATGCATCCCCCTCATGGGGCTCGCTACGCTCACTGCGCTTCACTTTATGAAATTAACTCAGCGCCCACGTGGATATTGGGGGTGTGACGTGGATAGTGGGGATATGATTGTGTTAGTGGGTGCTGTGTGTGTGTGTGTGTGTAGTGTGGGAGTGTGTACTGTGTGTGTGCCTGTGTAGTGCATTATACTTACCTCAATGATGTCCCTATCGCCAGCATTCCTCTCCTCCAGCACTCGTCTCTCCGTCCGCCATGACAGTCCCCGCAATGTACGCAATTAGCGTAGTGCTGCTGGGGGAGCCGGGAAACCATGTGATGCTCCCCCAGCGGCATTACACTGAATTACATACATTGCTGCCAGGACACGTATGCGTCTCCTCCGGCCGCCCGCCGGGATCTCCCCCCTCCTGCTGGCTGCCGAGGAAGCTCTGGCGGCCGCCCTTCAGACCGCGAAGATCTCCCCCCTCCGCCCGCCGAAGCTCCGCTGCCAGTAAGTTACATATTAGCCGGGCGCACGGCAATGGCTACGCTGACAACGTAGCCTAAGGTACGTTAAACAAGATGTAGCATCTGCTCAGTGGCAGGAGTTGGGTCCGCACTGTACTATTACATGCTCCCATCACAGTGAAGAAGCCGGCACTACAGACAAGGCAGTCTCCCACTAGGGTGACCACCTCATCCCTTTAATTTTGGACACAAATTAATTACACAGGTTCTGTGGCAGTTTAAAACCAGGTGAAATGGAGTCTTGAAGTCAGCCAGCGACAGCACCTGTGTAATTAATATGTGTCCGGAATTAAAGGGATGAGGTGGTAACCCTATCTCCCACTAATCTAGCTGAGAGCAGTGGGATGCCAGGAAAGGGAAATGACTGTTTGAGCCCATGGATTGGGGTGAAACGGGCACCATCAGTGCTACAGATTTGGGGGAAAAATTATCTTAAAGTTAAAGAGTATGAGCCAGTCTCCTCTGCTGCTGATTTGTGGCTGGTTACCTTTGGGTTCCTTTCTTTGCATATAACTTATCCTGCTTATATTAACTCTACTGTGGTCTGGGATTTTTGCATTGAAGTTATGAATTGTGAGCCTGATTCAGAGTCTGTCTGTCTGTTTATGTTTATCTGTCTGTCTCCATCCATCTGTCTCTGTTCGTCCATCTGTCTCTGTCCATCCATCCATCTCCATCCATTTGTCTGTCCCCATCCGTCTGTGTGTCTTCGTCTGTCTGTCTCCGTCCATCCATCTCTCCATCTCCCTCCATCTGTCCATCTGTTTGTCTGTCTCCGTTTGTCTGTATGTCTCCATACGTTCGTCTGTTTGTCTCTGTCCTTCTGTCTCTGTCCATAAATTATCCAACTAACTAAGTGTATCAGCTTCTCTTGCAATTATAGTCTGTTTCTAAGGGGTACATTTACTAAGATTGGACCTCTATTAAAGATGTGATGTTGCTATGGGCAACCAATCAGATTCTACCTATTATATTCTAGAAGGTGCTTAATAAATAAGAAGTAGAATCTGATTGGTTGCTATGGGAGACACCCCATCTTCAATAGAACTCCCATCATAGTAAATTTTCTCCTAAGATTATACTTACTTAGAACGTAAGGGAAGAAAATGCTAAAGCCACAACAAACGGAACCGCTACACGGCTTGCTGAGCTTTCTGAGCCTCTTGGGATACGCGTTAGTAGCCATCATTATGTATGCCTATAATAACTTTTCTTTTCCCAGAAGGCTGCATTTCCTGAAAATAGCAGCAGTTTGCTTAGTTTTCTTCACAAGACAAAGCCCTTCTACATAAAATGGACAGAAAAGTGTGTTTTTGAAATAGAAAATAGCACGGAAGTGAACTAAAAGCAATGGTGTTTCTTAATATTCTCTGTCCACCACCAAGAAATACGTAGCAGTTCTTTTTTCCAAAATGGCAAAAATTCAGATTCTAACTGCAGGTTTTGATTATAAAATTGCACTTAGAAATTATGATGCACTTCATTGTTAGTTTTCTTATGCATGGACGGTTACCGCACAAAATGCTGGCTTTCTGTCAATCAAAAAATTCTGGATTTTATCGCAGGATGCCTATTAGGAGCCGTACTTATGCACCGTTGTTTTATTACCGCCCTGCCTGAGAATTCACAGCTGTGCGATCAGACCTGAATAACCCCTTAGGTTTCTTACCCATATATTGGCTTTGCTAGTATCTGCAGTGACGGTTGATATTGTCTGAATGAATTTTCTGCCAAGTTCTACAGTTCATTTTTATTTTCTCATTTCAGGATGGCGTCTAGTCCAAATGTTAATACTACTTGTACTGTGGTTCCTGACAGCTGCTGTAGAAGGTGATTGCCCAGCAAAATGTAAATGTACTAATTTGACTGGAAAGACATTAAAGGTGGACTGCAGTCTCAGGAATCTGAAGGAAATCCCATCCTTTCCTGAAGAAACAGAAGAATTGTATTTGCAGGAGAACCTGCTCACAACAGTCCCTGTCGGAGCCTTTGATAACTTGGTTAAATTAAAAAAGTTTAACTTATCCTCCAATCCACTGCATTGTGACTGTAAGATCTGGTACTTAATTATGTGGCTGTCTGATGGAGGCATGGACACAGTCGGCGGGATGAAGTGCGTCTCCCCCTCTTCACTGTTTGGGAAATCACTGAGCCAGTTATCAGGAAAACAAGTCGCTTCTTGCTCCAGGCCCTCGAGACTCTGTTCAGACTTTCTTCTTAATGATGCTTTTCTTTACGTTTTACTTTTAGTTTTGTTCTTTGTTATGATGTTATGCTTGAAAACCTTTAAAATGATGAAATTTGAAGTTAATAAGAGAAAATGACATGAAATGATGGAACAGTATAAACAGAGGAGTAACTAGGGATGATAATGTCCAGTACAAATTAAAATATAACACCCTTTGAAACTGTTATTTAAAGTGCCAGCTGAATTCTTATAGTCGTACTCAGTGGCGGTTTTTACTTATGGGCTGCAGGGTGGCAGCCCATAAAACCGGGTCCCGTGCATGCGCAGTACGAGGACGATACTGCACATGAACTGGACCCGGAACCCTAATTATGCCTTCGGGGGCTGCTGCAAAAGCAGCCCACAGAGGTTGGGGGCCAGCACATGTGCAGTACTGAAGAGGCTACTTCGCATGCACTGGGCGCATGACGGGGACTGGGACCTGCGCAGCTGAGGGGACCAGGAACATGGCAGCGGAGGGGAGGGGGGGCCCGCATCGCGGCAGCCCCCCTCCTCTGGAGAGGTAAGAGCTGCTACTGATCGTACTAATAAAAAACGCACACTAATAAAAAATATGACTTTTGTAGTTGCCTCTCTTGGAGAAGCCCAGAGAGGAGACCCAAATTTGCACTTCAGGGGACGGGTACAAGGCTGGCATCACAAGGGGGGTCAGGGCTAAAATGATGCGAAATGACGCAATTTGCATCACTTTAGTCCCACCCCCTCCCTCGTCAATTTAAATAATTTGCTTCAGCGTGTCCGGGGGTAGGCAGGGCCTTTGGGGAGCATGCAGGAGACTTGCCCACCTTCCCATGAGACCAGGAGGGGGACCCGATTTTCGGGACCCTCCCTACCATTCCGGGAGGGTAGGCAAGTTTGGTAAAAACACTAATTAGGGAAGAGTGAGATCAGGGTAAAACATCAATACAACAGCAATAACTTCTGTGTACATACACACACTTGTGGATTCAAATTTGTGGTAAAAAGTCGGAGGGGGGTGGGGGGGATGCTGCAGACCATCTAGGACCCCATCAGCTCTGAAGCAACTTTGTGAAATTTATTTTAGAAGTTTGTTTGACAATCCTGCCACCAGCTGTTAGTTAAACTTAAAAAGAAAAATAGTTATGTGTTTTAACCAGTCTGTTACCTTATTTGAAGGACAATCTCAGACGTAATTGGTGATCAATCCTGACTCCTGACATATTTTTTTTCATTTATTCTTTGCAAAAGTACAATGTGAAAATCGCTAACAGGTCCTTTGGGTGGTATACAGTATGTGTGAGTTGATGTATTATTAGTATCCAATGTAATGTTCTTACAGTAAAATATGATGTTGATCTCAAATGGCATAAAAGTAAATGAAATATGGTGGAGTTAATGTAAACACAGAAAAAGAGGTGTTAAAATAAATGTTGTTTATTGTAGCAATTTACAATCTACTAAGTAGTACAGATGTAGCCGGCCTCATTGAGCAGGGTGCTGGCAGTCGGATCGCCAACTGCCAGACCCTGCCAGCCGCCGGAAGGGGATGCGCGCAGGAGATGCTCGTGCGTCCCCTTCCGACGGAGACCAACACTGTCTTCCGCCGCCTCCACTCCGCCCCCCTGTTGGTGCCCACAGCCCCTCGCACCCCCCAACCCTACCCATCTCCCTGAAGCAGAAACGGGCAGGAATTCTGTCCCCACCGTCAAAATACTGAGATGCTTGCGCATCCAAGTCAGATGGAGCGCCTCTCCACCGGCGATCGCCAGCGGGGGCATTCTGGCAATTCCAGGTGCTAAATGAGAGGCGCTCCCTCTGTATATACAGGCAGTGGTGCCGGGAGAGGGGGGTGTTGTATGTCGACATACCTTTGTTTATTTTAATGTGTCTTGCAAACTGAAGATTAGGTATTTTATTTCTTATTGATAAATAATACTTGCATGAGTACCAATAGACATCAACACCACATGCTTTATCTCCTTCTCCTTAGGCCTTCTCCATAATCTTTCTACTTCCTGATCACATGTTGCTCTCTACTGCAAGATTCTTAGGGGGAGATTCTCTAAGAATCTCCGCCCCCCTTCGCCGCCCATCGCAATTATAATTATCGCATATGTTGTAACATATGCGATAATTATAGCAAAGGACAGCTCTTGCGTTAAGAGCTGTCCTTTGCGGTGAGAGTCGCCGGGTCCCAGCAGGTCCCGGCGGCTCCCCCCTCCCTCCCACACCCGGCACTGCTGCTGCTGTGCCGGGCTCTCCTCCTCCCTGCACCCAGAAGAGGATCAGTGCAGGGAGGAGGTCACAGGTCCGGGCAGCACTGCGCCCGGACAGGTGAGGGGGTGATGCGGGGCGGCGGGGGTCTGTGCGGGGCGGCGGGGGGTCGTTGCGGGGTGGCAGTGGGATGCGGTAGAAGCCCATTGGCTTCTATGGGGCATCGCCAGATTTTTCTGGTGATGCCCCCCGCCGCGTTAACCCGGCAGGGGATGCTTACAGCATCCCAAAATGTGGTAAAAACCCCGATAATGGGGTTTTTACCACATTTCCAGCTTAGAGAATCTCCCCCTTAAGGAGATACAGTACTAACTCATCTACTATCCTATTTCTAGATACTATAAAGGAGGGGGTTATAATAACCCAGGCCCAGGTCGGATAGAGGGGCCCAGTGGGGCCCCTGTTACCTGGAAACAGCAGCTTCCGCAGATTTTCTCAACCCAACACATGCTGCTGTGTACTACGCTGCAGTGTGGCCAGGGACATTCTTAAAGTACTATTTTTATTGCATTTCTAAAAGGCCCATACACTATACTGACTTGTCCTATATTGCATGTAACTCCTACAAACAAGGGCCAGGAGAATTTTTAAAAAAACATACAAAAAATTGGGCAGCCACTGATAGAGCTCTCTCAACCAATCAGCAGCTGCCCATTCTTTTGTATTGGATTTTTTACAAATCTTCTGCCCACCACCGCAGGGGATGCAAAGCTGAGACAGTGCATCTCCTGCCAACACTTCCCTGCTCTGCATGGCCACACTTCTCATCATTAAGCCATGCCCCCTGAAAGTACCTGGGCTCTCTAATACCCTTTATCCTGGGCCAGTGCAAGATTGCAAGACAGCCTAGGCAAAGGTTCACAATGCTGCCTCCTTTCCCTCAACATCCTCCACCCAGCCCTTCAAAAACACATACAGATCAATTCAAAGTCAACATTTGATGTGGGGGAATCTGATAGGTACAAGTCTCCTGTGCAATGGCTACCGTAACCAAGTGTGGATCATAGGGAACACAGCAGTGGTGGTTTTAACGTATAAGCTGCAGAACTGTAGCCCCCCGTAGGTAAAAATCCACAACCTCCTTAGAAAAGTCAGTGGCTTCACTGTGACTGGCAGTGAATTCTTATTGGAAGTCCTACCTGCCAGTCACCCAAATGAAGAGTAGTTCCATTGGGATATGTACCCACCACCGGGACTGCCAGTCCGGGCTGCCATAGGCAGAGAGTTGGGTTCCTCTGTCTTGCCGTGCAGCCCTAGCTGGCTTTTCACTATGCCTCACCACACAACACCTGTATGGGTGTGTGACTGCACTGGATTCACTGTGACTGGTAATGACTTCCTATTGAAAATTCTAGTTATCAGTCACAGACACTACAGGCAGTCCCATTGGGAGATGTTTTCTCCCTCTGAGACTGCCATACCAGGCTGTGATAAGTAGAGAAGCCACTTCCTTCCTTTCATGCAAGCCAATCGGCTTATATGGGCTGCAGCCAATGCAGTCCAAAGAAGTCAGGGTTTTATGAATGCGCAGTCACACTACGACTAATACACCGGTGTATTACTCACCAAAGGCATTTGTACTGCGGGTCTGCACATGCGTATTTTTGACGATACGCATATGCAAACCCACAATATAAAACCCCGCTGCAAATTTGATTCTTAATGAGACGGCACACAGATAGAATGAGAGCCGAGTATCTTCTTTCCTCAGATAAAGCATATTATTTGCATCGCTATATCAATAGAACGCATTAGCAGACTATGTACATTAAGATTCTATATTTCATGTATTCTGTGTGAGACTGCAGCTGTATGTCGGTAACACATGCGAGATGGATAGTGGTAGATGCTCAATTAGTTCAGGTATATGTAACCAATATCTCTGAATTCTATTATCATGTAGTGTTCAAGATTGGTTACTAATACCATTCAGTGAGCTGGGGGAACCAATGTCTTGTTTTACTTAAAGAGATAAGAGACACTGAGAGAGACCGGGCATGATATTGCAAAGCCCCAGCCCCTTAATGGCAAATTGCAGTGATTCTCTGGGAATAAGGAGGAGCAGAGCCAATATTACACAATTTCATTACAATTGCATTATCCTGATAAGACTTGTGAAAACTCTGCTTTTGCGTCTGTAAAATGCTATGTTACTTCCAGGAATCAACAAAGTCTGCTTGAGCATCTTATTCACATAATGGTGCAAATAAGACACAATTTTGTTGGGAAAAAATGCACAAACATACGCTCAGTAACCACACTCCCCACTAGACTCAACCAGAAGGGCTGTTTAACATGACAGCAGCAATGATGAGGGAGGACACTTCTATACTATTGATGAATGTTGTGTAGCATAAAATCAATGACTGGCACCACTTTCCACATGCAGACGCATGCACCCTTGCATTAGCTGAATGGAATTGAACATTAGCATAAGGTGGTAAACTAAGCTTTCTTGGATGGACGCACTTTACTTCCGACTGAAAATCAGCCTTATTATCTGTATATTCATTGATCCGGGATCCCAAGAGAATCAGAAGTCAGAACTCGGATACTCTGGAATGCTGTTTCCTGTATCTTTACTGAAACAAGTTACCGTAATACTGTACCAAGAAAGCATAGAAAAGTTTCTTGTGCGTCATGATGGCCAATGATAAGTTTGCACTCTGTTAATTAACTACAATTAAAATTCTGTTCATTTATTTCATAATTATCTTCTATCCAGTTTTGAATTGTAAAGTTTGCTGACATATGTGATAAACAATCACTTGTTTATTTATGATGGAGAAATTTATCTTCCCACTGTTTGATTTATCTCTACTTCCAGATAATTACAGTGGTTTCCCCTTGATGTAAATTAAAGTATAACTATTCCATATTCTCAGTGTTAGTCAGAATTCTGGAATGCTATCCTGCTGGATCAGGGCTAATTTATTGTAGCTGGATTCCATCTGCCTAGCAAATATTTCAGCATCTCTCTGCACTGCTTCTGTCCAAGTAGCATTTACCATCTGCTAGACGTGGCACATTCTGGCATCTCCGCTATAAATCCATCTTCCTCTCTGTCAATTTCTCCACAATCCAAATAAACAATTGCTGGCGTTTCTTTCAGTGTTTGCATATCAGACTATTTCACTTACCATCAAACTGATGAAAAGTATGTAAGCAAATATCTCATTTTGAAATTCACTTAAAGGAAAAGCAATATTAATGCTGTACTGAAAGAGAAAGAAAACCGTGGGGTAAATTTACTAAGATGGGAGTGCTATTGAAGATGGGATGTTGCTCTTCGCAACCAATCAGATTCTACTTATTGTTTATTTAGCATTTTCTAGAACAGGCATGTCCAAATTATGGCCCTCCAGCTGTTGTGAGACTTCAAGTTCCATCATGCCTTGCCACAGTTTTGCTATTAGGGAATACTAAAACTATGACAAAGCATGCTGGGATGTGTAGTTTCACAACAGCTGGAGGGCCACAGTTTGGACATGCCTGTTTTAGAAGATTATAGATTGAATCTGATTGGTTGCTATGTGCAACATCCCATCTTCATTAGAAGACTCCCCTCTTAGAGCCTGATTCAGACCTGTCTGTGAGGCTGGTATGTTCGTAGTATAGCGAACAGGTAAACGCTTACAATGAAAAATCATTTGATGGTCGCTCACCATCAAATGATTTTTCACCCGTTCGCTAATAAAAGTCAGTCTAGACCGCCGGATTGGGAGTAGGTGCTTACGTCATGTCATGTCAGCCGCCCATCCCAAGCAGGAATAGAAACGCCTGCATCTGCAGTGGTTTGCCCAGCGTTTTTTGGGCATGTCCATAAAACACTGGGGGGCACACTTTGGGCCTCACTTTTTTTCCAAGGGTCCCTTAAACCAAAATAATTACTGAGCTGGCCCTTATTTTTTAAGTCATTGGGTCATAATGCAATTAGTATTTACATCAGTAAACAAATACTGATGAACTTGTTTTCAAAAATAATAAACATTAATCCAAGAAAGAAAATAATATATTTCTTTCAATTTCTTTTAAAGAACAATTAACAGCACTCATTAACAAGAATACGATCCAACAAAATAGAAGAACAATATGAACGAAATGTAAGTGGCTATTAACCCTTTCAGGTCCAACGTCTAGTCAGGCTCAACAGCCCTAACGCTAGTAGCCCATCCAATGGTGAGCCACTTTAAAATAAAAACATTAATACCCCTTTCAGACAGAAAAAAAGACCCAGGAATTTCCCTGCTCTTGCCGTGTCGACCCGGGTTTTTCTTCTGTCTGAAAGGGTCAACACGGGTCTAAAGTTCCGGGACTTCGACCAAAGTATTTACCTGGGTTTTTCCCATGTCAGACACGTGTTTGCGGCTGTGTGAAAGGCTCCGACCCGTGTTTTTCTCCCGACTATTGAAAAATCATGCTGATTGGCTGTGCAGCATGGCGCTGCGCGATTGGCTGATCTTTTCAGCTTCCCTGATTGGCTGAGCGGGCGTGGCAGTGGCGTGCAGCGCAGCACTAAATGGCCATGGCACATTGGAACGATGAGGAGATCCATGAGTTGCACAATGTCAGAGGGGAGGAAGAAATCCGAAAACAGATTACTGGCACAGTGAAGGACGCTGTAGTCTACGCTAATATTGCCAAGATCCTCACTTCAAGGGGCATTGTGCGTACCCAGCAGCAGGTGGTCAACAAACTAAAATCTCTGCGCAAGTATTACAACAAAGTTTGTGACAACAACAGGAGGAAAAGTGGTGCTGGGAGGAAGGAATGGGTTTACTTCGACCAATGTAACGAGGTCTTTGGCAATTCTGCCCTGGTGAACCCTGTTGCCATATCATCATCCAGTGCAGCTTCATCACGGAGCATAACTCCAGAATGCAGTCCATCTTGCCCACCTATAATGGAGTTGGAAGACAGCATAGACAACAGCATTCCTGATCCTATTGCTGCCATGGAGGACCCAATTGATCCAATGGAGGCTGAGGTTGAGGACAGTGGAGCCAGCACCATTACTCCATCTGGGACACCAACTCCTGCACAGACTGAGACCCCGACGTTGCGTCGTAACAGTAAGTTTTTGAAGTATTGTTTGTGTATCTATTTTAATTGATGTACAGGGGGCTATAGGTATCAGCAGGCCTTTAATGCCCCACATGCTGGTACCTGTGGTTCTCCGAAGTATCAGCATGTGTTGCAGGCTTGCTGGGACCTGTAGTCCCACTGTAACACAGGTAACAACCCCGCAACCAGTACTACAGCACAGGTGTGGTGTGCCCTGGAGAGGGGGGACCCCTTCATTTGGGTGTCCCTACCTCCCCAAGACCTCCCGGCCCCCACTCACGTATTTTGGGAGCCAGTGTAGGCTCTATTGAGATATACTTCCCCCAGACGCCGGTGATCTCAGACACAAAGCGTCTACGGTGTCTAGGCAACGGCCGCGGCATACAGGGGCGGAGCCTCACACCCGGAAGCTGAGCGTTCAGCCCTGGCAGCGGGGAACAGCGTCTACAACACACACGCAGCACTTATAAGGTAAGAGAGCCTAATGGTTCTGTATTCTCCCTTTTCTATATGCACTTGCACCTTGCACTTTCAGCGCACGTCCAGAGGACGAGACTCCACCAGTCTCGAAACGTTGACCACAGCTATGTTTTGATCTGCAACCCCTTATAAAAATCTTCTAAAAAAGACGTCTGAGTGCCACCTCCTTTTCTGGGGTAACCCCATCAAGGTCCCCCGGATTTTGTCTATACTGTCCAGTACCCAGGGAGGCACCAGTACGCAGCTGCATCTTTTATACAGAGTGCCGAACAACCAAAGACTATATATATATATATATACATACTGACATGGCTGCTATTCGATTGTAATGATTTTTCCTTTATTTTTAGTATTTGATGTACCTGCAAGGAAGAAAAAAACGTCAAAGATGGAGCTTGCTACGCGCTCAATGTCAAGAATCCTGGTAGATCATCTCCGAGAATCCGATCTTGAATTTCAAACTCAAGAGGATGCCCGACTGCAGCGCTTCTTTGACAATGAGATACAGTTGCAAGATTCCTTTCTCACACAGTTGGTGGGTCTGCACGAACGCATAGCGCGTGAAAATCGAGATGCACAGATGACCTTCCTTAACAATATGGTGTCTACATTACAGAATCCGCACCCTTACAAGATGTGTAGTCCTCCGTACGCTGAGGGTGATTATTGTAATCCACCACACAGAGGCCATACATTTATGCCTTCAAACTCAAGCCAAACTACTGTGCAGGTCCAAGGGCGTAGTTATACTGAAGACATGGGCAATAATTTTTCACATGCCACACAGCCAAGTAGGCCACATGCCAATACCAGTCCACAGGAGACAGTGCATGATAGTGTCAATGGCACAGGATATAGTAGGCAATATGGCAATGTGAAAAATTATGCCGATGATTCAGTGAATGCCAGTAATCATAACACTCTTGTTAGCACTGTAATCAGCACTGCCTACAGGCATTTGTAGTAATGTTGCTATATGGTCGTTCTTTTTATATTTTTTCTGGGCTCGTTCAATTTTTCTTGCTTAACAAGTGGCACTTACAAGGCCCGTCAAATGCTGTGTTCCATTTTAATGTACACAGTACAGTATGTGTTGTTCTTTAGTTTATGAGCCTCAAAAAAGCTCATTTGGTTGTTTCATTTTCAGTTTGGAGCTGCATTAAAGTTCTTAAACTTTTTTTTTTTATATATATATATGTGTACCAATAGAGTATACTCTAGATATGTGGCTGAACATAATCTATAATGTGTACACAGTATGCCTTCTTCTTTATCTTTAAGACAAAAAAAAATTCCCTGTTTGGGGCTTCTATTTATATATTTATATTTTTTGGGGTGTACTAAGGGCTATTTCACATACTCTGGCTCCTGTCAGATGGTGAAACCCTGCATGGCCAGGAAGCCGTGCCACACACCGTAGTTAATAATGGGCACAGATGTGACCATTCACCCAGGCCGCCTGGTTTCAGCCGGATCCCATCATTGTAAACTGCTGTGTACGGCACAGATTCCTGGCCGTGCGGGTTTTCACTGCCCGGCAGGAGCCGGAGTGTTTCGAATTGCCCTACAGGTACTAAAAATTGCAAATACAAGTGTTTAACATTATACAGTAAACGCCGGATGAAAAGGTGTGGCTGCTGGACAGTCAGACTAGGTGTGTCTCCCCTATACAATAACAGCTTGGATGGCAGCACAACCTATTCACCCACCACTGATAGTAGACCTATGCTAAATACATATTGTACCTCGTGTTGCAATAGTTCAATGTTGTTTCAGTGATGGAAGGGTATTTATGACCACTAAAGATTTATTTATATTTGAAAACTTTTTATATTTAAAGTGAACTAACAAGCATAACACATATTTTGCGAAAAATAAAACAAGTTCTTTCAAACATAAAACCAATGTGTCCTTCTACTTCTACTGTGTCATACTATGTAAGTTAATAGTGAGGGTGTTAGGATAACCTCAGCAGTGGAACAACTTGTCTCATTCTCGTACCCTGCTGATTCAACAGGGGTATCAGCCAGGTCATAGTCCTCCACATTCCACTCAGGTAAAAAGTTCTCTTTCTGTAGCTCACACACATTGTGCAGAATGCAGCAAGCTGCCACCACATTTGCCACCACATCTGGAACCAGGGTAATGGCAATGTCATTCCTCTTGAGTAGACACCGCCATCGCCCCTTTAGTCTTCCAAAGGCGTTTTCCACCACCATTCAAGCCGAGCTCAGAGTGTGGGTGTAGTGGACTTGGTCAGGAGACAGTGGGGTATGTTGCGTGAAGCCCTTTATAAGCCAACGCCTCAAAGGGTATGCCGCATCTCCAATAATATGGACTGTGATCTCCACCCCAGATACAAACTTTGACCACTGTAACGGGAAAAAAAAACCATTAGAATTGTATAGGTGGCAAGTGGTTTACTTGTGTCTCTATCTACTGTTTATTACATGTGAATGTCAGTGGTTAAAGAACACATTTTAAAAAATAGACAAAGAATAGACAAAGTTACCTCTCTAGGGAACAACCAGCCACCTCTCTTCTCCTCTGGGATCTGGAACAAGTCCGAATTGGCAAGTGCCCGTGAGTCATGAGCACGACCAGGCCAGCCAATGTAGACATCTGTGAAACTGAACAGAAAATGTATTTGTGTTTAACAATATACAGTGCGGCCCAATCATATCACTCACATGTAAACACTGCATACTGTACTACTTACCAATACTTATGGTCCACCACAGCCTGCAAGATGATGGAGTGCCAACCTTTATGGCTATCGTAATCTGCTGGGTTATCTGGGGGTGCAATAATGGGTATGTGTGTCCCATCGATGGCTCCAGCACAATGCGGATAGCTTCTTCGCAGAAAGCCTGTTATGGTCTCATCCAGTCGGTTGCCTTGTGGTAAGCAGATGAAACGCTTGTAAAGGCTCTCCAACAATGCCTGTGTCACTTCCCGCACTAGAACACACACCGTAGAAATGCCCACACCAAACAGACATGAGATGGTACGGTATTCCCCTGGTGTTGCATACCACCACAACACAATCCCCAGTCTCCTGCATGGCTCGATGGTTTTCCGATAATTGGTGCATCCCCTTGTAAGTGCCGGGGTGACCAGTTCCAGCAGGTAGTAGAAGGTAGCTCGTGACTTCCGAAAATGTGCCAGCCACTGCTCAGGTGCAAAAGCTTCCACAGTCTCCCAGAAAGCTTCTCCGTGCCTGCGGTCTCTGGCCCACAACGACCGGTTTGAGGCACTTGTAGACTTCAGGATAGAGGTAACACTGGACAAAATCAGTGCTCTCCTCCGGTGCAAATACCTGCGTCGAGTGGAAGCCCTCTCCACCAAAAATTGTGCCTTCCTCCTCCTGGCATAACACTGTGCCAGGTAGCACAGTGTATGCATCTGCATAATGCTCTGATTTGCTGTAAACAGCAAAACACACAGAGCACTCATGACCTCCAGGTTCTGCAACTTGTCAGCCATGTTTAATGCAATGCAGTGAGCAGACACCTCCCACTTTTCATGATCTCATCTCTGTGTACCTTTAAAACTGTCCTTTTCTTATGACACACAGAGTTTTGCAGGAAAAATCTGGCTTCTGTGTGAAAGGGGTTGACACGGGAAATACCCGGGTTTTTGCTCCTGTGTGAAAGGGGGTCAAGCCCCTTGCTGCCTAGTTGTACCCGGGTTTTTGTATCTGGGAAATACCTGGGTTTTTGGGATTTTTCTGTCTGAAATGGGTATAACATTGTTCAACATTCAATGTAGACCATTTTTGAAAAATAAAAAAACAGAAATTACAATTGATTTAAACATTTAAACTAGACTATTTGAAATGCAAAAAAAAAAATATTTATTAATGGGATATGTGCAGCCTGTTCTACACTACACAACTTTTCACACATTGAGAATGATTTGGACACTGCCACCCTCATTTCCTGTTCCACAATGATTTTTGAAGGGTACTTGCTTTTTGGTACAGCAATAGCCAAAAACCTAGATTCCCACAGATACGTTGTCGCAAATGGAACAAAGATTTTCTGTGCTTTAGCACTTATCACCGAATATTCATCTTTAATGGATATCCAAAAATGCTAAAGTCCCAAGCTGCTGAATTTTACTTTCACGGTCTTGTCCCAGGTGAGATCTATGGGTTTTTCTTCTTCTACTGCAGTCAATTTAGAAGGGGCTTAGTACCGAATGGATTTTGGATTCAGACAAACATCTCCATATTCTCTGGAAAATACTTTTCAAACCAGTCACTGAGGTTTGTTAGGTGCTGCTCAAAAACTGATTTAAGTTAATGTGTCAAATAAACATGATTGGATGATGTAACACACAGATGCAACATGGGAAACAGTATTTGTAACCATCATCAATTATTTCTCTTCTACATAGAAACAATCTTTTTTTCTGAATGCTGAGAGTTTAAGAATCTTGATGTTCCCTGGAGTGAGAGATTCAATGCATTGTTTTTCAAAGAGATCACACGGGTTTGATAACATGGACAAAAACTCAGTACCCCAGTTTTAATTGGTGCACTCATGTACTTCTTCTATGACAGTGGTTCCCAACCCTGGTCCTCAAGGACCCCCAACAGTGCACGTTTTCCAGGTCTCCACACAGAATCACAAGTGAGTAATAATCTACACCTGTGGATCTTTTAAAATGTGTCTGAATAATGAGTGCACCTGCTGGGTGACATGGAAAACGTGCACTGTTGGGGTACTTGGGGACCAGGGTTGGGAACCTCTGTTCTATGATATAGTAGAATTCCTGGCATAATTAATAGATATGGAAAATGGTTATATCTTAAGTGGTGTTGTTTGATAAAAGTATCTTCTCCAGCTTATTCCCCAACTATAATGTTAACCATATCCACTGCAGTCAGTAAAATCAGTTCTTCTGGGATGGTGTGAGGCTTTTTACACATTGCAACTCCACCTTGTAGGATGCAAGGAAAGCATCACTTGGTATGGATGCTTGTATATAAAATGTACCTTTTTATTCTTTTAGCAGGGCCGGTGCAAGGCACCGGAGCGCCCCAGGCGAGTTGGGGTGGGGGCGCCCCGGTGCCGGGGGGAGGGAGGGGGGGTGGTACCTGTATAAAAAATTGCTGCCCCGGCGTCCCTGCAGTGCTGGGGTGGTTAGGGGTGTCCGTGCCGTAGGGGTACCTGCGGCGCCGTCATGTGTATAAAGCTGGCTGCGGCCGGCGGGGTCCCTGTAGTGAATAGCAAATAACTAGCGCTTCCGGCGCCGACGCGCGCATAGCGCTAGTTATTTGCTATTCACTACAGGGACCCTGCCGGCCGCAGCCAGCTTTATACACATGACGGCGCCGCAGGTAACCCTACGGCACGGACACCCCTGACCGCCCCAGCACTGCAGGGACGCTGGGCAGCAATTTTTTTACACAGTTCACTGGGGGTGAGGGGCGAACTGCCGCCCTCCAGGTGCCGGCGCCCTAGGCAAATGCCTAGAGCTGCCTAGTGGTGGCGCCGGCCCTGTCTTTTAGCTTTCTGAAATCATGTGGTTTCTTAGCCATGTTAGTGTGATTGGTCTCCAAATAGCATCTTACCAGTGCCATATGTTCGTCCCAGTTGCCTGGAGGCAAGATAAATATTGCTGCCCCCAAATAACTCAATCAGTAAGGTGTCTGTCTCCAGTAACACAGGTCATGAGTTCTAATACAGGGTGTGACACTTGCAAAAAGGAAGGTAGGAGTGGGAGTCAGCCACAGAAGCGATAACAACGGCTTTCAATTAACTGATTCAAACTTGCAGGGTAGGAGAGGTGCTCCCTTGGGAGCAGGAGCCCAGCTGCAGATGACTCCATTGCCTCCCAGAGTTACGCCTCTGTATCTTACTGTAGTTTGCATTCTGCAGGCAATATTTTCAGCCAATGCACACACTGTGGATGCATTTCATGGTTTACATCGAAGTCTAGGTATTCATCATCGTATCTGCGATGTTTTCTTTTCTTCCCAACTTTGCGGTTTATTCAGACCTGATCTGCTTATTTGCAGAGCGCTGCGATTAGGTAATCGCCACCAAGCCGGAGTGAAATCCCACCCTGTGCAAGCCTGGGAATTGATGTGCAAGGCTTGCAAAAAGTATGCCGATAACCGATTAGCAGCAAATCCACACACAAGCCTCACATCATCAGGTGGTCCCACATCACCATATGAAATGCTTTTTCTTTATATAGTAATAACCAAAGCTTAGTTATGTCTGTCCCAGATAAACCCAGTCTGGGCAGGATGTATAAGTAATGGTAGAACACTCTTGAGACTTTCTGCTAAGATTTTGGTAAACAATTTATAATCTGTGTTGAGCGGAGACAAGGGACTATGGCCCTTATTCTGGTTGGTGTGTATATTTCCGAGTACTTTCGGATGGCGGTTTTTAGCCGACTGCGCATGCGTGGGGAGCGCTATGCACATGTGCCACGCATGGTCTCCGTACTTGTACTCACTAATAACGTACAGAAATGTGCACCGCAATCACTCGGTAAATATGGGCGTATTATGGGCGTCATTCGGAACTACACAGGGGCGTACTTTCAAAGTGGGCTAAACTGGGCGGAAACATGGGCGGACATGGGGGAGTGCACTTTTTTGGTAGGCGTGTATTCGGACAGCACACCGAATGCACGCGAACAAAACGGCAAGAAATATGCGGTGTCCATAAGCAAGTATTGCTTTGCGGACACCACTCGTTCATGCGCTAGGCAATCGGAACGCCTAATCACTACAAGCAATGTCAGCTGAACACAATACAATCCACTCCTTTACTCATTACTCATTAATTACACACTTGTCACTGCTTAAATTAGAACCATTGCAGCTTAAATGGTCCATTACTAAACACACACATATGCTGCACTTTTCACACACTTTTACATTGCAAATAGTGGACACAACTTAATATTAATAAGAGAAATACACATGTCACTTCGACATGTATCAATTGAACCACACATTTAGGGGTGAAAATTTTTTTTTATTACCAGAAGTTATAAAATAAAATGGAAACCGGGCAAAAATAAAATGTACCATGCCAGGAATAAAATTAAATAATATATAATGAAGACATGATTTTGGCCCATACATAGCCACAGCAGAATCATTAGGAACACATCAGGTGGCTTCACAACAAAAGTATAGCACCAACACTTCAAGCACAGCAGACAGTAATGCTAGCCGAAAGAGGCCAACAGGGGAACCAAACATGACATTTGAAACGAGGGCAAATGTGGGTACCCTCGGCACGGAATTGGACACAGGAAGCTGACACACACAGCTCAATGAAAGATTTGGGAAGACATAAGGGTGGAGATTAATGCGGACACAAGTTCATTTGCGGGCACGTTTGCCCCTAGCAGGCTCCTTGCCACGTGCAGCAGCTCTTCGGCCACGGCCACGGTCAGATGGTGGCCCAGTTGGAACAGATGCTGGTGAGGGGGTGGATGGATGGCAGCAGGGAGTGCTGATGGTGGGAATGCACCAGAAACGGATGACATTAGGACCCTATTGCTGGCAACTAGCTCCACCATAAGCTCATTATGGTGGAGGAGGAGGTCATTTTGCCGCAGGGCTTGATCAGCCAGCACCTGCAGGCTAGCAGCAATTGATTGCTGGGTGACAGCCATAGCCTGCAGGCTCCCAGCGATACTCTGGTGGCTGGTGACCAAACCCTGCAAGACCTCCTCGGTCCTACGCACCCGCTCTGATGCCGACTCTCCCTGCTGCTGAATATGGCCAAGCACCTGCCCCCACGTGGCCAATTCAGCCGCGGACAGTGGCTGCTGCTGCTGCACGGGCCTGCTACTGGGGGCAGGTGGCACAGACTCCTCAACCTCCTCAAGAGATTCTTGACCAAGCGGTGGGGATGCTGTTGAAAGAGAACATTACAATTACAACACATTCCATGCAAAATTAGAACAAGCTACTTATGGCATGGCAAATAATTACCTTCAAGCAAAGAAGCCATGACTTCCGCTGGGGACTCGCTGTCCATGGTGCTCACCCCCCGGACCTCCTCGACTGCAATGCAGCACTCGGCCATCTCTTCCAGGGGGGTGAGCTGCAGCTTTGATGGCATGGGGCCAGCCCCAGAGGTGTGGCTGTGTTCCCACCGCTTGGTCAGTTTCTTCTTGAGGTTGGTTTTGAAGTCGTGCCACCTGCAATCAAAGTTTACATATTACTACATGTCACTCCTCATGTTTGCTGTACCAACCATTGCAATCTGCCACAGATTACAACATGTGCTTCATGACACCAAACTTACATTATATTAAATTCGAAAACCAACCCTTAGAAGATACACTCACACTCACCCTACAATAACTATCAATTAAATGACATGGCAAACATGTCTGTGCCTCCAAGCAACGTGACCGGCCATTGACCAACTCCATCTAACATCTAATGTAAACATTACTGGTCTTGTACTGCTCAAATGTAACACACATGAACTTGCCTCTTCTTAACGTGCTCCGCCTCACGAACTTGTGGAGCCTCCGTATTAATCTCCGCCGTTATGTCCTCCCAGATCTTCCATCTCCTTGTGTGTGTCAACCTGTCCTGTGGACACTCGATCCAATCCCGTGCCCGGGGCACCAGGATGGCAAGCTCCTGCGCTTCGTATACCATGTTCCTGCTGCTTGGTTCCTCTGTTGGCCTCTTTCGGCCACGCCCACGGCCACCTGTCGCTGTACTCGAAGTGCTGGCCAGGCTACTCTGTTGGGAAGCCACCTGTTGTGATCCCAATGATTCTGCTGAGGCTGAAGATGGCCTGATGTAGATGGGCCAGCTGGCTGCTCTTCTCCCACTGGCTGGTCTGGGTTGAGGGGGACATAGGTGGTGTTGGAGTCCATGCGGGCAAACACCTGTTCTTCCTCGGATTCTGAGCCAGCCATGTTTGCAACAACTTTTTGCCTTTGTAGCACAACTTTAAATACTATATCTGTAATTGGCGTAAATCAGCTACAACCTGCGTTCCGTGCGGCAGCGTCACGTACGGCAGCGTACGCCATGGTGTGTGTGCGGCGCATAGGCCACGCCCATAGTAGCGGCAACTCGCTTGTGCAAAAGCTGGCGTAACATCAAACTATAATTAAGGTGACCTGTTTAAAGATTTGTTGTAATGGACACCTGTAACGTTATGCAATCCTAAATGCTATCTGTAAATGTTCAGTAGTACTGTGCTATTGTTGAGATTGTCCATAAAAAGTCAGGAACCCAATCCATTTTCAAATCCGGCCCAGAAGTCATGCAATAGTGATCACTGATGTCATGCACAACACATGTGCTAGGCCTATAAATAGTGCTTTGCTGCTAGGTGCATTTGTCTCCAGAGCTGTATTGGGCCAGGTTCTAAGGTAAGCACTCGCATGGTCCAGATTGTTGGTACAGCAAAGTCTTGTTAGCATTACAGAAACATGTTACCTGCCCACCATTTAACTGACAGATGTTAAACCGGTGTGGCACCATATAATGGTGAACTACATGTCCCAGCATTATTTGAAATGTTTCATTTTAGTTATTGATCAGTTGATCACACCTGTAATACTTACTTAGTGTTTAGTTGTTACATGTTTTAAATACATTTGTCTTTAAGAAGGTGTGTGGTGAGGTAATATTATTGTAACTTCATTATAGATTACTATGGATCTGTGGGACTACACTGGGCGCCCCTGTATTGTACGTATAGTTGCATCAAATGTGACAAATTTTTGAGCATCACCAATCTTTGCATAGGTGTCTCCTTATTTATGAACCTTTTGTTGTAGGTTGCTGAAGCAGTGATGCAGTATATGGGTGATAGGCTAAGGGCACTTGCGGCTCACCCCACTCGTCGGCCAAGGAGGCCAGGACGTGCTAGAATCTTCCGCACACGGGTGACACTCTTTGGGATGCCCGATGATGAGGTACTTACTAGGTACAGGTTACCCCCACATGTCATTCTAGATATACTCTCTTTAATTGAGAGTGATCTAGAACCTCTTCATGGGCTCACAACAGCAATTCCGCCTCACACTCAGCTGCTGGCGGTATTGCATTTCTGTGCCTCGGGATCCTTCCACAAGTAGTGGCAGTACTTGCTGGAATATCTCAGCCGGCTTTCAGCGGAATCCTGAGGCGTGTGACGTCAGCCATGTTAAGGCGCAAGGGGCACTTCATGGCCATGTCTTTTGCCCAAGAGACCCTTCACCGAAGCCAGCAGGCATTCCATCAAATTGCTGGCTTCCCTAATGTGATAGGGGCTGTGGATGGCACCCATGTACCATTTGTGCCTCCATCAAGAAGTGAGAAGATCTATAGGAACCGAAAATTGTTCCACTCACTGAACGTGATGGTGGTATGTGGCCCATCCATGGAAATTCTCGCCTTCAACTCGAAGTTTCCCGGAAGTGCCCATGACTCTCATGTTATCCGACAAACCGGGATTTGGCAAAGACTACAAGAGCTTGAAGGCCGTGATGCGTGGGTTCTGGGTGACTCCGGTTACCCATGTACGCCCTGGCTACTTACGCCGTACAGCTCCCCAGAACCAGGCCCACAGGAAGCATTCAATAGGGCGCATGTTGCCACCAGGCAAGTGGTGGAGCGCTCAATTGGCCTGTTGAAGGGTCAATTTAGAGTGCTCCACCGCACTGGTGGTGACTTACAGTATGCGCCTGAAATGGTGTCGAGGATTGTGGGCCTGTGTGTTTGCTTTCACAACATAGCTGTGCGGCGTGAGATACCCTTTGATGAGTGGGAGGTTCCATCTGAGCCGCAAGACCCGCCCATGCGCCCATCCCGCTCCCCTGAAAGCAGACGTGGATACCAGCTGCGGGACTCTGTGGCCATGAGATACTTCAGGTACACTTCTGAATGTTGTCCAGACCAAACCTCTTTCCGATCTATTATCCACATCAAGGTTGACAATGATTTAAATTTAGTGTCCTCCTAATTAAACATTAGGCAGCATGGCCTCTTAATGGCAATAGCAATAGCACTACGTATTGTGTTTGAGGTGTATTGGTTTAAGCCCAATATTGCACGTATTGACCATAGATTTGAAAAAGTATTTTATGGTTTCATTTTTTTAGCTGAGCTTATCATCCGTGTCTGGTGAGTACATTGAATTTCTTACTATTTTCACCATGTATGTGTGGGATGTGGGTGTGATTATTTTATTTGAAGATGTAATTTTTATGATCACATCTATATATATGTTTATTTGGGGTGTTTAGTTCAAAATATATTAGCAGTAGGAGCTAGGCAGGCAGGCAGGCAGGCAGGTGTCCAATATAATGGTATAATCAGGAGAAGTGCTAGTATGTGTATGTGTTTTTTCTCATAAATGTACGCATACACATAAATGCATACAGTAAGTAATGCGAAGTACAGCTAAGCGATGCCAAGCTATAGCACGCGTTGCTTGGCGGTGCGATGTTATCGCCGATGGTTGGGCGCATACACAATGTCCATGTCAATATGGATAATAAAGTTAATACCAAATAGTAAAGTTAACAACCAATCACACGACAGGAAGTATTTTCATGTGCCATTGGTAAAATGGCTTCCTACCAGAGAGCTGCGCCCTTCAGCACTGCGGAGCTGCTGGCCCTGGTCTCCGTTATGGAGCGGAGGCTAGGACGTGCAGGGCCCTATGTCTCTAATAGGGACAAGCGCCGGGCCTACATTGCAGCCTGGCGCAGAATATTCGCCCGCACAAATGAACGGAGGACCATCGCCCAATTGGAGAGGCGATGGTCCGACCTGCGGAGGCGCCAGCCGGAGCTGCTGCACGCACTGAGGTGGTGACTTCAACGCTGTAAGTATTGACGCAAAATACACATAATTGACAGTGGGCCACATTCTCTAAGCTTCTAAAGTGATAAAATGGAGAGTAATAAACAGCCAGCCAATCAGCTCCTACCTGACATTTTTCAAATACAGTCTGTGACATGGCAGGTATGAGCTGATTGACTGCCTGTTTTACACTCTCCATTTTATCACTTTTGAAGCTTAGTGCATCTGGCCCAGTGAATGATATCTTTTCCACATTATTGAATAATAAGAATACATGAGGTCAGTTGGGTGTTTATGACATAGAAATGCCATATACTATATGTGTGATATATAACACATATATAATGTGGTTATGATATGTACTTGTTATAGTGATTACAATGTCAAATGATACTGACCCATTTTGTTTGGTTAACCCACAGCACGGGAGAGAGCCAGACAGGCCAGAGAGGAGGAGGGCCAGGAGGCCGCAGAGGAGGCCCAGGAGGTCCAGGAGGTACAGGAGGTCCAGGAGGGCCAGGAGGTCCAGGAGGTCGCCCTGGAGGTGGAAGTGGAGGGCCAGGTTGAGGTGGAGGAGGAGGAGGCGGGACAGGTGGAGATGGAGGAGGAGGTTGAGGGCCACCATGAGGTGGAATACCTCACCTCCACCACCCCTACACACACCCCTCCCCCTAGCCACTCAACAACCTCCACTATCTACCTCCCCCCCCGTGTACCAAGAGGAGGAGCTCGCCCTACCCCTCGATGAGTTTCCACAACCTCCAAGTCTGGAGGAAGAAGAGCCGGTGGAGGTGTCTGGCAGGGGTAAGTAGACGTAATGACTCATGACTAACTTAGGTACAGTTAGTTATGTGGCAAAGATGATGACATTTTGCTATAATAGAGTAAAGAGTAGTCCAAACAAATGGAAAACAACAGACACATTTTGGCCTTATAGGGCCATGCTGCAACCGTGCAATGTGGAGGCTCATGTAGGTGATGAGTGTTTATTTAAGCAGGGTCTTTGTATAGAAGCCAAAAAAAACATCAATGAAATATGGGCAGGCCAGATTTATAACGGAGTCTCAAGTGTCCAGTTCCCCTGGGCCCCCCTGTAGCCAGTGGTCCTGTGTTGTTGCCATGTATTTTTTAAAGGACTTATGTAGGATGTATTAAACTTAGAAATTGTTTGGTGTATGGAAGCAGATTAGTGCTGCACTTTCACCTGTCTGGCAATGTGACAAGGAATCATGAAGTAATAGGGTAGAGTGACTAGCGTAGGCTTTTAATGTGTTATCTATCTATCTATCTATGTATCTATCTATCATGCAGTTTAGCTATTAAGCAGTAACATGCAGGTATGAATAACGTAATGTCTGCAATAGGCATGGAGTGGGTTAAACATCCAAGACTGTTGTGTGACCTAGGGAAGCATGTGACTCGGTGGTCCAATAAGGACTTAGGGAAGGGCAGTGTTAGCTGGGATATCAGGGCAGGAAAGGGAGGAGTATTTCTCTCTTTCCTGAAAGTTTTCTGGTGAGTGGACCTGTGCCCCTGAGCTCCCCAGTTATAGAGTGTATAACTGTATTCAGTTGAGTGCTGATACATTGCTTTGCTGCCTCAGTAGTGCTTTCCCTGACTATTACCATGCCATGCATACCTCCCAATTTCTGAAGATTGCAAATAGGGACTCTCACAGTGCATGGCCTATGCTAATTAGGTCGCGGTGTATGCTAATTAGGTCGCGGTATATGCTAATTAGGTCGCAGCATATGCTAATTAGGTCGCTGTATATGCTAATTAGGTCGCAGCATATGCTAATTAGCCGCGATTAGGCCCCCCCATCCCTCTGCGATGCTGATTACATGCTGTGTGAAGTCAAGGAGGCCTGAACAGACGCTGTGGCATCATCCCTGTCTCTGGTCCCCGTTCACGGATGGGCTTGTGGTAGACGCCCGGCTGCAGGTGAAGCCTTGAAGGCTCCTGCGCTGCGGCCTGCTTCTGGCCTCAGGCCCCGGGGCGGCTAGAGCCAAGGGGCGGGACGCCGCGGGGCAGCAAGGCCCGGTGTTGTAGGTGAGCGCTACAGTAGCTGCGAACATTAGGGGTCGGGCAGCGTGGGCCAGGTTAGTGCGGGCAGCATTTACATGCCCTCATCGGCCCGCTGTGAGGAGCTGCCACCTAGGGGACATACTACTGCACGGGCTTCTGGGGGGTGGAGTCAGGGGGGATGGCAGGCTTCCACCGGTGGGGTGCGCTCTGGATCCAAGGCAGGGTCTGGGGGTGCAACCACAGCTAGAGTCTCCACTACCTCCTTTGACCCCTCTCTGCTGTCCGCAGCAGTGTCCTCCGTTGCTGGGGCTCTGGTGCCCATTGTTAATACTCTGCCCCGGGAGACGGTGGGGTCCCAGACAGTTAGAGGATTGGTCTCAGGGGGCACAAAGGAGGCCCATTCCAGGGTGCTCAGAATTCTTGCAGGCTTTCAGGGATATGGGGTCAGCTGTTGCCATGATGGAGAGGGAGACACTCTGAGGTGATGGTTCTGCACAGAGCCGCATACGTGACCGAGGCCTACAGTCCTCGGGGTCGCCCCCCCCCCTTTTTGCATGTTCCCACAGATGTTGAGGCACAGCTGGACTACAGCGAAGAGGATTGGTTCGCTGCTGGCGAAGTCGGGGAGGACGATGCAGATGATGACACATGGGCTGCTCAGCCTGAATCGTCAGACGTTAAGTCCCCACGGATTTTCGGGCAGTGGAGTCGGCTATGGAAGCGAGCATGGATAGTGATGCTGATGTTGGTACATGGGTGGCGCGGCCTGGATTTTCAGGTGAGAGGGCTGAGCCTGTGTCGGGCGGATTATCTGGCATTTCTCACTCGTCCCCCCCCCATGGGGTTGACATTGGTTGGGCTCTGCGAATGCACAGCAGTCCTTCAGGTATCGAGGCATTAAGTGAGAGCCGTAGGGGGTGAATTTAGAAGGATGACTTTATGTACTTGTTCAGCCTAACCGACGAGTCCATGTAAGCCTCCCAGGCTCGGTGTTCCTATGTCTCAATTAGATCAGCCTCAACCCCTAGATCAGTGGTTCCCAAACTATGGGCCTAGGCTCCCTGGGGTGCCCCAGGATACTGGCAGGGGTGCCTCGGGTTGGTGGTCCGGGACCAATTCAAACCATTTACGTTCAATTATTTCTGGACAAAACCAGTGCTGGTGGCTGCCAATCATAAAATGTGTACAATCGGAAGTAAATCCTGCCCTTTACCACATAACTGACCCCAAGAGAAATATATCAACAGAATCTACTTGATTTGATATATTTTTGGGGCCTGGGGGTGCCTTGGAAAAATTCTGATACTCTAGGGTGTCGCAATTAGAAAAAGATTGGGAACCCCTGCCCCAGATACAGCGTTCCTAATAAAGTAGTTCAGCTCAGGGACCATCCTTCTCCAGGGTATTTCTCCAGAAGGGTGTGATTATTACTGCAGAATAAATAGATTACATAATATGGCGGTGGAAGCGCAGTACCAGCTAATGAGTTATTTAGGAGCATCAGCCTCTGAAGCTTGGATTAGCTGTATTCTAAGGTACAAGACCTGTCATTTGCTTTGCAATGCTAAAATTACGATGAGTGAGGGAAAGGTGACATGATTGGCGGTAGAACACATCAGGTAAGCGCATGGGCAACGCTGTGTTCTCGCACAGTAATATTCCCTTCTAAAAATTTCCAGCGATCCAGGCTATGCTACGGAAGCATATCTGGATTAGGGGTCGTTCAAATCAAAATATTTGCTTCTCGAATGTGTCACAAGCAGCAAAATAAAGAAAGGCAAAATCTCTAGCATTGCAGTAATAATCATTATTTTCGATAATAATATTCCACAATAATACTTCTAAAATTTATTGGATGCCAAGAACGAAATGAGTTTTGGTGGGCATACGTGTCCAGGCGAATTAAAATATAGACTTTAAGTTCAAGGCAGCAATCTATGGGTGCATAAGTCCCCTGTAACGCACTACTTAGTATGGGAACAATGTACATCACCACTACCAATTAAAAAGCAGCAATGCCATGAATAAATAAATCATGATTATAACACCTTTAGCCTGTTATTCACTAGCCTTAGCGAACGGATCTGCTGTGGAGAGGCGAGGAATACTTCATCGTCAAGTGTTGCCGATGAGGTGTTCCATTTCTCGTGCATAATTTAAGGGGTTACACACCTTTACACTGGGGCGTTGAAGTGACCCCGTGTCAGGGCTGTATCTCTCACTACCTTTAGGAATTGCTTTTTGTTGGCCCTGCTTATTCTGAACGCTGCGCTAGGCTCCTGGGTGGTTTCCGTTCGCTATTCGGACATTTTGGTGTGCTAATTGCTGAGGTTGGAAGGGAGGAGCGGTTACTTATCTGTCCTTTCTGGGAATCCAGATTGCCGCTGTGTATGACCTCTGTTACCTGAAGTCATTTGTACCCATGGGTCACTTGTCTTCCACTCACTAATAAGGGCCGCTGCGGGCGTGGCCAGATCCCATCATCTGGTTCACTTGTCTACCATAATTGGGCAGGATGGAATCCAGCTGGCTCTAGTAGTTGTCAATGCAAGGCTGCAGCCATCTACCCAGTAGGCCGGGTCTTCTTGGTTGCGTGGGCTAGGGGCAGCTCGCCCTGCAATGTTTGCACTTCGCAATTCTATTTAGGGAACGTATGTTCCGGGCATTGGGTTGGCTGATCTGCGCAGTCAGGTTGGCGGGGGTTGGGGTTAATGTTGTCTATTCTAGGAGATGTTTAGTGCCGGGAACTTCAGGGTGGTACTGGCGCATTACAATAATGGGTATTTTCTTTTTGATTTTTCCAAAAAATGCCCAGCCCCTCCCCACCACCCCATCACCTTTTGCTTTCTGCTGGTTTAGGTTTAGAGTTGCGCAGACTCTGCTTACGATACGCTATTGTCCGGGAGGAGTCTATCCTTGCTGTTTTGCTACAGCTGCATGGTGCCCCTCGGGTGTCTTATCTGGTAGTGCTTTCTAGGACCCGCGCTGCGTTTTTTGCTGGCATCAGATATCCGACTAGTCCCCGGGGTTTGGGGGTTTAAGATTAGGCGGCCGAGATGGATCTGACGGCTGGGGGGGGAAGTGTGTCCTTGGTTCCTGTGGTGCCCTAGGTCATCCTCCCAGTGGCCTTGGCAAACATTTATACACTGGTCAGGCTTTCCTTTGCAGGCTCTGGCTCCTGCAGTTTGGTGGCTCTCTGATGACCTGATGTCAGTTTGCTGGGTCGAGGTGGCGTTGTCCAGCGAGTTTCCATTTGGAATTTGGAATCCATTCCCACTGCCTTGGGGCTGCCACATCGGCTATAGCCGCTCAATTGGCCTTGTCGAGCTTTAAATCGCTAGGAAGATGGCGCTCCGCAATTTAAATAGTACATTAGGCCTCACCTACTGCGCTGTAGGTCCTTGCGCTTTGTATGTATGTGTTTGATTGAGGTCATTTGTTTATTCCCCCATCCTTGTCCATCCTACTCGGGGATTAGCTACGCTCTGCTGTTGGGCCAGCGTCCGGAGTTTTCTCGCTTTTTGCCTGAACTGACGGACTGAATTTGATCACTCTGATTCGGCTATAGTCTCAATTAAGAGTCCCTCAGCAGGTCCAGTCGTTTTTTCTCCGGCCGAGTACACCCGTTTTTTTCCTTATACCCTTCCATTACCTTGCCTTCCCCCTGTTTGTCTCTTTCCATCTTTGTTTCCTGGTATGGCTTCAATTGGTATTGGAGCATGTCTTAAGCACCTAAAATTGTGCTTCAACAGAACAAATTTATTTTCTTTTTGGCAGATCCTCCTATTATACTTAGGTCAACCCTTTAATATAAATACTACTAGTCTCCTCTTATAGCTTCTCCTTTAGAGGTATGGGGAAGGATAGGCTCAGAGTGTGCATAGTTGAACATTCATTTGTGTATTGGGCAGCCGGCTGGGCCTCATCTGGGGGTAGGCCGGTTGCGAATTCTCTGTTAGTCTGGTGGCTTGGAGTTCGAGGGCTGTACTGGCTTGGGTTTAGAGGCGTTCCTTGAGGTGAACGTCCGCCAGTGTCTGAGGTCTTTGGTACTTCAGCTGGAGGCAACAATTTGGGAAAATGTCCCGATTGAAGCTGTCGGCCTTGATCTTGAGTGATCTTGCAGCCATTAATACAGCTTGGTTTTTCTGCACCTTGGTTGGTCTCCAATTGTTTCCCCGACTCCGTTTTGAGAGATGTTAGAAATGGTAAGGCTTCAAATGAGGCTCGGAAGCAGCTATATCGGCGGTGGCACAGTGGGTTCTAGCTGCCAGAGGTGCTGTTGACCCACAGGAGAGGATTAAGTTTTGGTGCCATCAGGTCTTCCTGCCTAACGGGGTGCATTTGGTTAGGGATGGTTCATTAATTTAGGAGGATCTATCTCTGGTTGTAGCTCAGTGCGTTAGGTTGGTGGCCGGGCGGGGATTCTGGGCTCAGAGTCCCCGCTTTGGCGGGAAAGAACGGCAGGTGAATAGAATTAGTTCTTATTCAAATGATGATGCTACGTATATGTTTGCTTTTCGGTGCGCTCGCCTCTCATTGGCTTAGGCCTTCGCTCGATCTCCCGCTCGGGGGGCAGCGAACCCATCAGATGGGTGGGTAGTCAATGCAGTAGGTCGAGCGGATACCGCTTGTTAGGGTAGGCTTGATTACGTATGCAGATTGTGTGGGTGGAGCTTAGTTAATTAGCCGTTCTTTCTGGGCCACCATTAATTAATTAATTAATTAATTATTAATAAATTAATCTAGCTTAAAAGTGCTAAAATAAATCAGCTAACAATTTCTGCCAAACCTAAGTCTCCGAGTCTTTATTTCAGGTTTAGTTTGTAAGTTTTGAAATGTGATGTATATACATGCTAGAGGTCACACACATCAGATGCTAGGATGTTTAGAATAACGTAATGTCTGCAATAGGCATGGAGTGGGTTAAACATCCAAGACTGTTGTGTGACCTAGGGAAGCATGTGACTCGGTGGTCCAATAAGGACTTAGGGAAGGGCAGTGTTAGCTGGGATATCAGGGCAGGAAAGGGAGGAGTATTTCTCTCTTTCCTGAAAGTTTTCCCGCCCTCCCTCCCTTGTGTTATTATGGTTGGGTGGGTGTTAATCGCGTTGGCTGATAGGCGGGAAAGAACGGCAGGTGAATAGAATTAGTTTTTATTCAAATGATGATGCTACGTATATGTTTGCTTTTCGGTGCGCTCGCCTCTCATTGGCTTAGGCCTTCGCTCGATCTCCCGCTCGGGGGGCAGCGAACCCATCAGATGGGTGGGTAGTCAATGCAGTAGGTCGAGCGGATACCGCTTGTTAGGGTAGGCTTGATTACGTATGCAGATTGTGTGGGTGGAGCTTAGTTAATTAGCCGTTCTTTCTGGGCCACCATTAATTAATTAATTATTAATAAATTAATCTAGCTTAAAAGTGCTAAAATAAATCAGCTAACAATTTCTGCCAAACCTAAGTCTCCGAGTCTTTATTTCAGGTTTAGTTTGTAAGTTTTGAAATGTGATGTATATACATGCTAGAGGTCACACACATCAGATGCTAGGATGTTTAATATGTATGGCTAAATGTGGCATGTTGTAGTGGGTGTAGGTTTCCAGTAGATTGGGGAGTGTTTGGCCAGGAGAAGTGTGAGTGATCCTCAAGTGTTGTTGTGATTTTGATATATACATTGTCAAGTGTGTGTGTGTGTGTGTGTGTGTGTGTGTGTGTGTGTGTGGTGGCAGCATCATGATCATATATTTTCTGCCATTAGATACAGGATTGGCTAAGTAATTGTTTGTATGTATGATTTCTCATGCTGTAGGTACTTAGGATTGACTGTACAAGGTGTACCTGAGTAGCATAATTAATGTTGAACCCCCTTTCTCATGCCCACAGATGACCCGGAAGAAGCCTAGGGTGTGAGAGGGGCCCTAATGAGGCTGCGGGAGGACCTCATGAGAATGGCTGGCCATGTGCAGGACCTCTGCGACCTCCTGCTTGATTAACTTTTGTTTTTTTGTATTTATTTTGATATTGTATGTAAATAAATGTTAACGTTTATGTACGAAATTGTCTGTGTGTTATTTTAGTATTTTACAGTATAAGTATAAATATAAGGAAATCAGTAAAAATGTTGATGTTTAGTTATGTAAGGTGCAAAAGGGATATAAAGTATACGCTGTAAGACCGTGCAGAATCTGAGTGTTTCCACCGCACACGCATGGTTTGTATGTCGTTCGTGAACACGCCCTGTTCTTAAAGAGTGAGTCCGTCAGAATGCGGAGGACCGGTGGGCGTTTCTACGGACGATGTCCGCACGCCACCGCATAGCGTGGCGTGCGGACCGCTCCGTACGAATTCGGGAAAGTACGCACCGATCTGAATAAGGGCCATGGTTTTTCCCATTTTGAGAACAAATTTGTACTTTCGATCAGTTCTGAATAAGGGCCTAGGTCAATCCATTTTATTTAACAACGTGATCAGAACAATTGTTTTTTTTGTTAGTTTATTTCACCATTTTTCCAATTTGCTGTATTATAATTTCTATCTTGTATAATTTCTGTTCTTGTCATTTGCTATAGATATGCCGGAGGAGGCAGCTAATACCCCTTTTACACCGCCGGAAAATCAGGGTCAGCGGCGGGTCAGACCCAGATTGTCAGCGGTGTAAATGGGACACGCCGTGTCCCTTTACACGGGACTTCTACCCACAACTTTTCATATAATCTCTTTTTTCGCTTACACATCCTCTTGACCCCAATATTGCTGTGTGACTGTATCATAGAGCCCACCAAAAGCCTTTGCAATGTGGCTCAACCAATTTGCAATATGTGGCAACCATGTGCATAACGGAGTGTAAGCCTGTGAGCAGGGCCCTCTGAGCTTGTACGTCGGATATTACCCAGTCTTTTTCTATTGCTGTTTGTTCCCAATTGTAAAGCGCAATGGAATGTACTAGTACTATATAAGTAAAATATAATAATTAATCATTTAATAATTGAGGATGTCAGGAATGTGCTATGAAGCCCCATCACCCATCTACTGGTAGTGTCCTAGCATAATTATTACAAGATCTACTGTATGCATCAGAATCAACTTTATTGGCCATGTGTGCTTGCGCACACTAGGAATTTTTTGTCGATTATATTACATAACAAGAATACAATAAAACCACTAACAGCACACATTATGTATAACTGACTGATGTACCTGGCATTGTCCTGGTTTAAGCCTTTAATTATCAATGAGTTGGATATAAAGGTTATCATTTATAAATAATTGGCAGCTCTTCCAACACACCCATGGGGTGGCTGCTGAGTGTCGTTTTTTTTTTGTTGGGGTTTCGCCAGTAGCCCTATTCCCCAGTTTTCCCTCAGGTGTAAAAGTGTCCATACACATTACAATTATTGAATACAATATTGTATATAATACTGTATACAATAATTGTAACGTGTATGGGCACCTTTACTGCCGACCCAATTGCTGTTCATGTGTGCAATGTGTAGTGACCAACCTTGAAAGGGGTGTACACCTTAAGATGCTGTGGCGTTGGTCTCGAATTGCGGGATGGGATTGATTGCCGGACACAGGGAGGAAAATCACGCAGCGGCTTTTCTCTTGTTGTCACTTGATAAATATTCCCAGACCTGGGCACTATCCCACAGCCAGGCTCTGGAGGATGAGGGACTTCCGGCAGCACTGTGATCCCTCTGACGCCCTCGGAAGTCTTATGAGGGACACAGACACGGTTTCTCTCCACTCGTGTCTTGATAAACTTGGCCTTGCTTCCGTAGGTCATTGTGCTGCGGGATTCTTCATAAGCACTATCCGTAGGGCTGATGTGCGTGATCATAACCAATCGGCTTTTCCCGCTCAGTGCTCCCTTTAGCAGCCAGGTCAGCTTGCTGTCCCGATAGTTTATATGGCTGCCTGGTCTGTCACGCAGCGCCATGATACACATCCTGAGGGCAAGAAGGGATCGGTTGATGTATCCTCCTTCTTTCATGGTCTGGCCGCTGTTCTTAGTCTGGCTTGCTCGTTCTGATCCCGCAAGGTCTACAATGTACAACTTGCCTGTGCTCACACCATCACTGGCTGTCTGCTTTATGGTGACCTGCAATACTGCATGTGAGCGGGATGAGGTCTTATTATCGGCTGTGCGAGCTTCTGTGCGCTGCTTGTTGCCCTTCTTCAGTAGGGCCATGGCTTCCTCAGGAGTGCTAAGGGAGAATGTAGAAATCCCTTCTATTTTGGTGTTGCCATTGGGATCCTCTCTGAGGACCAAAGACCTAGAGGAAGGTCTTAATAGGTCTCGGACGGTTTCATTATAGATCTCCGCGTATGATAATGATACGGAGAAATTCTTTTTTTTCCCAGTCTCCTCAATGGCTTTAAACAGGTCCTTCAGGGTGCGATGCATTACTCCAGGGTTGCGGTCCTTACCCATCATGGTGAAGGTCTTTCCAGTGCCTGTCGGGCCGTAGGCAAATATGGCAGCATTGTACCCGGACAGGATGCCACCCAATAAGGGCTTCACTGTGGAATCATACACAGTCTCCTGGGTAGCTGCCTGGTCAAACACCTGGCTAAATTGGAATGTTGTTTCTCTTGTCCTGGTGGAGCGCAGGACATCGTAAGGATCCTCGGCGGGGTCCTGCAATAGCACTGTCTGCGGTCCGAGCTGGTGTGTGATGCATCGGGCGCGGTTCTTAGTCTCCGTCAAATTAACTGGACGGATGCGCAGAGCGACAGTCATTTGGTGGTCTATAGCTTTATTAGCTTTCGCCTTCTTCATTTTATATCAAACTTCAATCTTCAGAAAAGAGTGAAAAATTATCTGTGTTGGCACAAGTCCAGCAATATCAGTTATGACTCAGGAAGCAGTCAGCTGCCAGTGTTCTACACATCACAGCCCATTGTGACATCATCGGCCCATTGTGACATCACTAGCTGCCATGTGGCAGAAGGGCACTGCTATGTATATCATCCAGGGCCTGCTGTTACAGAATGGGATGTCTTACCTCTTACTTATTTACATGATAAAAGTTAATAGGCACAAAGAACCTTTTATCTCTGCATGTTTGTAGCCATTCACAGCAGTGGGAGCAATTGTATTAGTTCTGAAAGAAAATATATGTTGCCCACAGGTGCCAGTGGAAGTGCGCCTCCAGTGGCCAAATTATTAATTACTTTAGTATAGTGTGAATACTGCTTCATCTCTCGCGGCAGTGTCATTTTTATAATCAGGAGAAATATACCAACCTTGTACAGTTACCTTGTAATAAACCAGCTCATGTCCTCTCTTTCTGCAGTACAATGCATTAAGGACCGCCAAGCATAGGCGAATCAAGGGGGTGGTCCGGGGGTGCACCGGGACACCCTTTAGCCCATTTTGTAGCTGAGGGATGGGGCTTTCCAACGAGCCCAGCCCCGTGTCTCTAGCCCCCTGGGAACCGGAGATACTGCGTGGGCAAAGCTGGAAAGTTTTCCCTATAGGATAACATGGGACCCGCTAATTCCGACCCCCACCCAGTTCAACGGCTTCTAGTTCCCCCTTCGGCATCACTGAAGCTTGGGGTTGATCTCAGTCGAACCCAAATCGCTGGGCCTTCAATCTGATACCAGGCTGGATTCATATGGGTTAATTGGTTCCAGGGATATTGAGGTTAAACCGTTTTTTTTTTTTTAATTTCTTAAATGTAATTTCATGACTGTTTATGTTCTTTGAGGGCAGATTTCTCTGGAACCAAATAGCCCAGTTTCAAGGGACCAAAATCCTTCGAAACCAACTCAAAAGTTCTTCAATATGATACTGGTCTCATGTAAATGGGTCAGTTGGTTCCGAAGATATAGCTGGTTGGTTAAAGGGGGAGTGGTTGTCTCTCCCCCTCACACCCGAAATCCAGGGACTAGGCTGGTGTATGAGGGGTCAGCCTGGGAATGTCCCTGCATGATCCTGGGACCATTTTGCCGGGTAAATCCCTACATTTTCTGTTGTGAAAGGGGTATTATTTCAAATAGCTGTGACCTGCAGTGCTCTGAATACAGTCGGGCAGCCCCCTGCTCTGTCCAGCTGTCAATGACAGTCACCCCTGCAGCTTCCGCTCCAATTCTTCTCCCCACTTTCACCTCAGCCCGCCACCCCTTTAATCATGTGGTGCTGGCCCCCGGTGTGCCCCCTCAACGTCACGCACAACAACAGCGCACACAATATTTTGAAATGTCCACTCGGCTAGAGGGGACACCAGGAGGGGAGTGGGAGCATGCTCTGCGCTGCGCTCTGCTCCTCTCCCCATAGAAGCAGCTGCACCGCTCTCCATCTCTCCCTGCAGCAGCAGCGAAGGCTCATATAAAAATTAACACTTGGCGATATGTGGGGGCATTACGCATAATGTGTGGCTTAATTTGTAAGGGGCATTATGGTGTGCAGCATCATGTGTAAGGGGCATTATTTGTGCTGCATCATGTGTAAGGGGCATTATGTGTGCTGCCTCATGTGTAAGTTGCATTATGTGTGCAGCATCATGTGTAATGGACATTATGTGTGTAGCATCATGTGTAATGGGTACTATGGTGCACGGCATCATGTGTAATGGGTACTATGGTGTGCGGCATCATGTGTAATGGGTACTATGGTGTGCGGCATCATGTGTAATGGGTACTATGGTGCCATCAAGCAAGAAACCCCTAGTAATGAGCACGTAGGTAAGCAGCACTTATGTGGCAAATGTGTAATGGGCATTACGGTTTGTTATATAGTATGTAATGGGCATCATGATGTGTGGCACAATGTGTAATGGGCATTATGGTGTGTGGCCTTATGTGTAATTGGCATTCCGGCGTGTGGCTTTATGTGTAATGCGTATTACAGAGTTTGCTAAAATGTGTAATGGGCATTACTGTGTATGGTCTAAAGTGTAATACCACACCCCTTTTTGTGATGCCACGCCTCCTTCCCATGAGGCCACGCCCCTTTTTGCTGCGCGGCACGGCCGCGCAAAGGTCCCCCTGCTATTATGTCTGGATCTGGGACCACCCATTACCATAATTCTAGATTCGCCCATGCCTCCAAGGATATTATGCCAAGGATCCTTACAAAAGCCATGATGGGGACTGGGACAGATGAGGATATGTTAATCCAAATTCTCATCACCAGGGCAGAGGTGACAGGCTATAGTTTGAGAATGGACATTGTGCTGCTAGGAGGACGCAGAGTGTTTCTCACTGATAACATCACAACATGTGCTCTAAGTGCACATGAGAGTAACCATTTGCTCCCAAACACAGACAATGGCCATTCACACAAATAAGGGCCCTTATTCTGTTCTAATCGCAGTACAAATTTGTTCTCAAAATGGGCAAAACCATGTGCCCTCCAGGTGGGGCAGATTTAACATGTGCAGAGAGAGTTAGATTTGGGTGAGTTATTTTGTTTCTGTGCAGGGTAAATACTGGTTGTATTATTTTTACACTGCAATTTAGATTTCAGTTTCAAAACACCCCACCCAAATGTAAATCTCTCTGCGCTTGTTACAACTGCCCCACTTGCAGTGCACATGGTTTTGCCCATTTTGAGAACAAATTTGTACTTTCGATCAGTTCTGAATAAGGGCCTAGGTCAATCCATTTTTATTTAACAATGTAATCAGAACAATTGTTTTTTTTGTTAGTTTATTTCACCATTTTTCCAATTTGTTGTATTATAATTTCTATCTTGTATAATTTCTGTTCTTGTCATTTGCTATAGATATGCCGGAGGAGGCAGCTAATACCCCTTTTACACCGCCGAAAAATCCGGGTCAGCGGCGGGTCAGACCCAGATCGTCGGCGGTGTAAATGGGACACGCCGTGTCCCTTTACACAGGACTTCTACCTACAACTTTTCATATAATCTCTTTTTTCGCTTACACATCCTCTTGACCCCAATATTGCTGTGTGACTGTATCATAGAGCCCACCAAAAGCCTTTGCAATGTGGCTCAACCAATTTGCAATATGTGGCAACCATGTGCATAACGGAGTGTAAGCCTGTGAGCAGGGCCCTCTGAGCTTGTACGTCGGATATTACCCAGTCTTTTTCTATTGCTGTTTGTTCCCAATTGTAAAGCGCAATGGAATGTACTAGTACTATATAAGTAAAATATAATAATTAATCATTTAATAATTGAGGATGTCAGGAATGTGCTATGAAGCCCCATCACCCATCTACTGGTAGTGTCCTAGCATAATTATTACAAGATCTATGCATCAGAATCAACTTTATTGGCCATGTGTGCTTGCGCACACTAGGAATTTTTTGTCGATTATATTACATAACAAGAATACAATAAAACCACTAACAGCACACATTATGTATAACTGACTGATGTACCTGGCATTGTCCTGGTTTAAGCCTTTAATTATCAATGAGTTGGATATAAAGGTTATCATTTATAAATAATTGGCAGCTCTTCCAACACACCCATGGGGTGGCTGCTGAGTGTCGTTTTTTTTTTGTTGGGGTTTCGCCAGTAGCCCTATTCCCCAGTTTTCCCTCAGGTGTAAAAGTGTCCATACACATTACAATTATTGAATACAATATTGTATATAATACTGTATACAATAATTGTAACGTGTATGGGCACCTTTACTGCCGACCCAATTGCTGTTCATGTGTGCAATGTGTAGTGACCAACCTTGAAAGGGGTGTACACCTTAAGATGCTGTGGCGTTGGTCTCGAATTGCGGTTGGGGATTGATTGCCGGACACAGGGAGGAAAATCACGCAGCGGCATTTCTCTTGTTGTCACTTGATAAATATTCCCAGACCTGTGCACGATCCCACAGCCAGGCTCTGGAGGATGAGGGACTTCCGGCAGCACTGTGATCCCTCTGACGCCCTCGGAAGTCTTATGTGGGACACAGACATGGTTTCTCTCCACTCGTGTCTTGATAAACTTGGCCTTGCTTCCGTAGGTCATTGTGCTGCGGGATTCTTCATAAGCACTATCCGTAGGGCTGATGTGCGTGATCATAACCAATCGGCTTTTCCCGCTCAGTGCTCCCTTTAGCAGCCAGGTCAGCTTGCTGTCCCGATAGTTTATATGGCTGCCTGGTCTGTCACGCAGCGCCATGATACACATCCTGAGGGCAAGAAGGGATCGGTTGATGTATCCTCCTTCTTTCATGGTCTGGCCGCTGTTCTTAGTCTGGCTTGCTCGTTCTGATCCCGCAAGGTCTACCATGTACAACTTGCCTGTGCTCACACCATCACTGGCTGTCTGCTTTATGGTGACCTGCAATACTGCATGTGAGCGGGATGAGGTCTTATTATCGGCTGTGCGAGCTTCTGTGCGCTGCTTGTTGCCCTTCTTCAGTAGGGCCATGGCTTCCTCAGGAGTGCTAAGGGAGAATGTAGAAATCCCTTCTATTTTGGTGTTGCCATTGGGATCCTCTCTGAGGACCAAAGACCTAGAGGAAGGTCTTAATAGGTCTCGGACGGTTTCATTATAGATCTCCGCGTATGATAATGATACGGAGAAATTCTTTTTTTTCCCAGTCTCCTCAATGGCTTTAAACAGGTCCTTCAGGGTGCGATGCATTACTCCAGGGTTGCGGTCCTTACCCATCATGGTGAAGGTCTTTCCAGTGCCTGTCGGGCCGTAGGCAAATATGGCAGCATTGTACCCGGACAGGATGCCACCCAATAAGGGCTTCACTGTGGAATCATACACAGTCTCCTGGGTAGCTGCCTGGTCAAACACCTGGCTAAATTGGAATGTTGTTTCTCTTGTCCTGGTGGAGCGCAGGACATCGTAAGGATCCTCGGCGGGGTCCTGCAATAGCACTGTCTGCGGTCCGAGCTGGTGTGTGATGCATCGGGCGCGGTTCTTAGTCTCCCTCAAATTAACTGGACGGATGCGCAGAGCGACAGTCATTTGGTGGTCTATAGCTTTATTAGCTTTCGCCTTCTTCATTTTATATCAAACTTCAATCTTCAGAAAAGAGTGAAAAATTATCTGTGTTGGCACAAGTCCAGCAATATCAGTTATGACTCAGGAAGCAGTCAGCTGCCAGTGTTCTACACATCACAGCCCATTGTGACATCATCGGCCCATTGTGACATCACTAGCTGCCATGTGGCAGAAGGGCACTGCTATGTATATCATCCAGGGCCTGCTGTTACAGAATGGGATGTCTTACCTCTTACTTATTTACATGATAAAAGTTAATAGGCACAAAGAACCTTTTATCTCTGCATGTTTGTAGCCATTCACAGCAGTGGGAGCAATTGTATTAGTTCTGAAAGAAAATATATGTTGCCCACAGGTGCCAGTGGAAGTGCGCCTCCAGTGGCCAAATTATTAATTACTTTAGTATAGTGTGAATACTGCTTCATCTCTCGCGGCAGTGTCATTTTTATAATCAGGAGAAATATACCAACCTTGTACAGTTACCTTGTAATAAACCAGCTCATGTCCTCTCTTTCTGCAGTACAATGCATTAAGGACCGCCAAGCATAGGCGAATCAAGGGGGTGGTCCGGGGGTGCACCGGGACACCCTTTAGCCCATTTTGTAGCTGAGGGATGGGGCTTTCCAACGAGCCCAGCCCCGTGTCTCTAGCCCCCTGGGAACCGGAGATACTGCCGGGCAAAGCTGGAAAGTTTTCCCTATAGGATAACATGGGACCCGCTAATTCCGACCCCCACCCAGTTCAACGGCTGCCAGTTCCCCCTTCGGCATCACTGAAGCTTGGGGTTGATCTCAGTCGAACCCAAATCGCTGGGCCTTCAATCTGATACCAGGCTGGATTCATATGGGTTAATTGGTTCCAGGGATATTGAGGTTGAACCGTTTTTTTTTTTTTAATTTCTTAAATGTAATTTCATGACTGTTTATGTTCTTTGAGGGCAGATTTCTCTGGAACCAAATAGCCCAGTTTCACGGGACCAAAATCCTTCGAAACCAACTCAAAAGTTCTTCAATATGATACTGGTCTCATGTAAATGGGTCAGTTGGTTCCGAAGATATAGCTGGTTGGTTAAAGGGGGAGTGGTTGTCTCTCCCCCTCACACCCGAAATCCAGGGACTAGGCTGGTGTATGAGGGGTCAGCCTGGGAATGTCCCTGCATGATCCTGGGACCATTTTGCCGGGTAAATCCCTACATTTTCTGTTGTGAAAGGGGTATTATTTCAAATAGCTGTGACCTGCAGTGCTCTGAATACAGTCGGGCAGCCCCCTGCTCTGTCCAGCTGTCAATGACAGTCACCCCTGCAGCTTCCGCTCCAATTCTTCTCCCCACTTTCACCTCAGCCCGCCACCCCTTTAATCATGTGGTGCTGGCCCCCGGTGTGCCCCCTCAACGTCACGCACAACAACAGCGCACACAATATTTTGAAATGTCCACTCGGCTAGAGGGGACACCAGGAGGGGAGTGGGAGCATGCTCTGCGCTGCGCTCTGCTCCTCTCCCCATAGAAGCAGCTGCACCGCTCTCCATCTCTCCCTGCAGCAGCAGCGAAGGCTCATATAAAAATTAACACTTGGCGATATGTGGGGGCATTACGCATAATGTGTGGCTTAATTTGTAAGGGGCATTATGGTGTGCAGCATCATGTGTAAGGGGCATTATTTGTGCTGCATCATGTGTAAGGGGCATTATGTGTGCTGCCTCATGTGTAAGTTGCATTATGTGTGCAGCATCATGTGTAATGGACATTATGTGTGTAGCATCATGTGTAATGGGTACTATGGTGCACGGCATCATGTGTAATGGGTACTATGGTGTGCGGCATCATGTGTAATGGGTACTATGGTGTGCGGCATCATGTGTAATGGGTACTATGGTGCCATCAAGCAAGAAACCCCTAGTAATGAGCACGTAGGTAAGCAGCACTTATGTGGCAAATGTGTAATGGGCATTACGGTTTGTTATATAGTATGTAATGGGCATCATGATGTGTGGCACAATGTGTAATGGGCATTATGGTGTGTGGCCTTATGTGTAATTGGCATTCCGGCGTGTGGCTTTATGTGTAATGCGTATTACAGAGTTTGCTAAAATGTGTAATGGGCATTACTGTGTATGGTCTAAAGTGTAATACCACACCCCTTTTTGTGATGCCACGCCTCCTTCCCATGAGGCCACACCCCTTTTTGCTGCGCGGCACGGCCGCGCAAAGGTCCCCCTGCTATTATGTCTGGATCTGGGACCACCCATTACCATAATTCTAGATTCGCCCATGCCTCCAAGGATATTATGCCAAGGATCCTTACAAAAGCCATGATGGGGACTGGGACAGATGAGGATATGTTAATCCAAATTCTCATCACCAGGGCAGAGGTGACAGGCTATAGTTTGAGAATGGACATTGTGCTGCTAGGAGGACGCAGAGTGTTTCTCACTGATAACATCACAACATGTGCTCTAAGTGCACATGAGAGTAACCATTTGCTCCCAAACACAGACAATGGCCATTCACACAAATAAGGGCCCTTATTCTGTTCTAATCGCAGTACAAATTTGTTCTCAAAATGGGCAAAACCATGTGCCCTCCAGGTGGGGCAGATTTAACATGTGCAGAGAGAGTTAGATTTGGGTGAGTTATTTTGTTTCTGTGCAGGGTAAATACTGGTTGTATTATTTTTACACTGCAATTTAGATTTCAGTTTCAAAACACCCCACCCAAATGTAAATCTCTCTGCGCTTGTTACATCTGCCCCACTTGCAGTGCACATGGTTTTGCCCATTTTGAGAACAAATTTGTACTTTCGATCAGTTCTGAATAAGGGCCTAGGTCAATCCATTTTTATTTAACAATGTAATCAGAACAATTGTTTTTTTTGTTAGTTTATTTCACCATTTTTCCAATTTGTTGTATTATAATTTCTATCTTGTATAATTTCTGTTCTTGTCATTTGCTATAGATATGCCGGAGGAGGCAGCTAATACCCCTTTTACACCGCCGAAAAATCCGGGTCAGCGGCGGGTCAGACCCAGATCGTCGGCGGTGTAAATGGGACACGCCGTGTCCCTTTACACGGGACTTCTACCCACAACTTTTCATATAATCTCTTTTTTCGCTTACACATCCTCTTGACCCCAATATTGCTGTGTGACTGTATCATAGAGCCCACCAAAAGCCTTTGCAATGTGGCTCAACCAATTTGCAATATGTGGCAACCATGTGCATAACGGAGTGTAAGCCTATGAGCAGGGCCCTCTGAGCTTGTACGTCGGATATTACCCAGTCTTTTTCTATTGCTGTTTGTTCCCAATTGTAAAGCGCAATGGAATGTACTAGTACTATATAAGTAAAATATAATAATTAATCATTTAATAATTGAGGATGTCAGGAATGTGCTATGAAGCCCCATCACCCATCTACTGGTAGTGTCCTAGCATAATTATTACAAGATCTATGCATCAGAATCAACTTTATTGGCCATGTGTGCTTGCGCACACTAGGAATTTTTTGTCGATTATATTACATAACAAGAATACAATAAAACCACTAACAGCACACATTATGTATAACTGACTGATGTACCTGGCATTGTCCTGGTTTAAGCCTTTAATTATCAATGAGTTGGATATAAAGGTTATCATTTATAAATAATTGGCAGCTCTTCCAACACACCCATGGGGTGGCTGCTGAGTGTCGTTTTTTTTTTGTTGGGGTTTCGCCAGTAGCCCTATTCCCCTAGTTTTCCCTCAGTTGTAAAAGTGTCCATACACGTTACAATTATTGAATACAATATTGTATATAATACTGTATACAATAATTGTAACGTGTATGGGCACCTTTACTGCCGACCCAATTGCTGTTCATGTGTGCAATGTGTAGTGACCAACCTTGAAAGGGGTGTACACCTTAAGATGCTGTGGCGTTGGTCTCGAATTGCGGTTGGGGATTGATTGCCGGACACAGGGAGGAAAATCACGCAGCGGCATTTCTCTTGTTGTCACTTGATAAATATTCCCAGACCTGGGCACGATCCCACAGCCAGGCTCTGGAGGATGAGGGACTTCCGGCAGCACTGTGATCCCTCTGACGCCCTCGGAAGTCTTATGTGGGACACAGACATGGTTTCTCTCCACTCGTGTCTTGATAAACTTGGCCTTGCTTCCGTAGGTCATTGTGCTGCGGGATTCTTCATAAGCACTATCCGTAGGGCTGATGTGCGTGATCATAACCAATCGGCTTTTCCCGCTCAGTGCTCCCTTTAGCAGCCAGGTCAGCTTGCTGTCCCGATAGTTTATATGGCTGCCTGGTCTGTCACGCAGCGCCATGATACACATCCTGAGGGCAAGAAGGGATCGGTTGATGTATCCTCCTTCTTTCATGGTCTGGCCGCTGTTCTTAGTCTGGCTTGCTCGTTCTGATCCCGCAAGGTCTACCATGTACAACTTGCCTGTGCTCACACCATCACTGGCTGTCTGCTTTATGGTGACCTGCAATACTGCATGTGAGCGGGATGAGGTCTTATTATCGGCTGTGCGAGCTTCTGTGCGCTGCTTGTTGCCCTTCTTCAGTAGGGCCATGGCTTCCTCAGGAGTGCTAAGGGAGAATGTAGAAATCCCTTCTATTTTGGTGTTGCCATTGGGATCCTCTCTGAGGACCAAAGACCTAGAGGAAGGTCTTAATAGGTCTCGGACGGTTTCATTATAGATCTCCGCGTATGATAATGATACAGAGAAATTCTTTTTTTTCCCAGTCTCCTCAATGGCTTTAAACAGGTCCTTCAGGGTGCGATGCATTACTCCAGGGTTGCGGTCCTTACCCATCATGGTGAAGGTCTTTCCAGTGCCTGTCGGGCCGTAGGCAAATATGGCAGCATTGTACCCGGACAGGATGCCACCCAATAAGGGCTTCACTGTGGAATCATACACAGTCTCCTGGGTAGCTGCCTGGTCAAACACCTGGCTAAATTGGAATGTTGTTTCTCTTGTCCTGGTGGAGCGCAGGACATCGTAAGGATCCTCGGCAGGGTCCTGCAATAGCACTGTCTGCGGTCCGAGCTGGTGTGTGATGCATCGGGCGCGGTTCTTAGTCTCCGTCAAATTAACTGGACGGATGCGCAGAGCGACAGTCATTTGGTGGTCTATAGCTTTATTAGCTTTCGCCTTCTTCATTTTATATCAAACTTCAATCTTCAGAAAAGAGTGAAAAATTATCTGTGTTGGCACAAGTCCAGCAATATCAGTTATGACTCAGGAAGCAGTCAGCTGCCAGTGTTCTACACATCACAGCCCATTGTGACATCATCGGCCCATTGTGACATCACTAGCTGCCATGTGGCAGAAGGGCACTGCTATGTATATCATCCAGGGCCTGCTGTTACAGAATGGGATGTCTTACCTCTTACTTATTTACATGATAAAAGTTAATAGGCACAAAGAACCTTTTATCTCTGCATGTTTGTAGCCATTCACAGCAGTGGGAGCAATTGTATTAGTTCTGAAAGAAAATATATGTTGCCCACAGGTGCCAGTGGAAGTGCGCCTCCAGTGGCCAAATTATTAATTACTTTAGTATAGTGTGAATACTGCTTCATCTCTCGCGGCAGTGTCATTTTTATAATCAGGAGAAATATACCAACCTTGTACAGTTACCTTGTAATAAACCAGCTCATGTCCTCTCTTTCTGCAGTACAATGCATTAAGGACCGCCAAGCATAGGCGAATCAAGGGGGTGGTCCGGGGGTGCACCGGGACACCCTTTAGCCCATTTTGTAGCTGAGGGATGGGGCTTTCCAACGAGCCCAGCCCCGTGTCTCTAGCCCCCTGGGAACCGGAGATACTGCCGGGCAAAGCTGGAAAGTTTTCCCTATAGGATAACATGGGACCCGCTAATTCCGACCCCCACCCAGTTCAACGGCTGCCAGTTCCCCCTTCGGCATCACTGAAGCTTGGGGTTGATCTCAGTCGAACCCAAATCGCTGGGCCTTCAATCTGATACCAGGCTGGATTCATATGGGTTAATTGGTTCCAGGGATATTGAGGTTAAACCGTTTTTTTTTTTTTAATTTCTGAAATGTAATTTCATGACTGTTTATGTTCTTTGAGGGCAGATTTCTCTGGAACCAAATAGCCCAGTTTCACGGGACCAAAATCCTTCGAAACCAACTCAAAAGTTCTTCAATATGATACTGGTCTCATGTAAATGGGTCAGTTGGTTCCGAAGATATAGCTGGTTGGTTAAAGGGGGAGTGGTTGTCTCTCCCCCTCACACCCGAAATCCAGGGACTAGGCTGGTGTATGAGGGGTCAGCCTGGGAATGTCCCTGCATGATCCTGGGACCATTTTGCCGGGTAAATCCCTACATTTTCTGTTGTGAAAGGGGTATTATTTCAAATAGCTGTGACCTGCAGTGCTCTGAATACAGTCGGGCAGCCCCCTGCTCTGTCCAGCTGTCAATGACAGTCACCCCTGCAGCTTCCGCTCCAATTCTTCTCCCCACTTTCACCTCAGCCCGCCACCCCTTTAATCATGTGGTGCTGGCCCCCGGTGTGCCCCCTCAACGTCACGCACAACAACAGCGCACACAATATTTTGAAATGTCCACTCGGCTAGAGGGGACACCAGGAGGGGAGTGGGAGCATGCTCTGCGCTGCGCTCTGCTCCTCTCCCCATAGAAGCAGCTGCACCGCTCTCCATCTCTCCCTGCAGCAGCAGCGAAGGCTCATATAAAAATTAACACTTGGCGATATGTGGGGGCATTACGCATAATGTGTGGCTTAATTTGTAAGGGGCATTATGGTGTGCAGCATCATGTGTAAGGGGCATTATTTGTGCTGCATCATGTGTAAGGGGCATTATGTGTGCTGCCTCATGTGTAAGTTGCATTATGTGTGCAGCATCATGTGTAATGGACATTATGTGTGTAGCATCATGTGTAATGGGTACTATGGTGCACGGCATCATGTGTAATGGGTACTATGGTGTGCGGCATCATGTGTAATGGGTACTATGGTGTGCGGCATCATGTGTAATGGGTACTATGGTGCCATCAAGCAAGAAACCCCTAGTAATGAGCACGTAGGTAAGCAGCACTTATGTGGCAAATGTGTAATGGGCATTACTGTTTGTTATATAGTATGTAATGGGCATCATGATGTGTGGCACAATGTGTAATGGGCATTATGGTGTGTGGCCTTATGTGTAATTGGCATTCCGGCGTGTGGCTTTATGTGTAATGCGTATTACAGAGTTTGCTAAAATGTGTAATGGGCATTACTGTGTATGGTCTAAAGTGTAATACCACACCCCTTTTTGTGATGCCACGCCTCCTTCCCATGAGGCCACGCCCCTTTTTGCTGCGCGGCACGGCCGCGCAAAGGTCCCCCTGCTATTATGTCTGGATCTGGGACCACCCATTACCATAATTCTAGATTCGCCCATGCCTCCAAGGATATTATGCCAAGGATCCTTACAAAAGCCATGATGGGGACTGGGACAGATGAGGATATGTTAATCCAAATTCTCATCACCAGGGCAGAGGTGACAGGCTATAGTTTGAGAATGGACATTGTGCTGCTAGGAGGACGCAGAGTGTTTCTCACTGATAACATCACAACATGTGCTCTAAGTGCACATGAGAGTAACCATTTGCTCCCAAACACAGACAATGGCCATTCACACAAATAAGGGCCCTTATTCTGTTCTAATCGCAGTACAAATTTGTTCTCAAAATGGGCAAAACCATGTGCCCTCCAGGTGGGGCAGATTTAACATGTGCAGAGAGAGTTAGATTTGGGTGAGTTATTTTGTTTCTGTGCAGGGTAAATACTGGTTGTATTATTTTTACACTGCAATTTAGATTTCAGTTTCAAAACACCCCACCCAAATGTAAATCTCTCTGCGCTTGTTACATCTGCCCCACTTGCAGTGCACATGGTTTTGCCCATTTTGAGAACAAATTTGTACTTTCAATCAGTTCTGAATAAGGGCCTAGGTCAATCCATTTTTATTTAACAATGTAATCAGAACAATTGTTTTTTTTGTTAGTTTATTTCACCATTTTTCCAATTTGTTGTATTATAATTTCTATCTTGTATAATTTCTGTTCTTGTCATTTGCTATAGATATGCCGGAGGAGGCAGCTAATACCCCTTTTACACCGCCGAAAAATCCGGGTCAGCGGCGGGTCAGACCCAGATCGTCGGCGGTGTAAATGGGACACGCCGTGTCCCTTTACACAGGACTTCTACCCACAACTTTTCATATAATCTCTTTTTTCGCTTACACATCCTCTTGACCCCAATATTGCTGTGTGACTGTATCATAGAGCCCACCAAAAGCCTTTGCAATGTGGCTCAACCAATTTGCAATATGTGGCAACCATGTGCATAACGGAGTGTAAGCCTGTGAGCAGGGCCCTCTGAGCTTGTACGTCGGATATTACCCAGTCTTTTTCTATTGCTGTTTGTTCCCAATTGTAAAGCGCAATGGAATGTACTAGTACTATATAAGTAAAATATAATAATTAATCATTTAATAATTGAGGATGTCAGGAATGTGCTATGAAGCCCCATCACCCATCTACTGGTAGTGTCCTAGCATAATTATTACAAGATCTATGCATCAGAATCAACTTTATTGGCCATGTGTGCTTGCGCACACTAGGAATTTTTTGTCGATTATATTACATAACAAGAATACAATAAAACCACTAACAGCACACATTATGTATAACTGACTGATGTACCTGGCATTGTCCTGGTTTAAGCCTTTAATTATCAATGAGTTGGATATAAAGGTTATCATTTATAAATAATTGGCAGCTCTTCCAACACACCCATGGGGTGGCTGCTGAGTGTCGTTTTTTTTTTGTTGGGGTTTCGCCAGTAGCCCTATTCCCCTAGTTTTCCCTCAGTTGTAAAAGTGTCCATACACGTTACAATTATTGAATACAATATTGTATATAATACTGTATACAATAATTGTAACGTGTATGGGCACCTTTACTGCCGACCCAAATGCTGTTCATGTGTGCAATGTGTAGTGACCAACCTTGAAAGGGGTGTACACCTTAAGATGCTGTGGCGTTGGTCTCGAATTGCGGTTGGGGATTGATTGCCGGACACAGGGAGGAAAATCACGCAGCGGCATTTCTCTTGTTGTCACTTGATAAATATTCCCAGACCTGGGCACTATCCCACAGCCAGGCTCTGGAGGATGAGGGACTTCCGGCAGCACTGTGATCCCTCTGACGCCCTCGGAAGTCTTATGAGGGACACAGACACGGTTTCTCTCCACTCGTGTCTTGATAAACTTGGCCTTGCTTCCGTAGGTCATTGTGCTGCGGGATTCTTCATAAGCACTATCCGTAGGGCTGATGTGCGTGATCATAACCAATCGGCTTTTCCCGCTCAGTGCTCCCTTTAGCAGCCAGGTCAGCTTGCTGTCCCGATAGTTTATATGGCTGCCTGGTCTGTCACGCAGCGCCATGATACACATCCTGAGGGCAAGAAGGGATCGGTTGATGTATCCTCCTTCTTTCATGGTCTGGCCGCTGTTCTTAGTCTGGCTTGCTCGTTCTGATCCCGCAAGGTCTACCATGTACAACTTGCCTGTGCTCACACCATCACTGGCTGTCTGCTTTATGGTGACCTGCAATACTGCATGTGAGCGGGATGAGGTCTTATTATCGGCTGTGCGAGCTTCTGTGCGCTGCTTGTTGCCCTTCTTCAGCAGGGCCATGGCTTCCTCAGGAGTGCTAAGGGAGAATGTAGAAATCCCTTCTATTTTGGTGTTGCCATTGGGATCCTCTCTGAGGACCAAAGACCTAGAGGAAGGTCTTAATAGGTCTCGGACGGTTTCATTATAGATCTCCGCGTATGATAATGATACGGAGAAATTCTTTTTTTTCCCAGTCTCCTCAATGGCTTTAAACAGGTCCTTCAGGGTGCGATGCATTACTCCAGGGTTGCGGTCCTTACCCATCATGGTGAAGGTCTTTCCAGTGCCTGTCGGGCCGTAGGCAAATATGGCAGCATTGTACCCGGACAGGATGCCACCCAATAAGGGCTTCACTGTGGAATCATACACAGTCTCCTGGGTAGCTGCCTGGTCAAACACCTGGCTAAATTGGAATGTTGTTTCTCTTGTCCTGGTGGAGCGCAGGACATCGTAAGGATCCTCGGCGGGGTCCTGCAATAGCACTGTCTGCGGTCCGAGCTGGTGTGTGATGCATCGGGCGCGGTTCTTAGTCTCCGTCAAATTAACTGGACGGATGCGCAGAGCGACAGTCATTTGGTGGTCTATAGCTTTATTAGCTTTCGCCTTCTTCATTTTATATCAAACTTCAATCTTCAGAAAAGAGTGAAAAATTATCTGTGTTGGCACAAGTCCAGCAATATCAGTTATGACTCAGGAAGCAGTCAGCTGCCAGTGTTCTATCCATCACAGCCCATTGTGACATCATCGGCCCATTGTGACATCACTAGCTGCCATGTGGCAGAAGGGCACTGCTATGTATATCATCCAGGGCCTGCTGTTACAGAATGGGATGTCTTACCTCTTACTTATTTACATGAAAAAAGTTAATAGGCACAAAGAACCTTTTACAGATGGGTCTTGTCCCATCCTTGCTGGCGGGTCGCCAGAACGTCCGCGCTGGCGACCCGCCAGCAGCCACGCCAGCGAATACACTGAGACGCGCGTGCGTCTCACGCGCACTCGCGTCTCAGTCTCCGTCGCCATTGCGATGTAAACCCTGTCCGTCTCCGCCTCAGGGAGACGGACAGGGTTAGGGGGGTTAGGGGGGGTGCGGGCAGGCGGCGGGGACCCCGGGTTACCGCCGGCAAGCCGGCGGGGACCCGGGGGAACGGATGGAAGCGCGGTCGGAAGGGGACGCGCGCGCCTCTCGTGCGCGCGCGTCCCCTTCTCACCATCGCCATGGCGCTGGCGGGGGATGGCGGCTGGCGACGCCAGCGCCATCCCCTGCCAAGATGGGACCTGCCCCATCTGTATCTCTGCATGTTTGTAGCCATTCACAGCAGTGGGAGCAATTGTATGTTCTGAAAGAAAATATATGTTGCCCACAGGTGCCAGTGGAAGTGCGCCTCCAGTGGCCAAATTATTAATTACTTTAGTATAGTGTGAATACTGCTTCATCTCTCGCGGCAGTGTCATTTTTATAATCAGGAGAAATATACCAACCTTGTACAGTTACCTTGTAATAAACCAGCTCATGTCCTCTCTTTCTGCAGTACAATGCATTAAGGACCGCCAAGCATAGGCGAATCTAGGGGGTAGTCCGGGGGTGCACCGGGACACCCTTTAGCCCATTTTGTAGCTGAGGGATGGGGCTTTCCAACGAGCCCAGCCCCGTGTCTCTATCCCCCTGGGAACCGGAGATACTGCCGGGCAAAGCTGGAAAGTTTTCCCTATAGGATAACATGGGACCCGCTAATTCCGACCCCCACCCAGTTCAACGGCTGCCAGTTCCCCCTTCGGCATCACTGAAGCTTGGGGTTGATCTCAGTCGAACCCAAATCGCTGGGCCTTCAATCTGATACCAGGCTGGATTCATATGGGTTAATTGGTTCCAGGGATATTGAGGTTAAACCGTTTTTTTTTTTTTATTATTTCTTAAATGTAATTTCATGACTGTTTATGTTCTTTGAGGGCAGATTTCTCTGGAACCAAATAGCCCAGTTTCACGGGACCAAAATCCTTCGAAACCAACTCAAAAGTTCTTCAATATGATACTGGTCTCATGTAAATGGGTCAGTTGGTTCCGAAGATATAGCTGGTTGGTTAAAGGGGGAGTGGTTGTCTCTCCCCCTCACACCAGAAAATGCAGGGACTAGGCTGGTGTATAAGGGGTCAGCCTGGGAATGTCCCTGCATGATCCTGGGACCATTTTCCCGGGTAAATCCCTACATTTTTTGTTGTGAAAGGGGTATTATTTCAAATAGCTGTGACCTGCAGTGCTCTGAATACAGCCAGGCAGCCCCCTGCTCTGTCCAGCTGTCAATGACAGTCACCCCTGCAGCTTCCGCTCCAATTCTTCTCCCCACTTTCACCTCAGCCCGCCACCCCTTTAATCATGTGGTGCTGGCCCCCGGTGTGCTCCCTCAACGTCACACACAACAACAGCGCACATAATATTTCAAATGTCCACTCGGCTAGAGGGGACACCAGGAGGGGAGTGGGAGCATGTTCTGCGCTGCGCTCTGCTCCTCTCCCCATAGAAGCAGCTGCACCGCTCTCCATCTCTCCCTGCAGCAGCAGCGAAGGCTCATATAAAAATTAACACTTGGCGATATGTGGGGGCATTACGCATAATGTGTGGCTTAATTTGTAAGGGGCATTATGGTGTGCAGCTTCATGTGTAAGGGGCATTATGTGTGCTGCATCATGTGTAAGGGGCATTATGTGTGCTGCATCATGTGTAAGGGGCATTATGTGTGCAGCATCATGTGTAAGGGACATTATGTGTGTAGCATCATGTGTAATGGGTACTATGGTGCACGGCATCATGTGTAATTGGTACTATGGTGTGCGGCATCATGTGTAATGGGTACTATGGTGTGCGGCATCATGTGTAATGGGTACTATGGTGCCATCAAGCAAGAACCCCCTAGTAATGAGCACGTAGGTAAGCAGCACTTATGTGGCAAATGTGTAATGGGCATTACCGTTTGTTATATAGTATGTAATGGGCATCATGATGTGTGGCACAATGTGTAATGGGCATTATGGTGTGTGGCCTTATGTGTAATTGGCATTCCGGCGTGTGGCTTTATGTGTAATGCGTATTACGGAGTTTGCTAAAATGTGTAATGGGCATTACTGTGTATGGTCTAAAGTGTAATACCACACCCCTTTTTGTGATGCCACGCCTCCTTCCCATGAGGCCCCCCCCCTCTTTTTTGCTGCACGGCACGGCCGCGCAAAGGTCCCCCTGCTGTTATGTCTGGATCTGGGACCACCCATTACCATAATTCTAGATTCGCCCATGCCTCCAAGGATATTATGCCAAGGATCCTTAAAAAAGCCATGATGGGGACTGGGACAGATGAGGATATGTTAATCCAAATTCTCATCACCAGGGCAGAGGTGACAGGCTATAGTTTGAGAATGGACATTGTGCTGCTAGGAGGACGCAGAGTGTTTCTCACTGATAACATCACAACATGTGCTCTAAGTGCACATGAGAGTAACCATTTGCTCCCAAACACAGACAATGGCCATTCACACAAATAAGGGCCCTTATTCTGATCTAATCGCAGTACAAATTTGTTCTCAAAATGGGCAAAACCATGTGCCCTCCAGGTGGGGCAGATTTAACATGTGCAGAGAGAGTTAGATTTGGGTGAGTTATTTTGTTTCTGTGCAGGGTAAATACTGGCTGTATTATTTTTACACTGCAATTTAGATTTCAGTTTCAAAACACCCCACCCAAATGTAACTCTCTCTGCGCTTGTTACATCTGCCACACTTGCAGTGCACATGGTTTTGCCCATTTTGAGAACAAATTTGTACTTTCGATCAGTTCTGAATAAGGGCCTAGGTCAATCCATTTTATTTAACAACGTGATCAGAACAATTGTTTTTTTTGTTAGTTTATTTCACCAATTTTCCAATTTGCTGTATTATAATTTCTATCTTGTATAATTTCTGTTCTTGTCATTTGCTATAGATATGCCGGAGGAGGCAGCTAATACCCCTTTTACACCGCCGAAAAATCCGGGTCAGCGGCGGGTCAGACCCAGATCGTCGGCGGTGTAAATGGGACACGCCGTGTCCCTTTACACGGGACTTCTACCCACAACTTTTCATATAATCTCTTTTTTCGCTTACACATCCTCTTGACCCCAATATTGCTGTGTGACTGTATCATAAAGCCCACCAAAAGCCTTTGCAATGTGGCTCAACCAATTTGCAATATGTGGCAACCATGTGCATAACGGAGTGTAAGCCTGTGAGCAGGGCCCTCTGAGCTTGTACGGCGGATATTACCCAGTCTTTTTCTATTGCTGTTTGTTCCCAATTGTAAAGCGCAATGGAATGTACTAGTACTATATAAGTAAAATATAATAATTAATCATTTAATAATTGAGGATGTCAGGAATGTGCTATGAAGCCCCATCACCCATCTACTGGTAGTGTCCTAGCATAATTATTACAAGATCTACTGTATGCATCAGAATCAACTTTATTGGCCATGTGTGCTTGCGCACACTAGGAATTTTTGGTCGATCATATTACATGACAAGAATACAATAAAACCACTAACAGCACACATTATGTATAACTGACTGATGTACCTGGCATTGTCCTGGTTTAAGCCTTTAATTATCAATGAGTTGGATATAAAGGTTATCATTTATAAATAACTAGGTGATTCATCGCGCCCTACGGGCGCTCTTCACACCGTCGTAAGGGGCTGCGCCCCCTTAATTTGTGAACATTTGTATAGGAGAAATATGGTTAGAATTGTATGAAAGATGCCTGTATTGCAACTTGAGATATAGGTGAAATGTGTTAAATAGAGAGCATATGATTTGGAAGGGGGTGTGTATTGTTTTGTTTAATTAAAAAGCAGTTACAGAGTAAGATGTACATTGATAGTGTGGATGGTACAGTGACAATTGTGGGTGGGGGGGGGGCTGTGTGTGCATGTTGTTTAGGTGTGTGTGTGTGTGTGTGCAATAGTATAGTAGGGTGTTTCTGAGTCAGCGGCTCCCCACTGGCGGAGGTCACGACACAGGAAAACAGGAGGCTGGGTAGTGATAGGGGTGTGTGGACATAAGGGGGACTAAAGAGGAGGGTGGGAGATACTGTGCAGCTTCTGCCAGTGGGTGAGGGTCCAGCGTGGCAGTACAGGAGTACAGGATGGTGGCCCTTAGTCAGTGTCTCCTCCTACTGGGTGGGAGTTCGGGTGCATGAGAGCAGGAGGCTGGGCTATGAGGCATGATAGGGGCATGTGGGCAAAACAGCGTCAGCGACTCCCCAGTGGTGGAAGTTATGGTTCAGGAGAGCAGGAAGCTGGGTAGTGATAGGGGTGTGTGAGCATACGGGGGACTAAAGAGGGGCTTAGGGGTGCCGTGAATTGCGGGAGGGGCGCGGGGGGTGCCGTGAATCAAGGGAGGGGGGGGCGTAGTTGTCGGCGAATCGCGGGAGAGGGCGGGGGTCCGCAAAGCGTGGGAGGGGCGTGAATTGCGCAAGGGGGGGGTTGCGAATCGCAGGAGGGGGGTGCGCGGGGGGTCCATGAATTGCGGGAGGGGGGGGCACGGGGCGCGATGAATCACCTAGTTGGTTATATATTCTTGTAGAAGGATGGTAGGATGTTGCTGTCATTCAGAATGCATTTACATAAACAGTAATAGTAGTAGTAAAAGGTCTGACTTAAAACACCTACAGTAAAACAGAACAGGTGTTATATATTATACAAAGAAGTGGTTGATGATGTCTAGGTTGACATGCACATAGTTCATAGTTGTCACTGGAAAAAAATTGCTACACGAAAAAATCAACACAGAAAGTTCAACACATGTAAATGTTGACATAAGTGTGGCACTTCATCGGTGTCCATGTCGACACATGAGAATGAATATGAAAACATTCCAAAAAAAAAAAAAATCTTCAAAAACTCATTTCAACATTTCATTGTCGACCATAGCCGTGCCAGTGTTTTGCATGTGCCATTTAATCCTGGGGTTGCCGTGAATCGCGCGCGGGGGTGGGGGGGAGGAGGTAAGGGGTGTCCGCAAATCACGGGAGGAGGGGTCGTGGGTGGATGCCGTGAATTGCGGGAGGGGGGGTCGCGGGGGGGGGTGTGGGTGTCGCAAATTGTGGGAGTCACCGGGGGTGCCGCGAATTGCGGGAGGTGTGCTGCAAATCGCGGGGGGGGTCGCGGGGGGTGCCGCGAATCGCCAAAAGAAAAAATCAACACATGTAAATGTTGACATAAGTGTGGCACTTCATTGGTGTCCATGTCGACACATGAGAATGAATATGAAAACATTGAAAAAGTGAAAAATAAATCTTGTCAACCTTTTTCATTGTCGACCATAGCCATGTCAGTGTTTTGCATGTGCCATTTAATCGTGGGGATGCCGTGAATGGGGGGGGGGGGGGGAAGGGAGGGAGGTGCATACCTTCCAACATGACCCTCTCCAGGAGGGACACATTGCTCTGTTTCTGGACTTTCTTCTTAATTTATGGATTACCATCACCTGTGCTTAAACACCTTTCTTATCAATTACCCTGTTTAAAACAGGTGATGACAATCATAAATTAAGATGGAAGTCCACAACCCAGCGTTACAGCTCCAGACACACTTTGAGTGACAGATGTAGCCAAATATATAAGAGATTCAAAAAAAGAAAAATAAATCTTCAAAAACTCATGTCAACCTTTTTCATTGTCGACCATAGCCGTGCCAGTGTTTTGCATGTGCCATTTTATCCTGGGGTTGCCGTGAATCGCGTGCGGGGGTGGGAGGGAGGAGGTGAGGGGTGTCCGCGAATTACGGGAGGAGGGGTCGTGGGTGGATGCCGTGAATTGCGGGAGGGGGGTCACGGGGGGGGTTGTGGGTGTCGCGAATTGTGGGAGTCACCGGGGGTGCCGCGAATTGCGGGGGGTGTGCTGCAAATCGCGGGGGGGGGCGCGGGGGGAGCCGCGAATCGCCACAAGAAAAAATCAACACATGTAAATGTTGACATAAGTGTGGCACTTCATTGGTGTCCATGTCGACACATGAGAATGAATATGAAAACATTGAAAAAGTGAAAAATAAATCTTGTCAACCTTTTTCATTGTCGACCAATGGGGGGGGGGAGGGAGGGACACATTGCTCTGTTTCTGGACTTTCTTCTTAATTTATGGATTACCAACACCTGTGCTTAAACACCTTTCTTATCAATTACCCTGTTTAAAACAGGTGATGACAATCATAAATTAGGATGGAAGTCCACAACCCAGCGTTACAGCTCCAGACACACTTTGAGTGACAGATGTAGCCAAATATATAAGAGATTGGCAGCTCTTCCAACACACCCATGGGGTGGCTGCTGAGTGTCGTTTTTTTTTTGTTGGGGTTTCGCCAGTAGCCCTATTCCCCAGTTTTCCCTCAGGTGCAAAGGTGTCCATACACGTTACAATTATTGAATACAATATTGTATATAATACTGTATACAATAATTGTAACGTGTATGGGCACCTTTACTGCCGACCCAATTGCTGTTCATGTGTGCAATGTGTAGTGACCAACCTTGAAAGGGGTGTACACCTTAAGATGCTGTGGCGTTGGTCTCGAATTGCGGTTGGGGATTGATTGCCGGACACAGGGAGGAAAATCACGCAGCGGCTTTTCTCTTGTTGTCACTTGATAAATATTCCCAGACCTGGGCACGATCCCACAGCCAGGCTCTGGAGGATGAGGGACTTCCGGCAGCACTGTGATCCCTCTGACACCCTTGGAAGTCTTATGAGGGACACAGACACAGTTTCTCTCCACTCGTGTCTTGATAAACTTGGCCTTGCTTCCGTAGGTCATTGTGCTGCGGGATTCTTCATAAGCACTATCCGTAGGGCTGATGTGCGTGATCATAACCAATCGGCTTTTCCCGCTCAGTGCTCCCTTTAGCAGCCAGGTCAGCTTGCTGTCCCGATAGTTTATATGGCTGCCTGGTCTGTCACGCAGCGCCATGATACACATCCTGAGGGCAAGAAGGGATCGGTTGATGTATCCTCCTTCTTTCATGGTCTGGCCGCTGTTCTTAGTCTGGCTTGCTCGTTCTGATCCCGCAAGGTCTACCATGTACAATGTGCCTGTGCTCACACCATCACTGGCTGTCTGCTTTATGGTGACCTGCAATACTGCATGTGAGCGGGATGAGGTCTTATTATCGGCTGTGCGAGCTTCTGTGCGCTGCTTGTTGCCCTTCTTCAGCAGGGCCATGGCTTCCTCAGGAGTGCTAAGGGAGAATGTAGAAATCCCTTCTATTTTGGTGTTGCCATTGGGATCCTCTCTGAGGACCAAAGACCTAGAGGAAGGTCTTAATAGGTCTCGGACGGTTTCATTATAGATCTCCGCGTATGATAATGATACGGAGAAATTCTTTTTTTTCCCAGTCTCCTCAATGGCTTTAAACAGGTCCTTCAGGGTGCGATGCATTACTCCAGGGTTGCGGTCCTTACCCATCATGGTGAAGGTCTTTCCAGTGCCTGTCGGGCCGTAGGCAAATATGGCAGCATTGTACCCGGACAGGATGCCACCCAATAAGGGCTTCACTGTGGAATCATACACAGTCTCCTGGGTAGCTGCCTGGTCAAACACCTGGCTAAATTGGAATGTTGTTTCTCTTGTCCTGGTGGAGCGCAGGACATCGTAAGGATCCTCGGCGGGGTCCTGCAATAGCACTGTCTGCGGTCCGAGCTGGTGTGTGATGCATCGGGCGCGGTTCTTAGTCTCCGTCAAATTAACTGGACGGATGCGCAGAGCGACAGTCATTTGGTGGTCTATAGCTTTATTAGCTTTCGCCTTCTTCATTTTATATCAAACTTCAATCTTCAGAAAAGAGTGAAAAATTATCTGTGTTGGCACAAGTCCAGCAATATCAGTTATGACTCAGGAAGCAGTCAGCTGCCAGTGTTCTACCCATCACAGCCCATTGTGACATCATCGGCCCATTGTGACATCACTAGCTGCCATGTGGCAGAAGGGCACTGCTATGTATATCATCCAGGGCCTGCTGTTACAGAATGGGATGTCTTACCTCTTACTTATTTACATGATAAAAGTTAATAGGCACAAAGAACCTTTTATCTCTGCATGTTTGTAGCCATTCACAGCAGTAGGAGCAATTGTATTAGTTCTGAAAGAAAATATATATAAACCAGCTCATGTCCTCTCTTTCTGCAGTACAATGCATTAAGGACCTCCATGCATAGGCGAATCTAGGGGGTGCACCGGGACACCCTTTAGCCCATTTTGTAGCTGAGGGATGGGGCTTTCCAACGAGCCCAGCCCCGTGTCTCTAGCCCCCTGGGAACCGGAGATACTGCCGGGCAAAGCTGGAAAGTTTTCCCTATAGGATAACATGGGACCCGCTAATTCCGACCCCCACCCAGTTCAACGGCTGCCAGTTCCCCCTTCGACATCACTGAAGCTTGGGGTTGATCTCAGTCGAACCCAAATCGCTGGGCCTTCAATCTGATACCAGGCTGGATCCATATGGGTTCTGCATATATCGTATAGTGCTTGAGTCCTCTTTCAAAGCTTTTATCTTTGTAGGGTATCTGCTACCCTTTAATAAATCTTAAAGTATGCATCCTGCTTTATTTTATATATATGTATATAGTTATTTCTTCCCTCCTTAATTATGTTACTATTTTAATATAGTGTTCTTAATTGGGGGAGGTGCACCCAGGAATATGTATACAATCACATGAGAAAAAAAAAAAGTTATTCCTACATGGGGCACTCTTATTTAAATAAGTTGTCTATTTCCTAAGGATGTTTGTACATCAATAAAGTGCCCCAAGAAAACAACAATGTATATATAAAATATATTCAAATTACTGAAATATTAAAGAATATAAAGTAAAAAAAATGAAGTGAAGATGTGATACGTCAATAAAAGATGTTTGATTAAAATTAGTCCAGTGTGTGTATGTGTGTGTGTGTGTGTGTGTGTGTGTTATTATTGGAAGTACAGTATGTGTGTCAATCATGTGTATAAGTTTTCACTCTGGTACCTGATCTAGTTTTATAGAATTAATTGATGTTATAATTAATCAGAATCAATATATTGGGTTAATCGGGGTGAGTGTCTAGTTACAAAATTTGTGTTGTAATTTCACACCATTGCAACCCTTATTCCCACTGTTTTAAACAGTACAACAAGACTCTGTAATTAGAACCTAACAGTAGGCCTTATTCTGATCGGTGCGGATATTCCCGCATGCGGACGGACCGCCGATGTTGATCGTCTGCGCATGTGCAGAGGTCACTCTGCGCATGTGCAGGCGATTTCGCCGCACGGATTCTTTATACGCCGCACAGGGGGCGTAGAGGGGCGTAGAGGGGCGTGAGGGGCTACTTAGCCTCATTACCCTATGCATACGCCCCGCGTTTCATGGGCGTTCCCATGCAAACGCGGGGCGTATGCATGGTAATGAGGCCGTGACGCGTGGGTACGGGGCGGGCATCTGACAGCCTGTCAGCTGCCCGCCCCCATACAAGTGTCCGTGTGGTCTTGTGTGGCGGGACCTGGTGGAGCGTGCGGCCCTGCATTCGATGTTCGGCGACCATCGAATGCAGGGGCTGCTCCCAAGACGGAGGAGGCGTATCCCCGTCCAATTTCATGCGGATCGCCACATATCCGCGTACGGACGGCAGGTGGCGATCCGTATGGAAGGCGGGGATTCGCCTGCACGGTCGCGGCCGCATATTCTGATTGGGCCGCACCGATCAGAATAAGGCCCAGTGTTCTAAGTACAGAATCTTGTGCCTTAGAACAGACATATGTGAAACAAATGGAGAACTCATCCCCCTAGTGGTCATATAAAAGATATGACAGAAATCCTGTTATGGAATTCTAAAGACAATCTAATTTAATTGTGTTTAAATTGTCTTAGATTGAATAAAACATGTGACTATAAGATCTAGCAGAAACACCACTATTTATCTTCCTCAGTGTCATCCCTCATAAAGTAAATGATGTGAACTAGTATAAAAGCTTGGCCTTAATATGCAAATAATCCAAGCTTTGTTGTTTATGGCCTGCATATCATATGGAGTATGTCACCTAAGGCCTAATTCAGCATGATTTTAGTTCCACGAGAATTCTCAAAACTACAACTCCTTCCTCTAGCATGCAAGGGACTACCCAACACCGGACCGTGACCCCCCGTTGCTGCATCAATGGCCCCCAACACTGCGTTGCGTCCTCCACCGGCACTTAGACTGCGGTCTCTGATGCTTATAGCCTTGATAAAATAAGGAACCAAAACGAAATGTGATAAGCTAAACATTTTTACAGACAAATATTGGTACTGATAAGAATAAATGTAGAATAACAGTAAACGGCAGTACAGATGGATATTTAGCTCAAGTGGTTGGATATATGACAGTTGGCTACATCAGGGTTTGCCATATCTTCTTCTATGAGGAACTCCTGTGCATCCATTGAGGTTGTAAAGTCTTCAAAGTCATTGCCATCATAAATGCGAATGCGGTCTCTGAAAAGCAATGCAAATTTGCGATTAGCTCTGGCTAGCTTAGTGCAGACTGGTGCCATTTCTCAGCGGGCTCTTGCAACTTCAGCTGAATAGTCTAGGAACATACGAACGTTGATATCTTTCCACTTGATTCTACATGTCTTTTGTGCATACCCGCCAAATTGGTGGGAACATTGTTTCTCAAGAATGCTATTAGAGCAGGTCCTTTAAAAGTTTCCAGAAGGCTGATAAATTATAAATTATTTACACGGTACCAGTTTATGTTGTTTCAAAAATTGTGGTTAGATTTTTGGAGTTGAGAGAATAGGGGTGAGATGTAATAGAGTGCGATTAATAATAAGTACTAATCGTACCCTATTACATTTTGCCCTGGATCTTTAAGCACAGATACATACTGTAACATTTCTGGGTACTTGTTTCCTAGCACGGCGCCCATCGGGTCCCATCGCATACCTTAAGTTAAGGTAAGCGATGGGACCGACCGACGCAATTTCTGGCTTTTTTTAACCTTTCCCGACAGTTAGAAAATCGGGTCCATCGCATGCCATTATAATGGCATGTGATGCGACCGACGCAATTTAACATTGTATGCGTTGTACTCAATGTTAAATTCCTATGTAAAATCGGGTCCATTGTATGCCATTATAATGGCATACAATGCGACCAATGTGATGGACCTGATTTTACATAGGGAACAATGTTAAATGGCCCACCATACCCGATTTTTCATTGTATACCCACCCTGATGGGTAATTTGTATGTGAAATGCCCCCCCCCCCCCATTAACGCCACCCCACGATGAACGCCAACCCGAAGCGTGGCGAGCGCAGCGAGCCCGCGAGAGGCGGCGGTACGCGTCCTCCGACCTTTTCATACCCCCACTATCCACGTCGGCGTGGAGTTGATTTTATATAGTGTGGTGAGCGCAGCGAGCCACCGAGCCCGAAGCGTGGGGGGACGCGTAATACCTGTGAAGTAATGTGCGGCCCCTCGCGGGGCTCGCTGCGCTCGCCACGCTTCGGGCTCGGTGGCTCACCACACTATATAAGATCAACTCCACGCCGCCATGGATAGTGGGGGTATGAAAAGGTCGGAGGACGCGTACTGCTGCCCCTCGCGGGTTCGCTGCGCTCGCCACGCTTCGGGTTGGCGTTCATCGTGGGGTGGCGTTAACAATGGGGGGGCATTTGACCCATCAGGGTGGGTATACAATGAAAATTGGGGTCTGGGGGGCATTTAACATTGAGACCAATGTAAAATCGGGTCTCAGGGACCATTTTACATTGGTTCCAATGTAAAAATCGTGTCGATCGCGTCGCATGTGATTTGGTTGCATGCGATGGACCCAATTTTTGCGGACCCGATGGATACAATTAAAATCACTGGCGCCGTGCTAGGAAATAAGTACCCATTTCTGCTATTCGACACTCATTTGCCATCACTTGTTTGGAGACATGTTGCAACTTAGGTCTTGGATAGATGCTGCAAATTTGTCTGCTTGTGCTTGCATTGTTCCATGGTTTCTCCTACTGCCTTAACAATACCAGTAGGCAATAGCTTGAGGTGGTGTGTCCACTTTCGAGGAGTATGTGCAGGTTTTAGGAGATTGTGTAATGGTGATTAGGATGTACAGTAGGTAAATTAGTGGCTGTCAGGGAAGCTGGTAGATCTTTATTTTTATTCGCTCAGGAGCTACAGTATGTCGTTGCATTCTTTTTACTCCTCATTTTCCAGCCGTATTTGGCAGAAGCCTGCACAGATCAATTAGATCCGTGCAGGCTTCAGTGTGTAAAAATAGAATAAATAAATAATTAAAAAAAATGTCGTGGGGTCAAAAAAATGGGGCACAAAATGACTAGGGGTCCCCATATTTTGAGAAGCAGTACCGGGCCCAAACAGCCAGCAGGGTAATGCCACAGCCGGGGGAAACTATATATATATATATATATATATATATATATATATATATTAGTTCCCCCGGCCAAAACATTAATCCCTGTGGCTGGTCAGTCCAGGCAGGGAGCCTGGGGGAGTGGGAACCCCCCATTGAAGGTGTCCCCACCTCCAGAATTAACCCTGCCTGGGCTGATGCTCGGGGCCTTTTTCCAGTGCCCCAGGGCGGTGGGCACTGGGCTGATTGTACGGTTTAAAAATAGATTCAATAACCATTTGGTACTGCTGTGAAGCTACAAGTCCAGCAAGCCTCACCTGCATGCTGAGACTTGGAGAAACACAAATCCCAGGATGTGGGGCAATAATGGGCCCACTGGGACTCTTAGTTTCACAGCAGAACCAATAGCCCAATAAACACACACACAAACCTGAAAAGTAAAACTCACCTACCTTGACTCGAAGGATCGGTCCACTTATCCAGTAGAATATCCATGGGGTACCTGCAGAAGAAAATTATACCCACCAGCTCCTCTGGCGAAGATTGCGTCCTCTTCATTCCAAGTAGAATCCTAGTTCAGGTGAAATATAAAATTGCCATATGCGTACCATGCCAGACTGGGAGTAGCAGAGGATGTTTACAATCTCCTCTCCTCCATCCAAGTCATCAACCAATCAGAACAAAGTGGATGTATTTGGATGTATTTGGACATTACCAGGGAGGTATACTTGGGCGTTACCAGGGGGCTATATACTTGGGCATTACCAGGGAGGTATACTTGTATGGACCCCAAACATGACATAAACCCCTTTTTGGAATATTGCATGCTTATCAAGTTTTTTTATTCTTCCAGAAAGTTTAAAATTGAATGGGCAAGACAAGAGGTATATAACCCCTCATAGAGTTGGATGGAAGCCTGGATTATTCTGATTTAACTATGTACCATTTCTATTGTCTGTTGTTCTTTTCTGATGTTATGAAACTGTTTAACAACTGTTGTTTAGGTGTGGATGGAATTACACATTTGAAACAATTGTCCTTTAACCAACGGACTAAGATGACAATGTTTACAGACAATTGTTTTCTATGTCCTTATGATGTAGAAAAGTTCTAAATCTCCATTCTTGTGTTCTTTGTAATTCAAGAAATATCTTCTTTTTGTTTTTGCATATCTGTAGAGCTTTTTTTCTGCTAGTTCCGATTCATAATGTTGTTCTGGAAATACTGCTTTTGGATTGGCTACCTGCTCTTCGAAAATCTCTGGTTTTGAACAATTTCTCTGCAGTTTTTATGATGATATGATCTATGGAGGAATAAATCTCTAGCAAACGACAGTCACCAATATATTGTTTCCATATAACTATGGGCCTTATTTTGGTTCATTCTTTCTGACAAAATCCTTCTTAGATGGACAAAACCATGTGCACTGCAGGGGGGCAGATGTAACATGTGCAGAGAGAATTAGATTTGGGTGAGTAATTTTGTTTCTGTGCAGGGTAAATACTGACTGCTTTATTTTTACACTGCAATATAGATCTCACTTTGAAGTAAAACCCCACCCAAATCTAATTCTCTCTGCACATGTTACATCTGCCCCACCTGCAGTGCACATGGTTTTGCCCATCTAAGAAGGATTTTGTCAGAAAGAATGAACCAAAATAAGGCCCTATATGATCTCTAAATGGATTATTATTCCAAATGGATTACATCTCCGTTAAGTGAGGTTAATATATGGATCTCCATTTGAATGGGATTTGGTGCAGGTGGCTTAGAAAGCTTGACAAGCTTTGGTTTGGCTGCTGTGCAGGTGCAGATGCAGAGGCGTCGGAGCCCAGGGTACACTGACCTGTCTCGTTCCACGGTCACGCCATACCACATACCCCGAGTGTTTATTGCAGCCTGCATTATAAATTAGCTATACTTTGACTGTACATTAAAATTCCTCCTCTCATTTTATCATTGGTAAATGTTTATTGCCCTACAACATAAAGAAAAATTCTAACATGAATAATTTGTAGCAGGAAATATGTGAATTTGTGACTGAATTGTCACATTATATCTGTGCCATCAGGAGAACCTGCCTGCATTGCAAAGTGTCATCTGTTACAAATGCTTTATAGCACTAGAAATGATCAACAAACAAACATGTAATTTGGGTGTAATCAGTATTCATAAGCAGTTGGGAGTATAAAATCCAGGTCTGAGCTTGTCGCTCCCAGCGATGTTTCTAGCACGTAACATTCAGGGTCTTCAGCACAGCAGATGAATCATAATCATGGCAAAATAAAAATGAAATAAGATGTGCATTATTTAACATTTACATAACAGCTAAACATACATAGAAGGCATCTATCACTGTGGGCCTTATTCTAGTTCACTCTTTGTGACAAAATCCTTCTTAGATGGACAAAACCATGTGCACTGCAGGTGGGGCAGATGTAACTTGTGCAGAGAGAATTAGATTTGGGTGGGGTTTTACTTCAAAGTGAGATCTATATTGCAGTGTAAAAACAAATCAGCCAGTATTTACCCTGCACAGAAACAAAATAATTTACCCAAATCTAATTCTCTCTGCACATTTTACAGCTGCCCCCCTGCAGTGCACATGGGGCCTTATTTTAGTTCAATCTTTCTGACAAAATCCTTCTTAGATGGGCAAAACCATGTGCACTGCAGGTGGGGCAGATGTAACTTGTGCAGAGAGAATTAGATTTGGGTGGGGTTTTACTTCAAAGTGAGATCTATATTGCAGTGTAAAAACAAATCAGCCAGTATTTACCCTGCACAGAAACAAAATAATTTACCCAAATCTAATTCTCTCTGCACATTTTACAGCTGCCCCCCTGCAGTGCACATGGGGCCTTATTTTAGTTCAATCTTTCTGACAAAATCCTTCTTAGATGGGCAAAACCATGTGCACTGCAGGTGGGGCAGATGTAACTTGTGCAGAGAGAATTAGATTTGGGTGGGGTTTTACTTCAAAGTGAGATCTATATTGCAGTGTAAAAACAAATCAGCCAGTATTTACCCTGCACAGAAACAAAATAATTTACCCAAATCTAATTCTCTCTGCACATTTTACATCTGCCCCCCTGCAGTGTACATGGTTTTGTCCATCTAAGAAGGATTTTGTCAGAAAGAGTGAACTAGAATAAGGCCCTGTGTTACCAGCTATACAAATCTTTATATTTAACATTACAATTATCCTTAGGTTTATTATCCGGACTTTTGAACAGAACCCAAAGAATACAAAAAGCAATCGATTGAGATGAGTTGAGGTTTTGCATAGCACTGATCATGGAAAGGTGAAGATGTACATGATCACTATAGGCCAGAGGCACTAAACTTCAAAAGTGATAAATGGAGAGTGCTATACAGCCAGCCAATCAGCTCCTGCCTGACATTTTTCAAACACAGCTTGTGACATAGCAGGTAGTAGCTGATTGGCTGGGTGTTTATCACTCTCCATTTTATCACTTTTTGAATCTTAGTGCATCTGTCCCACAATGTGTTTGAAAAATGTTAGGCAGGAGCTGATTGGATGCTGGTTTATCACTGTCCATTTTATCACTTTTGAAGCTTAGTGAATCTGGCCTAATGTCTTACCATAGAACAGAAGGTCTGCCCTCACCTTCTCACATTACACCAACACCCAGATGTGCAACTATGGAGCCGATTCAGACCTGTTCGCTAAGGTCCAAATTCATCCCGCACACGATGGTTGGGGTTTATGCATGTGCATGCACAAATATGCGCCTGTGCAATACCCCTCACACTCGCTGAGGCGTTTGTTTTGTCAGGGGAGAGAAGGGTGCAGGCAGAGGGCTGGAACAGGGAAACGTCCAGTGTTTTATGGGCGAGCCCATTAAAATGCTGGGCCTTCCCCTGTGAACACATGTGTGACGGTGCCTGCTCGGTGGCAGAAGGCTGACGTCACATGACGTTAGCGTCCGCCCCTAATTCGACCATCAGCCAAGATAAAAGTCAGTTTAGATTGACTTTTATCTGCAAACGGGAAAAATATTATTTGATGGTCAGCGACCATCGAATCATGTGTTTTTGCCTGTGTGGCCACATGTGAGGGGATTTGTAAGTGTACATATCCCCTCGCATGTAAATGTGGGAATTCACGTAGTGGGGGGGCAGGCGTTCAGTCAGGCGAACTTATGCAGCTTAGTGAACAGGTCTGAACTGAATCAGGCCCCATCTTCTCTACTCATTTCCATTCTGGAGTCTGATTCAGCGATAAATATTTTTTTATTTTTTTAAAATGAAATGGGGCCCCCACAGTTATAACCAAAGAGCCAGTTAGAAATTCAGGGATCAAAAAACACAGGGGATCCCCATAATTTCTAAAACCAGAACTAGGTTCAATGGCTGGTCCTGGTTCCCAAAATACGGGGAACAAAAATGTACTGCAGTATACGGGTACGAATGGCTAAGAATAGGCGTATTCATAGCCAATTGTATTTTAGTCAATTTCTCCCGGAGTATTCTTCATATTCAACAACAGATGATATAATTGTGCTTAAAGATTAAAGTAGTGCTGCATCGTGGTTTTCACAAATCAATAGAAAAGGGATAACGCTTATTTGAGGTACTTTTTCATTATTATAGTCATATGTTAAGTTGATCTGGATGCATAGTATAAATGTGTATATACATATATATATATATATATATATATATCCTTTTGTAAAAATGAGGACACTCACCGGTCTTCTGCTTTAACAAGCCAATCTTTAATCCGTCACATCAATATTGAAAGTGCAATGTGCATGACAGTGGGCCACGGGCCAACGTTTCCGTCTGCCCCCAGACCTTCTTCAAGGCCCCCACTATCTCCTCCTAAAGTGCATAATTCTCTAATTGCTATGTGAACCCTTATATTCATCCCACAGCCTGCAGGACACACCCCTCAGAGGCTAGCAAAAAACGGAGCTCTACTAACAATATATAGAATCAGCTCTTCGTCACCCCATTAATACAGAGGCATACATATCAGTCCTGTATTTATATCCAGCCCGTTTGGCACCAGTAAGACTCTCTGCCATGCTGAATAACACATCATCTCACTCCTGCACCCGGCGTGCGTGTCACACACCGGATGCACGTCATAGCGTCATCACTTCCGGTCATGTGGAATGCATACCCCGGAAGTATGCGTTCCACTGCGGCCTCCTGTATATCACCAAAGGGAGACATCGCCGCTCGTCATTAGGGTCTCATGCGCTGCTGCGCCCTATCACAATAAGTGCCACCAGTGGACACATGCATTTCCTCTGCATCAATGGGCTCAAAAGAGTATATTTCTTGCGTTGCCCGTGTGGCCTATTTTACGTTGGCAAGACTGTGCGTACATTTTGCGAGAGAATGAACCAACATCGGTCATCCATCCGGCTTGCCTATGTACATCAAACTACGGACAAACCACTGCCGGCACATTTCTTGAAATATAAACACCAAATTTCCTAACTAAGCTGCATGATGATTGATTGGGTCCCCCCGTTGGTGAGAGGTGGAGATCGGGGGTTGATACTATTGAGAAAGGAAGTGAAATGGATATATAAGCTGGACACGGTAGCCTGAGGGGCTTAAATGAAAATAACTCTTTATCTGTCTTTGTCTAAATGTGTTTTGTGCTAGGATGGTCTGAGCAACCTTAATGTGTACATTTTGTTATTGTATATATGTATATAATTTGTGAGATTTTTAGATATATAATTTTTTCAGACACTAGGTGGTGCTGGTTGCAATGTGGACTTTGTATCTCAACAGCCTGTGGACCGATACCATGAGGAGTTGTATAGTGAAAGTAAAAATAGGCATCTTAAAGGCTTTATAAAAGAAAGGGGATTATAATAGGTGTTTTGGGTGTTTTTTTGTATGATTTAATCTCCTGCCTGTATGATATGTGCAATACCTTCCAGATATTGCGGCTCTATAAGGGGGTACAGTGTGTGCTCTTTTGAGCCCATTGATGCAGAGGAGGAGATAGTGGGGGCCTTGAAGAAGGTCTGGGGGCAGACTGAAACGTTGGCCCGTGGCCCACTGTCATGCACATTGCACTTTAAATATTGATGTGACGGATTAAAGATTGGCTTGTTAAAGCAGAAGACCGGTGAGTGTCCTCATTTTTACAAAAGGATATATTGGTACACTGGACACTCTGGGATACCTGAGCTGACACCCCGGCTGCCGATACTGGTTGAAGGCGAGTGTGATCCTAACCCTGGGATATATATATATATATATATATATATATATATATATGGAAAAACAAGGGGGTATCAGAGTGCGCTAAATACAACAAAAGTCGATTCAAACAATCAATGTTTAATATAAAACTAGGTGATTCATCGCGCCCTACGGGCGCTCTTCACACCGTCGTAGGGGGCTGCGCCCCATTAAAATGACAACAAAATATTCGTAGGAATGAGTGGGCAAGGGTTAGTGGGGTGAGGGTGTTTTGGGGAAGGGGTGTGGCTCAGCGCGTAACAGCGCATACATAGAGGGCCATGCTCCGTGCATCGCAAGGAGAGGCTCCTTTAGGAGGCCTGTCCCTGCGTCCATCAGGTTACACATTGGTGCTGAAAGTCTTGGTTTTACAAAGCAATTTTGGGCATTAATGGGGGCGTTGGTGGTGTGGTGTTGTGGGGTGGTGTTATGTAGTGTTATGGATGTTATTGCTGTGCTGTAAGTGTAGGTAGGTGTGCATGGGGTGGTATAGAAAGTGTGTGTGTGTTACAATGGTGTGTGAAAAGTACCTTTTATCCGTTGGTGGTATAGATGAGTGGCCTGTTGGTGTCCAAGGCGGGCAATGGTGGCAGGCATCAGCCACAGTAGTTGTGAGCCAGGAGGGGGTGGCAGGCAGCTGGCTCAGGCGGCCGGTGGTGGCATGCATCGGCCAGAGTATGTTTGCGTCAGGAGGGGGTGCCAGGCAGCGGGTGCAGGCAGCCGGTGTTGCCAGGCATCAGCCACAGTAGTTGTGAAGGTGGGTGGTGTGCCAGGCGGCATCTGCAGGCTAGCGGGGTGGCAGGCTGCAGGAGGAAGTGTGAGGCAGCGGGCGCAGGTTAAAGTCTGCTTGCGGGGCTGAGCGCAGGGTTGGCAGCAGGAGGCAGCGGGCGCAGTGTAAAGGCATCTTGCGGGGCTGCGGGCCTCAGCGCAGGGTTTGCAGCAGGAGTCAGCGGGCGCACGGCTTTCTCGGCACAGTGTGTGTGCGGAGCATGTTCCCACGAGAGTTGTGACGCGACACTGACTGCCCTGAGCGCAGAAGCCGGGGCACAGGGACCGTGCTGGTGGATTTTGGTGCATTGCTTGTTTCAAGGTGTGCGTTATTGCGGGGGTTAGTTGGGCATAGGCTGTGGTGTAGCTAGGTTCCACGGTGCCCGGAGCTAGGGCATGTTTTGCGCCCCCCCCCCCCCCATTTGTAATAGGTGGGACCCTTGCGCGGCGGAGGGGACTAACATTATGCCACGCACCGTAATGCCCCCTACACATTAAGCCACACACCGTAATGCACACTACACACTATGCCACAAACTGTACTGCCCAGTACACAATATGCTGCACACTGTGATGCTCATTACACATTATGCCACACATTGTTGAATGTAATGCCCCCAGTGCTTATAAATAATAAATAATGGCAACAGTAGTGCAGCTTTCACAATGCCCCTCAAAAGTGCCACTTACATTTTGTTCCCAGTCCAGCCAGGCCGCCCAACATTTGCTGACTTCACTGCTGCTGTGGTGATGGGAGGAGACCAGAGCAGCTACACAGAGTAGAGATGTGCTGCAGCTGTCTCTTGTGCTCGGTGTGGGGTGGGAGTGGGGGAGAAAAGAGGCAGCTTCCCTGCTGCGTGCTGCTGCCAGCAGGGGGGAGGGCATCGTCAGAGGGACGGTGAAGGACGGCAGGAGCCGATACTGCTCCCTGGTGGGATGGGAGGCAGCTTCTGTCTTTTTGGCAGCAGCAGGGGGCAGCGGTGTAGCTAGGTGCCACGGTGCCCAGAGCAAGGTCATATCCCCCCCCCCCCCCCCGGTAATGAATTGGGGGCGTGGCTAACATGTGTTGGCATGTTACATTTGAAATATATGACGCTGTGGCAGAATCTGCTGCGCTATATAAGACACTGTAACGGAATCTGCTGCGCTATGTAAGACGCTGTAACGGAATCTGCTGCGCTATGTAAGACGCTGTAACGGAATCTGCTGCGCTATATAAGAAACTGTAACGGAATCTGCTGCGCTATATAAGACCCTGTATCATAATCTGCTGCGGTATATAAGACACTGTAACGGAATCTGCTGCGCTATATAACACACTGTAACGGAATCTGCTGCGCTGTATAAGACACTGTAACGGAATCTGCTGCGCTGTATAAGACACTGTAACGGAATCTGCTGCGCTATATAAGACGCTGTAACGGAATCTGCTGCGCTATATAAGACACTGTAACGGAATCTGCTGCGCTATATAAGACCCTGTATCATAATCTGCTGCGGTATATAAGACACTGTAACGGAATCTGCTGCGCTATATAACACACTGTAACGGAATCTGCTGCGCTGTATAAGACACTGTAACGGAATCTGCTGCGCTGTATAAGACACTGTAACGGAATCTGCTGCGCTATATAAGACGCTGTAACGGAATCTGCTGCGCTATATAAGACACTGTAACGGAATCTGCTGCGCTATATAAGACCCTGTATCATAATCTGCTGCGGTATATAAGACACTGTAACAGAATCTGCTGCGCTATATAAGACACATATAAGAGAGATTAACCCCACCCCCACAAATCCCCCAAACCCCATGATTATTGGCATAATTATTTATCTTTAGTAAAAAACTAAAATCCACCTTGAGAAGAGCAGGGTGGCAGCATAAACCAGAGAGACCCAACCCCCCCCCCCTCCCCCGACCCCACCAAACCCCCAGACCCCATGATTATTCCCTTAATTCTTTATTTAAAAAAAAACAAACGAAAAAATCTACCTTGAGGAGCACAGACACTGTCATTCCTTTTAGTACATCTCCTTATTCCTGCTGCTCAGCGCTGCCCGGGAGCCGGCCCGAGCAGCAGCAGCAGCAGCTTGGTTAGGGACTGGAGTGAGACACGTGACGTGACCCCATCACGTCGCGGCCGGGACCAGGTGAGCTGCCGGGCAGACGGGGCAGGTGCTGGTCAGGGCAGCCACTGGCGCAGGCTGCCCTGCGTGTGTAGGGCAGCAGGACTCTCATTTGCGGAGGGGAGGCGGCGCCCTGCGCCCCAAATCCGCCCTCCCTACGCCTCTGGCAGGGGGCACAGTGCGGGACACGGGAGTCAAAGCTCCGGAGGTGGACTCCCAGCCGACGCATGTCCCAGGGGAGGCAGGGCAGCGCGCACAATTTTGTGTAGTGTGTACATCAAGTGTGCGCCGGGCCCGTCCGCCGCTGTCACTGTTGGGGGCGTGCCCCAACTGCGGAGAACCTGGGCTTCCTTCCGTCCCCCGAAGTCTCCCTTGCATTCGCGGCGCACACTGGCTGTATTAGCAGGGCGGGGGAGCCGGCGGCAGAGCTCCGACGCCAGGAGGTACGCCTCTGGGCATAGGTGTGTGGCGTGCAGGGTTCTGTTCTCTTATATATTTGGCTACGATTTTGCTGGCTGGCTGGGTGGTGTGTGACCCCGCCCAGCGTTACAGCCGCAGATGATTGACAGATGTAGCCAAATATATAAGAGATATAAAAGTATAAAAAAGTATAAAAAGAGCCCTTATAATTAAGGGTATCTTCAAATGTACAATTGATGAACAGAGATGATTGTTGTTTAATTCAAGTGGTCTTGATCACAATTATCCCAACGCGTTTCGTCAAAACATGACTTCATCAGGGGCGGATATAGTAATCAGCAATAACTGTAAAATTGTAATACACAACATCAGTGATGCATTCATGAACAATTTCATAAAAAAGAGAGAGACGGAGAACAAATGGAGGAGATGGAGGTGAAAAAGGAAGGAAAAAATGGGTAACCCAAGAATTTCAGGGTATAACTACCCGTAAACACCACGTGGTGATAATAAGCAGTACATACCCATATATGTCATAAAAACAATAATTAGCCGCTCAGTATTCCAGAGTCAATTTTGATATGACAACAGCAATCTACATGATTTTACAAAAAATCGTGTTAAAAACACACCAATAAATTTAAGGCGAAACAAGCTTCCAAATTGAAGATGTTTTACATACCGTGAAATCAAATGTAAGTTCAAAAAACTATTTTCATCATGATGTCTCAGAAACATTCCAATATGAATTCAGCAGTCTATATAGATTTTACAAAAAAATATATTTTTACCTCAAAAAGAATTTTTACACAAGTATTATACCTTGACTGATATATATATATATATATACAAAGTCCAGCAGACCAGCACCCTCCCTCTCATGCTTGCTGCCGCGGTGCTAGGAAGAAATAACTAATACAACATCTCCAGCATCCTGCACCCACGGTCTTTTAAGAAATGATACTCATACCACACAGGCTCCTTGAATGACAAGCTTTCGGGCTTTATTGCCCTTCGTCAGGTCAGCAAAAACAGAATAACATACAATGTGTACAACTCTTACCTTATATCCCCAAGTAGCTCACTTCTTCCGTTTGGCACGGCCGCCATTGGTCCGCCCCTCACGGCGCGGACACTTCCGGGTGCATCTCACCGTCATTCCGCTCTCACCGGAACTTCCGGGTGCACTCCTCAGCTCCTGCGTCGCCGGCGTCTCGTAACCATGGCAACCCGGCCACGGAAGGGGATTGCTGCTGGAATACATGAACCAGTGAATAGATATTTACAATAGTGCTGAAACATACATAAAGTGCAACCCAGTGCAATATACAGATACATATATGGGCAAATAAATATGCTTGGTACATATTTTTGAAGCGCTGAAGAATCTCATAGAACCAAATATGGAAACAGAGAAGCAATACCACATCTATAACAGTACTTATTGGAAAACTGCTAGATTTAAATGGTCATTCAAGCCTCTGGGTTTAACCGTGTCCAGGTAATGGATCCACTTAGATTCTAATTGTAATAAGGTTTTGTGCCTATCTCCTCTTCTTTTATTATCTGGTACATGGTCTATGATAATATGCTTGAAATTGGCAAGACTATGCTTTTGCTCAGCAAAATGTCTTGCCAGTGGCTGGTCAGATGGTTTTCCTGACAGGGCAGCTCTAATTGAGGTCCTGTGCATTGCCATCCGTTCCTTAAAGGCCCGGATGGTTTTGCCTATATAACACAACCCGCACGGGCATTTTACCATGTAGACCACGAATGTGGTACAGGTTGAGTATCCCGTATCCGTATATCTATTATCCGAATTATTCCAAAAACCGTGGTTTTTGGAATCATTCGAATTTTTTTTTTTTTTTACCCTCCCTAACCCTCTTTTTATACTTACCAAGTCCCAGGGTGTCCACAGCAGGCCTCCGGCATCTTCTCCAGGGTCTCCAGCGGTCCCAGGAATGCATTGCGCGAGTGTGCGCGCGCGCCGGTGACGTCACCGGTGCGCGCGCACACTCGCGCAATGCATTCCTGGGACCGCTGGAGACCCGGAGAAGATGCCGGAGGCCTGCTGTGGACGCCCGGGGACTGCGTGGACGCCGAGGGACCACCGGACACCATCAGGGGACAGGTAAGTATGGCTAAAACAATTTATTCTAAAAACCGGAATATTCCCCTATCCGGAATGCTCGTGGTCCCGAGCATTTCGGATAGGGGATACTCAACCTGTACTACATGTGAGTATATGTTTTATGGCGTACTTTCTACCCGTGTGAGGATGAATTTTTTTTTTTGTTGCTATCATATGTTGGCACGTAGTGCACCCTGTGCACTTATAGCAACCAGGACTTCTCCTCAGTACCCTTTCATCCCGCTGCATGTGTTCTGTTATATCTGAATGTACCAACCAGTCCCTTATGTTCTTCCTTCTATGGTTCTATGTTTCTATGTTTGTAACAGGGCATAAGGGTGGAATGTTTCAAACTTTTAAGTTCTTTATCTGTTTGAATGATAGGCCACAAGGACCTTGATGTAGACCTAATTGTTTGGTGGGCAGTGTCAAAGTGCTGAACCCAATGTAACCGATTGGGTACTGTTTTCTTCTCCTTAGGTTTCAGAGTTAAGGCCATCTGTCTAGTGACACCCTGTATCTTATTTCTTGCTCCTGCAATAATGTCATTAGAATAACCTCTCACTTTAAATTTAGCTGACATCTCATCCAAACATCTCTCATATTCATGCTCCTCATTGTGTATTCTCCTTGCCCTGAGGAACTGAGAATATGGGAGACTTTTAATGGTTGCAGGGGGTGATAGTTTTTGGCTCTTAATAAGGTGTTGCGGTCCGTGGTTTTTGTGAACAGCCTGGTATTAATTTTACCCTCTTTTACCATCATTTTAACATCCAGAAAGTCTATTTCTTCTAGACTCATCTGGTATGTATATTTAATTGGGCATTCAAAGCTGTTAATTTTCTCCACTTACTCTGCAAAATCAGTTGCGGACCCCGACCACAACAACAGGATGTCGTCTATATATCTTTTATAGTAAAGTACTCTATCACGAACATCTCTGTTGAAAAACATTTCCTCCTCGATTGCAAACATATAGGTGTTAGCGTAGGCGGGGGCGACGGGCGAACCCATCGCACACCCGCCCACTTGTAAGTAGAATTTATTGTTAAAGTAAAAGTAATTATGAGATAACACCAGTTCTAACAAACTTAGAAACAAATGCAAGTCCGGGCCCTCATATAATCCATTATTCGTCAACAATTTTTTCACTGCAAGTAATCCACCATCATTAGGAATATTTGTGTACAAACTGGTGACATCCAGCGTACACAACCACGTGTTAGGCGGGATGTCACCAAGTACCTCTAAATCAACAAGCAAGTTAGTAGTATCCTTCAAATAGGTGCCCCTATCCTGTACACATGGTTGAAGATACACATCTAGGAAAGTAGCAATGTTACTGAACAGAGACCCCCGGGCAGATATTATAGGACGCCCCGGGGGATTTATAAGTCTCTTGTGTATCTTCGGTAATGTGTACAAGATAGGGACCCTAGGACAATCAATTTTCAGATAATCAGACACAGTAGAAGAAATTAGTTTGTCCTTTACAGCCTTGTCCAAAAGCAGATCCACCTCAGATTTGTACACATCTGTTGGATCCGATCTTAGACCTCGCTAGACTTTCAGATCAGATAGCTGTGAATAAATCTCATTGCAATAATCATTTACGTCAAGGGCCACCACCCCTCCCCCTTTGTCCGCTGATCGTATTACTATATCCCTGTAACTGTTAAGGGACTTTAAGGCATCCCATTCTGGGCCAGTTAAATTATTTCTGTATGGCGGACAATTGGTTTGGGATTTAGTCACTTGTACATCCAAGGCACGTGAGAACCCAAGATGGCTGGGTTATGTGTGAATGGTTCAAATGTAGACTTCCTTTTGAAAGATACTTTGTCTTTGCTTCTTCTTGTTTAGTCTCCTCTTTGGAACCAAAGAATTTACGTAGCTTTAATTGGCGTTGTAAGTAATGCATATTTTCCAATTAAGGCTATTGTATTTGTTCGTTGGAATGAAACTCAGTCCTTTATTAAGTACCGCTTCTTCCGTGGAAGTGAGCACCCGGTTAGATAGATTATACACCAAATTTATTTGTTGCTCCTCCCTCGCCTTGGTTTTGCTCCGGCGTTGGCCCCCTCTCCGCGTTTATTTGTGGCTTGCCCTCTTCCTCTGCCTCTGCCCTTGCCTGTCCGGCCAGAGTTTCCCAAAGGGGGTTTCTCCACCCCTGTTTCTCGGTTTGAATCCTCACCAGAGGATGACGGGTGATCGCTGGAGGAGAATTTGTCTGTGCGACTTCTGAACTCCCTTTGTCTAAAGCGCCCTCTGTCTCTAAAGGGGGGTTCGGGCTTGCCAGAGAGCCAGCGATAAACTAGGTGCTTTGCATAATCTTTATGTACTATGTCAAGTTTCTTCTTTTTAAATGCTACGAGCTCACTTTTGTATGAGGCAACTTGTTGCTGCAAATTAGCATATCAATCCTGCGATCTGTCTTGTAACAGAGCAGTCTTGTGCAATGCCTCATATTCACTCACTTTGTTTTTCAGCACATTTAATTACCTGGCTGACTCCTCCACAACAAGTGTCATTAAATCCAATGAACACTTGTTGAGGACTGCAATCCATCGTCTGCAGAAGTCCTTGTTAAATTTGCCGATTGTGGACGTATTTTTTACTCTAAACCCTCTCGGTATCTTGCGTTCCCGCACATAATCCGAGAGGGTCACTCCATGAAGGAAGTAATCTACCTCCTTTTTACGTAGCCGCAACAATCCCATAAATTTCTCATCAATCGATAGATCACTTAAAGTGTCCACAAATTTTTCTTTAAACAACACTGCCTCTGTCTCGCTTTCAGAAAGGCTTAGAATTTCACCTGTTGGTATCTCAGTCCAGTTAAAGCCACTGGCTTCATCCATAGTGTCCAGCAAGATCTATTTGCACAGTGGTTTTAAAACCATGGTATCTTCTTATTCTCTATTTCCCAAAATAGAGACAAATACTGGCTGTATACTGTAATCCAGTTTTCTGCATGAACTGCAGCCTTGGAAATAAATATATCAATACTGGAGGTGCCCACAGGTCTATATGAAGAAAACTAGTATAATTCTCTGCTTCCAAAATATACAAAGTCCAGCCGACCGGCACCCTCCCTCTTATGCTTGCTGCCGCGGTGCTAGGAAGAAATAACTAATAAAACATCTCCAGCATCCTGCACCCACGGTCTTTTAAGAAATGATACTCATACCACACAGGCTCCCTGAATGACAAGCTTTCGGGCTTTATTGCCCTTCGTCAGGTCAGCAAAAACAGAATAACATACAATGTGTACAACTCTTACCTTATATCCCCAAGTAGCTCACTTCTTCCAGTACAGTACCCAATCGGTTACATTGGGTTCAGCACTTTGACACTGCCCACCAAACAATTAGGTCTACATCAAGGTCCTTGTGGCCTATCATTCAAACAGATAAAGAACTTCAAAATTTGAAACATTCCACCCTTATGCCCTGTTACAAACGGGGGAAGAACATAAGGGACTGGTTGGTACATTCAGATATAACAGAACACATGCAGCGAGATGAAAGGGTACTGAGGAGAAGTCCTGGTTGCTATAAGTGCACAGGGTGCACTACATGCCAACATATGATAGCAACAAAAAAAAAATGTCATCCTCACACGGGTAGAAAGTACGCCATAAAACATATACTCACATGTAGTACCATCTTCGTGGTCTACATGGTAAAATGCCCGTGCGGGTTGTGTTATATAGGCAAAACCATCCGGGCCTTTAAGGAACGGATGGCAATGCACAGGACCTCAATTAGAGCTGCCCTGTCAGGAAAACCATCTGACCAGCCACTGGCAAGACATTTTGCTGAGCAAAAGCATAGTCTTGCCAATTTCAAGCATATAATCATAGACCATGTACCAGATAATAAAAGAAGAGGAGATAGGCACAAAACCTTATTACAATTAGAATCTAAGTGGATCCATTACCTGGACACGGTTAAACCCAGAGGCTTGAATGACCATTTAAATCTAGCAGTTTTCCAATAAGTACTGTTATAGATGTGGTATTGCTTCACTGTTTCCATATTTGGTTCTATGAGATTCTTCAGCGCTTCAAAAATATGTACCAAGCATCTTTATTTGCCCATATATGTATCTGTATATTGCACTGGGTTGCACTTTATGTATGTTTCAGCACTATTGTATATATTTATTCACTGGTTCATGTATTCCAGCAGCGATCCCCTTCCGTGGCCGGGTTGCCATGGTTACGAGACGCCGGCGATGCAGGAGCTGAGGAGTGCACCCGGAAGTTCCGGTGAGAGCGGAATGACGGTGAGAGTTGTACACATTGTATGTTATTCTGTTTTTGCTGACCTGACGAAGAGCAATAAAGCCTGAAAGCTTGTCATTCAAGGAGCCTGTGTGGTATGAGTATCATTTCTTAAAAGACCGTGGGTGCAGGATGCTGGAGATGTTATATATATATATACTAGGTGATTCATCGTGCCCTACGGGCGCTCTTCACACCGGCGTAAGGGGCTGCGCCCCCTTAATTTGTGAACGTTTCTATATGAGAAATATGGTTAGAATTGTATGTCAGATGCCTGTATTGCAACTTGAGTTATAGGTGAAATGTGTTAAATAAAGAGCATATGATGTGGAAGGGGGTGTGTATTGTTTTGTGTAATTAAAAAGCGGTTACAAAGTAAGATGTAGACATTTGTGGGTGTGGGGGGGGGGGGCTGTGTGTGCATGTTGTTTAGGTGTGTGTGTGTGCAATAGTATAGTAGGGTGTTTCTGAGTCAGCGGCTCCCCACTGGCGGAGGTCACGACACAGGAAAACAGGAGGCTGGGTAGTGATAGGGGTGTGTGGGCATACGGGGGACTAAAGAGGGGCTTAGGGGTGCCGTGAATTGCGGGAGGGGCGCGGGGGTGCCGTGAATCAAGAGAGGGAGGGGGCGCAGGTGTCCACGAATCGCGGGAGAGGGTGGGGGTCCGCAAAGCATGAGAGGGGGCGTGAATTGCGCGAGGGGGGGTTGCGAATTGCGGGAGGGGGGGTGCGCGGGGGGTGACGTGAATCGTGGGAGGGGTGGTGAATCACGGGGGGGGGGTGCGCGGGGGGTCCATGAATTGCGGGAGGGGGGGGGGCACGGGGCGCGATGAATCACCTAGTTGGTTGCTGTCATTCAGAATGCATTTACATAAACAGTAATAGTAGCAGTAAAAGATCTGACTTAAAACACCTACAGTAAAACAGAACAGGTGTTATATATTATGCAAAGAATTGGTGGATGATGTGTAGGTTGACGTGCACATAGTTGTCACTGAAAAAAAATTGCTACAAGAAAAAAATCAACACAGAAAGTTCAACACATGTAAATGTTGACATAAGTGTGGCACTTCATTGGTGTCCATGTCGACACATGAGAATGAATATGAAAACATTCAAAAAAAGAAAAATAAATCTTCAAAAACTCATGTCAACCTTTTTCATTGTCGACCATAGCCGTGCCAGTGTTTTGCATGTGCCATTTAATCCTGGGGTTGCCGTGAATCGCGCGCGGGGGTGGGGGGGAGGTGAGGGGTGTCCGCAAATCACGGGAGGAGGGGTGGTGGGTGGATGCCGTGAATCGCGGGAGGGTGGGTCGCGGGGGGTTGCCGCAATGACAGGAGGGGGGGTCAGGGGTGGGGAATCACGGTAGGGGGGGTCGTGGGGGGCACCGTGAACCGCGGGAGGGGGGGCCCGGGGGGTTGGCGCGAATCGTGGGAGGGGGGGTCGCGGGGTGCCGCGAATCGCAGGAGGGGGGTGTCACAGGGTGGGGCCGCGAATCGCGGGAGTCACCGGGGGTGCCGCGAATTGCGGGGGGTGTGCTGCAAATCGCGGGAGGGGGGTAGCGGGGGGTTGCCGCGAATTGCCACAAGAAAAAATCAACACAAAAAGGTCAACACATGTAAATGTTGACATTAGTGTGGCACTTCATTGGTGTCCATGTCGACACATGAGAATGAATATAAATAACATTGAAAAAGTAAAAAATAAATCTTGTCAACCTTTTTCATTGTCGACCATAGCCATGTCAGTGTTTTGCATGTGCCATTTAATCGTGGGGTTGCCGTGAATGGGGGGGGGGGGTGGAGGGAGGTGCATACCTCCCAACATGACCCTCTCCAGGAGGGACACATTGCTCTGTTTCTGGACTTTCTTCTTAATTTATGGATTACCATCACCTGTGCTTAAACACCTTTCTTATCAATTACCCTGTTTAAAACAGGTGATGACAATCATAAATTAAGATGGAAGTCCACAAACAGAGCATTCTGTCCCTCCTGGAGAGGGTCATGTTGGGAGGTATGGAGGTGGGGGGCGCTCACCTGGTGTGTCTGGTGAGTAGCTGTGTCTTTGCTGTGTAACATGGAGAGGCAGAGGGTGTCTGGCACTGTCTGTGGGCTCACTGGGCTGGTTCTCTGTCATGTGAGTCAGAGGCTCCACCCAGCGTTACAGCTTCAGACACACTTTGAGTGACAGATGTAGCCAAATATATAAGATATATATATATATATATATATATATATACAGTATATATATATATATGAATTTATGTGTGATAATTGTAATTTTTTATAAAAATAATAAGGTCAGGAGATGTTAAAGTTACTCTGTTTTAGGGGGAGTCTTGGGTTAGGCAGTAGGGGGATGGTTAGGGTAAAGCTGTGGGAGAGAGAGGTTACAGTTAGGCTATAGGAGGGGGAGGTTAGGGTTAGGCAGTGGAAGAAGGAAGGAAGTTTCTAGGGGGACGGTTAGGTTGTGGGGGGATTAGGTATTAAGGGGATGGTTAGGCTGCGGGGGTAGGGGAGGTTAGAATTAGGCTGTGGGGGTGGGAAGGTTAGGATTAGGCTGTGGGAGGGGCAGGTTAGGTTTTGGCTGTGGGGTTCGGTGGTTAGATGGTGGCAGCAGAGAAGGGGGAGTTTAAGCTGCAGGAGGGGTGGGATAAGTAGGATTATGGGTAGGTACAAAATACTTAGCAAGACATGTTGGTATACTGTAACCAACCCAATCAAAGTAACGCCTTTAATAGTAAAATTGGATAAAGCTCATAAAATTGTAATAAACCTTAAACTTGATTTGCACCCCCTTGCTGCGGCCACAGCAAATTAGCATTTCTAATTGGATGCCCGCATTTGTGTGGAGTTTGAGTGTTTTAAAAAACAAACTCCCAACAAATAATTGGATTGAGCCCCTCAGGAGTTTTGGTCCACAAGTTGTATCAGTATTTGCGACAGGATGTGGTCCTGCCCCCATTGTAGGTTGCTGCCTCATATAAGCCTTGATGGCATCGGCGTTGACGGTCCCTCCACCAAATTTCCTGTAGGCCCAGTAATGTTGAGTTCTACATCTGCTGGAAACCATTAATTGGTGGATTCTGCTATAGATCTGCATTTTGTAGGGAAGTCTAAGCAGTAGTAAACTGTGATCGCGGCACTTTCTGAGTGTTGCACGTGTAAGGAAATATAATTTCCCGAAGAATAACAAACTCATGTGAGAGATGAGATAAGAGGAAAGCTGGAACTGATAATGAATTTTCATTTATCTGCTGCTAGCTATTCCCTTGTATATTTCAGGCACCGTTAGGCCATTCCCTACAGCATTTGTGTATTACTTTCATCACAGCCCTTGACATGTAATAATAATGTGCTATCTGGGGGCCTTTTATTGCTTTTTCAGATGTAACAGTCTCTTTGAGTAGTAGATTATAATAAAGATTATAGTATGATGGCTGCCATACAATTTGGCCGTGTGCTGTGAAACTTGTTGGGGTCAGCCATTACTTGCAGTCTGCTGCCTTGCTATGACCTATTTTGATATGGAATGAATTTGTGAATTTTCCGAAAAGAGATTAAATCTCACTTAACCTCTAGAGTAGATTTGTTAAACCGTTTCTTGTGATTGAAATGTGCTATACAGTTGTTTATATTTGCTTCAGGTCCGCATTTCCATATTCCTAGGCTTATGATACTGTGGCATTAAACCGGGACACTCATTAATTAAACAGGTTCTGTGGCTGATTTAAATCAGGATCCATGCTTGATGCTAACCAGCCACAGAACCCATGATGAGTGTCCCGGTTTATAAGTGATAGTATGGTAAGCCTACATATTTTATATTTATTGGTTTTATACACATGAGAAACAACAGCTTTATTACAGAGCTTCACAAAATCCACCATTACAGTCCAGGTTTTAAGGATATTCATGCTTGAGTCGGGTTGTGGGAAATCGGATCGACCATGTTTAGGTCAACAAAACCATGATCGACCGCTAGAGGGCGATGGCATCTAGTTAGATGGCTATACTGGTTTGACAGCGTCTAGTTAGACAGTGACAGGAGATGGATGCCTGAGAGTTATTGACGGAAACGTGGTTAAGAGTAGCAAGGTCGACGTGAGTTTTTCATGTTTTTTCTGGTGTCGAATGTCACAGGGGTCCCTGAGGACACTGTAAATGAGTCCCTGAGGACACTCGCATGGCTCGCTGCGCTGGCCATGCTCCAGGCACAATTATAGTGTAACTCTATGAACCAAGTGGACCTGCACCAAAAAAACTTAAACTCATGTCAACCATGTGACTGTCAGCGGTGCAAGTAGGAAAAATGACTTAGTGGTACTGTGCCGCACGCGAAAAATGGGCATGGTCAGGGGCGTGGTCATATTACACTAGGGGGAGTGGCTGGAATATTGCATGCCAAAGGCACACAGCCAAAATGTACACAGTAATGCCTGTTACGCGTCACACACCTAATACATATGACCCATGCCATAATGCCCGTTACACATTATGCCCCACACCATAATGCTCAATGCACCACACAACTGATGCCCATTACTAATATACCCCCACAGTGCCAGATATCATATGCCTCCACAGTTGCCACACATATTCCCCTAGTGCCAGATATCATATGCCCCACAGTGCAACACATATGCCCCCAGTGCCAGATATCATATGCCCCCACAGTGCCACACATATGCCTCCACAGTGCCACACATATGCCCCCAGTGCCAGATATCATATGCCCCCACAGTGCCACACATATGCCCCCAGTGCCAGATATCATATGCCCCACAGTGCAACACATATGCTCCCAGTGCCAGATATCATATGCCCCACAGTGCAACACATATGCCCCCAGTGCCAGATATCATATGCCCCCACAGTGCCACACATATGCCCCCACAGTGCCACACATATGCCCCCACAGTGCCACACATATGCCCCCACAGTGCCACACATATGCCTCCACAGTGCCACACATATGCCCCCAGTGTCAGATATCATATGCCCCCACAGTGCCACACATATGCCCCAGGTGCCAGATACCATATGCCCCCACAGTGCCACATATATGCCCCCAGTGCCAGATATATGCCCCCAGTGCCAGATATCATATGCCCCCACAGTGCCACACGTATGCCCCCAGTGCCAGATATCATATGCCCCACAGTGCCACACATATGCCCCCAGTGCCAGATATCATATGCCCCCACAGTGCAACACATATGCCCCCAGTTCCAGATATCATATGCCCCCACAGTGCCACACATGTCCCCAGTGCCAGATATGCCCCCACAGTGCCACACATATGCCCCCACAGTGCCACACATATTCCCCCAGTGCCAGATATGCCCCCACAGTGCCCCACATATGCTCCCACAGTGCCACACATATGCCCCCAGTGCCACACATAAATGCCCCCACAGTTCTAGAAGTACAGTAAGCAGCAACTCACTGTGTCAGGTCAGGTCCGGTCCTCTCTCCCCCCCTCTAGTCCCCCGCCGCAGCTGCCTGCTTCTGCTTCTTCCCTCTGAAGTTTCTACTCCTGCCCCGCGTCTATCTTGCGGGCTGGCTACTGACTGGCTGCCAGCCCGCGAGCTCTGATTGGTGAACAGGCGTCTGTGTCACAGTGACACAGGGAGGGGAAGGAGAGACATGCGATGCGCTCCCCTCCACTCCGAAGGCTATAAGCTGTGGCCGGGTGGTGGAGGCCACGCCCCTGCCACTTACCTATGCGCGCATGCGCATTGAACACTTATGGGGGCATTTGTTATGGCGGTACGGGGTAGCACCAATATATCTTTTACCGGTATGCCGTACCACCCCGTACCGCCATACTTGCACCCCTGGTGTTGACCACATTCCTGTCGATCATTCTGAGGCGTCGATCTCCCATAGCTATCTAGACTCCGTTGACCAAGTTTAGGCTTCTAACTCGACGTCTTTGACCACTAGTGGTATCATCATGTATTGTAGACCTAAACATGATCGATCCAACGTCCGTATACGGCTTGAGTCAGAGCACTTGATCAAATTGACTGAGGTACTATTTAATTCACCTGTGCTCAAACAGGGATATTCCTAAAACCTGGAGTGTTGGAGCTTGGGAACTTCTGCTCTATAAAAACACAATGCAGATACATTGGGGGAAATTTACCAAGATGAGAGTTTTATTTCAGATGGGAAGTTGCTATAGTCAACCAATCAGATTCTATCTATTATCTTCTAAAAGGTGGTAAATAAATAAGAAGTACATTCTGATTGGTTGCCCACAGCATCATCCCATCTGAAATAGAACTCCAATCTCAGTAAATTGACCCCATTGATTCATTTGAAATGTGTAGATCTTATTGCATTGGATTTTTCTTTTTCCAAGGAATGTTTGATGAATTATTGCAACACAAAACCATTTTTAAGGATTCCATAGTTTTACAGTTTTATTCAGGTGCGGGACGCTTCAGTAATTGGTAATAATCAGTTTGATGGGGTTAAATATGTTAAATTCTAATTTAATACAACACCAGTCTCTGCGGTGCTCCCCAGGGGCAATTAACATAAATGTCTATTAAAAGAGATTCAATTTTGCAATTAAAGAGTCAAATTAATTCAAGAGGTTGATCAATAAATCTATCTATATCTTGCTGGCTCAGTATGCACGACTTGTGATTATTAGAAGATGTGGAAAGTCTACATACACAGCCTTGGGCTTTGAGGGAGCATACATCAAAGGGATAACTAATTAGACTAGTGACTGTTTAACATGCAGTGCTGCCTTTATTAGTCTGTAACTTACATAAGTAAAAGGTGCAGCAATGCCGTTTTTGATATTTCAGATTTTTAAAAAACATTTCCAGGTTAATAGCAGCCAATGGCAGGCAATGGTGGTGCTGGACATGGCAGCAGAGCAAAAATATGAAAAAGCTGCAGTGAGCATCTTGTGCAAAAAGACGCCCGCTGCTGGTCTCTCTTATCTCCTGCCGGGGTACTACCATTTTTATTAACAGTTTCTTATATATCACACATATTCCGCAGCGCTTTACAGAGAACATTTGAACATTCACATCTGTCCCTGCTCCAGTGGAGCTTACAATCTATATTCCCTACCACATGTACACGCACACACAGACAGACATTCTAGGGTTAATTTTGTTGGGAGCCAATTAGCCTACCAGTATATTTTTGGATTGTGGGAGGAAACTGGAGTACCCAGAGGAAACCCACTCAAACACAGGGAGAATATACAAACACTGCACTGTTAAGGTGGCTATACATCAGAAAGATATTGTACCCAATCATAAAATTTCAATTGATTGTAAGATGGATTGTATGCAGATTGTGTGCACATTGTGTGCCCAAAAACCACCAAGGACTGCTGGGGAATTGAACACAATCATGAGCGCAATCTTTCTTAAGATCGATCTTTCTGATGTATGGCCAGAATTAGAGGGAATCGAACCCATGACCTCATTGCTGTGAGGCAGTAATGCTAACCATTACACCATCCGTACTGCCCCGACAATACAGCATCAAATCGATATCATGACCATCAGTTGCAGCAATGGAACTCTAAATAACCCTTGTTCTGCCAGTGCCAGTAACATAGGGCCTTATTCTGATCGGTGCGGCCGGATCCGAATATGCGGCCAGGACCGTGCGTGCGAAACCCCGCCTTCCATACGGATCGCCAACTCCGTCCGTACGCGGGAAGAAGCTGGCCGAACGGACCGCACGTGTATTTTTCACGGAATACGCCTCCTCCATCTCAGGGAACCTCCCCCATCATTCGATGGTCGTAGACCATCGAATGCAGGACTGAGTGCTCCACCAGCTCCCGCAACCTCAGACCACACGGACATTTCTCCGTGCAAAAGCAGGGATCTGGGCAGGCAGCTGACATCCGGCGATGTCATATGTCCGCCCCCTACACGTGCGTCACGGCCGCATTACCATACGTACGCCCAGCGTTTGCATGGGAACGCCCATGAAACGCGGGGCGTATGCATATGGTAATGAGCCCAAATAGCCCTTCACGCCCCTCTCCACCCCCTGTTCGGAGTGTTCACATTTCATGCGGGATTTGGCCGTACGCCCCGCTCGCACATGCGCAGATACGCCTCTGCACATGCGCAGACACAAAACATCGGCGGCACGAACGCACGCTGATATTACCGCACCGATCAGAATAAGGGCCATAGTGGGGAAAATTTACTAAGATAGGAATAAGACTTCACATGTGATGTTGCTATGGGCAACCAATCAGATCCTGTCTGCTATCTTCTAGAGCAGCGGTTCTCAAACTGTGGGTCCTGACCCAAAAGTGGGTTCCGACCACCTCAGCATGGGGGTCACGACTCTGTTGCTGGCAATCAGGCAAATGTGTCTGTGGAGGAGAGAAAGGTTATAAATCATTAAATAACACCTACTGCTTCCCTCTTCCATCCCCCTGTCACCCCTTTCCATTCCACCCATTACCCACTGCCTCCCTGTCACAATAGCGGTCACTTCACTAACCACACATGTGGCGGCCATTCAGTAGTAACTTGCTGGGGTCCTGTAATCATTTTTATTGTCTGATGGGGTCCCAGAGCAAAATAGTTTAAGCACCCCTGTTCTAGAGGGTGCTAAATAAATAAAAAGTAGATTCTGATTGGTTGCCCCTAGCAGAGCCGGCCCTAGCCAATTTGATGCCCTAGGCAACATTTTGGTTGGTGCCCCCTACCAGCGGTGTTAGTTCTACTCTACATTACTGACCCCGTTATACCCGCAACTACATTATTGAACCCTCTATAATTGCCACTACACTAATGACCCCCTCAACACCTGCCTCTATACTACTAACCCCTTTATACCCCCCTACACTATTGACCTGGACTGGACTATTGTGAGTCAGTGGGTGTTGGAACCTATACTCTCCCTACCTCTAGCGCCAAACACCATCAAGCATCGTGGAGGAAATGAGATAGATAAACAATAGATAAAGGTAGGGAGCGTATAGGCAGAGCCAGCCCTAGCCTAAATGACGCCCTAGGCAAGATTCTGGCTGGTGCCCCCTAGCACCGCCACTAGTTCCGCCTCTGACCCTGCTCCCCTTTCCCAGCACCATCAACCCTCATCATAGCAGTCATCATTTTGGTGCTCCTACCCACAATATTTTAAATAGTAACAGTGCACACATTCGGTGTGCAGCCCAAACAGGGGTGTGTTCTTGCTGGGAAGGGGCATGGCCACACAATAGTACCCCCAATTCAAATTATGCCACACAGTAGTGCCACTTTATTCACATTATATCATGCATTGGTATCCCTTATTCTTGTTACATCACACAGTAGTACCACTTTACCTTATATACATTACTCCTCACATTATTCACATTATACCCTTAGAAAAAAATCCTGAGAAAATATTGTATTTTAAGCACCTTCATGGCCACACTGCAGCCCAGTACAAAGCAGTGTGTGCTGGGCAGAGGAGAAGAGCTGCAGCTGCTGCTGTCACTTAAGGGGAGGGGGCCCGGGGCCCCCACTGGGCTCGTCCATCAGACTTTGGCCTGGGTAATTTGTACCCCCTACCCCTTTCTCTCGGCACCCCTGATAATACCACACAGTAATGCCCCTTACACATGACACACGTTATTAATGTCCTTATAACCATAATGCCCCTTACACATTATGCCAACCTTTATTAATGCCCTTCATACACATAATGACACACATAATGCCCCTTACACATATGTTGCACATTATTAATGCCCTTATACACATGACACACATAATGCCCATTACACATGTGTTGCACATTATTAATGCCCTTATACACATGACACACATCATGCCTGTTACACATATGTTGCACATTATTAATGCCCTTATACACATGACACACATCATGCCTGTTACACATATGTCGCACATTATTAATGCATTTATACATGACACACATAATGCCTCTTATACATATGCCAAACACTATTGCAAAACCAACCCACCTACAGACAGCACTCGCACAGCCGCTAACACTGTGACCTCTGCCTCTGCTTGGATACAGATGTTTCCTCATACATCTCGACTCAATAAGCCATGCAGCTCCTGGCCAGTTCAGCTAACGTTGGGTTCCTTTTTGTGCTGAAAATTCGTCTTATTTGCATTGTTATGACCAGCACTCACAAGGAGCTTCTGATGATTAAAATGATATGTGTCATGGCTATATTCTGTGGGTGACTGTGGCTGTACCTGCATACAGAATGCTATGTTACAGTGATTTCCATGAATACGCTATTTCATATGCAGATACTGCCTCACTCACACACAGAATATAGGCATGCTGCATATCATTTTAATCAGCAGAAACCCTAGGCATTCCAAATGCCCTAGGCAATTGCCTAGTTTGCCTATGCCTAAGGCCAGCTCTGCCCCTAGCAACATCACATGTATTATTCTTATGCCCATCTTAGTAAATTTCCTCCTGTGTCTGAAGATACAGCCACTGGCTTTGAAAACAAGGGCCTTCACAGCACCTGGAACACTCCCTGTGGCTGCTCTAAAATGTCAGCAGCCAGTCAGGCTGCAGTTAGAAGGGCACTTCATCCAGAACCACAGCACCATTGCAAGACATGCATACTGCAGCATCAGCATATGCGCAGTCCCAAAAATTTTATTATGACCATGGGCCAGATGTAGGAAGCAGTGATAAGGGACAAAGAAGTGAGCCAGTGGAGATTTTGCACATGGCAACCAATCAGCTGCTTTGTAAAATGTTATAGTATGCAAATTATAGACAGTCCTGATTATGGGCAAGGCTTTACCATCTTGGGAGCCAGGATGTGTGCCCCAATAGCTGGGATGTTGGGAGGTATGTCTGCTGAATGTGACACATTTGCTGAACTTTATAAAAAGTGACTGCCCAACACCAATGCTAATGTGTGTGAACCCTAATAAATTAGAGATGTGCGGCGGCCACTTTTTCGGGTTTTCGTTTTGGATCTGGATCTCCCTTCGTGTTTTGTATCTGGATTGGTTTTGGAAAAACCACCCTTGTGGGTTTGGTTTTGGTTTTGGATCTGGATTTTTATGAAAAAATGCTAAAAATGGCTAAAATAACAGAATTTGGGCCTGTTTTTGCCCCTAAAGTATTATTAACCTCCATAACATTAGTTCCCACTCATTTCTAGTCAATTTTGATCACTTCACAGCTTACAAAATTGTTTTAATTTACTGTAGTTGGGCCAAAAGGGTATACCGAGGTAGCTGGATGACTAAGCTAAGCGACAGCAGTGGGCATCACATACATGTGGACCTTACACTTCCAACCTGGCAGAGCGGCACTGCAGGGGCAGACAGGGTGGCAGTTTAATAAACTATCCCAAAAAAAGAGAAATGCTCCAAAGAGCAAATACAAAGAGGTATCGGCCTTGTCATGACTGGTGGTAGAAGCTTCAGCGCTTCTATCAGGTTGCTGATCTCCCACTATTTCCTCCTCCATCATCCTCCAAAAATGTGTTTTTATTTTATTTATTACTTTTATTTATTTTTCTTACTTTACACTGGACACAGCCTGTCACACTGGACACAGCCCCTTGGACACTGGACACTGCCCCTGGACACAGCCCCTGGACACTGGACACAGCCCGTCACCCTGGACACAGCCCCTGGACAATGGACACAGCCTCTGGATACAGCTCTTGTACACTGGACACAGCCCATCACCCTGGACACAGCCCCTGGACAATGGACACAGCTCTTGTACACTGGACACAGCCGTCACACTGGACAAAGCCCCTGGGCAATGGACACAGCCGTCACACTGGGCACAGCCTCTGGACACAGCTCCTGTCACACTGGACACAGCCGCTTGGACACTTCACACTGCCCCTGGACACTGGACACAGCCCGTCACCCTGGACACAGCCCCTGGACAATGGACACAGCCTCTGGATACAGCTCTTGTACACTGGACACAGCCCGTCACCCTGGACACAGCCCCTGGACAATGGACACAGCTCTTGTACACTGGACACAGCCGTCACACTGAACAAAGCCCCTGGGCAATGGACACAGCCGTCACACTGGGCACAGCCTCTGGACACAGCTCCTGTACGCTGGACATAGCCTTCACACTGGACACTGCCCCTGGACACTGGACACAGCCCGTCACCCTGGACACAGCCCCTGGACAATGGACACAGCCCGTTACCCTGGACACGGCCCCTGGACAATGGACACAGCCTCTGGACACCGCCCCAGGACACAGCTCCTGTACACTGGACACAGCCATCACGCTGGACACTGCCCCTGGACACAGCCCCTGGACACTGGACACAGCTCCTGTACACAGCTCCTGTACACTGGACACAACCCCTGTACACTAGACACAACCCCTGTACACAGCCCCTGTACACTGGACACAGCCCCTGTACACTGGACACAGCCCCTGTCACACTGGACACTGGATATATGTAGTCACACTGGACAATGGATATATGTCACACTGGACACTGGATATATGTCGTCACACTGGACACTGGATATATGTCGTCACACTGGACACAGGATATATGTCGTCACACTGGACACTGGATATATGTCGTCCCAGTGCCAGATTAAGGTCTAAATGGGCCTGGAGCTGAAAATTATCAATGGCCTATTATGCACAATAATAGGGGTAGTCGCCAGCACATTATAATGTGGTGGGCGTGACCAGTGTTCTGGTTGGGTGGTCTGCTCATGGGTGTGTCTCTATTTGTGTAAATACTTTCAACTAATTATATACAGATGGAGCGGGCCTCGCTCTTGCAGGGGATGGCGGAAGATTCGCCATCTGCCATCGCCTCCATCTGTTCTGCGAATGGGGACGCGCGTGTCTCCTTCCGACGGCACCTCCCAGCTTTCCCACCTAACCCTGTCCGTCTCCCTGGAGCGGAGACGGACAGGGTTCCCGCTGCCCGGAAACTGAGACGCGCGTCTCAGTCAGATAGTCAGATGGAGCGGAGATGGACCCCTAGAGGGCAAACCAGACCCCCAGTGCGAGCTGCTGCAACAATGCAGAGATGGTACAGTACAATTTCAATAAAAGAAAAGCTGCAGGCAGAACCCCTGACTTATCTGGGATGATGCTATCACAGCAGAAGGAACTCAGGGGACTGCAGCACAGGAATAGGCAGGAAGGAGCACTGATTGGGACCAGGAACAAAGACCCTGTAGCACAAGCAAGGCTGGGCACAGGACGCTGGATACAAGGGCTGGGACCGGGCACACTCTGGAGCAGGAACCAAGATAAACAGAACTGCACTGGGAACTATAACCGGCAGCGTCTGCATGCTGAGAACCTAACTATATAGCCTTGCATGCAGCCACACTCAAGAAGCAGGATATGCATGAAACCCAGGGAGCTGGATCAGCAAAACCCTGATCCAGGGGAAAACATACAAACTGCAAACAGAATATATTAACTGCACATTTACACCGATCCACTAGAGGTAGATCGTAAAAGCTCATTTCCAGGGGTTCCATGCCCGTTGCCATGTGGGTTTACATGCTCATTGCCAAGGGGGAATACATGTTCATTGCCCCTTGGCAATGAACATTTAATCCCATGTAGCAGCCGCCGGGCAGAAGTAACAGCCATTGACAGCAGCCTAGTCCCTGCATTTTCTGGTGTGAGGGGGAAAGAAAACCACCCCTCCCTCCCCCTTTTAATCAATTGGCTATATCTTCGGATCCAACTGATCCATTTACATGAGACCAGTATCATATTGAAGAACTTTTGAGTGGCTTCGAATGATTTTGGTCCTGTGAAACCATTTGGCTCCAAAGAAATCTGCCCTCAAACAACATGAACAGCCAGAAATTACATTTCAGAAATGAAAAACTGGTTTACCCACAATATCTCTGAAACCAATTAACCGATATGGACCACCCTGGTATCAGAATGAAGGCCCAGCGATTTGGATTCAACTGAGATGAACATCGAGCCGGAGGGGGAACTGGCAGCCGTTGGAACTGGGTGGGGGTCGGAATTAGCGGGTCCCATGTTATCCTAGGGGGAAACGTTCCAGCTTTGCCATGCAGTATCTTCGGTTCCTGGGGGGCTAGTGATTGGGGCCGGTCTCATTGGATAGCCCTGGCCCTCAACTAAAAAATGGACCTATTTGGAAAGTGGGCCTGGAGCTACAGCTCCATCAGGCCCATTTTTAATCCAGCCCTGGTAATAATAATCACGGTGTGTGGGCTAATGGGCATTGCAGGGTGTCAAAATGTGGAAATGGCATCATGGTGTGTGGCAAGACGTGTAATGGGCATTACAGTGTGTGGCAAAATGTGTAATTGGCATCGCGGTGTGTGAAAAAATGTGTAATAGACATCGGTGTGTGGCATAACATGTAATGGGCATCGCAGTTTGTTGCATAATTTGTAATAGGCATTAACTGTGAGTGGCATAACGTGTAAGTGGCATTACGATGTGCAAAATCAAGAATAGAATTGGAGCAAAGGTTAAAAAAATATAAGGCGTGTCAAGGGACAGGACTGGAGGCAGGTCAATGGGTGGGATGTGGGTGGATCAAGGGACGGGCTACTGTCCGGTAATCTCTCAACCAAAAGGTGGTAACCCTATATGTTGACCATTTTTAGGTGTCAACCTAGGCATTGTTGACCATAACCCTTGAAATGATGCAAAGTGTTCCCACTTAAAAAAGTCTTCTTTAGTAAATATTCTTTTATAATTAATAATAAAAAAAAAAGGACTTCCGGTTCCGGCGCTGGAGGGACAAGCCGCACAGGCTTAGAGCTCCGTGAGCCCCAGCCTCCAACCAGCCGGACCGGACCCGATTACCGCACTGAACCTAGCCTGACACCCCGCCAAGACCCCGCAGCACCCTCCGGCACACTCACCCTGCGTCCAAAGCCCGCTCCAGCCGTCCGGCGCACTGAACACCCGGCTACACGCCAGGCGGCCGCCATTGAACACGGCTGCTCGCGACCACGTGACCTGTGGCGCGGCGGCTGCATAGGGGTATTATCCCCACATACTGCGCTCTATCAGCCCACAGGCGCTCCCCGCACTCAGCCCGCAGCCTCCCCCGCTACTCTCAGTGCGGAGGGAGAGACAACAATTATCCCTACTGGCTGAAGCCTTCCAGGGCAGGAGGGGTTAAAACACATAGGAGACGCTGACAGGGGAATATCCCATAGCTGCTGCAGACTGACACGCTGCAGCATACCATCAACCTCCCAGCTGCAGATTGAGGTACATATATACCTCCCTCACCACTCTGACCTACAACAGAATGGAGAAGATGCAGTCTACTGAGGACACCCCCAGACACCGCTCATCCAGCCGTAGCAATAAAGACAAGATGGCGGCCACCCCAGCTCTACAGCCGCAGAACAAACCGCCACAGTCATCTGCCAGAGGGAGAAGAGGTGCTGAGATCGCAGAATCGCTGGTACTTGGCTCACAAACTGTAAGTGCTGAACCTCTCTCTGTTATGGACTCAGACACACTCACTACCCCCTTAGAAGACGCCAACCCACCCGCACCCCCACCCCGCAACTCCCAGGAGGGCCCAATAACATATTCTGATATGGTGAAAGCCATTCAGGACTCTATTAGCCCCATAATGGAGGCTCACGCGAACAAGGTCACACAGGCGATCCAGGATATCAAGTCACAGTACAAGCAAGTCACTAAACGGCTGTCCCACACCGAACAGATAGTGGGCGGCGTCTTCCAAGACGTTGCCGAACTTAAAGACAAAACAGCAGCCATGCAGAAAACGCAGTATCAGCTGCAAGCCAAAATAGATGACTTGGAAAACCGTTCCCGTAGGAACAACTTGCGGGTGGTTGGCCTCCCTGAATCCCTAAAGGGCACAGCCCTCTTTATCTTTATACAAACCACACTCCCGGAGCTACTGGAAATTTCAGAGGAATGCTCAGGAATGATAGTGGAAAGAGCGCACAGAATTGGCCCACAGAGACCCTCCGCAGACGCCCGCCCACGTCCAGTGATATTCCGCTGTCTGAATTATATTCACAAGGAGGCGCTGTGGTCTGCCTCTCGCCGCAAGAGGGACCTCACCTGGAACGATACTAGACTTTTTATATTTCAGGACTACTCCGCTGAGGTGGCCAGGGCGAGAAAGGAATTCGCCCCTCTCTGCTCACGCTTGGCGAGGAGCAGTCGTAAATTCGCCCTGGTGTACCCAGCTCGCTTACGTCTTTTCTCTGGATCGTCATTTAAGGACTTCTTCACTGTGAGGGATGCTGAACTTTTCCTGCAAGAAGAGGACAATGTATCGGCCTCCCTGCCCCTGTTTACCCAAGACCAGCCAACCGAATGAAAATATCGGCTAAGGAGATACAGTTGTCTTTGATATTCATTACTGCATTTAATTATAAGCTAGAATTAGATACCTGTAGTCCTTGATAAATCTACGTCGGAGCTGGGGTGGTGGGAGATGGGGGACCCCCTCCCGCCCCCCTCCCGTCCCCCTCCCGTCCGACACCTCTTCTGAGGTTGGGAAACTCACTTTAGAATAGAAAAAGGTTTACTATGTTAGGTTTAGAATATATGTTAGCTGTTATACTGATCACTAATCGGGTCTGGAATGGCAGGCAATTCTCAAACTGGCCCCTTACGGGAACCATAATATACCACTTATGCGAGGCAGGGGAGACCCACGGACCGCTGGCTCGGATCCTTGGGGCGACTGCCTGATCTTGCCACACATGCTATTTTCCGGAAGTTATTCAGTTACTCATTCAATTTTTGTTTGTTTATTTGTTTGTGTATGGTGTTCTGGGATGGCGGAAAGGCCCTTTACCGGTCGCCTAGCCATTGCAGAATTACTACTAATTCCCCCTTCTTCCCTCATGTCTATTCCCCCCATGTGTCAGAATCTGTCTAATGTCATATTTTTTATCCTTAGATTTTTCATGATTGCTACTAGACTACTGTTGGCCAACACAAAGCTCATCTCAAATTCCAGGACCTGTAAGTTACCAATTCTCTTGCCCAATGAATGACATCTCTCAGGGTAGGTACAATTAATGTGGGGGGCTTTCACTCCCCAGCTAAGCGAAAAAAAACATTACTATACTTATCTAAGTTAGGCCTTGAAATAGCTTTAATACAGGAGGCCCATTTGGTCCCTGCAGAGATCTTAAAGTTAAACACCCTGGGCTGGGCTGTTCTATCCTCAGCCCCATATAACTCCAAGGCTAGAGGGGTGGTCACATTGATCAGACGAAATATCCCGGTAACTACTCATTCAGAACAAACAGATCCCGAAGGCCGCTACAGTATACTTGATGCCACGATATATAACACCCGTTACACCATAGCTAATGTATATGCACCTAATGCAAATCAAAGCCAATTCTTCATCACTATAGCTGCCAAATTACTCCCTTATGCTCACCAAAATATAATATTGGCAGGGGATTTCAATCTAGTTGCATCTGCGGTTTTAGACAGAAACACTACATCCTCTACCAGGCGCACCAACCCTAGATATGGTATTCAATACCTTCTCACACAGTTACAGCTGATTGATGTATGGAGGGCATGCCACCCTATTGAGAGGGAGTATACATGCCTCTCAGCGGCGCATGGAACCCTCTCTAGAATTGATTACATTTTAATGTCCTCCTCCCTGTTCCCGAAAGTAGAGGGATCAGCGTTAGAACCTATTACAATTTCAGACCATGGCGTTTGCTGGGTAGCGGTGGCGGCATCTGTCGATAGAGGACCAATTAGGCAATGGAGATTCCCATCCCAGTTAACAGAAACTCAATCGTTTCGTAATATGTTGGAGGCGTCCTGGATGGACTATACACATCATAACCAAGTAGTAGGGGAGACATCCCCCTCTATTTTCTGGCAAGCCTCCAAACCAGTATTAAGAGGCAACATTATATCTTACACTTCCAAGCATAGAAAAGATTCCCAGAAACTTTACATGGACGCCCAGACACGCCTCACTGAGGCATACCAGAACTTTCGAACTTCCCCCACCCTAACAAATAAAACCATATATAATGAACAAAAATCCCTCTTTGATGCCCTACTAATACAACTAGAATCTAAAATCACGTTTCTCGCACAGGCCAGGTTTCATAGATATGGCAACAGGTCTAATCGCCTGATGTCTAACCTATTGAGGGGCCAGCACCCTCCCTCAGCTATTCAGGCTCTTCGCAGGGCGGATGGCAAAGTAGTCCATTCGGGAAAATTAATTACTGAAACCTTACATGGCTTCTATGAGTCCCTATATTCCCCTCCCTTGGTAGATGAGCAACATAGGACAACGTTCTGGGAACCCCTCCCTCATCCCACACTGGATGTGGATGCCTCAAATACCCTAATAACACCTATCACAGAGGAGGAAGTCCTGGCTACGATAAAGATGCTTAAGACAGGCAAATCACCGGGACCGGATGGTCTCTCAAATGAGTACTATAAATTGCTGGCCCCCAAGATTATTAAACCCCTCTCGGCACTTTATAATACCATTCTACAAGGCACCCCCCCACCCTTATATTTTAATTCGGCCATCCTCAAAATTATACATAAACCCGGTAGAGACCCGCTCCTCCCGGGATCCTACCGCCCAATCTCACTTCTCAACACAGATTATAAAATCTTCACAAAAATATTGGCGGACAGACTCAAATTCAAACTCCCCTCCCTGGTTCATTCGGATCAAACGGGTTTTGTATGGGGCAGACACTCGGTCCTTAATGTACGTAAAGCCCTAATAGCCATGCAGTGGGTGGAGTCTTCGGGGACTTTAGAGCCTCATGCTCTACTCTCACTGGACGCCGAGAAGGCTTTTGACCTCGTCACATGGGACCACTTATTCTTTACTATGGAACGGTTTGGGCTCCCGGGGGAGTTCATCCGCACAATTAAATCACTTTATTCTGGATCGTCCTCCCGGGTTTTAACTAACAACTACTTGTCCAACCCAATACCACTGTTCAGGGGTACTAGACAGGGATGCCCCCTGTCCCCCCTCCTATTCGCACTGGCAGTTGAACCATTGGCGATAGCATTGAGAAACTCGAGAGACTTTGTGGGAGTGCGGATGGACTCCTCCGAGATCAAGCTAAGTCTGTTCGCAGATGATATATTATTATTTATATCCAGACCCAATACCTCCATCCCGGCCATTCAACAAATTATTCTTCATTTCTCCCAATTTTCAGGATTTCGAGTAAATTATGATAAATCCCGCCTTTTGCCCCTATCAGCCTCCCCCGCAATTCCTACAATCTCTCACTTCACTTCACAATTCACTATCTGTCCACACACACTCAAATACTTGGGAGTTCTGATCCCTAAGAAACTAAAAGACTTATATAATGTGAATATCTCTCCCTCCTTTGCATCGATTGCTAAGCTGTTGACTGGATGGATAGACCTACCACTATCTTTGGCGGGTAGAATCACGGTACTCAAAACCATAGCCTTTCCCAAGCTATCATATCTCCTGCAGATGTTGCCGCTGCAGCTCAGTAACTCGGACCTGCAGAAATTTAAATCGCTGTACCTCAAATTCGCCTGGGCAGGGAAGAAGGCTCGTATACCATTCAATAGGCTCAAACTCAGTAAATCAGATAGTGGATTTGGCATGCCTGACATACAAGCATTCTCCCAAGCAGCACACTTCCGATATATTACAGATTGGTTCACTACTAGATCGGAATACACCATCCCCTCCTTGGAGAATCAAATTTTTAAACAATACTCCCCAGCAGCACTATTACATGCCCCGATAAGATTAATACCCAAATTGGTCGGAGATTCTATTTTATTCAAAGCAACTTACAGGTCCTGGAAGCAGATTAATAAGACCCTTCGCAGACGATTTTCCTCTTCGCCATTCACCACGTTTTGGGGAAACCCTCAGTTCATCCCAGGTCTAGAGAATGCGGAGTTTCTCGGCTGGAGGGACAAGGGCATTACAAATGTCCGTAGGCTATTTGACCCAGGAGGAGCATTACTCCCATTCTCCGCCATACAGGAGAAATTTGAGCTACCACATCGCCAGTTTTACATGTACCTCCAGTCGAGACACTTTGCACAATCTCAAGTGTCACCCATGGAGAGAGATGGAGAAATAGACCCCATTGTGAGCCTTTTGAGACCAGAGTGTGTCCTGGGGTATAGGATCAGATATCTCTACTCGGCCCTCATAGCGACAGGGATAGAGACACATCACCAACAACTTCAAACTAGATGGGCCAAAGATATACCAGATCTCCCACCTCTGTCCATTGTACTTAAAAAGCTTCCTCTTACCATGAGACATTTGCAGTCGGTTGCTTTACAGGAGACCCACACCAAATTCCTAAATAGGGCATATGTGGCCCCTGTGCAGAGGGCACACTTCGTCCCTAGCGACACAGGATGTTGCTACAAATGCCACAAAACTAATGCTACATATTTCCACAATTTCTGGGAATGTGGAAAGATTAGGTTCTTCTGGGACAAGGTGATCAATTTTATTAATACCACCTATTCTCTTAGAATCCGGAAGCAACCGGCTGCATGTTTGTTTCTATACTTTAAAGACTGGGATCTTGGACCCAATAAGAGAATGATTATTCCGGTGCTCAGCATCATACTGACAATGGCTAAAAAGCTGATATTAACGCACTGGATACATAGAGGCTCCCCTACTATAATGGAGTTAAAAAAAGCTATCCTAAATACGCTCTTTTATGAAAGACAGGCTCTAAGGACAGATCTCGAGAAGGGGGCTCCTCGCTTCTATAAGAAATGGGAACTGTATATTGGTAGCTTAGATCAGATAACACAAAGCCGAATCCAAAAAATATTTGAGTCGACCACGTGGTACCTCCTCAGACAAATATCTAACTAACATGACTGTATGTGCTGAGATAGATAAAAGTTTTGGACATACGAGATGAGTAATCGAAATGTGTGACTAGATAGCCTAAAAGGAAAAAGATAGCTATGGAATTTTAAAATTGATTCTGATTTTGTCTGTTGTCTTCCCCTCCCCCCCCCCCCTCCCCCAACCTCCCCTTCCTTACCCACCCACCCATTTACCTTGTTATACCTCTTAATATTATCTGATAGATTATAATTTAGATGTTTTGTGAGACCAAATTGCTCCCTAAATGTTGGTTGAAAACCGTACAAACCAATCACAATGATTCCCCCCCAACTAATGGGACACTGAGGGAAAGTAAAACAAGATACCGAATCCAAAGATTGCTCACATGTGCTTTTATTAAGCTGACAGAAAGCTAGACATTGGCGAACTGTAATAGAAATAGAAATACAGCAGCATTGCGGAGTGGAACAGCGGACTGTATTCCTGGTTTTAAGATCTGTTGTGGTCTGCTTTGGTAGATAACCTGCGAATTGAACAAATTGTACATTGACCGATATTTTGTTTCATATACTGTGTAATTGTCTCACACTGTTTACCTTTTATATAATATTTAATTGAAAAATCTCAATAAAAACTGTTTAAAAAAAAAAAATAAAAAAAAAAAATGGAAGAGTCGCTGTAACAGCTGTTTGGTATTACTATAGAGGTGTCAAGGTTATTTTTTGCTGAGCAAAGTAATATTCGTAATGCATACCTCCCAACTTTTTGGATGAGGAAAATGGGGCAGCTGCGTGTGCCCAAAATTAGGAGTGTGGCTTCTCAACAAGGGGGCAAATTACATCATCCCCGCATGGCCATGTCTGTTTTCGCCGCTGTGGAGGCCTGACCAGCGGTGCTGTAAGCTGCTGGCCATCCCCCAGCCTCTCTGCTGCGAGAATAGATTCACCAGATGAGAGAGGGCCACCCAACTGCCCGCTCCCCCCCCCCCCCCCCCCCCCCACCGCTGGACAATGTCGGCGCCGGGTGGGATGAAAAACAGTTGGGAGGTATGGTTAATGTATAAAGCCTTCAAAGATGCTTATAGCACCCAATGAGCTTCTATCATTTTATAGAATGTACTTGATAAATGATATCTAAACTCTAATGGGTAGGTATAGGCAACTTTTCCATCTGTTCGCTTAAGGCACAGGTTCTCAAAGTAGGTCCTCTGGACCCAACACAGTGCATGTTTTAAAGGTCTCCTCAAAGAATAAGTGAAATAATTAGTTCCACCTGTGGATCTTTTAAAATGTGTCAGTCAGTAATGAGTGCACCTGGCTTAAGAATATAGGCCCCTATTCAGATCTGATCGCAGTATAAATTTGTTCTCAAAATAGGCAAAACCATGTGCACTGTAGGTGGGGCAGATGTAATATGTGCAGAGAGAGTTAAATTTGGGTGGGGTGCGATGAAACTGAAATCTAAATTGCAGTGTAAAAATAACGCAGCCAGTATTTACCCTGCACAGAAACAAAATAACTCACACAAATCTAACTCTCTCTGTACATGTTACATCTGCCCCACCTGCAGTGCACATGGTTTTGCCCATTTTAAGAACAAATTTGTACTGTGATCAGATCTGAATAGGGGCCATAGTGTTGATTATTGATAGCTCCAACGTTGATGCGATAAGTCAGTCATTGATGGAGAACCATGGGTGGATTTTGTTTTGCACATGAGCAGTCAGCTGATGCTATTACACCAACTAAACTAATGATAATCAATGGAAACCGTAATCTGCTGTCACCGCTGTGACTATTTACAGTGTTGTAGAGAGCTGGCTGTGGCCTCAATAATTTTTTGGGGGACGTGCCGGTTATCATAGGAGGTTTGGCCAAGCCCAGGCTTGCCTACCCTCCCGGGAATTGCAGAGAGGCTCCCAAAAATCATGCCCCCCTCCTGGCCCCCTGGGAAGGTGGGCAATCCTCCCGCATTGGCCAGGCAGCCCCCGCACCCCCTTCCATGCTGCACAAAATTACCGGTTTTCGCGGGTCCACAGCGGGGCTAAAATGCAGTGAATTGCGTTGTTTGACTGCTATGTGGGCGGGACTTGATGACGCCTGCCCTGCCCCGCCCCCTGGCTTCTCCCGGAGAGGAGAAAACAAAAGTCGGCAAGTATGGCAAAGCCCCTTTAGGGAAAAAAATTTGCAAAAAAAAATATATGGCTCACCACAATGAAAAAGTCAGCATTGGGGGAGGAGCGATCAGTGCTATAGATTCCACCCTTTCACAAGTGGGCAGCAGACCCAGACTCCTCTAATACCACTTTTACACTAGAATCCTGAGTCGAACCCTGTATTTTGACCACAGGAATTTTCCAGGTCAGACCCTGCTTCAGACACCATTTACACTGCACTTCAACCACGTTATTCCCAGGTCAGTGCTCTTTTATGCTTAAAACGGGTCAGCCCTGCTTTTCCCCGTTGATGTACTTTAATATTGCCTTTTTGGGCTGTTTAAGATGAGGTCACAGGTCACAGCAGCAAAATATTAGTTATCCATCTGTTCTTGAGTGATCCACTCACTAACACTAACTAGTCCCTATACATGCACAGAGAGACTCCTAGGTCTCAGAAACTAGAGGATATATAGTAATTGCATGGTAATAAGAAAAACATATATATAGAGAGAGAGAGATTGTCAAAGATACACTTTCTTAAAGATACATAGGGCCTGATTCAGGTGGGGGTCTGTGAATGTGCATGCGTGGATCTGCGCATGTACAGACTCCCTGTGCAAATGCCTTTTGTAAGTATCACACTCTCCAAGGCGTTCGCATGGGCAGAGGAGGGCGGGGGAGGCAGCAGGGGAACACCCAGCATCCCCATGAACTGACATTCCCGCAGGATGCAGGTGATGTCACATGACCAGGGCCGGCGCTACCCACTCAGCAGCTCCTGCAAAGCAGGGAGGCGCCATGCTGAAAAGGCGCTCTCTCCCTGCTCTGCTAAAGCTGCCTCATCCCTCACTGTCACTGCCTCCTGCACATTGCCCACAGTGCCTGTCTGACAGCGGGTGGGCGGCAGTATAAACAGCTGCTCCCTGCACTGCGAGTGCACACAGCCTGCACGCCGCCTGCAGTGCCTGTCAGACAGCGGATGGCAGTATGGTGAGGCTGAGCAGCTCCCTGCACCGCACTCACACTGTCCTCCTGTGACCTGCCCCCTCTTCCCATGGACACTTGTGCTGAGCACTGTCTGTGAATGCCTGGATGACATGTCATGTCCGGATCTGCCCCCTACCCATTGCTCCCTGCACCTGTCAGCTGTCAATCAAATGACGAACAGGCAGCAGCGACGCCCTTCCTTCCCTCTTCTCAGTGTGCTGTGCCCTTGCCAGTCCTCAACACTCCGCCTCTTCTATCTCCTCCCCTCTTCTTCCAGCTCCTCCTTCTCTCCCCTCCTTTCCCCCTCAGTCACGAGAGGGGTGTAATGGCGTCCTCCACATCCTGCCTACACAGATAGAAGAGTCAAAGACTGCACAAGAATTAAACAGCAAAAGAACAGGGAGTCTTTTATAATACATGTTTATAACAATAGCAGTGTGCGATGCGATGTGCGCTCCTGCAGGCATCGTACAGTACAAAAATTATGTGCTGCACATACTTTTTGTACTGCTTTCGGATCGCATCGCACACACATTACATGCATGCCGTGCGATGCGATCTAGCTCGTAACGTATGCAATTTCGCAGCTTGTATGGGCACCTTAAGTGCCTGCAACATTTTGCGGACACATGCATACATGTAAATGCACCCGAGACCCTCCATAGGATCGAATGTTGTATACGCTCCCACAATCGGGCTGCAGCTTGTTGCAATGGCAATGTGAAAGGGCGCAAAATATATGGTTTGCAGAAGGGCGCCGGACACCCTAGCACCGGCCCTGCACATGACGTCAGCGTCTGCCCCCAATTCAGTCATCAGCAGCCATCTGACAGGTAAGTATTGACTTACTATTCCAACTGAAAGCTGCAGAAAGTTGACGCTTGGTCTTTCCGATATATCTTTTTCCACATTTACAGTATATAGATCAGGTGTGTAGTGAGACGTCATGCAGCTTTTAATAACCCATGATTTTTTATGTCCCAAAATCTGTGCTATAATCTTCATCTACATATTGGCACGTTTTGCACTTGTTGCATGGGAAAACACCTTCGCTGTTTGTAACCAATTTATTTTAACAGTTGACTTAAGGTGATGACAGATTTCAGAATGGCAGCTCACCTAAACACTAATTGAGGCTTGGGAGGAAGAAAGGTTTGTAGCAGGGGGTGGACAGTTAGTACATCCCAATGTTTAGTTAACATTTCTCTTATATAAGAAAGTAGTAATGTAAGAGACATTTTAACTATACAATGGGATGTACGTGGACCCCCTTCTACAATGTGGCTCTGTCCAGTGTATTGCTGGCAGCAGAGGATGATGTGGGGTATACTGTACATGTGCTGTGCTGCATGGCCATAACCAACTGCCACCACCAACTGCCGCCCGCATGCCACATTGCAATCCTCAGTGCACAGCAATATCACTGGCATTTCCTGAGCAGCGGCTGATGTGGACACAGGAGAAAAGGCCTCTCAGGTGAGATCAATTTGCAGGTTATTAATCGCTGCCAGTAATTCTCCTAGTGAATTATCAGTGAGTGGAGCTCAGCGCACAATTACATCTGTGCTTTTTCTTTCTCTTTTTCCCCCCCTTTTTTTTTTTTTTAACTTGATCACCTTCTGCCTCCGGTTACAATGAGCCGTCGAGAGTTATCCCAGCTGATTGGAAATGAAGGTCAGTAAATGTTTAGTAAATTAAATCTTAGACCAATGTCTCTTCTCTAGCAGTTGTCCTTTGTAGTGGGAGGGATTATAGCAGTGGTGGCTGGCCAGTGTCCCTGTGTTACTGGCTGGCACCTCCCATGCTGTCAGTTACAGATCAGAAGCCGCTAAGCATTGGGGCCTGCATCCATACACTCATACTGCTGCAGCTCTGTTTTTCAGTTGTATAGTAATATAATATATAAATCATGTTACTGCTGGAAGTCTTATTGTACACCAGCAATATCTAATCTTTACATGTCACATATGGCTATTTGTTATATCTACAATATATGAAATTTCGTTTTAGATGGACCCAGCCCGAACATCAGAGGGACATGGCTGAGGTCAGGACGCCGCAGACCATCCCGTGGGAGTCGGTCAGCAAGAAGATCAGAACCATCATCGGGAAGAGGAAGAACTGGACGAAGAGGAAGAGACCATCAGGCAGTTGCAGAGAGAGTAGATCACCTCCTGCTGGACAACATCATGCGGCTCGTCCTGTCCCATCTCCCAACCTACAGCAGGCGCACCATTGCAGACGGAGAGGAACCAGAGTACTGCTCCATCTGTATCTCTGACATTGAGGTAGGTACAGAAATGGCTGTATCGTACTGTCATCACACCTTCCATGTCCCCTGTCTGACAGAATGGCTGCAGGTAAACAACATCTGCCCTCTGTGCCGCGTGAGACTCTTGAACCCAAATCATTTCTCCCACCTTTACTGACGGCTCCCCAGCAAAGCAGAACAACCAAACATAAGATCATGGTCTAAAGCGGTAAGTTCCTGTTTTAAAGTTCAAAAGTTTTTACACTTTTACAGTGTTTTTTTTTCAATTTACAGTTTTTGTATTTTTCTAATTATTAATAAGACTTGTCACTGATCCCTCCAGTTCCAACAATTGTTGTTACACGTTTACAGTGTTTTTCTCTATTTAAATTTTCTGTTTTGAAACTGGAGGGAATTGACGTGAACAAGCTGGGGATTAGGGCTACTGGCGACACCCCAAAAACAAAAACGACATTGAGCAGCCACCTCATGGGTGTGTTGGAAGAGCTGCTAAGCTGCTAATTATTTTTGAAATGGACAATTAAATCCAACTCATTGATTACTTAATACTTGAACATTTAACATTTAAACCATCGCCGGTACTTCAGCTAGTAAACCTGACCCTTTTCATTGCCAATAAGTCTCCAAGTCATTATTTAAAATTTGTTTATTATTTATTTATTACCGGATTCTTATATAGCGCATACATATTCCGCAGGGCTTTACAGAGAATATTTGAATATTCACATCAGTCCCTGCCTCAGTGGAGCTTACATTCTATATTATATATCTTACATCTATATTCCCTACCACATGTAAATGCACACAGGGATATTGTAGGGTTAATTTTTAGCCTAAAAGAAAAAAAGGGGGTATAATTGAGCACTTGGGTGTTCTCAAGAATAGAACAGGCGCCTAGTGGGGTGTTGTGTCGAGCTGCTCCCACATAGGCGGCGCTTGTACTTTTAAAACCAGGTCCGGATTCTAAAGGTTGCACTGTTTTTTCCTACTACAATTTATTTCCGTATCTCATCCCTGGGTTTAACTTTGGAACGTTCTCAGCAATATACCAACATATGGGACACCACCACCTGCATACTGTGGATTACAAATACCACATACATCGTGAGGACACTCCCTTGACTCAAGGATTGCATTCACCCTCCAGCGATATTTCAAGACCCTGCATGGTTTATGGACTCCCTTAATTCGATCATGGCCAAATCATCCAGTGGGAAAATGAGTTATTAATCTATATAGGAGATATACAAGAACAAGCAGGACTCCAGTACTACTAAGTTACATAGTTACATAGTAGGTGAGGCTGAATAAAGACTTGCATCCATCTAGTTCAACCTATGTTTATAATAGTTTATCACTTGTCGTCCCACTGGACACAGGATATATGTCGTCACACTGGACACTGGATATATGTCGTCACACTGGACAATGGATATATGTCACGCTGGACACAGGATATATGCCGGCACACATTACATGTCACACTGGACACAGGATATGTCGTCACACAGGACACAGGATATATGTCGTGAGTGACTCGTGACACTGGACAATGGATAAGATATAGGCCGTCACACTGGACACAGCCCCTTGTATTACTGAAGCCTCTGTACACAGTGTACTACTCAGCAGCACTGCAGCCCCTGCGTGTGAGCACTGCAGCACTGAGTTAGTTAGTTAAATCACAAAAAACACAGGGTTCAGGGCTAAATAAATCACAACACAGGGCTTAGGGCTAAATAAATCACAACAGGGCACGGGCCACAGGACAGCCCCTGGACAGTGGACACTGCAGCCCCTGCGTGTGAGCACTGCAGCACCTAGTTAGTTAAATCACACTACAGGGCTCAGGCCTATAAACAGTCACTGACTCTCAATACAAGTCTACAACACAGGGCAGTAAGGGCACAGGGCAGGTCACGGAGCACAGCACAGGCCAGTGAGGGCACAGGGCAGGTCACGGAGCACAGCACAGCACGGAGCACATGGCACGGAGCACAGCACAGGGCAGTGAGGGCACAGGGCAGGTCACGGAGCACATGGCACAGGGCACAGAGCACAGCACAGGGCACACGGAGCTTCCCAACCACCCTCTTCCCTCTCCAAGATTGGAGTGAAGATGGCGGGCCGCGCGTGCGTCTTTTTTTAAGATCCCGCTCCCGTGAGAATCCGACAGCGCAATGATGACGTTCGGCCTCGTTATTGGTCCGGAATTCAGGCGGGAACTCCCGACTCGGATCTGACCCGGATCCCCGATATTCGGATCTGACGGATCTCGGGAATCCGGACCCGCTCATCTCTAGAATAAATATTCATATAACAATTCTTTAATGTCAAGTGAAAATTATGGTACTTTTAGTTTCACGGCGGCAGCTCTTCGCTACGTTTTCAACATAGCCTAAGCTACGTTGTCAGTGTAGCTGCCACTGTGAAACTACGCTGGGAGCAGGGGGAGCAGGGTGGTGGGTGGCAGAGGGAGCAGGGTGGTGGGTGCTTTGTTTTATACTTACTTTCCTCTGGTCGGCGATCCCCGTGGGCGACGGTCACTCCCCGGTGGCAGCTTTCAGTCCCCCTCCTCCGGCAGTCACTCCCCAGCGCCAGCAATGTACGTAATTCAGCATATTGCCGCTGGCGGAGCATCACATGGTTTCCCTGCTCCCCCAGTGGCACTACGCTAATTGCGTACATTGTCCACTGCCAGTGCCGGAGGAGGGGGACTGAACGCTGGCGCTGGGGAGTGACTGCCGGAGGAGGGGGACTGAACGCTGCCCATCGTGGACTTGAAGGAGGGTAAGTATAAAGCACAACACACACATTCCCTCCACTACCCACTTCATATCCCCACTATCCATGTCATACCCCCAGTATCCACACCAGCGTGGAGTTGATTTTATAAAGTGTGACTGAGCACGAAGCGTGGCGAGCGCACGCGTATCTGCGTCCGCTCGCCACGCTTTGAGCTTGGTGGCTCGCTGCGCTCGCCACACTTTATAAAATCAACTTCACGCTGACTTGGATACTGGGGGTATGATGTGGATAGTGGGGATATTAACCATTGTGTAGTTTCAGGGCTCCAGAAGCACTTACATAGTATACGTAGGCACAGGGCCGGCTCTACCACTAGGCAGCTGCCTAGGGCGCTGGGATCTAGGGGGCGCCACCAAGTCTGCAAATCAAAAAATCAAGGATGTCTATGAGGATCCTAGTTGTACTTAATGGAGGTGGTGGCTGCGGAACTTCTAAGACCTCACCTCTATACTTTCCCTTGAGTCATACTTCCTACATTGCTGCCCCCTCCTCCTTGTACTCTGATGTGGGTGGCAAAGGGTAGGGTGCAGAGGACCTCCAGGAAAAGCAGGGGACTTGGCCACCTTTTCCCGGGGGGGGGGGGGGAGTAGGTTGAAGTTTTGGATGACCACATGCTGTAAATAAAAATTGTGGGGGGGTAGTGTTGGGGGGCGGGAGTAGGTTGAAGTTTTGCCTAGGGTGCTGAGAAGCCTTGCACCGGCCCTGCGTAGGCAGCATAGAGCTGTATTGGTATTCTCAGTACAGCACTACATAAACTATGTAACTGCCGCCGTGAAACTAAGCAAGTACCAAAATTAGCTGAGACACCCCAAGAGACAGCTTGTTTTATTGCACAAGAGTTATTCTGTATGATGCAGTACACAAGCGTTCTAAAGGCACATTGCAGTGATCACATTGCTGTACACCTCTATCTGACATGGAGATGTCACCTTCCTGTATTATCATCTAATACCTACACTACATCATTTTACTATGGTAAGTACAATATAATGGGGCAGGATGTACAAAAGCTAAAACCATGGTAAATCCTGTTCATTCCCATATGTTTTAAGTTCTGGAATGCAAAGCTGGGACCCATCTAAAGGTGGTGTTACCCAATAGAAGACTATGAGCTTCCCTTTGTGTTATCCCCTCAAAGAGACCCACTTGCGTCCCTCCCAGCATACTCAGCGGTTACAGTCACTTTGCACATGTGCAGAAGGGCTCCTGGCTCTGAAACCTGAAAGCCCTGATATTGCAAAGAACAGCCAATCAGAAGAGCTGACCTTTGCAATACTAATCTTATATGTAAGTACCTATGTGATTAGTATGTAGTTTGTAAGTGGTGGGATGTACCACATCGTGGATGCATTGTTTAGTACATCCTGACGGGCATATCAAACTTATACAGGACACCAAACAGCATGGAACTTTCATCATATCACATAAAAGGGAATTGTAGAACTCACTGATAGTCGAGATTCTCCAACATCAGAATCCCGACTGTCAGGAGCGCATTCAAGCCCTTGCGGGCTAGGTGGCGAGCTACTCTCGCCACCTTTTCTATTCTCCTTCTATGGGGGTTGTGGACCCCCATGAGGTAAAATAGCCAGTGTAAGTCGGGATTCCGACTTTCGGCCTCCTGCCAGTGGAGATTCTGATGTCGGAGATACATCCAATGGAATCCCGACTGTCTGTAAGTCATCCGTCACCCCACATAAAAGGACAGTTGCCACTGAAAGAACAAAAGGAAAGCTGTCAGGTTTAATGTGCCAAGCTTACAAAAAGGGTATTTTTACATTTTCTGTGTCGCCTGTCTGTCTAACTAGAACCCTGAATATAAATCTTCTGCTGTTCAAGAACATACACAGAATATATCAGTACCAGCTGCAATCGTGTAAGGGTGTGGTGTATAATATGGTATGGTGGGGTGTATAATATGTAAGGGGTATCACAATGTGTGCCATATAGTGTAAGTGGCATCACTGTGTGGTTCATAATGTGTAGGAGGAAAAATGTAATGGGCATGAATCAAAATGATATTTTTCCTGTGGTGGCCAATATCAGGGGACTGCAGGGTGCTAAACTGGGGAGAAATGTAGCCTTTTCCTGTTTTTACTGTTCGCACTGGGGTCCAAATGATCTAGAAATGGCCCAGGTAATACACAGCCAATGTAAATCAACCAGAGCAGTCAGTTACTTAGCAAGGGAGTAGCATAGTACAGTGCTTGTAGTTAGCAGGTTATTGGAAAGAGATTAAATAAAGATTAAAACACTCTAATATTTTTGCTAAGACCATTACCTATAACCTAACATAGTTTTTAAAATACACAGAAATAATGTATTCCCAGAGCAGTTCATGTTACACAGTGCACAGCAGATTTACCAGATTTTTGCTGACATATCTTCTAAAATTGGAGGAAATGTTCCACCTCTGCATAATAATCTCCCATTGTGAGTCCTCCCCGCACACCACTGGAGGCCTTTGTTGGCTGAGATACTCTTCTTTCCTTCCTATTGATTGACAATTTCAGCTAGAGCTTCTTACCATTTCCTCAGTGTCTTAGCCGGTCTAGTGTCCTTCTCTTCTAAATCAATCCACACAACATATTTTGGGATTAGTGTATTGATTTTTGTGTATACACGTTGTTGCAGAACCTTACTGGCCCCGTGATTCAAATATATAAATAGGGTCCCCAGCTGTTAGACGTGTTCATGATTAATTTATAGAGCTGTCTGTCAGGAGGATTTCTTTGTCTGTCTCACATCAGAGACGAACAGCTGGAGTTAGAAATGAATAGCACTATATTTTATTTTATTATTATTATAACAAAATGTTCAAGTATTTTCTTCCCAAGTAAATCAAACACAAGTCTGATATTTTGGTAATTCTACAAATGTAACAGATTATTTCTGGCCTCAGGTAACACAAGCTCTTCCAGAAGAAGGACAGTATAATTATATACATTATGTATATTTATCATATGTATTTTATTTTATACCCTCTAATGGTATACAAAAAAAAAAAGAAATAGGTTTAGTCATCAGTATTAAATTAAAGGATGACAGCTAATATTTTAAAGTTATGGAACCAGCCCATAACTGTACTGTATGCTTGCCTTAAGCAAACATAAATTGGAAACAAAGCAATCTCTTTTATGTAAGTGGTCAATTTAATTCCCATATGCAGGTCTCATTATTCAGTATGGCCTACCAATACCCTGCTGTTCCCAGTGTTCAGTATAGCCTACCATTACCCTGCTGTTCCCAGTGTCCAGTGTGGCTACCAATACCCTGCTGTTCCCAGTGTCCAGTGTGGCTACCAATACCCTGCTGATCCCAGTGTTCAGTGTGGCTACCAATACCCTGTTGTTCCCAGTGTGCAGTACAGCCTACCAATACCCTTCTTTTCCCAGTGTTCAGTATGGACTACCAATACTCTGCTGTTACCAGTGTTCAGTATGGCCTACCAATACCCTACTGTTCCCAGTGTTCAGTACAGCCTACCAATATCCTGATGTTCCCAGTGTTCAGTATGGCCTACCAATACCCTGCTGTTCCCAGTGTTCAGTATGGCCTACCAATACCCTGCTGTTCCCAGTGTTTAGTATGGCCTACCAATACCCTGTTGTTCCCAGTGTGCAGTACAGCCTACCAATACCTTTCTTTTCCCAGTGTTCAGTATGGACTACCAATACTCTGCTGTTACCAGTGTTCAGTATGGCCTACTAATACCCTACTGTTCCCAGTGTTCAGTACAGCCTACCAATATCCTGATGTTCCCAGTGTTCAGTATGGCTTACCAATACCCTGCTGTTCCCAGTGTTCAGTATGGCCTACCAATACCCTGCTGTTCCCAGTGTTTAGTATGGCCTACCAATATCCTGCTGTTCCCAGTGTTCAATATGGCCTACCAATACCCTGCTGTTACCAGTGTTCAGTACAGCCTACCAATATCCTGCTGTTTCCAGTGTTCAGTATGGCCTACCAATACCCTGCTGTTTCCAGTGTGCAGTACAGCCTCCCAATACCCTGCTGTTTCCAGTGTGCAGTACAGCCTATCAATACCCTGCTGTTCCCAGTATTCATTATGGCCTCCCAATACCCTGCTGATCCCAGTGTTTATTATGGCCTACCAATACCCCGCTGTTCCCAGTTTTCATTATTATCTACCAATACTCTGCTGTTCTTACTGTTCATTATGGCTTACCAATACCCTGCTGTTCCCAGTGTTCATTATGGCCTACCCACAGGAAAACTGCATTGATGTCCTTCAGGTCTAGCCAAGGTCCAGTCATCCCTACCCTTTTTCCTCCAAGGTCCTGTCCTCCCTGCCCTACATCCACTTTTTACAACATTTGTTCTACACATCCATTTGCTGCTTGCTCCTTCTGTAGCTCCCCACACATTAAATACAGCTGCACCGACAATTTGTGATGGCAGCCCCGCCTCTCTGGTGTGCAGATTGGGATAGGGGTCATGGCCAGAGGCGTAGGGAGGGCGGAGCCACCGGAGCTCATGCTCCGGGCGCAGATTGGTGGAATGGCGCCACCGGCCCACCCTCCCTCCGCAAATCATCCATGGAAGTATATCCCGATTCCTGTCCTGACCTACACTAACGTAACGGCGGCAGCGTGTGCCGGCGCCTGCCTCCTGCTGCTGCTGCTCGGTCCGGCTTCCGGGCAGCGCAGAGGAGGATTTCTGCTGCCGCTCTGTCAGTGTTGTAAGTCAGCTTACCGCTAGCTGGCAGCTGACTCCTGATGCTGTTAGCCGCGTGGTTGGAGCTGCTGCCATTCGGGCAGGGGCTGTCTCCTCTCCTGTCACTGCCGCTGGTAGGTACCACACTGCTGATGGTATGAGAGCCCTGTCACTGTCGCCGGTGCTACAGTGCTTCTGACAGGCACTGCGTTGTTAACTCAGGGCAAATCATGTCGCTGCCACCTGCTGCTGCTTGGTGGGGCGGAATATGCTGTCACTGCCGTCAGGGTTGGAAGACTCCACGCTGCTGCCGGCCTGGGGGGGCTGTCACTGTGGCCGGTGCTAAAGTGTCCTCGGCAGGAACCGCGCTGCTGGTCGGGCGGTTTCTGCCTTGGTTTGCGGCGTACCCGCTTCTCTCAGCCTGGACCAACGGCAGAAGTGTAAAGAATCGTGGCTGGCGAGGGGCCCCAGGGTATACTTGCTCCCTGAGCCAGCATTGTGAAGGACCAAAAGTGACCCCTCTGGGCTTAGTGCCCAGGTGGCGGGAGCCTCCATTGCCTCCCAGAGTTCCGCCACAGTGTCTTATATAGTGCAGCAGATTCCGTTACAGTGTCTTATATAGCGCAGCGGATTCCGTTACAGCGTCTTATATAGCGCAGCAGATTCCGTTACAGGTTCTTATATAGCGCAGCAGATTCCGTTACAGTGTCTTATATAGCGCAGCAGATTCCGTTACAGCGTCTTATATAGCGCAGCATATTCCGTTACAGTGTCTTTTATAGCGCAGCAGATTCCGTTACATTGTCTTATATAGAGCAGCAGATTCCGTTACAGTGTCTTATATAGCACTGCAGATTCCGTGACAGTGTTTTATATAGTGCAGCAGATTCCGTTACAGCGTCTTATATAGCGCTACAGATTCCATTACAGTGTCTTATATAGCACTGCAGATTCCGTGACAGTGTTTTATATAGTGCAGCAGATTCCGTTACAGTGTCTTATATAGCACTGCAGATTCCGTGACAGTGTTTTATATAGTGCAGCAGATTCCGTTACAGTGTCTATATAGCGCAGCAAAATCCGTTACAGTGTCTTATATAGCGCAGCAGATTCAGTTACAGTGTCTTATATAGCGCAGCAGGTTCCGTTACAGCGTCTTATATAGCGCAGCAGATTCCGTTACAGTATCTTATATAGCGCTGCAGATTCTGTTAATGTCTTATATAGTGCAGTAGATTCCGTTACAGTGTCTTATATAGCGCAGCAGATTCCGTTACAGTGTCTTATATATTTCAAATGTAACATGCCAACACATGTTAGCCACGCCCCCAATTCAGTACCGGGAGGAGGGGGGGGGGCGCGAAATATGCCCTTGCTCCGGGCACCATGGCACCTAGCTACACCGCTGGTCATGGCAATCCCCATGAGTGCATACATCTAGTGTTGTAAAGCTCTGCACTATCCCATATCTCTCTCTAGTGGCCCTACTACCACCTTTTTAATGCCACACACTTCAGAGCCAAGCGTGCATGTCACCAATACACTGTACATGGGTATTCAAGAGTAGAGAATGAAGATAACTTCCATATTTGACATGGGGTTAGGGCGACACAAGCATTAGGTCGACAGTCAAAGGATCGACATGGGTTTTTCAGAGTTTTCTTGGCCTGAATGTTGACACAGTCGACATGTATACTCACTGCGCTCGTCATGCTTCGGGTGTGGTGCCTCACTACACTTGGCTTACTATTTTATTCTCCCTCCATGCCCTAGTGGATGGTAGGGCATGAAATACCACCTTTCGGCACATGTTGGTTTAAAAAAACGTGAAAACCCCATGTCGACATTTTAACTGTCGACCTTGCCCATGTCGACCTAATAACCCTGTCGCCCTAATAACCCTGTCGACCTAACCCCATGTTGACCTTCTGAGGTGTCGAACTCAGCCCAATGTATGTTGACCTTAGATGTGTTGACCTATACCATGTGTAGTATGTGTAGGAGGTGAATACAGTGGTGTCAAGAGAGGGGGAGGGGTACTTATTAGGCCCAGGTCTGATGAAGGGGCCCAGTGAAGGCGGCCGTTACCTGGCAGTAGCTGCAGCAGCTTTTCTCAACCCAGAACTTGCTGCTATTTACTGGGCAGCGAAACGGATTAGTAGCGCCCAGAGTCTTCCACCACATGAATTCTTCCAGGTAGGCAGAGGCAGAACTCTGGGAGGCAATGGAGTCATCTGCCGCCGGGCTCCTGCTCCCAAGGGGGCACCTCTCCTCCCCCTGGAAGTTTAAATCAGGTTTTAAAAGCCAATGATATTGCTTCTGTGGCTGAGTTCTGAAATATATATGTGTTCTCTATCTATCTATCTATATATCTATCTGAACAGAAATATATATTTTATATAAGGTTATATAGGAGTGTATGTGGGTGGGGGGGCACCAATATATATCTTGCCTCCGGGCAACTGGAACGAACTTACGCCACTGCAGGTAAGGCTTCAAGTTTTGCGGGACGTGCCTCTTTGGCGCTTGTTTCGCCATTTACATGCCCCCCACAGCCGCTTAATGTTCTGCGTGTGAACAAAATTGAAAGTGAAATCTATGGTTCACACGCGCGTGTTCATATCCGGCCTGTTGAAGCTGCTCCATATTGTAGGCCCGCCAACAATCGGAATAGATCATCGATCCTGGAGCAACAAATTCATTGATGGTGGCCGTCAACGTAGTGGCATCTCACTTCTCGACTGGAGTCACAAAGCAGGCACCAGTCTCCCTGCAAATCCCTCCAAAGATCCACTGCTGAGGCAGCATCCTTCCCACATTACTTTTACGCTTGACGAATAGGCTTTTGTCGACTTCTACGACCTTGCCGGGACCACCAATTTGCCTATGGGGCTGTGAAATTAAGTCCATAGTGCAGGCTTCACGCATCAAAGCGTTATACTGCACTGCGGTTTTATTAGACGTGCAGTTTACGGTCACAATAAGCCACACTTGTCAACTCCTCCACCCACGAATATATAAAACTGAGAAGGGTGAGGAAGGGTAAACGGCACCCTGGGAACCAGTGCACTGCTCTGAGGCTCACCTTTTTGCGGCAGGCCTTAATGTGGCAGCGCCACTTGCTTTCTTTCAGAGATAGCCGCATCGGGTGACCGTTCACACAATTTTGCATGACTTGAAGCACCTTGTGGTGCTGGAAAAATCTAACAGCCTCCTCCTCTGTTTTTGGCAAGGTGAACGTGGTCACAGGTTAACCAGCCATCACTGTCACCGCTGTCGCGTTTTCAACTCTCCCTGATGCAGCCATTACTGTCAGTTATTCAGCTCTGACTGAATCTGACAAGGACCAGGAACACTTACGCAAGTTCTGACTGATTACGCTATTTGCTCAGCCTACGCTGATTCTGAAAGCACAGCTACGCTAACTGCCAAACGTCCTATACCATATTAACTACTGAGATCGCATCGCACGGCACTAAGACGGGCCGTGCGATGCGATTTCCCTACGCTAGTGTACGTATGTTAATTGGGCGCCCTGCAAATACACAAGTACCCAAAACACAGGGGTCTTCAACCTTTACAACAATGTGGGCCACATAAAAAAAATTCAACAAAGCCCGAGGGCCACTGAGCTACAGTATACTGCACAGTATTTAGCACAGCCCCAATCACAGCTCTCCCATAATGTCAGCACAGGCCCTCATAGATAGACTGCCCTCATAGACATTACAGCACCCTATAAATCACAGACCTTCATAGATAGACAGCACAGCCCTAATAGAGAACATAGACAGCACATAACCCATAGACATCATATCTCATAAGAAAAAACTGGGTATACATAAAAAGGCCTTTGACCCTGTCGACCTTTCGTACTGTCTCATACCTCCCAACAGTCCCGATATCCACGGGAATGTCCCGGGTTTTGGGGACATTCCCGCGTCCCTCCCGCGGCCGGCAGTGTCCCGCGGCGAGGGGGGGGGGGGGGCTGTTGGGAGCAATGTTCCCTCTAGTTTTACGAAGGCTGTGTGCGGCAAAAGATTTTGGCTGTGCAACTTTGGAAGGAAATTTAAATTTTTGTGCGTCACTTATATATAACTGGAAAATGACGTTCAGCATTTGTGTTAACTTTACTTCAAAATGATATTAAACATTTAAACATTCAAAACACAGCACACAATGTAGTTATTGGGTGAAACACACATTAATTGAGTCCACAACTGCAAAAAGGGACCACTGCTGCTTTGTGCGCTCCGTTGTAATGTGTGTGCGCGCGCACGTGCGCACAGCTTAGAGGGAACACTGGTTGGGAGTCCCCCTGTCGGCTGCTGAGCAGCAGGGAATAAACGCTGTGCATGCGCACAGCGTCTATTACAGCAGCCAGGGGGCTGGGGGTATGGCTAGAGGCTCACGGAAACCTGCACAAATGTATAATGGATTATCAGATGGGGGGGGGGTGCATTTATGGGTTGTGGGCCCCCCTGGACTGATGTGGCTGTTTGGCCTCAGGAGCAACACAAATTAACACTTATTTTCATATTCACTTTCATCCCTATTGTGTGTTTTATTTCAATGTAATTCATTTCTCACCTTTACCTCTCACTACTTCACCTCTCACTACTTTATCTCTCATTTTTTTACCTCTCACTTACTTACCCCTGCTATCTTTAGCAGCCTCTCTCACTAACCTATCCTCACTTTGTTTCACTATATATTTCTTTCAGTCTTGTGTTGCCCTGGGGTCACTCGGCTGCATCATGTTGGGGTGCCCTGTGCCCTAGATTTGTACCCCCCAAAATGTTAGGGACTTGCCCGACTAATGAGGTCACCTGGATGTGGTGGGCAAGCCGTTACTTATGGCCATAAATAAGCGAAGAACCTCGCTAAAAATGCAAAATTTTATTGCAATAATCATTAAAATGGGAGTTTGATTTGTGCACCTGCAGCTTTGACTTTGTATGCAGTTCTACTGAATGGTCTCCGCATGGTCGCACCTCTCAATTGGTGTGCACCCCAGGACCCCACCCCTGTAGGGCTGGGGGTATGGCTAGAGGCTCACAGAGCCTCTGGGTCATGCCCCTACAGCGTCAAAATGGGGGCGTGGCCTCGTGGGAGAGCCACAAGTACAGGCCACGCCCCTTTAGTTAGGCCACACCCCAAAAATGTTGGCGCACCTCCGGCGCGCACCCATCTGTCCCTCCTCTGTCTGTGTCAAAGTTGGGAGGTATGCTGTCTACATTTTCTATGTCCACCTTTTGACCAGGTTGATCTTTTTGCATACCAACCATTTGGGGACCTATTGCATACCTTCCTACGTTTTATAACTCCTCTCCGGGAGAAGCGGGACATGGCTACATGTCGGGGGTGGGATGAGGCTGACATCCACAAGTCCCATCCCCATGACAGCCAGCCGAGTTAATTTGCGGGTCCGCGGATTGGGGGTGGCTAAAATGCCGCAAAATGCAGCGATTCACGTAATTTTAGCCCCGCGAAATTCGGTATTTTATACAGCGGTTAAGGTGGAGCAGGGGCTGTGGTGCTGAGGCAGGAGAATTGCCCACCTTCCCAGGGGAGGGGGGGGGGGCGGACGTAGTTTACAGGACCCCATTTTTGGGACCCTCCTGGCCATTCTGGCACCTATTCACTGTCAATCTTTTGACTGTAGATTGATCACCCACTTCCCTATTTCTTTTTATATTGTCAATAACAATATATATCCCCTAATAATATACAAATAAAATAATACATACATTTAGACTCACAAAGATGTTTTAAAAAAATTTTTGTATAATAAATAGACGACTGACAATATTTTAAATAATAATATAATAATAGTCATGAGAAAATATTCAGGCTAAGGTGCTACTTGGGAGAATAAATGCAAATACAGCTAGCAATGTAGCACTACTGCCATCTAGTGGTTTATCTAAGGAAGCATTTATCTTAGTGTCTATTTACAGTAATAATGTAGCAGAGCAGAATTTGGACAGCAAATGGCTGTACTAATGTATCATATATAAAACTATACTGTATGCAGGGCCTGTGTGTACAAACAGGAAGTGATCATTCCCCCCACCCCATGAGTGATACACATAATAAGTAGCATTTTTTTTTAAAGTCACTGATTATCAAGCGGGACTCAACATGACAATAATATTAAATGCAAAAAACACTAGGTTTTGGCAATTAATATTATTGCCATTTTAAATCTGATAAGTAAAACCAGGCAAGTATGGATGGTGTAATGCTTAGTAAATAAACTACTGACTTCCAGCTGCACTTCAGAGAGTAAGGACTGTTCTTGAAGTCATCAAGTCATTATGTGATTTGTAACATTTTAGACCTGCTCCCTTCTTGAAGAGCCATGAAATGCGTGATTAGAGGAGATGCTGGGGTGGGGGGCTGGGAGGGGGATCCGATTTTCATGAGCCTCCTGGCCATTCCTGGAGGGTAGCCAAGTATGCTTTATAACCTATGCAGGGAAATAGCACTGATGATTCTATTTGAATGTATATATCTCTGATTTTATGGGAAAGGGGGGGGGGGGGGCTTAAAATAAAATTTAACAGCTGCATAATATAGGTCAGGTGAAATCAGGGAGATTGCTAGACTCTTCAGGAAGACACGGAGATTGCTAGACTCTTCAGTAAGACAGGGAGATTGCTACTGGTTCAAGGAGTCTCCTGAAGGATGCAGGAGGACAGTCAACTGTGTCCAATTGGCAACACTGACTGTATTGCTGGGCATACACTAGGGTGACTTCTGCCCTTGGAGAAGTCACCAGCGATCCTCAGATGAGCCACCTGGGAGCTTTCTGGGCAGATTTTGCCGCGAAATCGCACTTTTACAAAGTGCGATTTTAACTCGCGCCGGAACTCGCATCCAGATGTTTTCCCATAAAAAAGTATACAATGCGCATATTTAATGAGATGCGAATTTGGAAAATGTGTCTTAAATTCGCCAAAAAATCAGACCAGGTTCTGATATGCGAGTTGGCCAGAACCCTGCACAGATAATTGAGATCTGTGCATGGTTCTGTGGTAAAAAATGTTTGTTTGTTTTTTTTCTTGAAAAAAATTGCGTGGGGTCCCCCCTCTGAAACCAGCCCCGGACTCTTGGACCGGTCCTGGTTCCAAAAATACGGGGGACAAAAAATCTGGGGGTCCCCCGTATTTTGAAACCAGCACCGGGCTCCAACAGCCCGCAGTGTCATGCCACAGCCGGGGGACACTTTTTACATAAGGTCCCCGGCCATACCATGAGCACCGTGGCTGGTCAGCCTTGGACGGGGTACCTGGAGGAGTGGGGACCCCCCCAATAAAGGGGTCCCCCCCCAAGGCTTCACCCGTCCAGGGCTGAAGCCTGGGGCTGTCACCGGCGTCCCTGGCCAGTGGACGCCGGCCTGATGGTGTAAAATCAATCCTAACATTGCTTTATACAGGAGAACTACAAGTCCCAGCAGACCTCCCCCGCAGGCTGGGACTTGGAGAACCACAAGTCCCAGCATGCGGGGCATTAATGGGCCTGCTGGGACTTGTAGTCCACCTGTAAAAAGAATGTTAAAAGAAAACACACACACAGAAAAGTAAAACTTTATTACATACACATCCACACACCTCACTTTTACACAAATATACTTACCGATCCAGGATCCAGCGCTGGTCTCCCTTCTGCAGCAGAGCCGCTACCCCCGCACTGACAGCGGGGACAACCGGCTGTCTCCGATGCAGCTAACAGCTTCTGTCGCGTTGTCCTAGGGTGACACAGGCTGAGAGCGTGATTGGGCGATGCGTCTCCATGGAGACGCATAGCTCAGCCCGGATTGGCTGAGCTATGCGTCTCCATGGAGACGCATAAGCCGAAGACGCTCTCAGCCTCTGTTGCGATGGGACAGCGCGACAGAAGCTGTTAGCTCCATCGGAGAAAGCCGGTTCAGCCCGCTGATAGTGCGGGCTGACCGGCTCTGCAGCAGAAGGGAGACCAGCGCTGGATCCTGGATCGGTGAGTATGTGGTTGTAAAAGTGAGATGTGTGTGTGTGTGTGTGTGTGTGTATGTAATAAAGTTTTACTTTTCTGTGTGTGTTTTCTTTTAACATTCTTTTTACAGGTGGACTACAAGTCCCAATGGGCCCATTAATGCCCCGCATGCTGGGACTTCTGGTTCTCCAAGTCCCAGCCTGCGACGGAGGTCTGCTGGGACTTGTAGTTCTCCTGTATAAAGCAATGTTAGGATTGAAAGATTTTACACCATCAGGCTGGCGTCCACTGGCCAGGGATGCCGGTGACAGCCCCGGGCTTCAGCCCTGGACGGGTGAAGCCTTGGGGGGGGGGGGACCCCTTTATTGGGGGGTCCCCACTCCTCCAGGTACCCCGTCCAAGGCTGACCAGCCACGGTGCTCATGGTACGGCCGGGGGACCTTATGTAAAAAGTGTCCCCCGGCTGTGGCATGACACTGCGGGCTGTTAAAGCCCGGTGCTGGTTTCAAAATACGGGGGACCCCAGATTTTTTGTCCCCCGTATTTTTGGAACCAGGACCGGTCCAAGAGTCCGGGACTGGTTTCAGATATACGGGGGACCCCTACACTTTTTGTCCCCCGTATTTTTGAGCCCGGGGCTGGTTATGCTCAGGAGGGGGGACCCCACGCAATTTTTTATTTTTTTTAATACAAACCCAAATTCGCACATTTTAATGCCTAAAAATCTCACATTTTCATGCCAAAAATTCGCCCATTATCGCACTCAATCGCACTTTTCTTGCCGGAACACACACCTCATTAAATATGCGAATCCAAGGCAAAAATGCGATTTGAAAAAAAGTGCGATAATGGGCGAAAAACTGACGTGGGAAAAACTCTCATCCCACAGAATGTCACCCATAGTCTTTTATAAAAATATTTATTCTAGACATATATAGACAGTACTAGTTAATTGTGATTGGTCATAGATCAATCAGATCAGCGCCTGAGAAGAATTTGTTGTTTATTTTGACAACTTCACTTGGCACTCAAAGGGTTAAGTACCTTAGTACTAAGTTTGCTAAGATAACCTATTATTGCAGGATATTCATAAATATTACCAGTCACTGCAGCTTAACTAGCCATAGTTTGCGGTTCTGGGCATGTCTGGGTTCTCATCCTATAAGTTGCCCACACACCATACCTCCCAACAGTCCCGTTTTTGGCGGGATGGTCCCTTTTTTGGGGGGACGATCCCGCCCCCCTGGCCGGCATTGTCCCATGGCGTGGGGGGGCACCAAGGTAGCTGGATGACTATGATAAGCCACACAAGTGGGCGGCACAAACACTGGACTGATACGGCACACTTAATAGCACCCCTGGACTGATACAGCACACTTAGCATCACTCCTGGACTGATAAGGCACACATAGCATTACCCCTGGACTAATACAGCACACTTGGCAGCACCCCATGAATTATACGGCAGACTTGGCTCACCCCTGGACTGATACCGCACCCTTAGCATCAACCCTGGACTGATACGGCACACTTAGCATCACTGACCTGGACTAATACAGCACACTTGGCAGCACCCCATGAATTATACAGCACACTTGGCTTACCCCAGGAATAATACGGCACAGATGGTGGCACCCCTGACCTAATACAGCACACATGGCGACACACATGGAATTATACGGCACAGATGGCGGAACTCCTGGACTGATACAGCACACATGGAATTATACGGCACCATACCTCCCAACATGAGCCTCTCCAGGAGGGACAAAATGCTCTGTTCCTGGACTTCTCTATTAATTTATGATTGCCATCACCTGTGGTGAAACACCTTTCTTATCCATTAACCTGTTTTTAACAGGTGATGGCAATCATACAGTACGTTACCAGGAAAGTCCAGAAACAGAGCATTGTGTCCCTCGTGGAGAAGGTCATGTTGGGAGGTATGAGGCACATTTGGTGACTTTCCTGCAGTAAAAAGAAAAAAAACTTTTTAATTTTTTTTTTAAATGGCAGCACCCCTGTATTGATACGGCAGACTTAGCAGCACCACATGAATTATAAAGCACACTTGGCTCACCCCTGGACTGATACGGTACACTTAGCATCACCCCTGGACTGACGGCACACATAGCAGCACCCCTGGACTAATAAAGCACACTTGGCAGCACCCCATGAATTATATGACACACTTGTCTTACCCCAGGAATTATGCGTCACACATGCGGGCACCCCTGACCTGATACAGCACACATGGAATTATACGGCACAGATGGCAGCACCCCTGGACTGATACGGCACACATTGAGGTAGACATGGAATTATACGGCACACATGGCAACATTCCTGCAGTAAAAAAAAAGAAAAGTTTTATTCTTTTAATTAAAAAATAGCAGCACACCTGAAATTATATGGCAGACTTAGCAACACCCCTTTTACGGTACTCTTGGTTCACCCCTGGACTGATACAGTACATTTAACAGCCCTTGCAGTAAAAATAAAAATATTAAACACCTTTTTTTTCTTTTCATAAAAAAAAAGGACAGCTCACCTGGTCTGATACGGGACACATGGGGGCACCCATATAATTATACGCCACACATGGGGGCACCCCTTGACTGATATGGGACACATGCGGGCACCCCTGGTCTGATATGGGACACATGGGGGCACCCCTGGAATTATACGGCACACATGGGGGCACCCCTGGAATTATAGTGCACACATGTGGGCACCCCTGGAATTATACGGCACACATGCGGGAACCCCTGGTCTGATATGGGACATATGGGGCACCCCTGGAATTATATGGCACACATGAGGGCACCCTTGGACTAATACGGGACACATGGGGGCATCCCTGGACTGATACAGGACACTGGGCAGCACAGATGGACTGATATGGCACACTTGACACCCCTTGCAGGTTAAAAAAAAAAAAACTTTTTTTATTTCAATAAAAAAATGGGGGCACTGGACTGAAACGGGACACTGGGCACCCCTGGAATTATACGGCACACATACGGACAATCCTGGACTGATACGGGACACATGACTGATACGGGACACATGAAGGAAGGCGCATATGGAATTATACGGGACACATTCGGGCACCCCTGGACTGATACAGGACACATGGGGGACACATGGGGGGCACAGAGGTCGTGACTTTTTGGAAGGGGGTTGGCAAAATTATGAACGAAACCGAGGTACCAAGTCAATGTATTCAACCACTAGACTGTATCATGGGGGTATGGCCCCATGATTTAATGACAAGTGAGAAGAGACAATATGTGATTAATGTATGCTCTATAGCGAAGGTTCTTATTGCACACACTTGGATGGCGCACAAGGGTTCTACAATTAATGAGTGGGTTAATTTAGTCAATTGCACATTAGAACATGAAAAGCATGTACATTTAACCAGGCGATCTATTGATAATTTTTGTCGTATATGGGGTGGGTGGTTCTACTCAATGGTGATGTCCTTTAAAGAAACCTTTATGAGCACGTAACTACTTATTCCCATGTGAGTTTGGTACGCACAAAGATCCCTACGATACCGCAGTGTAAATATGTACCTAATAAGGTCCTGAATTATACCTATTGCTTTTCCTATTTTCCATTATCCTGACGCCCAATGTTCAATCGTCTTTGGAGTCTAAATTAATGATCCAAAGGGAAAAAGAAACCGCTACAAGAGTATAAAGATCCACTAATTAGTGAGTACGGTACGCGGCATATTTTTCCACCTTTAGCACCTCTACACAGAAGGTGACCCATCTAAAAGAAACCTTTATACACGGGGTCTCACATTTAACCTTGTGAGTTCGGTACGAATCTAGTCACCACCTCTGTTCACTTCACTCACGTGGTATAATCAAATAATCACCTGACACAAACATTTTTTTTATCTTTATTTCATATATATCACATCAAATTGAACTACCATCACTCTTCAACTGGAGTCAAGTGCCATCAATGTTGTTTTCCAAAGCACAGCGTTTTCCAAAGGAGGTGTTTCCAGTGACCCTCTGTCAACTTTGAGGCAGCACAGACTTCTTTATTGCGCCTTGGGACTTTCTATATATATTTTTTTGTTCTATACTTCTAAATAACATATTTACTCACTCCTTACATATTCTTTTATATAGTGTATTATTAAAATCATAACCAAAAAGTGATGAGTGCCTTGCTATATTTTATGGTACTTTGAGTAGAACCACCCACCCCATATACGATAAAACTTATCAATAGATCATCTGGTTAAATGTACATGCTTTTCATGTTCTAATGTGCAATTGACTAAATGAACCCACTCCTTAATTGTAGGACCCTTGTGCGCCATCCAAGTGTGTGCAATAAGAACCTTCGCTATAGAGCATACATTAATCACATATTGTCTCTTCTCACTTGTCATTAAATCATGGGGCCATACCCCCATGATACAGCTTAGTGGTTGAATACATTGACTTGGTACCTCGGTTTCCTTCATAATTTTGCCAACCCCCTTCCAAAAAGTATTGACATTTTTACATTGCCATATTAGGTGCCAAAAGTGCCATTTAGCTCTTTACACTTTGGGCATCTATTCCCTTTTTTTTATTTCCCCCTTGAAATTTACTTAATTTCTCAGGTGTTATATATGTTCTATGCAGAACATTAACCTGAATTTGTTGTATCCTAGAAGAATTAGTAGCAATCCTTGGAGTTGACATGGCCTCCCTCCAATTTCTTTCTGTAATTAGTGGTATTTCCCTTTGCCACTTAGATCTAAGTCCCACCAGCTCATCCTGTTTTGTCTGGTCCCGTAGAAATCCGTAAGATCTAGGAACACACTTTCGACCCTCCATCTTATTGATAAATTATTTAACTACTGACTCGATTATGTTTACAGATTTGTCCCTCTGATACTGTAAAAGGCCACTCACTTGTAAATATCCGTAGAACATCTCCTTGGGCATCTTAAATTCATTCTGTAGTTGAGCGTAGGATTTTAAAGTATTTACCTCATACAATTGCCCAATTTCGTTTATTCCAAACTGTTTCCAAGATTCCCCTCCCTGTTGAGTATTCAACAGTTTCAATGGACTTAATGAGGTCCAATCCCTCGTTGTCCCTCCCTTTTCCCACGCAGTTCCATATTTTTATGGCCTGAGTGACAATAGGGGGGTAATTCCTTTTAAGCTTCCCTGTCAAAAGCAATTGTAATGGGGAGTACCCAGGGGCAGCGATCTCAATAAGATTGAGCAGTTCCTGAGGGGCTTCTTCCTCCTTAACCCAGAGACGAAGAGGGACCATCTGGGTAGCTATATAATACAGTTTAAAATTGGGCATTGTCAACCCACCCTGCTCCCGCTCTCTACACAGTGTAGCCAATTTGATTATAGGGTGTTAATTTCTCCATACAAATGATGTAATTATACTGTTGATCTTTCTAAATATCTCGTCATTAATAAAGATAGGTGTTTGCTGAATTATATATAAGAACTTTGGGAGTATTACCATCTTTATCAGCTTAACACTTCCAAGGACTGTTAAAGACAATTTCATCCAGTTTTTACATTTAATCTTAACTGCGCTTATCAAAGGGTCTATATTATCCACCACAAAGTTCTTTGAATCTTTTGACATCATAATGCAGAGATATTTAAATTTGCTAACCACCGGAAGTATCAGGTCTCCCAAACTCCCCCCCATACCTCCTTATTTATCACCAAAATATTAGATTTGTTTTTATTTATTAATCCGGAGATTTCCCCAAATCCCTGTATGGCCTCTAATACAGTTGGTAAAACCCTTGTATAATCCGAAAGACCTACCAAAAGGTTGTCCGCATATAGGGAGACCATACTCTGTTTCGCCCCTTTTCCTGCACCTCTCTCACTCAATATATCCCTTTATAATACATGCTATCGGCTCAATTGCTACTGCAAATAGCTGAGGGGATAATGGGCACCAATGTCATGTGCCTCAAGAAAGTGAGAATGGTTCCGTAACATACCAGTTTATCGATATTCTAGCTCTTGGTCTTTGATATAGAAGGAAAATCCATTTAATAAATGATTCACTAAGCCAAAGGCCGTTAAAACACAGCTAAGATATAACCATTCGACTGAGTGAAAGGCCTTGTTCGCACCAAAAGATGCGACTGCTGACTCAGACTCAGAGGTTTCCTCCACCTGAAGGAATGAATATACTTTTCTCAAGTTTATTGATGTGGACTTCCCATTCATAAACCTGGTTTGATCCAGGCAGAGGCAAAACTCTGGGAGGCAATGGAGTCATCTGCCACCGGGCTCCTGCTCCCAAGGGGGCACCTTTCCTCCTCTGCTAGTTTAAATCAATGAATTGAAATCCATTGATATTGCTTCTGTGGCTGATTTCCCTTCCTAGCAGGACCATAGAGGTCACACTCTTTTTATTTTAAACATAATACACATAGCATACATACACACATGCATAAATATATTTATATAAGGTGGTATGTGTGTGTTTGTGTGTGTTTGTGGGGAAGGGGGGTACTGATATTTATCTTACCTCCAGGCCACTGGGATGAACTTATGCCACTGTATCCAGGTGAATGATATCCTCAGTTACACTATTTAATCTATTCACCAGAATTTTAGCCTTGGCATCTGTTGTTATCAAAGATATTGGCCTATAGGAGTCCACCAAAGTTGGATCCTTGCCTCTCTATGGTATCACTGCTATTATTGCCTCAGTCATCGATTGAGACAATTTCCCTTCGATGTCCATATCCAAAAATAAATTCAGGAGCTCAGGGGCCAAGGATACCACTAAATCTTTTGTATACCTCTCCCGGTAGGCCATCTATCCCAGGGTCTTACCTGTGGCTAATGCGTTAATTGCCGCCTCAACTTCATCCATCGTCAACTGAGAGTCCAGATGGATTTTAGCCTCAGGAGACAACTTTGGTAGATTCATTTAACCTGAATATTTCATAATTTCATCCTTTCCAATTCTTAATTTTGTTTGATAAACCTCAGTATAGTGTTTAACAAACACGTCTGCAATCTCTGGAGTTGATGTCAGCAGTTCCCCTGTGTCGGAATAGATATTTGCCACAATATTCAAGGGTTTCTCCCTCTTTGACAGTGGCGTAACTTGGGGTACTCAGCGCTAGCATTGGCAGGGGGGGGGGGGGAGCCACCTCCCTGGGGGTGCAGGGTCACAGCACATAGAAGCCACAGCACGCTGCCCGGCAAAGCATTCACTATAAATTAGAAGCATTTTCCCCCAGGCGCCAGCAGGGGGAGCTGAGAGGATCAGCTTCATTCTCATTAGTGGTGTGCCTCATGTTTTTCCTGTACTATGTGAGCTCCTCTTAGTGCTACAGATGCTGAAAATAAAGTTTAGCCGCCGTGCCAGAGTGAGGTAAGTCACTGTTATATGGAGGGGGTTGTGCATGCTGCTAGTGACTGTGATATATGCTGATTCTGGGGTATATGCAGTTTGTGCTGATATTGGGATATGCAGTTATTTCATACTTGCCTACTTTTGAATACTAGTTTCAGGGAGATTATAGTTGGTAGTAGAATTTTGCACAGCACCCCATTGAGGTGGCGTGTCATGCTCCACCCAAAGGGCGTGTCTTGTTCCATATATGGAGATATTGTGAAAAGAGTTTGCGAAAGTGGAACCTAGAATTGTTGGTGTGTACTGCTACATCTGTGAGGAATCTTTTAAAATGACTTATATCCAAATGTAGACGAGCCCCAAAGCAGTTAGTAAGAGCTACTATACTTGGTAAAGTGCTTGGAAATGGTACTGATGATTCAATGTAAATGTATCTATCTATCGTTCCTTTTTTCCCCAAAAGATGTAACAGTGTAATGTGGGCTAGGTGGAATGAGGGAGATTGCTAGACTAATGAGGGAGAGAGGGAGATTGCTGCTATTTCAGGGAGTCTCCTGCAGAATGCAGGAGGGTTGGCAACTATGAGTTATTTAGTGTGTGCTGATTTGGGGGTATATGTATAGTTGCCTACCCTCCTGCATTGTGCAGGAGACTCCCTGTAATAGCAGCAATCTCCCTCTCTCTCATTAGTCTAGCAATCTCCCTCATTTCACCTGGCCCACATTACACTGTTACATTTTTGGGAAAAAAAGGAATGAGAGATAGATACAGTTACATTACAGTCAGAGGCGTACCTAGATAATCGTGGGCCCCATAGCAAAAGTTTGTAAGGGCCTCCTATTTAGCAACTGATGGTGATAAACAGGGCTATTTTTGTGCAGGCTCCAGCAGGAACTGTGGCCCTTATTCTAGTTCACTCTTTCTGACAAAATATTTCTTAGATGGACAAAACCATGTGCACTGCAGGTGAGGCAGGTGTAAAACCCCACCCAAATCTAATTATCTCTGCACAAGTAACACCTGCCTCACCTGCAGTGCACATGGTTTTGTCCATCTGAGGAATATTTTGTCAGAAACAGTGAACTAGAATAAGGTCCACAGTTCCTGCTGGAGCCTGCACAAAAATAGCCCTGGTGATAAATGTATGTAAAACATACACTTAGACAGCAAAGATGGGCCCCCTTCAGCTCTGGGCCCCATAGCAGCTGCACCCCTTGCACCTATGGTAGTTACGCCTTTGATTACAGTATAGTAGCTCTTACTAACTGCTTTGTGGCTCATCTACATTTGGATATAAGTCATTTTAAATGATTCCTCTCAAATGTAAAAGTACACACCCACGCTTCTAGGTGCCACGTTCACAATCTCTCCATATATGGAACTAGACACGCCCTTTGTGTGGAGCATGACACGCCGCCTCAATGGGGCGATGTGCAAAATTCTACGACCAACTATAATCCCACTGAAACTAGTTTTCAATAGTAGGCAAGTATGGGTATATGCCGTTTGTGCTGATTTGGGGTATATGCAGTTATTCAGTGTTTGCTGATGTTGTATATATGCAATGTGTGCTGATATGGGGGTATATGCAGTGTGTACTGATGTAGGGGTATATGCAGTTATTCAGTCTGTGCTGATATGGGGGTATATGCAGTTATTCAGTGTTTGCTGATGTTGTATATATGCAATGTGTGCTGATATGGGGGTATATGCAGTGTGTACTGATGTGGGGGTATATGCAGTTATTCAGTCTGTGCTGATATGGGGGTATATGCAGTTATGCAGTTTGTGCTAATTGCCTTATTCTATATAGTGATGCAGTGTGATGTGTGAGTTTCCTGTGTGTGCAGAGAGTGAAATGTCAGCAATAGTGGTGTAGTGATGCAGTGTGTGCTGGGAGTGATGCAGTGTGTGCTGGGAGTGGTGCAGTGGGTGCTGATGTAATGTCAGTGATGGCAGTGTGGGTTGGCATTGTAATGTTGGTGAGGGCTGTATGCGCGCTGGTAATGTTCGATGGATGTGGGGTGACGTATATCTGCTTTGTATCGCAGACACAGACTAATCACATCCATTCCACTGCGCCGTTAGAAAGCATCAAGCCACAACATCACGCTGCCTCCGCGGGAGCCCCGCAAACCCTGAAGTGCTGCAGCCAGAGTGACAAGGTCCCTGCTCCCCTCGGAAGGTGGTGAGCAGGGAGATGTAGGGCTACCCAGCCTTTCATGGCTTCCAGCTCCCTTTCAGCATATGTGTGTGTGTGTATACATATGTATGTATGTATGTATGTATGTATGTATGTATGTGTGTCTGTATATATATATATATATATATATATATATATATATATATATAATTTTATTTAATTTATTTATCTTCTAAAATAATATATAAATAAAAAAATTCTAGTTACGCCACTGCTCTTTGATATATATGTCATGTATTTACCAGCTTTGTCTAGATTTACATATATCTGGTGAGAGTTCATCAACAATCTACAGCTAGCCATTTCTTGCATATGTTCCACCTGCTGAGCCGCTAGCCATTCTAGTCTGGTTAACTCTGTTTTATCCTGGATATATAACTGCTCCAGATCTAACATTCTTGTTTCAAGTATCGTAGCCTTTTCTCTACACGATCTTTTAGTAGACGCAATTTTCTTGATCATATTTCCTCGAAAAAAAAGGCTTTAATTGTATCCCAAACACACATAGGGTCATCAGTGCCAACATTAACTACAAAGAACCCCTATCTAGGCTGCAACCTCCTCCAGCTTACCCACCTGGCCAATCCAAGAAGGATGTAGCCTCCAATAACTATATCCAAGCTGGATCACCATGTCTAACGGTATGGTCATAGGAGAATGGTCAGAAATGTAGACCCATAGTCTACCGACATAACCTTATTTAATAGGTCCTCGGATTCAGACATTTTGTTTGTGCTAATACGAGACAGCCTTGATTTCTGTAATTTCTACTTGTTGCTGTCCATCAGTTAACAATTTTCTCAAACATATTAGCTCTTGACTTGCTTGAGCTGCTGCAACATTCTCTGCTTCAGTGGAAGAACGTGTTATTCATGATTGCTTCCTGCTTGTCCAACTGATTAGTCATTCCCCAAGTAGAAATAGGACTTCTGTCGGTAGAGTCTCCAGCCCAATCTGCATCCAGATATCTGATCAGATTACACTTTCTGCTTGCTGGAAGCTTGAGTCCTAAGCCGATGGTTCCCTTTAAATTGCATATAACCCTTTTCACGGCATTCCAGTCCATCTAAATTGGCTTGGAGACCTTTCTGCTTAGAATTGCTACTGCTGTAATGATGTCAGATCTGGTAATAGTGTCAAAATACAGCAATTTACCTAGTTCTTTTCTGTATTGGTGATTGTCTGGTAGTGGTGTACCTTCATTGTACATTTCCTTTAAGTAATTGGTCTCCATGGGAGTACTTGCTGGTTTTGCATCCTGCATCCAAAATTCCTCAATGGCTTCCTGTATCTTTTTGTCTCTTGTTTAAGGTAAAGTCACCATTTTCTTCTCTCGCTATTGGAATATCTAAATAGGGCCAGATTCTCTAAGCTTCAAAAGTGATAAAATGGAGAGTGATAAACAGCCAGCCAATCAGCTCCTACCTGCCATGTCACAGACAGTGTTTGAAAAATGTCAGACAAGAGCTGATTGGGTGGCTGTTTATCACTCTCCATTTTATCACTTTTGAAGCTTAGAGAATCTAGCCCAGAGTGTGTTATATTTCCTAGGTCTTTTGTTTCAAAATCCTTATTCAGAGTCTGCTGTAATTCGACTTTATCCCCTTCTTGATTGAAACATTCTACAAGATTGTCCACATACTGTAGATCAACAGGTAGACCCACCTATTAGCTTTGATGTATAAGGAGGGATCTGCTTTGCTTCTCACAAAGTCTTTCTGTATGAGTACTTCATTTATTTTTGTGTTCCAGGCTCTTGGTGCCTGCTTTAGACCGTATATTCTCTTCTGGAGCTTACATACTAGGGGGGTTATTCTGGTTGATTCGCAAGGCTGTGAATTTGCAGCCTTGCGAGTCCACCAAACTCCGTCTTGTGAATGGTTGGCTGGCGCGACCCATTTGCAAGCACAATTCACACGCAGGGCATGCAAATGGATGTTACACAGTCCACACACAGTCTATAAATTTCTTTAGAGCACAAGAGTGACCGAGCACAAGAGTGACCAAGCAGAGCTGTTTGATGTTCGTAAGCATGGGAGAAATGGCTCTAAATACGTGAGACGCCGAGCCTTTAAAGACTCAATGTCTCGTAAGAATCCGACGTGGGACTTTGCCGTTCGGCTGTGGGTTTCCAAACAAAGCTGGAAACTCGTGAGCACGGCTCGCGGAAGGCTCGGGGGGCTGTGTTCAGGGTGGTTCAGATTCCATGGAATCCAGACCGCTCATCTCTTGTTTAGACTTTGTGCTTGGGCCCTTTCAAAGGAAGCTTCTGTTGTTCTTCTTTCCATATAGAGCAGTCTTTTTTAAAATGTCCTACTTTCTTGCATCTAAAGCAGGGGTGGGCAATTATTTCAGCTGGGGGGGGGGGCACTTAACACTTCCAGCAAATATTCGAGGGCTGTATTCCAGAAATAGGGGGTGCGGTCACTCAAAAGGGTGTGTGTCTTTGAATGTATTGTAGCACACATATACCCATTTTACACATCATGCAACACAATAGTAGGCCCCTTATACTTGCCCCTTAGATAGTATGTCGCACAGATTCAGCCAAGTCACATTATGCCACATGTAATGAGTAAAAATTGACACTGAAGGAGTCAAAACTCACATTATTACAAACAGAATGAGCCAAAAGTCACATAAAACGAGTCAAATTTCACATTATGCCACACTGAATATGCTAAAATTCACATTATGCCACATAGAATAAGCCAAATTTCACATGGAATGAGTCAAAATTCACGTTATAGACAAAAAAAACACTATTGGGCACTAATTAAAATATATAGACACAAAAAAATTACTGATCCTTCTGATACTAAGCTAATAATGAATCATATATACCTCAGCTGCAGTCCTCTACATGTACAAGTGCGTGTACACACTTCTGCTATACACCTGGACCTACAATATATAGGTATAGGATATAGCAGAAAAATTGTAAAACCAAAAAAAATTGAGTTTCTGTTGAGCACTATTTAATATTTTCAAAGCACCATGGATGAATGCACTCACACAAAACACTTTTAATGATATTAATAATATACTATATTTATTTATAAATGTATATCAGACATTATCTAGGTGGCCTCCTAAATTACAATAAAAAACATTCAGATATTATAAAAAATGGAAAAAAACATTTGAAAAGTGTGGGCCCAGGTAAAATGTACCTGCTCCCCCCCCCCCCTTTCAGCGGCCCTGGCCCCTTACACAATATGCAGCACACCATAGTGCCCATTACACATTATGCCACACATCGTAATGTTCCTTATGCAATATGCTGCACACCATAATGCCCATATGACATTACGACATCACATTATGCTACATGTAATACCCCGAGTATTCCTGCATATACCCACAGTAGTAGCGCTGCTTATACATAACGACAAAAGTTCCCGACAGTAGTAGCGCTGCTTATAAATAATGCCCACAGTTACTGACAGTAGTAGCGCAACTTATACTGTACGTAATGCCCACACCAGTTGCCGACAGTAGTGGTGCAACTTATACATAACGCCCACACCAGTTGCCGACAGTAGTAGTGCTGCTTATACGTAATGCCCACACCAGTTACCTACAGTAGTAGCGCTGCCTATATGTAATGCCCACACCAGTTGCCAGCTGCAGTAGAGCTGCTTATACGTAACGCCCACACCAGTTGCTGTCAGTGAAAGCGCTACCTATACATTAGCCCACACCAGTTGTCGACAGTAGTAGCACTGCCTAAACATATGCCCGTAACAGCTGCCAACATTAGTAGCGCTGCTTATACATAAGGCCTATACCAGTTGCCGACAGTAGCCGCGCTGCCTATACATAATGCCTACACCAGTTGCCGACAGTAGTAGAGCTGCCTATACATATGCCCGCACAAATTGCTGACAGTAGTAGCACTGCCTATACATATGCCCACACCAGTTGCCGACAGCAGTAGCGCTGCCTATACATATGCCCACACCAGTTGCCGACAGCAGTAGTGCTGCCTATACATATGCCCACACCAGTTCCCAACAGCAGTAGCACTGCCTATACATATGCCGATACCAGTTGCCATCAGCAGTAGCACTGCCTATACATATGCCCACACCAGTTGCCGACAGCCATAGGAGAGGGGTTGAGAGGGGCCCTCCTCAGACTGCGCCAGCACCTTCTGCACATGGCAGAAGAGGTCCAGAATGTGTGCGACCTCCTGATCTGAAGACCTTTTTTTTTTACTTTTGTAAAATGTTAATAAATTTTTCCAGTTAAAGTTAGAAGTGGTCTGTGTGTTATTGTATAATTTTACAGTATAAGTATAAATAGTGGTGTTTATTTATGTAAGGTGCAAAAGGGATATACAGTATATATAGATGGGTTTAGTGCATAAAAGTGGTTGAAAGTGAAGGGTAATGTAAAGATGATTTGTATGTGTGTGATTGCAGGTGAAGAATAATTGATGATGTAATATGCATACAAAGAATGTAGTGAACTTAGCATGATGAAAGGGTTAATCTAAAGTGGTAGTAAAGTGTTTAATTATCAATTAGATAAATAATAGATGACCATTAAAAACAATCCCTTTTGAATGAGGTCGCCTAATTGCATAAGTGGGTCATGTTACAGATTTGGGTGTTCTGATAAGAGTGGTGATTTGTGCGTAAATACACCGCATCGGTGCGTTCGGCCAGGTTCCCGTCCGTTCTAACGCGGTAAGACCGAGCTTACGCTGTAAGACCGTGCAGAATCTGTGCGTGCCCAGTTTGCAAGGTTTGTATGTCGTCCGTACACACGGAAACAGTGACAGTGAAACAGTGAGTCCGTCCGAATGCGGAGGCTCGGGGGGCGTTTCTACGGACGATGTCCGCACAGCGTGGCGTGTGGCCCGCTACGTAAGAATTCGGGAAAGTACGCACCGATCAGAATAAGGGCCCTGGAGAGGATGGTCTTGCTCCTCTGTAGCTCCATCATCTATGTCCTGTGTAGCCCTGCCACCTCTGTTTGGGTAGCCCCACCCCTTCTTAGTCCCTGACGCTAACCAGGTGGTTAGGAGCCGGGAGAGAGCTCTGTGCTGCCGGCACCATTGCCTGCCATGCAGTGTGACAGGCGCAGAGGCAGCCACAGAGGACAGCAGGAGATGTAGAGCAGGGAGAGTACATCTACTGCCCGGCGCCTCCCTGCACTGCATCCTCTGCTGAGCGGGTAGCGCCGGCCCTGGCCTCAATCATAGGCACACACCAGAAAGCTCTATGTGATATTCAGAACAAGCTAACTGTATATGAGCAGCATTCACTACATGCTCCATCTCTCCTTCATATCACCTAAAGAACTCCATGTCTACACAGGATTAAACAAGTACAATATACATCACAGATACTAAACACATGAATTCATATTTTGAGATCGGTTGTCTGCGTACATGCTGCAATTATCTAGCCTTGGAGAGAGATAAAGTACACGAAAATCAGCTAACCACAACTATTCTTTTTCAAACACAGCCTGTAATATTAAAAAAACTGTCGAAAGTGCTAGGGAATGTGATTGTGTGATGTAGATCTCAGCAGCCACCACGGTACAACAAAAGTGCAACAATAGAGAAAAAGAACCGTGTGGTGCATAATCATACATGTGAAACAATGACAATAAAAAATTACAGTTTATTAAGGAATAAAAAACAGAATAAAAAGCAAAAAACATATAAATTAAATGCAAAATGATCAAATCAACATAAATATCCACCCGGGGGTATCAATTTAAAATGAATAATTCACACCTCAGTGATATTTCATATATGAGTAGAATTGTGTCACTTTAATGGCAAAGTAGGATATTCTCAATTCTTATATAGATTTTAATCTGTGTATTTTAAACTGTGATTATTTTTATTGTCATTGTTTCACATGTATTATTAAGCACCACAGGGTTCTTTTTCTCTACAGCCTGTAATATGTCAGTTAGGAGCTAGATGGTTGGTACTTTTTTCTCTCCACTCTTTCTCTAAAGCTTAAATGGGCCGCTATGTTTCTTGCACCATCTTATACACCATACTACTAATGCGATGTTGGGAATATTCAATCCCCGTGACGTGCAGGGAATGAACACAGGTTTAAAAATGAAAATAGGCATTTACATGACAAACGTTCATTATAAAAGCATGAAAGTGCTGATTTTACTGTTTATTCTACTGTGAATTTATGTACAGCATCTATTTTATGCTGCATAAATGTACACATTTGCTTGGAATGAATAGATCTAAATGGTAGTCAAAATAGCATCCCGCAATGTAAAATGATGAAATAGTTCACTTAAATATCCTCTATTATAGAGCTATCTTTAGATGTCTGTACTCAAGAAATGCGGTTAAACTCAGTAAATTGCTCTAAAATATAAAGCCCCATACACACTAGGCAATATTGTGAACTATATGGCCTTGTGTGTACACTCAATGTTATTTACAAAGGGTATGACTCATTGGATAAGCAGCAACTAGCTCAACATGCATGAAGGTCGACATGACTGAAAGTCGACATGGTGTTAGGTCGACAGGGTCATTAGGTCGACATGGGGAAGGTCAACAGTCTAAAGGTTGACATGGGGTTTTTCACTTTTTGGGGGGGGGCGTTGGCGGGGATCGGGTAATATGTATGGGGCTTTGAAGACTCCTGCACATATTTTAAGCTAATGATACAAAAAAGAAATATAGCGTATTCAGAGGATTCAGTTATTCTACATGCTTACAGAAAGTACTAAATATTAAAGAGATTTGATTTTGGTTTATCAAATTAGCACTATACCATATACAGCAGTGAGTGTGTGCACTAATGCTAATCCGTGTGCATTTACTGTCATCTAAATATGCAATCTATAGCACATTGGGGGTTATTCAGACCTGATCAATGGGCTGAAAGTTTGTAGAACCCTGCAATCAGGTAATCAATGCCCAGCCAAATGTTTTCACTCTGGCTCTGTTGCAGCCGTGTGATTAGCTGTAATTCCCTTCGCAAATGCTCACCATTGGATAAAAACACTTAGGCATGCCTGCTTTTTCCCTAATACCCCCAGTAAACGCCCATTTACAACCCCCAGATGCCGTCTTCCTGTCAATCAGCTGGGGTACAGCCAGTGATTAGAAAAGACACCGGATTTTAGCACAGGATGTTATCACGCTTGTCGCCTGCATACTGCGAGCCGTAAGCATTTGCAATCGATCAATAATCACCCAATCTGCAAATTCGTAGCCATGCTATCAGGTTAATAACCCCCATAAGGCCTATCTAGGCCTCTTACAACAAAGAGGTGGTTTTACCTATGTGGTGTAAAGGTGGCCATACATACACTTGTATGATTTGGGCCTATTTCACCTGATCCCGATGGATTGGCCGGAGAAATCAGGCCAAATCAGATGTGTTTGACATCCCATCCGACCCGATGCGCAGTCCCGTGCTTGGAGATTAAACCACATCACAGGTACTTTTTAGCAACCATGATGTATTGGGTCCGATTCTGTAGATGTGGCCAGTGGTGTAGTACCTATGTGCTGGTCCGGGCAGCGGGGTACTGGCAGCGGTGAGCGGCAGGGCCGGCAGCAGCAGATGCCGGGCAGAGGTGAGCGGCAGCAGTATTTTAAAAAATAACTTTCAAAAGACTGGCCGGCCGCTATTGGCTCAAATAATTCTCTCAGCCAATCAGCAGCTGCCCAGATGGGAGCCAGCCCTCACGGGGAGCTGCTGGGGGAGCTCAAGGGGAATCTGGACTGACTTTCCTTTGGATAACTTTAAGTATTGTATGGGGGCCTTAAGGGCAAGTTTATAGTACAACGTGGAAAAAAAACAACAATAGTCATGAATTACCAATCATTTTCTAAAAGGAGAAATTACAGTAAATAATATTTGGCAGACTATTTTGTTCTTCCTGCCCCATTCCTACTACAGAATAGATTTCCCACATGACATTCCCAATCAGCTCCTAAAGCGAAGTACACACTAGTAGATATATCTTCATATCAATTGTTCTGCAGATATATCTACAGACGGATCAGGAAGGGAGTTTTTCATACACACTGCCTGATCTGTTGTGATTAACATCAAAACTAGGCGGGGGCATTTGCGCCCACCCAGTGAGCTGTCAATCACTGGCAGCTCATGCAGCGGCTGTACATGCGGTCGGCAGATTGCCCATATACACAGAACGATGCACAAATATATCTTTAGATATATTGGGCATGGGCTGTGTTGCACAGCCAAAGCGATATATCTGTGAATGGTGCCGTTCACAGATATATTGAGAAGAAGTATTGAGTTTACCATCAGAGGAATTTTTTCAACTATTGACCTCTTCTTAAAATGAAAAGAGTCAGATCCATCATGTTTTCCCCAGATATTTGGATTGTGTCTATTTGATAAGACGTTTCCTTAAAGTTCTGTCGCATAATTCATTGAAGGTAAAAGCCACAGTTTATTACAAATGTACTCTTTGGTTTTTATGAACTTCTTTTTTATTTGGTTAAAAGTTATTAAAGATAATTTTCTAAACGCACAAAAGTCAAATAAATGAATATTAGAATACAAATTATACTACACTGGTCAGCACTCAGAGATTTCCAGGTATAAGTGTGGAAATCAGGGACAGTTCGTGACATGATGGTCCCGTGAAGGGTCTTCAGTGCAGTTTGCATGAACTGTCTTTTTGCGTGTGACATACATGTAAATGATCACATCACCAGCTCTAAGCAACACTTGCGTAATAAAGACTATATACAGGTTACGCAACGAATGAACATTTTTAGGTTCGCAAAGTTCAGAGAAATATATTTTGGTTCTACTTTAGACAGGCAATAACACAGGTTGCTATGTGAACATGGTCTATAATTTGCGTTGTCCTGCAGACAGGCAGTTGCGAGGTCCTCTATCTGCAAGTGGTGTATCACTTGCCATTACACCTGAGGCAGGCAATACAGAGGACAGCTATGTGCAAGTGGTGTATCACTTGCAGTGTATTGGAGTAAGGCACTGTAAAGGGGCAGCTCTGGTGTCCTCGCTTCACACACAGAGAGGGGTCCTGCAGTTCCGCGTTGTCAGATCCGCGAGTGTTCGCACCACCACGTCACGGGCTGCTGGAGGTGCCATCAGTTCCCGGGACCCCGGCATGTCCGCTCCACAGGACTCGGACGATGCCTATGATTTCCTCTTCAAGATCGTGCTGATCGGGGATGCCGGGGTGGGGAAGACGTGCGTGGTGCAGCGATTCAAGAGCGGTGTGTTTGTGGAGCGACAGGGAAACACTATCGGTGTGGACTTTACCATGAAGACCCTGGACATCCAGGGGAAGAGGATTAAGGTGAGAGAGAGACAGCAGCAGTTGTGGAACTACAAGTTCCAGCGTGCACTTCTCTTTGGAGAATAAATAAATATCTATTTATCTCCACAAAGTGTGGTATAATCTCTGAGGTTGCCTATATGATGTGACAGGTGTCTCAGGATACCCCCTGAAAACCAATGTGCCGAGCAGCCCATCTCTCCTGTTGTTGCTACAGTCAGGTAATGCATCCTGGAGAGAACTATCTGCATAGTTATGACCCGCACTGGGTTAATTAGGGCTCCCACCTCTGACGTCAGTAACTATAAAAATACTGTATGCTTTGTAAAGTGTAAATCCCCATTATGTGCTTGTGTGTGTGTGGTGTGTTATTGCAGAAAGCTTGCTGCTTCCGTTCCAGGAGGTATACAAGATGAACGTGGAGTTTCTTCCCTTGCACCGTATTGTCCGCCTGTAAATAACCTGTGTCATCTCTCATGCACTTCCATATACAAATGGGGTTATGTACACGTTGTGACTGTGCTAGTATGTGCTTGGCCCTCATAACAGGAAACCCCCTCCTCTACACTGCCTTGCGGATTAGGAAACTCTGCTGACTGCCTGGTTTTATCTGCTCTCTGAAGGGAAAGATTGGGGGATTATATGACTTAATTGTTTTTTTGGACAGCATATGAGTTCCTCATCCATGATCTAGGCAGGCGCTAGCCCCTGAATACCACTTTTACAGATATAATAAATTGCACAATAGATTGTGTAGTGGTGATCAGGGAAGGTGGGTACACAGGGCTGCCAGTAGCGACTCTCTTTACTGTGGCAGTGCTTGCAGATCGTCATATATTTCTGTTTTTTGTACTATCATTGTGACATTGATATCAGCAACCTTCATGTAACAGTGTCCTTAGTTTTTGGATCTGCCCCTGACATTTAATTTCATGGAAATAATGATACGAGTCAAATGATGTAACCTGGGCACCAAGATAACAGAAATCAGTGTCCATGGTGCGTCTTTTCTATGACTTTAAAGTATAAACAATGTTTCAAAACCACTTTTTCCTAATTTAGTATTGTTGGTGTCTTAGATATTTGCTATTGGACTTCCTGATTTTCTTGTTTGCTGGACAAGACAGTATAAGAACAGGTGTGGAACAGGTGTGCCATAGCCTAGTAGATCTGACACCTGGGGAGGGGGGATATAATGGTGTGATAACCAGGAAGTGCGGGACAAATTGATGTCTTGCATAGGAGCCCGTCTGTGGGAGGACAAAATAAGTTAACATGATAGCTTGAGTTCGGACCTGGCATTCTTCCAACTGCGCTATCATAAGAACAATATTGTGTACATTTCTAGGAACACCTGTAAAGGACAATGGATTATTGGTTGCTATGGGCAACATCCCATCTTTAGTAGAACTCTCATCTTGGTAAATTCCCGAACTGAGAGATCCTGTACATTGGGCCTAATTCAAGGCCCCCATACACCCCGGCAATTTGGGCCCAATTTCATCTGATTCTGACAGATCAGGCTGAGAAATCGCAATTGTATGACATTCATTTGGATCCGATGTGCACTCCTGTGCGCGTAAGATGGGCTGCATATCATGGGTGCTAAGCACCAGTGATGTATCGCATACGATACAGTGCGGCAGGGAGGATTGAAAAATCCCATTCTAAAGACTGGGTGGTCGCTGAGAGCGCTCTTGAATAGGATTTTTCAATTCTGACTTTTTTTGTGTGTGTGTTATACAAGGAAAGTATACAGAAGAAACCGGTTTAACATTGCCACTAAAGATGTGTCAGGATATTCTAGCTAGAGAGCTAGAGACTGTTAATCTGTTCTGTTCTGTATGGTAGTGTGGTCTTTTAAATGGTATAGGGCCAGATGCACTAAGCTTCAAAAGTTATAAAATGGAGATAATCAGCTCCTACCTTCCATGTCACAGGCTGTGTTTTAAAAATGTCAGGCAGGAGCTGATTGGTTGGTTGTTTATCACTCTCCTATGCGGCTAGCATCGGGTTGTGGTGACGGAGACCCCCGCGATACCTGTGATGTGGTCTGCAGGGGTCTCCGTCACCTCCCGGCGGCTGCCAACGTCCCCCTGCGTCTCCTCCTCCCCCCTGAAGCCGGATATCCTCCCGGCTGTGACACCCGTGGGGTGGGGGGGGAGATCAAAGGAGGACGGGAGGGGGGGGGGGGGCGCGGACGGCCGGTGGCGAAAGAAGCCCATAGGCTTCTATAGGGTATCGCCACCCTACAATGCGTTGACGGGGGAAATGTATATGTAAATGTAATACATAGGGAAATGCTGTAAAACGGGTGTTTTACCGCATTTTCCCGTTAGTACATCCCTCCCTTAACCATTATTAACGCTTCCTCCCACAACCTCAGCACCTGCCATGGCAAAAACCGCATATATTTTTAGCACTGTTACCTCCAGCACCCCAATGGTCCAAGCCCCTACGGTACTTGTTTCCTAGCACGGCCACAACGATCTTGATCTGGGGCATCACAGGTAAAAAAAATTGCGTCAGTCGCATCGCATGCGGGCTAAAAAAATCGCATGCGATGCGACCGACGCGATGCCTGCGATTTCCCATAGGGAACAATGCAAAATGCCTCAATTTACCCAAATCAACATAGGGAACAATGTTAAATGGGCCAGAGAGCCCAAAAAAAACCCCTGACCAGTGAAATGGCCCCCCAAATATAGTTAACGCCACCCCACGATCAACGTGAACCCGAAGCGTGGCGAGCGCAGCGGTACGCGTCCTCCGACCTTTTCATACCCCCACTATCCACGCCGGCGTGGAGTTGAGAATAGATAGTGTGGCGAGCGCAGCGAGGGGACGCGGATACCTTCACAGGTAATCGCGTCCCTTCGCGGGCTTCACAGGTATCCGCGTCCGCTCGCCACGCTTCGGGCTCGCTGCGCTCGCCACACTATCTATTCTCAACTCCACGCCGACGTGGATAGTGGGGGTATGAAAAGGTCGGAGGACGCGTACCGCTGCGCTCGCCACGCTTCGGGTTCACGTTGATCGGGGGGTGGCGTTAACTATATTTGGGGGGCCATTTCACTGGTCAGGGTTTTTTTTGGGGCTCTCTGGCCCATTTAACATTGTTCCCTATGTTGATTTGGGTAAATTGAGGCATTTCACATTATTCCCTATGGGAAATCGCGGGCATCGCGTCGGTACCATCGCATGCTTTTTTTGGCCACATGCGATGCAACCGACGCGATTTTGACTTTTTCAATGGGAAATCGCGGCATCGCGTTGGTCGCATCGCAGACCATTAAAAATTAACCGCGATGCCCGCGATTGTGGCCGTGCTAGGAAACAAGTACCGCCCCTACCCCTCTTACAATACCCTTCTCACCCACCATGCTCCCATAACTATCCACCCCATTTGCTCCAGGTAGTTACCCATTTGACCCCCCTGTACATGCCAGGCAATAGGGCTGCTGCCAGGAAATGGTAACCACACCAATGTAGTGAGAGGGCTTTGTGTACCAGGGCTGTCTACTTCCTCCTCTCAACATGCATGTGTAGTGGCAGGAGTGGGTGAAAGGTTGCCTGGCAGCTGTGGTGGGCACTGTGCTTATGGCAGCAGGAACTATGTTAACCAAGCAGCGCTGTTGTATATGGGTACAGAGTGTCTGTGAGGTCCAGGCAGCAGCCAGTAAGAAGAGGGGGCAACACATATGTGTATGTTATTGTCAGTGATGGGGGATGTTTGTCCTGAAGTGCAGTGCAGCCACTGTACACTGGTGACCCACGTTGGGCTGCAGGATACAATAGCTCTGCTGTACTAATCCCACTACTGAGCCCAGTGGTGGCCGGACATGCTGCGGCTGTGACAGTGGGCACGGGCGGCCAGTATGTGGCTGAAGCCCGAAGAGGTTTTGCTGAAGAACACGCTGCGGCTATGACGGGACAGCACGGCCAAGTTCACTGCCTGCTGTGCCCCGAGTGACTGTGTGCTAAGAGAATGTCCCTGCCTGAACTGCTCCTTGCGCTGCCGCTCCCACAACTCACCAACAGGAGGCCCCTGGCTGCAGAAATCCTGTGAGGCGGGCGGGAGGGCAGGGTGACCTTTTCACAAGCTGGGACTCATCAGCAGCCGGCTCAGCTCTGCATTTTAAACACCATCTGCACTTTTTTTCAAAGACTTCCGGAAGTACCGGTGCCACTATCACTAATGACACTGGGCCTGCCCTGTGTTCATCCTGCCACTTGCTGCCCAGCCAATCCTCCCGGAGTGTGTCCCAGCGGACCCGCCTGTTCCAAAAAAGTTCATCCCTGGTCAGCATTTGTGGGTAAAATATGTGATTTAGCGCATATTTGCGAACCCTGTACCCCCTACACACTGGTGGGTGGCATGCAGCGGGGTATGGCAGCGCAGGTGGTCCCTGTGGCTTATGTGAAGTCAGCGGCAGGGTCCCTGTGGCAGATGGTAACTAGTAGACCCTGCCACTGATCTCACATATGCCACAGGGACCCCCTGCCTGCCAGCACTACCCGACCCGGTGCTGCCATACCCCACTGCATGCCACCCACCAAGTCAAGCCACGGACGAGCGGGTGCCAAACACATGGGTGGCCAGATGGGAGGTGCAGGTGGGCAACAGTGATCGAGCCACCCGTTTTGCTCAGGCGAGCTACCGGCCGCTCGCGAGCGACGGGTTGGCGACCACTGCACTAGACTATATGCACAAAAATATCGTTAACAAGTGTGGTTAACCTGTATTTCGTTTAATAGTGTTCTGATGTAGGTTTAAGCTCTGTACACACGGAGCAATATGATCGCTGGCAATATATTGCTCAGCAATCATATTGCTCAGTGTCCGGTTTTCATCAGCGACCAGAGACGGTCGCTGATGAAAATGTCACACTGCTGGGAGAAGAGGCAAAGGGAAGTCGCTGGTCAGAGGAGCATGCTCCTCCGACTAGCGACCATTAGGGGGCTGAAAAAGGGAGCGCGCACCCGGCGATTTATCACCGGTGCACACTCCAATCGCTGGCAATATAGTCGCTCAACGACCATATTGCCAGCGATTTTTGCCTGTGTGTACACGCCTTAAGGTCCATACATACTGGGCGATTATGCCCAGCGTGTATGGACAGCGATGACCGCTGAGGGGAAAGCCACTCAGTGCATACACACTGAGCGGTACTTGTTTCCTAGCACGGCCACAATCGCGGCCATCGGGTGTAATTTTTAGTGGCCTGCGACGCGACCGACGCGATGCCCCCGATTTTACACCCGATGATCATGATCGTTGTGGCCGTGCTAGGAAACAAGTACCTACTGAACCACTTTACAACTGCCCCGCGCTGTCAGCAGAAGGTTTTGCATAGCGCAGCGCTATGCAAAGCCGTTCATCTGCTGGTAATACCAGCAGATGAGCGGCTTTCCCATCACTGCTCACCGCTCATCGCCGGGCCATATACATTGGGCGATCAAACTTCCTGTTTTGAGTGGCTTTCAGCTCAAAATCGCCCAGTGTGTATGGGCCTTGATTCGATCTGTTTCTTTTCCTTTAACCAGAAATACCCTCATCATTTTGTTGCTATACTTTCGTTTCCCACCTTTTAGGTAGAATTGTGCTTGTTCAATAACGCAAGGTGTCACAGACCTGAGTTACATAGGTTACCTCATAATACTAAAGGTCCAGTTACACCTAACTGTGGAGGAATGAGTAATGCAAAAACCCTCCCTTTATAGAATTACGTAGTGCCTTAGGCAGTAATACAGTAATACCCGGCATGAGTCAGCCTGCACTGGCTTTAATAGAGGAAGCACAGCAAAACAGTTGTCTTCTATTTACCTATAAAGTACACTAGGAGCTGGAACAGTGTTAAGTTAAACCTTAATAATAAAGTACGGTAAGTGTATGTATAAACACTGTAATTGCATTTGCTATGCAGCTGGTGTTGAGGAGAAAAAATACCCCAATATACAGAGATGTGTCTGACCATCTTCCTGTATCAGTTTCAGTGTAGATTTTTGGGGGTTTGTAAGTGAATTTGGATTTTTGTTTTTTAGTGTTGTGCAATTTCTTGTAATCATCATGTTCTGGTTACACTTAAGCTTTGGCTCATTTCTGATTAGTTGAGGTGTCAGGTAACACAGCTGCATAGATGGCAAGCTCTGGAGAGGGTCAGCATTTCCTGGAAGGTAAGTCAATATACCAGACCTATTGTGCTCATAATAATCTCCACCTGGGCTAAGATGTTTTCATAAGCAAATGCTATGTAAACCCCAGATGTTTCAGTGCTGCATGCTGAGCAATGCTGTTTTGTGACGTGGCGATTTAGGAAAACATGTTGCATTTATTTGATTTACAATTTGCTGTTAAGTGGGGTGTGGATCGTATTGTGGACCCGACTTAGGTCAACAGTCATTAGGGCGACACTGTTGGGTCGACAGGCAGCAAGGTCTACCTGTTTTTTTTTTCACTTTTTTTTTTTTACCCGAATGTTGACACAGTCGACATGGACACAGTTGGAAGTCAATCGCAGCCCCTCGCATCGCTTGCAATGCTTCGGGCACATTATTTTATTCTCCCACCACGCCCTAGTGGATGGAAAGGCATGAAATACCGCCTGTCTGCACATGTCGGCTCAAATAACAGTGAAAAAAAACCATGTCGACCTAATGCATTTGTTGATCTAGAACCCCGTCGACCTTGTTGCCTGTCCCGTTAAGTGAAACCTTATTTAGGAACATAGGTGACCTATACTGGCAGAAGCCTGTACACCTAATAAGCAGAAAACCATTGTCTGTGTATTGCCTGTACACACAGTGTGAGTGTGACTAGCTTTCGATTCGACTTTGACTATATCGTCAAAATCAAATAGAAATTGAATAAACATCGAACGGTTTTCAGCCGCATTCAATTCCGATGCACAGCATCAAAATCGAATAGACTATGCAGCAAGACTGTATAGTACAGATCCGTACTACATAGTCAAAATCCAATGTGTTTTGCTTGCCGTGCGATTGGATCCCATTGGAATAGCAAGGCAATCACACCCTGTGTACATCCCTTATGATGTGCAAAATCTGAGTATTGTGAAGCCTACACTTCTCCTTACTGTACATGCGTGTGCTGCAGGCAGGGAACTTGGTGGCAGTTGCACATTACAGATGTTGGTCTGTTTTTCTGCTCCCCAGTTGCAGATCTGGGACACTGCTGGACAGGAACGTTTTCGGACCATAACGCAGAGTTACTACAGAAGCGCCAATGGTGCCATCATCGCCTATGACATTACCAAGAAGAAATCCTTTGGGTCCATTCCTCGCTGGATAGAGGATGTCAAGAAATACGCTGGCTCCAACATTGTGCAGCTACTGATTGGTGTGTTAATGTTGACATGTTTTACTAGGTGTTTGTATTTAACTTGCTCCTTTTTTACTACTCTGATCTTCAAGTGCATGTCTGTCCGTTGGCTAGAACTGTATAATGAAAACACCTGCCTAAAATTGTCTGAAAAGCACAAAAGGGAGCAACAAAATCCTTTAAAAAACACAATAAAAACATTAAGGTTAATACAGGATAGGTTTAGGTTTGGGGTTGTATCGTTCTTGTAATGTATATGCTTCAGGGATACTATACAAATCCAGGTGCAGACGAGTAAAACTCAATTCAGTCATTTGTGGCTGAGGATGTGAAACAATGTAACGAATGTCAACATATTGGCAGAACTATGGGCTACAGTTGCGCATATGCTTGTCTGTTTTCAGACTGATGTTTTGTAGCAGGGATAAAGCTGGTGTGACTGTGCACTGCTAATGGTGATGGATATGAAGTGTAGTGTACAGATAAGGGTGGCCCTACAATGATACAACTGGGCATACAGAACCCTACTTCAGCTGCCAAAAAGCAATTACTTTGGGGTTGTGTTAAATTCTCTATCAGGCTTTGGTTGCACAATGATCTATACAAGGTGGTATGTTATTTCTCTGCAAAATCTTAGTATTCTTTAGTCCGATTAATGATCTGATTAATAATTATGGGTCGTTTCAGACTTGATCGCTGTTGTGCAAATCAATTTGCAACTTATGCACCATCTAAGAATTTTCCAAGTCTGTGCAAATGAGCAAAACTTTGATCTTTTCTACAACTCAGAGACTGACTAGCTGATGTCATACGCCTTCCCTGAGAAAGTTTGAGCATGCCTGCGTTTTTCCTGAAACAAGCTGTTTACTGCACCCAAACGGCAATGTCCTGTCAATCAAGCAGCGTTTGATTGACAGGACATTGCCGATATGTACTGACACCTGCTATCCTGGGACAGGACCTGGCTAACCAATCGTTTATTCAATGTGTAGTGCATGTGAGAACTGGCTGAGCATTTATATGCCCACGTGGTTGAAATGTCCTTCTGTATTCATATGACTTATCATTCATCAGTAAGGCTTTTTGTATATTGACCATTTGGGTGCCATATCGCTCTATGTATCAAGCTTAAACTGTTATCTTATGGCCTTCAGTGAGAAAGACTTATGCTCTTTACTATCTCTATAATAATAATAATTTTATTGAAAAAAAAAAATTGTAGATAGGCCCTGATTCACATTTGATCACGATTGGTTGAATTCACAATCTGACAGAAATCGTAAAATTATCAAAGTGCAATCTGACTGACAGGAAGTAGGAATTTGGGGATGCATACTGGCCATTTTCTGAGAGCGTTAGAAAACACACAGCCATGCCCAGGCATTTAAGGTAGGGTTAGTGACATCGGCTTCGATTAGCCTGTCTCAGAGCCGTGAAAGGCTCAGACTTAGGACAGTATTCAATGAGGCCAATTCGCCATGTTTTATGGCGAATTTGTGCTATTTTGGAAGGTGATTTTTTTTTGTGTCAGAAAGTGAATCACCCTATTCAATGTACACTTTTCGCCGTCTTTCTAAGTGATTTTCGCTGTGTGTCGCAAATCGCCATCTTTTCATGGAGAAGTGGAATGCGAACTTTTAAAATAAAGGTTTTTTTTACATTTGGTGTCAAAAAATCTGAAATGTTATTCTGTGAATGGGCATGTTATTTTTATTCATGTGCTTATAGCAGATGAATATATATTTAATTTAAAATTTTTTTTTTTTTTTTACACATAACAGCCAGCAGGGGGCCGGGAGCCGAGCCGATATTCATATATTCACTGCTCCCGATCATTACATATGCACGATCAGGAGCAGTGAATACCCGGTCCTCTGCTGGCTCTCCCGGGGGGGGGGGGGGGGGCAGCTTGTGCTGCCTGGGTCCTGGGGAGCCCTCCTCCCCTCCACATACATTCTGGAGCAGGCAGAGAGACTTCCATCTCCCTGCCGCAGGGGTTAAGATTCGCCGTCAGGGGCAGCGAGCCCCTGCTACGTTGAATACGGGGACAGCGAGGCTCCAGAACACGGCGACTGAAGCAAATCCTAAACAGGATTCGCTGCACATCGCCATAAAACTCATTGAATACTGCCCTTACAGTTGCACAGATTGGAAAAATCCTTTGAGGGTGAGTAAATTGTGTGTGGATGTGCGACAGGATAGCAGCTAGCGATATTTTTACAATTCACTTGCATAATTAGGCAAGGCAGCAACAAACCGTTTGCAGTCATCTGTAAATCAACAATCCTGCTCATAGAAGAAAGGCGTTATAATTCCGTCAAACTTGAAAGCATACAGAAATAATTAAGAAAAGCTAAACCTAGATAACACAATAAGTATACTGCGGGTTGGTGCTGAACAATATACACACACTACCCATGAAAAATACCGGTGAGGCAGCCATCTTGGGCATGCAATGTAGGCTTACCCTGGGTGGAATTCAGTCAGTTAAGTTAGAAATCTATTGAGAAACAGGTTATTTATTGAATAATGCTGGACATAACAATGCCACGGGTATGGGTCATAGGGTTGACACATGAAATATATAGACATGGTCATTACGCCATTTTTTGGTCTATCGACAAATTGACATGGACAACAGTACAAGGGTAAAACTCAACATCCAGGCTAGCAGAAATTGCCCTATGTGTATGGAAGAGGTCACATCATTTGTCAGGAGTCAATTAACATACCGGTATAATTTTAGATTATGGGAGAAAACCGGAGTTCCCGGAGCAATCCCATGCAAGCACGGGGCGAATATACAAACGCCACATGTTAGTTGATTACAGACTACCTGAATGGCCACAGTTGCTCTCATAATAAATGTAACTTGAACGTTTTACTCCCACAGTTGCTTAGTACTTCGCCCTGAGGTCTAAATGAGTCAAAGGAAAGACCGTTACGATGCACTAATAAGAAAGGCTATACTTTAAATTTAAAGACCCAATAACCTTTGAAAAACGACCACAGACATTCTAATACAAAAAAAATGTACAGGTTATGGCAAGCTGAATTTGGGCTAAATAGGAAATAGTCTGGTAGGAAGCAGATCATTTACACAAGGAGGATAGGTGGAATCATGGACAATCTGTTGCTCTCCATTTGTCACACAACTACAAGTCCCAGCATATCATATTAGCTAGTAGTGCATTCAAGACACTGTTCAGGCCTAGCATTAGGCAACCATATGCTTGATAGGACACATTCCTTGGAGCAAAAAATATGCAATTGATGTGGCAGTAAAAAATATGTTCTCTGTAAGAAAGTACACGGAACCTACATTACATGTGGAGAAATATCTTTTGACAGAGGGAAAGAGAGTTCGAGGATAGATTTCAGTGTGGGGTTTTAAAATCTCAACATTACTTTTTTCTTTCAGCAAAAGGGGACACTGAAGAGACCATGGGGTATAGTTGGTGCTGAGGGAATCTGACCAGTGAGAATTTAAGTTTTACGGCAGCAGAGGGTCCTCCTTCCTTCACTCTTACATAGGCCAGATCATTTTGTAAAGCCCCCATACACACCTACAGCTTTATCTGTCCAATTTGTCTAGTGCAGATGTTCTCAAACTGTGGGTCCTGACCCCAAAGTGGGTCCCCACCACCTCAGCAGGGGATCATGACTTGTTGCTGACCATCAGGCTAATATGGCTGTGGATGTGGGGAGGACAGGTTAAGTCATTAAGTAAACACCCACTGCCTCCCTCTTCCATCCCTGACACCCTCTTCCATCCCACCATTAACCACTGCCATCCTGTTAATATAGCGCTCACTTCCATTACCTTACATGTGGTGGCCATTTTTCAATAACCCCATAATTTTTTAGAACCCCTGGGTCTAGTGGGAACAAATGTTTAATTCTTATTTGCTCCAATAAACACTGAAAAACCGACAATGGTCATTAGGTGTGTACACACGGTGCGATTTCCTTGCAATTCGATTGAGATCGAATTGCACTGCAAGCAAAACATTTGATTTTGACTATATATATGACAGATCTGTACTATATACTTATGCCTGCAGTTTATTTTTCTGTTCGATTTCCAGTAGACGGGATCGGCATAGAATGCGGCAGAAAAGTGTTAGCTTTCAATTATATAGTCAAAAGCGAATACAAAATTAGTCAGAATCGCACCGTGTTTACACTACAATTCTGACAAAGTGGTGAAATCCCTGTCGATTACACATTTATCCAATCATTTTTGTCCATTTCTATGTGTTTGCTAGCAAGTGGTTGACTGTCATTTGCTTCCATATATTTCCAGATTTTTGTTCCCACCAAATAGATTGGACAGCCTAATCTGTAGGTGTGTACTCATACAGTACCATATGTTTTTTCCAGCTGCTACGCAACTGTAATTATGAAATAATAAAAAAAAAAAAATGATTTCACACTTGAGCCGGTGGAGCTATTACAAATCCGCACTAACGCCGCCCGCCCAATGATTGCGATAAGGATCCGCAGCAGAGGAAGCAGCACTTGGATCTTGCAGAAAGTCTGATCTCCTACAAACACCCCCTGCAGCATTTGCACAGATGCTTCCCTTGAATTAGGCCCTAAGTGTGTACTTGGTCATTATTAAAATAAAATAATAAAAGTGCCAGGTAGAGATTTTAAATACAGTTGGAGCCCCTGTCAACTTTGTTCCTTAGGTAGTGGCTAGCCATGGCTATCCTATTGTTCACAGCTGCAATACAATGCATAGATCAATGCAGTAGGGGATTAGCATAGTAATCCTATCACTCATTTAATCCAATTAACAGGCTAAATGAGGAGGCCTCTATCTGTATATTTGACAACTGGAGCTATAAAATACATTGACGTAGGGTATTCCTAAGACTTTCAAGGAAAACATTTCTGTGTCTAGAACTGAAGCCGTTTTAGACACGGATACCCCATTTTTACCACAAATGCTGGGATCACTCCCAGGATTAGGACACGAGTCCATAACAGGAACGACCTGGCATTTGCGTTCTGCAAGCTCCCAGTGTGACACTGCTTATTGATGTGTCGGCACATCGTCAAAGGGCGGGAAGGAGGCATTGCTTGGAGCTGACAGCGTTGCCTCCACCATGCTTTGAACGGGACCTGGGTTGCTCGGTCCGGGTTACCCATTCACACTGCACCTAGGAAGATCGTGGGAGCAACCCTTGTAGCTACCAGGGTTGAAATACCAGAGCATGGCTCCTGGGATTTTGGCCCAGGACCCATTCACACCAGCATTACACCCAGGTGGTCTTGGGGGGAAAAAAGGCTGGGGTGAATGGGGTATGGAGAATATAAAATATTAGTTCTCTAAAAGCGTACATTATTTTTGCTTGGGGGTGGGACAGAGGTAAAGAAAAACATAACATGAATGTCCACTGTCTAACTATATCCTCTTACCCCACAGGAAACAAGTCTGATATGCATGAGTTTCGTGAAGTCCAGCTTGAAGAAGCGGAAGCCCTAGCCAAACATTATGACATCATCAGCGCCATTGAAACATCCGCCAAGGATTCCAGTAACGTGGAAGAGGCCTTTGTGAAGATGGCCACAGAGCTGATGATGAGGCACGGCGGGCCAGTATTCAGTGAGAAATCCACAGACAGCATAAAACTTGACAGCAAAGACATGGCTGGAGACTCCTGGAGCTGTGCCTGTTGATGACTGCTCTCATTAGCATATTTTAGGTAGCTACTTCTATACTTGCCTGAAATTAGTATGGCTATAGGATTGTCATCAGTGCTCCAGTTGTCTAACTACCTTTCCCAGCATGTTTGATTTCATGCTGAGCGTTGTAGTTCGACCACAGCTTGGAAATACTGGCTAACTCTGTTCAACTTTTTATTTTTTATTTTTCAAAGTGCTACCTGAATCTGTACATTATCTATACAAAAGAAGGAGATGGGGACCAACAAGTGAAATGTTGTGGGACTGGTTTCCACAGCTGTGAATTAGGCAGAGCCTGGTAACCCTGCGCGCTGTAGATGTAGAACACCAAATGCCTTTAGTCACTGGTTTGCTCTGAGAATTCAGAACTCTAGTTGATTCTTTAAAATTCCACATGATTTTAATAACTTTCCTGGATGATATTCTGGTATGTGGCAGGCAGCCACAGAAATCACTTTTAGGACCACCTGCGTTTTTTGCAGATATTTTTTTCTAAAGTTTGTACAATTTCTAAAAGGTTTTTTTTGCTCTTGCCCATGGCTTATTCCATGGAGACATTCCTGAATTTTTAAAACATTTGGGGTTATGTATGGAACATTTCAAGACTGGGAATAATGTGCAATGTCTTAATAATTAAATATCATTAACATTTCAGAAGATTTGACATGTTATTTTGGAAAAGGTTTTTTTCTTCTCTTAAATAGATATATATTTATCACCAGCAAATGAATTTTAAATAAATAAATTTTAAATGTACGTGTTACTGAATCGAGTAATAAATTTAAAGAAAAAAAAAAAGTGATTACTAATAATATGCGGAGTCTGTTTACTAAGGCTTGGAGGGTGATCAAGTATCAACCAGTCAGCTAATAAAAGGTGTGTACACACTGGCCAATACATTGGCCGTTCTATTGCATGAACGATATATCGATGCACCATTGGCCAGTGCTTATGAGCGATATGCTTGTAAATGTTGTTGTTTAGATATATCGGGCATCTGCTGGCACAATATATCTAAAGACCCTTGGGGATTCATTCAGTCATAAATCCCCACTAACTGGATCAAGATGGCGCAGTAATTAGTGCAGGACTAACTAAATAGGCCTTCACTACCTTACCAAAAACATTGAGGGGGTTATTCAATGTGCCGCCCTGCTATTCCTGAAGGAGGGGGGGGGGGGGGGGGGGGGGGTGTTTTGGAATGGGGGCATTAAAGAGGGATCATGGCAGAATGGTCACATTCTGCCAATCACGGCCGTGGATTGTTGCAATCCCGGCCGTAGATTGACAATCCACGGCTGATTTAGCGGCCACGCCACTCTTTGCGTTGATCGGCAGGCTAGACATTGAATCCTACCTGTCGATCAAAACAAGCCAGGATCACAGCTGGCGGGAGGGATCGACAGCCATGATCCTAGATTGAATACCCCCCCTTTGCCTAAAAATTTAAATCTGAACACTAAGGGCCAGATTTATTAAGACTGGTAAAGCAATAAAGTGTTATGTGATTATATAGCAGCCAGTCAGCTCCTGTCATTTTTCAAACCCAGCCTATAACGTGACAGTTAAGATCTGATTTGCTGGTTTGTTAGCACCAGCCACTTTCACTTCACCAGGTATAATAAATCTGCCCATGACTGCGCTCTTCTTTAGATCCGGTACAACAAACTATTAGCTGACCCATATGAACAGAAGATCAGCAGCAGTTTTTTTTTTTTTTTAAATGGCTTAAAGCCTCAAAAGGTAAAATAATATGAAAAGTAAATGAACAGTTTTTTAGATACAGTGGTAACAGAATTTCTGCGGTCTCATTTGGCACATAAGCATATCAGTGAACGTATAGTCTCATTTTAAATCACCTACGTTCACTATTCACCTATCCTTAACCTTTAAATATTTTGCTTTTAGTGGGTATCTCTTGTAAGAACCTTTAATATTTAATTCATAAAATAAAAACTTATGTTTTACCATTATCAAAATGCAGGATAGATCATACATATATCCTGCATTTGGCTAACCAATGGGGCAGACCGCAATCATCAGTATTGTAAATGGAGACAACTTGCCCTAAAACCATAGTTTTTCAGAGCTTGGGCCCATTGGCCAACACCAACCGGAAGGTCATTAGCCACTTTGCTCACCTGCAAAAATGCAATAGGAACAATCTTGTGTTCCCTCTGGCAGCCTCCTTACATGTGACCATACAGCTGTGCATATGCAGTGTCAGAACTTGCAGTTACCACTATTACTACATTATACAGCTCTTTGCTGGGGCAGCATCTTATACAGATAAAAATCCGTATTGCCACAATAAGGAATGATCAGTAGTTTAACCCTATTGCTTTGAAACAGACACCTAATGCTCCAAGGCTTTTTTTTTTTTTTTAGTAAGTCAGAACAATTTGTGCTGCCTGGGTCCCGGGAAACCCACCTCCCCTCCACATATGTTCTGGGGCAGCCAGGGAGACTTTAATCTCCCTGGCTGCCCCCGGCTCCCTGCCAGCTCCCTGCCGCGGACACTCGTCCGCTGCAGGGGTTAAGACTCGCCGCGAGTGGCGGCGAGTCTTAACCACATTGAATATTGGGAGCAGGAGTGGCAGCGAGCCCTCCGGAACAGGGCGAGTGCAAGAAGAGAATAATTCTCATTGAATACAGCCCATAAACAATCCAATTCCTCTAAGCATTACATCAGGTCATGTGCCTGGTTACCATGGTAAATCAGATGACACTCAATTGTAATCAATGTCTCACAGATCAGCACAGCAATGTGATGCTGAATACATTTTTCCCTGTGTGCTTTAATCTTTAAAAGGGGTTTAACATTTTTTAATGCAACAAGACTGTACCCCTCTGCCTTTCCAAAACTATTAATTTAGTGGGCGGTTACTTTTTCCAGACAGCTTTCATTCAGTTACTAGTCTGATCCCTTATGCTGCAAAAACCTTCACGTGAAGGTCAGCCTATGCCAGGCATGTCCAAACTGCGGCCCTCCAGCTGCTGTGAAACTACACATCCCAGCATGCTTTGCTATAGTTTTAGCATTCCCTAATAGCAAAACTGTGGCAAAGCATGATGGGACGTGTAGTTTCACAACAGCTGGAAGGCTGTAGTTTGGACATGCCTGGCCTATGCCAAGGATGCATCTGTACCCATTGAATGTCTTGTTTACATTTACCATAATTTAACTGTATTTTACCTCACTACTTTCATACAGCTCATAGTGGCCCATGGCCTCTGCATGCTAGCAGTCCTATTGGTGGCCACTATGATAGAAGGCTGTTGAATCACCATGCTGAGTTAGGAGAACGTGCTACACCCAAAATAGAAAAAAAATGTATAGAATATATTTTGTGGTTGATCCGAGAAATCTGTAAAAAGGATAGCATATACCAGTACCAAAATATATAAAAAGTCTGTTTGTAAGGTACAACACACCAAAAGAGAATGTGCCATACTAGTACAACACACCATTAGAGACCATAGGGCTGTAATCAGTAACATCACAGAAACCTTTGCTTGGGTACTGCTTCATCAACATTAGCCAAGGATACTTCATAGGCCAGCGACGGCTAACCTGGACACTCCAGCTGTTGAACTACACATCCCAGCATGCCCTACATCAGTAGTGTCAAACTCATGGACCTCCAGCTGTTGTGGAACTACACATCCCAGCATGCCCTGCCAACAGTTTTAGCAATCTAGCAATCCATTATATAAATCTGTGGCAGGGCATGCAGGGACGTATAGTTCCACAACAGCTGGAGAGCCATGAGTTTGAAACCACTGACCTACATCATTTTTAGCATGGCCAAATAGAAAAACTGTAGCAGAGCATGCTGGGATGTGTAGTTAAAAAACAGCGCGACTGTCACGGTCATAGATCTTGCAGATACACACAACACGGCAACAATTCCAATATAATTTTTTATTTAATATTTTCTGTGGCATAAAACCCATTTATGCTACTTATTCTCTGGCACATGCCTAGATCTCATCTTCCATAAAGCTGGTTTTCCTCAAGTCCAGTTTTTAGCACCAAATAAGCCCTATGTGATTATGAATGTGATAGTATTAAAAGCAAGACTACTACTACAGTAAATGGTTCTCCAAAACACTTTTAATAAAACCATAAAAAGGAGAAACTATATTTGTTATGTAACAGACTTCTAGAACATATGATCTAGGATTTATATATAGTAAAATGGCACATTAAATACAGAACAAAAGGCAGGCATGAACACACTTTGGAACATGTACAATTCAAGTCACGAACTGGGCGGATGGTGCCCTGGTAGCGGTCCTTAAAACCGTAGAAAAACAAAATGGTTTCAATATCAATAAAAATGCCCCTTGAAAAAAATACTGGAAATGTCCTGAAGGAATATCTTCAAATTGTATTGAAACATTAGCTGCAGTGTCACAGTTTTGTAAACCTGGACTCTTAAGTAACACATATTCTAGACCAGCTTATTGACAGTAATCCGATATCCAGAACCCATTTTCTATCGGTTTATAGTAGGCAACTGGTGAGCTGCATATTTGTGCATAGAATACAAGTCACAAGAATATATGTATAATAGACGCGCGCACGCACACACACAATGAACAATACAAGAAAGAATTTGCAATTTTTTTCTAACCAGAAACAAGTAATCTTCCGGTGTCTTATAAAATATAAATATAGAATGTTTTAAAACAAATGAGGATTGGGAAAAACTTACATATATTACTATTATTTTTTTTTTTTTTTACAAGACTTTAAAATGAGAAAAGAATTAAAAGATGAGAACTTATAAGTGGGGAACAGTAAAGTGCAGTATAAATAAAAATCAGAAGTGTTTGAGGTTAACTGGGTCATAATATTCCGATACCGTATTATGTATATATAGCTCTATATAAATCTTCAGGCAGTCCGGTTGCCGCTGGTGGGTGTAAACGTTTCTAGTTCAAAAATCAGGTCAACTGCGGCGTTAACATCAGGAACAACGTGCCCTGGTTCCACCAAGGCTGGGTCAAACCTGAAATCCCGGTGACCGTGAAATACTTTTTCAGTGACTGACACCGAGGGGTCAGCAGGCACTTCGGCGTGAGGGTTGTAGATCCCGGTGCAAACCAGAACAGACTTACACAAATTGGCACTGGGACATGAGAGCTCACTTTCCCATGCTGCGTCCTCCTCCTCTGCTACTGTAGCGACTCGCGCCCCAGAGCCGGCCTGCAAAAACGCCTTCGAGCCTTCCCTACAGTTCATTTCCTGAAGGTAGCGATTGTAGAGGTTAGCACCATAGATATCGGTCATAAGGTTGTCCCTGTAGAAAAGGAAAGAGGTCATACATCACTCAAGATATTCTATATATGATCTAATCATAAAACCATTTATTCAGCCTTACAGCTACTAGTGAAAGATTCAGCTTTCTAAACCTACTGAAGTCGGTGTCACGAGAGCTCTTGATCTGCACAACACAGACACTAGACCGTTAATTAACAGTGAGCAGAGGCCACTAGATTGGACATTGAGAGAAATTATGTAACTAAGGGGACATTTCCATTACATGGGTTACCGCAGAGGTAGCGCTTAATGTTATTTATTAATTATTTCTTCTTACTTTATTGTTGTACACAAGTTCAGGAATCCAAAGTCTAAATAACTTTGCTCATTGGACCTCCAGTGTAACCGTTTACTACTGATGATGGGATGTGTCCCATTTACTTTTCTGGATAATGTTCTATTGCTACCTATGAATGACTCACAAGATTACTGAATGCTTGGATGAGGTCTCACTGTGACAGGCATCTATCAAGTGTTTTGGGGGCGGTTCAGACCTGCTCAGTGAAGTGCTAGAGTGAATGCTTTTGACGAGTTTCACACTCACTGAGGCATTCGCTCAATGGAGGGTAGGAAGGGGCGGGCAGGGGTCTGTCCAGCGTTTTATGGATGTGATGGCCCATGGAAACACTGTGTGTACCCATGCAAACGCTGATGTGCCCATGCATCCTCGGGGTGGCTGACATCACGTGAAGTTAGCGCCAGTCCCCAATTTGGCAGATAGCAGCCATCTGAAAAGCATAGACTCCAGAGCGAAGGCTGGAAAAATCATTCGATGGTGAGCGACCATCGAATGATTTCACCTCTGAGCAGATGTGTAAGCGTACACATCCGCTTGCATGTTAGTGTGTGGACGTCGGCGTGTGTTCTGTGGGCCAGTATTTGCCTGCTTGCTGGGCAGTGTACGGTCATTGCCTAGCGAGAAGGCAAATACAGAATGGATGGAGAGGAAATCGTCACGTCATCGCAACACCTGGAAAAATTGTGAGTCTGGTCGGTTTAAACACTTAACACATCTATACTTTGTCTATAATTGACATAGTAACAAAGACCAATGGTGAGCTAAACATTCATTGGAGTCGTCATATTCAGAGACATGGTTATAGTGTAAGCACCACATTACCCTATGGCATAAAGGGTTTGGACAGGCGTTTTCCATTGCATCTCTGCAGCCTTGCTCCGGATGAGGTATTCTGCATAGTGGTACGTCACAGCACTGGGTTTACCCATTAAAACCTCGTATTTCAGCTCCTTTCCTGTAATCTTCTTATAGATGTTTTCTAAACAAACCATGAATATTCCATGACCAAACCTATATAAAATAAAAAATAATGTTCGTTTTCTGCAATGGTGGCAAAGCAAAAACAGGTTTTTCTACTGTGAGGATTCAAGTCTGCTTGAGGCCCCAATGTACCTGGAACTGCACATTGAGATCATTATCAGTAGAGGTGCGCAGGAATACTTGCAATGCTGGTGCCTACCATAATAGGAAATTAAGTGCTCAATAGTGGGATGTTCAGCCGCACAATATGTAGAACCGAACCGCTCTGGAGTTTACACTGTATTAAGAAAATATTAAACTCTTATGGGGTCAATCCTATTATTTACGAGGAGCTGTTCCAACGCCAACCGATTTAACCCAATCTCGCACCCTTTGCAGGCCTGAATTCGCTTAAAATTGCTTGCAAACCTATAGAGCAGTGAGTGCTTTAAGGCAAATTCCGCCGGACATAAAATGCATCCGGTGCCGTAATGATTTACACTCACGGACCAACTGTGGCTAAAATAATCGACCCACATATTTCCCTGTATGTGGTATAGTAATAATACACTAGAGGGAGCTGTTCAGTCATAACTAGAGCAAACAAATAGTGACGGGAAGCGGTCATCTATTAGAATGAACTTAGGTCTACAGTCATTAGGTCGACCCCACTAGGTCGACTGGCAGGAAGGTTGACCTGACTTAAGGTCGACATGGGCCAAGGTCGACATGACCTAAGGTCGAATTTGCATAAAGGTCGACATGAGGAAGGTCGACATGGGGTTGTTCACAGTTTTTTGAGCCGACATGCGGTATTTCATGCCCTACCATCCACTAGGGCGTGGAGGAGGTTATTAAAGCTGTGGCGAGCGAAGCGAGCCACCGTGCCCGAAGCATTGCGAGCAAAGCGAGCGATGCGAGGGTCCGATTCTCATTGCCAACTGTGTCCATGTCGACTGATCAAAAAACAGTGAAAAACCCATGTCGACCTTATGACCAGTCGACCATCCTCATGTCGACCTTTATGCAAATTCGACCTTAAGTCATGTCGACCTTGGCCCATGCCATTCGACCTAGTGGGGTCGACCTAATGACTGTAGACCTAAGTTCATTCTGACAGATGTACCGATTCCATAGTGACATGCTTTCTTCTTACCTTGGTGAGCGGGCCTCGGCCATCCACATTAGATCCATGTTACATGCCAGCAGAGGAATATGTGGGTAACTGTCACATTGATGGGGATTTGCAGGATAGCCCCCGGTCAGCAATACATCGATTATTATTTGTAGATTGGTTTCCCATCGTATCGGTTCTCCAAAAAGAATCACAGCTACAAACAAACATTTCATTGTAGAATAATAAATTTTATTTATATAGAGCTTTCTCCAAAAGGACTCAATGCGCTTAACAGATAGAATGAATGTAATAAAGTACATAAACAATGAAGTACAGAAAAGCTTTTCATAAACTATACTTAAAGGAATTATGGAGATGCTTTAATAAACAGGAAAGTCTTTAGTGTGTTTTTGAAGGATTCTAGAGTTGGGGGGGGGGGGGGGGGGGGGGGAATCTCTCGACCTGTGTTGTGGAAGGGCGTTCCATTTCTAAGCTCTAGTACAACAGTGACCTATGCAAACGTGTTCTTTTTCTGCTTTTAGCATGTCTTTTAAAAGATCAGTAATTTTTTTTTTATTATTATTTCACCAATGAGCACCTTTCAAGTTCTAGTAAAAGGAAAATTCCTGTATCATATAAATAACGACTAGGCCACTCTTGTAGGAGCACCACAAGTTCATATCTATGGAAGAACATCCTATGAATACTAACCTAAATATCGTAAAAAAAAAAAAAAAAAAAAAAAAAAAAAAAAAAAAAAAAAAGATGATTTACATGATCTGATTATTTTTTCATTGGAACGTCAGATATAAGTTTATTCTAGTCCCAATAAATGTCCCAATGTTTGGAATGAGAGTACGGATAGTGGTCTTCAACCCAACATTAAGATGCTACTCCTCAATGAAGTCACTGGGAAATACACTGGTTATGCATACCTTATCTAGACCTAGTCTATGTAGATGTAGTAGTAGTAGTAGAAAGAATGGGTATGGGTTGAAATCAAGGTCCACATGCATTGGGTTGACCACTGAAGGTGGACACAAGCATTAGGTTGACAGTCAAAGTTCAACCTGGGTTTTTCACATTTTTTGTCCCGAATGTTGATATGGACACCATATCTGTGCACGGCATCCGCTGGCCAGGCTTCATTCATCACACTACTCTATTCTCACTTCATGCTCTAGTGGATGGTAGGGAATGAAATAAAAACCCATGTCTACCTAGTCATTGTCAAAATAATGCCTATATCGACTTTCCATCCATCATGACAACCTTCAGTGATCAATCCAATGCATGTCAACCGAACGGGTTGGGATCATTTGGTCTATTGCATTATGGTCGAAAGTCATTAGGTCGAATCCATTAGGTCGAATCCATTAGGTCGACATGCTAAAAGGTCGACATGACTCTAGGTCGACATGGGAAAAGGTCGACATGATTCTAGGCCGAAAGGTCATTAGTTCGACAGGTCATTAGTTCGACATTGTCTATGTCGACATTCACAAGGTCGACATGGGGTTTTTCACTGTTTTTTTACCTGAATGTCAACACAGTCGACATGGACACAGTTTAAAGTGCACTGCATCCCCTCGCATCGCTCGCTGCGCTCGCTATGCGTCGGGCACGGTGCCTCGCTACGCTCGGCACACTATTTTATTCTCCCACCACGCCCTAGTGGATGGTAGGGCATGAAATACCGGCTGTCGGCACATGTTGGCTCAAAAAACAGTGAAAAACTCCATGTCGACCTTGTGAATGTCGACATAGACAATGTCGAACTAATGACCTTGTCGAACTAATGACCTGTCGAACTAATGACCTTTCGAACTAGAATCATGTCGACCTTTTCCCATGTCGACCTAGAGTCATGTCGACCTTTTAGCATGTCGACCTAATGGATTCGACCTAATGACTGTCGACCATAATGCAGTAGACCAAATGACCGCATCCCAACCGAACGACCGTATACCCTAATAATAATAATCAGTCTCCATTCTGGACTCAAAATAAAAGGAGAAAGGCCTCTTCATAATTTTTTCCACCCATTAAGCGGTGTTCTGTTTACAAGGAGGGGGATGTTCATATGTTTTTCAACTGGATTTTGGGGACCCTCGTTATCAGCATTCATGGTATGGCGCTTAATGATCATTTAGAGCAGTCTGTTGTGCCAGTATCAATACAGTGCAGTAAGGACAGTACAGGGACCAATAGATTACTATTAGGAAGTTAACCATTACCAAATTCATGTTCAGGGGAAAGAATCACATGACAGCGTACCACAGAAAGGGTTACTGTGTCAGCTACTCACTAGTATTTATTGCATTGTCTCAATGGTTTGTGTGATGCTAAACACCATCCTCTCCTGCATCACTTGGATAATGTCATCAGACCGATCCAGAGTGCATACATGCTTTATTACAACCAAGCCAGCACAGATTTCAGTTTAGCTGAATCATTTACCTTCTATCCTGGGAAGAGCCACAGCTGTAGATGGCTGTAATAGGAGAAAAGTATGGATGAAACAAGAGAAAAATGGGATACGGGTCTAGGTCAGGCATGTCCAAACTATGGCCCTCCAGCTGTTGTGAAACTACACATCCCAGCATGCCTTGCCATAGTTTTAGCATTCCCTAATAGCAAAACTGTGGCAAGGCATGCTGGGAATGTGTAGTTTCACAACAGCTGGAGGGCCATAGTTTGGACATACCTGGTCTAGGTCAACATGCCATTTGGTCAACAGTTAAAAGGTTGACATGTTTTTTTTTACTGTTTTATTGAGTCGAAAGGCAGTTTTCATGCCCTACCATCCACTGGGGCATGGTGGGAGAATAAAATAGTGTGCCGAGCCATTCGAGTGGACGCGGTGCTATGTTTCAGTGTCCATGTCGACATTCGGGTGAAAACCCCCATGTCGACCTATTGACTGTCGACCTTGCCCATGTCGACCCAATGCATGAGTCGACCTTTCTGCATGCCGAGCTAATTGTGTCGGCCAAATGCATGTCAACCTAACTGCTGGAGATCCAAGGATCCATACCCGAGAAAAAGTGATCTTTTGCTGACTAAAGAGGAGAACATTGTACATGAGTTTTAGCTCCCACCCAGGGGAATCACAGATTTCGATGTGACGCTTGTTATGATCTATATACAAGTTACCAACAACTTATGTACATGTAAATGGCGATGGTTCTAGAGCTAAAGTAAAGGTCACAGACTGGTGAGAGTGTGTATTATTTACAGGACACTCCAGCTGGCACGGTCTGTAGGTCAGGGTGACACAGGGCAATGGTGCATTGAAAGAGTATCAATATGTCCCAATTGCCAATATATCCAGCTACTCCCCATTCAACAAGTCAGTGCAATGCATTGCTAATGTCTAACAAACTATCACTCTTAAGTACCTTGATAAGAGATCTATACTGTATTTCATAGACACAATTTAACCGACCCACTGTGCAGAATATAAAGTGGAAGATTTACAGGATGCTAGGTCTATGCTGCTTATTTAAATGCAGCTTAAACCACAGCTCAAAATAGGCATTGTGGCAAGGGCAAGATTCAAATTTTTTTTGTGCCGCCAGCCACAGGAGGGCACCCACCAGAGTTAATCAAATGTAGCTCCGTTCATGTGCGTGGGTGGAACAGTCAGCGGTTTCACTATTGACTATTTCTGAACGATCTCCCATCACCTCAGACGTGAGACCAGGTGCGATTAAACTAATGAATCTGGCTTTAGAAAGTTAGACATCGCAAAATACATTTGCATTTTTTAAGAGAAAAGTCGGTACTTGTTTCCTAGCACAGCCACAACGATCTTGATCTGGGGCATCGCAGGTAAAAAAACCGCGTCGGTCGCATCGCATGCGGGCTAAAAAAAAAAAAAAAAAAAAAAAAAAAAAATTGCATGCGATGCGACCGACGCGATGCCCGCGATTTCCCATTGAAAAAGTCAAAATCGCGTTGGTCGCATCGTATGCGGATAAAAAAAGCATGCGATGGTACCGACGCGATGCCCGCGATTTCCCATAGGGAACAATGTAAAATGCCTCTATTTACCCAAATCAACATAGGGAACAATGTTAAATGGGCCAGAGACTCCAAAAAAAAAACCCTGACCAGTGATATGGCCCCCCAAAAATACTAAACGCCACCCCACGATCAACGTCAACCCGAAGCGTGGCGAGCGCAGCGGATACCTTCACCGGTAAACGCGTCCCTTCGCGGGCTTCACAGGTATCTGCCTGCGCTCACCACGCTTCGGGCTCGGTGGCTCGCCACACTATCTATTCTCAACTCCACGCCGACGTGGATAGTGGTGGTATGAAAAGGTCGGAGGACGCGTACCGCCGCCCCTCGCGGTCTCGCTGCGCTCGCCACGCTTCGGGTTGACGTTGATCGTGGGGTGGCGTTTAGTATTTTTGGGGGGCCATTTCACTGGTCAGGGGGGTTTTTTGGAGTCTCTGGCCCATTTAACATTGTTCCCTATGTTGATTTGGGTAAATTGAGGCATTTTACATTGTTCCCTATGGAAAATCGCGGGCATCGCGTCGGTACTATCGCATGCTTTTTTTGGCCGCATACGATGCGACTGACGCGATTTTGACTTTTTCAATGCATTTCAATGGGAAATCGCGGGCATCGCGTCGGTCGCAACGCAGACCATTAAAAATTACCCGCGATTGTGGCCGTGCTAGGAAACAAGTACCGAAAAGTCAAATCATTATAAAAGCAGTAGGAAAGCACTAAATGATGGAAAATGGAAATGACCATTTTATAGGACATAGCAAGTGTGAGTCACTAAGATTTGTCAGTAGAAGCCGATGTATGTTTGGCTAACAACGTACTCACGTCACTTATCGCCAATGTCCCATATATGAAGAACATGCTGCTTAAATACTTACCAGAATTTTAGGCCTCCTGCTGTGGTCCACCATATCCAGGAAAGGATAAGACTCGCGCACAGAGTCTACAGTGATAGGATTCGAAAATCCTAAACTAAGAATGCTAGTTAAGGAAAGCAGCAGCAAACAAAAAGCCTGGAACTCAAAATATGCTGCTGCACGGAGAGTGCAGAAGTACAAAGCTTGGCCCTGATAAAAACAACAACAACGGCATGCATTCAATGCGGCTGGCAAAGGGTTTTGTATGGCAATGATGGCTTGTTTTCGCCGAGGATCGGCTAAAACAAGCCATCCTCGCCGTTTAACCCCCTAGCCGGCAGCTCACCCTATTCTACGTTCAGAGGGTGGCGAGGAGTTCCCCAAATGGCGAGGTTCGCAGCTAATGCAGCGAGCCTCACCGTTTTGGTGGCAGCACATGCCCTCTCCACCTCGCTTTTTAGAAATATCAAGGTGGAAATGGCGAGTGCAGGGGGTCAGTTGAATACTGACGGCAGGCTATAATGGAGAGCAATAGGCACTGCTCGCCGTCATAGCTCACCCTTTACAATTGAATATACCCCAAAATGCTCGCTTGACAATCTCTCTCCACCACACACAGTGTGTACCAGGGAACCACCAGGAAGCGGTGTGATCACTTCACTCTACGACACAGCTTCCAGGTCTTCCACAGGACAAGCTCTTATTTAAAAGACAATGGTCATACATGCCCCGATATCCATAAAGCCCAAGTTATTTTCCTTAAGTGCTACAGAACCAGGAGACCACACCACAATAGAAAGGATACTATTTTGCAATGTCCAGAACTGGTCCTTGTCCAGATACCAAAACACACTTGTCGTGATACTGTTTGAAGATGCGCAGGGGGCTGTGCGACATCATCACTTGGTCCTGTGAGATCTATAGGGAGAAGAAAAAGAAAAACACACAAATATTAGTATGTGCACCACAAGCTCTTTATATGAACATGCAAATAACTTTTTTCCCCAGCAATCTAGTTCAAAAAGTACGGGCAGCACATACTTTATGTGCTATGGGATGTGCGCAGGGGCACGCATCTCATCGCAACCCATACATTGCACTGTAGATGCGCAGCATAAGAGCTGAAAACAATCAAAATCGATCTTTAGTACATATACAAGTCTTGTGCAGTGCTTGCTCTTTGTGTTGAAGAAAGAATGTACTGACTGATCATTTATAGAAGAAAAGATAAATGTACACTCACTGGCACTCCAAGTATGTCTGACAGCTGGTCAGCTTTGGTCTGGCGAAGGCAGTTTCCGGCATTAGTGACAAACACAACTGGCACCACAAATTGACCCTGACTATTCACCAGCTTTTGAAAGGCTTTCTTGGCTGCGGGGATTGGGGTCTTTCCTCGGACAAGCACTCCATCAATATCAAATAAGAGGCCAAACGCAGGCTTGAACAAACAAAAGAAAAAAAAAAAAGGACAATTAATATATTTCGATTGCAAACACTGAATAAGCATTATTAGTACAGTCTAAAATAATCATACATTTCTGAACAGAAATTCTACAATAGGTCAGTAAATAGAGATGGTGTTGCAGAACAACAATGATATCCAAGCATTAACATTTTTGGAATCAATAATTTATAAGACAGTGACTGGTGTGTAAACTCAGAGACCAAAGCTAGCACCGCAAGCTCTACAAATAATAGAAATGGTATGCAATTAGTTTCCGGGTGTGTAGTGCACAGGTAGCGGTGCACGGAATCTGAATGACAAGGCAGAGAGTAGGATATAAGCAGCACTGCTCACTGAACAAGTCTGTATGTTGACTGCCTTCAGGAACTTCTTAGCGAGCTCACAGAGGCCATGATCTTCTAAGATTATAAGAGTAGTCTGTGACAGGAGAGTGTTGATGGACTGAGAGCTACTTTTATGGAAACGGGTTGATATTCAAGGGAGAATATCAGGAAAGAAACTCCCGGGTGGGGCACTGCCTTCTATAATATAAACGTATCAGTCTAAAATATCAACTTTATTAATACTAAAATTGATCCTGTTAATGGATCAAGAGACGAACATGAGACGAGGACATACAGATAACATGAATAGAAAAAATTGAGAAAAGATCGTGAAAATATGATATCTGGGTCTGAAAATGGGCTAAATGCCTCTGTTCAATATGGCTGTAATATCAGCGTATTCCTGTAAAGGATTATTTCAGACTAAGCACGTCTTCAATTAACCATATTGGTTATCATAAGCACATATCTAATAAATGCGTAACAAATGGCACACTGTCTGGCAGTACAACTTATTGTTATCTTAATTACTTTCTAATGGTCGAAAACTGTGTATAATCTCACTCTAATTGGACTGCAAGATCCAAGAGAAATTGAGAATTGTGGTGAAGTACCTGGGTTGAAAACCCAGGTACTTCACCACAATTCTCAATTTCTCTTGGATCTTGCAGTCCAATTAGAGTGAGATTATACACAGTTTTCGACCATTAGAAAGTAATTAAGATAACAATAAGTTGTACTGCCAGACAGTGTGCCATTTGTTACGCATTTATTAGATATGTGCTTATGATAACCAATATGGTTAATTGAAGACGTGCTTAGTCTGAAATAATCCTTTACAGGAATACGCTGATATTACAGCCATATTGAACAGAGGCATTTAGCCCATTTTCAGACCCAGATATCATATTTTCACGATCTTTTCTCAATTTTTTCTATTCATGTTATCTGTATGTCCTCGTCTCATGTTCGTCTCTTGATCCATTAACAGGATCAATTTTAGTATTAATAAAGTTGATATTTTAGACTGATACGTTTATATTATAGAAGGCAGTGCCCCACCCGGGAGTTTCTTTCCTGATATTCTCCCTTGAATATCAACCCGTTTCCAATTGTACTTACCATACTCCCCGGGAGCACCTCCACAACGAGATTATAACATAATTTACTCACTCACATGTTGACTGGAGTTTAACCTTCTTACCTGCTAGCAAATTAGTCCTGTGCACCTGGCCCCCATCCCCTCCCCCTTTCCCAGCTACTTTTATGGGAAAGCACTGTCCCAAACCACTTTGAGTGGTTTACAGAATTTCAGTGTAGAAGATGGTCCCTTAATGACAACCTGTGTCCACCATCACTTGCAGGCCATCTTAAAAGTGGACACCAGGGTGACCATGGCTTGGTTATAGAAGGAAATATGCATCTCATTGGCATCCACATGCTTGATACTCTGCGAAAAGCTGAGTCTGAACAAGGTTTTTGCACACCCCATCAGCTGACTTGAGAGCAGGAGGAGGCTTGGGTGACCTAGTGTTGAACATGCTGGCCAGGTTTGATGGCATTCGCGCAAACTCTGAGATCAGTAGTGATGAATACTAGATCTTCAGTTTCAACTCTGACCAAATAGTCTGCCCAGTGGACCACACTTGGAAGTGTGCTGCCACATAAGTTCCAACATGAGTGCAGTGTGGCCAAGAAGATTGTGACTATTTTTGTGACCAAGACTGGTCATGTAGATACCACAGGACATGCATTCAACCAATGCCTACTGCAAGTGCTGAAAGCCATTATACAAGATGGTGACCTTGTCCATCATGACTGGTCCAGCCGCATCACCAAGTGGTTTCAGCACATGTAACTTTGCCTAGACTCCTCTGACAAATGCTCTATATACAAAAAAAAACAACAACAACCCTTAATGTTCACTTTGTAAATAGAATAATTGTTGTGCACCCAGAAACTTATTGCACACCCCTTGTAATGTATTGTGAAATGTATTTTGCGCTAACTGGCCAAATGTTCACAATTTCGTTCTTGCAATTTTCCAGAAATACAACCTACAGTAACAGGCACAGCTCAGATGAGCCCAATTCATTTTGCAACATGATATCAGGAGTAATTACAGGGTCTCAGGTCTATAATTTTATGTCCTGTTGAGATCTGATGTTCCTCTTAATTACATATTACACCTGATTGAAGACCGTTCTCAACATGCAACTTTAGCAATAAATCTAGTCCATGTTACAATATAAATCAACTTTAATCTCATGATATTTCTTCATTACATATATGTATTTCTTTTTCTAAGCGCTTAGTTTGGCAGTTGCTTAGATAATGCCCCTACATCGGTGTGTGTTTAGGGTCCCCACACATCGCTGTCAGTGACCATCAATCTCACTGGCTGCCAGTGTCACTGGTAGCTCGCTCAGCACACATCGCTAACAGCTTGTGCTGTTTATGGAAGGTCAGTCAGCGCTGTGTGCTGAGCGACATCGCTGCAGCAGAGGCCGACCTAGCATAGCTAGGCAGCCACACACACACACACACACACACACACAACTGTGTGTGTATGGTCCATAAGGGTCCAAACACACTGGTTGGTTTTGCCCAGCGTGTATGGACAGTGTTGGGGTGGGGGGGCACCAGTGATGATGCGGGAGTGCGCAACAGCGCTCATCACTAGCCCGTACAAACTGAGCTGCTTTCAGCTCAAAATTACCCAGTGTGTACGGGCCTTAAGCCAAGCTGTCATGTGGCTTGCCAACAAATAAATAACTTTTACAATATTTTTTATTATTAAATTCTATTTAGAAAAAAAAAATGGATTCTTTAGCATATAGTCAAGAATGCCATTAAGCCACTTAAGATCACATTCTAGCTATAACTAAAGTAAAGACCTATAGGAGTCAATCCTATCAGATGTCAAGGGTGCCATACGCCGTTGCTGCAGTGTTTAAAGGCCAGCAACAGCTCCAAATCTGGCACCATATGCAGCTATCGAGCAGCGAGCACTTTTGTGCAATTTCTGACCGCCACAATTCGCACCCGCAAATTCATGAAGCCAATAGGATCAACCGCAGAGTCTGATCTCAGAAACTTGCAAGCAGCACTTACCCAAGACTGCCTTGTAGATATGGAGATGTAAAGTATATAAATACTTAACCAGTCATATGCACAAGTGGATGGACAAAGGCAGGTTTGTCTTATATTAAAACAAAAAAATGGTTCTGCATGCAATTTAGTGTACTTAACTTGTCACAAAATATCAGACGTTGATTGACAAGTTCAGAAATGGTTTCCACCTGTTTGTCATTTCATCAACGGAATGGACGTTTGTTGTAAAACACAGGCAGCATAATCAAGTCTGCGGTTCAGAGGTCAGATGTATTCTTCTCACTGCATGCTTACAAACAGACCCCAGCCCCAGAATTGGCACCAGAGCAAAGGGCACGCAACAATACAGAGGTCACAATCTTGGAAATTAGTTAGAAAAAAGATGTATAGGTGGGAAACCATTTATAACTGCAATATCCTGTGACCAGATAGAAGCTTATATAATCTTGCATATAAAACATCCTTTTTGAGAGCCAATCAAGTTTGTAAAAGTCTTACATAATGGACTATTGAAGATGATGCTCCCCTAAGCACATTAAACAGGGACCTTTGGTCCCAATTAGTAGAGACAGTTGAGAATTATCTAAAACTTCCTTAACCTTTGACATAAATTAGAAGTTTAGTTGTTTTTAATACTTTCCAATAAATTATCATCAGGTAATCCACTTACGGTTATTATTTCTAGAGCTCTCTATTTTATTAAACATTCTGCATTCACAATGTTGGAGGCAAGAACTGGGAGAGAACTCCTTGAAAAGAAGGTCCTGCTGGTCAACTTGCATTTGCAAGTTTATCTGAAGGTGCCCATACATGGTGCGATGCGTTCCGTGTGTTTTAAACTAGATTGCATCTAGTGCAAAACGCATGCAATGGGCTAAAGAACCGTTAATATTGAACTAGATGCGATGTGATCTAGTTTAAAATGTACAGGCAGCACATACTTTATGTGCTGTGCGCTGGTATCTGTGCGGGAGCACCCATCGCACCAGTAATGGAGAATCATTGCAATGTTTAATCAATACCAAAATGCACACTACCTAAAAGATGCTGCAAGGTTTAAAAAAAAAAAAAAAAAAAAAGGAATATTAAAGGGAAAACAAATCACTCTATATACCTGAAGATCTATTTATTATGAATATCAAGTTGGGTGAATGTTTTTAATATGTAATCTCTCCGTTCGTTTACCGCAGGGGTGGGGAACCTTTTTTGTGCCAAGGGCCGTTTGTATGGGGAAAAAATCCTTCGGGGGCCATATGTAAAAAATTATCTTACAAATTGTCCTGCTGCAGCCGTCACAAGCTGCGGCGGCTGCTGCTGAATAGGACTGACAGTCTCCGGCTGCTATTGATCAAGAGGAATCTTTCGAAAACTACCGACCTCTCGTGAGAATTCCCCTGTACTTGACTCCCAGCAAAGCCGCCGGGCGGGTGGAAGGGCCACTCAGACCGGCTACGGGGGCCGCATACGGCCCCTGGGCCTGAGGTTCCCCACCCCTGGTTTACCGGAAGAGAACAGCAATATAAACATTACCATCTAGTGATCAAACTACCGTTAATTGAAGACAGGTGATGCTGACTTAATTTAAATAGTTAATGAAATGGTTCACAATGAGCGATGCAATTTAATTCTATAAAAAGGAGAACCCAAGAACCAGGCAATCACCAAAGCAGCTACAATCAAAGGCTCAACTGTAGCCAAACCCCCATGGTATTCTGTTCATTCATGAAAGTGCACATTTTCTACTCCTAAAACAGGGAGGGATATCCTCAAACCAATCTCACACTCCCAGAGTATATCAGGCAGAAGTGTGCAGCGTCACTACTAGGAAGCGGCTGGTTTATGTCAGTTGCCGATGCTTTATGTAGAGAGCTACCACAGTGACTGTAATATCATGGAACCAAACATGCTAGTCAGTCACTGTTTTATGTGCACCGGCAAAGCACTGTTACTACTGTATGTTTGTAGGTTTATAAACTACTGAACAAATAAAATGTGAATTTCGATTACACCAAAACAAACAGCACATAAGGCGCTTAGATATAGTCAGGTGGTAATATCACAAGCTGTGAGCTAAAAAAATAAGTTTGATGTAAAGTCCACGTCTTCAGCCCACTGCAGCAGTCTATGGAAACCTCTGTATAAGTTTCCCTAATATTAAAGAATAACAAAAGGAGAAATAAGACTGCGCTAAAGGGCACAAGAAGTGTGGTAATTACTTCTATAAATAAAACAGATAAAAGTTAACTTGTATCTATTTATAGAAGTAATTACCACACTTCTTGTGCCCCTTAGCGCAGTCTTATTTCTCCTTTTAAAATAACTGTGAATGTTCAAATATTCTGTGTAAAGCGCTGCATCGATAAGTGGTAACAAAAACATCTCCTAATCCCAAACAAGAAAGATTACACAATTAGCAGATTCATTTAATCCAAACCGAATGATTGTCTGGCTATTACTTAAAATCCATTAAGGACTAAAAAGGGAAGGGAAACACGAGAGAATCAGATGTTTGACAACTATTTCTCTTGGCGTATTAGAGAGATCATTATGGCCTCACACCCAGCAAATGATCTATCAGCCACTGACAGTATACTTGGTTTGTGTCACTAAGCCATTCTTTTCAATACAAATTCTGTTTTAAGCTGGCCATTTCAATAACAAGTGAGATTTATATCAAGGAATAAACACACACCTTATTTAGCTAATAACTTGCTACGGCCGCCTACAAAAATGTATCTTCCGTACTACACTCTGAATGCAGCGCACTGCTTACAATCAGTAAGATCACAACAGCATGGCACAAAGAAATCCAGACAAAGCCAATGAGAACAAACGGATTATTAGCTGATAACATACAAGGGTACACTGTGCCAGGAGCTCCAGAAGAAAGAGATTGTAGGAATAAAATAGAATATATCAGTCTGAATGCATTATTAGTCACCACCCTGGCATAGATGTTGTAAACCTCGGAGAGAGCTAAAACTGTGAGGAAGCTGGCCTAGAGTACCCAATCAGCTGACAGCTGTCATTTCATTGACTATGCTAAGCAAGTGGGAGAACCTGAATGGTTGCTTAGAGAAACTTCTCCTTTTAAAGGTTTGATAAACCTCCCCTATGGCAGTGCAATCAGACAACTCATAGCAGTCAGTTGTACAAGTTTGTCTCATGTATATTGTGAGTGAAAAATGTAAGAAGCCAAATAATAAAAATCTGTGCCCCCCTCCCCACACCACCAGGTGTTACATACAGCCAACATCTGTCACATTACTATACTACTGCCCTTGTTCTGTTTGGGGTGGCTTCACATGACTACTGTCACCAGGGAGAATAAAGTCTCCCTGTATGGTCTGGGCATGTAGCAAATACCAGAACGGTCCGGACCACACGGGGAGGCTGTAATCTCCCCTTCCCCATGTCCCTGGAGACAGCAATCAAAGGCATCAACCTGGACCATACACTAGACACCGGTCTTGTCCGGTCCAGTTTTTACATAGTCCCAACTTAAAGGTCTCTCATACACTAGGGTTATTTACATGCAATGTGGGCACTTTTCATTCGATTGTGGAGATCAATCCCATGAAAAGTGCCCAAATTGCATGTCATTGACAGCAGCTTCAGAACAATCTGGTAGATTGCTTCCGAGCCAGGCAGGCTTCACTGGGATTGCATGTAATAGAACGCATGCAATTCTGCTTCTCAGGCAGCTCAAGGGTGACTTTTTTAAAGAGGCGCAGTTTCCTAATGTATGCCCAGCTTAAAATAGAGCACGGGTAACAATTAGCAGCACAATTTTTAGTAAGTTTTATTTATATAGCGCACAATACAGCAGAGATGTAGGGAAGCAGAGGAGCCGTCTACATACTACCAGGGGCAGGTTGTCTTTGACAGAAATGAATAGAAGTGAGAAGAGATGCGGGTATACATGGTAGGTGAGTGAGAGAGCTGTAATGGCAATGCAAGAAGAGGGCTGTGAGAACAAGAGGGTAGAGCACCATGCCCCAAGGAGCTTACAGTCTGATTAATGTTACTCAGAAGAAGTTATATGTATACTCCACTTTCCCCCCCCTCTACCCTGCAAAAGAGGAGGAGGAATATACAATAAACCAGAACCGCGGGCAGCCGGGTATACAGGAGGTTGGTAAGCCTCCGCTCCCGTCCATACTATGAATGAAGTGAACCACCCACCACAATACACAAATACACGAGCAGCCCCCTCTGTGGTCACCGTCGTTACCTGCTGAGCCTCTGCAGACACGCACAGCCCTGCCCGGTGCTCCCCGGTCACCGTACCACGTGCCCCCAGGAGCCGGAGCCCCCGACAGAGCGGCCGCAGTCCCCGCATCCTGCTCGGGACCCCGCACTGGTGGTTATAGCGGAGGACGCGCCACACCAGGACGCGCTGAGGCCTCCGGGTAAAGGGGGCTGCTGCTCTCCGTAGTCGATGTTGTCCTGTAGTAATGGGGGAGGGATCACAGCGTTTTCCGGGGGTCTCTGTCTGTACGCTGCGCTCAGGTCCGAGTCCGGTATATAGCTCAGCTGTGCGGAGAGCTGCAACCAATCACTGGAGACAGTAAGGGGCAGAGCCAATCAGCAGAGAGGCACGTGTCCCGGTCCGTCCCACTCCCTCCTGCCCTGACCGAAGGAAACTTCCGTCCTTAGCTGGCTAGCTGCCCTACTGAGAATGAGAGAAGAGTCGTAAATACTAACCATACCAGTCTGACCAGTATGTTTCTCATTCCCAGTAGTACACACTTCCCCTATGCCCCAGCTAGCCAATCCGGTATTACTATAGAGGTTAGGATCGTTTCCGCAGGATATCGGTGCCTGCACTAATTGCAATGATACAGGGAAATGATAACTAGGAGGCTAGGCTTTCCGTTGCAAATGTATTAAGCCTGGTGAAATGATAAAGTGTCCATTGAAAGGTCGACATGGGATTTTTCACTATTTTTTTTACCTAAATGTTGACACAGTTGACATGGACACAGTTTGAAGTAAACCGCTTTGGTCGCAATGCTTCGGGCATGGTGCCTTGCTATGCTCAGCACACTATTTTAGGTACTTGTGTATTATCACGGCGCCCGCATGCCATCATCGCATCGCATGCCACTAATTAAGGTACGCGATGGGACCCAATTTGAGCTTTTCCCCGGACGGGAGTATAAAATTTTAATATCGGGTCACATCGCATGCCATTAAAATGGCATGCAATGCGACGCGATCATGCCCAATTTGGGCTTATGCCCATGTTAAATGCCCCCCCAGACCCGATTTTTAATTGTATACCCATCCTGATGGGTAATGACTATGTTAAATGCCCCCCCCCCATTGTTAACGCCACCCCACTATCAACGCCAACCCGAAGCGCGGCGACGGTACGTGTCCTCCAACCTTTTCATACCCCCCACTATCCACGTCGGCGTGGAGTTGATCATATATAGTGTGGTGAGCGCAGCGAGCCACCGAGCCCGAAGCGTGGCAAGCCCCGCGAGGGGACGTGGAATATATGTGAGTTCATCCGCGTCCCCTCGCCACACTATATAAAATTAACTCCACACCGACGTGGATAGTGGGGGTATGAAAAGGTCGGAGGACGCGTACCGCCACCCCTCGCGGGCTTGCTGTGCTTGCCACGCCTCGGGTTGGTGTTGATAGTGGGGTGGCGTTAACAATGGGGGGGGAGGCATTTAACATAGTCATTACCCATCAGGGTGGGGGTACAATCAAAAATCAGGTCTGGGGGGGCATTTGACATAGGAATCAGGCATCTTGGTGCCTGTACGATTAAAAATCGGGTCCAATCCGACATGATTTTTTGGTTGTACGATGCCCTACGATGGAAAATGTGGGCGCCGTGATAATACACAAGTACAAGTGGCCAGGGGCGTGGTCATATGACACTAGGGGGAGTGTCTGGAATATTGCACACCGAAGGCATACGGCCAAAATGTACACAGTAATGTCTGTTACGCATCACACACCCAATACATATGACCCATGCCACAATTGCACCGCACACCTGATGCCCATTACTAATATGCCCACAGTGCCAGATATGCCCCAAGTGCCAGATATCATATGCCCCCACAGTGCCACACATATGCCCGTGGCACCAGATATCATATGCCCCCAGTGCCACACATATGCCCCAGTGCCAGATATCATATGCCCCCACAGTGCCACACATATGCCCCCAGTTCCAGATATCATATGCCCCCACAGTGCCACACATATGCCCCCAGTGCCTGATATCATATGCCCCCAGTGCCTGATATCATATGCCCCCAGTGCCAGATATCATATGCCCCCACAGTGCCACACATATGCGTATGCCCCAGTGCCACACAAACAGTTTAAGTACAGTGAGCAACTCACTGTGTCATATCCTGTGTCCTGTCCAGTCCTCCTGCCGCCGCTGCATGTTTCGGGGGAGGGGAGGGGAACGCATCTCGCATCTCTCCTGCCCCACGTCTATCTCGCAGGCTGGCTCCTGATTGGCTGCCAGCCCGCGAGCTCTGATTGGCTGCCAGCCGACTGTGTCACAGTGACACAGGGAGGGGAAGGAGAGATGCACGATGCGCTCTCCTCCCCTCCAAAGGCAATCAGCTGTGGAGGGGCGGCGGAGGCCACACCCCGCCACTTCCATATGCGCGCATTGCAGATATATTTGGCTATTTGTTATGGCGGTATGGGGTACCGGCAATATATCTTTTACCGGTACGCCGTGCCACCCCATACCGCCATACTTGCACCCCTGGTAAGGGGTGACGGGTGTTACTGGCTGCCGCTGTGTGATAGGTGCTGTGCCGGGGGAACCGTGCTGGGTCTGAGGTACCAGTTGCACTGCCACATACCAATGTTGCACCATCAAAGTGCCTTTGATAAAGCTGCAGTTGGCAGTGAAACGCGTTAGTTGGACAGCTAATCTTCATGCCCAGGACCTAACAATGTGGACCACTTTGCCTAGCGTGAACTTATCGATACCAGGTACCCTGTGTTCCTATTGATTCATTGTGGCGGACACTGCTCCCCGAATCATCCAGTGGCATAATATCATCTAGCCAACAAGGTGGGAGGACATTGTTTCCAGCGAGCAGAAGCCTTTCCCCAGTTTCTATTTTATCCACTTGGCGGACACCGCACTCTGGATTACCTTGGTGGCTGTGGTCCAACATAGACCACCAAGTCAAATTGTCAGCTAAAGCGGAAGCCCACGGTTCTTTTCCTCCAACGGCCAATACAACGCCGCAACAACTAGAGAGGACAACCATCATCCCCATAAAGTGGATCTCATTGGACTACAAAGGTCACCCTCAAAATCGGTAAAGTGCACTTACCTGTGACCAAATATATTCCCCAATTTTCTTGTTCCCCATGGCCATCCCCACACTTTATCCATCTTCCCGTGGCGTGATTTTAATCATATATTATTATTGTGCATCATATTGTGTATTGTTTATATATTTGTTTTTATTTATTGACAGTAAAAATTATTATCTTTATATAAAACTATTGGTTTAATTCATTAGCGCTGCTCACATGCCTTGTGTGTGATTGGTTTTGTGTGCCTGCACCTGGTTTAGCCTAATTAGGTATAGAATTAAGACATCAACGGTACTTGTGGATAATCAAGGCTTCCACGATGTGCATCGCATAGCAAAAAATCGCATTGCATGCGTTTTTTAACAGAAAAGCATCCAAATGCATTGAAATTAGTATCAAACATGTTCAATGGCCCCCAAATGTCATTTTTGAGGCTGTACCACCCCCACTATCAACGCGAACCCGAAGCGTGGCGAGCGCAGCGGTACGCGTCCTACGACCTTTTCATACCCCCACTATCCACGTCGGCGCGGAGTAGAGAATAGAAAGTGTGGCGAGCGCAGCGAGCCACCGAGCCCGAAGCGTGGCGAGCACAGCGAGCCCCGCGAGGGGACACTGATACCTTCACAGGTATACGCGTCCCCTCGCCACACTTTCTATTCTCAACTCCACGACGACGTGGATAGTGGGGGTATGAAAAGGTCGTAGGACGCGTACCGCTGCGCTCGCCACGCTTCGGGTTTGCGTTGATAGTGGGGGTGGTACAGCCTCAAAAATGACATTTGGGGGCCATAGAACATGTTTGATACTAATTTCAATGCATTTGGATGCTTTTCTGATAAAAAACGCATGCGATCGCATGCGATTTTGTAAAAAGAAATGGTAAAAAACTGCAAAAATCGCATCCAATCGCATGCCACCATATAGGGCATGCGATGGGAGCCGTGATAATCCACAAGTACCCATCAACCAACTGGATTTGCTCATGGATGGGTACGGTTCACTATATATTCCCACTTTCGATTATTACTCTTGAAAATATTCAGCTGAAAACATAGAGTTCAGCAGTATGTCCTATTGGCAATCCAAGCAACCGCAAGCAAGGATGAGAAAGAACAAGACAGGTTTAATGATTAGTGAAGCTCTACATTAGTATTTCTGTGGGCTGGAAGATCGTCAGAGTCTGCTACGTCATGCCCTGTGAGGCAATTATTAATTGTAACTGTGATTGAAAAACAGTAAGTGAATCTTCTGTATTACGTAACCAGCTACATGCAGATCTATAAAAAAAAAAGTAAGATATTTAGTAAATCTATACATGCATACATTTATAAAGGAACCTTTGGTAAGGAGTCATCCGAGCTACCCAATACATCTTTTCTATACTGTAAAAACAGTAAAGATTCCTGCAAGGACATATTGTTATTCTTAAATAGTGGATTACTATATTGGGAATTGGTATGGAATCCCGGCGGTCAAAATCCTGATGCCGAAATCCCGACAAGGGTGTGTGTGTGTGTGTGGGGGGGGGGGGGGGGGGGGGGAACGCCCCAACTTGCGGGCCTGGTACAATAATTTATCCTCCCTCTATGGGAGGGACAAAGTACCGGGATTTCGTCGGTCAGGATTTTGACGAAAGTGACTGCATCCCTATATAGAACCACCTGGGGATGAATATGTATGCAAGAGTCAGGGGTGGTAAGTGCAGCCAAAAAGCTAAATCAGCATAACTACTAGTCAAGGAAGGAAACCACGGCATAATGTAGGTGTACAATTTAAGTTACAAATATATACAACAATTATGACAAAATGTAAAAAGTACTAAACAGGCCAACATATAGTACACTGAAAAGTAACAATGCTTTAGGATAATGGGGTTGCGATGCAAAAACATTAAATAAAAAAATAGATAAAAATATTGAAACAATTCCAGCAGTAAAAAGGGTCCTGTCAGGTCACCTATGCAGATTAAATTAAGTATTCCACTATAATGAAGTGGAATATAAAGAATTAATGGCGTTCAAAAACATATTGACCTGTTTAGTTTGTGACAGTACTGTATAGTATTTTTATATTTCTTAAAGTGTTATTATTTCTTAACATAGTAAACATATAATAGTAGTTGAGTTTGAAAAAAAGAATTTCAACCTTATACAGGGACCATTGGGTGTTATAGACTAGTGCTGGGGTAGCCAACCCTAGTCCTCGAGAGCTACCAACAGTGCATGTTTTGCAGGTCTCCTAACATAATCACAAGTGAGCTAATTAGCTCCATCTGTGTATATTTTAAAATGTGTCAGTGATTAATGAGTGCATCTGTGCAGCAGCTAGGTTGTCTGGAAATTGTGAACTGTTGGTAGCTCTCGAGGGCTAGGGTTGGCTACCACTGGACTAGTGTGATATTCCCATTTAAGTTTAACCATTTGTTCCCACTATGGGCTGAATAGTGATTAGTTGTACCCCTGAATGTTTTTTTTCAAGAAAATATTTGTCCAACCTTATTTTAAATGTGTTCAATGTGTCTGCCTTCACAACCTTTTCTGGAAGAGTTCTATAACTTTACTTCCCTGACCGTAAAAAAAACCCTTTGCTTCTAAGGCAGTGGTCAGGGAACTCGGTCCTCATTACCCCACACAGTGCATGTTTTGTTGGTAACCCAGCAGGTGCACAGGTGTACTAATTACTCACAGACACATTTTATAAGGTCCACAGGTGGAGTTAATTATTTCACTTGTGATTCTGTGAGGAGACCTGCAAAACATGCACTGCGTGGGGTAATGAGGACAGAGTTCTAAGGGTACGGAATCTTCTTGTCACAACATTCAAGATTTGTTTGTTTCTTACCTGCTTTGTGATTTCTCCTGTCAGTTCAGCTCTGCTCCATGCTGCAAGGAAGTTCTGTGTTGTCTGAGCTTTGCTGATTGATTACAACATCTGAGAACTGCTCAGCTCTTTTTGATTGTGGCACCTGTGAGATTCCAGCAATTAGCTCCCTATATAAAGCAGTCAAACCCTGCCAGAGTTTAGGCTCACAACCTGCTCCTTGTACTGTGTTCCTGATTACCAGATACTGACTTCGGCTTAATCCCTGTGTACCGTGATGTATGACCTCAGCCTGCCTTCTAACCTCTGATCCTCGTGTACCGTACCCAGTGACTACCAATGAATGACCTTGGCTTGCCTTCGGACTGTCTGATCCTTGTGTTCCAGAAAGAGAATTTGTGACCAACCACCACCACCGAGAAAACAGGGAGCAGCGCTACTACTGTAGGGGCATAGCTTCACGAAGAAGGGGGATGGCCACATAACAGTACGAATAACACCATTATTACATATTATGCCACATGTCGTAATGCCCATTCCGCTTCACAGTAGGGCCCCCTTACACATAATGAACACAGTAGTAGCGCTGCTTATGCATATAATGCCCACAGTATTAGAACCCTTATACATACATAATGTCCACAGAAGTGGGGCCGCATACACATAATGCCCACTATTGGCCACAGTAGTAGCGTTGCTTATACATAATGCCCAATGTATACCACAGTAGTAGCATTGCTTATACATGTTGCCCTCATTAGTAGCGCTAACACCCACACCAGCTGCCGACAGTAGTAGCGCTGCTTATATGTAATGCCCACACCATATGCCGACAGTAGTAGTGCTGCGTAACACCCACAGTTGCTGACAGCAGTAAGGCTGCTTATACCTAACACCCCCACACCAGTTACCAACAGTAGTAGCGCTGCTTATACCTAACACCCACACCAGCTGCCGACAGTAGTAGTGGTAGGAAATTGAGCTGCTGCAGAGCCCTGTTGGTGGGGACCGAGTACAGAGAAATCAGTTGATGCAATGCACTGTGGATCTGGGAGGGAGCTGATGCTTCTACTTGTCACTGTGTCCTGGAAGGTACCAGGGGTGCCACTGCTGGGATCTCCAGACATGCTGTGCTTGCCGAATATATATATATATATATATATAGTTATATAGTGTGTGTATGTGGGGGGGGGTGTCACCAAAATGATATTGACTACAGGTGGCTGGAACTAGTTTCCCATATACAGAATGCCCCCTCCCCTAGTGGTTACTTACCTTCTTCCCGGCACTCAGCAGCACCTCCATTGCTTCTGAATCCAGTCTTGCACCTGCCTCCTCCTCCTGGCTGACCACAGCAGCAATGGCCCACTGTAGTATACTGTGAGGGCTCTGCTCCGCTGCCTGTGCGCCGCGATGAGCCTGCTGCCGGCGCCGATGCCTGTCATATTTTGACAGGCGCAGGCTGCGTGCAGCACTGTGTCAGGGTAAGTTGTCGGGTGCCGGGCGGGACTCGGGGCGCCTCTCAGGGCCGGCGCCTACCTGCTTTGCAGGTTGTGCTGAGTGGGTAGCGCCGGCCCTGCCTGTGTACGACCCGGCTAAAATGACTACGTGTAATCCACGCTGCCTGTTTCCAGGAGTGTGCCAGTGCCACATGGAGAACCTGTTCAGGGGACTGCATCCGGCGCGGCCATAGCAGCGAAGCCCAAATCCCAACTGGAGGGTCACTGGTGAACACCTATAGTGTGATAACATTCCGCACTCCTGTATCGGGTCTAGCCAATCCCCGGCCTGGTGACCAACATCATGAGATTGTGACACTCTTCCCTAGTCTGAATTTACACCCCTCTGTCCTAGTTTCCGAGCTCATAGCAAAGAGGTTGTACCTGGTAGTTTAGAATATTGACCCCTGATATATTTGTACATGTTAAGAAGGTCTCCCCTTAAACGTCTCTTTTATGGCGTAAAAATTCCTAATTTGACTAGTCTGTATTCGTAGTTTAAGGACTCCATCCCTTTAATAACTTGGTTGCTCTTCTCCAGACTTTTTCTAGTTCAAAATGTCCTTTTTGTAATGTTAGGCCCATAATTGCACTTCAGATTCCAGGAGAGGTCTAATCAATACCTTGCAGCGTTGCATACTTACATGGTCTTCCCTAGTTTCCATTCATCTTTCCATACATTCTAATATCCTGTTGGCCTTTTTCCTATTCTGATTTGCCCAATTCTACTACATTTAGTATATAAGTTGCACACTGGTTATGTCTTCAGAGATGCAGAACCTTACATTTATTTACACTGAACCTCATTTTCCATTTATCAGTCCATTCATTAGGTTTATCTAAGTCCCTATATTGAATGGAGACACCCTCAACTATTGTAACCACCCTGCAGTTTTGTGTCCTCCACAAAAATGGAGACTCTGCTTACTACAGTCGTCTAGATCATTCATGAATGTTAAATAGAAGAGGCCCTAACATCGAACCCTGCGGTACTCCACTTAGTACTGGCATTCAACTTAAAAATGCACAGTTTACCACCACCCCCCGACTGCTCTATCCTGTAGCCAGTTTCTTACCCAGCTACAAATATTAAACCCTAGTCCCAAATCCTTTTTTTTTTTTTACCAGCTTCTTACGTGGCACAGTGTCAAATGCCTTTGCAATATCCAGGAGGACACCTACACCAATGCCAATGTCTAGGTTTCTGCTAACATCCTCATTAAAACCTATTAGGTTTGTTTGGCATGAACAATTCTTTACGTACCCATGTTGTGTCCGCTGCTCATATTATTAATCTCTAGTTATTTCTGGATACCATCAGTGACCATTAAGTGTCACTCAAATAATATCCCTATGATCGAATTTAAGCTCACAGGTCTAAAATTCTCTGGGTCATCTTTTTCCTTTTTTTAAATAGCTGTACTACTTAAGCAATTCTCCTGTCCTTTGGCACTGTACTAGACACATAAGATATATCTTTTGATAAATCTTATGCTGCCCATATATGTGAGATATTGCATGCAATCATTCGATTTGGGCCACATCTGGCCGATAAATGTAATGATTGCATGCATTTTGAAGGGGACATTCGATGCGATGTGCTGCACATAATATTTATCGAATTGCATGAGCAATCGCATGTGGTTTTTAACCACATGCGATTGCTCAAACGCAATCAGTGTGGGGACTGGAGCAGGGACCGGAGCTAGTGGAGGAGCGGGACAGGAGTGCTGGCGGGGAGCGGGGTACATACCTGGCTGGGGACCGGAGCTGTCAGACGGCGGGACTCAGCAGTGGCAGCATATGACTTTGAAACACTGGATGGCCCTCTTATTGGCTGAGGCCGCTGAAAGAGAGCTCTCAGCCAATCAGCGGCCGCCTGAATGTGAGGCCACTGATTGGCTGAGAAAGCTCTGCCTCAGCGGCCTCGGCCTATTAGAGGGCCGTCCAGTGTTTCAAAGTCCTGCTGAGTCCCGCCGCCTGACAGCTCCACCGCTCTGGTCCCCAGCCGGGTACGTACCTGCTCCCTGCCAGCTCTCCACACAGCCTCTTCCAGCACCCGATGTCTGGCATGCATCATCGGGTGCTGCACTGGGCACCACTTGATGCGATCAGAAGTGATGAGGCATCGCATCTGATCGCATAAGTGTATGGGCAGCATTATTCGTAGTAGAGGATTTGCTATCTCCTCCTTTAGTTCCATCAGAATCCTTGGGCAAATCTCACCTTGACCTGGTGATTTATTTGTTTTTATTTTCCCCAGCCTCTCGAGGATCTCCTCTGAGGTAAATTCTATATTTAATAGTTCTGCTTTATCCTTATCCTCAATAATGTGACTTAAATTAGCCTTGCTTAACAAACATATACTCTTTTTTTTACCTTTTGTTATTGATGTATTTAAACAACTTTTTGGAGTTTGTTTTGCTTTCTATAGTTATAGAACATCCCATTCTATGTATTTTATAGATTCCCTAAAAAGACCAAAGTTTTCTTTCCCGAAGTTAAGATTTTTAGATGGTCTGTGGTCACTGTTTCCCAGGTGTTCTATTACATAAGTATTTTATATCAAGTCCACATTATTTGTTAAAACCGATGTCCAATATGGCCCCTTTACGATTAGGTACATTTAGAAATACCCCACTTTTAGTTAGTATATAGTTAAAATCACCCAAAATTAGTACCTGCCCCTGCTCTGCTGACTTTTTAATTTGTTCTAAAAGAAGGGCTTCAACTGGTTCTTTAATGTTAAGGGGTTTGTAGCATACTCCTATTACCAATTTTTTTTTTTATTTTGCTATTTCCAACTCTCTCTGCCCCATCCTCTTCTATTTCCCCAATCTTTTCTGAAAAGGGAATATCCGTCCATGTTTAAAGCCCAGTTGTGTGTCTTGTTGCACCATATCTCAGTTATACCAATTATGACATAATGGTCCCTTGAGGCTTGAGATTCTAGCTCACCCATCTTGCCTGCCAGGCTTCTTGCATTAGCCAGCAAGTATTTACATTTATTGTCCCCCTTTTCCATTAGCAAGGTTTGTTTCCTTTATGTGTTAATGTTTTCTTACTAAATCCAGGTTTTTCTCCCAGACTACAAGCCTAGTTTAAATGCTCTTCCATCCTTCTAACATCCTGTCCCCTAGCTTGATCGCCCCGTTTCCATTCAGGTGCGAGACAGGGTGAGGTGCCAGGGGGCGAATGGGTAAGGTGATGTGGGTAAGGTGACCTGGGGGTGAGGTAAGTGGGTGAAGCAACAGGGGGTGATATAGGGTGAGAGAGTGAGGATATAGGGTGAGGTGACAGAGGAGTAGGTGGCAAGGTGAAGCAAGTCTTCTTACCAGCATCAGTGGATCTCCTGGTTGCCAGCCTCTGCTCGGCTCCTGCTCCCCAGCCACTGCTTGTCTCTTGATCCCCGGCTCCTGCTATCCCACGCAGGATGTCTGACAGCTTCCACAGCTCCAGCTGCATCAGATCGTGTCCCCGGGGACACACTCTATTTGTAAAACAAACAGAGTCCTGTGTCCGCAATTTAGAGTAATATATACGCCATAGTGCGTATTTGCAAACACCGCTACCATTACACGGACATATTGCAATTAGACTAGTTCTTAAACTCTTTGTTATCATCCAGACCGCAACCTACATTCTGAGAATCCCACAAACCACCATCACTTCAACCCTACAGAGACGTTTAGGAGTTCATCTTCCCATTTTATCACTTGCTAATAACCTAACAATTCATGAGCCTAAAGCATTAATTAGGCAAACAGGTCCCACCCAGTAACACAGTCTTTATTGTGGATGTGCGCTTCTGTTTATTACTAAACAATCCAGTTATTTGCAGGGGATGAGGGGAAAAAAAAGAAAATATATGCACACATACATACACATAATTTGCAGCATTTTTTGAGAATGCTTTAAAAGATAGAAGTGTTAAGTTTATTTTTTTCCAATTAACACAATTCTAAGTGAATGAACTGAAGAGGAATCTAGAGCAAATCAATATTTGGTATTACCACCCTTTGCCTTCAAAACAGTATTAATTCCCTGTATAGTTTCCCTGCACAGAAACTAAATAACTCACCAAATCTAATTCTCTCTGCACATTTTACATCTGCCCCCCTGCAGTGCACATGGTTTTGTCCATCTAAGAAGGAATTTGCCAGAAGGAGTGAACCAGAATAACCCCCAAAGTGAGGGAGTTTGTACAATTATAGTCAGGTGTATGATTAACCAATCAAACCAAACAGGCGATAATGATCATTACTTTCATATGTAGGTTAAAACACAATCATTAACTGGAACAGCTGTGTAGGAGGCTTAATCCTTTGAGTGCCAACATTGCTGTGAGCTCAAAATACATATAAATAAATAAGCCAGCATCGCTCACAACGAGCCTTCTTTTTTTGGTTGCAATAATTTAACTAAAAACTTCAATTACTTGACTTAACTGTATTTGTCTTTATTTATACTAAAAGAACAGCCGCTGTATTTTATTGGATATTGCTCAGCAATATGTTGCTGAGCAATATATTGCTCATCTTCTCCTTTTCATTAGTGACCAGTGATGGTCGCTGATGAAAAGGAACCTCTGCCAGGGGAGCCGCAGAGGTAATCAGCTGGTCTCAGGAGCAAGCTCCTGCGACCAGGGATTAGAATGGGGCTGAAAAAGGGAGCGCGCACCCGGCGATTTATCGCGGGGGCACACTCCCATCACTGGCAATATGGTCGCCAGCGACCATATTTCCAGCGATTATAGCCCATATCGCTGCTGTGTGTACACAGCTTTTCTTCCCTCTATAAATCAGGAGACATCCAGCAGTGCCATCAGCTGAGAAGTAGCAGAAACCAGTGAGACCCAAGTACACCCATCTACTGTTTGGAGCAGTCTGGCCAGAAGTAGTCCTCGTGGAAAAATTTTGGCCAAAAAGCCATACCTTCAATGTGGGAACAAGGCCAAGTGACTCATCTATGCATGAAAACATAGGAACTGGGGACACAGAAAAATGACAGCAGGTGCTCTGGACTGAGGAGTCAAAATTTAAAATATTTGGCAGTAAAGGGGCATACAGCAACCATACCTGCATCCAGTGGTTTGTTCTCAAAGATGTTTGGAACATCTTCCCTGCTGAGTTCCTCCAAAAACTTTGGTCAAGTGTAAGAATTTATTTATTATTTAGTAACACACACACACACACACACACACACACACACTCACTCTGCAGCGCTTTACAGAGAATATTTCCATTCACATCAGTCCCTGCCCCAGTGGAGCTTACAATCTATATTCCCTACCACATGCACACACATTCATTCTAGGGTTAATTTTGTTAGGAGCCAATTAATCTATCAGTATTATTTTTGGATTGTGGGAGGAAACCCACGCAAGTACGGGGAGAATATACGGTACTTATGAGTTATCTGGGCGCCCGATTTTTTGATTGTATGCCTTAAGTTAAGGCATACAATCAGATGCGATGCGATATCGCATCGCATCGCATGCGACCATCGGATGCGATGACCCGATTTTTCCATAGGAATCAATGTTAAAATGGACTGAGTCCATTTTAACATGGAATTCAATGGGAAAAGGGGTCCTTTTCATACCCCTACTATCCAAGTGGGCATGGAGTTGGATATAAACCTGTGGCGAGCGTAGCGAGCCACCGAGCCCGAAGCGTGGCGAGCGAAGCGAGCCCCGCGAGGGGACGGTATTCTGTGTCCCCTCGCGGGGCTCGCTACGCTCGCCACGCTTCGGGCTCGGTGGCTCGCCACAGGTTTATATCCAACTCCATGCCCACTTGGATAGTAGGGGTATGAAAAGGACCCCTTTTCCCATTGAATTCCATGTTAAAATGGACTCAGTCCATTTTAACATTGATTCCTATGGAAAAATCGGGTCATCGCATCGCATCGCATCCGATGGTCGCATGCGATGCGATGTGCCCGATCCGACCCGATTTAGAAATCGGGCGCCCAGTTAACTCACAAGTACCGAATATACAAACTCTGCAGTTAGGACCATGGTGGGAATTGAACCCATCACCTCAGTGCTGTGAGGCAGTAATGCTAACCATTACACCATCCATGCTGCCCCAATTAATGCCATGTTGTCGGCAACGGTGGACACACCAATTTAGATTAAGATATTACTGTACATTTAAATTGCATTATTTTAATAAAAAAATCCAAACTATTAAAACACTATTTATGAAAGCATTCTTGCTTTGCAAAAGTATTAGGCAGGTGATGAAAAAATGCTGCAAAGTAAATATATTCCTGTTCCCCTTTAAGTATCCTCAAAAGTTCAGTCACTGCCTCCATGTTTGTTTGTACCTTCTCTCTTTATAAATCTCACCCACATTAGTCAGAGGTTCTTCACTGAAGTAACCCCCCCATTTCACAAACGTTATTACTAACATCGCAGTGCACCACTTAAACACTAGGATGCCCTTTCTCCCATTACCTTCCCCACCACTAATTGCACCTACGTGCCTGCGATGGGGCTGCATAGGTTACAGGTAATGGAGAAGCAGGAGTCCATAGGTTCAAAAACAGCTAAAAGATATGGAAAATTATTTAGAAGTCACTGGAGCTGAGCAGGCAATTTGGTTCATTATCAAGCAGGCAAAACCTGACTGTCAAGTAATGAACCTGAGTGATGGGACCGGCAGTCCTTGAAGAACTGGTGGAAAGGAGGGGAATAAGACAAGAAGAACAGTGACTGGCTATGGAAGTTGTAAGCAATTACTAAATTACTGACTGTATTTGGACACAAGCCTACGGCAGAGGTAGCTAAATTCTAGTGGGCTAATGGACCTTCATGCCCAGGGGGAGGAGCAAGGCTGTGGTGGGGGGGGGGCTTGCTCCTTCACTATCCTCGCCACCACTGGTTGCCTTTAGTAAGCAGGTGGTGAGCTCTGCCCGCCACCGTACCCAAAGCATGGCAAGTGAAGCCAGTAAGGGTCCTTTTGGGTCCCTTGTTCTGATCTTGCTCCTCCTCTGTGCCCTCTCTCCTCTCCTGTCACGTCAGGAGCTCCTTCAGCCCACTTGAAATTAGACCTAACCGTACAGCAGAGGGCAAAAGCTTCTTACTGCAACAAGATGTTGCAAGGATGAGGAAATCATGCTTTCTGGAAGAATACAGTGTAACAATTCACACAGGGAAGTATGTTCTATATGGTTCCCTTTCACACATGAACTTGTCACTTGATTGTATAAAAACACACAAAGCAATATACCACCACATTCACACATAGTTCATAATATGTTGCTATGCAACTAAAACTGTGAAATCTCCGTGGTCAGGTGACCCGGCAAGAACCTGACAAAATTGTTTTTATGAGGTTACTATAGAGAAAAGTCGACACACCAAGGAGTACAAAATCAGACTATATTTTTCTCAAATGAATTTCTGTACAAAAATATATAAGAATTTACAAACACCTGTAGCATGTATTTACAGGTCTATATGCCTAACAGACGTTTAGCATCTTCACTTTGAGCCATCAGCGCCTCGCTGGCATATTTCTGCAGCAGTTCCATTTTCTTTCTTCGTATTAGCGCTTCCTCTATCTGTAGCAAAGGAATCAAAGGATAAGCATCACGCATGCAAAGATCAAAATTACACAACTGCATACTCAAACACTGTATAACCCAGAGACTAAACTAAATTCACAAATTTTAAAATGAACGAGTAACAACAACAGCAGTGGTTTCGAAATGGTGTGCCCTGAGTTCGTGGTCCAGGAAATTAAATTATTTATGGGCAAAACCAGGGATAGCGACTGATCATCATAAAACCCTGTCCACCTCCTCCGTGTAACGGACCTGAAAAATAATAGTGTTCCCTCTAGGCTGTTTTAGCAGCGCCAACCCTGATTTTTAAAGGGCATAACGCGCCCTGCACGTTTAGGAGTGCCCTGCTCAAACAGCCAGCTCTGTGACTCCCTGCCAAATCATAATAGTAATAAATATTGTGCACATGTGCAAGGCTTCTATTCATGTTGACCAGGGAGCTTGGGGGAATCGCAGCTCCTCCGTAAACGCCCCCAACAGTGACATCGGTGGCCTTGGCCGGCCCACATTAGTGACGTCGGCGGGCCCTGCTGTGGCGCTGGAGGGATCACTAGATAAGTACAATTTACTTAATTTAATACTATTTCTGTATCTCAAGATAAATATTTTGGTCTAGGGGTGCCCTGTACAAAATGCCCCAATGGAATGTTAATGTACCTATATTATGCCAATAGGATTAGGATGGCAGTGCAAATCTGACCAAATTAGGCTGACTGTAGCCACATTGACTACACATTCAACAATTAAGTCAAACTAGTGGACAAAACTGACCGACAGACCAATTTCATGGTGAGGACATATACAACTTTCTCCCTTTGGGCTCCATTAATGCATGCAGTTGGTGATCACAGAAACCACACAATAACTGCATCTGATACTGTTCAACTTAAATTTTTTGGGGATTTCATAATTTTTGGGGTCATCCATAGCGGTAGCTGGAGCGCTAAGCACAATTTTATGTTAATTTGGTCTAAAATATAAATTGTTCCATCATTCCGCCCAATCAGTGGAATGGGTGGATTCAATAGTAAATGGCAAAAAGATTAAAATGAGTGCTGGGGAACTATTACAATTTTTGGTACTTATGTAATATCTGGGCTCCCGTTTTTCTTATGAGACCGCGTCCGCTCGCCACGCTTCGGGCACGGTAGCTCGCTGCGCTCGCCACACTATATAAAATCAACTCCATGCGTAGTTGGATAGTAGGGGGTATGAAAAAATGGGGTGCATTTAACATGGAAGCCCAGATAATACATAAGCACCCAATTTTTAAATGCGCATTGTTAGGCGCGCACGCAGGGGGGGGGGGGGTTATATGCTTGTTGCCATAGGGGGTTAAATGGTCTTTGCCCAGGGGGGTTCAATCTTAATTATGTGAGCTAACAGTGCCGTGGAAGCTCAGCGTCTGACAGCATTAGACACTCTGCACCCCTCCAAAGATGGCCACCACCGCGAAAGGAGACAGCCGCTAGAGGTGCAGGAGTTCGTCTATCGTGTTTTCTCTGTGGTGGCAGCCATTTTTGGAGGGGTGCAGGGTCTCTATAATGCAGTCAAAGACACGCGCCCTCCCCAAATTAACTGCCTTAAAAAATGAATTGCTGTTATAATGCTGCTGAGTTTATTTTTTGTCATGTTGTATCACCTACTGTATTATTCATTGTGATGTTTCCAAATGCCTGGCTGTTACTCTGGAGCCATGTGGGGAGATGACATGCAAGCCGCACACTTCTCACTTGTGTACAAAAGACCCTTCACTGACACCGCACACTTGTTACATACCTACCCCGGACCGGGGAATTCCATGTTTTACCATGCACCCTGGAAGGGTGGGATGGCGCCTTTTTTCTATGTTAAATACACACACACACACACACATATATATATATATATTCCAATGTGAGGGAGCCACTCAAACAAAAACAAAGCCACTGTAGTAAACCAAAGCTGTGTATTAAGGCACTTAATACACAGCTTTGGTTTACTACAGTGGCTTTGTTTTTGTTTGAGTGCCTTCCACACATTGGAATTTGTTTGGATCAGCATTGGGAAGGCACCTTGTTGAAATATCTTTGGGCGAGTGCCGGCCTATTGTATACTGTATATATTCACCCTGCGAGTGCACAGCACTAATAAAAATAAAACTCCATTTGCACAAATAAAGTTTTTTTGTTGAAATATATTGTCGTATTAGTGTAAGGTTGTCCAGAAGCATATTGGGTGAAACAAATGTATTTTACACATGTGAAAAAAACAAATCAGACTCCCCACCAATGGTTTCTGATTAATAAAACCATCAGTGTGCCACAGAATGACACTAGTTTAGTCATTGCATTCTAATTTCTAAAATATTTACCTAAAGCAAAGTATTATCAGAGCATATATTTACATAGTAAATCACTAATGAACTGCCAAAAGTGATGCAATAATGAAAAAAAAGTGCAGACAATCCTTTGAAAAAAATAAATTGATAAAAACAAAAGTATATTACCAGGGCTCCTGAAATTAAAAGACAGATACCACTTTCAGACCGTAAATGCAGGGTCGCACCGACACTTTGAAACGGTTCAGTCCTGGTGCGACCTTGCGTGTGCGGAATGTTCACATCGCATCACCGACCCGGCAATAATGCCGGTTCGCTAACATCATCCGGCAAAGTAGAACAGTGCTATAGACCCAAACACCATAACAATGAGTACAATGTACTGTATATGTTGTAGCCTAATGCTGCAATTAGACATAAAATGTACACTTTCAGCACGAGGCTGTGATCTATCCATGAATTTCTGCAGGTAGGATATACATGCTGCTGCGGCAAGTATCCTTTTCACAATACAGATTAGACCCATTCCACTGTAATCAGAAAACGCCACATATTATTCTGCATGCCTGGCCAACCTGTGGCTCTCCAGCTGTTGAGAATCTACAAATCCCAGCATGCCCTGCCACAGTATTCTTGTTAGGTAATGCTGAGGCAAGGCATGCTGGGGTATTTATTTAGTACCCAGAGAGCCACAGGTTCACCAGGCCTGTGGTAGTGCGTTTCCTCACTATGGGCCAGATGTAGTAGCTACTATTTTGGGTGGGAGCACCACTGGTTTTAATGTCCTTTTTGGATGAGTACTCTATTTTTTTATTATGAGCTACATCTGTACTTTTATCGGTGTCTCCCCCTGATTATGCTACCTTTTGTTATCATGTAAATGTCGTCTTTTGCACATATACTGTATGCCTTGCTTTATAAAATACTCTTTTGCATTTACCATGAATGTTGCATATTTACATCTATTGTTTTTTGGATATGAAACCATTATAAGCCATGCGCTATCTATCTATGTCTAGTGTCCGTGTGTAAACGAAAGACTGCCATCTGCTGGCAGCGAGTTAAACTATGGCGGAAATTAAATAGGATGATTCTAATCTCTTACTTTCTGAATGTCACCCAACATCTCTTTCTCGTTCACACATACAGAAACACACAGAGACGAGCTTTCTACGCTTTTGCTTCGAGTGGGTTTAGCTAGTTAATAATATTTACTTATAGCAATTCCCAAATACAAAAATGTTTTACTCAACAAGGTTGGAAGTGTTTATGGTGTTTGGGCCTGTAGCATTGCTCACAGGTGTTCTTTTGGTAGCCATACAGAGGGGCAGGTACATTTCAGTTACATGGTGGTGGAGGCAATAACGTTACAATATTGACATTTGGTTTGACATTACCTCTTTCTGTGACGGTACCGGAACATGGGCAATAAATTTCTGCTGTCCGTCTTCTCTCTCCTTCTCACTGTCACTGTCTTCTCCAGACTGAAAGACAAAAAAGCCCTTGGGGTCGTTAATGAGCACAATTTGAGGTTTCCATAGATGCCGGCTTTCACCAAAGAGCTGGTGTACCAATGTGCTTCCACATCTCCCACACACAATAACCCAGATCCTGCACAAGCCTGAGAACTACAAACATTATCAGGTACAGAAACTGTGGGAGCCCTATGGAAGCGACCTTATTTATTCCTATGTGGGGCAAATGCATTCTAAAGAGCAATAGTAATTGTTCTGTAAATACACATCTATGTACTCGTGCACAAAGTAAACAGAACCTGTGTCCTAAAAATAAAACTATTGGACATATTTGAAAGGTACATATGTTGCACAACTCAGATCAACAAAGAGTATAAACATTGCAGGTAGACATGCGGCATTTTGATAACCATTGTGTCGGGTCATATTACAACCTGTGCCAAGCATACAACCAAGTCATATCCTGCATCACGCAATGCCCTCGTCACATGACCTGTATCATGCTCACAACACATGAAGCCTCTGGGCTGCAACTCAATGAAAACAAGTTACAACAGGGTAACAGAGAGCCAAGTTTGTACTTGGGGAAATGCATCTCCAGAAGTCAGATAAAAGATAAACACCTTGTCCTGGCTGGATGGAGAGGTCCCATGCCAAGCCAATGACCTACAATGATCAGGTGCAGGAGTATGCAGTGCCCGAACGCATAGGTCAGTATTTAAGAAAACTGCACTTTTGAGGGTTTGCAGTCAGTAGATAGAAAATGAGGTTGACGGTGACTAGGTCTACACGGAAAAGAGGTAGACAACTTAAGTCAACACTGCCAAAAGATCGATGCTAGCTTATGGTTGACATAGGAAAGATTGACACACATCCTTGACATCAGTTTTTTCATGATTTTTTTTTAACTTTACTTTACTATCCAAGTGGGCATCAAATAGTGCGCAGAGTGCAGCATGGCAAGTGAATTGTGCCACGTGAGGGGATGCAGTACATATATATACGGTGTCCATGTTGACGTCCAATTACAAAAAATCCTGAAAAACTCATGTCCACCTTTAGACTGTCAACCTTGCCTATGTCGACCATAAGAGTGTTGACATTTTGTCAGTGTCAACACTATTTTGGTGTCGACCATTAGTGGTCGACCTAGACATTGTCTAACATCTATACCAGAATGACTTTTGAGCCAGAAATTCTGGAGGGTCAATAGATGTCTAGGACAGTCATCAGGGAATGGGTAAATTACCTGCTGAGACACAGCCGGGCATGCATATGAATCTACATGCATGCCTGGCTGTGTCTCAGCAGCGCGACCATCCATTACCCCCAGGAATTTAATTTCATATAGAATCCATACATAGATTCTATATGCATGCTCGGCTGTGTGTGTTACAGTACTGTAGTGTACAAGGACCTGACGCAGTGCAGTGCACCAGGCCCTTGTTTATAACACGCTTCCCTGCATGATGACCCAGGCCCCGCCTCCAAGTCCATCCACTGCTTTAGTAGAGTTGACTAGTTGCTGCGCGGTCTGTACTGCCGTGCTGAGTTTCTTTGCCTGGTTATAGGCTCCTTAAGGTATTCCCAAAAATTGCACAGACTGTCACTATATCATCTTGTAATACTGACACTAATAGTTGCCTGGACGTCACATTATAAATGGCTATACCACACACAGCCTGGCAGCCATTGATGATTACCATGTATGGCTGTGTGTGGTAATCATCATCATCAATTGCTGCCAGGCTGTGCACTGTACAAGCAGGATACAGCATCAACTTCTGGGGGTACACAGTGTGTATTACAATTACATGATTTCCTTACTTTCAAATCAAGGGGGAAACGTCGGCGTATCTAAATATATTTTGGGGTAAAAGGTAAAAAAGTTCCATGACCCCTGGTCTAGGAGTAGTAAACCCAAAAACTCTGCTTGCTGTGTATTAGACGTGTTCGTTTTGTAATTTGTCACGGACTTGGCACTCGTTTCACATTCTCATACATGTCCCCCCATTACAGTGACCTGTCCGGTACAGATGAAAGGCAAGTTGCGTAAGATATACAATGGGTGATGCATATGACCAAACTAGACAGCTGTGTGAAATCATGTCAGTAGTATTTTATGGCTTATATACAAGATTTTGGTTCTTCATCTGCATCTATGTATTCTCGCCATAATCACTCCTGATAAAAGCACATAGTTCTTACAGGAAACAATCCATCCTCTGTCCTCCATCCTATGTAACTCTGTATAAAAAGCAGCCATCTGCATGTCATGTGCTAGATAATTGCATTACCACCCCTGCAGCAGCATCAGGCCCTCTGGCTGGGCCTTGAGCAGAACAGTGTAATTGATAAATAAGAGGCTTTATTGAACCACTTTCTTCATTGAGATTAAACACTGCAGTGTCCATCCTCACTCTCACACACACTCACACACACACGCGAGGCAGCCATATTGCAGGATATTACAAGCTAGTGCCATAAATGGGTATGGAACATAGGATTGACACAAATAAAATGTTTTTTTTATTTGGTGTCAATGTCGACCAATAAATAGACCAATGAAAAACCCGTGTCGACTTTTCATGTGTTGACCATGTGCCATACAGACACCTGCCACAATTCCAACCTGTCATACAGATCCCTCATAAACAAGGGCTTACATATTCAGTTCCCTATTGCATATTATTACGGCTTTATCGCATGTGTGAACATTATTCCAGCCAAAACAAACCATCCAGATACCCAATATTCCCTCTATCCGTACTCTAATGCACAAGTATACACGCAGATTTCTAACTGCGCACAAATGCCAAAGAATTCCAATATTTTGGACCAATTTAAGAGGGGATAAAAATAAGGCACTATTTTTTAAATATGACATTAACTAGGTCTTAAAGATGTATCCATATGCGAAGTCTGATGTCTCTGCCCTGTGTCAGTCACAATAAAGAATGATCTCCTGAGCCCACAAACTACTGTAATATAGACACTAGAATCCGGCTGAAGCTATATACTGTATATACATTCTTTTTCCATTGTACCACATATGCCTATGCCCAAAGGAGCAATTGCATTTACTAACAAGACACAGCTTTTAAATGCAAACATCCAAATATCAGGCACAAACATGCTTAGAAGTGTCGGGTTACACAATCAGACTTCACAAATAACCTGGTGGTCTTATAGCAGTGGTCATTTCACATATCCTGAATGAAAACATTGCTTTCTACCCTCATAGAAGACTAGAAGATTATGGGAAATAATCTCACACTGGCAGTATATGAATAATGTCTCTGGGTTGTTAGAACACGAATTTAAAGTAAAAGGCAAGAAACTACATATTCTGTTTGATTGCATTACATGACTGACCAACCGTTTAGGACCAGAGCAAGAGGCACTTTTGTAATTGGTTATCATTTCTGCTCCTACCTCATCTGCAGTCACTGCATAGATATTCACTTCTTCCTCCTCCTCATTCTTCCCTCCAGCTGCCAGTTGAGCTTCTTTCTCAGTTTTCCATTTCTCTATGGCCTCAGCAATTGCTGGAAAGGATGTAACGCAAGTCAATGAAAATACTGCTAAGGATATGTGTATACAAATAATATGGGCTCCCACAGGAGAGCACTTTCAGAGAGTGAGCCAGATCCTTCTACATGGGCACCTGGATTATAGATTCCTCTGTTGGCCTGCTGTTGTAGTTGACAAGCGGCAGCTCAAAGACAAAAAATAAATATTATCTTCTGAAACCTGCTCAATGTGTGAACAGCAGACATGCGCCAGTATTGGGATCATTGATCCCGGACCTGAAATACCTTAGTAGTGCTTTTGTTGCTTTGCATATTATCTGGAAAGCAATATCAAAGTGAGGACCAGTCTGTGTCATGAGCCTCATTTCTATTTTACACTGTATCCCTGCATGCACATACTGTACATCACCCTCTTTGCCTATGGTCATCTATCGAGAATAGGATTATGCTCCCAATTTAGGGAATACCAAAAAAAAGCACCATACTGAAAATCGAGTGCCGGATGACTGCTCGACAGTCGGGATTCCGATGGTCAGTACTTAGACACCAGAATCCCGGGAGAACAGAACCTGTGGCGAGTGAAGTGAGCCACCGTGCCCGCAAGGGACTCCTTTGCGCTCGCCCCCTTGTTGGAGCACCGGCAATAGGGATTCCGATGTTGGGATACTAAGCGTCGGTATCCTGTTTGTCGGACCTCAATACCACACCCCTGAAAATAATCCCTAGCACCGTACAAGCTTTTTAATACATTTGGAGTTTACCGGTAAGTTACATTTTGAAAGTATTTCATATTTTGAATAAACCTCTTAAGCTTTGCACAGATTATTTTCTTCCTAGACAGAGGAAACACATTGCTCCAACAGCAGAAGACAGACCCTTAAGATGCAAAGTCAACATCAATCTCCCCAACAAAAGTAAGCCATTCTAATTGATACATTAGGTGACTGCAGTCATTAGACAGGTACCTCTCCTCTCTTCCTCTTGCTCCAATGGTACTAATACACCATCATCTTCATCCCTGTATCCGTAATATTCTGCATCAATCTCTTTCATGAGTTCAGCACGGGTCTTCCGCGGTGGAAGGACAGCTAGGAAACCAGATTCATCCAAGTAAATAAAAGAACTCAGCAATTTTAAAAGGAGAACATTACTAGCCAAAACTATACCATATCACAACAAAGCGACACAAGATAGTAGTACGTTTATTTATATTAAAAGATAAAGATCAACATAAGTTTTTAATTTTTGTTTTTATGGGTGACAATGTCGGCACCTGTAAAAAAGGACCCCCAATCAGTGTAGCGTCTACCCTTGCTTTTTGCTTGGCGGATACCACAGTTTCCAATAGTCATCCACGAGGATGGTAACGTTTTTATATAACGTTTCTCATTTAACAAATATGAGCGACGCTGGCATTTATAGCTGATATTTTGCACATCACTAAGATGTTGGCACTCGAAGGGTTAAAGTCCAAAAAATATGAAAATATTATGAAAAACTTATGTCAACCTTTTGTCAATGGTAACCTAGTGCATGTCAACTTTTGTCTGTGCCGACCTACTGACTATCTAGATCCTGTAGAGCAGGGGTGGCCAAACCAGTCCTTGAGATCTACAAATGGTCCAGGTTTTCCAAATCACCTACCTGGTGCACAGCTGTAGTCGTTACGGTCACATGACACAAATCACCGAGCTGGTGCACAGCTGTAGTCATTACTGTCACATGACCCAAATCACCTAGCTGGTGCACACCTGTAGTAATTACTGTCACATGACCCAAATCACCAAACTGGTGCACAGCTGTAGTCATTACTAACTGTCACATTTTCAAACATGGTGCATTCATTCTTACTATAGATCCACAGGTTGCCTGAAAAACATGAACTGTTGCTAGATCTTGAGGACAGGTTTGGCCACCTCTGCTGCAGACCTTTCAACCGCTTCCAGCATTTTTTGCTCTATCATAAGAGAAAAGTTTTTTAAAAAGACATTTATTACAACACTTGTGATGCAGACCAATCCATGGCAAAGTTTTTAAATACTGGTCAGTCCTTCACTTCATATAAATTTACAACGTACATTTAAAAAACCCAATAAATAGTCATATGATCATTGCACTTTTTTTTTCTTTAGGGAGAAGTCTAACTTGTACACAGCCTCATCATGTGAATATTTATTGTGCAGAAATGCATATTCATATTTTATGCAATGTAAGTCGGACAAGAATGTGGACTTCGGAGCAAGGTAATATATATTGTAATACACAAAACTAACATTCCCCAGGTTGATAGACAATGGCTGTAATGCAACAGTCATAAATGTAATAATAATAAAAAAAAAAACTATTAAATGATGCTCAAGGAGAGGTAAACGTTGCTGTCCATTTCATGGGCAGGAAGAGGTACATGAAAGTTCTGAAGGTAGGGGGATCTATGGGAGTTTACTTAATTATCAGACTTTTTTTCCTTAAAGTTAATTCTAGAACTTGTCATGTGATTGAGAGCGTGTATTAAATAAAACGTAATCCATTCAGCGTGATACAGAAACATCTCAATGAATGAGAAGAGCATGCAAATGGTAATTTCCTCACTTGACTCAAATTACGCATCCCTCTCTGGCTGTATTACTCAGCGGATATAGCGAAATAACTTACCGGGTTAATTTTAACCATGTTAAATGCCAAATTAAATTGCATCACATTTATTTCATTTCATGCAGAATAATCTTCAGATATCATAAACAGAAACACTTTTATTCATGCCCGGACATGATGGATTTAACCAATGAGGTATAATGAATAGGGGTTTAAATAAAATCAAATTTTACTTTTAAAATAAAATTATAAACAAGGGACACCACTATTAAATTATTACACATTAATGGGAAATTAATATGTATGACCTTAGTCTACTCTCAACTTCCACAAAAAAGCTCTAATAGTTACTTTTACCAGATGGAACCAACATTGGAAGTATAAACTAACGAGAAGAAATGATAAAACCGCTTATACAGTAGGACTAGATTCAAATGTCATCTGCAGGGCGGTATTCAAATGGCTGATTTTATTGCGCATATCGTGTACATAAAGATAGGGTTTAGGCGTGCATAGTGGCTAAACTTGAACAAACTAATTAGCGCAACTTGGAAAGTTCTGTTTACATGCTCAAGTGGTTAATTTTTCATGCATTTCCGCTCGCTACCCTATGGGGAGTGCAGGCTGAAATAATAGTGCCAGCAACCATGCGTCCCTGAATGAGCTACATTTCAGTAGCTCCATTACGTTGTAATGGTTAGCATTACCGCCTCACAGCACTGAGGTCATGGGTTAGATTCCCACCATGGCCTGAACTGTATGGAGTTTGTATATTCTCCCCATGTTTGCGTGGGTTTCCTCTGGGTACTCAGTTTTCCTCCGACAATACAAAAATATACTGGTAGGCCCAAAACAAAATTATTCCTAGAAATATGGTGTGTGTGTGTGCACATGTGATAGGGAATATAGACTGTAAGCTCCAATCTATGTTGGGTGCCTTCTAGCGGCTGCTGGCGTGAAAAAAAAATGTGGATATGGCCTATAGAAAGAGGTCACCAAGATAAAGTTCTCAATTTTCATTAATGTACATCACATATTGTAAGCTCTAGCAAACATACCTAATCTCAGTGCACGTTCCGATTTCTCCCAGTTGTACAGTGCTGTACAATAAGTGCTACTTTAGCTGTTTGAAATGGAGAACTGAGCTTTAAATTTGGAGGGAAGAGATGAGGTACCACACTATAACAACTGGAAACTTACGTTCTTTTTCAAATAGCTCGCGAACACCTGGCAAATCTTTGGCTGCTCCAAAGTATTTGTAGCCTCGGTTTCCTGGGACTTCCTTCCCTTCATGGTCAAGCATCTTGGGTCCTATGCGCTAAAATGATCAAGCATGGTTAAGTCGATCATAAGAAACTGATGTGAAGTTTATTGCAAAATAAACACCCCTGAAAACCGCTATGGATTACTCTGAAAGGGAGGTCCTGCATTACTAGTCAGGGCACTATTAAAGTTGACATTTAGAACCAGAAAGCCATGGACTGTCATGGCAACCACAGTCACATGATGTATTGAGGAAGACTTGGAAACTCCTCAGTGAGCTGGATTTCAGTTTGAGTTTGAAGGCCCCAGAAGAAAAATTTTGATGATTCAAAACTAAATCTAAGCTCATGCTTAAACTTGCTATTTAAATAAAGAGAGAAAAAAAACCACTTGTTGGGGGTTTCTACTTTAAGCTAGAGTTGTGCGGGTTCGGTTTTACTTGGATTGAAAAAGCAGGATCTTATTGGCTAGCAAAAACATGTGACAGACAATAGCCAATTGGAAAAATCTATTGTGCTAATTTTAGCCCAAGTAAATCCGAACTGCACATGTCTACTTTAAGCATAAGAATGCCCATTCGGATTGATCCTGCACAGGAACTAACTTCATAGGTAATATAAAAAAATAGTGCAGGGATCACTGATAATACATTGAATGGACACAGCACATATAGGGCCTTATTCTAGTTCACTCTCTGACAAAATCCTTCTTAGATGGACAAAACTATGTGCACTGCAGGTGGGGCAGATGTAACTTGTGCAGAGAGAATTAGATTTGGGTGGGGTTTTACTTCAAAGTGAGATCTATATTGCAGTGTAAAAATAAAGCAGCCAGTATTTACCCTGCACAGAAACAAAATAACTCACCCAAATCTAATTCCCTATACACATTTCACATCTGCCCCCCTGCAGTGCACATGGTTTTGTCCATCTAAGAAGGATTTTGTCAGAGAGTGAACTAGAATAAGGCCCATAATTAGCTGCGTACACCTTACAAAACATAGGAAACCCTCAGTGAGAAAAGAAAAGATATCTTAGTATCCAAATCACCATTCCAAAATGGGTAGATCCTATTCTTTATAACCACTGGAGGCTGTTATTGTAAAGACAGAGTTCCGTGCATTCGGTTGTAATACCAACTAAAATGGAACATAATCTAATGGAAAGTTGTTAAGGTCTAATTCACTAACCAGATCATCAACCACATCATTGCAGTGACTTTAACAAATGCCTCCCATTCTACTAACCCCACTTTAAACAGTTACAATATCCAATTTTAAACAAGTGAATGTTCATATACAGATGGAGCCTTCTTCCGCTAGCCTTCTCTGGATAGCCATGGCTCACCAAGGCCAATTGTTCTCAGCTGCAGTACCATACATAGAACAATACAGTAGGGGGTTAGCATAGGATTAAGTCCGACAGCTCTGGCTCACTTAGGGGCAGATTTATTAAGGTCGGTGAAGTGATAAAGCGCCTGGTTTTTATCACCGGCTAATCAGCTCCTACCTGTGAAGTTACAGGCTTGGTTTGAAAAATGACAGGTATGAGCTGATTGGCCGGTGATAAAAACCAGACACTTTATCACATCACCGAGCTTAATAAATCTACCCCTTAATCCTATGAAAGGGCTAGATGAGGATGGCTCTCTGTATATTTTTATTATTATTTTTCATAATTATTTATGATTAATATTTATTGATAATTTTCATTAAATTGGTCTTTATTTTAGTGCAGTCTCCTTTTCATTCTTCTATTCTTTAATACCACATCATTCATTCGTGATTGTGCATGAATTGTATGCCTGCCTGTCTTCACTTCTCCCAACTCAGAGGGGGGAAAAATTACAAATCTTGAAGAATTAGTGACTTCCATCTAATGACCTCCAGTTATCACATATTGGATGATTACATCAGCACAGAGAATGTCGTCTTTATTGCAGCGCATGCTTTATATATGGCAGGTTATTATTACAGCACATAATCTAGTTTTTGTTATGGCTATATCACACATTTACAGCCTTTAGGGTCTTTTATTGCCAACACTTCCAGTTATTTTTATGATATGACAGTGCGATGTACAGTATATGATCTACCTAGAGAAGGCCATCGTCACAGCGCAAGATTTGTGTGTTGCTGCGTTGTAAAACATTATCATTGTACAGTTTATGAGTATGCAATAACAGTTTTAATGACTATTTACTATCTACAATATTGGTTGTTTATTGTGAACTAAGGCAAGATAGATGCTTTTATGAAGTTATAATTACCCTCATTCAACTATTTGTGATTTTAGCTCAGTTGGGAGACGTGAAAACAGACAGGCATACAATTCTTCCACAGACACCAATAATTAATAATGCATAAGGGCGTACTGAAGAATAGTGTCTGCGTATATTGGAATGGTCCTTTGGATACTAAGATAGATAGATAGACAAACACAAACTTTGGGTTTAATCAACGTACACAGCTAATTATGTGTTGTGGGAAGTTTACACTCTCATCCAATAAATGGATTGTCAGTGTCAATACATAGAGATTTCAGTATTCACAGACTTGTTATAGAATTTAAGGTACTGCTTTCCTAGCACGGCGCCCGTCTCACTGATTGTATGCCTTACTTAAGGCATACAATCAATACAATTGAAACGATTTTTTAATCGTATGGATCTCATCTTATTCATCTCATGGATCTTATGCATCCATAAGATGCATGAGATCCATGAAATCAAAAATCGTGAGCCCCCAATAACCATTGTTAACGCCACCAGCACTATCAACGCCAACCCGAAGCGTGGCGAGCGCAGCGAGCCCACGAGGGGCAGCGGTACGCGTCCTCCGACCTTTTCATACCCCCACTGTCCACGTCCGTGTGGAGTTGATTTTATATAGTGTGGCGAGCGCAGCGAGGGGATGCGGACTACTTCACATGTATTACGCGTCCGCTTGCCACGCTTCGGGCTCGGTGGCTCGCCACACTATATAAAATCAACTCCACGCCGACATGGATAGTGGGGGTATGAAAAGGTCGGAGGACGCATACCGCCGCCCCTCGCAAGCTCGCTGTGCTCGCCACGCTTCGGGTTGGCGTCAATAGTGGGGTGGCGTTAACAATGGGGGGGCCATTTCACCCATGAGGGGGGGGTGTTAGCAATTAAAATTTGGGTTTTGGGGACTTTTTATATTGGAATAAATGTAACATTGGGTCTCAGGGACCATTTCACATTGATTACAATGTAAAAATCTCGTCGATCGCGTCGATTGCATCATCTCATGCATCTTATGCCGCACAATCACATAAGATGCATGAGATGCTTGAGATATCAACCCCACACATACAATCTAGATCGTGGGCGCCATGCTAGGAAAGCAGTACCAAATTTAATATATTTTAATTTAAAACTTTAAAATCATACACTATACATGAAGCTTGCCCCAAAAGGAGTCATTGGGGTATATTCAATTGATGTCAAAACTGCTGTCTTGCCGAAAAGACAGCACTTTTCAACATCAATAGATCGGAAGGGGTTCCGATCTATGCAATGCTAGCTGGGTTTTTTTGGCAGGTCGAAATGTTCCAGGTAGCCGCTAATCCAAATGCTTTTGACGAAAACACTGCCAAAACCGAAAGGTTTTGGGCAGGTTTCCGGCAAGCTCAATCCGACATGAAAATATGTTGGACTGAGGCAGGGAGGACGGTGCTGGGTGAGCAGCAGTAACTTACATGGCGCCATCCTCCTGTCCGCTGCCTCCCGCGCACTCCCATACCCTCTCGCCGCCTGCCATACCCACATGCGGCACTCACTTGTCCCGCTGCCAGCTCAACCAACCCCATGCCGGCTCACACTGCCTCCCCCACTGCGCTCACCCTGCCCCCATGCCGGCTGGGTCAGTATCAATCAGCGGCCAAATCTGACACCCGGATTTGCCTGCTGCATTGAATAATGGGTGCCGGATCCATTCCATCTTAAGAATTTTCGGAATGTATCCGGCATCAATTGAATAGATACCACTGTCTTTCTTTGTTCTGTGGCATACAAAATACAATACACACATGTTGATACTTTAAGCATAATAAATGGTAAAACAATGTATGCAGTCTCAGATAATCTTGTATTATTAAATTATTTTATTTCAAGAGTACTACATAACCCAAAATGGGTATACAGTAGAAAATGTGGGAAGAATGAATATATTTCATTAAATAAAGTGCAGTGAAAAGCATAGAGGGAGTACCACATCATACACATGTCTGTAAAGGGGATACACACTATATTGAATATATATATGCCGATCTTCCAACCATTGTATAGTCTAGTGAAAGAGAACCGTGACACTCCAGCTGTTGTTGAACTACACATCACAGCATGCCTTGCAACAATTTTAGCATGGTCAAATAACAAAACTCTTGCATGCTGTGATGTGTAGCCACTGTTCTCTATCACTGGTATAGTGTGTATCCCTAAATCATTGTTTTATTATTGGAGTGGTCACATGGTCCTATCTAATGTGCTGCACAACAGAGGAAATGATGTCACAGATAACAAGGTGTTGTTACTGTAAGCATGTAACAATATGATGGTGTCGTACTGTGATTGTGTAGTGCGTAAAGTGAGGCAATACATTATTACACTGCTGCTTCATCACATTGTTCAGGTGTGTACCTAGCTAAAAGGTGCAAAAAAAAAGTTCAACTTACACCATAGTCCGGTCCGCCCAACTCTTTTATACGGACCTCCCAGTGACCTTTCTCTCTGATTAACTTGTTGATTTCATCATTTAAGTCTCGGATCCTGAATTCACCAAGTCCGGCTAAAGTGAGAGAGAGTGTGACAGTCAGACACTCCATGCTTTAGGAGAAGGGATTTGGGGGTGTTGGGGGTGCAGAGGTAACAGACAACTTTGGATGGAAGGTAGATTGGCTTAAAAAGGAAATTAAGCAGGCCAAATAGAACAAAAACAGGATATAGGTACTTACCTATAAATCCATTTCTCCGATTCCAAAGGGGACAGTGGAGCAATTACACTGGGGTATTGACAGGTGTAAAGGTGAAGCCATGCTACTTTAAGTTTATTTAGCAGCATAGCTGGCTTCCCCATATTACCCATCTGATTCAGGTTAGAAAAAACAAGTCCAAGTGAAGACTGAGAGCAGAGACAACAGAAGAAGAAACATGATGGAGATGGAGGAGATGGAGATGGAGGAGATGGAGGAGATGAAGGAGATGAAGGAGATGGATATGGAGGAGATGGAGGAGATGGAGATGATGGAGGAGGAGGAGGACGACACTGGAAGGGATCTTACACTGGGGCATAGATGGGTGGTCAGTGGGAGCTGGTACCTTAAATATTTTAGAAGTGTGGAGCTCCTCCTCCCTTTATGCCCCTCAAGCCCTCAGTCTTAGAAACAGGGCCAAAAGAAGCTAATAGGCAAAGAGGAAATAACATCCACACAGAATAATGACACAACCAAAATCAGAATAAAAACAGAACCAACCAGAAGAAGCAGCGGAGGGAGGAGATCCAGTGTCTATTGTGGACTCAAGAGAAAAGGATTTAATCGGTGAGTAGCAAAATTCCATTTTCTCCTTCATCCAACAGGAGACACTAGAAGGGATCATACACTGGGGACGTTTCAAGGTTTTCCCCCAGGGTGGAAGAGCTACGCTGTCCCTGCAAAACAAGTCGACAAAACTAGAAGCGTAGGTCGCAAAGTATCAAATTTGTAGAAACAAACTTATAAAGAGAAGACCAAGTGGCAGCACAACAATGCTGCACGGTCGAAGCACCCCGACGAACAGCCCAACCATGCAGCTGCAGAATGAGTGGAATGCACCATAATCACCAAAAACATCTGACTTGCAAAGGACGGTGTACGACTCACGGAAATTCATAGTGCCTGCACAACATCCAAAGAGGGTGCACTCCAATCATGAAGTAATAAACAATCAAAAATGGACTGGTTTATATGGAATGCAGAGAGAACCTTTGGCACAAAAGCCGAATTAGTGCAAAGCTCCGCTCTAACACCATGAACAATTAGATACGGATATCTACAAGACAAGTCAAAAACACGGCGAGCCGATGCCAAAGCAAGAAGCAGAATAGTCTTCCATGTAAAGAACTTTGAATCAGTTGACTCCAGAGGTTCAAATAAGGATGACTAAGGGGGGTATTCACTCTGGGGTCACGGCTGTCGAGCTGGTCTGACAGCCGTGACCCTGTTCCGTTCTCAGTCTGCTTGACCGAGAAAAAGGATGGGGGAATCAATGTCCAGCCTGCAGCGGGATGAGAAGGGGGCGTGGCCACGATCTGCAGTCGGGAAGAGGGGAGATGTGGTCGTGAGCTCGTCAATTCCCGGCCATTCTCGACAGAACAAGCCCGTCTGCTTGTGAAGTCGGGCTCGTTCTGCCGAGATATCCTGTACAATGCTGTCGGGGAAGACAGTATTGAATAGGGCCCCCCGCCGGGAGATGGCTGCGGGTGATTGAATTTCCCCCTGTACAAAAGAAATGATGCACAGGTTGAAAAGCAAAGTTTATCTTGTAACCATTGGAGACAACATTGTGGATCCACACAGCGGAAGAGGTATTAAACCAGGCCGATTGAAAATTCTGTAGCCGAGCAACCACCAATGATTATACTAGGTAGGCCGGAAGCACGTCATACCACCGGTTTCTCAGCAAGACTGGACTCCTGTCGACGGGCAGAGGGATGAGGACAGGCTCTACCCTGTCTACCTCTGGACTCAGTGATGGCATATCGGGGATGACCACAAAAGAACTGGGTACTGTGAAAAGAAGGGATAGGAGGAGTGGAGAAGAGAAGGAATGCAAATTTGCGAGAGTCTTGTTTTTGTTTTGGGATGTCTGAATATGCTCAGCCAGCACCCTGAGCTCAGCGTGGGAAACTCCAGAGTCTAGAGCCGGAACCAATTCAGCAGCCCAGCAATCTACCGCCTTGTTGACCCATGCACTGTTGACCCATGCACCAACCAGTGCCGGTCAAAGTAAAACACTAGCGGAAGTGTAGATTGACTTAATGTCATTCTCAACTTTCTTTCTGAAGAATCCTTTAATAACTTCGCCCCTGGAACAGATAGCATAGTCCTCATACACAGACGAGTCCACTAAAGGAGGGGTTTCCCATTTCTCAGTCATAAATGCTAGCCAGAACCAAGTGTCAAGGGGCAAGGGCTCTGCTGTCCACTGTGTCGTGGAACCAGGCATGGACACACCAACGGGCTCCGTGTCAACTCTCCACTTGTGGATTAACCATCTATGTTTGTTTGACACCAGCGATAGATAACATCTATACAGTGAGTCGGGGAACCAGAGATACATGCAAGTTTTAGGGGGGTAGGGAGCTGAAGGCACAGAAAGAGTGGTGGGACAGATGCACATTCAATTGCCGGAACCCTACTCCCCTGTGCAGAGAGACCCATCCTCTTCAGAGAGACTCTACATATTGCAGCACCCACTGGTCCCTGTTGATGCCTCCCCCACACATTGCTGCTGCACCAGGACACCCAAGCTACACATACAAAAACACACCACCCCTCCCTTCCATCCCACAACACCGGCGGATTACATATTGGGCTGTCATTTTCATTTTAATTAAGCAACCTCATCCATGATAGCAACTCCAACCTGAAGTGAATCTACCTTGCCATATTAAATACATACATAATTACTTTATCATGTGTAACTTACCATTCTGAATCTGTGCAACTTTCTTAGATATTTCACCAATAATCTGTTTTAAGAAAAATAGAATACAATTATTTCTCTGAAAAGTTAGCTATGTGCACTGTGAATTGTGCATATAGCAATAATATTAGAACCAGCCTCTATCCATAGAGGCTGGTAAACATGCTTGAATAACGAAAGTTAAAAAAAAAAAAAAGAACAGAAGCATACAAACATGTACAGACAAGTGTTCCCACCACTGGATGTTGCCTACAGAAATGCACAAGGATAACCTCTGTATAATATAATGGCGTTCAATAGGGACCCTTGTTATACGCACAAAGCTGCAGGGTGGATAACACACTTTACACTTGGCATTTCATAGAGCATTTGAAGGTCCTTTAACCCTTTAAGTCCAACATCTGTGAGAGATGTGCAAACTATCTGCTAAAAATGCCAGCTCGCTCACATTTGGTATATAAATAATAAAAAAAAATAAAAAAAACAGGCCGTTATGATGAATAAAAAGGTTTGCTTGGCAATTTTCACACCCATTTTGACAAATTCGCTTGGCACTCAAAGAGTTAAAAAGCTTCTCCGCACCCATGTGCACAAGTTCCCTACGATTCAATGTGGAAATATAGCTTAGTAAATGAACCGACACCTTCTTAAAAAATAAAAAACAATAAAATAGTTTTATCCTTAAGTGGATTGCACACTTGCAGTGTATATGCAAACAATAGGTCGGAACAATGTTGTTCAGAGACTTTAGATCAGATGTGCAGCACTAACATACTGGCGCATACAGATGTTTGTACATGTGGTTTGCCGACTGCCTGTAAATTTGCTGTAAGGGTGGAGGTCAGGCGGACGTGCCCACTGGATGGGCTGCTATATCGGTACAACCGTGTGTCCGCAGTCAAGCCAGTACAGTGTGAACCCAGCCTTAGTCAGAAAAGTCAGAACTTTATAACTAGATCTATCATAGACAATAAATAAAAAAAATTAAGGTTTCCGAAATGACTTGTGAAGGCTGAATAAATCTAACAGAGTTTCCGTATGGCTAGTCATGGGTGTGGTTGACACATCAAAAAGTCAACACGAGTTTTTTGGGATGTTTTACCGAAAACTGGGAGTGGTAAAGTGTGCCAAGCACCTGGCCTGAGGCATGGTGAGCAAAGCGAGGGGACATTGTACAGTAATAAACAGGCCATGTACTCAGGTATCCACATGTTTTGTTTTTGGTGTCAAATCCATGCGTCGAGATTTTGATTCTGTCTACCAAGACATTGTTTGTAAGCTATACCACATCCATTGATCACCTGTGGTATATTAGGTTGACACAAGCTAAGTGTCAACATGAGTTTTTCACATTCTTTTGATGTCAACACCCAAGCACGTGGACCCCTCCCACTTCACTTGCCATGTCCTCAGCACACTTTACAATCATGTGAATGGTAAAGTATGAAAAAGTCAAATAAATTAAGAATATAAAATCCCCCCCCCAAGCCAACATTTTTGTGTGTTGACCTGACAATGCCTCTGAGACAATGTTATATTTATTTATAATTCGGCACACAGAAGTTAAACAGTAGTTTAACGTGCCATTGAAAATCATTTCAGATACAAGAGAGTATGGCACGGCATCACCTGGGGAGCAAAGCTTCAGGGAGATCTTGTCTAGGGTGTGTCTGCCTGCCCACAAGAGTAATGATGTCTACCCATGTGAAGAGTAATGCCCTACTTCAGGGATTTACAAATCCAAGTACCCACAACAGATCAGGTTTTCAGATGTAGACAGATTACACAAAATCACAAGATTAGGACTGACTACAATGGTGTATTTCTTTAAAACCTATATATTTCTTTAAACCCTATAATACCAGCTTCCTGCTTCTTCCCTAAATAGTTCTTGCATAATTTGGAGTTGTGCTTTGGGTCATTGTCCTGTTGATAGAGGAAATTGCCTCCAATGAAGCGCTGTTCACAGGGTATGGCATGGCGTTGGAAAATGGAGTGATGGCCTTCCTTATTCAAAATCCCTTTATACTGTACAAATCTCCCACTTGACCAGCACCAAAGCAGAACCAGACCATCACATTACCTCCACCATGCATGACAGATGGGGTCAGGCACTCTTCCAGCATCTTGACTTGTCTCCCAAATGTTCTTCTGTGTGATCCAAACACTTCAAAATTCCATTCACCTGCCCATAACACTTTTTTCCAATCTTCCTCTGTCCAATGTATGTTCTTTTGCCCATATTAATCTTTTCCTTTTATTGGCCAGTCACAGATATGGCTTTATAATCAAATGCACAAATGTGATGCTCCAGATACTCAACTAGCTCAAAGGAAGGCCAGTTTATAGCTTTTCTAACAACTAAACCCATTTTCAGCTGCGCTAACATAATTGCACTAATTTTCTAATCATCCACTAGTCTTCTAACACAATTACCAAACACAATGTACCATTAGAACACTGGAGTGATGGTTGCTGGAAATGGGTCTCTCTACACCTTCGTAGATATCCCTTTAAAAACCAGATGTTTGCAGCTAGTTTAGTCATTTACCACATTAACAATGTATTTCTGATTTAATGTTATCTTCATTGAAAAAAACAAGGCTTTTCTTTCAAATATGAGGACATTTCTAAGTGACCCCAAACTATTCAACGGTAGTGTATGTTATTACATAACTTTGCAGCACTATATAAGCCACGTAGTAAATGGCCATACTGTGTCATGTGTCTGGTAGGCAGTACAATAAAGATGATTATTTACCTGCCGCCTCCACTTCTCTGCTTTCGGTAATTCATTACATTCAGAGGCAAGAAACGGTCTTCTCTCCTGATGAGACAAAATAGAAACAAACAAGTCTAAAAGAGTAAACTACTATATGATAAACCCTTACTGAGCACTTTTCATGTGTTTCTAGCTCAGTTCATGTGTTAAAACCTTTGACAAGCAGAGTCACAGTTGGAATGGTATTTGAAAGAAAAGAAAGTACAAAATCAAGTATTCCGCATTTCACAATGCTGCTTTTTCCTATGTAACTACAGAGATCCCACAAGCCACAGAGGTTTCTCAGGGGTAGTAAAAAGCTGCAGTATATTGGATGTGTCCTGTCCATGTCATACACAGTTTCTCCACACTGTAAGGGGAAACAGTGACATCCAAACTAACCCGCACTAATCCTTGCACCACCCATATGTCCAATTTTGGTTGGAGTACTTATGATCAATGCGCATCAATTATGAAAATGCAGCCTGCTATTTTATCATAGGAGGGATACCTGGTAGGTATGGAGTTGTGGTACAGCTTGGCGCAGGTTCATAAATAAAATGTGAGTTGTTAGAATTTAAAACAACATTCATTTGCATAAAACAAATCATTTAAAATTTATACATACAACGTACACATTGACACTTATCCAAAACCGGGTATATTTCTTTGTATTTCACAGAATGAACAAAAATACCTCACCCTAATTGATGGTTGAGGTGGGCTTGACTTAAATGGTAAGCTCTGCGGCTCCACCGCAGAAGGCATAAGGGTAGGGGTCCTGGTGGACAAGTGCAAGTGCGTCCTTTCAAAAAGTGTCCAAGGGCCAGGAAGGTGCAAGTGCATCGGCATGATAGCAGCAGCGCGTTTCGGAATATAATCTCCTTCTTCAGGCTGTGTAAAGTGCCTGTGCTGGTGTGGGGTGTTTTATACCCCTTTCCTAACATGGAGTGTAATCTGTCAACCAGTGTGGAACGCAGGACACTTCCGGTAGTGGCGAAAATCATGGGAATCTCCCGCAAATCTCATTGGTTGACAGATTACATTCCATGTTAGGAAAGGGGTATAAAACACCCCACACCAGCACAGGCACTTTACACAGCCTGAAGAAGGAGATTATTCTCCAAAACACATTGCTGCTGCTATCACGCCGATGCACTTGCACCTTCCTGGCACTTGGAAACTTTTTGAAAGGACGCACTTGCACTTTTCCACCGGGACCCCTACCCTTAAGCCTTCTGCGGTGGAGCCGCAGAGCTTACCATTTAAGTCAAGCCCACCGCAACCATCAATTAGGGTGAGGTATTTTTGTTCATTCTGTGAAATACAAAGAAATATACCCGGTTTTGGATAAAAGTGTCCATGTGTACGTTGTATGTTCAAATTTTAAATGTTTTATGCAAATAAATGTTGTTTTAAATTCTAACAACTCACATTTTATTTATGAACCTGCGCCAAGCTATACCACAACTCCATACCTACCACCCATATGTCGACGCATTCTAAAACATGGTCTCAAATGCAATCTCCCAGGTTAGTGTGCGATGCAGGTAACATGCATTCCTGCAAAACTATCTACTGTACACAACACTGAAAATAGATGCAAAGCAAAGTGAATGTGTTACAGAACCAGATTATAAGCCAATTTGCTTAGAGGAGTTTTTTTATGACCGTCAACATGTTTACTAGCCTTTGGGAATGCAAATTGAGCTTCTTATATAAGGCCTCCAGCACAAGGATTGATATTAGTCTCTGGACAACTTATAGACAACGTACCTTCACTTTTCCCTCCTCAAGCTGCGCCTGGCGGAACCTCGCCAAAGCCGTCCTTAAGAAAAACAGAACATTATTACCATAACATCTAACGTAACATGAAAACAAGTGACCTTCAATGGCCTGGGTGCGCTGTGCTCCGTGCATTTTGAACTAGATCGCATCGCATTGCGATCTAGTTAAAAAAGTACGTGGTGTGCATACTTTTTGTACATTGATATGTGCGGGAGCGCGTATTGCAATACCAAAACGCACCCAAAAAGGCTGGATGTGGTGCATGGCAAGCCTAGCGACACCCCGCATGATAATAAAGGATAGAACAGTGTTTGTTTCGCCCTTAATTCCAGTGGATATGGGGGACCTGGGCTGAAGGGGATTTCGGAAAGACTCCAGTGTGTACTTGGCATTAAATGTTTTGGTCTTTTCAATGCCAGAAGACCAATGTATCATATTTTAGAACCGCAACAATTTCTTGCTCTTTATTATTTTGCACAATGAATTTTGCAGATGGCTGGACAGAGACACAAGGCAATTTTCCTGTTTCCTGATTGGGGTGGTTATCAGATCTTTAGAAGGTATCAAGGACACTTGTAATACAACCTCTGCAAAAGTGTTCAGCAATGTACAGGAAACAGATACCAGTTGTCATTAGTCTGACTAATCTAGGCTGCAAAAGAGGCAATATGGTTGCAACACATCAATGGCTCAAGAACACAGGACCCCTTGGGCTACTGCTACTAGTATCCACGTGGACAGGACTTAAAGTGGTCCTGGAGAGGCTGTGGAATTTCTGCCTTCTACCCCCTCTATTCGACAGAACCAGGGCTAGGGTGTCTTTTCTTACTCAACAAAGTAACAGTGTGCAGCTCCAAAAATAATGGGTTTGTTATCACAAGAAAGGTAGTACCCCCAGTTAAATTTGTGCCACAGTAGAATCCTATTCATATTACACCACATAAAGGCCCTTATTCTGATCGGTGCGGCCCGATCAGAATATGCGGCCGCAACCGTGCAGGCGAATCCCCGCCTTCCATACGGATCGCCACCTGCCGTCCGTACGCGGATATGTGGCGATCCGCATGAAATTGGACGGGGATACGCCTCCTCCATGGTGGAAGCAGCCCCTGCATTCGATGGTCGCCGAACATCGAATGCAGGGCCGCACGCTCCACCAGGTCCCGCAACACAAGACCACACGGACACTTGTCCGTGTGAAATCTTGTATGGGGGCGGGCAGCTGACATCCGGCGATGTCAGATGCCCGCCCCGTACCCACGCGTCACGGCCTCATTACCATGCATACGCCCCGCGTTTGCATGGGAACGCCCATGAAACGCGGGGCGTATGCATAGGGTAATGAGGATAAGTAGCCCCTCACGCCCCTCTACGCCTCCTGTGCGGCGTATAGAGAATCCTTGCGGCGAATTCGCCTGCACATGCGCAGAGTGACCTCTGCACATGCGCAGTAGATAAACATCGGCGGCCCGTACGCAAGCGGGAATATCCGCATCGATCAGAATAAGGGCCAAAGTGACCCTTATTTACATTAAGTAAAAATGAATACCACTTAAACACAATGCCCAAAGTAGTAGTGCCACTTATACATGTAACTCCTACAGTAGCAGTGCCCCCCAATACAATAATGCCCACAGTAGTGTCACATACACAATGCCACAAACTACTCGCCTTGTCACCCAAATACAGTCTACACCCCTTCTACCACGTACAGCTCACAAGGCTGTTTTAAGGCCAGATCGCCTGCAGCCACATTGCAAATGCCCCTTCCTAGTAGCTGCTCACCAGCACAGTCAGTACCACTCAGGGGAGCGGGGTGGGAAGTGCAATCATTTAGTCATGGCGGGGGCAGGGACTGACACAGCCATGAAATAAAACAGTTCCTGCTCTGGAGGTACTACTTGCAGCGCCCATCACCCTCCTGGTGTGTGCGCTGGCGCGTGTATGAGAATCTGGTGAATATTTGCCATGTGTTGTTGTGGCTGGGCAGAGGCAGAACTTGTCCCACCACACTTTAACCCCTGCACTTGGACAACTATTGGGAATAGGAACCTGTGGCGCTCTTAATTATGCTAACCAATGGGGTCGAATGTACTAAACTAGATCACACAACAGTGTCTTTGCCTCTTATAAAGATAAGAAGAAAAAGTAACCAAAGTCTCTCGGCTAGAGACCGGTATACTTTATGCCACAAGAACAGACTTAAAAAAAGGAAATAAAACAAATCCATTAATAAGCAACAATGGTACTTAACATACACTGTACATAAATACATAGGAGCAGATACTTACATGGCTTTCTCCGCATTACGAGCCTGTTAATAAAAACAAAATACAGTAAATTACATTACACAGATTACAGAAATATATATATATATAGCAAAAAAAAATAGATTAACTCATCACGAAATCTCTTAAACCACAAGGCCTACAATCTTGAAACTTGGCAGGTAGCTTCTTAGGTCCCAAGTTCTTGCTAAGAACCAGTTTTACATGTCACTGTCCATCCATGGAAATCTCAAAATGACAAAGAAAATCATAAATTTCCCATGTTATCTCTCATTATACCGCCTGAAAATGACAAGTGACGTACCATCCTTCAGCATGCGATCACTGCACAGCACTGATGCTCAGTAAGGATAACAATCACCATTGACAGCGCTCTGCCATATGACAGCGGAATCCCACAACCACTAACATAAAGTGCAGTAATCCCAGGAACCATGGGGCTGCTGCTACTGTGGGAGACCCACTCTCACAGCCAGACTGCTCCTCCATTGGCGCTGTCCACGCCATTGAGTATGAGTGCAGTCGCCACCCGTACCCGGTCGTAAGTCCTTTATTGGATTCCATGATCTTCAGCAGACACGTCAGTGTGGGTGGTCACAGCTATCGCCACACTCCATTAACTGCACAGAGGAGCCCGCTCTGGAAAGGATGTTTCCCCGAACTCTGCTGTATGGGTGGTGGGGGCAGGTGTCTGTGGGCATCCCCCCACCATCGGGTTACTGTCACACACCCTGTGCATCACACACACATCTGAACTAGCCCACGAGCCGTGTCACCGCTGGGGGGACGCCAGGGGACCATGTGCCATGTTCTCTTCACAGGTACACATGCTGTATAGCAGGCATTAGCTGCCAACCATGCCAGGGCTGCATCAATGCTCACTGTCCAAGGGTTGATCTGAAGTACCCCTTAAAGTTTAGCCTTGCCACACCAGTGTGTGCCATTTATCATCTATATATCTATCAGATATATCTATCTCTGTCTAGTTAAATTTCCACCATGGCCCTAACTGCGGAGCTTGTATATTCTCCCCATGTTTGCATGGGTTTCCACCCACAATGAATCCTAGATTGAATGTGTACATGTGGTATGGAATATAGATTGTAAGCTCCACTGGGACAGAGACTGATGTGAGTATTCAAATATTCTCTGTACAGCGCTGCGGAATATGTGTGTGTGCTATATAAGAAACTGATAACACAGTGTCCATGAGTCTCTGAAACACTGCCATCTAATTGCAGAGAGCGAAACTACATCTCTTTCTCACACATCCACAAACACAGCAGCTAGCTATAGGTTATAGATAAGCACAGCATGTGTCTGCAGGTAGAGCTGTAATTATTTTATATTCGATCTTTTAAGCAAAGGGTTGAAGCAGCACTAGCAGGGCACACTGGGACTTGTAGTACAGGAAGAGCTGGGAACACACTGCTTGCATATTAGCAATGGACAAGTGAACATCTCATAACCACAATACACATAACACTGCTTCTTGTATTGGACATCACTGTGTAATAATAACGGCGCTCAGCTCTCACCATTTCGGGCAATCTGATGCTCCACAGACAACGACTACAAAACAGGGACAGCTCTCTACAATACACACTACACACGTCGGGCGCACAGGAAATGACGTCTGGGGCGACTGCAGCGCGATTACTGAGTTTGCAACTCCTACTGTCTGGCTATACTCGTACAGCATATAATGCCGTCTACTGTCTGGCTATAATAATGCATCGTGTAGCGCCACCTACTGTCCCGCTATAATAATGCATCGTGTAGCGCCACCTACTGTCCCGCTATAATAGTGCAGCATGTATCGCCACCTACTGTCCCGCTATAATAATGCATCGTGTAGCGCCACCTACTGTCCCGCTATAATAGTGCAGCATGTGTCGCCACCTACTGCCCGGCTATAATAATGCAGCGTATAGCGCCACCTACTATCCTGCTATAATAGTGCAGTATGTAACGCCACCTACTGTCCAGCTATAATAATGCAGCGTATATCGCCACCTAATTGCCTATTATAATAGTGCAGCGTATGGCACCATCTGCTGCTGCTAAAATAGTAGCACGGTTTATGGATTACTTGCTCTGTGTGCATAGTTGCCAACCATCCGTTGGTATTGGTGCACATCAGGCCAGTATTGGCACAATACCAAAAAAAAGCCTCTGTCTCTGTATGGTGCATCTCAAAGAACAAAAATGAACTTTTAATAATTACGTTAAAATAAGTTACAAATCTGCAAATAATGGACAAAGATGGAGCGTGAAAAAAGTGTGAAGTAAAATTAGAACAAAGAGCATGTGCATTGGATCAACCCAATTTAGGACGACATGCATTGGATCGACCACTGAAGGTCAATAGGGCTTAGGTCCACACCTGAAATACGTTGGCACTGCTAAGGTCAACAGGGTTGGAAGGGCAACACAAGCATTAGCAGCCAGTGGCGTAAATATAGTCCCGCAGCCCCCGCGGTGGCGGGGAGGCGCTGAGGGAGTGTGGACGCCGGGGGGCTGCGGGACATTACTCACTGCCTTCTGCCGCCAGTGCCTGTGCCGTGTCCCAGCTCTCCCAAGTCCCGGCTACTGCTGCAGCGCTGCTAATACAATAGTGACACTTGGAAAATGGCTGCCCCCATACAGCAGACAGTTTTTCGTCTGCTGTATGGGGGCAGCAATTTTCCAAGTGGCACTTTTGATAAGCAGCAGTAGACCGGAGAGCCGGGAGCCCGGGACCAGGCGCAGATGTGGCAGGAGGTAACACCCCCCCACCCCGGCTCCCCTCCGCACATCCCGGCTCCCCTCCACCGCACCCCGGCTCCCCTCCACTGGCAGCACAATTGCGGCCACGGCTGAGGTAACAGCCGCATGGGGGGTGGAGGCGGGGGGGTGTTGTTTAACCTAGGGGACGCCCCCCTGCATTTTCAGCAGGGGGGAGCAGATTTATTAGTTACGCCACTGAGCATTAGGTTGACAATGTTAAGGTTAACAGTCAAAAGGTTGATATTTATTTTTTCATGTTTTTTTGTCCTGAATGTCGACCTAGTCAACATGACCACCCTCTAAGTTACATAGTTAGTAGGTAAGGCTGAAAAAAGACTTGCGTCCATCTAGTTCAACCTGGAGTAGGTTCTGATATTTTACAGACAGTTTATATTTCCTATTTGTACCCTTGGATGTTTTTATCCAGTAAATGTTTGTCCAACTTTGCCTTGAACTCATTTAATGAGCCAGCCGTTACCACCTCTCTGGGAAGAGAGTTCCAGAGTTTGACTGTTCTGACCGTAAAGAAATTCTTTCTACTAGCTGAATGAAATCTTTTTTCTAATAATCTATACTTATGCCCTCGTGTCCTAGATTCCTTTCTAGTAGAAAAGAGGGTGTGTGACAGTTCCTTATATTGGCCCTTGATATACTTGTACATGTTGAGCATGTCCCCCCTTAAACGTCTCTTTTCTAATGTAAATAGTCCCAAATTGCTTAATCTCTCCCCGTAGCTTAAATTCTCCATTCCCCTAATAAGCTTTGTTGCTCGCCTTTGGATTTTTTCTAATTCTATGATGTCCTTTTTATAGTGTGGGGCCCAGAACTGCACTCCGTACTTGAGGTGAGGTCTCACCAATGCTTTATACAGTGGCATAATTACCCTTGAGTCCCTAGTTTCCATTCCCCTCTTAATACATGCCAGAATTTTGTTGGCCTTTTTTGTAGCTACATTACAATGGGCACTACATCCCAGTTTGCTGTCTATTTGGACTCCTAGATCCTTTGCTCGTCATGCTTCGGGCACCGTGCCTTGCTGTGCTCGGCACACTATTTTATTCTCCCACCACGCTGTAGTGGATGGTAGGGTATGAAATACTAACTGTCGGCCATGCCCCCTTTCCAGATTTGTATCGGTTTTTGCTCTTGTGATGTTGGAGTCTGGGTATGCTAGTGACCTTATCCCCCAGACAGGCAGTGCACCTAATTTCCCACTGGTAATACGTAAGAGGAAGGGGGGGGGGTATCGTGGCTTGGTCGTGTATGGAGCAGGCAGCAGTTTCTCTGAGTTTCTTCAATATATCCTGTATTTTATCCTGCATTGCTGCCGCCAAGGACTTTGACCCCTATTACGGGTGTGAAATATCCTGCCTATCGTCCTATCCCCCTTCTGGAGTGTTTTCAGGACTATTTGGCTGTTGGTTTGAGGAATTTCACAGCTGCGGCCTGCTTCAACGCCGGGACCCAGACACCGCTGGTCTGTACCTGCTAGTGTCCTGCACTGACGCCTCTTTACCGAGTGCCTCAGCGGGTTGAGGTGGCAAGCAACAGTGGCTCTCTGTGTTGTTGAGCGGTGAGAGCGGGAAGCTGTCTCTTCGGGATGTGCTGCCGCGGCCCGCGTTGGGGGTGCCGGTGCCATCTGGCCTGTGTGTGCCCTGGGCTGTGGCGTTCATGCTCATCTGTTGTTATCTAGTTGGGACCGCTGTGACTACTAGCTTCTGCCCTATATTGATACTCCAGATTCCCAGCCGATCTCCTGCTGTTCCTTGCCCTGGCTGCCCAGGGATTTCTGGTGTGATATTGGCAGTGAACATTGAGTGGAGACGTCATTTTCCCCGACTGGATGCCTAATCAGGATACTGGCAGCTGAAGTTGGGCGCATGTAGTCGGAATACCTGGTCCTTCCTGGTACCTTAACTACCTAAATTACTCCCACTAAATATAATCACTTTATAGACACGACTACTTCTATGGCAATCAGTCCCAAATGCCGTTGGTGGTGTGCCAGCCGCTGCCAACCTACTTCGTGCTAACTATACTGCTAACAGTTTGCCTCTCTGAGTCTCCCATATATAACTATAGAATCCTCCGTACATCCTATCCTGCATGCGGTATACGATTCATCTACCAGACCCCTTCTCCATTTGGATGGGATTTAGGGAGGTATCCCATCCTCTTCCATTAATCCTGATAAATGTGATGCAGTTGATAACTACACCGCCATCGTGGAGTCTGTCTTATGTTCCTCGATCACTATCTGGTGCGGTGGCGCAAGCGAGAACGACAAACAAAAACTGCAGCAGGCAGTGAAGACTGCGGAAAGGATCATAGGGACTGACCTCCCCCCGATAAGGGATCTGTTCTCATCCAGGGTAAGGAAATGTGCTGAGAAGATCGCACACGACAAGCTGCATCCTGGTCACAACCTGTTTGACATCCTACCATCCGGAAGACGGTTCAGGTCCATCCCCGTCAAAACGTCTAGATCCGCAAGAAGCTTCTTTCCATTAGCCGCCCATCACCTGAACAATCCAATCAAAGCGAATGCAATCCCAATATCAACAGCCAAACAACGTGTCCCGACTTGGCGACCTGACCACCATAGTCGTAGCTATAAATTAAATGCTTGTAATGTCTTTATGTAATATATGTAATGTCTCCCCCCCCCCCCCCCCTTTTCATCCCTGCTTGATGCTGCACTGTAATCCACAAGAAAATCCTAGTGTGCGCAAGCATACAAGGTCAATAAAGTTGATTCTATTCTATAAGGGAGATATATCTGTGCCTAGTGAAATGATGGCCATGTCTGTTTTAATTTTGGATATGTATACAGCTGTGGACTAATCCAAACTTAAGAATATTTGCTGCAATACACTCGCAAACATTGATTGTGTCGCTGCTTCTCCTCAATCTCTCTCTTTGCTACTAATATCTGTGATGAGATCCTGGAATTTGTTTACTTATATTTTCATTTGCATATTTCAGTTGTTTACCTGTTTTATCTGGTGATAAGTTTATTAGGCTCCATAGGCAAATGCAGGGAGGTTTCTGGTTGCCTGGAAACCCCCTCCTCTTTACAAGTTCCTTCAATTTGGACAACAATAGCACTGGTATATAATATTACCAGTGTAAGGGACAGAGCAGTGCTGTACCTAGCTACCACATACTGTATGTGTGGATCTGAACTCTTAAGGCCCCCATACACTGTGTGATTTGGGTACAATTCCACCCGCTTCGTATGAATCGGGCCGTGAAATCGGCCCAAATCGCATATGTTGACATCCCCTCCGACCCGATGCGCGGTCCCGTGCGCATCGGATCCGAGTCGGGAGGTCGGACAGGCTGCACATAAGATTTGCTAAATCTTATGTGCTGCCCGGAGCCGTTGTGGGGGACTGCAGCTGGCGGGGGACCTACCAGGAGGGAGCAGGGGGGACAGCGCAGGGAGCCGGACAGGAGGAAGTCGCTGCCATCAGCAAGGGGGGGGGGGGGGGGGGCGGTGCAGGGAACCAGTGAGTGGCTGACAGAGGTCTCAGCCAATCAATGGCTTCCTATTCATTTCTATGGGCTTTTTTCTTTCTTTTGAAGTTCCCAGCAGTGGCTTCCTGTCCGGCTCCCTGCGTCTCCCCCCTTGCCCGGCTCTCTGGTCGCAGGCATACCCCCGATGCCATCCCCCGCTCCCATTGTCCCTGCAGCTCCCAGGGAGTTGCATGTGATAAATCGCATGTGATCTGCAACAGTGACACTTGAAGTCAATATTTATTTCAATGTATCAGTATTGAAAGAGCAGAGAAACCTGATTTTCGCGGTGTGTCGGCGGCGGGTCGGCGGCGCCGTCAGCAGGTCGTACGTTCCTGTGACGACCCGCTCACGAGCATCATCGTCCTGGTGTGTACCGGGCATAACACCCCCGAGTCATATCTTACAGTGAATTTCAATAAAATAAACTGATGTCTATAAACATCTTATACTTACTCTGACAATATATGTGTATTATAGGTTATATTAGTGATACGATAGCCTGTCATTTAGAAGGTATTACATTCGATGTATCTTCTTTGCTCAAGGCACTATGACTTAGCAGTGTGATTCTAGGAAGTGCGCAGCACTTACCAACCATTGGCTGTAACTATAACACTGTTTCCATGATACTTTTGCATCAACAGTGACATCAGGTTTCTCTGCTCTCTGTATACTGATACATTTGAATAAATATTGACTTCAAGTGTCACTGTGGCCTAATACATCTTAATTTATGTACAAACACAGGGAATACTACTTGGTACTGTGATTTTCATAGCACTGTGAGGGGAATAATCTCCATAGACTGACAGCTAATGTACAAAGGAATGTCTACTTTCTAACCTTACTCCTATGAGACACTATCTTATTTGATATTTGTCTAGGGATGTATACCTACTATTCAAATACATACGAGTTAGAAATATGTTTTTCCATTATCATAGGGGACTGCTATTAAGCATCTTTATTTCTAGAGACACTTTAAAGAGACTATTATTAATATGCGACTCTCGCCTCCTCTTACGTATTACCAAGAGGAAATTACTGCCGGCTGGCACATGCTCTTTATTTTACTTTGACTTGCTTTATTTGGTGCGGTGTTTATTATTTGTTGAGTGGTAGCACAGCCCACAGAATTGCTGAACCACTAATATAGCTTATTTCTGTTCTAGGGGTCATTAGATACATTTCCCTGTGTGATTGACTCCCTTTCTCAATATCGGCACAATTTGCCGTATTGAATTGACAAACTGGGAACATCTAGTGTTTATGCTCAGTTGGGCATTCCCGCAGGTGTCATGTGACATCTGGTCAGCAGTGCTGTGCATATTAATGAAGGATGGAACATTCCACTGTCCGTTAAATCTTCCTGGTGTGTACTGACAAGCTTGCTTGGTCCTTAGCAAAGGTCAATTGTCCAAACCATCAGCAAAATTGCTGGACGTCCTCTCCCATGAACAATCTCAAGTATTTCAAATGTCTCAGGAAATGTCCATGTTTTTCAATACTGATCATTACATATATTAGGACTGGCTAATGCAGGGAAAATATTCTGCCTGCAGTGTAGAAATCTTTGGGGCCAAACCATACATAAAAAATACAAGAAAAAACTCACTGTGTATGATAAATGCAGTGTCAGTTGTTTGAAAAGTGACAGTTGGAAACTGATTGGCTGGAGCAGTGGCCCTTAACCACAGTCCTCAAGGCACACCAACAGTGCAGGTTTTATGGCTATCTAGGATAAGGCACAGGCAGTTACGTAACTACAGATGGTGCAGGGGATGCAGCTGCTATGACCTCAAAAAGGCCCTCACAAGAGCCCAACATCACCCTTCCCCGATGCCAGAGTTCCAAGCTATCCAGAGTCCTCCAGCAGCCACGGCCCTAAAGGGAGGGGAAAGCAGAACTTGGCATCCAGTTCCTGGGCACTGGACCCCGAGGGGGGCTGTTAGGGTAATCTCGTTCTGGGGACCTCAAAGAGGGGCGGGCAGAGGGTGGGATGAGAATGGCTAGCTATGTCAGTTCGTGCGGCTTCGCTCCGTCTGCACAGTGTTGTCACCCGGCAGCTGCGGACTACACGGTGAAGCTGACAGGGGTAGTGGGTGGAGCACTCGAACCTGAGCATGAGGGCTCCAAAGGTAAAGGTGATTTGTTCAAAGCCATGGGGAAAGATTGGTGAGAGTCGGGCTGAGGGCACCACAAGGGATGTGAGTCTGACATGGGCCTATAGAGCAGGACATGTGATGCTGAGAGACCACTGTGTGGGGATACATAGAGATAACCGGTGGTCAGAATACCAACGCTGGCATCCCTAAGGCATACCTCCCAACATTACCCTCTCTAGGGGGGACACAATGCTCTGCTTCTGGGCTTAACTCTTAATTTAGGATCACCTGTGTAGAAGCACCTTTTTTAATGTTTAACCTGTTTAATTAAAACAGGTGATGGCAATCAGGGCCACCACTAGAAATGCTGGGGCCTGGGACTGACCTACAGTACAGGCCACCAGCGGTACAGCACCATACCTCCGAGCCCCCCCTGAGCGCGCCCGCCTGCCAGTACCCTGCCTGCCACTGGCAGCACCCTGCCTGCCAGCACCCTGCCTCCCCCTACTCCGTCTCCATTACTTACCATCATGTCGCAGCGTCCTCCGGCTCCTTAAGTCTCCACGGTCCGAGCGCACACTACACAGTGCAGCCTGCAGAGTGCCGAGCACCTCTGTGTCCTAGGCTCGGCGCTCTGCAGGCTGCACTTTGTATTATGCGTGCCTGGCCGCCGGGTGAGGGACGCTGGGTGCGGGTGCGCAGGGAGAGGTAGGGCTGTCTGCCGGTGAGGAACACTGGGTGCGGCAGTAGGGGGGCTGTGGGCAGCTGCCCAGGCCCCTCCAGAGGCCAGGGCCTGGAACAGCTGTACACAGGGCACCCCCCTGTCAGCGGCCCTGATGGCAATCATACAGGGAGGGAAGTCCAGAAACAGAGCATTGTGTCCCTCCTGGAGAGGGTCATGTTGGGAAGTATGCTAAGGAGTAAACTGCCCCCCCCCCCCCCCCCCACAACCATCTCTTCTTGCTTCTAAGCCCTAACACTGTACCCCTAACCCTACGCCTCCTGCCCCACAGCCAAAATCTAACACCTTGCTCCACAGCCTAATCCAAATAACCCCCTCTCCTCAGCCTAATCCTAACCCATCCCTCCCCTCAGCCTAACCCTAAATGCTGTGTTTTTCTATAATACCTTTGCCAAATTGTGATCTCTGTGCTTAGAACATCTGGTGATTTCACTTGCAGTGTAGTGTGTTTTGGGGTCTTTCTGATGATTTTTTGCTATTCTGACAAAATTGGAAGCTATGACATTCCAGTTGTCAAGAGGGGGAATTTAATTCCAAAGAAGTATGTATTATATTGTTCTCCAGAAAGGTGCCAAAGTTAAAAAGTTGTCTCTACCGTAAGTGTCTGTTATCTGTGGAAATTAAAAATGCTACTGAGAATTGAAATTGAATTTATTAAAAACATTTGAAACATGGAAACAGAAATAACAAATACAAGTACTGTATTGAGACAGCTATCTTGGTTAGAAAGAATCCTCTATACCCTGGTGGAATTGTTAAATCTAAAATCATTATTATAACTTCCTTATTTGAGCTCTTTTTGACCTTTTGACTAATTGTTTAAGGTTGAGCAAAAACCTTATTGACAGCTGCAACTTGATTTGTGGATAATTATAGTGTATAGTGCTGCAATGTTCTGCTTTGATTATAGCGGAATACTATCACTCAATATAGCTAGTATTCATTTAAAAGTGACTGGAACTGATGGTAGCCTGAGGACTGTTATTAGTAAGGCATCATTAGCTGGGAGAAATCAATTTCTATTCACACAGTGAACACCAGTGTTCACTTACATATCAGAAACAAAGGGTGAGATTCAGAAAGTGAGAGTTTTTTTTTTTTTTTTTTTTTAAAGCAGCAATCATTTACACTGCAACTGGTTTTGCAGTGTAAATGATTGCCGCTTTAAAAAACCTGGAGATTTCTTACCAAATCTCTCACTTTCTGAATCTCTCATCCTATTACATTTCACTCCAAGGACTTGTTTCAAACCTGTTTGTATGCAAAAACATTCCTTTGCATGCAGCCGCCAATGCAAAAAAATAATTTGATGGTCACTGATCACTGACTGTAGCCTTCACTCTGAACAGTACGTCGACAATACTAATGGGCCCCATACATCAGCAATCACAATTTATGGATTTCCAGATACAGGGATTTTTTGGCCAGATAAATGGATTTTACAATCTATCTGACTTTGCCCACACATTACAGATTTATTTCAGTGATCGGCAGATTTTTCCATCTAAAGATTGCATCTTCATATCTGGAAATTGCCCAATCGATTGCTGTTCATAATGTAAATAGATGAAGAAGACGAATTGGGAATGCCCACACATATAAAAAAGATCTGCAGATAATACCAGATTATTAAACATGTTTAAAAACCTGATTAAGCAATCGATTGGCGATTTTGATTGGGATTGCCAAAAGGGGGAGCCCACACATCTAAAATTAATTGTGGCAATCATCTCCATATCTGAAAATTGTCACAATTAATTGCTGATGTATGGGGCCCTTTACTTTTCAGATTCCTGTTATCCGCCAAATTCTGGGCGGGTGCTGATGTCATGTGGCATCAGCTGTCTGCCCCACGCAAGTATCAACACGCCAGCGTTTTTATGGGGACGTCCGCCACTGGCTGTTCCCCTGCTGCTGCCTCCTGTGGCCCTTCCCTCCCCTCACAGTGCAAACACCTCAGCAAGTGTGATACTCGCCAAAGGCTTTTAGGCAGGGGGTTTGCACATAATCATATCCACACATACGCAGACTGCGTCAGCGAAAACAAGGCTGAATTCGACCCAACCAAATGGGTCTGAATTGGCCCCAAAGTTCTCTCAGGTAATAACTATCTATACTGCGATGCTCCTGGTTACCAGTGAGTCTATTAATATTTGAACAGAACTTGTGAATGAATAATAGTAGTTGGATACTGTCCTTAACGCTGGGACATGACATGATGGCTGGCTTGTAAACTGTACCTAAGAAACTTTTTTCTTTCTCTGGGCCAGATGCACTAAACTTCAAAAGTGATAAAATGTAGAGTGCAACCAGATTATACAATGTTGATTTCCTATGCTGCTAACAAAAACATAACTTGTATAAGCATTCCAGTCTAGAGAATTCCCTCCCCCCATCCCTCATGACTTCCCTATGTATGTCATATGTCTTTTGTCCGTACTGCGTAATACGGCCTTGTTGTTTAGGAATATATACCCTTTTGGTTCCTCTCGTTCTTTAAGGAATATTCACCAAGGCTTGATGTTTGTTACATGTGTATCATTTAGCATTACTCTGTATAATACTCTATGATAATGTTCGATACACACCGATAGGTCATAATTGTTATTGTAAACTTATATACCCAATAAAAAGCATTTAAAAAAATAAATAAAAATAATGTAGAGTGATAAACAACCAACCAATCAGCTCCTGCCTGGCAATTTTCAAACACAGTCTGTGACATGGTAGGTAGAAGTTGATTGGTTGGCTGTTTATCACTCTCCATTTTATCACTTTTGAAGCTTAGTGCATGTAGCCCTGTGTGAGTGATGCGCAAAATATCCACTGAAAATGGCAGCGTCGCTCACAATAAATTCCAATAAAAAATGCGTAAAAAATATATATATTTTATTTTCTATATAAGATAAACATTATGATGAATAAAAATGTTTGCTTTGGAATTTTCACACCTATTTTGACAAATCCACTTGGCACTCCAGGGTTAAACAATTTTATATTAACCCCTTGAGTGGTGGGTTTTCCTGGGGCAGGATAAACCTACCGGGGCAGGATTTTTCTGCCCCAGAAATACTCACCACTAAATGCCAGCTTATCTTCTGCAGCATCCCCCGCTCAGGGAGGTTCAGGGCTTCTTGGAATTCATAAATTCATTATTAAATCATAACCACAATCTTCCCTCTAATTGAGGCACTGCTTTAATTGTACAGTGGTTTAGAGGCAGAAATGATCAGATCTCCACGGGATAAGGAATGACAGTACAGTATACACAGTTTGTGTTGAATGTATGTCTTTATTTTCTGATTAACTTTATTAACTTGGTTATGTCAAAATATAGTGCAATTTTCTTCATATACTGTGCTGACATAAGCCGTCATCTTCATGTCTGTGCTGGAAAAGAAAGAATAGTTTAGTACACAATATAGTGGATAATGCAGCACCTCCTGTAACTGGGTCATTGGGTCGACCGAACTAAGGCCGACAAGCATTAGGTCAACCACTAAAAGTCGACAGGCCATAGGTTGTCACACAAAAAAGGTTGACGTGGCTTTAGGTAGACCTTGGAAAGGTCGACAGTCAAAAGGTCGACATGGGGTTTCATGTTTTTTTTTTTTGTCCCAAGACATGGGCACCGAACAAGTGCACTACGTCCTCTCAGATGGCTTGCTATGCTTCAGCCTCGGCCTACACTATTATATTCTACCTCCATGCCTGTCGACACATGTCAGTAAAAAAAACGTGAAAAACCCATGTTGACCTTTTGACTGTCGACTCTCCCAATGTCAATCTGATGCTTGTTTTGACCCAATGACCCTGTCACCCTAAAGCCATGCTGACCATCACTGGTCGACCTTTTGCTTGTTGACCTTATGACTGTTGACCTAGTGACCATATACCCTGTAATTTAAGCAGACACTCTCTGGGCGGACCCCTGCGACTGTCCCCTGCCTGTCCATCATTATGCAAAGTGTAATTCGCTGAAGGCGTACGCTCGCGACTATGCACATGCACACTCCCCCACCATCGGGGACAGGGCCAAATTCAGACCTGTATGAACAGGACTGGATCAGCCCCCTGATACGCCGGATCAGATGACAAATAACTCAGTGCGTACCCATCTTTGAAAAGATAAAAGACACTAATGACAATGTAAAGGAACACATGACAATTTTTATATATCACCAAAAACAATACAGTAGGCCAGCGGTTCTCAAACTGTGGGTCCTGACCCCCTCAGCATGGGGTCACGACTCTATGTTGATGAATCATGCTAAAGTGTCTGTGGAGGGGGAACAGGGTATAACCCATTAAATAAACACCCATGACTTCCCTTTCCCATCCTCCTATCACCCTTTTACACCCCACCCACCCATTACCCACTGCCTCCCTGCCACAAAAGCGGTCACTTCACTGACCACACATGTAACGCATATTCAGTAGTAACTTGCTGGGGTCCTGTAATAATTTTCATTGTCTGAAGGGACCCCAGAGCAAAATAGTTTGAGCACCCCTGCAGTAGGCTATATATACAGATGTGTCCTCATACATTGTGACTCACAACGAGCTTTTTAAGCCTCCGAGTCACGAGTTGTAGGTTGCGTTATGGCCTGCTTTATGTCCCACACCATGTAATACATAGTTTAACCACTGGGTGACAAATATTCCACGTTAAGACTATGGTGCTGAATACAATGATGTCGGAGTTGAAATTGATCTGTGAGAAGCTGGCCAATCAACATTTTTCACTTTATAAAAGAGAAAAAAAATCTGTCTTTTTACAAAACGAAATGTCAGGCTGCCACGCAACTTCCCACTACAGATTTTGTCCAACTTCCCACTTCAAATTTTGTCCTTACTTTAGGGAAAAAGTACTTACTTTAGAGAAAGAGTACTTGGATTAAATTCGCACAAACAGATGTTTGGTTATACATTTTGTTGGTACAGATTGCTATATGGAATACATGCTAACCTTTACTAATGCTTGAAACTTTCACATGGTACATGTCTATCATTATGCTGTACAGCACCATGAAAACAGTGCACTCTACAGGCATGTCTCATCACTGTAAATATAAATTATATTATCAAATATACTATACAGGTATGGTTCCTGAAGCAACATTACTTATTTATTACCAGTTATTTATATAGCACTGTACAGAGAATATTCCATTCACATCAATCCCTGCCCCAGTGAAGCTTACAATCTATATTCCCTACCACATGCACCTGCATACATATTCACACTAGGGTTAAGATTGTTGGAAGTCAATTATCCTATCAGTATATGTTTGGATTGCAGGAGGAAGTTGGAGCACCTGAAGGAAACCCACTAAAGCATGGGGAGAATATATAAATTCTAAACAGTTACCTACATGGTGAGAATCAAACCCATGACCTCAATACTGTGAGGCAGTAATGCTAACCATTACACCGACGTGCTTCCCAAATACATAGGGGAAAAAATCAGCTGTAAAATATCTTCTACTTCTATATCCCTTGGTCTACTACTCCTACATGTTATCTATGCTCACTATCTCCACAACCTTGCTAACTGTATGTGCTAGAACCACGCATCACCCAGTCTGGCCAACTAGGCCTCTGCAGTAGAAAACTGCCAGATATGGAACCTTTCAGCATTTCTAGGTCCTGTCTCCCTTATCCTAGCAAGTATAGCTACTTTTAAAAGAGTATATAGTATGAACTGAGTCACTGCTCAGGCAAGTCAGAATAAGCTTTCTCAGCCTCCCGAGTTACATATAGTGCCAAGTTATTGACCCATTTTTTTCTTTCTGCCAACCCAGGAGAGTCATAACTCTTTCAAACATGTGCAGATACAAAATGCCATCACCAGGTGCTGTCATTTTCTGTAGCACGTTTGGCTCTTAACCCGTTCTCCTTGGCAGGTCCAATTCAGTATTACATCAGCTTACTGCTTTCTAGCTGTACCTGTAGCTACATTTATAATGGTCAGAAGGACTTCCTCCATATTTTTTTTCAGACCTTTAACTTACACTGCTAAGTCATCTTCATTTGTATAGACCTAGCAGCCAGCTACTGCTGTGTACTAACTCCCAGAGACACAACAAAACAGACCCTCTTATTGGGTTTGCACTGGCCTCCAGTGCCATCTTAACAGCTGTGTAGGCCCCTGGGCAAAGCAATGCACTGGGGCCCTTATCCATTCTCCCCTCCTAGGGGTGGGGGGTGCTATCAGCAGCAGCTGTGATGTCCCACGGGTGGCAGGGGTGCTCTATCTTCCACTCAACATGTAGGACCTGGAGCAGTAACTTCTGCTAATTACTCCTTTACTGCACAGGTGGTGGGAGGGAGAACACTAACGTGTGGAAGGGGGCACTGAGCTGAATGAAGCGTCCCTTGTAAAGTACTTCCAGGGAGGTAGGGGGTGTTTTATACACAGGGGAGGGTTGGATTATGGTGTGGACTTAATATTCATAATATTCCCGTGGAAGGGCAGCTTGTTTGACTGCAGATATCGCCATTATCTGGAAATAGATTTCTTAGCCTTCAATATTTTAAAAACCTAGAGTCCCAACTTTCAGGAGATGCTGGGAATTTGGGGATCAGAGATCAGGAGCCAGAGCAATCCATTGACAAAAATATAAAACTGTACACCAGACGTTTGTAGCTGGAGTAGGGACCGGCTGCTGGAAGGCTGATATCTCTGGTTCTGGGTATGATAGAGACAAGCCGCTAGTGTCCACAGAAAGGGAAGAGTCCTAGCTTTTAGCATATACTCTCAGAAAAATATACTCTAAGTCAGACAGAACCTGAGAAATCTGACTGGGAATTGCACTTAACAGGTTGGATGTGGACTGCTGCTTTGAAGTTGGATATCTCCATTTCCCCAGGGCCGATTTTCAAAATTCTGGTATCCCTGGAAAAAGGGGGTCATCAGCTATCAGTATAGGGCCATTATACACCTGGGGCCCCTGGGCAAGTGATCATTAAGCCCATACAAAAAGATGGCCCTGCTGGCCTCATGCAGACACAGCTTATGCTTAGCACAGGTGACTAAGGGGGGTATTCTGGTTCATTCCCTCAGATGCAAATTTGCATCTTTGCGAGTGACCCAGATCCCGCCTTGTGAATGGTGGTACACCGGCCCACCATTCACAAGGTGCGTACTTTCGCACTGAATGCAAATGGATGTTTTACATAAACATCCATTCGTATACCACTGGGAGCCTCCCACATCTTTCGATGGTCCGCGACCATTGAAAGATGTGGAACGTGCACGCATATGTAAGGTTGCTCTGAGCAACCTTACATATGCGTGTACTTTCCGGGGAAAGTGGGCGGTCAGCTGACATCCGGTGATGTCATCTGCCTGCCCCCCGCTTGTCCGTCACGGCTCCATTAGCATGAGAATGGCCAGCGTTCTCATGGGAACACCCAAGAAATGCAGCACCATGCCACTCCCACCCTCCGTTCCCAAGCATGGGTGTGACCAGTTTTGTCACCGTGGACACATGCAATAAGTGCATGCACATGGCCCTGTGAGAACGTATGCAGGCCTGCGAATGGACCACAATAAGGTCCCGAGTCCACCCAATTTACAAGAGAGAGGGGGGGGGGGGGGGGCAAGAGACAAGGATACATATTTTCTAAGATGGAAGTTCTATTGAAGATAGGATGTTACCCATAACAACCAATCAGGTTCTACTCCTTATTAATTTAGCACCCTCTAGAAGATAATAAATAGAATGTAATTAGTTGCCCATAGCAACATCCCACCTTCAATAGAACTCTGATCTCAGTAAATTTGCCTGACAGAGGAAGAGAGAGAGAGAGAGAGAGAGAGAGAGAATTTTTTCACAAATAAGTCTGATCCTGAGTACTGGCTGATATACTGTATCGGATGTTCTAGTGAACGGCCGATATATCACTGGTCCAAAGGACTTTGTGCAACACAGCCAATGCCTGATATATCTAAAGATATATCGGCACATCGGGCTGTGTGTACAAGCGATCCGCCGACTGCTGGGTTTCCCTGAAGGCAGTGTTCATATAACTAGGGTTTTGGCTGCTCCTTGCAAAGTGAAGGACTTGTGCACTTTACAATGAGATCACCACCATATTAGGCTGTGCATCCTGCTGACAATGGTATCAATACATTGTGTATTATTAAGACTCACCTTTCAAAGGCTAGATTTACAATGTTAGCGATGCCCACGATGCCCATGATGTCCATGGTGTCCATGATGTCCATGATGTCCATGGAATCCATGGTGTCCATGATGTCCATGGAGTCCGAGGTGTCCATGATGTCCATGGAGTCCAAGGTGTCCATGATGTCCATGTAGCCCATGGTGTCCATGATGTCCAAAGTGCAATTGTGGACCTATGTGATGGGGTGTGTGGTGGTGGTGGTGGTCGCGGTGTCCATCTGGTCCTAAAGCACAACATGCTACACATGATATAAGTACGAGTTTCATTGTTAATAGAAATACAGATATTAATCAAATAATTCATTGTAGTGATTAAAATAAGCAATTTACCCTCAAAGGATTCAGTATTAAATCCCGGAGGTCGGGATCCTGGCGTTCAAAATCATGACGCCGGAATCCCGACCGCCGAAATCCCGACAAGGCGGGGGACGTGGATCGCCCCCCGTTGCGGGCTTGCTGCGCTCGCCACGCAGCGGGCCCGGTGCCTCGCTACGCTCGGCACGCTAATTTATTCTCCCTCCGAGGGTGTCGTGGACACCCACGGAGGGAGAAAGTGTCGGGATTTCAGCGGTTGGGATTCCGGCGTCGGGATTTTGAACGCCAGGATCCTGACCGCCGGGATTTACACTGCAACTCCCCTCAAATATGTATCTACAACAGATATAATAATATTTGCCTATGGGAATGCCCAGCATTTAATGTGCATTCCTATGGAAATTCCCTGATGACGCCAGTGCGGGCAGCAGGCAGCTGACGTCAGCGGATGTCAGCTGCCCGCCCTGTACTGTTTTCACGCCTGCAGATCAGAGACACCATAGAGGTGTCTCAGATCTGCCATCACTGAAGAAATCATTTGAAGGTTGCCGAACATTGAATGATTTCTCCCCCGCACCCAAGGCTGGGGGATATTTGGGCGCCTGGAGAAATCATTCGATGGTCGGCGATCATCAAATGATTTCTCCAGCAGCGGGCACATGTGAGGGGATGTGTTTTCATAACACATTCCCTCGCATGCTTGCGAAGAGATATGGCAGGGCGGGCACTTCGCAGCTTACCGAGTCAACCAGAATCAGGCCCTTACTACAGCTCTGTACTATTTCTGCACTATATAGTCTGTACTATATCTGCACTATATAGCCTGCACTATATCTGCACTATATAGGCTGCACTATATCTGCACTATATAGGCTGCACTATATCTGCACTATATAGGCTGCACTATATCTGCACTATATAGTCTGCACTATATCTGCACTATATAGGCTGCACTATATCTGCACTATATAGTCTGCACTATATCTGCACTATATAGTCTGCACTATGGCCCTTATTCTGATCGGTGCGGCCCGATCAGAATATGCGTCCAGGACCGTGCTGGCGAATCCCCGCCTTCCATACGGATCGCCACCTCCGTCCGTACGCGGATATGTGGCGGTCCGCATGAAAGTGGACGGGGATACGCCTCCTCCGTCTTGGGAGCAGCCCCTGCATTCGATGGTCGCCAAACATCGAATGCAGGGCCGCACGCTCCACCAGCTCCCGCCACCCTAGACCACACGGACACTTGTCCGTATGAAATCATGTATGGGGGCGGGCAGCTGACATCCGGCGATGTCAGATGCCCGCCCCCTACACAAGCGTCATGGCTTCATTACCATGCATACGCCCCGCGTTTGCATGGGAACGCCCATGAAACGCGGGGTGTATGCATAGGGTAATGAGGCTAAGTAGCCCTTCACGCCCCTCTCCGCCCCCTGTGCGGCGTCTAAAGAATACGTGCGGCGAAACCGCTTGCACATGCGCAGAGTGACCTCTGCACATGCGCAGTCCTAAAACATCGGCGGTACGACCGCATGCGGAATAATCCGCACCGATCACAATAAGGGCCTATATCTGCACTATATAGTCTGCACTATATCTGCACTATATAGTCTGCACTATATAGGCTGCACTATATAGGCTGCACTATATAGTCTGTACTATATCTGCACTATATAGTCTGCACTATATCTGCACTATATAGTCTGCACTATATCTGCACTATATAGTCTGCACTATATCTGTACTATATAGTCTGCACTATATCTGCACTATATAGTCTGCACTATATAGTCTGCACTATATCTGCACTATATAGGCTGCACTATATCTGCACTATATAGTCTGTACTATATCTGCACTATATAGTCTGCACTATATCTGCACTATATAGTCTGCACTATATCTGCACTATATAGTCTGCACTATATCTGCACTATATAGTCTGCACTATATCTGTAAGATATAGTCTGCACTATATCTGCACTATATAGTCTGCACTATATCTGCACTATATAGTCTGCACTATATCTGCACTATATAGGCTGCACTATATAGTCTGTACTATATCTGCACTATATAGTCTGCACTATATCTGCACTATATAGTCTGCACTATATCTGCACTATATAGTCTGCACTATATCTGCACTATATAGTCTGCACTATATCTGCACTATATAGTCTGCACTATATCTGCACTATATAGTCTGCACTATATAGTCTGCACTATATCTGCACTATATAGTCTGCACTATATCTGTACTATATAGTCTGCACTATATCTGTACTATATAGTCTTGCTGGCACAGTCTATTTTTCTTTTCGATATAGACTAAATGGATCAAATCGGCATCGAATGCAGCTTAAACCCTTTTGATTCGCCTTTGGCTGTATAAGCAAAATCGAATAGGAAAATAGACTAAATCTAACCGTGTGTACACCTTATAAGAAGAGGTCTGCTGATCAAAACATTCCTTTGAAGAACGGTTGGCCAGATCCTGGTAGGCAATATAGAAGGCCAATCATATGCACATAAATCCTCTGTGATAATATTGTTTTAGAAAAAAACACAAAAGTCAAATGCGATTGATTGATATTATATAATCCTAACCTTGGCTTAAATTTCCCATTATGATGAGTCTAAAGAGAAAGAAAAAGCAAAAAAAAAAAATGATTAATGTACCATAGACATCATGACAAATACAGCTGTACATTACGTGTATTGTGACTGTACTGTTAGCTTTACACTTGTTATTATTCATGCACCGTTAGGTTATCAGAGCTAAAAACCGTGTGTGCATTTTAACCTTGCAGTCGAAATTTTTTTATGCAATTCAAACAGTCTGGTTTAAATGTTTAAACTAATTGTAATTTTTATTTTATTAAAAAATGGTCTACATTGAAAGTTGAACGATGTTAATGTTCTTATTTTAAAGTGGCTCACCATTGGATCTGCTACTAGCGCTAGGGCTGTTGAAAGGGTTAGAAATTGGATTGGGAGCGTAATATAAAATTGGGCGTGATGGGCACAAGGTTTTTTAAGAGATAAAACCTTGCAACCAATTGAGTTGTCTCCTAGAGTTAAAGGAAAAACACAAGGGGTGAGATTTAATAGGATGAGAGATTCAGAAGGGGGGCGTGGCTTGGCCGGCAACGTGAGCGGGTGCGGGGAGTGTGAGCTCCGACACAATCCTATATAAATATCCTGCCCCGGGACCCCTGGACGCTCCATATTTACCTCCACTGCCTCCGGAGTTGTTCCTGTGTCCCCCGCGCCTTCTGTGATCCTCCTGTGCGGCGCACGGAGATCGGACGGGCTGCCTGCTGAGCTTTGTGCGCCCTCTCCGTGTGCGGGCGCCATCTTGGATCCTCTGACGGCTGAAGTGCGGCCCTGTGACTTATTTGCGCTGGTGCCGCGGCTGGTGTCTCGGGGGGTGGAGGTACCTGGTGACCCTCTGGAAGATTGGCGGTGGAGAGCGGGAGTCGCCTCCTGAGGCGCGCTGCTCGGACGCACGGAGACGCCGGCGCCATCTTGCCCACCGGGCCCCTGAGCTGAGGTACCTGCGCTAACCTACTCCTGCGACCGCTGGGTTCCTCATCTTGATCCTGCACGGAGCTCAGTGGGTGCCTTTGCTGTGTGATCTATTGAATGTGCAGGGTCCATATAATATTTGCTACACACCATTTGGCTGCGCCTGGGTGAGACCACCAGTTATCCTGCTGCTGCCTTTTTTTCTCTGAATGGTTGGTGATGTGCTAGCCATCACCAAACTGCAATCTATTAAGATCCGTATACAGCAGCCTGCCTACTCTTCTTCAACACCCTGGTTGTGTACATTGCAAACGTTGTAATGGATGTACAGCTGATTCTCAGGGCTATATCTGCCTCAGCAGACAGACTTGCTGACAGGATTGCTGATGTCCAGAAGATAACCCTTTCTGCCTCTCCTGTCCCAGACAAATGTCCTCTTACTGTTCACCCCATAATGATGGAAGCATCTGTTCAACACACTCTGCTGGCTGTATGTGCCTCCTCTGACCGGCTTACTAATGTGCTTGCTGATATGCAGGGGGCTGATTCCTCTGCTCCCCATGTTCCTGATAAGCCTATTGCTGGAGATATGAAGATCCTATCTAAGTGTCATGCCCCTGTGACCCCTGCAGTGCCTGTATATGCATACTCCTCAGATGGGCTCTCTGTGATGGATCCCCTTGGGTTTGAGACTCCTTGGTACCCCTCATCTATGCTCTTCACAGTGATCTCCTCCAATTACGTGGCTCCATATTTCTCCATATCCGACTACCTTACTCCCGACATTGTTCATCCATATATACTCCATCAGCCTCTAACGCTAGATATGTGGGACTTACAATACTGGATAATATATCCTGGACGCTCTCCTGGTTATTCCCAAATAAATTGGGCTGTCATTTGCTTATTTCTGTCATTTCAGGAGCTGGAGTTTTGGCCGGATTAGTGTCTAATTATATGGTCATTTAAGACGCCTCTCCTGCTCTGCTTAAGACTTTATTATTTTTCTTATTCACACTGATTTTGCTCCTTATTATATGGTTTTGAGAACTGGCTGGATTGATAGTACTGCTTAGTGAGATGTATTTTGAACGCCTATACTTTTTCTCCTTTAGCAATACTAATATATATATATATATATATATATTTTTTATCCCTAATGTTGCTTGTGAATATGTATATCCTGTTTATTTCCTTGACATGGGCATTTGTCGTGTACAAAGTGTAACCCTGCACTAAACTTTCTACATGACGTGCGCACTATCATTGTTGGAGAGGGTAGGGGAGTCACATTATGGCCTGTTACTATGTTAGGTCTGAGACCACTACCCCGATGTATCCTTGATATAATATCCTGTAATTAAGGAGGGGGGGGAGGGGGGAGGGAGAGTCAGGTAGTTTAGTATAGTTTAGGGAGCTAGTAGGGTAGGTAATGGGATCCAGGTACGCCTTAGTTGGGGGAGGGTTGTACAGGGTGGGGGGTTTTATGGGAGGTTTGATTTGGGTTTTTGGGGGTATTATTTTGTTAGGGTTAGTGGGTTTAGACTTTCCGACAGTAGACTAATTTTCCGATAAATCTTTCACATATTGTTACAGTACCATTTCTAAAAATACTATGTGATTATGACCTATTCTTCTATACTGGTGTATGTGCCCGGATGGCGCCTTCGGGTACTCCACTATATCCTTAGAAGTAAAGGATGTCGAAACTGTCTACTTTATCTATGTTCATGCTTTATCCTGTGCATGTTTGTATGATTACTTACCACTATGTGATTTATCTCCTGTGTCTCTGTCGGAATTCTTTTAGGATGTTTACATGCTTTGAAACTGCGATGAGAGATTCAGAAAGTGAGAGATTTGTTGAGAAATCTCCAGTTTTTTTAAAGCGGCAATCATTTACACTGCAAAACCAGTTTGATTGTGCAGTGTAAATGATTGCCGCTTTAAAAAAACTGGAGATTTCCCACCAAATCTCTCACTTTCTGAATCTCTCATCCTATTAAATCTCACCCATGATCTTTGGCCACAGAACTCTTTTGATACTTGTAACAAATAGTAATAATAAGAACTACAATATAGAATTTCTGATTAATATGACTCATGGTGCTACACATTTGCAGAAAATACATATTGTGGCAAGATGACTGAATAATCAGTTGTGTTAAATGCTCTTCCAGCTAGCAGGTGTGTCTGTCTTGTGAAGCCATACAGACCGTCTCCCTTTTCAGATGCACCTGGCTTTGCTGAGCAAAGCTCCCAGTTTGCAGCCATCACATGTTGGGATGTATGTGACTACAAGTGACTTCCGATCATTACTAGGGTTCTGGTTGCTCCTTGCGAAGTGAAGGGCTTGTGTAGTATTTTAGTGGAAAGAGGGTAGGAAGCAGTGGCGTAACTACTGTAAGGCAGCCCCAGCAGTCGCTTGGGGGAGCAAGCAGCAGCAGGGTCTGTGTGGGCGCCGGCACCCGCTCGACGCACTGACATGCTGCTGCCTGCCACTGCCCACTGACTGAGCACTGGAGGAGAGTCAGCTGCAGCATGGGTGGGGCCATGGCAGAGATGACAAATTCCCCCACTAATTCAATTGACTGTACACAGAGCCGGCTATTGGCTACTGTGTACAGGATGGGCGGGCTGATGGGCATGCTAGGGCAGCCTGGGATGCGTCGGAGCCAAGGGAAGCAGCAGTGTATGCTGGTCTCTCTTCCTCTCTTCTGCTTCAGCTTCTCCATTATGTGCGTGACGTCATCACATCACACGCTGGGGAAACACGCTGGAGAGGACCCTGGAGGGGAAGCGCCACAAACTTTTTGGCAGGGGGGAGCAAAATTTATAGTTACGCCACTGGTAGGAAGGCAGGAGAGGTGTAGTAGGATGGGAGAAGAAGGAGGGGCAAGATAGATGGGAGATAGAGGAAAGATATATAGGGATAGAAGGGAGGGATAGAGTTTCAAGACAGATAGAGATACAGTAAATGGAAGAGAATAGAGGGGCAAGATGTATGGCCTTGTACAATATATGTAATCAAAGGGGAAGGGCATATTCTGAGTTAGAGCGTAGCGGTGTACTGTATAGAGGAGGCCATGACATTAAGTAGAATCAATAAAGATAAATGATGAAGGCAGTGCAGGACCAAGCAGTCCGTCATTCAGCAAACTTAAAGAAAAGTCAATACAATGCTTAAAATAAAATTGAAACAGAGTATGCACAGGAGAAATTGTCCCATCAAACCCTGATGTTGAGAGAAATAGACTCCTACAAATTAGACTCGTGGGGTGAATTTTAGAAAAATCATCTGGTAATAATATAGTCAGCATTCAATAAAATTCTGTTCGATGGCCACGAGTTTCCGTGTTTCAACTGTAAGTGGTGGATTTATAGGGGGCACCAAAGCATATGACCCCCTCTGTTATTTAGGTTATTTATATTTTTTTACATTTTTAACAGGCGGCTGACCCACATAGCATCTCTCCCAGGAACCAGCCGACCCTCATAGTATCTATCCCGGCAGCAGGCCGACCCTCAAGCTATCTACTGTGGAAGCTGGCCGACCCGCATACCAGCTCTCGCAGGATTCAAGCAACCTACATAGCAGCTCTCACCAGAGCCGACTGACCCTCTTAGGGCTATTTCACACTGAACGGTTTCCCCCGCTGGATGGGCAAAATGCTGGATGGGAAAAATCTGCACCAGACATGTAAATCAGCATTGACAGCTTATGTGTCCTTTTACATGTGCCAGCTATGGCCCGGCCGCTGGGTAGCAGCCAGATCTATCCACTGGAAAGGATGGCTGCTGGGCCGTGACTGCCCCTTCCTAAAATGCTAGTGTGTGCTGAGATGTGGGTCTTTCACACACAATGGTTATTTTTGTGCTGGTGCAGCTCTCCCTGCCCCCAACTTGTCATCGCATTGAAGCCCGCCCCCAGAATTAATGTAAAAAGCATGGCAGAAATAGATGTAGGTATATTTTTAAAATACTGTTATATATTTTTATATTAATTGTTTATTTAATTTTGTACTTTTTTAATAAGACACCATTAAATTCGGCTTTAAATTGGTGCATGTGGTGAACTACCCGCATGCCACATCTCGTGTAGCCAGCTGACCCACGTACCACCTAATGCAGGAGCCGAACTGTATTTCACCTCTAACAGGAGCCGTCCGACCCACATGCCACCTCTTGTGGGAGGCAAATGACCTGCATGCCAGCTTTTGCGGGAGCTGGCCGACCCACATAGCACCTCTCTTGGGAGCCAGACAACCCACATACTACCCCCCGCGATACCTGTGATATGGTGTGCAGGGGGTCTCTGTCACATCCCTGGGTACCTCTTTCTCCCCTCATCCCGGGAAGCCTAAGCAGGTTGTCCCCGGTACCTCCTCCTCCCCCCAGAGGAGTCTACCTTCGGGGTGCAGGAGGACCTGGAGGAAGGTAAGCCAGGGGGAGCAGTGTCGGCCGGCATCTGCGGCAGGGGCGGCAGTTTGCAGCGGGTGGTGATAGAAGCCCATAGGCTTCTATAGGGTATCGCCACCCAAAGGTGGCAATACCCTGCCTTGCGAAGACGCGGCCGACAAGTATTGGTACATTTGAAAATGAGGTAAAACCCCCGAAAACAGGGGTTTTAACGCATTTTACCTTAGTACATCCCGCCCTATCTGTCTTTCACTACACCACATCCTGTCTCTCATTCACTTTCGCCCCCCCCCCCTTTCTCACTTACCCCTCTCTATTTCCCTCCTCTCACAATATCTCTGTCACCCCCTCCCTCTCTTTACCCCCACTCTTCACTCTCCCCCCCTTTCCCCCTCTCGTATTCCCCCTCTCTGTCTCTCATTGCCCATTTCTCTCTGTCTCCACCTTCTCTGCTCCCTCTCTGTCTCTCCCCCCTCTCTTTCCCTCATTCTCACTATTTCTCACTCTCTCATTTCCCCCTCTTGCCTCTCGTTTACGCCCCCTCTCTCACTTGTTATACAAATAAAATTATATAAGTTATGCAAATAAAATACAGATTCTGTGAAAGAAATGTTGAAGGAGTCAAATATAGAATTAGAAAGTATCAACAAGCATACGGTATGTGTGATGAAGCAGGGGGCTTGCAAAGGAGACAAATGGAAAACATACTGTATGAAGACCAAGATTCTAAAGGTCACACACACTGGGTGGATTCTGAGCTGAAAGCAGCTCAAACCACAAAACAGCTGCTTTCAGCTCACAATCTCTCCGTATGTATGGCCCTTTAAGAATTTGCAGGAGAAGCAGACTAGCTGGGCCAGGGGGCAGACTAGATGGGTCAATTGTTCTTATCTGCCGTCAAATTCTATGTGATCTTGGACACACAAGAAAAGCGCAACAAAAATAAATAATATATAATTTATGAATGTGAAAAAGGGCACCTGGCTGCGGTAGTAGTGGCAGCACATGCGCAAAGCCTGGGCAGAGTCTATTTTCAGGGACAAAGTTTTTTCCAAGGACTATGTAAAAACCAGACCCGGACAAGACCCAAGATCTGACATCAAAATGTGCATTCTGGAGCTTGTAGTGTCCGGTCCAGGGTTTTCCCATCCTGGGGTGTCCCTGTGATAGCTTTCACCAGGGACATGGGGAAGGGGAGTTTACAGCCTCTCCGTGTGGTCCGGACCATTCCAGTTTTTGCTACATGCCCGGACCATTATTCTCCCCCTCCTTCTCTTCCTAGTGACAGCTGTCACAGGCAGCCCCCCCCCGTATAGGACACCCCCGGACAGGACACCCCCCCCGGGATCTTGTCCAGGTCCGGTCTTTACCCATACCCCTTTTTCCCTGCTTGCAATAATTATCACAGCCATGTGATGTAATTATTGCACTGCAGATTGTGGTGATTTATCACATCAAAGATAGAGATACGCTAAATATACAAATCCTGTATGGCAATAATAGTTCTACTGTGTATGTGCGTTTGGTAAAGGGACTAAACTTTTCCCTTTACAATCTGCTAATTGTGTATCTTATAGATAAGGCATTGACAGGTCACTAGTTCATAAATACAGAGATAAAATGAACTTGGAACCTATTTATTAACAGTGAACTGTAACTAATAACAAGTAGATAATAAGTAAAGCATTGCACGTACCTTCCTCTGGTACACAAAGATCAGTGATTGTATTTAGATGAGATCTGTTGTCTTTATGGCAAATCCAGTATAATAGCTTACAGATAACATCCAACTTTACTATTTCAGCTGAGAGTTCTGTTATTTCCTCAACAGTCCCCTCCCAGAGAAGACACTCCCCAAAAATTATGCAATTCCCATTGTTTATTAGTATGTAAGAGACAGTCAGAACAGTTTGTAAACTGACACTTGCTTGAGTAAAGGTTGCACTATGCAAACTTTAATGACCAAGCAAGTATCCGCAAGTATCGTTACCATAGTTCATGTAGTTGTTGTATATACAGTACATAGCTGCATATCTCCTAACATTTCACCTTGAGCTGACGGGACCTCAAGAAGCGGCCATACAATGCTCTCCAGGAAAGGGGGGGTGGCCTCTAGAAAAGGGTGTGGCTTCATGGCAATGCAGCTGTCCCAAGGCCACACCCCTAATTTGTCACTGTTTGGGGCACTGCCAGCGCATTGAGCTGTTGGTTATTTATTTATTACTTATTTACAGTTTCTAATATAGCGCAGCAGATTCCGTTGCGCTTTACAATTGGAAACAACAGTGATTAAACAAACTGGGTAGATACAAACCGACATGGAGGTAGGAGGGCCCTGCTCGCAAGCTTACAATCTATAGGGATAATAGGAGGGATACATAAGGATAGAATTCCATGCATGGCAATCCCAGATTACTAGATGGTCCTGATGGGATGCAATTAGATATGAATGCTACTGGAGGTTGTGTGGGGGTCCTGAATATGATAAGCTAGCCTGAAGAGGTGAGTGTTCAGGGAACGCTTGAAATTTGGGAGGCTAGAGGAGAGTCTTAGTGTGTGTGGAAGGGCATTCAAAAGGTGGGTGCTGCCCGACAAAAATACTGCAAGTGTAAGTGGGAGTGAGTAATGAGTGTGGATGGGAGAGGCAGATCTTGTGCAGAGCGGAGAGGTTGGGTGGGGATATATTTTGAGATAAGCAAAGACATAAGTTGGTGTAGTCAGAGTGATGGCTTTGTATGTCTACTGCCACCATACATAGATGAGGTGCTTAAATTCTGTGCTGCTCTGCTGAGCAGAGCAGCACTGACAGGACTCCCGGCCCTGGGTGGGATGCGGAACAGTCCCAAAAAAATAGGACTGTCCCATGAAAATCAGGACAGTTGGAGGTATCAAATCTATCTCATATAAACAGCACATAATGAGATCCTAGTTAGGCCATATAAAAAATACACTACAGTAGTGTGGATTTGAAAAATGCACTTTTCAGTTGATTTTATCGGCCAAATGTAATAGCCTGCGAGTTTGGCATGCAGGATGCCAATCAAATTTGGAGGTTTTTTCAAGGGGTAATTACTTACAAGGCAAAACCCTGCCTTGTAAATGACTGCACCTTTGAAAAACTTCCGGGATTGGCTGGCATCCTGCATGATGAACTTGCAGGCTATTACATTTTATTATTTATTTACAGTTTCTTATATAGCGCAGCAGATTCTGTTGCGCTTTACAATAGTAGACAGTGATAAAACAAACTGGGTAACAACAGACAGACTTGGAGGTAGGAGGGCCCTGCTGCAAGCTTACAATCTATAGGGATATAGGAGGGAAACACAAGGGCAGGCACCAGTAATAGCATAGCAGTCCCACCAAGTTACAAGCCCAGAAGGGAAGCTATATAATACAGAAGTGCCTCAGAGGGTTATGCGTGTAGAACTTAAATATGATAGGCTTGCCCGAAGAGGTGAGTTTTCAGGGAACACTTGAAAGTTTGGAGACTGGTGAAGAGTCTTAATGTGCGTGGAAGGGCATTCCATAGGATGGGAGCAGCCAGATGAAAGTCCTGCAATAGTGAATGGGAGCTAGTGATCCGTGCAGAAGAGAGACGCAGATCTTGTGTAGAGCGGAGTGGTCGAGATGGGAGATATTTTGTGATAAGTAAAGAGATATATGCTCGTGCAGTATGGTTAATAGCTTTATATGCGAGTAGATGTGTTTTTATATTGAATACGGTAAGATACAGGCAACCAATGAAGGGACTGGCAGAGTGGATCAGCAGATGATGACGTCTTGCAAGGAAGATCAGCCTAGCAGCAGCATTTAAAATGGATTGCAGTGGTGAGAGCCTGTTCTTGGGAAGACCAGTTAGGAGACTATTGCAATAATCAATGTGGGACATAATGAGTGCATGGATAAGAGATTGGGGGTGACATTCTATGGGATGAGATAAATGCACACTTTTTTATCTCGCACCACATCGCCGCTCTCCGCACTTTTTGAAATCACATTTTTTGGTAATGATTCGCATATTTAATGGGATGCGATTTGGAGGCTGAAAAGTGCGATGTAGTGCGAATTGCGGTGAAGTGGTGGAAATTTATGACACAAAAAAGTGTGATTTCTTCCGCCGGTCATGTGCGAGTTTTGGACCAACCAGAGTGCAATTTACAAGACTGGCTCCGCATGACTAAGAACCCCCTAACCTATTGGCCCACCTCTGTCCCCTCCATTATGCATCACACCCCCTATATAAAGGGGCACTGGCACCATTTCACTCTTTGATAGGAAGTAAGGAGCATGGAGGAGCAGTGGCATTGTGAGCAGAGGAAGAGGTGTTGGTGGCAGAGTGAGGAGTGGCAGAGGGAGCAGTGGCAGAGGGAGCAGTGGCAGAGGGAGAAGTGGCAGAGGGAGCAGTGGCAGCAGCCAGCCAAGTGGGAGAGGCAGCAGAGGACTGCTGAGGTCGTCCTCCATTACAGGGAGTGGCAGCAGTGTGGCAGGCAGCATGACCACAGCAAGGCCAGACCCAGACCAGGCCCTGGCGGACCAGCCCCAGCAGGAGGAGGTGGAGGATCCGCTGGCATCCCCATCCTATACCCAGGACCTATTCCGTACCCCAGAGCAGCTGCAGGAGGGCCACATGTCAGAGGTGGAGGAAGATGGAGGTGAGGAGGAGGAAGACACTGGCATGGAGGAGGAGGGGTACATGGCTGGAGTCGAAAATGAGGAGGAGGAGGAGGTAGAAGCTGGCCGCACAAAAAGTGTCCGAAAGGTCAGATTCTCATACGAGGAAAATGCTGCGCTTGTCCGGGCTATCATACCCGTGTTTGACCGGTTACTGGGGAAAAGTCACCACAAGACCACTGCACAGCGGAAAAAGGCTATGTGGAAGGACATCACCCAGGTGGTGAACGCTGTAAGTCAGCACAAGCGCCTGGTCAGAAATGTCAAGAAGAGGTTCAACGATATCAAGAGACAGCTCAAAAGTAAAATGGCCATGGAGTTGGAGGAGGCCACCAAGACTGGCGGAGGAAGCCCCACCACTGTTTGCTACACATCCTATGAGGTCAAGTTAAAGTGAATCATACCCCCTGAGGTCCTGCCACTCCAACTCAGAACGTGGGAATCTGATGTATGTCCTCCACAACTTCTTTAAAGCAAGTAACACTTGAGTAAAATGCTTAGAGAAAGTGGGCTGTGATACCCCCAAGGACCATGAGGTCACAGACTGAGTGGAGCCTGTGGCCAAATAGTAGAGGGTACACATTAATTTCTGCAGCCCAGACACTGCATAGTTGCCTCCCCCGGAAGGGTCCAAATCATCTCTCACCTGCTCATATAAGTCCAACAGGTTATTGTGGTTCAACATCCCCACAACCTGTTGATCCGAGAGGGAGTCCAGGTACAGCCGAGCACGATACATACGTGGGGTACGCAGTAGTCGGGGGGCTACCTGGATCTGGTGTGCAGCTTCCTCCCTCCTGCGCAGCTCCTCCAAATGGGCCACATTGCAAATGAGCAACTCCAAACCACTCTGCAAAATCTCCATGTTTCAAACCCTCACAGGTGTCCTTATTGATGTTGGGGTATATGTAGGAGTGTTTCTGAGTGAAATTGAGTGCACCTGTGTTGAAATTAACCATTTGTGCACTTGACCAAAGTAAGTTCTGGGCCAAATCGCCCCACAGAACCTGGTCTGAAAAAAGTGCGATTATTAGGCACCTTAAAAGTGCGATTTGCGGAAAGGCATCCCATTAAATAAGCGATTTGTATACTTTTCTGTACAAAAACATCTGGATGCGATAAAAATGTGAATTTTTCACACACTTTCGGTCCGCATGAGTTATCGCACATAATATGCGATATCCGTCCCTTAGCGCATCCTATTAAATATGCGATTTCAAGGAAAAATGCGATGTCGCCATTTTTTTTTACTAATATTTGCCAAAAAACACACATCTCATCCCATAGAATGTCACCCTTAGTAGTGTCTTATGTGAGATACGGTCGTATTTTGGATATGTTTTTTAGATGCATGTAACATGATTTGGAGACAGATTGAAGGTGGAGAAGAAAGGACAGTTCAGAGTCGAGGATGTCCCCTAAGCAACGAGCTTGTGGGGTAGGGTAGATTGTTGAGCGATGGAGATATCCGGATGGTAACTGTTCTTAGTTGGTGGGAATATAAGTAATTCCGTTTTGGAAATATTGAGTTTGAGTTGACGAGAAGACATCCAAGATGAGATGGCAGAGAGACATTCAGAGACATTTGGCCCCATGTGCGATTTGCAAACTGTCAAGGCTGTATACACACCTAGAGATGTATCTGTCCAATAATCTGTCTGGTGGGAACAAACATCTGGCAATGTATAGGAAGATACGACAATCAACTATTAGGTACCAAATGCTGGACTATACAGACAGACAATAGTCATTCAGACATATTGGTTAAAGCTGTTTGATTTAACAAACTAGAAGATATACACTAGAAATATAAAATAATGGGGGATATTCATATTTTATTGCTGCTGTGCGAATTTATGATCAGATAGTTGCCACCCAGAGTGAAAACCCACCAGTTCAGGTCTGAGAATGTCTTTTGTAAATATCGCCAACCAGCGGCCAGCTGCAAATCCATTCACAATTCACTCACCATCTAACGATTGTCCAAGTCTGTGCAAGTGTGTAAACCTGACCCTTCCATAACTCCGCAACAGAGTTAGTATGTTCGAAGCCGGACCTGATGTCACACACTCTCCCTGGGGATACCTGTGTTTTTTTTACCCACAAATGGGAATTGCAGAAAAAATAATCTCGGATTTTTGTGACTGCCTTGTGCATGAGTACTGCGATCCATACGCATACCCTGTCATTCGATAATCGATCCGCTTGCGAATTTGTACAGCATATGTGTATCAGAGAGAGAAGGCTGTGTGCCCCTGTGACTAATACAAAACAATGTAAATAACAAAACAATACATATTCATAAACATTATACTACCATATCTATATAAATCATATGTCATAATAACTGAAAAATTTTGAAGGATAATGGGAAACAACCAGTCGTTGAGCAGGTGGTTATTAAAAAGGGAGAAAATTAGGAAAGTTCAACAGAAAAAAAAAGGGGGGGGGGGGATTTAAAGGAATAGGCACACTAGCTCAGTCCTTGCCAATAAAGTCAAACAATTTAATATAAGTATGCTGTAGCAAAAATAATTAATCTCAGTACTGTAGGTCCTTTTTAGCTGTCTACAAAGTGTGGCAGAGACAGCATCTCCCCACATGAAAGTAACGTGGTTGATCCTGACCAGGTTTTGGAATCAGTAGCAAAATCTCAGGTGTGTAATCAGCAGCACCTGGGATTTCCTGATACAAGGGTTTCCAGGGCAGAGTCATCTTGCTCATGGTGGTGGATTAGCCGCCCAAGAAATTGGCCTGGGGTGTGTGTAGGAACCACTGGAGCCTTTGCAAAAGTCTGTGATGCTGAGATTGCCTGTATGCTACTGCCTGAAATAAGATTTGCATATGGTTTATTCTGAGATGCTGTGACCGGTTGTTCAAAAGAAACAATAAAGTCTTCATCTGAGTCCCCGTGTTTGTGATCCTTGTCACAAAAGGTACCAATTAGTAGATTCAAATAGTTTGTATATATAAGTTTGTTATTGAGTTTCCATTTTGTTATTGAAACAGCTCCATTTTTTGTGGAACTTAATGACTTCTTGTTCAATATCTGCAGAGTTAAAATACATCACTTGCAGTAGGGAGCGTTTAACAGAGCTCAAAAGAGAAGGAGCCTTATTTGTCCACTAAAGACAATAATCTTGTCCCATATACTACAGAAGAAGAGGATGTAAGTAAGCAGGCAAATGTCATCAGTCTCTTTATCAGAGGGCAAAGGTTTAGGAAGTGTGAGAGTGAAAGGAACGACCCTGAAAATACATAAAGGATTGTTTGTAGGTTTTATTGTATTTTTCTTTTAAGGCCTGAAAGGAAAGCATTATGACAGCAGGATCAAATACATCCTTCACAGCTGACATAAGTAACCTTAGCTCTCCACTCTTGATATATGGATAGATCTGATATCTAACCCTGCTCTCACTTCACTCATAAAAGCTCTCAATCCTCTTCTCCTTCCCTACCTGGACCCTACCTCCACACCCAGTGCCAGACCCAGGACTTCTCCTGCGGCCTGCACAAAACACATCTGAGCAGCCAGGGCGTGGAAGAGACATTTGAGTTTGCAGCCAGAAGCACGCGCAGTACAGGCGCAGTACAGATGGAAGAGCAACCGTAGCACAGACAGTAGAGCTGAGAGGGCCAGCCCTGGCACAGAAAGCCAAGTGGCAACGGGGCTCAGACAGGCGGCTGTGGGCACACAAAAGATGGTGTACATCACTTCCACCGCAGTCCGCAGCCATGCTCTGCCTCTGGGGCTCCTCAGATCATCAGGGCCCATCACAGTTGTCATCCTTGACCCCCCCCCCTGTCGCCGGGCCTGTCCGATTTGATTTAAACGGGCTCTTGTTTCTCATCCTAACATTCTGTTTATGCTCCTATCCTTGCTGTCACCCACTGTGTCTGCACCTTCCCTTTAGAATGTACTGTAAACTCTCACGAGCAGGGCCCCCTCTCCTCATGTACTCTTCTAAGAATATATCTCTGCCATTTTTAGAATTGCATCAGTGTCCGCTGTTGCAGCTGTCTTTTATTTACCATGTACTTGTTGTAATTGGCATTTGTACTGTAAATCTTTTTTCTTTTTTTTTTGCTCATCTGTATATTGTCATGTGCTGCAGAACTTTTGTGGTGCTATTTAAATAAATGATAATAATAGTAATAATAATATGGTGCACTATAAAGGGCCTCGGTTGACAATTGGAGTGAGAGAAAACTATACTGAAGCTTGATTGATATATATAATGATTTTGTTGCAGAGGTAGCTAATAATACAGTAGGTATTCCATATGGGCAACCCCCCCTCCCCCCCGCTGTGCAGCCTAATCCCCCTTTGCAAGTGCCTCAAACTTACTCTTCTTCACTGCAGTCTTACTCTAAAGGCCCCCATACATTAGGCCGACTTGTCCTAGGGACAAGTCGGACCCAATTCTCCTGCGAGACGCCCGGCAGCTCCCCGGGAAGCTCACATACAAGCTCGCATAAGATTTATCACATATAAAATAAACCAGGGAGCTGGCGGGCTGTGAGGAGCAGGGGGGGGGGGGGACGTTCACCGGCGGTAGTGGGGGCTGGCAGCAGCATCTCTGGGTGCCGCGGGGAATGCCTGTGACAGTGGGGCGGGCGGCGGTGATAATCACCGTGCTCTCACTGTGCAGCTTGCTGGCAGCAGCGTCTCGGTGCAGCGGGGGATGCCGGTGACAGTGGGGCGGGCAGCAGTGATAATCCTCATGCTGTCACTCAGCGGGCGGGCAGCGGCGGCTATTACATCTTTAAAATAACATGTCAAATGACTATCCGCCTTCTGATTGGCTGAGATAGCGCACTCTCAGCCAATCAGCGGCCGGCCAATCAGCGGCCGCTGATTGGCTGATCTCCCCTGCTGCCGCCGAATACTCAGTCCAGTTAGCTATAACACAGGCAGGCAGTCCACTGTAATGTCTAGAAGGGGTGTTCTGCATTGCTTTCCACGAAAGTGTCCATGTATACACTTATAACTTTACATTAAAGTCCATGCTGCCCTCCATGAGGGTATTTGTAGCTCCACCTATTAATCAAGTGTTAGCTACTTTCTGTGGGAGTCTGTGTTGCCTTCTGTGAAGGCAGTCCTATACATACCCATATAACATTAATGTCCCCTATGGGGATGGTACACCACAACAGTTTCTTATAATAAGACTATAAAGTAGGGCGTCATATGCCCACAATGTCTCAATATTATGCCAACACAGTTAATACATAATTCATTAATACAGGATATTACATTGGTCTTTATTTTATGAGTGCTAAAGTATTATTTACTAAGCTGACGAATTCCCACCATTCATAATTTCTGATGTTGTACTCATAAAATTTTTTAAACATTCGTATTTATCATTCGTAATTTGCTTCGGATTGTGAATTTCGGACGTATTTTGCATCGGTTTATATACATTTGTATTTTTGTTTTACTCAGACGATGTCATTCGATTCTTACATGTCTATTTGTGATTGGTTTAAAGTTGCAGACATGGGAGTGTCTTTACACAGGCATATATACAGCCCCCAAACCCCCATGTTCTTTGTGGGTTTAATTAGGTGAGGAGAGAATGAAGAGTGTTGAAGCTGCAGAGATGATTGGTGAGTTGGTGTTTTTTTGTGTGATATCTGAGTTGTATTGTGTTTGATAGCTGTCTTTTGTATTTGTATAGTCTTGTGTAGTTTAAAGTAGAGATGAGCGGTTCGGATTCCGTGGAATCCGAACCACTCCGAACGTAGCTGGCCCAATGTCCCGCGAGCTGTGCTTGCGAGTTTCCAGCTTTGTTCGGAAACCTGAGCGCGGACGATATTATATATACAGCGAATTTCGCAGACTTGCAAGTCAATCAGAATAAGGTCCTATGTTTGGTTGCCCATAGCAACATCCCATGACAAATAGGAAGAACATTAGACTAAATGTATGGTAAAATATTTGAGTACTTCTGTTTGAGCACGGCAATATTACAGTAATGGTCATTTGTCTGTTGCTAACAGGAAGCTAGACATTTGTTATTTTAAGAAACATTTATTTCCTTAACAAACCTGTTGTCCTACAACTTTGTGAGGGGTGTGGTTGCGACTTTGTCAGTCATGTTGACAGCTGTTTGCCAACATACCCTAGTTCGACATTCAAAACATGTTGTGATATCTTATGTCAAAAGGCACAGCAAATGTTAATACAATTTTGGGTACTTGTTTCCTAGCACGGCGCCAGCAATAAAAATTGTATCCATCGCGTCCTAAAAAATCGCGTCGATTGCATCGCATGCAACCAAATCGCATGCGATGCGATCGACGCGATTTTTACATTGGAACCAATGTAAAATGGTCCCTGAGACCCGATTTTACATTGGCCCCAATGTTAAATGCCCCCCAGACCCAAATTTTCATTGTATTCCCACCCTGATGGGTCAAATGGCCCCCCATTGTTAACGCCACCCCACGATTAACGCCAACCCGAAGCGTGGCGAGCGCAGCGAGCCCACGAGGGGCAGTCATACGCGTCCTCCGACCTTTTCATACCCCCACTATCCACGTCGGCGTGGATTTGAATTTATATAGTGTGGCGAGCGCATCGAGCCACCGAGCCCAAAGCGCGGCGAGCGCAGCAAGCCACGCAAGGGGATGCGCATTACTTTACAGGTATTACGCGTACACTCGCCACGCTTCAGGCTCAGTGGCTCGCTGCGCTCGCCACACTATATAAAATCAACTCCACGCCGACGTGGATAGTGGGGGTATGAAAAGGTCGGAGGACGCGTACAAGCTTCGGGTTGGCGTTCATCGTGGGGTGGCGTTAAGAATGGGGGGGCATTTTACATACAAATTACCCATCAGGGTGGGTATACAATCTAAAATCGGGTCCATTGGGCCATTTAACATTGTTCCCTATGTAAAATTGGGTCCATCGCATCGGTCGCATTGTATGCCATTATAATTGCAAACAATGGACCCGATTTTACATAGGAATTTTTTAAGTGTCGGGGAAAAGGCTAACAATAGCCCAAATATCGCGTTGGTCGCGTCCATCTCATGACCCACGACGGGCGCCATGCTAGGAAACAAGTACACAATTTTGAGTGTTAATAATATGTTAACATCTATTTACTATGCAAATGTGCATCCTTTATTTTAACAAGGTTTGGGAGTGATAGAATACTATCACAAGGTGGCGCTGTTTTACCTCAAAGTAAAATTTCCACAGTATTATGATATCACTTTGATTTAATAGGAAAAACACATTAAAATACAATTCATAACACTCAAATATACATATAAAGTAAAAACAAACAACATACAACATATAATAGCATATATTATGCAGAGCGAGGCATTATCAATATATGAGGCTTTTGGTACTGTTCAAATGTATTTTGTGAGGCAGTATGACCATAGTTACCAGTCCCTTAGATGCTGTTCCTTTGGGCTTTATGTATTTAAGGAGGTAATGTTCACTCTATTCCTTTCTCTGAGCAATTCAAATGGGTCCTGCGGTAGTTGGACCGGCTCCAGGTATAAGTGTCCAATTTATAACTCCTTTTAGGCTCTCTTAGCCAATTTCAGCTCACCCAAATTCAGCAGTATGCAAAGCTGGTAATTGCAGTGTGTAAAGCTGGTAATTGCAGCGTGCAAGGCTGGTAGTTGCAGCGTGTCAGGGTGCTGGTACCGGGCTGTAACGGGCTCCAATACGCGTTTCTCCGCCTTAGTAATGCTCGGCGGCTTCCTCAGCTGGATGCCCGACAGCATTAGAGTCTCCCTTTTTATGCGGTGTCCGTTCGCGGGTATTTTTCCGGGAACTTCCGCATTGTGTGCTCCAAGCCTCGTTTTCGTGTCCTCTATTTATAGAGTATCGCGGCCATTTTTGTTTTTGCGCGTCAAGCCTCATTCTCAATTCTTCTCATATTGTATTATACGGTGGCCATTTTTATTCTTCCAAGCCTCATTTTCGTATTGTCACCATTTTGTAATCCATTACATATGTATTGGTAGTAAAAGCCTCATATTTACGTTTCCAAGCCTCGTTTACAAACCCGGAAGTCATTTAAAGCCTCATAGTTAGAAAATGCCTCTTATTTACTCCATATGCCTCGCTCTTATATACATATAATTTATACAGAATAAATATCTAATACAGTTGCATATTCTCAATTTTTTCATGTGTATACGAAACGTGCACTTGCTTAATTAGCGATTTTTATCATTTAACAAATATCGTTTTTATTGTACTTTTTTCACCATTGATTATTATCTGCACATGCGCACACACATGATTTTTTGATATTACATATATTAGTAAATATTCTAGGGCCCAACACCCATATTGACCCAAAATTAATTATTAAATCAGACAAAAATATAAATATGAAAAAGTATAAAAAATAAAAAATATATATAAAATATAAAATATAAATAAATAAATAAAAAATAATAATGAATAAAAATAAATAAACAAAAAATATATATATATAAAAATATATATATATCTATTAACCTAACCATATTTCATAATAACTACAGAGACATACATAATTATAAATTCATATTGACTATAGAGTAGGACATAACTTCATATTAAATATAAAAAATAGATAGCAATTTCATAACAGTGGGGATATATGACACTAAGTTTGAAGGGATACCCATATGAATACATAGAGAGAGGGGGGAAACATATTCTCTCCATGCACACATGGTCTCCTCCATCTAAATTTCCTATATGTTATTCATTTCAATGGTGTCATTAAGACCTTGTGGTACTAATGTTCTTAATCTAAAAATCCAATATGCCTCCCTTCTACATAATTGGACGTACCTATCCCCTCCCCTGGCAGTATGATGAATATGCTCAATACCTATCATAGTGATTCCTCTCATGTCCCCATTTTGGCATTTTGACATATGTTTATATAAACTGTTGGTTTGTATCCTTTTACAGATATTACGTTTATGTTCCATAAACCTGATGTGTAAGTTTCTTATCGTGCGACCCACATACTGTAGGCCGCATTTACAACTTAATACATAGATAATATATTCTGTTCTACAGTTAATAAATTCTTTTATTGGGAACACCTCACTTGATATTTCAGATGTAAAATTAATGGTTTTTTTATTATTATTTGTAAATTTGCACGACATACATTTCTCCCCTCCACATGTATGATATCCTTTTGGTTTTTCGGGTAGCCAGGTGGGTTTCTGTGTATGTTTATCCATATTCTTAAAGAAACTGGGGGCAAGTCTATTTTTCAAGTTTCTGGATTTTCGGATTTTTAGATTAAGAACATTAGTACCACAAGGTCTTAATGACACCATTGAAATGAATAACATATAGGAAATTTAGATGGAGGAGACCATGTGTGCATGGAGAGAATATGTTTCCCCCCTCTCTCTATGTATTCATATGGGTATCCCTTCAAACTTAGTGTCATATATCCCCACTGTTATGAAATTGCTATCTATTTTTTATATTTAATATGAAGTTATGTCCTACTCTATAGTCAATATGAATTTATAATTATGTATGTCTCTGTAGTTATTATGAAATATGGTTAGGTTAATAGATATATATATATTTTTATATATATATATTTTTTGTTTATTTATTTTTATTCATTATTATTTTTTATTTATTTATTTATATTTTATATTTTATATATATTTTTTATTTTTTATACTTTTTCATATTTATATTTTTGTCTGATTTAATAATTAATTTTGGGTCAATATGGGTGTTGGGCCCTAGAATATTTACTAATATATGTAATATCAAAAAATCATGTGTGTGCGCATGTGCAGATAATAATCAATGGTGAAAAAAGTACAATAAAAACGATATTTGTTAAATGATAAAAATCGCTAATTAAGCAAGTGCACGTTTCGTATACACATGAAAAAATTGAGAATATGCAACTGTATTAGATATTTATTCTGTATAAATTATATGTATATAAGAGCGAGGCATATGGAGTAAATAAGAGGCATTTTCTAACTATGAGGCTTTAAATGACTTCCGGGTTTGTAAACGAGGCTTGGAAACGTAAATATGAGGCTTTTACTACCAATACATATGTAATGGATTACAAAATGGTGACAATACGAAAATGAGGCTTGGAAGAATAAAAATGGCCACCGTATAATACAATATGAGAAGAATTGAGAATGAGGCTTGACGCGCAAAAACAAAAATGGCCGCGATACTCTATAAATAGAGGACACGAAAACGAGGCTTGGAGCGCACAATGCGGAAGTTCCCGGAAAAATACCCGCGAACGGACACCGCATAAAAAGGGAGACTCTAATGCTGTCGGGCATCCAGCTGAGGAAGCCGCCGAGCATTACTAAGGCGGAGAAACGCGTATTGGAGCCCGTTACAGCCCGGTACCAGCACCCTGACACGCTGCAACTACCAGCCTTGCACGCTGCAATTACCAGCTTTACACACTGCAATTACCAGCTTTGCATACTGCTGAATTTGGGTGAGCTGAAATTGGCTAAGAGAGCCTAAAAGGAGTTATAAATTGGACACTTATACCTGGAGCCGGTCCAACTACCGCAGGACCCATTTGAATTGCTCAGAGAAAGGAATAGAGTGAACATTACCTCCTTAAATACATAAAGCCCAAAGGAACAGCATCTAAGGGACTGGTAACTATGGTCATACTGCCTCACAAAATACATTTGAACAGTACCAAAAGCCTCATATATTGATAATGCCTCGCTCTGCATAATATATGCTATTATATGTTGTATGTTGTTTGTTTTTACTTTATATGTATATTTGAGTGTTATGAATTGTATTTTAATGTGTTTTTCCTATTAAATCAAAGTGATATCATAATACTGTGGAAATTTTACTTTGAGGTAAAACAGCGCCACCTTGTGATAGTATTCTATCACTCCCAAACCTTGTTCTACTAGCAGAGGAACACAATACCTCTGACAGGAGGCGGCAGTTATACCCAAAGGGTTTTTTTTTTAGATACAATTATAGAGAGTTCTTAATTGTGTAGACATATTAGCGCTTCTGTGCGACCTTAGGGTCACCCCTTTTTCTCTTTTTTTTCTTTATTTTAACATAGTGTGTTGAGCGTAGTGAGACATGCAAAGATATCCATAGCATTTATACCTTGTTAATGTCGACCTATGTCAACATGGGGGACCAAAGTCACCCAAAATTAATTTTTATTGTAAATGAAGAAATACTGGTTAAAAAAAAATGTATCCATATAAGTTTGCATTATTGGTCCTAAATAAAAATACATTTAAATTAAAACCAACATTTTCAAATTAATCTCAAACCATACAAAAATATTGGTTGTAAAGAAATATTGGTTGGTGTGTTGTTTATTTGATGTTTAATTACCTGGTCAATGAGCTATAATATTCATCCATGTAATATGTGTAAAGTTACTGATCAGAATTCAATGTGTAATTGAGCAATGGACATCCAATATCAGCCATATGATCATTTTCAAACACTGATGCTTATTTTTTAAAGTTTAGAGATTTTATTCATTTTAGAGCCAGGTTATGATAAATTGTCAAACTACAGTATGTGCAAGTTTTAGACATGTGCTGGTTGTCAATAACAAGATTTTTTTAGACATGGGAGTGTGCGGATTTATATAAACTTTTTTTTTTTCAATTTATTGTGGTCCCCCCTCCCAGGCAAAACCAGCCCAGGGTTCATTGAGCCGGTCCTCTCAGGCTTCACCCCTCATGGACCAGTACAGTCCTGACCATCCATGGTCATCATGTTAAGGAAATACACCGCTGGCTGTTGGAGCCTGGTGCTGGTTCCTAAATATAGGGAACCCCTATGCTTTTTGTTTACCATATTTTTGGAACTCGGACCAGTCCAAGAGTCCGGTGCTGGTTTCTTAAATAAGGGGGAACCCCATGATTTTTCCCCTCTGCACTTCGGGAAGCAGGATTGGCTCATTGAGCCCAGGACTGGTTTTGCTTGTGAGGGGGGACCCCACACCTTTTTTATTTATTTATTTACATTTAAAACACTTTCTTTGACAGAACCATGCACAGATCTTTATGATCTGTGCATGGTTTTGTGAAACTCTCCAGGTTGGACCTGGTCTATTTGTTTTGAGATTTTTGGACATTTTAAAGGTGCGAATGAAAAATTCCCACCCTATTACATTTGCGATTTTGATGTTTTCTATGTGAAAACATCTGGATGCGATTTAGAATGTGCAATTTTTTTAGACAGGTCAAAATTGGCAAATTTTACTGCAATTTGCACTTTACTGCATTTTTCTTTAATAAGTCTATTTTGTTGTTAGACAATGGCTTTTAAAAACAACATAGGTTGAGAACATTACATTTGCCACCAAAATTATTTTGGTTATTGATATTGTAATGTTCAGAAACATTAAAAATACATAAAAAATAATTTGATAAAAAATAAAGTTTGAAGTACGACATTATTTATGCAAGCAGAATCAGATGTTGGGCAATTAGGTTAAAATGTGAAATGTTTGGTCAAATCGGATATATTTTTAAATTTTTACAAGTCCTTCTTGAATTTTTGGGGTGATCTGCTTCTATTTTTTTGAGAGTAGGCCAGTCTCTCAAATGTTGTATACCCAAATATTTGTTTTAAAATATAAAATATTTACAAAATAATTTTTTAAACAAACATTTATTCACAATACCTGCAGAACAGCAGCCTTCACAGCCCTAAAGAGCAATGGAGTAGGAAACATATATACTAAATTTGTCTGAGATCCCTGGGGATGATGCCACCACACCCCCACCATCAAGGTCATCACAACCAAGGTTCAGTACTTCTCCACCACATCCAACCATCAACACCAACTTTGTGCACACATGGAACACACACCAAGCAGCATCACATGCCCTGCTGTTAAGGCAGACCAAAAGTATTGAGGGGTAGATTTATGAAGCAGTGATAAGGGAGGAGAAGTGATAAGGTGCCTGGTACTTTATCACCAGCCAATTAGCTCCTGACTTTAAAGTTGCAGGCTAGGTCTCAAAAGGGACAGTCAGGAACTGATTGGCCGGTGATAAAGTACCAGGCACTTTATCACTTCTCCTCCCTTATCACTGCTTCATACACAGGGCCGGTGCTAGGGTGTCCGGCGCCCTCCTGCAAACCATAATTTTTGCGCCCTTTCACATTGCCATTGCAACAAGCTGCAGCCAGATTGTGGAAGCATATGCAACAAGCAAGCCTATGGAGGCTCTCGGGTGCATGTACAGCTCAGTGCTGTGTCCACAAAATGTTGCAGGTACTAAAGGTGCCCATACACGCTGCGAGAATCGCATACGTTATGGGTTAGATCACATCACACGGCATGCATGCAATGTGTGTGCGATGCGATCCAAAAGCAGTACAAAAAGTATGTGCAGCACATACTTTTTGTACTGTGCGATGCAATTCTCGCAGGAGCACACATCTCATCGCATGCTGCTATTGCAGCGTGTATGGCCACCTTTAGGCACATAACCCAGCCCATTATTTATAAAGTATCTAAATTAATATTAAAAAAAATCTACAATTATTAAAAAAATTGTTATAAACATGTATAATAAAAGACTCACTGTTATTTTGCTGTTTAACTCTTGTGCAGTCCCTCCTCTTCTAGCTGCGTAGGCAGGACGCTGAGGACGCCATTACACCCCTCTCGTGACTGAGGTGTAAAGGAGGGAGAGAAGGAGGAGATGGAAGAAGAGGAGAGGAGATAGAGGGGGCGGAGTGTTGAGGACTGGCATTGGCACTGGCACAGCACACTGAGAAGAGGGAAGGAAGGGCGGCACTGCTGCCTGTTCGTCATTTGTTTGGCAGCTGACAGGCGCAGGGAGCAATGGGTAGGGGCGGATCCGGACATGACATGTCATCCAGGTTTTCACAGAGTGCTTCATGCCTCAGCACAAGTGTCCGTGAGGAAGAGGGGGGCAGGTCGCCGGAGGAGGACAGTGTGTGCGCGGTGCAGGGAGCAGCTATTTATACTGCCGTCCGCCAGTCAGACAGGCGCTGCGGGCGGCGTGCAGGAGGCAGTGAGAGCGAGGGTTGAGGCAGCTTTAGCAGAGCAGGGAGGGAGACAGCGCCTTTTCAGCATGGCGCCTCCCTGTTTTGCAGGAGCTGCTGAGTGGGTAGCGCCGGCCCTGAGCTGCTGAGTGGGTAGCGCCGGCCCTGTTCATACATCTACCCCTGAGTGTCTGGCACATCATATGATACGCATGCAGCGCACCACAAGTCGTAACCAACAAAATATGAAATTTCGTGTTGGACTTCCATCAAGATCAGATAGCCCATCACAATATGCTTCTATCAATTCTGGAAAGTAACTCCACTATGAATCAAGGGGTACTTTGGAGAGCCAAGCACAGGGCATAAGGTAATTACTGGTACCCTGGTTCACCCATGGTGTTGATGGGTCAAGCACTTCAGCAGGGACAACCCCAACTAGAACCCCCATACACTCACCAGAAGCCAGAAGCCAGAAGATTCAGTCGAACACTAAAGGAGGAAGCCTTCCAAACCAGTCTCCACCAGAGGGAAAGGTCCCAAAAATTCATTCTCACCTGGGTGTCACCTACAAATGTGGGAAAATAAAAATAGTTAGTGTTGTTTTTTAAATAATATACATTATACTGTATTTCACAAGCAAACCATTTATAAAAGTTGGTTACCAAAAAAAACCCCTTTGATTTACACATTTTTACAAACAATACTTCTTAAGTGGGAACATGTATGTTACTAAATAACACAATTCTTATGGTATTGCATATACAATGCAATCTGTGCTCAATACTAGTGGCTCAATGATTGTGGTCAGGATTGCATTGCAATATGAAATGTGATTGTTACTTTAGGCACAGGCATGCACAGGATAACGAGTCTTGCATCACCTGAGTTGCAGGGGAACAGGAGAGATCTGTGGCAATATGAAAGTTTACATCTACATACAACATGACATACATTGATGAGGATTTTACCATCCCTACCTGAAATACACAAATAGGTCTTGATGAAATAATGTCTGTAATGTAATGTTTACAAATGCATCACACAATATTTATGGTTAAGATTGAAATTCCATACACAAATTATTACACAGTAGTGATGTTTCAAAAATCATGCGTATTTATTGTTTTTAAAATTATGCCTCAAACAGAATTAACTAAGGATTTTTTTTTTTAACTGACATTAGAACACTCATTTAGTGACTGTTTGAAAACCAAGACTAACAATATTGTCACATTCATTATGGTCACAAAATCTAATTTACTACATATTTAAGATAACATCATTATATATTTCAACATGACAACATGTGCTCCTGAAGGATATTGGGTTTGTATAGCGACATAGGTCAACATTGGACACCCTATAAGGAAACTGCATCCCCTAGCACAGCTAGCTGTGCTACACATGCTTTGGCAATGGTGCATTGCTGGACTAAACAAATAACAATTTTTAAACTAGCAGAGAACTGGAATGGGAAAGTATGATCAAGTCTGCTTCTTTTAAAAATAATGTGGCTCCAAAAATGTCGACATGGAGAAAATAATGACTTTATATGTTATTATTGGAGTATGTTGTACAATTGAATCGGTCACCCTAATTAATGAAGGGGTATTGCCAGTGTTGGTCATATAACAGTCGCACAATGGTTGTTGGTATATAGGGGCAGATGTATTAAGCCTTAACAAGAGATAAATGCAAGGATGATAAGGAGAGATAAACATCCAGCCAATCACCTGCTAACTGACATGTTACAGCCTGTGTTTGAAAAAAGTCAGTAAGGAGCTGATTGGCTGGACGTTTATCTCTGCTTATCACCCTTGCTTTTATCTCTTGTTAAGGCTTAATACATCTGCCCCAGTGTCCCTTATCAAAACATGTGCCAGTATATTGGGTGATACCTGGTTGCTAAAGTATTTACCACTGAAGCGATCCTTTATTAGTTGCTTTCTTACCTTCCTCCCTTGTTGAGTACTGCAACTGTCGCCAGATGAAACTCATTCCTCTGCTTGCTAATGGTCTTCTCCATTGTCATAATGTGGCAGATGTTGTTGTACACAAATGTTATGTAGAAAGCAGCAGCAGAAAACAATCTTAGCCACCTTGGTGGAGCTATACAACAAAAGGCCTCCCTACCTATCTAGACATTGAAAGCGAGATTTTAGTATGCCAAAACACTGTTCAATCACACGTCGAGTGGCCTTCTGTGCATGTTGGTAATTGTGTTCGGCATCAGAATCAGGGGCAGACAGTGGAGTCATATGCCAAGGCAAACCACGGATACCCACCATCACCTGAAAAAGAAAATTTGAATTAAGAAAACAACATAGGCATCTCACAGCATAATATTTTGTTAGGTTGAATTATAGGCAGAGATTCAAGTGAGAGGTGTCATAAAACATTTCAAATGCAAATAATTGAATCCACTACCCTTGCCATAGGCCAGTGTTATGATTTTTGTCACACCCCTACAAAATAGATGCCTTTTCGGGTTCAATTATTGGGCTGTGCCAAAGTGGATAATGAACAATTTAAACCTCCAAATTCAATGTATTGGAAGCCACTTACAACCCATTAACCCCCAATTGAAAGCATAATTAAAGCTACAATTATAGTGTCACTTACCCAGCAGCCACCCATCTGGCATTTGTCCTGCTTCAAATTTGACATAAAGGGCAGACTGTCGGAGGATGTAGGAATCATGACATATTTAAAGTGTTCAATCACAGACCACCTGCATGTTGGTACTTGTGCTATAATGATGGTTGAGGGTAGGATTTCTGCCTACCTCTAGGCCAGGGACCGGCAACTGGTGGACCGGGGTCCACCTCGGGACCGCAAGGGATAGAAAAGTGGACCGTCTAAACTCCTGAAACTAGCAGTGCGGCGCTGCTAGATTCAGGAGTTTAGATGGTCCGCTTTTCTATCCGCCTGTTAGCCGCATTTTAAGATGAGACATGTTTTGAACTGTCTCTCCACGCACATCATCTATATGATTTCATGTCCTTGTGATCTTAAGTACGTGGGAAAAATGGTGAGAACCATGCGCCAAAGAATGGCCATAAACAATGCATTAAAGGGGAAATCCTCCGACCAACCCGTAGCCCGCCACTTTGTGGAGAAAGGACACACTATAGGAGATCTGAAGCATATGGTCATAGACCATATTCCTGTATCGTTACGTTGCGGCGATCGTGAAGGTGCACTCCTGGAGAGAGAAGCACGATGGATTTACCACATCAACACCTGCAAACCCTTGGGACTCAATGAACGCTTCTCCTTTAACATCTTCAAATGAAATGTCCCTAACTTCCATAGTATGAGTTTAGGAGACTGACATTTCTCTCTTCCCAGACAGGAGCCCCTCAATGACTGAGAACCCTCCTGATAGAGTCCCCACTTGATGCAGCCACTCGTGTGGCCTTTAGGAGTAAACCCAGGGTTTTTGTATACTAGGCTGCCAGTTAAATCGAGCCTCTTGTTGTTGTAGGGGGACAGTCCCCCGTCACCTTACCCACATGACCCACCCATTCGTTAGGACCCCTGGCCCCAGCCTTAGGTGCGAATAGATCAGTCAACCCCAACCAAAGAGAACAGTAGTTATGTCTGTACTAGTAAAGCATAGTTTGACATCTCCCACTGTTCACTATGTCACCTGTTCACCCAGTGTGCAGTGTTGAAAAGCACTGCCACTTTTTAAACCTAGTCGCAGGTTGTATATATATTCGTACAATATGCCAGAATAGTCTTATTACATTGGGCAGCTTTGAATCCTGCTTCTTATTATACACTCTGTTTGTTTCTTTCACAGCCGCATCATTACAACACCCAGCCCACATTTATTGCTCCCAGCATCTGACTTTCCATTCGCCTAACTATCCTTACCAAACCCCTGAGCGCCAGCACTCCACTCTCCTACCTTTTCAATTGTACTACTAGGGGGACCGAGACTTCCACCAAGGAGTGAGGGCTGCTAGGGGTTTTCCCTCTCCGAGCGCTGTGCAGTCTTCTCTTTTACTCTTGGCGGTGGAGCAGGTGAGCAGGGCGGGGGAACCGGCGGCAGGGTGCACGGCTCCGGCACAAGGTGACATGTCTGCGCCCGGAGCTTTTGCTCCGCCGGCTCCGTCCTAGCTACGCCTCTGGCAACAGCAGGATATCTCGCACCCCTGTCTGCCAGGCTGACTTCTAAATTTGCACAACAGTGCCTATATGGTATTGAGCTGTTTTTTTGTAAAATGTTTCTGTCTTTGTCTGCAATTTACACATAGACAGATTGCTCCTTACCGGAGCTGGGGGTATGTCTGCACACTAAGGAGAAATTATATTTATATGAGCCGTAGATCCATTCCCCACATTTAATCAATCAGTTGGTGGGGGTGCAGTTCCCAAACAGTAAAGATTTAAGCATTTAGCAGAAGAAGAGAGGACTGTTATTTTGGGAGCGCACTTCAGACACAAAAAATATACATACAATTTAGACAATCATATCTGCCCAATAGAAGGTGGCAGAGTCCTGACTGCTGTGTATACCCAGATCTGTTTATAAAACAGCTATTTGGTGGCAATAATAGAGGCAATATAGCCAGAATTACTAAGACAAACAGTCCTTGATATATATGACCGAATATAGCTGTTTGTACTAGACTATACAACAGGGGACAAATATATATCTATTCCTGGCTCTTGTATACAAAAGTGCCTAATATTTTTCAACTGACCAGTAGAGGGCAGTAAAATCACAATAAATATCTCAAAATCCAGAGTACTAGTAAAAACAGTAGACATATTGGGCCAAATGTAATAGGGTGAGAGTTTCAGAAAGTGAGAGATTTTGGGAGAGTTTTCCCCCTTTTTTAAAGCAGCAATTTTTTATTTATTTATTTATTTGCAGTTTCTTATATAGCGCAGCAGATTCCGTTGCGCTTTACAATAGTAAACAGTGATAAAACAAACTGGGTAACAACAGACAGACTTGGTGGTTAGAGGGCCCTGCTGCAAGCTTACAATCTATAGAATCAATTACACTGCAAAACCAGGTTGATTTTGCCATGTAATTGATTGCTGCTTTAAAGAACATGGGAAAACTCCCAAAATCTCTCACTTTCTGAAACTCTCACCCTATTACATTTGGCCCAATGAGTACACTGTTTGAAAAAAGAGTTTAATCACTATCAAGGAAATTTATCAAGCATTGACATCTTCCTGGTAATAAACCATCCTATACATTAAAGTTGTGCTAAAATAAATAAAATTGACATTTTCAGTTATACATCTTTTTAGGATCACTTTTATCCTCTATTTGTTCAAAAAAACACCATCTGTGTGTATATATGTTTGTATGTGTGATTTTAACCCCTATAAATTCACTGCGGCCTCCCATCATATCCTATAATGGGATCCTTTAGAACATATTAAAAGTGACATTTTATGTATATTTTTTGTGTCTGAAGTGCGCTCTCAAATAACAGTTCTCTCTTCTTCTGCTAAATGCTTTGTCTTCAATTTAACAGGACCCCAGCAAAACCCACCACAGAGCATAGGACCCCCCCCCCCCCCCGTTTCTCCCCCCTCCTGTCACTCCCCCGCTCCGGCGATCATACAGTGGATCTCCAGGGCCATGCCACTGCCCCAGCTGCCTTCACAACAGGCGGCAGGCTCGGGGATGTTTGGGGCGGCTCTGGAGGACTCTTGCACCCAAACCGGGCATCCTGAGTCCCCCAGAGCCACTCCCACCATCTCCAAGCCTGCCATTTGTTCACTGCATCTAATGGCGGCAGGGGCAACGGCAGGGGAGCTCCGGCGAAGGATCGCCAGAGCAGAGAGGTAAGGGGGAGCAATGGGAGCGGAAAGAAGTCACTGTGGGGGGTGCCCGGACAGGTGATGCGCCAGTGGTGCACAGCTGCAGGCACCACTGGCACACACCTTCAATTTCCAGGCATACCACTCAAGTGGTTAATTCTCCCCTATATGGCAAAAGTACCCTCATAGATGCCAGTCAGTATGGGTCAAGAGCTACATATCAAATTGTCTTGTTCAATTTATTGTTGAATTCAGCCAACATGTTTACATATAAGCCAAAGTAAGCTTAGTGACAGGAATATACAGAAGTAGATCCATTCAATGCACTTTCTATAACTGACATTTATCCCACTGTGATTATCTTAGAATCTCATTTCAATAAAGCAATATCCTCTTACAGTTACATAATAATGCTCTTACGTTATTCATTTTCACTAAGGCCATAATAATTATCTTTTCTCCGCTTCCAGGTGCAATACTTATTGTATAAGACTCTTTTATTGCAATGAAATTTTGAAACAATTACCGTTGGACTGACCTTGGTTACCTAACAAGGTGCTGTAATTATTTAGCATGCACATGATTACAGAAAGTGGATGACACATCTGACTTTGACAATAACATTTCTAGGCTTATAACTGTTCAGTGGATTCAGATGCTGGAACAATGAAATGGTGCATCTATCAAAAGTGGCATATGTGCACATTGGACCGTGGGTCCAGGAGGAACAAGCACTGCACACTTTGTACTCCAGTCTGACCAAGGGTGTAACTACCATATCGTGTTTTCCCGATAATAAGACACTGTCTTATTTTTTTTCAACCAACAAAAAACACCATAGGCCTTATTTTCAGGGCAGGTCTTATTTTAATATGGTAGACATTGACAGCAAATGTCAAAAACAGGTGCCAGACATTTCAATGAACAGGTGGCATCAAATGTCAAAAAACAGGTGCCAGGCAGACATTTAAATGAACAGTTGGCAGCAAATGTCAAAAAACAGGTGCCAGGCAGACATTTCAATGAACAGGTGGCATCAAATGTAAAAAAAACAGGTGCCAGGCAGACATTTCAATGAACGGGTGGCATCAAATGTAAAAAAACAGGTGCCAGGCAGACATTTCAATGAACAGATGGCATCAAATGTCAAAAACAGGTGCCAGGCAGACATTTCAATGAACATTTGACAGCAAATGTCAAAAAACAGGTGCCAGACATTTAAATGAACAGGTTACTGTCAGTGTTAAGGTAACATTACCGTCAGTGTAAACAAAGAAAAGCTATGGTACCTTTAATCAAAAATTGTCATGTCATCTACTTCGATAACATCATCATAAGTGTCCATACCGGTACCCTGAATTCCGGCCTGGATTTCTTCTGCCTCCATTGCCTTCAGGAGAAGTGGACCCAACCTGTCATGTCCAGTAAGATAGCTCTCCTTAAATGAGGTCTTGTCCAGGTAGCCTGCTCGTAGTGCTTTGGCGACACAGCTGTCAGTAATTTTATCCCATGACTTCTTCACCCAAGTCACGACCTCTTGCAGATGCGGCTTCACAAAGTTTCCACGCTGATTTCTTTCCATTCTATTTTCAATGTAGACATTGACTTCCATGCGCAAATAGTCCTTGAATGGCTTGTTTATTGCAATATCAAGAGTCTGGAGATAGGCAGTCATGCAGGAATCATTACTTGATCTATTCTTCTTTCTGCAACTAAGTTCTTCATGTCTTTAGCGCGGTGGGTGCTGGCTGAATCCCAGACTAGCAGACCTCTTTGGTCACCTCACAAAACAAGTGGCAGCATTAAATCTATCCGCTTCCTTATAACTGCTTGACCAGGCTTTTTTGGTTTCAAGAATGTAAATGCCTGATACACGTTCAATCTTATCTTTCTTGCCCTTACTGATTAGAGGCGTGGCTTTCTTTCCATCCAGACTAATTGCCAAAACACAGGTAACCCGTGCACTTTCGCAGCCAGTGGTGGGAATGTAGATGGATGTGGCACCCCTGTGATGAATTGTTGTTTGAGACGCTTGACCCATAAACACTGCAGTTTCATCCATAGCAATCATATTGCAGATTTGGTATTTAGAAAAGTCGATCCCATCAACAAAGGATTCAAGTGCACGTTTAATAAATTCAGTGGTACTTATGTATTATCTGGGCTCCCATGTTAAATGCACCCCATTTTTTCAAACCCCTACTATCCAACTACGCATGGATTTGAATTTATATAGTGTGGCGAGCGCAGCGAGCCACTGTGCCCGAAGCGTGGTGAGCGCAGCGAGCCCCGCGAGGGGACGCGGTCTCATAAGAAAAATGGGAGCCCAGATATTACATAAGTACCATATTCCAGCTTAAACAGTGTTGTTGATCTTCTTAGAGATAGTTCATATCGCTGAAGGAAACCGTCCAACCAGTGGTGTGATGCTTTGAATCCTTCTGGGACCATTTCGAACTGTGTTGTCATTGCAAGGGCAAATGCTTGAATATCAGCCCTGCGCACAACCAATGCCTTTGCTCTCCTGTCAGCAATCCATTCACCAATAATGTCTTCCAGCTCAGGATATAAGGGTTGCCGACCTGATCCAGACCTGCGCTTCTTAGCTTTTCCCTCATCCACCTGCTGACTGAGGTTATTGTAATCTGCTCTCCATTTTCAGACCATTCGGAGATCCAACATCTTTTCTTTACAGAAAGCTGCAAGGTTCTTGCCCTCTGAGTCTTCTACAATAGCTTTCTTGTACTCGACGGTATAGCTCTTCCTCTTTGCACTCATGTCTGGGAATCAATACACATAAAATACCATACATTATGGTACCATAAATAAAATGAAGACCATTACCAGTATGCTCCCCCATCCCTGCTTTTATCCCCATCTTAAAAATGCCACCAGTCCTCCTTATTTAACATGCCCCAGTGCTCCTTTTAAGCATGCCCCTGTACTCCTTTTAAGCATGCCCCTGTCCTCCTTTTAAACATGCCCCTGTCCTCCTTTTAAACATGCCCCAGTGCTCCTTTTAAACATGCCCCAGTGCTCCTTTTAAACATGCCCCTGTCCTCCTTTTAAACATGCCCCTGTCCTCCTTTTAAACATGCCCCTGTCCTCATTTTAAAAATGCCCCATGGCTCCTTTTAAACATGCCCCAGTGCTCCTTTTAAACATGCCCCAGTGCTCCTTTTAAACATGGCCCAGTGCTCCTTTTAAACATGGCCCAGTGCTCCTTTTAAACATGGCCCAGTGCTCCTTTTAAACATGGCCCAGTGCTCCTTTTAAACATGGCCCAGTGCTCCTTTTAAACATGGCCCAGTGCTCCTTTTAAACATGCCCCTGTCCTCCTTTTAAACATGGCCCAGTGCTCCTTTTAAACATGCCCCTGTCCTCCTTTTAAACATGCCCCTGTGCTCCTTTTAAACATGGCCCAGTGCTCCTTTTAAACATGGCCCAGTGCTCCTTTTAAACATGGCCCAGTGCTCCTTTTAAACATGGCTCAGTGCTCCTTTTAAACATGGCCCAGTGCTCCTTTTAAACATGGCCCAGTGCTCCTTTTAAACATGCCCCTGTCCTCCTTTTAAACATGCCCCTGTGCTCCTTTTAAAAATGCTTAGTGCCCCAGTCCGCTATCTTAAAAATGCCCCCAGTCCGCCATCTTTGACATGCCCCAGTCCCCCTTGATACGGAAAACATGCCCCAATGTTCCTTTTAAACATGCCCTCAGTCCTCCGTTAAATAGAGGGAACATACCATAACAGCCGCCTTTAAACACAACTCCTTTCTCTCTCAGTCTCAGCAACGCAAGCGCTCCGTGCTCTGCTGCAGCCGCTCTGCTGCAGCCGCATGATGGGCGTGGCGATGTCACGCCGCCTCCCAAAATGCATCCCTGGGACCGGGAGCAGAAGCAGCTTCTGTAGAAGCCTGTGGTCTCTAAATACCTCAGCAGTGAGCGGAGGTGATCGGAGGTTAGCGGGGGTTAGAATTTATTGTATGGAGCTGACTGCATTGGAAATTTAATAGGCCTTATTTTCGGGGGAGGTCTTATTTTGGACAAATGTCCAAAATCTGGGGTAGAGCTTATTTTCGGGGGAGGTCTGATTATCGGGGAAACACGGTAGCTGCAAGGGGTGCAGCTGCTATGGGGCCCAGAGCTGAAGGGGGTGTAACATCCATTTGCATGCCCTGCGTATGAATAGCACTTGGCAGCCAATCATTTGCAAGGTGGGGTTTGGTGGACTCGCAAGGCTGCGAATTTGTAGCCTTGCAAATCAACCAGAATAACCCCCTTGTGTGGCATCACCTGCCAACTACCTTATGGCTTCTAAAGGTGAGACAATCCCCAATACAACTCCTGAATTCGCACTAAGGGGGCAGCTGGCACAGGTTTCTGATAAATGAACTTACCTCTGGTGTCTTACATCTGCGGGCGCCCTGTAGGGAAATGGGCAGGCAGCAGACATCCGATGATGTCAGGTGTCCGCCCCCCCCCCCCCGCACCTGTGTCACTGGACCATGCACATGGGAACATCCAGTGTTTTCATGGGAATGCCCATGAAATGCTGGGCTCTCACATAGGCGCAGCCCTACGCCCCCCTCCCACACTGTTAGTATAAAAGTATATGCGCAGTCATTCACCATCGCTCCACTGCGTGAACACACAGGAGAGGGTGGTGATTAGAATCACCCCCCAAGTTGGGAGATATTATGACATAAGAGAAGAGTATATTGGTGTAGTTGGTTTATAGCCCTGTGTGTAAGTAAAAGTATTTCATATTGAATACGGTGGAATACAGGTTCAATACAGTTGGAATACAGCTCTTGAGCAGGGTTGGAGTGCTGGGATTTAAGACCCGTGTTGCCCTTTCACACCACCGAAAACCTGGGATTTTCAGTAAATTACCAGGTTGAAAAGCTTTAACCCGGGAATATGTAGGTGGTGTGAATAGGGTCCGGCTGCACCTGGCATAATGACCCGGCATTTTTTGGTGGCCGGTGTGAAAGGGGTATTACCTAGCTCCCCACAGGTGATGGCAATCATTCATTACCAGGGAAGTCCAGGAACAGAGCATTTTCTCCCTGAAGGAGGAGGTCAGGTAAGCAACCATGTGATTACCCCAACTTATAGGGCAATGGCAGGTATTAGCTTTTAAAGGCATGACCAATCATATATATACTCTGAAAATATATAAACACCTATACAATTATTGAACTGGTCAGACAATGGGGAAAATACATGAATGCAATGCATCCCACCACTCATGGCATGCATGTCAGCATTTATTAATGCCATATGTTGAAGATTTCATGAGAAGACAGCTCTCCTAATGAATGCTGTCCTTTATGATGCGGGCACCAGGGACTCTGTCTGGGCATGTATCAATGGGGGCTGCTGGCAGGGTCAGATTAACAATGGGTGGAAGGAGCCATGGCTCCAGGCCTCCACATTAAAGTAGGCCCATCAATGATGATCACCAGACAGACACCAGCTGGTTACATGTTTAGCCATAAATCATAAGTGTTAAAATTGCATTTCTTATAGATATTTAGGAAGACACGGGGCTAATGGGTCCTACATGCCTATATGGCATTGCAATCCCTCCTCCACTTTCATAATAGGCCCTTAAACATTTCCAGCTAGATGCAAATAAGGCCCTTTATTCTTATAAAACCTTCATATAAGAATTTTTTTTAAATCTGGAATCTTTTGTGCACCTATAGCCAATTGTGGCCCACCAGACAATGAGAAACTGCACAGCTTGACAGTTTCTTATTGGCTGGTAGTTTGTGATTGGTTCACAACAGGTTTCTATAATTCCTTCTGTTGAATGGCAGGCAGTTTGTAAGCTAGCATTGGCTGGCAGGTGGCAACCAGTGGCCACTATAAGCTGCACTGCAGCTGAGACCTAATGCTCCTGGCTTAACTTCTGCCCCAGTGTCACTGAAATGCACAGTATAATGTAACATACATTACGATCCTGCACATATGGCTTGTCCTCTTGCTCTGTTATCTGCTCAGTGAGAGACTGCGCAATTTCCCTGATTACACACCTGTAATGCTCCAGTGTCTGACAAACTAAATCCACAGAGTCCTGATTACTGCATGTTCTTAGACCAGTGATTAACCATTTGCGTACCTGAGGTTAGTCTAACTCCTGTGTGCACTCTGAAATTTCCTAAAATTGCTGCATTCCATAGTCTCAGTCCAGCATGCCAGTTACCCAGCAGCCAATCCAAACTAGGCAAGGGGTAATTATCATGCTCAAACTTACAGCCAGTTCCTTGAGCAACGTCCCTTTTCTGCTCAGTTGCTGTGTGTGCTCATTCCTTGTCGTCCCTGCAAGTTATCCTGCTCCTGAGACACTAGTACTATTACCATTTGTAGTACCACCTGGCTCCCACAGCTAGCATGAGTAGCTGCACTGCTGCTTCATTGGTTCATCTCAGTGTTCCCAGGTAGCTGTCCTGCAGTGGATCCTGAAAACCTGCATTTTGTTATCTGTTCCACCTGGTCTATTGTGTCTGGTAAAGTCTTCTATGCTACAGCCTGTTGTTCCTTGCCTCACTTACATCAGGGCCGAACCTAGGCTTTCCGGCGCCCGGGGCAAGGCAGTCATTTGGTCGCCTCCCCCCTGGGGGGGACTAAATGACTGCCTTGCCCCTGGCGCCGGAGGCTGAGCGACCCCCCCCCCCCCCCGCAGACATACCTATGTGCAGCGGGGGTCCGTGGACGGGCAGCGGCGGCTTTCACTTGTAACAAGCTATGCTATTTGCCTGGCGGTGGGAAGCGCTGCTGATTTTGAAAAGTCTTTGCGGACGCTGATTGGCTGAGATAATTCAACCAATCAGCGTCCGGCATGCCTTTTCAAAATCTGCTTCCCGTGCCCGGCAAATGGCGTAGCTTGCTTCCAGCTGCTGCTACTCCCATCCCCTGGACCCCCGCAGCCCATCCCCGGACCTCTACTGCCCATCCCTGGACCCCCTCTGCCCAGACCTGACAGCGCCCCCCCCCCCCCCCCCATGCAGCGCCCGGAGCGCGTGACCGCCCAGCCCCCCCCCTAGTTACGGTCCTGCTTACATACCTGCATTTCTTCAGCCGTTCCACCCGGTCCAGTGTGCCTGGTAACGTCCAGACACTACAAGAAATTGTTCCCGCACCAGTATATCGTTTCGATTTAATCCTCTCTCCCAGTTATTTTCAAGTACTAGGGTAACGTATTCTTCCCTAATATTAGACTGGGAGGTGCTACCCACTACTTATTGACAGACCTAAAACACCCACAAAAGAAAAAGTAAGTACCTTCTAGGGTGCACTGAGGATCTAATGATCTCTAAAATGTAACCTTTATTATTATTATTATATAAAATGGTCTCCTGTTGTCATCAGGAGAAAAGTTTACCTTGTTCAGTGAAATATTTAAAAATAAAGATGTGTGATAAAGAATAAGAAATTATGAGTTTTAAAATAAAGGAGAAGGACAGACAAATGTGTATTTGCTCAGTCTATTTCATAATATTCTTGGGCTATTATTGCCCTTTTTTTATTATCACTTTGAGGCTGCTGTTTAAATTTCACAGCTTTGTCCAGCTTACTGTCAAAGTTAGCTTGTTACAATTTTTCTGTGATTTCCAGCACAGCTAAAACTGTAACAGTATTACCAGTTTGTTACAATGGTCTCTTAGCCTCTGTAGCAAGCTTATTGAAATGTTTATTGGTATACAAACATTGCTATATGATTGTATGTACTATTAAATGACGGGGAAACCAGCCCAGTAACATACAGTATAGTTAATGTTTTCTGGTGAAAAATATCAATTGATAGGTGTCAGTCAGTTCCTGAAATAATTTCACACTGTGCACCATCGGGGATATTGCTGTGTATATCTGGTAAATATCACAGTGCCCTCGTATTTTAAGAGAGCTATGCACTTGTATTCCATCCGTCAATAAGCGGTACTATATATCCGCCGGGTTTTGAACACAGTGATTTCTTATGTGTATATACTCCTTATCTTGCTATATTCCTAGGGCAAGTTTTTAAAGATCATGTCTGGATATTATTCATACCCCATGTGGGCTAATATATAACCGCTCATGTGTATATAGGGTCCCGTGTCTGGTATTTAACTGATATTATAAGTCCCGAAAGTAAGCAGTATAACTGCCAGGACTCATATAACTTATAGCTCAATATTACACAGATCTCACTGTATCTAAATACTAGAGATGTGCGGCGGGCACTTTTTCGGGTTTTGGTTTTGGTTTTGGATCTGGATCTCCCTTCGTGTTTTGGATCTGGATTGGTTTTGGCAAAACCACCCTTGCGGGTTTTGGTTTTGGTTTTGGATCTGGATTTATTTGGAAAAATGCTAAAAATTGCTAAAATAATAGTTTTCAGGCCTGTTTTTGCCCCTAAAGTGTTATTAAGCGCAATAACATTAGTTTCCACTCATTTCTAGTCAATTTTGATCACCTCACAGCTCACAAAATCGTTTTCATTTACTGTAGTAGGGCCAAAAGGTTATCCTGAGGTAGCTGGATGTCTAGGCTAGGCGACAGCAGTGGGCATCACATACAGGTGGACCTTACACTTCCAACCTGGCACATGTTAGAAGCAGAGCAGCACTGCAGGGGCAGATAGGGTGGCAGTTGAAATTGTCCTTGTAGCTGCGCTCCTCTGTTAGAAGAACCTCCACACAAGTACCAAGAGCCCAATGTGGATTGATTTTGCAGTTTGGCATGTGCAGCCAAGGAACAGTGGGCGTTTTGTGCAGCATTGACTGTGTCTGCAAGTTAGTATCTGTTTGTATCAGTTTAATATCTAATAAGACCACTATCTGGCGTGAGGTCAAGTGGTTTCTGGATGCTGGAAACAGTTGCCTGCTTATCAAGCTTGAACAGACTGGATAGGCGTGCATTCCACCACTTCACCACTTGACGTGTGTTCCTCCCGAAGCCACGCGCTTGGTCTAGTACGCTGACCATCAGCAGCTGTTGGGCCTTCTTCTTCCCAACCAACCATCCATCAATCCATCCATCATATCCCAATGATATGACCAATTCATGTGTGTTCCTCCCAAAGCCAGGCACTCGGTCTAGGAATGGATAAGACCATGGATGTGCCTGAGGACATTTTTTCATCCATTATGGATGAGGTGGAGAGCGAATCACCCATCTCCCCACCATTCATCCATCAGATGCCCAAAAAGTCTTTCTTGCTCCGAAGAGCCAAAAAAGACGCAAAAAGACGAGGAAGGAAATGATTGGCGGTGGCCCCCCCACCCAATAAATATATATATAATAATTAGAGGAATGGCGAAGACCACGGATGTCTCTGAGGACATATTGTCATTCATAATGGATGATGATGGAGAGCGAATCACCCATCTCCCCACCATTCATCCATCAGATGCCCAAAAAGTCTTTCTTGCTCCGAAGAGCCAAAAAAGACGAGGAAGGAAATGATTGGCTGTGGCCCCCCCCACCCAATAAATATATATATAATAATTAGAGGAATGGCGAAGACCACGGATGTCTCTGAGGACATATTGTCATTCATAATGGATGATGATGGAGAGCGAATCACCCATCTCCCCACCATTCATCCATCAGATGCCCAAAAAGTCTTTCTTGCTCCGAAGAGACAAAAAAGACGCAAAAAGACGAGGAAGGAAATGATTGGCTGTGGCCCCCCCACCCAATAAATATATATATAATAATTAGAGGAATGGCGAAGACCACGGATGTCTCTGAGGACATATTGTCATTCATAATGGATGATGATGGAGAGCGAATCACCCATCTCCCCACCATTCATCCATCAGATGCCCAAAAAGTCTTTCTTGCTCCGAAGAGCCAAAAAAGACGCAAAAAGACGAGGAAGGAAATGATTGGCTGTGGCCCCCCCACCCAATAAATATATATATAATAATTAGAGGAATGGCGAAGACCACGGATGTCTCTGAGGACATATTGTCATTCATAATGGATGATGATGGAGAGCGAATCACCCATCTCCCCACCATTCATCCATCAGATGGCCAAATATTTACTCTTGCTCCGAAGAGCCAAAAGACACCAAAAGACGAGGTAGAAAAAGATTGGCTGGGGCCCTCCCACCCAGCCCGACATCCGGGACATCCCATCCAATAAATATATATGATAATTAGAGGAATGGCGAAGACCACGGATGTCTCTGCTCCAAAGAGCCAAAAGGCACCAAAAGACGAGGTAGGGCCCTACCACCCAGCCTGACATTTACATGTCCGATTGTACAAAACAGAAAGAAAAATGACCAAGCCATAGTACAGAAATGCAACAGAAAAATCTACCAAATGATCAGTCTCCCAGGAAAAGGATCTGCAATGGAACCTCTGCAGAGAGTACAACTTACTCCACGCCCAAAAAGCAAAAGGTGATGAAGTCTTCAGAAAAGTCTTCCGAAAAGAAAAGTGAGGAAACCAGGGTGAAACGTCGATTAAGTGCAAAATCACCAACTGCTTTCCAACGTATCGACCAAAGTCCTGTAAAAAAGAGTCCTGCAAAAAATTCTGTACAAGAGTCCTACAAAAGACTCACCACAAAAGGAAAGCAAAGCGCTTGTCAATTCAAGTCAAAAAAATAAAAGGCGAGAATATGTAAAAGATATATTTAGTATCTGTTTGTATCACTTTAAAATCTAATAAGACCCCTATCTGGCCTGATTTTCTGATTAATTATTAATTGATAATATAATAAACTGATTGGTGTACTGGGGAACATTTCCAGTCGCCTCTTCATTTATCACCTAATTGGTGGAGGAGAGGGTGGTTGTTGCTTATTAATAAAGTTGTTGCTTATTAATACTCAGACTATTGGGAGGGAGCTCCCATTACAGTAAAATCACTTAAGTTATTGAGAACTGTTTGTAAGGTATGAATCGCTTGTCATCGCTTACTGTAGTGCAAGATGTGTTTTTTTTTGTATTGGTCACAATGATCCTACTATTAGATAGTGATGTTTAGTGCTGCAAAAGTTTGTTATTTATGTATTACATCCTCTAAAGATTAATCCGCCTCTGCTTGCAGTAAATAAGTGAGCCCCTGGACAGTGGTCACTGCAGCCCCTGCGTGGGAGCACTGCAGCACCTAGTTAGTTAAATGACTCGAGTCTACAACACAGGGCAGTGAGGGCACAGGACAGGTCACGGAGCACAGCACAGGGCAGTGAGGGCACAGGGCAGGTCACGGAGCACAGCACAGGGCAGTGAGGGCACAGGGCAGGTCACGGAGCACAGCACAGGGCAGTGAGGGCACATGGCAGGTCACGGAGCACAGCACAGCAGGGAGCACATGGCACGGAGCACAGCACAGCACAGGGCACACGGAGCTTCCCAACCACCCTCTTCCCTCTCCAAGAGTGAAGATGGCGGGGCGCGCGTGCGTCTTTTATAAGATCCCGCGAGAATCCGACAGTGCGATTATGACGTGTGGGCTCGTTATCGGATCCCCGTTATTCTGATCTGTCGGATCTCGGGTATCAGGACCCGCTCATCTCGAGTTAGTATCTGTTTGTATCAGTTTAAAATCTAATAAGACCCCTATCTGACCTGATTTTCTGATTAGTGATTAATTAATTATCAATTGCTATAATAAACTGATCGGTGAACTCTGGGAACATTTCCAGTCGCCTCTTCATTTATCACCTAATTGGTGGAGGGGAGGGGGGTAGTTGGTGGCAGATGAACAAATTCCTCCACCTCTCTAGGACCCCAGGTTTGGAGATCTAGTCCACCCTAGACTGTGGTGTTTGTGAGGTCAATGAGTCTGCGACATCTGTCACCCAATTTACCGCTAAGGTTAATTTGTTTGGTATGGCTGGCTAGAGCCCAAAAAAGATGAAAAAAGAAGAAAAAAACATTTGCTGGGGCCCTCCGACCCAGCCATCCATCCGGGACATCCCATCCAAAAAGAAGTACGATAATAATAGTTAGGGTGAGTTCATGGATGTCCCCGATGACATCATTGAATCTATAATAGATGAGGTGGCGAGATAAATCGCCCATCTCCCCACCATTCATCCATCAAAGATTTTAAAATTAATGACGCTCCAAAGAGCCCACAAAACGACGCAGAAAGAGGTGCAAGATGACATTGTCCTTGGGCCCTCCCACCCACCCTTATGTTGAATACAGGACATGCACAGTTTAACAAACCAATCATTTCAGCGACAGGGACTGCAGCGGGAGGGACTGTCAACTGTGGCTGAAATGATTGGTTTGTTTGGGCCCCCACGAAAAATAAAAGGCAATGGGCATTGCACAAACTGGCTTTACAAGAGGTCATCCTCAGCGTCAGATTCCTCAGCCTCATCCTCTTCTTGACACACAATTAATTCGTCGTCGCTGGAATCAACCAATACAGGAGGACTGTGTGCAGTAGGAGGACGTAAGTGTTGGCGAAGGAGGTCCAGTTCGTGGAATTTGAAATTCATTTTTATGAAGAGCATCTTCTCCACGTTTTGTGGAAGTAACCTCCTACGCCGATCGCTAACAAGGTTCCCAGCTGCGCTGAAGACTCTCTCAGAATAGACACTGGAGGGTGGACAACTTAAATAAAGCAAAGCCAGTTTGTGCAAAGGATGCCACATTGCCTTTTTTTCCTGCCAGTAATGGAATGGACAGTCTGACATACCTATATTGATGCTATCAGCAAAGTAGTCATCCACCATTCTTTCAATGGTGATAGCATCATAGTCTGTGGCAGTCGACGTGTCCATGATGCTAGGAAGCTCCTTCAGTCCGGACCAGATGTCAAATAGATTTCCAGACTGAATAGCAGTCGGTCTTTTAGGAAAATTTAGCTTTTTCCTCGCAACCCCTGTGGTAGAAATTGAAGGAGAAGTTGTGCGCCTGCCACGTTCCGCTTCAGCTGACAATTTTTGGACCAAGAGGTCTTTGCACCTCTGCAGATTTGTTCCCATTGGTAACAAAGACACGATGTAAGACTTAAATCTAGGATCCAGCATTGTCCCCAAAATGTAAAGATCTGATTGTAAGACATCCGCGACCCTTGGATCGTTGCAAAGGGAACTAATGGCGTGATCCACTAGCCCAACATATCTAGCAGAATCAGTGTACTTCAACTCCTCCTTCAATTTCTCCAACTGCTTCTGCAAAAGACCTATCAAGGGAATGACCTGGCTCAAGCTGGCAGTGTCAGAACTAACTTCGCGTGTAGCAGCCTCAAAGGGCTGCAGGATCTTGCACACCACGGAAATTATTCTCCACTGAGCTTGGCTCAGGTGCATTCCCGTTCCTCTCCCTATGTCATAGGTCGAGGTGTAGCTTTGGATGGCCTTTTGCTGCTCCTCCATCCGCTGAAGCATATAGAGGGTGGAATTCCACCTCGTGACCACCTCTTGCTTCAGCTGATGGCAGGGCAAATTTAGCTTTTCTTGCAAGTCTTGCAATCTCCTGCACGCACTTGCAGAATGGCGAAAATGTCCACAAATTTTCCGAACAACGGACAACATTTCTTGAACACCCCTGTCCTTTTTCAAGAAATGGTGCACCACCAAATTTACTGTGTGAGCAAAACATGGGACATGTTGGAATTCGCCCACATGTAATGCACTCACAATATTGGTGGCATTGTCGGATACCACAAATCCCGAGGAGAGTCCAAGTGGGGTAAGCCATTGCGCAATGACTTCCCGTAGTTTTTCTAGGAGGTTTTCCGCTGTGTGCCTTTTACTGAAACCGGTGATACACAGTGTAGCCTGCCTCTGAATAGCAATGGGAGATGATGTTGCTGTTGCTGCTGCTGCTGTTGGTGCTGCTGCTGAAGGCAATACATCCACCCAGTGAGCAGTCACAGACATGTAGTCTTTTGTTTGCCCTGTTCCGCTTGTCCACATATCCGTGGTTAAGTGGACAGTGGGTACAGAGGCATTTTTAAGGACAGTAACAACGCTTTTTTTAATGTCCGTGTACAGCCTGGGTATTGCCTTCCTGGAGAAGTGGAACCTAGATGGAATTTGGTAACGGGGACACAGGATCTCTAGCAACTGGGTAAAACCCACAGAATTAATTGCGGATACTGGACGCACGTCTATTACCAACATAGTTGTTATGGCGTCAGTAATACGCTGTGCAACGGGGTGACTGCTGGCATACTTCATCCCCCTTTCAAAGGATTGACTTACAGTCAGTTGCTTGGCTAAGTGATCAGGACTAGCATTCCTGGTCTCTTTCCTTGAAGCAGCAGCAGCAGCACCAGCAGCAGCAGCAGAAGCAACAGGTGTACCTGATAAGGATGCTTCTGAGGAATCCAGGATAGGAGAGGATTCAGTCAGGATCATGACATTGGGTGCAGGACTACTTCCCAATCCAATAATCTCTGAGGATGGGGATGATGCAGTTGTTTGAGGAGATTGCAGGACCTTGGATTTAACAGAGAAAGGGGAGCAGGACGGTGACGCTGGGCGGGCTGCTACATGTTTGTTCACAGTTTCTTTTGACAAAAACTTCTGATGGATGCGCTGCAAATGCCGTAACAGTGAGGAGGTCCCAAGGTGCTGCACGTCCTTACCTCTACTTACAATAGCTTTGCAAACGCTACACACGGCCTGACAGTTGTTGTCCGGATTTGGGTAGAAATAATTCCATACATACGAGGTGGATTTTTTGGTCTTTTGCCCTGGCATGACAATGGGCTTTTCCACACCCCGGACAACAACTGTCTCCGTCGGTGCCTTAAAACAAACAACATCATCCCCAACATCGTCATCATCCGCATCCCTCTGTGTGCCAGCTTCACCAACAGAATCCACATCCAATTCCTCAGAAGCATCCTCAATAACCAGGTCAAAATCTTGACTGGGGATGCTCTTGCACACACTTGCAGAGGGCATGCAAATGGTGGAATGAACCTCCTCTTCACAAACAGTATTTGAAAGGTCCGGCTCACATATGGCATCCACGGACACACTTAGACTCTCCTCTGGGATTTGTGACATTTGTGAACTCGCCTTTGTCTTAAAAACTTTCATTCTTTTTTTTGTAGTAGCAGAAGGGCTACCATCATTCTTCTGAGACGCTGTACCATCAGTCAGAAACAAAGGCCAAGGCCGTAGCCTTTCCTTCCCACTGTGTGTGGTGAACGGCATATTGCCAATTTTATTTTTCTCCGCACGTGACTTAATTTTTTTTTATGGACCATTGTAAAATTTCTGCTTTGCTTTTACATGGCCTCTAGGCCTTTGACCATCGGCCTTGCCATCATGAATCTGACTGGTGGTAGCAGCTTAAGAAGTTCTATCAGGTTGCTGATCTCCCACTATTTCCTCCTCCATCATCCTCCCCCCAAAAAATTTTTTTTATACTTTTATTTATTTTTCTGATTTTTTACACTGGACACAGCCTGTGACACTGGACACTGCCCCTGGTCACTGGACACTGCAGCACGACACAGCCCGTTACACTGGATATATGTCGTCACACTGGACACAGGATATATGTCGTCACACTGGACACAGGATATATGTCGTCACACTGGACACAGGATATATGTCATCACACTGGACACAGGATATATGTCGTCACACTGGACACAGGATATATGTCGTCACACTGGACACTGGATATATGTCGTCACACTGGACACTGGATATATGTCGTCACACTGGACACAGGATATATGTCGTCACACTGGACACAGGATATATGTCGTCACACTGGACACAGGATATATGTCGTCACACTGGACACAGGATATATGTCGTCACACTGGACACAGGATATATGTCGTCACACTGGACACAGGATATATGTCGTCACACTGGACACTGGATATATGTCGTCACACTGGACACTGGATATATGTCGTCACACTGGACACAGGATATATGTCGTCACACTGGACACAGGATATATGTCGTCACACTGGACACAGGATATATGTCGTCACACTGGACACTGGATATATGTCGTCACACTGGACACTGGATATATGTCATCACACTGGACACTGGATATATGTCGTCACACTGGACACAGGATATATGTCGTCACACTGGACAATGGATATATGTCGTCACACTGGACACTGGATATATGTCGTCACACTGGACACTGGATATATGTCGTCACACTGGACACAGGATATATGTCGTCACACTGGACACAGGATATATGTCGTCACACTGGACACAGGATATATGTCGTCACACTGGACACAGGATATATGTCGTCACACTGGGCACTGGATATATGTCGTCACACTGGACACTGGATATATGTCGTCACACTGGACACAGGATATATGTCGTCACACTGGACACAGGATATATGTCGTCACACTGGACACAGGATATATGTCGTCACACTGGACACAGGATATATGTCGTCACACTGGACACAGGATATATGTCGTCACACTGGACACAGGATATATGTCGTCACACTGGACACTGGATATATGTCGTCACACTGGACACTGGATATATGTCGTCACACTGGACACAGGATATATGTCGTCACACTGGACACTGGATATATGTCGTCACACTGGACACTGGATATATGTCGTCACACTGGACACTGGATATATGTCGTCACAATGGACACAGGATATATGTCGTCACACTGGACACAGGATATATGTCGTCACACTGGACACAGGATATATGTCGTCACACTGGACACAGGATATATGTCGTCACACTGGACACAGGATATATGTCGTCACACTGGACACTGGATATATGTCGTCACACTGGACACTGGATATATGTCGTCACACTGGACACAGGATATATGTCGTCACACTGGACACTGGATATATGTCGTCACACTGGACACTGGATATATGTCGTCACACTGGACACTGGATATATGTCGTCACACTGGACACTGGATATATGTCGTCACACTGGACACTGGATATATGTCGTCACACTGGACACAGGATATATGTCGTCACACTGGACACAGGATATATGTCGTCACACTGGACACAGGATATATGTCGTCACACTGGACACAGGATATATGTCGTCACACTGGACACTGGATATATGTCATCACACTGGACACTGGATATATGTCGTCACACTGGACACAGGATATATGTCGTCACACTGGACACAGGATATATGTCGTCACACTGGACACAGGATATATGTCGTCACACTGGACACAGGATATATGTCGTCACACTGGACACAGGATATATGTCGTCACACTGGACACAGGATATATGTCGTCACACTGGACACAGGATATATGTCGTCACACTGGACAATGGATATATGTCGTCACACTGGACACAGGATATATGTCTTCACACTGGACACAGGATATGTCGTCAGTCGTCACACAGGACAGGACACAGGATATACTGTATGTCATGAGTGACTTGTGACACTGGATAAGATATAGGCCGTCACACTGGACACAGCCCCTTGTATTAATGCTGCCCCTGTACACAGTGTACTACTCAGCAGCACTGCAGCCCCTGCGTGTGAGCACTGCAGCACGACACAGGATATATGTCGTCACACTGGACACAGGATATATGTCGTCAGTCGTCACACAGGACAGGACACAGGATATATGTCGTGAGTGACTTGTGACACTGGACAATGGATATATGTCACGCTGGACACAGGATATATGTCGTCACACTGGACACAGGATATATGTCGTCACACTGGACACAGGATATATGTCGTCACACTGGACACAGGATATATGTCGTCACACTGGACACAGGATATATGTCGTCACACTGGACACAGGATATATGTCGTCACACTGGACACTGGTTATATGTCGTCACACTGGACACAGGATATATGTCGTCACACTGGACAATGGATATATGTCACGCTGGACACAGGATATATGTCGTCACACTGGACACAGGATATATGTCGTCACACTGGACACAGGATATATGTCGTCACACTGGACACAGGATATATGTCGTCACACTGGACACAGGATATATGTCGTCACACTGGACACAGGATATATGTCGTCACACTGGACACAGGATATATGTCGTCACACTGGACACTGGATATATGTCGTCACAATGGACACAGGATATATGTCGTCACACTGGACAATGGATATATGTCACACTGGACACAGGATATATGTCGTCACACTGGACACAGGATATATGTCGTCACACTGGACACAGGATATATGTCGTCACACTGGACACAGGATATATGTCGTCACACTGGACACAGGATATATGTCGTCACACTGGACACTGGATATATGTCGTCACACTGGACACAGGATATATGTCGTCACACTGGACACAGGATATATGTCGTCACACTGGACACAGGATATATGTCGTCACACTGGACACAGGATATATGTCGTCACACTGGACACAGGATATATGTCGTCACACTGGACAATGGATATGTCGTCACACTGGACACAGGATATATGTCGTCACACTGGACACAGGATATATGTCGTCACACTGGACAATGGATATATGTCGTCACAGTGGACACAGGATATATGTCGTCACACTGGACACAGGATATGTCGTCAGTCGTCACACAGGACAGGACACAGGATATATGTCGTGAGTGACTTGTGACACTGGACAATGGATAAGATATAGGCCGTCACACTGGACACAGCCCCTTGTATTAATGCTGCCCCTGTACACAGTGTACTACTCAGCAGCACTGCAGCCCCTGTGTGTGAGCACTGCAGCACTGAGTTAGTTAAATCACAAAAAAAACACAGGGTTCAGGGCTAAATAAAATAAATCACAACACAGGGCTTAGGGCTAAATAAATCACATCAGGGCACGGGCCACAGGACAGCCCCTGGACAGTGGACACTGCAGCCCCTGCGTGTGAGCACTGCAGCACCTAGTTAGTTAAATCACACTACAGGGCTCAGGCCACAAGTCTACAACACAGGGCAGGTCACGGAGCACAGCACAGCACGGAGCACATGGCACGGAGCACAGCACAGGGCAGTGAGGGCAGGTCACAGAGCACAGCACGGAGCACATGGCACGGAGCACAGCACAGGGCAGTGAGGGCACAGGTCAGGTCACGGAGCAGATGGCACAGAGCACAGCACGGAGCACACGGAGCTTCCCAACCACCCTCTTCCCTCTCCAAGATTGGAGTGAAGATGGCGGGCGCGCATGCGTCTTTTATAAGATCCCGCTCCCGCGAGAATCCGACAGCGCGATGATGACGTTCGGCCTCGTTATTGGTCCGGAATTCAGGCGGGAACACCCGAGCCGGCTCGTATATGGCCCGGATCCCAGATATTCGGATCTGTCGGATCTCGGGGATCTGGACCCGCTCATCTCTACTAAATACCAGAGCTCTCCAGATCTCCTATTAGCTTCTTGCTTATACCCGAAAATTTAGCAGAATACTGCCGGGTGTGGATTAATGTATAGTCATCCCTGCCACTTTCAGTGTGCAGGGTTTAGCAGAAAAGGAGAATTGCCTCATATATTAAAAGGCAGGTTGATATTATCCAGTGTAGGAAGAGCAATAACTGGACCTATCTGGCGTATTTGTACAAGCAGATTACCCGTAAATAAGCGGTATGTCCGCCGGGCATTGCAATGACATGATCCTTACATTAATCTGCCCCTATAGAATAGATGTATGCTCATAATCTATTGATGTAATTTAACACATATGATATATCACAGATCTATCGCTTTACACTGGTCAGAGCCGCCTGTCATATATCATTGCAGGCAACGCCGAATAGACCTTTCATATCCCTCCGTATACTTGTAGCTCACAAGGGGTCTGTATGTTAATACATATTCTGCCCACTTTGGCTACCCATATGCGGGGTTCATTCGGCATATATAGTACTGCTCAGGTATATAACTGTTATCACTGTTTAGCGCTATGTCAGTACCCGCTCGGGAAGCATGTCCTGGCGTGTATAGCAGCCGTTTGTCAGTATTTTATATTATGTGCGCTTCACTACCAATAGCGCTAATCTCTTTATACACATATTCCAACAGTTTAAACAGATAAGGCTGGCTGAAATATATAACTGTTATCACTGTTTTCCGCTATGTCAGTGTCCGCTCGGGAAGCGTGTCCCGGCGTGTATAGCAGCCGTTTGTTCGTATCTTATATTTCGTGCGCTTTACTACCAATAGCGCTAATCTCTTCATATACACATTTCAACAGTTGCTACAATGTTATACTAAGCTACATAAACACATTTGTCTGTCCTCTCTAACAGCCTATGATCGTTTCACTCCTGCTTTGTCAAGGCATCAACCCGTTTGTCATCTCAGGCGGGTTTAAATCCCCCGCCTACCTTTCTGATTGGTTGTTCAGAATTTTTGAAAAAAAGGGAGAAAGAATCTCCACTGTCGCAAATACGGAGTTCAAGTATTATTATAATCCTTTCGAATATTCTCTATTTATTCCTTCTCTGAAAGTCACTATAGAGGATTAATAATAATAATAAAAAAATAATTGAGCGTGTCCTTCCAAATCAGCCGTCCTGTTTCCTCTTATTATAATAGAGAGATGAAGGGAAGCATTTATAAATTATATAAAAAATTATAAAAATGTGTAGAAAGTAAAATAATATTGCACTGTTTTATCTAGTTGTTTTTTACAATGCAATATATATTTCAAACTCATCTCCTCTGCATATTCATTCTAGCATGTACTTATAGCTAGGTCCCTTCCTGGATAATGTATTATATTATTCCATACCTTTTATATATCATAACTAGTGGTCATTTGGTATTTTATATATTTTGTGATTGTGCTATTATTCTCAGGTGCTAAGGGGCTTAATATATAATTTTAACTGTTAGGTTGTCTTATATATTCACTCCTAATCGTCATCCCATACTTAGTGTATCTCCTTCTTTTATTAATATTGGTAAAGGTTTATCTCATGTTCATTGTATCCTCATTTTTAATGTTTGTGTTGTGTGCCAGAAAGTGTAAATAATTCGTATAGTGTCTCCTATCCTAGGAGAGATCTAATTACTATGATAGAAGAGTGTGCTATAATTATAGCATTATGAAATATCAAAAAAATCACAAAAAATGTATAATTTTTATTCTACTAAAGAGATAAAAAATAATAAAAATCAATTTGACTTTCTAGGTGCACATTTATATGTGTGTGTCTTATATATTTGTCTATCAAAGAAAAATGCATCTGTGCAAAAACGTGAAAAATATATGTTTTCTAAAACAACCCTAATAAACGTGATATAAAATGTGAACATGATGGACACTGGATACAACGATCTAGTATTTTAAATATAAAGTATAGACGGGAGTTCTCTAAAATTATTAGTCTTTTGTTACCTACAGTATCATCATATTTATTTATTCCAATGAAAAGTGTGTATATATATACCTCTTGTTCCTTAGATACTATTATGTTGGAGTAATACATACCTCTATTATTACATCTTGTTCCATTATATCATTTGGTCTAATTGTCACATGACCTTACTAATTTTCTCTCCTAGGAGATGTCGAAGGGTATATTCTATATGTTTGTTTAAGTACCTGGGATTTTTATAAGAGAAGAAGGGAAGGGGGGGAGGCTTAATAGATTTTTGGTGAAGAGAGGAAAATAGATTCATCTATTTTTTATTTTTTATTATTATTGTTTTGTTTCTTAATTCAGAGAAAAGATGTATACTGATTCATCTCATTGAGGCCCCTTGGTTCCACACTATTCATCAGAAATATCCATTTTGACTCTTTTTTTATGAAGCTCCTTCATCACATCTCCTCCTCTGATACCTAGATGTAGCCTCTCAATCACAAATGCTTGTAATTTGTCTGGGTTTCCTCCATGTTTCCTCAAAAAGTGTCTCGCGACACTTGTCAGTTGTTTGAAATTTTTTTGATCTTTTTCGGCATTTTTTATATTTCTAATGTGTTCCATTAGCCTTATCCTTAGTTGTCTACTCGTCAGCCCAATGTATCGCATCCCACATGGACAGAGAAGACAGTATATTATTCAGACCGTTTTGCAGTTGATAAAATCGTAAATCTTATGTGTTTTTCCATATCTGTCCGTAATTTCCTTTGTTGGTAAAATATATCTGCGTGTATTGCAGTCGCCACATTTGAAAGTTCCTGTATATTTTCTTTTTCTCTGTCTGTTCTTCTCGAAATGGCTATGGACCAATACATCTCTTAAATTTGGAGATTTCCTCCAGCTGGTTTGTACCCGGTTCCCCAGGATCTTTGCCAGCTCATGATCTGTGGTAAGTATATTCCAATGTTTTTGCAGTATCTCCTGTATTTGCTGCCATTCATCACAAAAGGTTCCCACATATCGGATCTGTTCATCTCTATTTTGGGTTTTTGTTTTAGGTGATATAAGGGATTCACGATTACTTGAGCTTGCCCTTTTGTAGCCCTTCTTGATAGTTCTCTGACTATAACCCCTCTGTTGTAATCTCTCCGTGAGTTCTTTTGCTCTTGTCTCAAATTGATTCCTGTTAGTACAGTTTCTCCTAGTACGCAGAAATTCCCCGTATAGTTGCTGGTAGGTGTGAGCTTTTGGCATGGAGAATGCTATTGCTAGCTGTTTCCTTTCTATACATATCTGAAGTGATATTTCCAGCCTCATCTACTTCTATTGTAAGGTCCAAAAAGGTGACTTTCTTTTGACTCATCTCCATAGTGAGTTTCAGATTATATGGGTTGATGTTCAAGGTCCGAATAAACTCCTTGAATAGTTCACAGTCACCTTCCCAAATAATGAGTACATCATCTATGTACCTAAACCAGCTATTGACATGACAGGTATACTTGTCATTTTCGGGTGCAAATACTATCTCCTTCTCCCACCACCCGAGGTACAGATTGGCGTACGTCGGAGCACACGTACTGCCCATAGCTGTACCTCGGGTCTGGAGATAGAACTTCCCATCAAAGACAAAGTAATTATTTGTTAAGACAAACTGTAGAAGGGAAATTAGGAAATCGTCAAATTCATTTCTTTCTCTGAAGTTCAGGAATTAGTTGATGGCCTGTACCCCATATTCATGGCTGATACTCGTATATAACGATTCAATATCGCAGGTACATAGCCATGTGTCTGTGGTGGCAGTGAGATTCTCTATCTTTTTGAGGACATCCATTGTGTCTCGTGTATGAGGGTAGTCCACCTCAAAGTTCCTAAGATGTTTGTCCACAAAGATACTGGCATTCTCTGTCAAGCCCCCTATGCCTGACACAATCGGTCTTCCCGGAGGTTTAGTTTGATTTTTGTGAACTTTTGGGAGGGCATTGAAGGTTGGTATTTTTGGGTTATCAACCCATAAAAATTCCTTTTCCCTCTTTGTTATTGTACCATTTGTTAGATGTTCTTCCACTAATTCCTTTTCAAAATCTGCTTCCCGTGCCCGGCAAATGGCGTAGCTTGCTTCCAGCTGCTGCTACTCCCATCCCCTGGACCCCCGCAGCCCATCCCCGTACCTCTGCTGCCCATCCCCGGACCCCCTCTGCCTGGACCTGACAGCGCCCCCCCCCCCCCCATGCAGCGACCGGGGCACGTGACCGCCCAGCCCCCCCCCCCTAGTTACGGTCCTGCTTACATACCTGCATTTCTTCAGCCGTTCCACCCGGTCCAGTGTGCCTGGTAACGTCTCCTGTGATACATGCCTGCCTCTGCTATTGTCACAACCTGCATTCTTCTGTGTCATTAGCCTGCCTCTCCTGTTACCACAGCCTGCATTCTCCGGTGGTACAATTCTCTGCCGAATCCGGTCCAGTAAGCCTGATGAAATTATCCGATTCAAGTCGGCTTTCTGTTAAACTTCAGCCTGGGTCATCCGTATTATAAACCTGTTGTGTTTCCAATCTAGTCCAGTCTGTCTGGTGAAGTACCTAGTTTTTGCCTAAATCTGCTTTGCCACAACGCTAGCACTGTTTTTGATACAAGCCTATTCCTGTTACTTTTATATTAAAGTCTGACTTTGCTTCACCCTTTGAGTGCCAACATGTCTGTGAGATATTTGCTAAATATCCGCTAAAATGCCAGCATCACTCACATTTGCTATATAACTTCAAATAAGAAATGTTGTGTAAAAAAAAGATTATATTTCCTACATACGGTAAACATTACAGGTCATTATGATGAATAAATATGTTTGCGTCGCAATTTTTACACCTACAGTATTTTGACAAAATCCTTTGGCATTCAAAGAGTTAAAATTTAAGCCTGAATCCTCATTCCAGTCCAGTCCTTGTATATTCCTAGTTCCAGTATCATTGTTTAATTTCTGCAATTCACCTGAATCATCTTTGAACTTGGTTTATGAATAAAGTTACTTTATCATACGTGTTCCTCCAGTATCTGCCACCAAATCATCAAGGTCACAACTGGGTCCTAAAACTTCAGATGATGACAGTATGTACTGTATAATTCCAATGCACAATCTGAAAACAGACAGTGGTCATCAGGTGTTTCCCCTGTGTGGCACTGCTTGTGTCCCTTTTTTAAAGCATCATAATATAGGGCCTTATTCTGGTTCACTCCTTCTGGAAAATTCCTTCTTCGATGGACAAAACCATGTGCACTGCAGGGGGGGCAGATGTTACTTGTGCAGAGAGAAATAGATTTGGGTGAGTTATTTTGTTTCTGTGCAGAGAAAATACTGACTGCTTTATTTTTACACTGCAATATAGATCTCACTTTGAAGTAAAACCCCACCCAAATCTAATGGACCCCATACATCAGCTATTAATTGTGACAATCCTCAGATCTGGAGATGATTGTCATAATTAATCGTTAATGTGTGGGCTCCCCCTTTTGGCAATCCCAATAAACAATTAATAGGGATCGCCAATCGATTGCTGAATCAGATTTTTAAACACGTTTAATAATCTGGTATTATATGCGGTTGTTTTTTATATGTGTGGGCATTCCCGTTTCATCTTCTTCTTCTATTTACATTATGAAAAGAAGTAACATCTGAAATGACAATCGATTGAGGTGAGGTATGGGCACTTTCCAGATATGAAGATGCAATCTTTAGATGGGAAAAATCTGCCAATCTGCCGATGTAATGTGTGGGCAAGTCAAATAGATTGTAGAAACCATTTATCTGGCCAAAAGATCACTGGATCTGGAAAACTATTAATTGTGATTTCTAATGTATGGGGCCCATTACTCTCTCTGTACAAGTAGCGTCTACCCCACCTGCAGTGCACATGGGGCCTTATTCTAGTTCACTCTTTCTGACAAAATCCTTCTTAGATGGACAAAACCATGTGCACTGCAGGGGGGCAGATGTTACTTGTGCAGAGAGAATTCGATTTGGGTGGGGTTTTACTTCAAAGTGAGCTCTATATTGCAGTGTAAAAATAAAGCAGTCAGTATTTACCCTGCACAGAAACAAAATAACTCACCCAAATCTAATTCTCTCTGCACAGAGTAACATCTGCCCCCCTGCAGTGCACATGGTTTTGTCCATCTAAGAAGGATTTTGTCAGAAAGAGTGAACTAGAATAAGGCCCCATGGTTTTGTCCATCTAAGATGGAATTTGCCAGAAGGAGTGAACCAGAATAAGGCAAATAGGGCCTTATTCTGGTTCACTCTTAGAGGCAAATTCCTTCTCAGATGGACACAACCATGTGCACTGCAAGGGGGGGGGGGGGGGGCAGGTATAACATGTGCAGGGGGCAGATGTAAATTGTGCAGAGAGAATTAGATAGGGGTGAGTTATTTTGTTTCTTTTCAATGGAAAATACTGACTGCTTTATTATTAGAGAAAGAGAAATAAAGCTCATGCAGTTTACACTGACAGGAGCTTCCAAGGGGCGCAGCTGTGTTCTAGCACAATAATGAGTCAGTTCATTCAAAAATCAATATTTTTTATTTTCTAAAAAATAGTAATAATATGATTACAATATCAAAAAGCGAAGTGCACTTCAATATTTAAAAACAAGACAATACAAGACTTACAACATAAAGACAACAGAGGCTATTAATTTGTATATCCCATATGAGGCTTAAATCAACCCGGCATCTTTTGTGAGAACAAACACCCGCAGCATATAATTACCAGTCCCGTAGTATGAGAATGCCTGCTGTTTAGGGTAACTCCAACCTCCTTATACGGACAGTTCGACCTCTAATTCAATGGAGGTATTCCCCTGGTGTAAGGGAGATAGGAGGGGATTCCTCAAATGTCCAGCAGTAGCCGTTTAGTATAGAGCTGTTTCTCCGGCAGTTCTCTTTCAGCAATCTCTGGGTGTGGATAAACAAGCAGGTGCAGGGTTTCTGGCACAGCAACAATTTGTTGCTGTGCCAGAAACCCTGCACCTGCTTGTTTATCCACACCCAGAGATTGCTGAAAGAGAACTGCCGGAGAAACAGCTCTATACTAAACGGCTACTGCTGGACATTTGAGGAATCCCCTCCTATCTCCCTTACACCAGGGGAATACCTCCATTGAATTAGAGGTCGAACTGTCCGTATAAGGAGGTTGGAGTTACCCTAAACAGCAGGCATTCTCATACTACGGGACTGGTAATTATATGCTGCGGGTGTTTGTTCTCACAAAAGATGCCGGGTTGATTTAAGCCTCATATGGGATATACAAATTAATAGCCTCTGTTGTCTTTATGTTGTAAGTCTTGTATTGTCTTGTTTTTAAATATTGAAGTGCACTTCGCTTTTTGATATTTTGATATTGTAATCATATTATTACTATTTTTTAGAAAATAAAAAATATTGATTTTTGAATGAACTGACTCATTATTGTGCTAGAACACTGCTGCGCCCCTTGGAAGCTCCTGTCAGTGTAAACTGCATGAGCTTTATTTCTCTTTCTCTGTTTTGTTTGAGGTACACACCCTCTAACAAGGGGCTGCAAACGTGTATAGCAACAGGGGATCTTTTGATACATATTACCAGCGCTTCTATTCTAGCCTTCGGGCTAATTGTTGCTTTATTATTACACTGCAATATAGATCTCACTTTGAAAAAAAAAACCACCCAAATCTAATTCTGACTGCACATGTTATATCTGCCCCCCTGCAGTGCACATGGTTTTGTCCATTTGAGAAGGAATTTTCCTCTAAGAGTGAACCAGAATAAGGCCCATAGTTTGGCCCAACAGAATATGGTATAGGTTTAAGTGAAACACACATGTCAATTAAAGGTTTATTGCTTTGTCCTTTTTTGCCACTGATTTCTGTAATTATGACAGATAACAATTGATGATGATGATAATTATGATATTGATGATGATAACAATTATGAAGAAATATTCATTTTTGGTCTAGATCTTAGTAAATCTCTGATTCGCCGAAAAGACACTAAATCGTCCAATGAATAAAATCAATCAAAAATCGACCTTTAGTGAATTAAGCCTATAAATGTCAAGGAAATGTACAATTTTGCCAGAATTCCACTTGGTGGCGCCAAAGTATGAGACTAGCAGCCCATTCTTACAAAGCTGCTGTGCAGGTCTCTTCAAGCCAAGCTTCAGCATTGGATTTATAAAGATTTTTGTTTGCCATTTGTGGTACATTTTAAATCTCCAGGTGTCTTCACACTGAAAATAACATTAATATTGTTGAAAAATATTATTACATATGTGGTTTCATATTGGTGAAGAAAGCTGAATAGACCATGTACTCTTGATAAGTGTGTTTGAACCTGTGTTTTGGATTTAATATATGTCCCTCCCATGCAGAGGCTAAACTCTTGGAGGCAAATAAAAAAATGTCTGTGTATTCAAGGCAATGCTGTGTGCCATTACATTCATAATTATAAACACTGTAGAGTTTATTTACTGGTACTGCCGTATCTACCTGCCTGGTGCCTAGTACTGCCGTATCTACCTGTCTGGTGCCTAGTACTGCCGTATTTACCTTTCTGGTGCCTAGTACTGCCGTATCTACCTGTCTGGTGCCCAGTACTGCCGTATCTACCTGTCTGGTGCCTAGTACTGCCGTATTTGCCGTCTGGTGCCTATTACTGCCGTATCTACCTGTCTGGTGCCCAGTACTGCCGTATCTACCTGTCTGGTGCCTAGTACTGCCGTATCTACCGTCTGGTGCCTATTACTGCCGTATCTACCTGTCTGGTGCGTAGTACTTAGGGTTACCACCTAGTCCCTTTAATTCCGGACACATATTAATTACACAGGTTCTGTGGCTGGCTGACTTCAAGACTCCACTTTAGACTGCCACAGAACCTGTGTAATTAACATGTGTCCGGAATTAAAGGGACTAGGTGGTAACCCTAGTAGTACTGCCGTATCTACCTGTCTTGTGCATAGTACTGCCGTATCTACCTGTCTTGTGCATAGTACTGCCGTATCTACCTGTCTGATGCCTAGCACTGCCGTATCTACCTGTCTGGTGCCTAGTACTGCCGTATCTACCTGTCTGGTGCCTAGTACTGCTGTATCTACCTGTCTGGTGCCTAGTACTGCCGTATCTACCTGTCTGGTTCCTAGTACTGCCGTATCTACCTGTCTGATGTCTAGTACTGCCGTATCTACCTGTCTGGTGCCTAGTACTGCTGTATCTACCTTTCTGGTGCCTAGTACTGCCGTATCTACCTGTCTGGTGCCTAGTACTGCCGTATCTACCTGTCTGGTGCCTAGTACTGCCGTATCTACCTGTCTGGTGCCCAGTACTGCCGTATCTACCTGTCTGGTGCCTAGTACTGCCGTATCTACCGTCTGGTGCCTATTACTGCCGTATCTACCTGTCTGGTGCCTAGTACTGCCGTATCTACCTGTCTGGTGCCTAGTACTGCTGTATCTACCTGTCTGGTGCCTAGTACTGCTGTATCTACCTGTCTGGTGCCTAGTACTGCCGTATCTACCTGTCTGGTTCCTAGTACTGCAGTATCTACCTGTCTGATGTCTAGTACTGCCGTATCTACCTGTCTGGTGCCTAGTACTGCTGTATCTACCTTTCTGGTGCCTAGTACTGCCGTATCTACCTGTCTGGTGCCTAGTACTGCCGTATCTACCTGTCTGGTGCCTAGTACTGCTGTATCTACCTGTCTGGTGCCTAGTACTGCCGTATCTACCTGTCTGGTTCCTAGTACTGCCGTATCTACCTGTCTGATGTCTAGTACTGCCGTATCTACCTGTCTGGTGCCTAGTACTGCTGTATCTACCTTTCTGGTGCCTAGTACTGCCGTATCTACCTGTCTGGTGCCTAGTACTGCCGTATCTACCTGTCTGGTGCCTAGTACTGCCGTATCTACCTGTCTGGTGCCCAGTACTGCCGTATCTACCTGTCTGGTGCCTAGTACTGCCGTATCTACCGTCTGGTGCCTATTACTGCCGTATCTACATGTCTGGTGCCTAGTACTGCCGTATCTACCTGTCTGGTGCCTAGTACTGCCATATCTACCGTCTGGTGCCCACTGCCTAGTACTGCAGTATCTACCGTCTGGTCCCTAGTACTGTCGTATCTGTAATACCTGCCTGCTGGTGCATAACTACTGACGTATATAATTGCACTACAGTGGTGCTGTCCTGTGACATAACTCCACAAAAATAATGGAGATCCAAAATATGGAGGATAAAAAAATAGGGAAAGATGAAGATCCACTTCCTCATTGTTCTGAAGCTGCTGCCACTAGTCATGACATAGACGATGAAATGCCATCAACGTCGTCTGCCAAGGCCGATGCTCAGTGTGACAGCAGAGGGCATGTAAAATCGAACCCAAAGTTTGGTAAAAGGATTTAAAAATGTAAATTTAAATCGTTGGAAGAGAAATGTAAACTTGGTAATATGCCATTTACGTCACGGAGTGGCAAGGAACGGCTAATGCCATGGCCTAAGTTCATGACTAGTGGTTCAGCTTCACATGACGATCAAAGTCCTCCTCTCCCCCTGCCCTATAGTAAATTTAAGAGAGTTAGGCTGACACAGACTAAAAAAACTCAGAAAACAACTCTGCCTTCTAAAGACATATCCCAAATCCCCAAGGAGAGTCCAAGGGTGTCGGTGGTTGAGATGCCAGACCTTTCCATCACTGAATGTGAAGAGGTGGCTCCTTCAACCATTTGCAGTATGCCCTCTTCATATGCTGGAGGGATCACTCACAGTCTAGTTCTAGATTTTAATAATGAAGGTGATGTTGTACACAAAGAGGAGGATATTGATGTAGCTGGCGCTGAGGAGGAAGTTAAAGAGGGGGATGCAGAGGCGGTTTGCTTAAATGAGGCACCAGGGGGGAATGAGGCACCAGGGGGGGGGGGGGGGGGAGCTGTTGTCCATGGGATGAAAAAGCCAATCGTCATGCCTGGGCAGAGGACCAATAAATCCACCTTTACGGTCTGGAAGTTCTTTTATCTGAATCTGGACAACATATGTATTGCCATATGTAGCTTATGTAAAGCTCCAATAAGCAGGGGTAAGGATCTTGCCCACCTAGGGACATCCTCCCTTCTATGTCACCTGAACACCCTTCATAAATCAGTGTTTAGTTCAGGAACTGTGGCTAGCAGTCCAGGGATACTTAAATCTCTTGGTCTTCCTATTGGAGCCAAGCGCCTGAAAAGCACACCACCAACTCCCTCCTCGTCAAATTCCTCCTTGGTCCAGATCGGGGGGAGTCCTACAGGCCATGGCACCAGCATGACTGACTTGTCTTCTATCCAAGATTTCTCCAGAGGATCCTGCAGCGCTATGCCTAATACTGCTGTTCCTGCTGCTGGGAGTCGGTCATCATCCCAGAGGGGAAGTCGTAACACCGCTACGTCTTTCACTAAGCAGTTGACCGTCCAACAGTCATTTGCCATGAGGAAAAGCAGTCATCCTATGGCAAAGCAGATAACTGCGGCCTTGACAGCTATGTTGGTGTTAGACGTGCGTCCGGTGTCAGCCATCAGTGGAGTGGGATTCAGATGGAGGTATTGTGTCCACTTCACTAGGCAGGCGATACCTGCGATGTACAGGGATGTCGGTAAAAGTGTCCTCAGTGCCCTGAAAAATGCGGCTGTACCCACTGTCCACTTAACTATGTGACAGCTCACTGGGTAGATGCATCGCCTTTTGCAGCAGCAGCAGCAGCAGCATCTCCTGCAAGCCAGCTCCTTCCAAGGCAGGAATAACTGGTTTCAGGAAGAGGCACAATGCAGACAACCTTAGAGAAACTGAGGGAAATCATCTCCCAGTGGCTTACCCCCCTTAGACTCTCCTGGGGATTTAAATAAATAATAATTTTGGTGGTGCAGCATTTCATCAGAAGTGACAGGAGCGTGCAGGAGATGCTTGCCGTGGCCAGCAAAATTTGCGGACTCTTTCGGCATTCTGCCACTGCCCGCCGAAGGCTGGAGAGGCAGCAAAAAATCCTCAATCTGCCCTGCTATCAGCTTAAACAAGAGGTGGTGACACGCTGGAACTCCACCCTCTATATGCTGCAGAGGATGGAGGAGCAGCAAAAGGCCATTCAAGCCTACATGGCCACCTACGACATAGGCAGAGGAGCGGGGCTGCACCTGACTCAAGCACAGTGGAGGCTGATTTCCGTTTTGTGCAAGGTTCTACAGCCGTTTGAACTAGCCACGCATGAAGTCAGTTGCGACACTGCCAGCATTAGTCAGGTGATTCCCCTGATCAGGTTGTTGCAGAAGCAGCTGGAGAAAGTGAAGGAGGAGCTAAATCGTAGTGATTCCACAAAGCATGATGCTCTTGTGGATGAAGCTCTCCATCTGCTTTGCCAGGATACAAGGGTGGTCAGGCTGTTAAAGTCAGAGGAATACATTTGGGCCACCGTGCTCGATCCTTCTTTTAAAGCATATGTTATGTCTCTGTTTCCGGCGGACACAAGTCTACAAAGGTACAAAAGACCTGCTGGTCAGGAGATTGTCATCTGAAGGGGACCATGACACTGCCCCAGCTCCTCCTTCATTTTCTCCCACACCTGTGCTGTGATTTTCCACACAACCTGTTGGCGGGGATGCAGGGCAGGCAGGAGGTAGTTTGGACATCTGGTCCGGACTAAAGGACATAGCAACGATTGCTGACATGTCTACTGTCGCTGCATTGGATGCTGTCACCATTGAAAAAATAGTGTAGGATTACTTTGGTGACAGCATCCAAGTAGACATGTCAGACAGTCCATACCTGTACTGGCAGGAAAAAAGGCAGTTTGGAAACCCCTGTACAAACTGGCTCTATTTTACCTGAGTTGTCCCCCTCCAGTGTGTACTCCGAAAGAGTTTTTAGTGCAGCAGGGCACCTGGTCAGTGAGCGGCGAAGGAGGTTGCTTCCGAAAAATTTGGAGAACATGATGTTTATAAAAATGAATGATCAATTATTCAATGAAGACCAGGAATTGCCTCCAGAGATTATAACGGGACCTGTGATTGTGGAGTCCAGCGGGGACGAATTGATAATCTGTGAGGATGAGGAAGTACACACTGAAGGGGGCGAGGTATCAGAGGATGATGAAGAGTGACGATGACATATTGTCGCTGTAGAGCCAGTTTATACAGGGAGATATGATTTTTTTTTTTTGTGTGGGGGCTCAAACAAACCAATCATTTCATCCACAGTTTTGTAGGCCCTGTCGCTGAAATGTTTTCCATCTTGCATCACAATTCATTAATCCTACTGCTGAGAGTCATTGATATGTGGGATCTTTTCAACGCATACAACTGTTTGCATTCTTGACAATTATAACTTATAAGTGCACTTGTCTTTAAATGCATACAACTGTTTGCATTCCACTAATGAGAGTAATTGTTTGCTGCATGAAACGCCCACTGCTCCTCAGCTGCACATGGTAAATACGATTAAGCCAGATAGGGGTCTTATTGGATGTTTAACTATACATGTACGGTTAGGAAGGAAGCCCCCGGTTTCTGAAGAGGTATACATCACCAACCCAGGGGTAAAAGTGGTCCTAGAGAGGTGGGGGAACTCTTTTCCATCTGCCACCTAGTAATTACCCCCCTCCCCTCCACCCATTAGGCAATGATTTAAGAGATGACTGGTAATAATCCCAAGATTAAATTAACTAATAATAACACAATCAAGCCAGAAAGGGGTCGTATTGGATATTAAACTGATAAAAACAGTTACACACTTGCAGACAAACTCAGTGCTGCATTAAACGCCCACTGCTCCTTGGCTGCACATGGTAAACACGATCAAGCCAGATAGGGGTCTTTTTGGGGCCTAGTTTTTCAAACTGCCATCCTGTCTGCCGTTGCAGTGCCACTCTTACATGAGCCACGTGTTTGTGCCACACACTTGTGTGGCTTAGCATAGTTATCCAGCTACCTTGGTGCAACCTTTTGCCCTAAAAACAATATTGTGAGGTGTTCAGAATAGACTGAAAAATTAGTGGAAATTAATGTTATTGAGGTTAATAATAGCATAGGAGCAAAAAAAATTAAAAATTCTGCGATTTTAGCAGAAAAAAAATCAGAACCCAAAACGTTTAGGGGGTGTTTTGGCAAAACCCATTAGAAACCAAAACCTAAAGGTAATCAGAACGCAAATCCCAAAACGCGAAAAGTGGCCGGTGCACATCACTAGAAAAAACAAAACAAAAGGTTTTTTTTTTTGTATAACTTATGTGTACAATGTCATGGATTACCACCGCTGTGCAAGGTGGGTTTGTCACTTACCCATCTGCATGCTGCATTGGGTCTCTGTCTATAATGGCGGTACTTGTTTCCTAGCACGGCACCCATATTTCCTACGTACGGTAAAATCGCATTGCATGCGCTTTTTTCATGCGATGCGATTTTCCCATTCCCGCTCCCTGTCATTCCCGCCCCCTGTCAGATCCTCTCAGAAATCACTCTGAGGTGATATTCTATCTTGACAAGAAGTGTACCTCAGAGCTCCCAGTGATTTCTAGTGATTTATCGCAAATTTACTGTGGTTATTGAGATGGCTGCATCCGCAATGAACGTCTCCGTCTGGAGGCGATAGCAGTTTTTCAAGGACGCAACCTGCTTCCCGTGTCCCTGAATTGTGAAAACGGACATGCTATGAGGCTTTCTGTGAGTGAGAACATTTGGCGCTGCCACTTGAAAGTCTGCAGACTTAAGGTGAGCCTGAGAGCGGTCCACTGGTTCCCAGGGTGCCGCTTGGCTTTCGTGACCCTGGTAAGATTTATTTACACCTGGGCCAACGAGATGACATCAATCCAGTTCATTCAGGACAAGCTGGATGTGTCAAAGAAGACAGCTGTCTTATACAACCAGTGGCTGAGAGAGGCGTGCACGTTGGACCTCCTGGCGCAGCCGCAGCGCTGTATTGGCGATCCAGGGCAGATCGTCGAGGTGGACGAGTCCATGTTCGTCTGGAGGAAATACAACGTTGTCCATATGCTCCCACAGCAGTGGGTTTTCAGGGGTATATATCATGAAATGGGCCAGTGCTTTCTCGTTAAGGTGCCTCGGAGAGATGCTACCACATTGATGGCGGCGATTGTGGAGAACATCGAGGCAGGCACCACAATTTACAGTGACTGTTGGAGGGGATACAGCACTGAGGAACTTGAATGTGCTGGGTATCACCATGCCCAAGTAAACCATCGATACAATTTTATCAATCCATCGACAGGCATGCATACGCAGAATATCAAACGTATGTGGGGCGCGTGCAAGTGGCGCAAAAAGCATCAGAGAGGTACGGCACGCCACATGTTACAGTCTTACCTCCAAGAATTCATTTGGAGGAAAACTTTGGGTGCGGATAACCCTTTCGAAAGAATCCTCTTTGCACTGACCCTCCTTCCTAAAGATGACTGATATTTTAATGATGATGTTTTTATTGTGATGATTTGTGATTAATTAATGTTTCAGTGTTTTTAATCGATTAATTATTGCTATTATCTTTATTGTTATATATTCATTATAGTTATTATCTTTATCATTCTTTTTCATATATTTAAGTAAAAGTTACAGTTCTTAGTTAACACATGTCGTCTTTACTGTCTCAGATGTATGATATGGCTGATGTGAATGTGTTCCTAAAACACCTCCACTATCCACGCCACCCCGAAGCCTGGTGAGCGGCGGCAGAACGCGTCCTCCGACCTTTTCATACCCCCACTATCCATGTCGGCGTGGAGTTGATTTTATATAGTGTGGCGAGCGCAGCGAGCCACCGAGCCCAAAGCGTGGTGTGCGTACGCAGATTACTTTACATGAATTCCATGTCCCCTGGCGGGGCTCGCTGCACTCGCCATGCTTCGGGCTCGGTGGCTCGCTGCGCTCGCCACACTATATAATATCGATCCTATGCGATATTTCATTGTATAAGCACTCCTTTGCACTTAACATGGACATTGCATCGCATCGCACAGCACTATATGCGGTACGCGATGCGATTTTCCTACGCAGAATAGCCCACTAAGCTATTTGCTTAGTGGGCGCCGTGCTAGGAAACAAGTACCCTAATGGCTACTGGCTTCTGATGCTGCGTAGCCAGATTAAAGGGGGTGGGGGCGGGAAGTACTGTACCCCAGGCCTCCTTCTGTCAGGGGCCACTATGGCCAGGGCACAGTTATATTACTAGCTCGTTCAGTGTGAAATAGGTACAGAAGCTACTACAGCCTATGACATGATAGATGATACAATAGAGTTTTCTATGTGTATTTTAGGTTGTTTACAATCTTTGTTATACTACAGGGAATCTATAAAAAAAATTGTCATTCAATTAGTCGGAGATAGAAACCTATAAACCGTCATATGCGTTATTAAACTATTAGTTTAACTCTAATAAACTGCAGTGGTTTCACAGGCATACTGGCCCTTATTCTGGTCGGTGCGGAAATATCCGCGTGCGTTCGGGCCGCCGATGTTTTGTGTCTGCGCATGTGCAGAGGCGTCTCTGCGCATGTGCGAGCGGGGCGTACGGCCAAATCCCGCATGATATGTGAACACTCCGAACAGGGGGTGGAGAGGGGCGTGAAGGGCTATTTGGGCTCATTACCATATGCATACGCCCCGCGTTTCATGGGCGTTCCCATGCAAACGCTGGGCGTACGTATGGTAATGCGGCCGTGACGCACGTGTAGGGGGCGGACATATGACATCGCCGGATGTCAGCTGCCCGCCCAGATCCCTGCTTTTGCACGGAAACATGTCCGTGTGGTCTGAGGTTGCGGGAGCTGGTGGAGCACTCGGTCCTGCATTCGATGGTCTGCGACCATCGAATGATGGGGGAGGTTCCCTTAGATGGAGGAGGCGTATTCCGTGTAAAATACACTTGCGGTCCGTTCGGCCAGCTTCTTACCGCGTACGGACGGAGTTGGCGATCCGTATGGAAGGCGGGGTTTCGCACGCACGGTCCTGGCCGCATATTCGGATACGGCCGCACCGATCAGAATAAGGGCCATTGTGAGTTCTCCCAAGCCGCCCAGAGGCAAGAGGAAGTATTGCAACCCCACAAAGAAACAAATATGGAGTGTGCACGTCTGTCTGTATATAAGTATGTATATTTTATTTATTTAATTACAGTTTCTTATAGAGCGCAGCAGATTCTGTTGCGCTTTACAATAGTAGACCGTGATAAAACAAACTGGGTAACAACAGACAGACTTGGAGGAAGGAGGGCCCTGCTGCAAGCTTACAATCTATAGGGATATAGGAGGGAAACACAAGGACCGGCACCAGTAATAGCATAGCAGTCCCACCAAGTTGCAAGTCCAGAAGGGGAGCTATATAATACATAAGTGCCTCAGAGGGTTATGCGTGTGGTACTTAAATATGATAAGCTTGCCTGAATAGGTGAGTTTTCAGAGAACACTTGAGAATTTGGAGGCTAGTAGAGAGTCTCGTAGGCTAGTAAAGAGGCTAGTTGAGTAGACCAATGAAAGTCCTGTAATAGGGAATGGGAGCTAGTGATCCATGCAGAAGTAGGACTCAATCTTGTGCAGAGCAGAGAGAGCGAGATGGGAGATATTTAGAGATAAGTAAAGAGATATATGCTCGTGCAGTATGGTTAATAGATTTATATGCGAGTAGAAGTATTTTTTTATTGAATATGGTAAAATACAGGCAACCAATGGAGGGACTGGCAGAGCGGATCAGCAGACGATGAACGTCTTGCTATGAAGATCAGCCTCGCAGCAGCATTTAAATTGGATTGCAGTGGTGAGAGTCTGTTCTTGGAAAAAAACAGTTACAGTAGGAGACTAGAATATTTTAAACACAAGTCTGTTGGCGCTATGGGTGAGAGCTATGGGTATTGTCTATATCCCAGCAGCCTTTGTGGTAGAGGGATGCTGCCCTCTATTTGAACAAATACTAGAAGAAATTACCACTAGGCGCTCGGGATGTAGATAATGAATCGATGAAATATACAAATGTATAAAAAACTTTATTATATGAAATTTAAAATATAATAGACATATAAATAAACCTTAAAGAAAAATAAATATAAAATAAATAATAAAAAATGATGAATTTACTCAGATAAATGAAATATTATGCACTGTAATAAAATCAACATCAAAGGTACACACATAGAATTCACTAGTGTAAAATTTCCGCCTGGTATTAATAATACATTTAGGCAATTGGTCAATTGGAGACCCTTAGTTTGGTATAAAAACCCAGTGGTCCATTTTAGGATGTTAACGTCCACACTGTGGATTGGTCCACACCTGTGATTTAGAGTCCCAAAAGTCTCTTAAATTGGGTGTGTGGCAAAATGGCAAGGGACAGTTTTTAATTGAAGGCTCACTTACGTGTGCAGATGCATGCCTCCCTTGTGTTTGCGGGTGGCTTGATGTCCAAGGCTTGTTGGATTGCCGCTTAGGTGGAAAAGCCGGCTGGCACACTTGGGTTAGGTGAGCGATGTCCACATAGGCTCCGTATCTTGCGCAGCGTCTCCCCGCTAAGCCGCCGGGATAAGGTGACCGGGTGTTGCTGCCTTAGCGTGATAGGGAGAAAAGGTTGAGGTGCACCGGGCAGGGGGCTCCTTAGTACCGTGTAGAAGCCAAATAGCAGCACCTGCCATTGTCTGCCTGCACCGCTGCGAGTGTCTCCGTGCTGGGCGTTTGTTATGTGCAGTGTGCACGGTTGGTCAGTTCCCCCTGGATAGCCGCTTGTTAGGGCAGGAGCTTGTGGATCCTCAAAGACGCTTTTCGCCGGACTCTGGGTGGCTTTATCAATTGGAATGATTGACAGCCTGTCTTTGCTCTTATTTATATCCATTCTGGTTCATTTCAGGTGTTTATAATTAGGCTGGAGCCAATCATAAGCTTTCAGGTTTAGCATTGCCTTTGTACGTGTAATACAACATTTGTGTTTTGTTTTACCCTTATAAACAGTGCATTTCTAACTATATTCATTCACATTTATTATTTATTAGTTACACTGACAGGTATTATAATGCAAAGGAGATTGGAACATAAGAACATAAAAAGAATGTATATAATAGAAAATAATAAAAATAATAATTAGTTACTAATAGGTAAATACTAAATTAAAAATTAAATAGAGAATTATTATCAAAAAGTTATTATTAATAAAACATAACAATACATTTAGAGAGAGACTTTTTTCCTTGGACCCACTATTATTTTAGTGGCTTCAGGTATTGCGAATATTTCAAACTACTATGAGCGGAGGATTTAGCACCATACGTCGTGCCATTCAGAAGACACGAGTCTTTCATTATGAGATTATATCATTAACAATAAATAGAGCAACAAGTTATTTCAATATTAGGAAAATTGGAAGTAAATAAAAATAAATGAGTAGAATAGAGAAGGTAGAAAATAGAAAATAAAAAATAAAATATAAAAAATATAAGTAGAAAATAGAAGATAAGACACTAGAGTCTTCTATACTATCGTAAAGCCACAAGGGTATACGGAAGACTGTAGTTTTTATTACCTTCTCTATTCTACTCATTTATTTTTATTTACTTCCAATTTTCCTAATATTGAAATAACTTGTAACCTGGTTTCATAAAATCACGTACCAAAACAAATAGGGGTCTCCTTGATTTTATAAAACCAGCACCAGGCTCAAGGGCCGGTCCTGGTTCCCAAAATACTGGGGACAAAATGAGTAGGGGTCTCTCGTATTTCAAGAACCTGCACCGGGCCCAACCAACCAGCAGGGTAATGCCACAGCTGGGGGGAGTCAAACTTGCTTAGAAGAATCTCCCCGTATGTACACCCCTTAAGTCTGGAAATACCTCATACAGCCTATGGGTGGAATTCAATGTTGGGCTCTATTTCCAACAGGTTAAATAGCTCTCACCACTTATTCAGTGCTGCTGTTTCCAACAGCATTGAAGGAAGATTTTGCCAAAACAGATCTGACTTTAAAATACGTCGCATCTGTTTTGTTGTAAACGCCTGTGGATTGTTGAATTCACATCCGTTTCTCGACAACCCACTTTTTGGCACTTGGCGGAACATTGAATTTCACCTGTCGTGTTGCAGGCGAGCTGGCCGAAAACAGCCCGAGATTCCAACTGTCGGGATGTTCCCACAGTCAGAATCCGACATAAAATACCCCCCTGTATATCATATTGCACAAGGGTGACATTTTTCCCATATATTCCTTGGGGCCTTGTATGGATTATCTCCCACAGTGAAACCTTTGTAATGCGGCCACCAAGGCTGCCTCACTATAGGCCAGATGTATTATGCTTGAAAAAGATGAAAAATACATGGGGCTGACTGTGTTACGATGACCTTATTACAAGCTTTAGAATGCTACAACCACCACATTTTCTGTAATCCATACTAGGCTTGACCTATTCCTCCTAGCAGTGTCAGACTGGGGCATGAAGGGCCCACCAGGGAAATGCACTCACAGGGGCCCACCAAGGGGCGTGGCTTTTTTGAAGGGGTCTGGCCACCTGACCAGAGAGGAGTGGCTATACACTATGCGATTTTGGGCCAATTTCATCCGATTTCAGCACTTTGGGCCGATAATCAGGCAAAATCGGGCCAAAATCGCAGGTGTGTAACATCTGATCCATAAATCCCCCACCCTGATAATGAAGCACATAGGTCCCACAGATAATAATACAGCAAATAGCCCCCCCAGATATTACAGCACATAGGTCCTCCACACACAGATGATAGTAGAGCACGTAGGTCCCGCCACATATAATACAGCACATAGGTCCAGGGCCGTTTCTAGACAATTCAGCTCCCAGGGCGAAGAAATAAAAATGCCGCCCCCCCCCCAAATACATAACATGGTAGTGAAGAAATTGCGCGCACCGCAGGCGCGCCAAAATAGGGGGTTTGGCGTAATTCCCGCACTTAAGTTGGCGGGCTGAAGGCCACACAGTGACTTAGTACGCCTCACAGATAAAGACCAAACAATGACATGCTACTTAAATCATTATACACTGTTTATCCCTGATACCAATTACACATTACGCCGCACACTGTGATGACAATTACACATTACTGTGATGTCAATTACATATTACGCCGCACACTGTGATGACAATTGCACAATATGTTGCACACATGATGCCCATGACATACTATATAACACTCTGCAATGCCCATGACATACTATATAACACTCCGCAATGCCCATGACATACTAAATAACACACCGCAATGCCCATGACATACTAAATAACACACCGCAATGCCCATGACATACTATATAACACTCCGCAATGCCCATGACATTATATATATAACACTCCGCAATGCCCATGACATTATATATAACACTCCGCAATGCCCATGACATACTATATATAACACTCCGCAATGCCCATGACATACTATATAACACACTGCAATGCCCATGACATACTATATAACACACTGCAATGCCCATGACATACTATATAACACACCGCAACGCCCATTACACATTTGACACATAAGTGCCACTTACCTACATGCTCAATGCCAGGGGCTTCATGCTCGATGCCAAGGGGGTCTGAATTTGCTTGTTGCCAAGGTGGACAGAACTGTGCAGCGGCCTGCTCCCGGACGGTATTTTCAATTCAGCGCACCGCCGGTGGTGTGCAGCAGGGAGGGAGGATGGTGTGCAGCAGGGAGGGAGGGTGGGAGCGGTGGTGTGTGCAGCAGGGAGGGAGGGTGGGAGCGGTGGTGATGTGCAACAGGGAGGGAGGGTGGGAGCGGTGGTGGTGTGCAACAGAGAGGGAGGGTGGTAGCGGTGGTGGTGTGCAACAGGGAGGGAGGGTGGGAGTGGTAATGTGCAGCATGGAGGGAGCGGTAGTGTGCAGCAGGGAGGGAGGGTGCAGCAGGGAGGGTGGGTTGCAGTCATGTGCAGCAGGGTGGGTGCAGCAGGGTGGATTGCAGCAGGGTGGGTAGGTGGGTGGGTGCTGGGTGGGTGCAGCTTGGTGCAGGGTGGGTGGGTGCAGCTTGGAGCAGGGTGGGTAGGTGGGTGCAGCGTGGAGCAGGGCTGGTGGGTGCAGGGTGGGTGGGTGCAGGGTGGGTGGGTGCAGCTTGGTGCAGGGTGGGTGGGTGCAGCAGGGTGGGTGGGTGCAGCAGGGTGGGTGCAGGGTGGGTGGATGCAGGGTGGGTAGGTGGATGTGTGCAGGGTGGGTAGGTGGATGTGTGCAGGGTGGTTAGGTGCAGCAGGGTGGGTATGGTGCAGGGTGGGTAGGTGGATGGGTGCAGGGTGGATAGGTGGGTGCAGGGTGGGTAGGTGCAGCAGGGTGGGTAGGTGCAGGGTGGGTAGGTGGGTGGGTGCAGCTTGGAGCAGGGTGGGTGGGTGCAGCTTGCAGCAGGGTGGGTGAGTGAGCCAGCCGCCGGTTAGCTGCTCACTTCACCTCTCCCTCCTGCCTGTGTTGCATGCTGCGTGCTGGGCCCTGAGTCCCCCGCTCCCCGCTGTGTCTGGGAGAGACTCAGTGAGACGTGCTGCTGCTATGTAAAATTCACATCTCCCGCTGGACCGCTAGCCAATAGTCGCTCGCGGTCCAGCAGCCACCAGTTGATTGGCTGCTGGACCGCAAGCGCCCATTGGCTAGCGGTCCAGCGTGAGACGTGAATTTTACATGGCAGCAGCACGTCTCACTGCCCGCACCCTCCGCCTCCAGCTGCCCGCCCCGCCGCCTCCAGCTGCACGCCCCCCACCCTCCACCTCCAGCTGGACGCCCCCCACCCTCCGCCTCCAGCTGCCTGCCCCGCCGCCGGGTAAGTCATCCGCTAGCTATTGACTACCCGGCGGCATATCATGTGAAGCGTTAGGCCCCGCCCCACTGTAAAAGTGGGCGGGGTCTTAGATGACAGGGGCCCACCTGGGAATCCCCCGGTTCTCCCCCAGGCCAGTCCGAGCCTGCCTCCTAGGGTAATTCTACGTAGTGCACCCAATACGACTACATCTCCTGGTATCTTTCATGAGTGGCATAACCAAGTACCAAGGCCGGTTTCCCTGCTTACCGCTTTATGTCCTGGCCTTCCCTTCCATGCTCACTTCTGGCATTCAGGCCTCCTTGTCTGCACCTCATGTCACCGATCTGTCTTTCCTCCCTTTAGACTGAAAGCTGCTTGGAACAGGGCCCCACTTCTCCTCTCACTTGTGTTCATTCATTTCTACTACTGACAATTTGCCCCTGGTAACATGCAGACTGCTCCTCTGCTTCCCTACATCTCAGCTGTATTGTGTACTAAGAATTGTACTGCTAATTGTTACCTCTGCTCTGTTTTTGTCCTATAGTAACTGTTATGGTTAGTCCGGTGTACCCTGTATTGTTGTAATATGTGCCCTATGTACGGAGCTGCGAACCACTTGTGGCGCCTTATAATAAAATATAATAATAATAATATAGCATAGTTGCCTACCCTCCTGCATTCTGCATTCAGGAGACTCCCTGAAATAGCAGCAATCTCCCTCTCTCCCTCATCAGTCTAGCAATCTCCCTCATTTCACCTAGCCCACATTACACTGTTACATTTTTTGGGAAAAAAGGAATGAGAGACTAATTGCTTTGGGGCTCATCTTTATTTGGATATAAGTCATTTTAAATGATTCCTCTCAGATATAGAAGTACACACCCACGCTTCTAGGTGCCGCATTCACAATCTCTCCATATATGGAACTAGACCCACCCCTTGGGTGGAGCATGACACGCCCCCTCAATGGGACGCTGTGCAAAATTCTACTACCAACTATAATCTCCCTGAAACTAGTTTTCAAAAGTAGGCAAGTGTGATACATAGCAATTGTGATCTTCTCACATTTGTAGTTGCTCGAATGAATAGTCATTCAATAATCGCTCGATTTTCAAATGATCTTATTAGTAATCCATGCTGAATTAAGTGTAACGGGAATGAGCAGGTTAGTAATACAAATAGAAATTCAATGGGAGATGGCAACTAGAATATATTACTTTAGAATAGTGAAGAAAAACAAACAGGCCAAATTATGGGAGGTCATGAACATTCTAATTATTGCAGATAGGAAACAGCCATCATAATAAATCAGATGACAAAATAATGGGTTTGAATTGAGAAGTAAACACCATTGCAGCAGAGTTCTGACATCAATTGATGTTAGCTGTAAAGTAAAACAAATTGAAATTGTGAAATAGGAATGACATACAGTATGTGTTTAGGCATAATGCCATAGTGTTGAAGTCAGTGATGTAATTATAAATTTGTCTCCCCCCGTCAAAATAGTTTCTGGTGCCCCTCCCCCCCAGCCATCACCACTCCCTAACAAAAAGAGACCCAAACAAAAAGAAGACAAAGCTGGACACTAATTACAGTGCAGGGAAACTTAGTAAAAGTAGTGCACCCAGTTATTCAGGCCACCAGGAGCCAAGCTGGGAGCTAATCAGTGGGAGTAATAGGCCCTGTATGCAGCAAGCCCAGGTTCCACACATCCAGGCAGTCAGCAGCTCACTAGGTATGTGGTGGACACAGGTAGTACCGCTAATGTAGGGGAAAGCGGGAGAGCAGCTTCACTGCCCAGTGTAGGAGGAGGGCGGGCCTGTCTGTTACCGACATTGGTGAGGGAGAGGGGTGACGGCAGCCAGGCCAGGAGCTTACCAGGCCACCGGGAGTTGCAGCTGTGAGGACGGAGCCTGCAGACGGACCCCGGCATCACAGGGATGCAGAGGGTTCTTGTCCAGCACCGGAGCAGCATTCCCACGTCGTCTCTGGCCAGGTCATGGAGCTCAGGGACCAGATCTAGGAGGGACTGCCGGCCTGGGCAGTGCTCACATGGCAGGCCACAACCCGCAACGATCAACTTAATGGTCTCCCGGCTCCGCAACCCATGCCACTGCACTTGTCCTGAAGTAATGGGACAAAGGCTTCAGCTGTGTATCTGTGTGACTAGCTAGCTTCCTGGTCAAGCCACCAGCATGTCAGATAGTCAGTGCGCCTGGCACCCACACAGACCCCGCTGCCGCTCGCTGCCCAGCAGCGGGGGCTGCCTTACACTAGCTACGCCACTGGTTGAAGTATCTTGAGTAAATCATTTTCAAGGTGGAGGTTTGGCATAGTAGATCTGAGCAAAGGCAACAATAAGTTTGGTGCCAAAAAAGAATAATTGTGAAAGGTGAAGCGTCCATAGTGATATTCTAGTCCACAGGTTCTCACGTTGGTCCTCAGGACCCCCACACAGTGCATGTTTTGCAAGTCGGGTGACCTGGAAAACGAGAACTGTGTGGGGTCCTAATGGCTGAGTTTGAGAACTATGTTCTAGTCCTTCTATTGTTTACAAATAGTTATCACTATCTATCAGTGAGGTTCGATAGACATTGATTTTCCTCTAGATGCCAGGATGCTTTCAGCAATGGTAAGTTTCCTGTAGCAGTCCGGATCTTATGCTTTGATGTTGCAGGACACAACCCTGTAAGAAAAGCTACAATTTCATCTACAAATACAGAATGAGAAGGAATCATACTGAAAGGGAGGGTACTCAATGTGGCACCCCACTGCAATGGGCCCCAAGCCCCTTAGCCCCAGTAGACCCAGTAAATGGTGGCTGTAACCCCTTGGCAGTCTGGCCGGTGTGTAGGGGGTTAACAGCCCAGTGAATGCCCCAGCTCTGGTGCACGTGAAAGGAGCCTGCCTTGCTCCTGATTGGTGGGGAGAGTGGCGCCAAAGAGGGGGAGGAGAGAGGAGCCCCGCGAAGAAAAGAAAAGGGCAGCAGAGACGGTGTGTGAGGAGAGACAAGGAGGAACTAACCTTGTCTGGCAGAGCAGCGCGCAGCGGGAGCCGGCGTGCAGAGGCAGCGTGCAGCGATCCGGGAGCCAGCGGGACAGCGGGCGTTCAGCAGCGTCCGGCCGACGAGTGAGGAGAGGAAGACCCGGCGCGGCTGTGTGACGCGGAACCCGGCGGCTTGTGACGACGCAGCGGTGACCGGGAGGAGAGGCGCCAGTCCGGAGCGGGGGAAGACCCGGTGCTGCCAGGAGGCGAAGAGCGACGTCAAGGCCCAGGAAGATCCAGGCCACCTCGTGAAGAAGGGGACAGCGATCGCAGCAGCCCAGGAAGGAGGACCCAGCCAGCGGTGCTCCCTGATCGTTACCGGCAGGAGCCGGCACCGGCAGCGGCCCCTCAGGTACTGTGTCGTTTCCCCATCACCCCAGGGTCCCTGCCACATGCACCCACCAGCACTCTAGGGCCCTTAAGTACAGCGGCCACAAGTGATTCCAGGGCCCAGGCTATCCGCACCTGCCTACCCCCTTTCAATTGGTATCTCCACCCTAGCGGGAGGTGCAAGGGGGGCACTCAATCCGGCTGTCCCTTTACCCCTATCAGCCTTGCACGAACCTCGCCTACCAGGTTTGGCTGCCCCGGGAGTGACTTCTGGCAGCCATTGCCGCTTCCCAGCAGGGAATTACCCGAAGGAAAGGGAATTCGCCTGTACCCTTCTAAGGGACTGTTGTTTGCCCCGAGCTGCCCGTAGTAGTGTGCACACTAAGGTAGGCCTGTCAGTGATCCCGAGGGACTCCCATCGTGGGGCCTTTACTTAGACTCTGGGACAGCATTCGTATCCTGGACAATAGGGTAATCTGCCCAAATCAGGGTGTGTGGCGCCACCTTGTGGACACTCTTCAGTGAATTAGTATAATGTTCTGTCACTATCGTAAAAAGTTGTAAAGTGATTTGTTTTGTCTTTGTTTTGCTGTGTGGTTTTGCACTGATTGTCATTCAATGCCTAATTGTCGTTTATGGTAGAAGTTGGGGCTACGGTACCGTAGATAGAATTGCTCATGACCAGGGCAGTCCGACCGTTGATACGGGCTGACGTGGCCGTGGACTCCTAGTCTGTCTTGCAGGGATAGTTATCCAGCCGTTGGTGCGGTCATTATTGCAAGTGCATGTTATGCTATTAAATTGAGAAAAGGAGCCGTAACCGTGCATTAGTTTTCCAGTTAATAAATATCAGTTGCTGCCAGCTGTATTGTTTGGCTCTTTTGTGGTCCCTTTCCCGGGCGTTCCATCCCCTGCCACAGGTGCGTCTTCATCGGCAGAACAAAGGGCCGTGAAGACTCCCAAGTGCACAGCCGTCGTCTGATCCAGGTACGCTAACCGTTTTCAGGGGCTCCTGTTACAACTTGGCGTCTACGAACAGGATTGTCAAAGACCCCTGTGAACGGCGAAGATGTTGCAGCCACAGAACGCAGCGGACGCAGGAGACCAACAGCAGGCCGACCAACAACAGCTCGACCAGCAACAACCCAATCAGCAACAGCCGGCAGAACAAGTACAAGGCAGGAGAAGGCTGCCAGACACACCGATGGCTCCAGCGGCTCAAATCACCATGCCCTACTTCTTTGGGGCACCGTGGATGCCAACATATTCAGGAGACTCCCGCACGCCTGGAACCAGCTCCTTCAAAGAGTTCAAGGAGGGGCTAATGAATACATTCCTGATGTACAACCCCAGCGAAGAACAAAAGGCGGGAATGGTCATTGGACAACTAAAAGGGGCGGCGCGGCGAGAAGTTAGGTCATGGTCAGCGGAAGAACGGAAGTCGGCTGACGGTATACTAAAGAAGCTAGCCGACATCTTCAACGCGCAATCCACAGCAGAATTGAAACGGCGACTGTACGCCCGGAAACAACAGCCCCAAGAGACCTTGCGGGACTTTGCCCTGGGAATACAGGAAGCGATGCGAGCCATCCAAGCACGAACCCCACAAGACGTCGCTCAAGTGGATGAGACGCTGATCGACATCTTTATCGAAGGGGCCCGAGGAGAGGCGATTAGGTCACAGCTGCGAATGTGAAGGCGACAGAAACCCGACTGCACATTCCCAGAGTTTAAAGAAACCACCCTGACCATCCTGGGGTTAAATCAAAACGTTGATGAAGAAGGTGGAGCTGCGTCAGCGGGAGTGGAAGACGACGAAATGGAGCAGGTCCAATTCTTCCCGAGACTCGAAACCAAAAAGACCAAGCCCACAGTAACCCAACAAGCCCAGGCGACCCCGAATCAAATAGAAACCCTTACCACGGCCGTCACAGAAATGATGAAAGAGCTACGGGACATGCGAAGGGAACGGAATGAAGACCGTCAAGGAGGATGGCAGCGTGACTCAGGTGGTAGAGGCAGGCGACAATGGGACATCCCGCGAAGGTCGGGCCGGTCTACGGACCAGTTCGACGCCCAAGGAAGACCTATCTGCCGCCGATGCAAAACCAGCGGGCACGTCGAACGCGAGTGCAATAACCAGCCTTTAAACGACGCAACCCCGAGGCAAGGGACCAACCCTCGGGAGGAACCTCGCCAGTAGGTCCGTCAACCCAAGAATGGTGGCCGCAGTTCGTTGGCAAGTGTCCCCACTTAAAGATCAAAGTGAATGGAGTGGAAATGGCAGCTCTCTTGGACACCGGGTCCCAGGTGACAACTATACAGCTGGATGCGTTTCGACGACACTGGGAGGAGGAGGAGATAGTGTCACCCCCGACCCCGTGGCTTAGTCTACTGGCCAGTAACGGACAGCCAATCGAGTTCAGCGGTTACTGGGAAGCAGATCTGATCATCGGAGAGGCACGACTGGAAAGCCAGGGCTGTTTGGTCACGTCCACCTGCAACGAACACCTACCCCCGATCATCTTGGGGATGAACGTCCTGAAGAATTGCCCAGACGAGTTGGTGGAGGCTCTCAGGCTCGAGATGCGGGCGGCCGCCCCGAAGGAGCGAAAGGCCATGCAGCAGACGGTGCGCCTGATCAAAGGGCATAAGCGCTTTACCAACTCGCGTGGAGAAGTGGGCAAGGCGAGGGTCACCGACCGCCAACCTGTCACTCTGCGGCCCAATGCCGAACACGTGATCTGGTGTAAGGCCAGGATCGGACCAGGCGGGCTGGACTATGACGCCGTCATCGAGCCATGTGACTTCGAGGGACGACAGCCGTTTGCTGTGGCCAGGACGCTAGCGAGAGTGCAGTGTGGGAGGGTCCCTATCCGTGTGCTGAACCCGCACAGCTACCCAGTGCGGCTGTTCCGACACTGCCCGGTGGCGAACGTGGTCCTGGTGGATTTTGAAGATATTCTTGGGGAATCCCTGCCGAAAGTCCAACCAGAAGCCGTGGTGAGTCAGTCCAGCCTGATCACAACCGAGACCGCGTGGTGGAAGGAAATACAGGTCGGTGATTCCAACACCCCAGCCGATCAGCGCGGAGGCGTCCTTCAAGTCGTCTGTCGGAATGCCAGCGCGTTCAGCCAACACCCAGCCGACTTCGGCCGAGCAGAAGGGGTGCAACACCACATTCCCACCGGATCCAGCCCACCCATCAAGGAGAGACACCGGCCACTCCCACCGGCCATGTACCAGCCAGTAAGAACCATGCTCAGTGAAATGCAAGAGGCCGGCGTGATCCGGGAGAGCCACAGCCCGTGGGCCGCCCCGCTGGTCATAGTCAAAAAGAAGGACGGCAGTCTTCGCTTCTGTGTCGACTACAGGAAGCTGAACGCAGTCACCCACAAGGACGCATACCCCCTGCCCAGAATTGAGGAGTCGCTGACGGCCCTGAAGACTGCTGTCTACTTCTCAACTCTGGATCTGACCAGCGGCTACTGGCAAATCCCGATGGCCCCCGAAGATCGGGAGAAGACGGCGTTCACCACCCCCATGGGCCTCTTTGAATTTGACCGGATGCCGTTCGGGCTCTGTAACGCCCCCGCTACATTCCAAAGGGTCATGGAACACTGCCTGGGACACCGGAACTTCGAGATGGTCCTCCTCTATCTGGATGATGTCATCATCTTTTCCAAAACATATGAGGATCATCTGAAACATCTTGAAGAAGTTTTCGTGCAGCTGACCCGATGTGGCCTGAAGCTCAAGCCGTCCAAGTGTCACCTCCTGAAGCCCCAGGTGCAGTATCTCGGGCACATTGTCAGTGCTGAAGGGGTGAAGCCGGATCCCGAGAAGATTCGTGTGGTGCGAGACTGGCCAGCGCCCCGGACAGTCAAGGACGTGCGGAGCTTCTTGGGATTCGTCGGATACTACCGGCGCTTCGTGGAACACTTTGCCAAGGTGGCTGCACCTCTTCATGAACTCCTTCGTGGCAAGTCGGGCCAAGAGAGACGGAGTACGTCTACAGTTTCTTGGGCGAGTGAACATCAGGCCGCCTTTGACCAGCTTAAGCGGGCTCTGCTCGAGGCGCCCCTCCTGGCCTATCCGGACTATGAGAAGCCTTTCCGGGTCTACACCGACGCCAGCCACCGAGGCCTGGGAGCTGTGCTGTCTCAAGTCCAGGATGGTAGGGAGCGGGTGATTGCCTATGCCAGCAGAGGCCTTCGGAAGACCGAGCGGAACAGCGAGAACTATTCCACCTTCAAGCTCGAGCTACTCGCCTTGATCTGGGCAGTGACGGAGAAATTCAAGAACTATCTGGTTGCCACTCCCTTCGAGATAGTCACCGACAACAACCCGCTGGCCCACCTGTCAACGGCTCGCCTGGGAGCACTGGAGCAGAGGTGGATGGCACGGTTAGCCAACTTCCGTTACACTGTGGTTTACCGGAGTGGAAAATCCAACGGCAACGCAGACGCCCTGTCCCGCCTACCCACCGAAGACCTCGAAGAAGAGAGATACGATCAGTCTGAAGATGTCGAGACCCCGGTGTTCGGGAAGCCAAAAGACCACCGAATTGTTGCCACCTCCGACCCTGTAGTGGCCAACATGGAAGCTTCCCCCGAGCCGCAGCCAAACGACCAATTGGGATTTGATTGGAGGCAGGTACAAGCGAAGAGTTTGGTGATCAAAGGCCTGAGAGATCTCCTTCACCAGCAGAAGCAACTCACCAAAGCACAGAGGGACAAGGCCGACCCTGAACTGGTCAAACTTCTGCGACACCGGGACCGCTTAACTCTCCAACAGGGCCTTGTCGTGCGCACCAGCTTGGATCCTGGGACCCATCAACCCGTCCACCAAATCGTAGTACCAAGAGAGCAAGCCAATTTCCTCCTCACCGCCTACCATAACCAGTCTGGCCACTTTGGCACCCAGAAGACAGAGGCCACCTTGCGGAAGCGATACTTCTGGGTCGGGATGCGTGCTGACATTGAGAGGTGGTGTCGGGACTGTGTGAACTGCAATTTGAAGCGCCCAGTCGAATTGTCCCAGAGGGATCCATTGCACCCGATTCCAAGCAGCCGACCCTGTGAACTTGTAGTACTAGATCACGTCAAGTTGGAACCCACCCCCAGCGGTTTCCAGTACGCCCTCACAATTGTGGACCATTACAGCCATTTCCTGGTAGTGGTCCCAGCTCGTGACCTGACTGCTAGGACCACAGCTGAGCTGTTTATGAAACATTTCGTCCTCCAGTACGGATACCCCGACCGAATCTTGACAGACCAGGGCCCAGCGTTCGAGTCCCAGCTCTTCCACGAATTGTGTCACCTGTACGTGTCACAAGTTTGCACTGGACTACCTGCCTATACAGCTCGGGAATTGGCTAGACCTAATGCAGAGGTGCGGAGTCTAACCGTGCCGAGGGTTTTCTGCCAGTGACCCCTCCAATTGGGATTTGGGCTTCTGCGGCACTCGACACGTCGGTCGCGGTCCTCTGATTAGGTTTCCCTTTATGAGCTGAGGCCGGGAGTAGCTGATATGGAGAAGCGGTCGTCTAGCCGGGTCGGTATCTATGTGGTCAGTTAGGAGCCCAGGGGAGAGACAAAGGAGGTCCAAGACAAGCCGGGTCATACACGGGAAACACTGGTTGCGGTACACTGGGATGAGACAGAAGAATAGTCGGGAGCAAGCCGGGGTCATACACGAGAGGTCACAAGCGGAGTACAAGGGGTTAAGCGGGAGAATCGTCAGTAGCAAGCCGGATCAAATGATAGCAATGGAGACGAGCACTTAAGGTACGGTACGCTGGAGTAGGTGTGAGCCTATACTCTGGCAGAGTTCCCCTGCCAGAGACCTCCCTTTTATCCCCTGCAGGCTGCTGCTATTTCCTGCCTGTACCTTTAAATCTTAGAAGATGCGGCGCGCGCGCCCCTAGTGAGCGCGCGCCCGCATACCCGGAAGTCTGGACACACACACGCTGCTGAGCTCCGACGGAGGGAGACTCCAGCAGCCTGCATTCCTGTTGGTTACTGCCCGTGTCAGCACGGAGGCACCCAGGCTGAGCTCCCCGCTGCTTGGAGGAGTGAGCCTGCCGCCCGCCATGCCCAGCCTGCCGCCCGCCATGCCCAGCCTGACGTCCACCCCGCCTGACCTGTCGCCCGCCGAACGCACGTCCCCGGACCCAGTAAGAGGCTCCCGCGGTCCGGGAGACTGTGACATTACCCCCCACCCTAGGGGTGGGCACCGAACACCCTATGAAAGGTTTCCTGGGATATTTCTGATGGAACTTGCGGAGTAATTGTGGGGCGTGGATTTCAGAGGCCTTAACCCAGCAACGCTCTTCAGGGCCGAATCCTTTCCAGTCAATGAGGAATTGAACACGACCTCTGGAGACTCTTGAATCCAAAATCTGTTTTATCTCATATTCCTCATGACCACCTACCAGGAGAGGTGTATAAGGTCGTTTGGAAGAAGAAAACTTATTGAGAATAAGCGGTTTCAAAAGTGACACATGAAAGACGTTGGGGATCCTAAGGGATCTAGGAAGTTTGAGTCTTACCGCCACTGGATTGATTACTTGAAGAACATAAAAGGGACCGATGAACTTTTGGGCTAATTTCATGGACGGGACTTTGAGCCTTAAATGTCTAGTGGAGAGCCACACTCTGTCTCCCGGTTTAAATTGAGGGGCTTCCTTCCTTTTACAATTGGCAAAGCGTTTGTAGCGATCAGAGGCTTTTGTAAGGTTTCTTCTCACCTCAGACCAGATGTTCAGAAACTTTTTGACTGTGTGTTGGACAGCTGGCAGAGTACTGGAAGACTTGGGAAAAATTTCAGGAAGATTAGGGTGATATCCATTTTGAATAAAAAATGGAGATTGACCTGTGGACTCATGGTACAGATTGTTGTGGGCGAACTCCGCCCACGGGAGCAAAGACGCCCAGTCATCTTGATTGGCTGACACGTAAATTCTTAAAAACTTCTCGAGGTCTTGGTTAAACCTTTCAGTCTGCCCATTGCTCTGGGGATGGTAAGCCGAAGAGAAGTTAAGTTTGATATTGAAGGAAGAACATAGAGCTCGCCAAAACTTGGAAGTGAATTGAACTCCTCTGTCTGACACGATACTTTGAGGAAAACCGTGCAATTTAAAGATATTCTTTATAAAACTCTCGGCCAGCTGGGAAGCAGATGGGAGGCCCTTGAGGGGAATGAAGTGAGCCGCCTTGGAAAAACGATCCACCACCACCCAGATGGTATTGAAGCCCTGGCTAACAGGAAGCTCAGTGATGAAATCCATCGAAATATCAACCCAGGGGTGACTCGGGACTGGAAGAGGCTGAAGTAACCCCACTGGAGCTTGTGGTATAGACTTGTGTTGGGCACACACATCGCAAGCGGCTACAAATTTCTTAACGTCTGTTTTGACTGATGGCCACCAGTAATTACGACAAATGATTTCTGTAGTCTTCCTGACGCCGGCATGTCCGGTGAAGTGAGAGAAGTGGAACCAGCGTAGAAGTTTAGTTCGGGACTTTAATGGCACAAATGTTTTCCCTGCGGGAATTTTAATCTTCTTGGAGGATGCAATGAAACAAGATGATTTCAAGATGGGCTTCTGGTCATCTAACTCCTCTGAAGCAGCTGGCCCAAAGACTCGCGACAGTGCATCTGCCTTAATGTTTTTGTCTCCTGGACGATAAGTTAGCACCAGATTGAATCGGTCGAAAAATAAAGACCATCTAGCCTGTCTATAATTCAGGCAATGAGCCGTCTTGAGGTACGTCAGGTTCCTGTGATCAGTATAAACTGTTACTGGGAATTTTGCGCCCTCCAATATATGACGCCATTCTTGTAAGGCCAACTTGATGGCTAGCAGCTCTTTATCTCCTACAGCGTAATTTCTCTCTGCAGGTTGAAATTTCTTGGAGAAGAAACCACAGGCATACCACTTGTTAGCTTCGTCTTTTTGAGAAAGAACTGCCCCCACCCCTGCTGACGAAGCATCTACTTCCACAAAGAAGGGTTTGTCAGGGTTAGGTTGCCTTAAGATGGGTGCAGAAAGGAAAAGTTGCTTGAGTAAGAAAAAGGCTTGCTTGGCCTCAGAAGACCACTCCTTGGTATTCTCGCCTTTGCGAGTGAGCTTGGTTATAGGAGCTACCACAGATGAATAACCCTTTATGAACTGTCTGTAAAAGTTGCAAAACCCCAAAAAGCGTTGAATGGACTTTAACCCTACCGGTTGTGGCCAGTCAGAGATTGCAGACAATTTCTTTGGGTCCATCCGTAATTCTGACCCAGTAACGATGAACCCCAGGAAAGGCATTTCTTGTTGTTCGAATGAGCACTTCTCTAGTTTGCAGTACAACCGGTGCTTACGGAGACGAACTAGAACCTCTTGAACATGTTGCTGATGTGCATGAAGGTTCCCTGAAAAAATTAAGATGTCGTCCAGGTAGACAATTACAAATTTGTTTAAAAGATCTTGGAAGATATGGTTCATGTATCTCTGGAAGACTGCCGGGGCATTACTCAAACCGAACGGCATCACCAAGTACTCAAAGTGTCCATCTCGCGTATTGAAGGCTGTCTTCCACTCGTCTCCTGACCTAATTCGAATCAAATTATATGCCCCACGGAGATCCAGTTTTGTGAAGAAGTGAGCCCCTTTGATCTTGTCAAAGAGTTCAGAAATGAGAGGAAGAGGAAAACGGTCCTTTACCGTGATGGCATTGAGACCCCTATAATCAATACAAGGCCTGAGACCCCCGTCTTTCTTTTTGACAAAAAACAGACCCGCTCCCGCTGGCGACTTGGACTCCCTGATAAAACCCCGCTCCAAATTATCCTTAATATATTCTGAGACTGACCGAGACTCTGCCATGGATAATGGAAACACTCGACCTCGAGGAGGACATTTCCCGGGGACTAAATCTATAGCACAATCCCAGATCCTATGAGCTGGTAGCTTCTCCGCTTCTTTCTTGCTGAACACATCCGCAAAGGCTTGATAAGCGGTTGGAAGCTTGGGGCTGGATTCCAGTTTAGAGGAAGATATAGAACAGGAACGACGCTTAACCTGTTCAAGGCATCGCCCCTGACACTCCTGCCCCCATGCCAATACTTGAGGGTGCTTCCAGTCCAGGACAGGTGAATGCAACTGTAGCCATGGCAACCCCAGAATTACTGGATTCTCTGCTGATGGGAGCACGAAGAAGGATATGGACTCTTGATGAAGAATCCCTACTTTCATCTGTACCGCTGAAGTATTGGAATGGATGCTTGAAAAGGGCAACCTATTGCCATCTACTCCTATAATGTGTAGAGGATTCTTCAGTTCGCGACACGGAACTCCCAGGCGTTTGGCAGTATCTGCGGTGATGAAGTTGCCATCTGCGCCGGAGTCTAGGAATGCTTTGAAGGCCAAGGAAGAGTTCCTATAAGTTAGGGTTACGTCGATGGTGAACCCAACTGCAGACACTTGAGAAGAGGTATAAGATAGTGTGCCTAACCTGACCCCCTTGCAATCAGTTAGGCCTTGTCGTTTCCCGGACGCTTAGGACAAGCAGATAGAAGATGACCTGGCTCCCCGCAGTATAGGCACAGTCGATTTTTAAATCTTCGCTCTCTTTCTGCGAAAGGGAGACGAGCTTTCCCAATTTGCATGGGTTCCTCCAATTGCTGACTTGCCCCGGAAGCTGATGACGACGGTGGGCTAGTCGGAGGAATAAATCGAGGTGCCAACTTGAAACTGTACTTCCGGGATTGTTCCCTCTCCTTGTCCCTCTCTTGGTAACGGAGATCCACCCGTGTACATAAGGAAATTAGGTCATCCAAAGAAGTCGGCGGCTCCCGTCCTGCCAACTCATCCTTAATTTTCTCAGATAGCCCCTGTGTGAAGGTGGCCATTAGAGCTTCCTCGTTCCACCCTAACTCGGATGCGAGGGTCCTGAACTGGACCGTGTATTGTCCCACAGTCTGGGTTCCTTGTCTCAGCCGGAGAATGGCAGAGGCGGCGGACGTCACCCGGCCCGGTTCATCAAATACTTTGCGGAACTCAGTGATGAATTCAGTGATATTATTGATCACCGCATGATCCTTCTCCCAGAGTGGGGAGGCCCAGGACAGAGCTTGACCCGAGAGTAGCGAAATCATATAGGCTACCTTCGCTCTATCCGAAGGGAAGGATGCTGCCTGTATTTCAAATTGAATAAGGCACTGATTCAGAAATCCCCGACACTCCTTGGGATTCCCATCGAATTTGGCTGGGTTTGGGATGCGAAGTGAAGGGGCACTTGCTGCGACCACTGGGGGAAGTGGTGCCGGAGGCGGTGGAGCCGGGGGAGCTTCGATACGCTGCATCAAGGTTTGTAGACATTGCATGATCTGTGCCTGATCCTGTTCCTGCTTATTCACCCTGGTTAGCAGATGCTCCAGAAGCTCCTTTGGAGACGGACCGGCCGCTGGATCCATATTTATGGGCCAGAGTATTCTGTCACAAGTTTGCACTGGACTACCTGCCTATACAGCTCGGGAATTGGCTAGACCTAATGCAGAGGTGCGGAGTCTAACCGTGCCGAGGGTTTTCTGCCAGTGACCCCTCCAATTGGGATTTGGGCTTCTGCGGCACTCGACACGTCGGTCGCGGTCCTCTGATTAGGTTTCCCTTTATGAGCTGAGGCCGGGAGTAGCTGATATGGAGAAGCGGTCGTCTAGCCGGGTCGGTATCTATGTGGTCAGTTAGGAGCCCAGGGGAGAGACAAAGGAGGTCCAAGACAAGCCGGGTCATACACGGGAAACACTGGTTGCGGTACACTGGGATGAGACAGAAGAATAGTCGGGAGCAAGCCGGGGTCATACACGAGAGGTCACAAGCGGAGTACAAGGGGTTAAGCGGGAGAATCGTCAGTAGCAAGCCGGATCAAATGATAGCAATGGAGACGAGCACTTAAGGTACGGTACGCTGGAGTAGGTGTGAGCCTATACTCTGGCAGAGTTCCCCTGCCAGAGACCTCCCTTTTATCCCCTGCAGGCTGCTGCTATTTCCTGCCTGTACCTTTAAATCTTAGAAGATGCGGCGCGCGCGCCCCTAGTGAGCGCGCGCCCGCATACCCGGAAGTCTGGACACACACACGCTGCTGAGCTCCGACGGAGGGAGACTCCAGCAGCCTGCATTCCTGTTGGTTACTGCCCGTGTCAGCACGGAGGCACCCAGGCTGAGCTCCCCGCTGCTTGGAGGAGTGAGCCTGCCGCCCGCCATGCCCAGCCTGCCGCCCGCCATGCCCAGCCTGACGTCCACCCCGCCTGACCTGTCGCCCGCCGAACGCACGTCCCCGGACCCGGTAAGAGGCTCCCGCGGTCCGGGAGACTGTGACAGTACGGATGTCGGAAGCTGAGGACCACGGCCTATCATCCCCAGGGGAACGGCCTCTGCGAGAGGGCCAATCAGACCGTGATTGGAATGCTGCGAAGCCTCTCTGCCGAGAACCGGGCCCAGTGGCCCCGCCTTCTTCCAGGCTTGGCCTATTTATACAACAACACCGAGCACTGTTCAACTGGGTTCACGCCCTTCTTTCTGATGTTCGGGCGGCAGGGCAAGCTGCCTCAAGATATGGAACTGGCCCCTGAACTGGACGAGCCCAGTCTCCCATCCATTGAATGGGTGCAAGAACACCGGCACCGCATCGAGACAGCCCGGCAGGTTGTTGCACCACTACAAGTCGGCGACAAGGTGTGGAAGAAGAAAAATCGTCGGATCAGCAAGCTGGATGCAATGTGGGAAGATACGCCATACACCCTCGTGACAGTCCCATCAGGCGAGTCATACACCTACCAAGTCCAGGCGAAAGACGGTCGAATCACCACTGTACCCCGTGACCAGCTGAAACTGTGCACCAGCCCAGAAGAGGACTCCGACCGGCAGGGGATGGAGAGCCCTGTGGCGGGGGAGTGGGATCCCTGGGGTGGTATACCACGTGATGACCCGTTCAGTCTGCTAATGTTCTTGGGAAATGCTGTTCCCAATCTCAGGGTCAGGAGCCTCGCTCCAGAGTTGTCAGTAGATGAACCTATTGTTGCAGAACCAAATCCTGTGCCAAATGCTGAAATGGTTGTTCACGCTGAAATTGCACCTGATGTAATCGGTGTCAGGAGGTCAGAACGCCGCACCAGAGGCGTTCTGCCCTCGCGCTACCGAGAATAACTTGATTCTGTTCATGGAAAATATGTATTTCTCTGTATTCTCTTATTGACTGTTAATTAGATATAATGGACGTTGAAAATACTTTGTTTCACGATCAACGTGCCTGTTCTGGCGCGTGCGGACACGCGTTGTTCCAGCAGGGGGATGTGTGGCACCCCACTGCAATGGGCCCCAAGCCCCTTAGCCCCAGTGGACCCAGTAAATGGTGGCTGTAACCCCTTGGCAGTCTGGCCGGTGTGTAGGGGGTTAACAGCCCAGTGAATGCCCCAGCTCTGGTGCACGTGAAAGGAGCCTGCCTTGCTCCTGATTGGTGGGGAGAGTGGCGCCAAAGAGGGGGAGGAGAGAGGAGCCCCGCGAAGAAAAGAAAAGGGCAGCAGAGACGGTGTGTGAGGAGAGACAAGGAGGAACTAACCTTGTCTGGCAGAGCAGCGCGCAGCGGGAGCCGGCATGCAGAGGCAGCGTGCAGCGATCCGGGAGCCAGCGGGACAGCGGGCGTTCAGCAGCGTCCGGCCGACGAGTGAGGAGAGGAAGACCCGGCGCGGCTGTGTGACGCGGAACCCGGCGGCTTGTGACGACGCAGCGGTGACCGGGAGGAGAGGCGCCAGTCCGGAGCGGGGGAAGACCCGGTGCTGCCAGGAGGCGAAGAGCGACGTCAAGGCCCAGGAAGATCCAGGCCACCTCGTGAAGAAGGGGACAGCGATCGCAGCAGCCCAGGAAGGAGGACCCAGCCAGCGGTGCTCCCTGATCGTTACCGGCAGGAGCCGGCACCGGCAGCGGCCCCTCAGGTACTGTGTCGTTTCCCCATCACCCCAGGGTCCCTGCCACATGCACCCACCAGCACTCTAGGGCCCTTAAGTACAGCGGCCACAAGTGATTCCAGGGCCCAGGCTATCCGCACCTGCCTACCCCCTTTCAATTGGTATCTCCACCCTAGCGGGAGGTGCAAGGGGGGCACTCAATCCGGCTGTCCCTTTACCCCTATCAGCCTTGCACGAACCTCGCCTACCAGGTTTGGCTGCCCCGGGAGTGACTTCTGGCAGCCATTGCCGCTTCCCAGCAGGGAATTACCCGAAGGAAAGGGAATTCGCCTGTACCCTTCTAAGGGACTGTTGTTTGCCCCGAGCTGCCCGTAGTAGTGTGCACACTAAGGTAGGCCTGTCAGTGATCCCGAGGGACTCCCATCGTGGGGCCTTTACTTAGACTCTGGGACAGCATTCGTATCCTGGACAATAGGGTAATCTGCCCAAATCAGGGTGTGTGGCGCCACCTTGTGGACACTCTTCAGTGAATTAGTATAATGTTCTGTCACTATCGTAAAAAGTTGTAAAGTGATTTGTTTTGTCTTTGTTTTGCTGTGTGGTTTTGCACTGATTGTCATTCAATGCCTAATTGTCGTTTATGGTAGAAGTTGGGGCTACGGTACCGTAGATAGAATTGCTCATGACCAGGGCAGTCCGACCGTTGATACGGGCTGACGTGGCCGTGGACTCCTAGTCTGTCTTGCAGGGATAGTTATCCAGCCGTTGGTGCGGTCATTATTGCAAGTGCATGTTATGCTATTAAATTGAGAAAAGGAGCCGTAACCGTGCATTAGTTTTCCAGTTAATAAATATCAGTTGCTGCCAGCTGTATTGTTTGGCTCTTTTGTGGTCCCTTTCCCGGGCGTTCCATCCCCTGCCACAGGTGCGTCTTCATCGGCAGAACAAAGGGCCGTGAAGACTCCCAAGTGCACAGCCGTCGTCTGATCCAGGTACGCTAACCGTTTTCAGGGGCTCCTGTTACACTCAAGGCGAGTAATATATATACAATGCTGAATGCTCATGTACAGATCAAATATAAAAAGTGTTAAAATAATTATCTGGGTTAAATGGAAAAGGCTGGAATGTCTAGTGCTTAACGGTGATTAAGCAGTTGATAAGCTTGCCTTAGGTGAGAAATCTCAATTCAGATAGGGGCATGAATGGCACACCAGGGAAATGTATTGGTATGCCCACCGAAAGACAGTAGTTAACCACTGGACAAAATGATCATCTTCCTGAGGGTCAGGTGTGTGGACAACCACTAGAGGTGAAGACTTATATGTCTACCATTTACTTGGTCATCCGCCCGTAGTGATTTTTTTTGCACAGTGTAAGGCAGGGGTGGGGAACCTGCGGCCCGCGGGCCTGATACAGCCCCCGCACCCTGCTGGTCCGACCCGCCCGTCCAGCTGCATATTTTATTGTTTAACAGCCGCCCGCCCGCCTGGCTATATGACTGCAGTAATATAGCTGTGCGGGCGGGCGGCTGATTAATCAGTAATATAGGCGGGCGCTGATTAAGCTTGATTTAGCCTCCCGCCCGTCCGCCTATATTCCTGATTAATCAGCCGCCGAGCAAGAATCCTACCTAATCAGCCGCCCGCCCACCCACATGGATGGCTGCTGCTGCTGCTGGGAGATGTTGACAACACGCACCCGCCTATCACAGTGGCTGTGGATGTGATGCGTCCACAGTGATTGGCGGGCGGTAGGGAGGGAGCCTGGTGGTCGCGTGGATCAGTGCATGGGCGGGAGCCGCGGGAGCATCCTACAACAGCCGCAGCAGCCATCACGCTGTGCTGCCAAAACTAAAACTGTGTTAAAGGTAAATGCTGCTCCTCTCACCCTCCCTTCCCCAGTGACTGACAGATCCAGGGGTTGTCATTTACCCCTGGTTTCACACCCAAACAGGTTTATGTGATTATGTCTGATTATCATAGTCAGAGATAATCACATAAACCTGTTTGGGGGTGACACTGCCACTTTTTCCACTTTTTATGAGTAAATGACAACCCCTGGATTAATGCTGTGCATTAATTAGCCAGCCCTGGTGTCTCTGGCCACATGTATATGCCGCTGCCCTGTGTATAATGCCCACATGTATATGCCGCTGCCCATGTGTATAATGCCCACATGTATATGCCGCTGCCCGTGTGTATAATGCCCACATGTATATGCCGCTGCCCTTGTGTATAATGCCCGCATGTATAATGCCCGCATGTATATGCCGCTGCCCTGTGTATAATGCCCGCATGTATATGCTGCTGCCCTGCGTATAATGCTCACATGTATATGCCGCTGCCCTGTGAATAATGCCCACATGTATATGCTGCTGCCCTGTGTATAATGCCCACATGTATATGCCGCTTCCCCTGTGTATAATGCCCACATGTATTTGCCGCTGCCCAGTGTATAATGTCCATGTGTATATGCCGCTGCCCTGTGTATAATGCCCACGTGTATATGGCACTGCCCTGTGTATAATGCCCACGTGTATATGCCGCTGCCCTGTGTAAAATGCCCACGTGTATATGCCGCTGCCCTTTGTAACATGCCCATGTGTATATGCCGCTGCCCTGTGTATAATGCCCACGTGTATATGCCGCTGCCCTGTGTAAAATGCCCACGTGTATATGCCGCTGCCCTGTGTAAAATGCCCACGTGTATATGCCGCTGCCCTGTGTATAATGCCCACGTGTATATGCCGCTGCCCTGTGTATAATGCCAATGTGTATATTCCGCTGCCCTGTGTATAATGCCAATGTGTATATTCCGCTGCCTTGTGTATAATGCCCACGTGTATATGCCGCTGCCCTGTGTATAATGCCCACATGTATTTTTAAGTTGATAACTTTTATATGGCCCCCGACGGGTTTTCAAATTTTCCAAATGGCCCTCGGTAGAAAAAAGGTTCCCCACCCCTGGTGTAAGGGGTAGGAGCATCTTTTTAGGCAGTGTGAGTCCTCTTTCCAACCTCTTCCTAAACACTTCAACTACAGCTGCAGAAGCTCCTTCACAAGCAGAGGAGTGCATAAAGGCAGTGCCAGATTAAGGTCTAAATGGGCCTGGAGCTGAAAATGATCAATGGCCTATTATGCGCAATAACATAATGTGGTGGGCGTGACCAGTGTTCTGGTTGGGTGGTCTGCTCATGGGTGTGTCTCTATTTGTGTAAATACTTTCAACTAATTATATACAGATAGAGCGGGCCTCGCTCTTGCAGGGGATGGTGGAAGATTCGCCATCTGCCATCGCCACCATCTGTTCTGCGAATGGGGACGCGCGTGTCCCCTTCCAACGGCACCTCCCAGCTTTCCCACCTAACCTTGTCCGTCTCCCTGGAGCGGAGACGGACAGGGTTCCCGCTGCCCGGAAACTGAGACGTGCGTGCGTGTGAGACGCACGCGCGTCTCAGTCAGATAGTCAGATGGAGCGGAGATGGACCCCTAGAGGGCAAACCAGACCCCCATTGTGAGCTGCTGCAACAATGCAGAGATGGTACAGTACAATTTCAATAAAAGAAAAGCTGCAGGCAGAACCCCTGACATATCTGGGATGATGGTATCACAGCAGAAGGAACTCAGGGGACTGCAGCACAGGAATAGGCAGGAAGGAGCACTGATTGGGACCAGGAACACAGACCCTGTAGTACAAGCAAGGCTGGGCACAGGACGCTGGATACAAGGGCTGGGACCAGGCACGCTCTGGAGCAGGAACCAAGACAAACAGAACTGCACTGGGAACTATAACTGGCAGCGTCTGCATGCTGAGAACCTAACTATATAGTCTTGCATGCAGCCACACTCAAGAAGCAGGGTATGCATGAAACCCAGGGAGCTGGATCAGCAAAACCCTGATCCAGGGGAAAACATGCAAACTGCAAACAGAATATACTAACTGCACATTTACACCGATCCACTAGAGGTAGATCGTAAAAGCTCATTGCCAGGGGTTCCATGCTCATTGCCATGTGGGTTTACATGTTCATTGCCAAGGGGGAATACATGTTCATTGCCCCTTGGCAATGAACATTTAATTCCATGTAGCAGCCGCCGGGCAGAAGTGACAGCCATTGACAGCAGCTTAGTCCCTGCATTTTATGGTGTGATGGGGAAAGAAAACCACCCCTCCCTCCCCCTTTTAATCAATTGGCTATATCTTCGGATCCAACTGATCCATTTACATGAGACCAGTATCATATTGAAGAACTTTTGAGTGGCTTCGAATGATTTCGGTCCTGTGAAACCATTTGGCTCCAGAGAAATCTGCCCTCAAACAACATAAACAGCCAGAAATTACATTTCAGAAATGAAAAACTGGTTTACCCACAATATCTCTGGAACCAATTAACCGATATGGACCAGCCTGGTATCAGATTGAAGGCCCAGCGATTTGGGTTCAACTGAGATGAACATCGATCCGGAGGGGGAACTGGCAGCCGTTGGAACTGGGTGGGGGTTGGAATTAGCGGGTCCCATGTTATCCTAGGGGGAAACGTTCCAGCTTTGCCATGCAGTATCTTCGGTTCCTGGGGGGCTAGTGATTGGGGCAGGTCTCATTGGATAGCCCTGGCCCTCAACTAAAAAATGGACCTATTTGGAAAGTGGGCCTGGAGCTACAGCTCCATCAGGCCCATTTTTAATCCAGCCCTGGTAATAGGCATCACGTTGTGTGGGGTAATGGGCATTGCAGGGTGTCAAAATGTGGAAATGGCATCATGGTGTGTGGCAAGACATGTAATGGGCATTGCAGTGTGTGGCAAAATTTGTAATTGGCATCGCGGTGTGTGAAAAAATGTGTAATGGACATCGGTGTGTGGCATAACATGTAATGGGCATCGCAGTTTGTTGCATAATTTGTAATAGGCATTTACTGTGAGTGGCATAACGTGTAAGTGGCATTACGATGTGCAAAATCAAGAATAGAATTGGAGCAAAGGTTAAAAAAATATAAGGCGTGTCAAGGGACAGGACTGGAGGCAGGTCAATGGGTGGGATGTGGGTGAATCAAGGGACGGGCCACTGTCCTGTAATCTCTCAACCAAAAGGTGGTAACCCTATATGTTGACCATTTTTAGGTGTCAACCTAGGCATTGTTGACCGGGTGCCGGACGGGTTCCCGACAGTCGGGATCCCGACAGTCATTTACCCGACGTCGGGATCCCAACTGTCAAAATGCCGACAGCCGGGTGCCCGACGGACACCCGCTATTTTCCCTCGTGGGGGTCCATGACCCCCATAGAGGGAGAATAGAATAGGTGGCTCACGTAGCGAGCCACCGTGCCCGCAGTGTGGCGAGCGCACCGTGCCCGCAGCGTGGCGAGCGCAGCGAGCCCGCAAGGGTCTTTTTTGCGCTCGCCATGCTGTCTGACTCCGGGCAGTCGGGATCCCGACGTCGGGATAATGACTGTCGGGATCCCGACTGTCAGAGTCCCATACCACACCCTTGTTGACCATAACCCTTGAAATGATGTAAAGTGATCCCACTTAAAAAAGTCTTCTTTAGTAAATATTCTTTTATAATTAATAAAAAAAAAAAAAAAATGGAAGAGTTGCTGTAACAGCTGTTTGGTATTACTATAGAGGTGTCAAGGTTATTTTTTGCTAAGCAAAGTAATATTCGTAATGCATACCTCCCAACTTTTTGGATGAGGAAAATGGGGCAGCTGCGTGTGCCCAAAATTAGGAGTGTGGCTTCTCGACAAGGGGGCATGGCCTGCAAATTACATCATCCCCGCATGGCCATGTCTGTTTTCGCCGCTGTGGAGGCCTGACCAGCGGCGCTGTAAGCTGCTGGCCAGCCCCCAGCCTCTCTGCTGCGAGAATAGATTCACCAGATGAGAGAGGGCCTCCCAACTGCCCGCTCCCCCCCCCCCACCGCTGGACAATGTCGGCGCCGGGTGGGATGCAGGAACATCCTCAAAAACCAGTTAGGAGGTATGGTTAATGTATAAAGCCTTCAAAGATGCTTATAGTATCTATCATTTTATAGAATGTACTTGATAAATAATATCTAAACTCTAATGGGTAGGTATAGGTAACTTTTCCATCTGTTCGCTTATGGCACAGGTTCTCAAAGTAGGTCCTCGGGACCCAACACAGTGCCTGTTTTGCAGGTCTCCTCACAGAATAAGTGAAATAATTAGTTCCACCTGTGGATCTTTTCAAATGTGTCAGTCAGTAATGAGTGCACCTGGCTTAAGAATATAGTGTTGATTATTGATAGCTCCAACGTTGATGCGATAAGTCAGTCATTGATGGAGAACCATGGGTGAATTTTGTTTTGCAGATGAGCAGTCAGCTGATGCTATTACACCAACTAAACTAATGATAATCAATGGAAACCGTAATCTGCTGTCACCGATGTGACTATTTACAGTGTTGTAGAGAGCTGGCTGTGGCCACAATCATTTTTTGGGGGACGTGCCGGTTATCATAGGAGGTTTGGCCAAGCCCAGGCTTGCCTACCCTCCCAGAATTGCCGGGAGGCTCCCAAAAATCATGCCCCCCTCCTGGCCCCCTGGGAAGGTGGGCAATCCTCCCGCATTGGCCAGGCAGCCCCCGCACCCCCTTCCATGCTGCGCAAAATTACCGGTTTTCGCAGGTCCGCAGCAGGGCTAAAATGCAGTGAATTGCGTTGTTTGACTGCTATGTGGGCGGGACTTGATGACGCCTGCCCTGCCCCGCCCCCTGGCTTCTCCCGGAGAGGAGAAAACAAAAGTCGGCAAGTATGGCAAAGCCCCTTTAGGGGAAAAATTCGCAACAAAAAAAAATATGGCTCACCACAATGAAAAAGTCAGCATTTCACAAGTGGGCAGCAGACCCAGACTCCTTTAATACCACTTTTACACTAGAATCCTAGGTCGAACCCTGTATTTTGACCACAGGAATTTTCCAGGTCAGACCCTGCTTCAGACACCATTTACACTGCACTTCAAGCACGTTATTCCCAGGTCAGTGCTCTTTTATACTTAAAACGAGTCAGCCCTGCTTTTCCCTGCTGATGTACTTAAATATTGCCTTTTTGGGCTGTTTAAGATGAGGTCACAGGTCACAGCAGCAAAATATTAGTTATCCATCTGTTCTTCAGTGATCCACTCACTAACACTAACTAGTCCCTCTACATGCACAGAGAGACTCCTAGGTCTCAGAAACTAGAGGATATAAAGTAACTGCATGGTAATAAGAAAAACATATATATATATATATATATATATATATATATATATATATATAGAGAGAGAGAGAGAGAGAGAGAGAGAGAGAGATTGTCAAAGATACACCTTCTTAAAGATACATAGGGCCTGATTCAGGTGGGGGTCTGTTAATGCGCATGCGTGGATCTGCGCATGTACAGATTCCCTGTGCAAATGCCTTTGGTAAGTATCACACTCCCCAAGGCATTCGCATGGGCAGAGGAGGGCGGGGGAGGCAGCAGGGGAACACCCAGCATCCCCATGAACTGACATTCCCATGGGATGCAGGTGATATCACATGACGTCAGTGTCTGCCCCCAATTCAGTCATCAGCAGCCATCTGACAGGTAAGTAGTGACTTACTTTTCTGACTGAAAGCTGCAGAAAGTTGACGCTTGGTCTTTCCGATATATCTTTTTCCACATTTACAGTATATAGATCAGGTGTGTAGTGGGACGTCATGCAGCTTTTAATAACCCATGATTTTTTATGTCCCAAAATCTGTGCCATAATCTTCATCTACATATTGGCACGTTTTGCACTTATTGCATGGGAAAACACCTTCGCTGTTTGTAACCAATTTATTTTAACAGTTGACTTAAGGTGATGACAGATTTCAGAATGGCAGCTCACCTAAACACTAATTGAGGCTTGGGAGGAAGAAAGGTTTGTAGCAGGGGGTGGACAGTTAGTACATCCCAATGTTTAGTTAACATTTCTCTTATATTAGAAAGTAGTAATGTAAGAGACAGTTTAACTAAACATTGGGATGTACGTGGACCCCCTTCTACAATGTGGCTCTGTCCAGTGTATTGCTGGCAGCAGAGGATGATGTGGGGTATACTGTACATGTGAGTGCTGCATGGCCATAACCAACTGCCACCACCAACTGCCGCCCGCATGCCACATTGCAATCCTCAGTGCACAGCAATATCACTGGCATTTCCTGGGCAGCAGCTGATGTGGACACAAGAGAAAAGGCGTCTCAGGTGAGATCAATTTGCAGGTTATTAATCGCTGCCAGTGATTCTCCGATTGAATTATCAGTGAGTGGAGCTCAGTGCACAATTACATCTGTGCTTTTTCTTCCCCCCCCCCCCCCTTTTTTTTTATTAACTTGATCACCTTCTGCCTCCGGTTACAATGAGCCGTCGAGAGTTATCCCAGCTGATTGGAAATGAAGGTCAGTAAATGTTTAGTAAATTAAATCTTAGACCAATGTCTCTTCTCTAGCAGTTGTCCTTTGTAGTGGGAGGGATTATAGCAGTGGTGGCTGGCCAGTGTCCCTGTGTTACTGGCTGGCACCTCCCATGCTGTCAGTTACAGATCAGGAACCGCTAAACATTGGGGCCTGCATATATACACTCATACTGTTACAGCTCTGTTTTTCAGTTGTATAGTAATATAATATATAAATCATGTTACTGCTGGAAGTCTTATTGTACACCAGCAATAACTGATCTTTACATGTCACATATGGCTATTTGTTATATCTGCAATATATGAAATATCATTTTAGATGGACCCAGCCAGAACACCAGAGAGCCATGGCTGAGGTCAGGACGCCGCAGACCATCCCGTGGGAGTCAGTCAGCAAGAAGATCTGGACCAACATCGGGAAGAGGAAGAACTGGACGAAGAGGAAGAGACCATCAGCCAGTTGCAGAGAGAGTAGATCACCTCCTGCTGGACAGCATCATGCGGCTCGTCCTGTCCCATCTCCCAACCTACAGCAGGCGCACCATTGCAGACGGAGAGGAACCAGAGTACTGTTCCATCTGCATCTCGGACATTGGGGTAGGTACAGAAATGGCTGTATCGTACTGTCACCACACCTTCCATGTTCCCTGTCTGACAGAATGGCTGCAGGTAAACAACATCTGCCCTCTGTGCCGTGTGAGACTCTTGAGCCCGGATCATTTCTCCCACCTTTACTGACGGCTCCCCAGCAAAGCAGAACAGCCAAACATAAGATCATGGTCTAAAGCGGTGAGTTCCTGTTTTAAAGTTCAAAAGTTTTTACACTTTTACAGTGTTTTTTTTAACTTTACAGTTTTTGTATTTTTCTAATTATTAATAAGACTTGTCACTGATCCCTCCCGTTCCAACAATTGTTGTTACACGTTTACAGTGTTTTTCTCTATTTAAAGTTTCTGTTTTGAAACTGGAGGGAATTGACGTGAACAAGCTGGGGATTAGGGCTACTGGCGACACCCCAAAAAAAAAAACGACATTGAGCAGCCACCTCATGGGTGTGTTGGAAGAGCTGCTAAGCTGCTAATTATTTTTGAAATGGACAATAAAATCCAACTCATTGATTACTTAATACTTGAACATTTAACATTTAAACCATCGCCTGTACTTCAGCTAGTAAACCTGGCCCTTTTCATCGCCTATAAGTCTCCAAGTCATTATTTAAAATGTGTTTATTATTTATTTATTACCAGATTCTTATATAGCGCATACATATTCCGCAGCGCTTTACATAGAATATTTGAATATTCATATCAGTCCCTGCCTAAGTGGAGCTTACAATCTATATTCCCTACCACATGTAAATGCACACACGGATATTGTAGGGTTAATTTTTAGCCTAAAAGAAAAAAGAGGGTATAATTGAGCACTTGTGTGGGCTCAAGAATGGAACAGGCGCCTAGTGGGGTGTTGTGACGAGCTGCTCCCACATAGGCGGCACTTGTACTTTTAAAACCAGCTCCGGATGCTAAAGGTTGTACTGTTTTTTCCTATTACAATTTATCTCTGTATCTCATCCCTGGGTTTAACTTTGGAACTTTCTCAGCAATATACTAACATATGGGACACCACCACCTGCCTACTGTGGATTACAAATACCGCATACATTGTAAGGACACTCCCTTGACTCAAGGATTGCATTCACCCTACAGCGATATTTCAAGATCCTGCATGGTTTATGGACTCCCTTAATTCGATCATGGCCAAATCACCCAGTGGGAAAATGAGTTATTAATCTATATAAGAGATACACAAGAACAAGCAGGACTCCAGTACTACTAAGTTACATAGTTACATAGTAGGTGAGGCTGAATAAAGACTTGCATCCATCTAGTTCAACCTATGTTTATAATCGTTTATCCCTTGTTGTCAGAGCCAGATTAAGGTCTAAATGGGCCTGGAGCTGAAAATGATCAAGGGCCTATTATGCGCAATAATAGGTTTTGCGGCCAGCACCTAATAATGTGGGGGCGTGACCAGTGTTCTGGTTGGGTGGTCTGCTCATGGGTGTGTCTCTATTTGTGTAAATACTTTTAACTAATTATATATACCTGGAAAATGCAGGGGGCTGGCATAAGAAAAATGCAGGGAGATATATTGGCGGGTGCACTCCAAAGGTGCACCCGCAGGACGCCGATGTCCTAAGATACTTGCTGGGTGAGGCGGCACTCCAGTCATAAAAAAATACTGAAACCCGAAACTTGGTAGACAGTATGTCAGCACCTTTTATGTGGTAACCTAAGTTTACCACACCATATACCCCTTATACAAATCATGCAACACAATAGTAACCCCTTATACTGTACTTGCTTCTTACACATTATGCCACATGGAATGAGACAAATGGACTTTTTTGCACTATAACAAACAGATTGAGCAATAATGCACAATATGCAATATAGGCCTATTATAGGGGCATTGGCGCACATTAAAAATGTACACCATAATGCCCATTACATGTTAAGCCTCACACCATAATCTCCATTACTTATTATGTCAAACACCATAATGCCTATTAAAAATGATACTACATAAGTGTTGCTTACCTACATGTTCATTGCCAGGGGTTCCATGCTCATTGCCAGGGGTTCCATGCTCATTGCCATGTGGGATTACATGCTCATTGCCAAGAGGGAATACATGCTCGCGGTAACTGGGAGACAGTCGCCGCCGGGCAGAAATGACAGCCATTAACAGCCGGGCAGAGAGCAGGGGGTTGCCCGGCTGTATTCAGAGCACTGCATGCCGTGGCTATTTTAAATAATATACCTTTCATACCAGAAAATGCAGGGAATATGGTCCCAGGATCATGCAGGGACATTCTCGGACTGGCCCCTTTTACACCAGCCTAGTCCCTGCATTTTCTGGTGTGGGGGGGGGAGAGAAACCACCCCCGCCCCCCTTTAAACAACCAGCTATAGCCTTCGAATGATTTTGGTCCCGTGAAACTGGGCCGTTTGGTTCCAGAGAAATCTGTCCTCAAACAACATGAACAGCCATGAAATTACATTTCAGAAATGAAAATTTTTTTTTTTTTTACCTTCAATATCTCTAAAACCAATGAACCCATATGGACCAGGTATCAGATTGAAGGCCCAGAGATTTGGGTTTGACTGAGATCAACCTCGAGTTTCTGTGAGGGGGAACTGGCAGCCGTTGGAACTGGGTGGAGGTCGGAATTAGCGGGTCCCATGTTATCCTATGGGGAAAACGTTCCAGGTTTGCCTGGTGGTATCTCCGGTTCCCGGGGTGCTAGCGACGCGGGGCTGATCTCGTTGGAAAGCCCTGACCCTCAGCTACAAAATGGGCCTATTTGGAGAGTGGGCCTGGAGCTATAGCTCCATCAGGCCCATTGTTAATCCGGCTCTGCATAAAGGGGGTGATTTCCATGTAAACGCTGGGTGTTCCCACTGTAATCGGGCCATGATGTGGGTGCCGAGGGTGGCGAGGTGACATCACCGGATGTCAGCTGCATGGCCACTACCTCCTGAGGGTGCATGCAAATCTAAGCGACCTGAGAGTCACTTAAATATGTGTGCAATTTCCACATCATTCGCTGGTCTGCTACCAGTGAATGATGTGGGTGTTTCTCCACAGGTTGCAAATGGAAGTTTGTGTTAAACATCTATTCGTAGGTCCTGCATGCAAAGACATGCTGCGAGGAGGGGGCTGGGATACCACCATATACAGGGCGGGTTTTGGTTGACTCACAAGGATGCAAATTTGCATCCGAGCGAATCAACCAGAATGACAACCTATATTCCTTACCACATGCGCACCCACAATCATTCCCGTGGGAAATTTTTGGGGGGAGCCAATTACCTACAATGTATATTTTTGGAGTGTGTGAAAAATCCAGAGTACCTGGAGGTAACCGGGTAAGTAATGTTACCCACGCAAGCACAGATAGAGCATACAAATGCCACACAGTTTAGAGCCATAATGAGAATCGAACCCATGATCGCAGCAGCGCTGTGAGGCAGTAATGCTAACCATTACACAGTTTGTGCATTGTCCCCCAATGTTATGTGACAGACATTTCAGTTCCTTTATTAAAAACTACAATGTGTGTAAAAAAGTATCGAGCTTATGAGTGTCTTGGTGCTCAAAAGACTACAGCAACAAATTGAAAAGGGACAAAGCCCTTGAATAATTGGCCCAAACATAGCCCAAATATTTGGAGGCCAACCCGGATTGGGTTTGTTAAATAATCCAAAATTGGTACTTATTTCCTAGCACGGCGCCCACGATCTAGATTGTATGTGTGGGGCTGATATCTCAAGCATTGCATGCATCTTATGTGTTTGTGCGGCATAAGATGCATGCGATGATGCAATCTATGCGATCAACGAGACTTTTACATTGCAAGCATTGCATGTATCTTATGTGTTTGTGCGGCATAAGATGCATGAGATGATGTAATCGACGCAATCGACGAGATTTTTACATTGGAATCAATGTGAAATGGTCCCTGAGACCCAATTTTACATTTATTCCAATGTAAAAAGCCCCCCAAACCCCCCCTCATGGGTGAAATGGCCCCCCCATTGTTAACGCCACCCCACTATTGACGCCCACACTCACATGAGAGAAGTTACCCCCAGCATACAGAGGGTACAGGGATGTTACCCCAAGCATATTGAGGTTATCTATCACCTGTCTGCATTCTGTGCTGCCATGAGTGTCATATTTGGCCAGGATGGGGGTATGTACTGTAGGTGGGCGTCCTTGGTTTACAACCTCCAGCCCTGGCATTCTCATTGTGTGTGCCAATTACTGAATATGAAGTATGTGAAACCGTAAAACAGTAAAAATACAAAGCCCATTTTCTGCTCTGTTTCGCAAAGTAACAATCCATAAGTGCTCAGTAGCATGCGCAGTTTAATGCCGGGCAGCGTCTGAGCACTCAGACGCTGCCCGGCTTCTCCCATACCCCGCAGTGCGCAGCGGGCCGAGGTCACGCTGCGAGGTCACGCTGCGCAGGGCATAGATGCACATCCACCGAATCGGCCGCCCGCCCACCCAGCGCTCACGGCCACCCGCCCGCCCACCCAGCGCTCACGGGCACCCAGCGCTCACGGGCACCCAGCGCTCCCTGCCACCCGCCCACCCACCCAGCGCTCCCTGCCACCCGCCCACCCACCCAGCGCTCCCTGCCACCCACCCACCCAGCGCTCCCTGCGCTCCCTGCCACCCGCCCACCCACCCAGCGCTCGGGCGGCCAGGGTGTTTTTTATTATTAGGGAAGCCAATCCCGGGAATCCCGGGATTGAGCATTTTTCAATCCCGAATCCTGGGATTGAAATAATGCCCCGGGATTGGCATCCCTAGTGCTCAGGTATCCATAAACCACTTTTTCACTCTTTCCTCTTTATTCCTCTCTCTGACAGTCAATCCCTCTTTCTCTTCTGCTCTCTTTCTCTCCCTGGCACTGTCTCTCTCTCTCTCTCATCTTTGACACCTTCTTTATATCTATCACCCTGACACCCTCTCTCACTCCCTGTCTCCCCCCTTTGTCTTGATGAAACCCTATCTCTCACTCCATCTCTTCCCCTTTCTATCCCTGACACCCAATCACTCCATATCTCCCTGACACGATCTATCACTTCATGTCTATCCCTTTTCTCTGCACTGTAGTGATAATGATGGTGGGGGGCTTTCAAAATTTAGCTATGGGCCAATAAAGTTTTAGTTATGCCCCTGCCCCAGTAGGTCCTAGCGGCTCTCTGGGAACTATGGGGTTTATTCTAGTTCATTCTTTCTGACAAAATCCTTCTTAGATGGACAAAACCATGTGCACTGCAGGGGGGCAGATGTAACATGTGCAGAGAGAATTAGATTTGGGTGAGTTATTTTGTTTCTGTGCAGGGAAAATACTGACTGCATGATTTTACACTTCAATATAGATCTCACTTTGAAGAAAAACCCCACCCAAATCTAATTCTCTCTGCACATGTTACATCTGCCCCACCTGCAGTGCACATGGTTTTGTCCATCTAAGAAGGATTTTGTCAGAAAGAATGGACTAGAATAACCCTCTATATGAGAGACTTTATAAATAAATATTAAATATCATTTGCAGCATGTTATGGGCATCCCCATTAAAATGCTGGACATCCCCATTAAAATGCTGGGCGATGCCTGCCAGGGGGCGGGCAGCTGACATCACATGACGTTAGTATCCGCCCCCTCTTCGGCAGACACCAAAGGAAATAAAAGTGAGTTTAGACTGACTTTTATTGCTGAAGATGAGAGAAATCATTCAATGATTTCTCTCCTCTTTGGCCACCACATTCGCATGGTACTGTAGGAATTCAGCAGCGGGGGGAGGGGGTTGTTGGGTGGACGGATATCTGACCGGGCGGCGTTTAAGGGCTCGCTAAGCAGCAAATGACCGCTGCTTCGCGAGCTTGCTGAGTCAGGCCGAATGTCTCAATGTGCGGACACCCCCAATACATTCATTTCTCTGCTGTGGTGCAGAATAACAATAGCAGTTATTTATAGAGCACTTTCCTCCCAATAGGACTCAAAGTGCTTTACATTTACAGCACAAAGTACAAAACAAGATTAACAGTAAATATTTGTGAAATGCCTGAGAGAGCAACAGCTTATTGTGTTTATTTTTAATGGATTCTACAATGTGGGCGCCTCAATCAGTGCGGGGAGTTGAAGCCACACTCGAGTTGGAGCCACAAGGCTGAAATCTTGATCCCCAGATGTGTTAAGTAAGGTAAGGTACAGCTACTAGTCCATTATCTGCAGATCCTAGTAGTCAAGAGGGGCAGGAAAGAATCAGATCTGCTTCAAGTACCCTGGGGTCATGGGGTCATGATGGGATTTTAAAGTAAATAAGCCATTCTTAAAAGCGATTAGCCATCATACAGGTAGCCAGAGAAGGGGGTAGAGAATCAGTGTTATGTCGCAGATGTTAGAGCTATGGTCTATGTGGAAGGTGAGGTCACTCGTATTCCATATGGCTCATATAGGGTTACCAACATATTTACAATGAGTTAAACCACTTCATAATGCTTAGCCCTGACATTTATTACATGCTGAGATTTGTAGAAACTGTCTGTACTCAAGAGAGAAGAGCAGCCTTCATTCTGTACTAGGAGAAGGTAAATAGTTGCCTCTCTCATGGATTGTTTTGAGAATGTTTGTATGTCTGAAGAGATAACCATGTCTCTTCTCACCAGACAATAATTGTACAAGGACACGAGAAACGATCCAGAGACGTGTATGTAACCCTACTTTAGGGTATACAAGTGTATTGATGTATATATATGAAATTATAGTGTTGATGTGTATATGTATGTATATAGGATACTTAATGGTGTACATGTAGTATATGTATTGCGTACTGGTGATGTATGCTGGTTTGTAAATGCAGAGCCGGTGCTAGCCACTCAGTAGCGGATGCAAAGCAGGGAGGCGCCATGCTGGAGAGGCGCGTTCCCTGCTGTGCTACTAAGCTACCTTTCGGGCTAGTGCTGCGCAGATACTGTACATCAGCAGGGCGGCCGGGCTATTACTGTGCGCAGCAAAAGTGCAAAAAGCCAGCCAGCCAGCAGAGGGCGATGGTCAGCTCAGACAACATGCTGCAAGTTTTCAGCCACTTGCTGGCTGGTGCATTCGGAGGAGCTGTTCAGGGCAGGAGGAACATTTCAGCTAGGGCTAGGAAAAGTAAGTATAATGGGCTGGGCTGGGTGGTCTGTCTCCCCAGTAATTATATACCTAATTCGCTGTTGGGCTCCTATACTTGTAAAACTATTCAACTCTCCTGTCTTGAATACAGGCAGCCTCAGAAATCATGTATGTATGATCTGAGCTGCATGAAGGTGGACAAGTCTGACAGGCAGGACAGGTGGACTACAGGTCCCATCATGCCCTCATAACTTATATCAGGTTGTAATGCAGCTAGCTTACCCCACCTGCTGGCTAGCTCAAACAGCCTGCTGGCAGCCATGTTTCCCAGATTTGCATTCCACTAATGGAATGCAAAGTGGAAGCCAACACTATTCCCTCCCCTTTTGCAAGACTATTGATCTGCCAGCAGCCTCCCTGCATCAAATGGTGAGTGGCACCCAGAGACTCTGAGATAACAGCAGCTTTTTATTGTTAATCAATAGTTGAATTCTAATGACCCCTCTCCCCCCCCTTATCTAACAGGAATACTGTTTTTATTTTCAATTGTCATAAAAGGGGCATGACCGTGTATAAGGAGCACTATTGTGTTACGTAACGTGCATAAGGGGTACTGCTGTATGATATAATATATCATTACACTTTGTAATGTAAATCAGTATCACTGCTATATAGTATAATATGAATCAGGGGTGCTGCATGCAGAAGATTGTGAAATGGGGGTACTAATGTCAGGCCATACCCCTTCCTTGTGAGACCTCAACCCTTTTGTACAGCATGGGAGGGCGCAAATATATAGTTTGTAGGAGGGCGCCGGATACCCTAGCACTGGCCCTGTGTAAATGTATGCTGGCTATGTAATGCTATGATGTATAATGTATGCCGGCGTGTAGAGAGATGGCTTAGAAATTTCCAGAGCCCCACGAGCAGCATCAGCCCCACGAGACTCTTAAGCTGGCAAATGACTGACTGTCCTTCAGCCAGTCAGCTGACCCTCTGAAGGGGGTATAAAAGAGCTGTCAGAAGCGCTGCTAGACAGACTGACTGGCTACCTATTCCAGTGCTTACCCTCCCCTATGCCACAGAGCTGTAGACACTAAGAGCTGTGGGCATTAAGAGCTGTACTATGTGGCTGGGGAAGTGAGCCAGGAAAGGGATACTGTGGCTGGTAGTGGAACACCCTGCTATCTTCCGTCGCTGCTGCCCTAAGCTGCCACTGCTAGTTGCTGAGTGGCAGCAAATATACTATATATAAAGTCAAAGTCACTGGCAGCAGCAGCACACTCAGGTTGCAGACAGTGTGTAGAGCTAGAACAAACAGTCAAGCCAGACAGTGAGGACATAAGCTGAAGACACAAGCTGGAGCTAACTGAAGCTGTAGTTGCAGTGGCCACCCATGTCAGTATCTCTACCACCTATCACTAGCAAAACGAGCTGTTATACTGTAAACATTAAAGTGATGGTGGAGAGCATCTGACTCATACCCCTTTACACCGCCAAAACATCCGGGTCAGCGGTGGCTCAGACCCGGATCTGCGGCGGTGTAAATGGGGTCAAGCCGTGTCCATTTACACGGGTCCTCTACATGGGTAGAACAGGGTCAGGACCCGTGTAGAGGCCGGTGTAAATGGTCTCTAATTGCGAGCCCAGCAATAGCAGCCAGAAAGAAAGAGAATAGACAGAATAGATAGAACAGATCAAGCAAGCAGAGAAGGAGTTAAGCAGTAAAGACTATAGCCAAGTGAAAGTAAAGCAAGCTGCCAGAAGAGTGAGATAAGTCTAATACAGGGGTGTCCAAACTTTTTGCGACGAGGGCCAGATTTGGTGAAGTGTAAATGTGTAGGGGCCGACCATTCAGCCTGACATTCTTTGAATCATTAATCACATCAAAATGGTCCCCCACTCTGCACCCATTCACTCTATGTCCCCCAGCCTGCCCCTCCTTCACTGTATGTCCCCAATTCACTGTATTTTCCCCACTCTGCACCCATTCACTCTGTCCTCCAGCCTGCCCCCCTTCTCTTAATGTCCATCGGTGCCTCCATTCATTGTATGTCCCCAAGCCTGACCCTCCTTCACTGTATGACTCCCATTCACTGTATGACCCCCATGCACTGTATGTCCCCCAGCCTGCCCCTGCTCCCCCTTCTCTGAATGGCCATCACTGCCTCCATTCACTGTATGTCCCCCAGCCTGACCCTCCTTCACTGTATGTCCCCCACTCTGCCCCCTCCCTTCTCTATATGTTTCCCAGCCCTTGTGTGAGCCAGAGGAAGGAGAGGCAAAGCAGGCACTGCAAGGACAGGAGATGCTTGGGCTCCCGCTGCCACCCTCCTCCACTCTGCATGTTACGGGAGCAAGCTTCCCCCATGCTGCCCCCCTCCCCAAACACTGCTGTCACTGTGACTGTAGAGTAGGGTGATATATATACGATTGCAGCAGCAGGGGTAGGACGCCAAACACATCTGACTGTGGCGGCCGGCACCTCCTCACTGCAGCAGACAGCAAGGAAGACATCTGATACTCTGCCCGCTTCCAGCTGGAGGCTGCGGGCCACTTGAAATGACAGCACGGGCCGCATTTGGCCCCCGGGCCTGACTTTGGACATGCCTGGTCTAATATATATATATATATATATATATATATATATATATATATATATATATATTACATTTCACTTAAGAGATTTGACAGCAGCATATTGTAGGGGAAAAGGAAGGGGGAGCAGGCTCCACCGGGGTGCAGGTTCACAGTGTTGACTTGTACACAGCATTGTATATTCGCCGCCTGGGATCCCGGAATACAGCGGGAAGGGCAGCGGGCATGGTGGAAGGGGGAGTGCTCTATGGCTGTCTGTGTGAGGATGCAGTGACAGGTTCACTGAGCGTCCTCACACAGACAGCCAGACTTGCCAGAGAGCGCTCCCCCTTCCACCATGCCCGCTGCCCTTCCAGCTTCAACGCAGCGCTGCTGTGTATTCCGGGATACCAGGTGAGGAATGTACAATGCTGTGTACAAGTCGGGCGACGGGGATTGTGGTTAGCAGGACAGCGCTGTGTAGTTTCACGGCGCCAGGAAACTACACAAGTACCTTACATTTTTTCCGCCTGCCTCGCAGCTCCTGGCCACAGCGATCAGATAGGCTGTCTGATCACTGTGGCCAGGAACAGCGTGGCACCTGATCTCCACTCCCCAGGCGGTGTTGCCTACTCCGCTGGATCCCCGGTGGCTGCTGGCATTTAAAAAAAAAAAGGGGGGGGGGGGGGGCGCCCCAGAATTTATTTTGGCTGGGGGGAGCAAAATTGTTGGTTATGCCACTGGCCTAAACATTTGAGACCCGGTATTTTGAAATGGTATTTAAAACAGTATATTACCATTTTAAACCCCTTTCACACTGCACATAAATACCGGGTCTCAAGCAGGTTTGCAGTGGGAAAGCAGGACAGACAGTAGCTATAAGACTCTGTAGTGCATATGTGATGAGCCGCTCATTACATATGCACATATGTAATGAGTGGCTCATTATATATGCACTGCACTCATTACATATGTGCATATGTAATGAGCGTCTCATAGCTACTGCCTGAGTCCTATATACCGGTTCAGAGCCGTTCACACTGCATAAAAAACGGCTCTGAACCGTGTAGGACTCTGCTTTTTACCCGTTTGCAAATACCGGTTATTGACGTTTTAGCCAAGTTCATTAGGGAGTAACATTATAGGATAGGCATATACTTAATTAGATAAGTGTTTCCCAGATAACACTAATTAAATAAAGTTTAGGTGGAGGCACTTAGTTGTAACCTTTACATAGTTAAAAATTAAAGGGGTTACATGTAACTAGGGGAGGTGACATTCTAATTAGTTATGGGAAAGACTGTCCCTGATGTTACAGCATGGAACCCAAGTCTTTATGTAAAACCAATAGTTAGGCTGTAACTCCTCCCTTGGGGGGAAGATTAATGTATGCAGCCAGCCCAGAGGGCTGACCAGATGTATTGCAATTATTCCCCTTTGTCTGTGTTAACGAGCTGTACAGTAGCGCACGCAGGGGGGGTTTCTGAGTACCCAGAAACCCCCCCAGGAGTCTAAGGGTCCTCAGCTGAAAGCTGAGGGTCCCCTCTTTCCATCGGTACAAGAATTTTAAAAATCGGCCCTTGGGAACTGGAGATATCTGACTTCAAAGCAGTGGTCCCCATCCAAGCCTGTTAATTGTTATTCCCAGTCAGATATTTCAGGTTCTTTCTGACTAAGGCCCTTATTCTGATCGGAACGGTACGGCCCGCGTGCGGCCGTACCGCCGATGTTTTTACACTGCACATGCGCAGAGGTGAATCTGCGCATGTGCAGCCCCCTTCGCCGCAGACGTATTTCGTCCGCCGCAAAGGGGGCGTATAGGGGCGTGAGAGGCATCATGCCCTCATTTCCCTATGTGTACGCCCCGCGTTTCATGGGCGTTCCCATGCAAACGCGGGGCGTATGCATGGTAATGAGGCCATGACGCAACTCATGGGGGCGGAAAGCTGACGTCGCCGGATGTCAGCTTTCAGCCCCCATACAAGCTACCACACGGACGATTGTCCGTGTGGTCTCAGCTTGCGGGAGCTGCCGCGGCGTGCGGTCCTGCCTTCGATGGTCGACGACCATCGAATGCAGGGGGCAGCTCCCACCATGGTGGAGGCGTAGCCTCCACCATTTTTATGCGGATCGCCAGCCGTCCGTGTACGGACGGCCGTGGCGATCCGTAGGGTGGGCGGGGATTGGTTTGTGCGGCCGGAGCCCCGTGTGCGGCTCTGGCCGCACCAACCAGAATAAGGGCCTTAGAGTTTTTCTGAGGATATGTTCCAAAAGCTGGGACTCTCCCCCTTTGAAGGACACTAGTAGCTTGTCTCTACTGTTCCCAGAACCAGAGATATCAGCCTTCCATCCTTCCAGCAGCTGGTTACTGCTCCAGCTCCACACACCTGGTATGTAGTTTTATATACTTGTTGGCAGATTGCTCTGCCTCCTGAACTCTGATCCCTTAGTCCCCAATACCATTTGGTAGGTGGGATTCTCTAGTTTTTAATTCCATTAAAATCTAAGAAATCTATTTCCGGGAACTGGAGATATCTGCAGTCAAGCAAGCTGTCCTCCCACCAGAAAATTATGAATAATAAGCCCACTCCACTATACACCCCTCCTCTGCATATTAAACATCCTCTACCACCCTGGAAGTTATGTATCAGGGCCCCTTCATTCAGCCCAATGCCCCCTTCTCCCACCTCATCTCCCACCTTCTGTGCAGTAAAGGGGTAATTAGTGGAAATTACTGATCCAGGCCCTACATGCAGAGCGGTTGATATAATACCCCCTACCGCCCGTGGGACATCAAAGCTTCCCCCACCCCTACCGCTGAAGGATCAGTAGGGGCCCCAATACATTGCTATGCCCAGGGGTCTACACTACTGTTGACACCCCTGTATGTATGTATATGAATGTATGTATGTATTTTTTATTATTATTATTATTATTATTATTATTATTATTTATAAACATTTGGTCTATCTATAATACTTTAACTGACCCGGCATATACTGGGTCACCTAAGTGTCCATCTCCGTGCTTTGCTCCACCCCTCTGGAAACCCCCTTCTGAAAATCCTGCGTTTGCCACTGCTGTAATAAATCAGAATACTGCTTTCATCAAAACTGGTGTCAGCCTTGTGTTCTCCTGGTCGCGTCTAGTAAGGCCAACAGAGATGACTGTATATATCGAAGGAACTTGCGAAGGATCCATCACAGATGTGTGAATATGTCGAAAACCCTTGGTAAGCAGCTTACCATCAAATGTTTTTTCCACTGTGCAGTCATTGCATGGCGGCTGTGATGAAAACAGGCATATCTGGCCTGTTGCTGATGTCACACACCCTTCCCTAAAAGGTCTTGGAATGCCTGCATTTTCCCTGACACTTTCCAGTGGTTTTTGTACATCATTTTTATTGGCACTCTCACAAAATGACTGGTTTCCACCTCCACACGCCTACTTCCTGTCAATCAACTTGAGAATGGCCAGTGATAAAAAAAGTAGCAGGCTTTCATAGGCCCATAGGCATGCTCAGTGTATCAATAATCGGTCGTCGTGCGAATTTGTGACCGTGCGATCAGGTCTGAATTACCCCCCTATTTATATAGAACTCCGGGCAGCGATGCACTCAAATGGATGTGTACTTTCCACTGTGTGGACCCTAAGCTTAAGGGATTTTTTAAAGCAGATAGCAACTCCACCTCCTCTGCGGTTCAGTCTTGGTTGTGAACGACAGAGAACTGCAGCTTACAAGATAGGTGCTACATTTTCATCTAGCCTAGTCTCAGTAATACAGTCAAGATCTGAAGATTCAATAAGGTCAGCAATTGTAGCAGTATTGTTTTTTTAACAGATCTGGCATTACAAAGGCTGGGCCTAATTGGGACATAGATCAATATTTTAACTCAACAGCTGGTACACATTTGATTTGGTTTATTTTAAACCCATCATCAGAATACTAAATGATATAGTTAAACCTATTAACCTATCTACATTTTCACCATCCATGGATGCCCACAGGCCCAGTCATTGCGATGACTTCAGGTCCAATCCCAGTGAAGTCAATACAGGATGCCACCTCATCGACAACCCAACACCTGTGTTAGTGACTTCTACACCACACAAAATACAGAGTAATAAAAACACATCAAGAACTCCAAGTGAACTGGTTGCAGGTGCCACCACATATATTGTAGGTGGCACCTGCAGCCTTGCCAAGCATGTGACTCTCTCTACAGAGTCTGTCTGCTTCTCGCCACACTCCATCGGACTAAAGGGAGTGGAAACTGTCTCTTTTTGTCCACCTCCACGTGTTAAAAAGCCAGCCAGTCTCCAGCACTTGAATTTGGTGCTTGGTGTGTAGGATAGATCAGATCTTCAGATGTTCATAACTGCAGCATTTCTTGACCAATCAGGACTCTAGTGATATCGTAATACTTGCAGAAGCATTGTGGGGTGGTTGCTGGTCAAAAGCACCCAGGTTGGAAGATGCTTGTACCAGTGGCATAACTATAGCACCGCAGCCCCCACGGTCGCACGGGGGGGGGGGGGGGGGGCGCTGTACATGTGGGGGCACCGGGGGGCTGCAATGCTATAGTAATGCCCCCGCCCCCCATCCCCCGCAGGCTTACCTGTCTGCGTGTCCTGGCTCCCCTCCTGGCTTCAAACAATTCTATGGAGATGGACCTTAATAAAATGGCCGCCCCATAAAGCAGACAGTTCTCTGAAACTGTCTGTGGTATGGGGGCGGCCATTTTATCGTGGTCCGTCTGCATTGAATTATTAATTGAAGCCAGGAGGGGAGCCGGGACGCACAGACAGGTAAGCCTGCGGCGATGGGGGGGGGGGGGGGGGCACCGGCATCCGGGGTGGGGAGGCCGGCGGGGAGGGGGGCGCCACCCCATTAACGGCGGGGGGCGCCCCAAACCAAGCTACGCCACTGGCTTGTACAGTCTTTTGGGGTGAACTGCTGATCAGGTGCTCTAGTTGGCAATTTTTTGGGGGTTAGCTGGGCATGCTTCTTTAAGTTGGGTGGCTCCTGGTCTAGCACCCACTTCTTTACTTCTGGAATGTACGTGTTATAAAACTGCTTCCAGCAAATCAGATCAATCAGTGCACCCCACGTAGTGGCTTCAGATCGCTTCACCACGTACTGCCTCAGCTGGGTGGTGAACTGCTCATGGTACAGTTAGGATTCTTGGACAATCCCCAAAACATTTTCTTGTAGGACTCCAGAGTAGTGAGGTACAGTATCTCCACAGTCATCGGCAGACACTTTTTGACAGACCTTTAATGCTTTTCCATGCAGTGTGGGCACTATGGGGGAAATTTACTAACAATTTGTATTTTCGGCGATGTCATTCGTATTCGTATTTTTCACACATTGATTGGCTTCATGTGTATTTGTGGTGGGACATGTTCGGTCCGGTTAGTATAATTTACTAAGGTGTCGTATTTATGAAATTCGTATTTACCGATGGCGTTGTTCTTAGGCAGTCGTATTGTTCCATTCATATTTGATACGGATGCACGTACATTGTACGTTTAAGAAGCACTTTGCCATGGTTCGTGAAATCACATTCATATAAAACACACCTGACATTTGTAAAAAACACGATTCGCATCATCATTGGTTGAAAGTTCCTGACCCTGGCAGCGTCTTCTTCTGCGCTGCTGACAGTACATCAGGTATATCACAGCCCCAAATGTGAAAATCTCATGGGTGTTAAAAGCTGCCATGGCTGGGAAAGGCAAGAGAAAGGTTTTTGTGTCCTTAATGGCCTTTCATAGGCAGCGCACTTGAGCACAGATGATTGTTGAACTTGGTCAGATTTAAATTTGCCTCAAAAAACGTGTTCTACTTGAAATTCATGAAAAATACAGATTTCTAAAAAATACGAACGTGAAAACACCAAAATCTGTACGTAAATGACAATACAAATCTTTAGTAGATTTCCAGACACCATTGAAATGAATGGGGATTTACGGACATATTCTATCGATGGTGTATTTATTCGTATTTTTTGGATCCATCAGAAAAAAATTAACAGCAAACGTACGAGCCGTACACATTTCAGCCTTGGTAAATTCAAAGAAGTATTTTACATTGAAAAGGTATGACTACGACCATTTGAACCCATTCGATCTTAGTAAATTTCCCCCTAGGTGTCTGACCCACTCATGCTTGAGTAAATGATAGAGTTTACATGTCCTTTCAAAAATCTGTAAATGTCTATCATTATCTGTCTGCAAACTTGCCAAACTGTATGCAGTAAGTCCTTTTCTCTGTCCAGCACATGGCAACAGTTCTCAGGGGTACCACTGACTGGTTCCCACTCCTTATGCCGCATCCAGATGTTTAACATGTTTTCCTGCTCTGTTGCTCTTTCTACCAATTAGAAAAGCTATATTTGTACTGCCTTCCTTCTCCTTGGAATGCTGGGATTCCTGCCCTGCTGTGGAATGTTTGGAAACATGGCTGCTGCGAGAGGGGGAAGGACTTGGAGATCTCACCAGGTCCTGTCAAAATTCCACTCTTAGGCTATCCTATTGGGTGTTGCCACCTACAGTGCTTTCTACCTCTGTCTGGTGTGACTTTCCAAGCTCGCAAGCCCTGCCCTCCTAATGCTTTCAAGTGCATTGCAAGGTATCTTAATGCCCTGTTTCTGACACGCTACAGGCATTCTTATCCTGAGTAACTTGGCTTCTCCAATCTGGTGACCAAAAAGCTGCCAGGGATTATCCCACCGCTATGCCAACAATATCTGTAACCAGAAGGGTCCTCACTGCAGGCACCAAGCGATCACACGACTGGGTTCTGGTCTCTCAAGACCTGGCCAATAGGGGATTATTTCATAGCATACAAAGATGTTACATACACTCTTCTTAATCAAGAGATCTTTCTTTCTAAGGAATCTAAGCCTCCTTTATACAGTCAGAATTCACAGTAACATGGTCAAATCCTCCCCCTTATACCTTTCCGATATGTATATCAATCAGACCAGCTACCTTACAACACATAAATAATTACAGATTACATTTAAAAAAGGGCAAACAAATTTCCTTCCTCCCCTCATAGATTATGTCTGTACAGGAAAACATTTTTCTTTGAATCTACTTGACACTTAACCTACAGAAAACCTTTCAAAAGTATAGTGGAATGCACTGACCCAACATCTCACTAGCAGGTTAATTGTCATATGACTTCCTATGTGAGAATGAATTGTTTTCAAATGTCAGTTCATTTTTAATCCAAAATACCTTCTACATAAGTGCATCATTTATGAGTTTCCATAATCCTCAAACTGCGCATAGTGCACTAAATATAACATGTTAAGACACATTATTAAACATACTGTATATTGAGGGGAAATATAATAAGATGAGAGATTTAGAAAGTGAGAGATTTGGTAAGAAATCTCCAGTCTTTAAAACGGCAAAACACGTTTGATGTAAAGTGTAAATGATTGACACATTAAAAAACCTGGAGATTTCTTACCAAATCTCTCACTTTCTGAATCTCTGATCCTATTAAAATTCAACCATAGTATTTTACAATGCACAACACCGAGTACCAATTATTTTTAAAATTAATTGAACAAAACTAACTGCAATGGGGTCCCACATTGTCCCAGCTTATGCTAACAGTAATATGTTTAGGATTACAAAGGACTTTTTTTAGAGAGACAGAGATGTCCTGTTCTGTCTGAGTGATTATGAGGATTTTGTTTGCCTGGTGGAGAGTATTAATTGACAGGTTTTCCCAATTAAATTCACAGGTAATCTAAGTCTTGGGCTTGTGGTTTTTTTGCATGTACTTTTTAAAAGAGTGCCAAGAGTATGGCTTTTCTTGTAAAGACTATGGATCGCAATATACTTTTAGCAGTTTATAGTCATCAATAGTAACAAAAAAGAAGTCTTCCCTAATCCCAGTAATTGTGGGTGAAAAGGTTAATCATTGACAAATTTAGAGAATTACCGGTAAGTCCTTTCCCTTTATCTTTAAAAGCTGACAGACACAAGATTTATAAAATATCAATGGCTGAACTTATAAGTAAATCCTATAGGAAAACAACTCTGCAGTCCAGGGACCAATTCATCTGTCAGGGATTTTACTGGGTCTGGTCTATTACTGGCCAGGGGTGAAACACTTTTACTAAAGTGGTGCCAAGGACAGGGAGCTTGGCATCACTTCAGTGAAAGTGTATCACCCCTGGCCAGAACCGCCCTGACCCAGTAAAATTCCTGCCAGATGATTGGGTCCCCGGGTTCCCGGGAAGAGTGACCATTGTGTTGTCTGATCATGCAGGGAACCTGGGTGCCAGTGATGGTTGAGGAGCTTAGGGACAGAGGAGGTTCCAAAGTTACTTTGAAGCCATAAAATACAGCTTTCAGCGCTATGTGTGAGTGAGGTTGTTTGTGATTTTGGGAAAAGGAGAAAGTACTGCTGAGGAACAGTGACCTGCTGAGGTAAGGCAGCCTGGTCCCTAAACAGAGGCACCATACCTCCGTTTCATGAACAGCCCATCACCACCCCCTCCACACCCTTAAAACATTATCAGACTGTTAATCACTGATTACAGTCTCCATGCTAAGTTGCAGGACCTGTTCACACATGCACAGAACAGGTCATATGCATGTGCAAAGTATTGGACATTAGTACTTTGCGGTGCAGTACAGAGCAGCGATTGGACTTCAGTCTCAAAAGATTTGTGTATGTTTGCGTTAGGTTAATAAATTTTCTTCTCTGTGTAATCTCGTTTCTGGTGCATCATTAATTATAGCTAGACCATATTCACTCTCAGTAGCTCTAGAATATTGTTGCCATCTTTAACACATATGCATAGCTCCCAAAATTTCCCATTTCTCCCGTGTATGGACCTACCTCGTGCTCCTGGAAATGGGGGAGACCTCTGGGAAAGGGGGAGCATGGTCTCTGTGGGTAGCATGGTCAGTGCTCTGTGAGCTGTAGGCCATGCTCTTTGTCACTCTGCATAGACCCATATGCACAGCATCTATCCCTGCTGCTTTGCTAGGCAGAGTAGCACTGACTGGGGAACTCCCCACCACCACCACCACCACCACCACGGGATACTGCCAGCCGCAACTGAGATGCGGATAGTCACAAAAAAAACAGTCTGCCCCACAAAAATAGGGCATAGTTGCCTACCCTCCTGCATTCTGCAGGATACTCCCTGATATAAAAGCAATCTCCCTATCTCCCTCATTAGTCTAGCAATCTCCCTCATTTCACCTAGCCCACATTACACTGTTAAATTTTTTTGGGAAAAAGTAATGAGATATAGATACATTTACATTGAATCATCAGCACCATTTCCCAGCATTGGTGATAAAACACAATGATACCTATGGCTACATGTGGCCTTTTATATGGACCCACGTGTAAAACACAATAAATGAACAATCCCTGACATGTATCAGTGACTTTTCTTTAGCAAGTATAGTAGCTCTTACTAACTGCTTTGGGACTCATCTACATTTGGATATAAGTCATTTTAAAAGATTCCTCTGAGATGGAGCAGTACACACCCACGCTTCTAGGTGCCACGTTCACAATCTCTTTTCACTATCTCTCCATATATGGAACTAGACACGCCCTTTAAGTGGAGCATGACACGCCCCCTCAATGGGGCACTGCGCAAAATTCTTCTAACAAATATAATATCCTTGAAACTAGTTTGCAAAAGTAGGCAAGTATGAAATAAGTACAGTTGAAAGATATGTATGTGAACTGTGTAGCGTGACAGATTTAGATCGGTTATTGTCAATGTAGGTCAAATAGCTATAATACATTTTTTAACTTTGTTTCATTTTGTGAAGGTTTCACATTGTTTAGGACAAAAGTTTCCCTTGGTCGTAACAGTGCTGTGGATAAAAGGGCAGGCACAGCAAGAAGAAATTAGTACAGCACAGAGACAGAACATCACCTTTCAGAAGAAAGAGAGACGCTTCTCAGTGTCAAACAGAAACTCTGCAGCAGCAGTTTCTGTTTGACACTAATCTGTAGAAATTGCTTCTCGCCTCTCTGCTTAAAGAAAATGTACTGTACCGGTATAACTGCAGACAATGGTGTAACAATAGCCCCGCCCAGCGGGGAGGCATCGAGTAAGTGTGGGCACCTGGGGTCTGTGGGGGCTATTGCTGTGCTGACCTGCCTTACCCTCCACTTGCCGCCGCGTCTGTGGCCGGGACCTGCAGATCTACTTGTCTGCGGATCCGGTCCTCCTCCTGGCTCCTGCTGCTAATGAAAAATCTCCCTCACAAAATGTCCACCTCTTTACAGCAGACAGTTTTTGAGAATGCTTGAGGAGGCGGCGGCCTCCTCTAGCATCATTAAAAATGGTCTACTGTTAGGGGCAGCCATTTTGTGAGGGTAATTTTTCATTAGCAGTCACTTTGTACACTAAGCTTTGCCACGGGAGCGCACCTTTATGGTTATATGGTAGCAGTTGCCGTCACTTAGCTGACAGCGGGTCTCCATACTGATGCATGGGGAATCCCGCTGACACATCTCCCAGCCGTGTCCACCCCCATCCTGCCACTCACTGTACCACTAACATCAGGGCTGACAGTGGAGGTCAAACGGACCTAATTTGTATCACTTTGGCGCAATTGTAATGTTTAAAAGCTGATTGTACTGAGTGCCCTGTTCCCCTAAAGAAAACTGGCTGTATACAGTTGAAACAGCTGTCGGGACAGCTGCTGTTACTGTCTTTCATTCACATGGAATAAGAACTCAATTTCTTCAAACTTCTGGGTGCCAGTCTGGAATCCTTCCTCGTGGGGGGTAAGTGTACTGTATTATTGCATTATGGACCAGGCACCGGGTCCATTATAATTACCTGCTACCCCAACCCAACATGTGTGTGTGTGTGTGTGGTGAGGGGGGCATTCATACATTTCTCTTTACAGTACATCCTCTTTTTTTTTGAGTAGCAGTTTATACAATGATGTTTAAATGAATAAATATGCCAAATCACTAGAAGCAACAATAAAAGCTACCACTTCTGTTTAATTTTCTCATTCAAGAGATTATGGTTCTGCAATGCTTAAAACAAACCTGCCATTTTCCTAATTAGAAAATGTAGAATTCTATTTATCAATCTATATAGTTTTGACCCATTAATGGTTTATGAAATGCAAATGAGGACTGGAAATATATTTCCATATTCATAAGTGCAGCTAATTTGTTGCCTCACAAATAGATGTATGCTCAATGTCGGATCTCAAATACAATAACAGAAACTTCAAACAGAAAACAGTGGAATTTAAGAACACATCATCAAAAGTAAAAATCATGCTATAAGTTCTACAGGCCCCTGGCACCAAGTCACACTAAGCTCGTGGCCTCCATCCAGCAATGACATGATGAGATCATCTGTAGACATATAGGGCCAGATGTACTATGCTTGAAAAGTGATACAATAGAGAGTGATAAACCACCAGCCAATCAGCTCCTACCTGTCATGTTAAAGGCTGTGTTTGAAAAATGACAGGTAGGAGCTGATTGGCTGTTTTTTTTTTATAATTTTATCACTTTTCAAGGCTTAGTACATCTTGCCCATATTGATTAATTACCACACACCATAAGAGTGAGAGAGGACTGGATCAACTTAGAGGTGCTAACAGTGTGGCAGAACAAGGACCTCTTTGCTTATTAGTTAAACTAAGTAGCCAAAAAAAAGAAAGAGGGAGGAGTATCATTAAGAATAATATTGGCAGTTGTAACAACCTTGTCCCAAAAGGCCAATAGGCTGGGCAGTTCCACCAAACATGCAAGGGTGTCCCCAACACTGAGTTGCAGAGGCAGCTGGTATTTGAAGTCCCAGGATATATCTTTGCCAGAATACTGCGACATCTGTACCAATGGAATAAAACCTTGTAATGGATTTTAACAACAACAAATAAACTTTACTATGGAAGGTGTTGGCAAAAATCTGGTCTACTGATTCCAGTGGTTTATATAAGTTTGATGATGCAAGTTTACTTATGCATCTGCACATCTAATTTGGTTGACGCCAATGTCTAATGGTTATTGATTAAGCCTATTGGCTGTATAATGTAGTAAATACTATTAAAGCATAGTTGCTGCATGTGAAACATATTTTTAAGATTTATACTTAAGCCCCATACAGATGGGGCAAACCGGCTCTCTTGCTTAGCAACATGCTTAAGTACGATCGCTCAGCATACATCCGGGTACACCCATGATGCACGTAGTGATTCTGTGTGCTGAGCTATCATGCTGAGCTATCATGCTGAGCGGGCTTTGTCAATTGTTTATAGGCAAATCCCCATGATCTGGGGGTGATATTGGCATGGATCTCCTACTGCAGGGCATACATACATGAGTGATCAGTGCTCCATTTTTAAGCAAACTAGTCAGCCGGAGGTCCGTATTCAATGTGGCCGGCGAGGGGGTTAAACGGCAGGGATCGCAAAAAACAGCCCCAGCTGATCACCCTAGTCTACATTCCGGGGAAATCCTCGCTGTCACAGCGAGGATTCCCCCAAACAGCAAGGGAGCCCACTGCATTTAGCCACGAGTCTCGCTGCTTCTGCAGCCGCATACGCCGATTCCCCCTTGCTCCAAAAAGGGAGCGAGGGGGAATCAGCGTATGCAGGGGGGGCAGTTGAGTACTGACAGGGCGAGCTGTGAAAGCTTGCCCCCTATGTGTGTTCCCCTTTAGAATTAGTTGCAGACTGTTATGTCACATTTTTTCCCCAACATTAAATATCCCTATTCTTTATGTACTTCTTAGCAACAGAGGACTTGTATGATAGTCATGTACAGAGACTGTATTATGCCTTGCTGTACTAGTAAGATGTGTTGAGGTACTGCTATGTATTTATATATTATATATTTATATATGCTGAGGCTGAGCACAATGTACATATGTCATCTGTACTTGTATAGAATGCACTGTGCACAATGTCCTTATTTCAGCAAAGTGTCCTTGAAAAGTTTTCTCAAGTAGACAATTACTTATCTATATAATCATTAATCCAAAAGCTTCAGGATGTGTTTCTGAGAATACCTGGCAATCAAAGTAACGGTAAACATTTGTATAAAATATGAAATATAATAAAGGAAACAATAAAGACATTATACTGTACATATAGCGAGAAGATAAAAGCTGATTTGCCAAAACATGGGGCCGATTCTGCATCATACACAGTGATCCGATGTCAGCCCCTGTCCCTATGGTTGGGGTTTGCATTTCTGCATGTGTAGACTCCCCACAGCGAAGGACGCAGTGAGTTACACACTCGCTGGGACGTTTGCAGCGGGGAGGGAGGGCTGGGGGCAGACAGTGTTATGGACTGAGAATGGCCAGTGTTTTATGAGCGTCACCATGAAAACGCTGGGCGTTTCTATGGGAACGCCGGTGGGGCGATTCCTCATAGGGGTGGGAGTTGGATATCACAGGAAGTCAGCCACCTAACCTGTCTTCGGCCAGGCACTCGCAAATAAACTCAGTTGAGATTGACTTTTCTGCAAAGGCAGGAGAAATCATTGGATGGTCGATGACCATTGAACCTGCTAAAGAACCAGGCTGGAAGCGGTCATCACTGACATTAGAGGCCCACCCAAGATATTATTATGTTTTTTACACTTTACTGGCATCAGCCAGCCCCCCACAGCCCCTCACAGTGTGAATAGGATGAAATCAGGAAGTTATAAAAATTGTATAGAATTTGTACAGATTTGTATTCTTTGGCCATATTTTAACTATCTGGGTCTGTCCAGAAAGAAGTGACACTGATTTATTTCATGCCATGCAGAACAGGAGCATGGCAACACTGTAGGGTGTGATGGATGTCTCAGCTACACATTCCCATTGGTGGCAGTTGCCTGTGAGCCTTTACACATATGGATCGAGCTGTAAATGAAGTGTTCTTTTTTACCTAGGTCAAGGCTCTCTGTTAAAAACACCTCTGAGTTTGGCTGGAATCCCGCATGGTCAGTGGCGTAAGTTCATAAGAGTCGCCCGGAGGCGGTATAGATAATGGAGCCCCCCCCCCCCCCCCCCCCGTATGCTGCCGATAGTGGGAGAGAGATCCGATGCTGTGTACTAGGACGCAGATCAGATCACTTTTGCAGTAGGAGGTGTCTGCTTGTAAAAGGCACCTCCTGCTGCATTACCATATAGAACTATCACTGCTGCTACCAAGAAGCCTCACCGATAAACACTTCAATCACATATTCTCAATACAGCTACATATATAGGGTTAGTGGCATGTGGTGTAGTGCATATCTTTACAGTAGCTATTTTATTAGTAACCTACAACTTATCCCAAGCAGCTAATGACAGGAAAACATCATTTGTAGCAGAAATTACATTGGAATGTTTCAGCAAATAGAGATTGTCAAACTGATGGATGTCTGCCAGACTTTCTCTATAGCACAAACAGCTACAAAGACGCTCACTCTGACCTTCTCCACTTGAACAGCTGGGTCAGTTCCCCCATCAATCTCCCCTCTCCTGTCTTCCAGCAGCTACAAGTGTCAGTGCGGACTGGACAGCAGGAGGGAACCGCTGCTGCTTCTGATGCTGTGGTCTCCTCTCCTGCCTGCCCTGCACTCGTAGCCTGGAGATCGCTGCTTGCTGCCTCTGATGCTGTGGTCTGATGGTCTGCTCTCCTGCCTGCCCTGCACTCGTGGGTGGGAGATCGCCGTTTGCTGCCTCTGCTGTGCAGCTATGCTGTCTGCGGTGCGTAGGACTCACAGTCTGCCATTCACACATCCGGCGGATTAAGTGGGCAGCGGGACACATACTGGCTTGACGGGAGATGCAGGAGCATTGTCAGCGGCCGGGGTTTCTTCCTGTGGCTGGGTAGTCTTGCTTGTGCCTGCAGCTGCTCTCTGTGCCCCCCCATGATGGCTAACGCCCGGCGACAAATGTCTCCATTGCCTCTGGGAGTTACGCCACTGCGCATGGTCACCAAACTTGGAGACTATTACATTTGGCCAATGGAGTAAGGTCCCGCTGTAGATCTTCAATATACTTGCATGTCTGAAGAACACAATACAATTTCACAAATAGACTATTTCTCATTTCCAACACTGTAGCGTTGGAAATAATCAATACCATAATTTAAACTATAGATTGTATGGATTATGCTCTTATTAGGCTGAAAATAGATGATAAAAACTACTAAATAGAATATTGGTATTGGGGAGTCCAAACCTCACAAATTATATCAAGTTGAGAGACATACTAGAACCTTTCTGGAATCCTTATATGTAAGACAATTAACACTAAGGGGGTATTCAATCACCCGCAGCCCAGGGGCGTAACTATAGCACTGCAGACCCCGCGGTCGAGGGGGGGCGCTGTGCATGTGGGGGTGCCGGGGGGGCTGCGGTGCTATAGTAATGCCCCCGCCCCCGATCCCCCGCAGGCTTACCTGTCTGCGCGTCCCGGCTCTGCGCGACGGACCACGATAAAATGGCCGCCCCATAAAGCAGACAGTTCTCTGAAACTGTCTGCGGTATGGCGGCGGCCATTTTATCGTGGTCCGCCTGCATAGAATTAATTGAAGCTAGGATGGCAGCCGAGACGCGCTGCAGCGCAGACAGGTAAGCCTGCGGCGATGGGGGGGCACGGGCGGCCGGGGGAGGGAGGCCGACGGGGGGGCGCCCCCCCATTAACGGCGGGGGGGCGCCGCAAAGCAAGCTACGCCACTGCCGCAGCCATCTCTGCAATTTGAACCCTGTGCTAATTAATTAGCAGCAGGTCTCCCATGAAAGGCACATGCCCAACCTTAAACAATTGACAGACACAAAAAGAGAATTATGGGTGACCAGCGCTGAAATATGAGATAATGGATGTAATTATCTCAAATGACGGGCATTTCCGTGATTCACTGTTAAACTTTTGTGTAACTTCCAGATCCACCTTTTAAATGGAACTGCTCTGTACTGTTCTTAGTTTTCAGAAGGAAGTTAACTTACTTTAGGTTTCTATTCAATGGTGCACATACAGTAATGGTATCATTATAGTGACTCCAATTCATAAAACAAATTTGAACTTACTTTATAGTTCCATCTCGAGTTCCCATCAAGGTATCTTTTCCCATATGTCAGCAGCCAAACAGTAAAGTTGCTCAAAGTGGGATTTATTCCAAAATGGATAAAATATTAAAAGCAGAGAAACAAGTACAAACGTGGAGCGGTGAGCTGCGTGGATGGAGCTGATACAAGCGGTAATGGCAAGTTCTCTGTGAGACGCACTGAAGAATGCAGCCAGCCCGGATGGTAGCGTCTTTACCGAAAGTCCGTCCTTATGTGCAGGGCTGTGAGCTCCACTCTTCCTCCCTCTGTAGTAAAATGGTCAGCGGTCAGATGAACGCATTTCGGATATCTAAAGAATCCTTTTTCAAGATCTTGAAAAAGGATACTTTAGATATCTGAAACGGTTAATCGGCAGAAAATACAACTAAAAAATACTTCTCAATTTCCAGGTGTATTTGACTGAAGTCTGCAGAGTCAGATCCATGCATGCTTCTCAGTGTGAAAAATAGAAAAATAATTAAATAATTAAAAAAATGTCATGGGGTCCCCCCCACGACAATAACCAGCCCTGGGTTCATTGAGTCAGTCCGGGTTGCAGAAATAGTGTGTGTGTGTGTGTGTGTGGGGGAGGATTAAATGGGGTCCCCCTGTATTTCTATAACCAGCATCAGGCATCTGGCCTGGTCCTGGTTCCCAAAATGTGTGGGTCAAAATGAGTAGGGGTCCCCCATATTTTTGAAACCAGCACCAGGCGCAAACCAACAGCGGTGTCATGCCAAAGACGGGGGACACTTTCTACATAAGGTCCCCTGCCAGAGCATGATCATCGTGGCTGGTCAGCCCGATCCGGGTTCTTGGGGGCCCCCCCTCCCCTCAATGGGGTCACCTTGAGTTACCAGTTCTGACCATAGAAGCCCATGTTAAATTCATAACATGTGCTTCTATGGAGTCGCACAGAGCCACCGACACTGGGGATTCCCTCATTGTCGGGGCAGGCATCAGTTTATTTCTCTTGACACAGACGTAGATGCTATTGGAACAAAAGAGGACGCAATCTCCACCGGATGCATGGTGAGTTTTTCTTCACAGGTACCCTATGGATGATCTACTGGAGAAGAGGGCATGGCTACATTTCCCCTATAGGTAAGTATCTATGAATGACAGAACAGATATTTGTGGATAGACATTGCGCAAAAAGCAACCAATAGGTTTTTCTCCTAAGAGGTACCTTTACCCTTCTCCCAAATTGTGTGTGAACAAGCAAAATAGGAGAATATAACCTAATTCGGTGCTCATTCAGTCAAATTTCATCAGATAATTATGCTGTGACTCTCCAGATATTCTCATATGAACAAGGGAAAGAGATATCTTATTGTGAAGTACAGCTTTTAATCAAAGAAAATAAACACATATAATTATCCATAAAACAATAAGCATAAAAAATAATCCGTGGAAATGAACTGTCAATGATTGGCGCTTTCTCTCTCCCAATTACATTTCACCCATGGGTCTCTAGCAGGGCCGGATTTGTGAGGCAGGGGCCTAGGTGCAGCACAAATTACGGGCGGCAGGTAGCCAGGAGCCTCACCCAGTACATGTCACTAGCTCCAGGTCTCTAGGGGTAGCAGCATCAGATTACCAAGCGGCAGCACTGATATCACCCCTAGCACAGCTGCCTGTAGAGACCAGGAGCTACTGACCTGTGCCAGGGGAGGCTCCTGCTCACACAGGTGTCCAGCGGTACCTGTGCTGTAGCCGCTCCTTGGCGCTCTCCGAGCTGGCGTGCACTATCCTTCCTGCGCATCCATAGACCCGGCGCAGAGGTGTCCGTGTGGCCGACCACCAGCTGCAGGAGCCTCTGGCGGAGGATGACAGGAGTACGCTGCAGGTGGAAATGTAGGAGTTCCAGTGGTTTGGAGAGGCAGCTGGAAGACGTGCTGGCAAGGCTGCTCTCCTCCTCTATCGCTAACCTGCAGGGCGAGGACTGGCAGCTGCGGGAGCAGGTGGAGAGGCTGACCGGCCAAGTGGAGGCGCTGAGCCGGGCTGCGAGAATGAGGGGGTTATTTGGTAGGCCTATCCCCGGCACTCAGGGGGTTATTTTGGTTCACTCTTTCTGACAAATTCCTTCTTAGATGGTCAAAACCATGTGCACTGCAGAGGGGCAGATGTAAAATGTGCAGAGAGGATTTGATTTGGGTGAGTTATTTTGTTTCTGTGCAGGGAAAATACTGACTGCTTTATTTTTACACTGCAATATAGAACTCACTTATAATTCTCTCTGCACAAGTTACATCTGCGCCACCCCCCCCCCCCCCACCCTGCAGTGCACATGGTTTTGTCCATCCAAGAAGGAACTTGTCAGAAAGAGTGAAGCAAAATAACCCCCTGAGAGCCGTGGATAGGCCTACCAGGTACTGGGGGAGGGGGGGGGGGGGTGCCTAGGGGTGGCCTGACCCCCAAATCTGGCCTTGGTCTCTAGTTGCTTTGACTGTTGTCTTGGAAAGCAGATTTGTGAATGATTATCAGTCTTTTCCTCTCAAATTATATATCTTGCTTCCTATTATGCAATTGTTCAGGTGTTTTTGGATGCAAACAATGATCTAGAAATAGTCTTAAGTATAGGCAGACTGAAATTGCTATTCCCTGTAGTTAAGTAAGCACTTACCTAAAACTTTTAGAATGATTTTTCCCAAGCTCTAATATGACATACCGTATATACTCGAGTATAAGCCGAGGTACCTAATTTTACAACAAAATACTGGGAAAACTCATTGACTCAAGTGGGACCCTCACTCGAGTATAAGCCGAGAGGGGCCTTTTCAGCATCATTTATTTTTTTAAAGTAGGCTTATACTCGACTTCCGGTTCCGGCCTGATGTGAGCAGGACGCGGGGAAGCAGAGCTCCGTGAGCGGTGAGTCGGGCGGCACCCCTAGACCACTGCTACGCGACAGCAAAGCAATCAGCCGGCGGGCGGAAGACCCAGAGAGCCTGCGGCGGTGTATGGAGAGATATTTTTCTCCTATGCCATACCGCAAGAGCAGACGCCAGAACACCCCGGCAGCACAGCGCACATCAAATATGGCGGCCGCGCCCTCCTCTCCAAGCGTGACCAAACTGAAAACGGTGTCCCAGACAGCACACAGCGCCCTACAACCGGCCACAGAGGACACCCAGAGGCTGCTTCACAGCCCAGTGTCCCCCCAGGCTTCTTATTCAGGTACCCCCACATGCTTCTTACAAGGGGAGGACAATAGGGCCGGGGACACTGATACTGGGGCTTACCAGGATATGCTGAAAGCTATTAAAGCTACCATTGCCCCGATGTTCAGGGAGCACGCAGAGACTTTTCAGCACACATGTGCTGAGTTAAAGGAGCATATGTCACAGATCTCTAAACGAGTGTCTCATAATGAATCACAGATTGGGGCAGTTTTCCATGACGTGCAAAATCTGAAAGCACATAATGCCAACCTGCAGAAAACTGTCTACACACTGACTAACAAAGTTGATGATCTTGAAAATAGATCCAGAAGATGCAATTTGAGACTTGTAGGACTCCCCGAGACAGTTAGGGGCCCAAAACTGCATCATTTTATCAGGAATACCCTGCCGGCCATCTTGGGAGTTGAAGCCGAGTGCGCAGATATGGTAGTGGAAAGGGCGCACAGATTGGGGCCTGAGAAGGAAAGCCCTAATGTGAGGCCAAGAGTTACTATTTCAGAAATCATTGCAGTGGGAGGGTCACAAACTGCACTTATTCCGGGACTATTCGGCCGAGGTGACCAGGACAAGGAAAGAATTTACCGGGATATGTTCACAACTCATTGCAGACAGCCGCAAATTTGCACTGTTATACCCGGCCAGATTGCGGATCTTTGAGGGGGACACCTTTAAGGATTTTGCTACAGCAGAGGATGCCAGGGCCTACTTAAGGATGGGGAACCCCACCCCACCTCCTCCACAGATTTAAATACCCTACACTCTATATGCGAAACAGTTTTTTCCTTCTCCTGTTGCTTGTATATCCTTTTTGCCTATCTTCCTATGCTTGGGACATTAAGGAAGGAACAGATGTTGGCACACAGAATTAGTGATGGATACGGAACTTGAATTCATATAGAATCCTAGCGAAAATTGTGTATTTATGCATGAGAGGACTCCTGAATGGGACATTGGGGTTAACTGCTTAATTTAGGAGTGCTGAGTGATAAGACGGAGACTTAGGAGATTGCTATTCTTATGGAAGTATTCGGGAAGGGGAATAGGTGGGGAGGGATTGGGTCAATCGACGAATTGACTAGTTGCAGAGGGAAATGGTATGTAAAATATACGAGTGAACAAACCGCCTAATTTATACAGGAAACATGGCGGCGGTTAGATAATATTAACAATCATATAGTTGTTACGTTTCATCTACTAGGGGTGCCGACCCACTTATGCAGCTCGGGAGGGTTTACATTACTCTATATATCCCAGTTTGGGAACTGTTAGAAGGAAGTCTGATGCTGCCACTGAGTTGCGACGGAGCAGGGAAAGCCTCACGTGTGGGGCATCCTGGCAGTCATTCATTGTTGAAAGTTTATTTTCATGTTGGGATGTTTGGGGATATTTCCCCTAGGTTGGGGAGACGGGGGGGGGGGGGAGGGGAGGGGGGAGGTAACTTGTTCTCTTTCCAGAAATTTCAGGGAAGCTCTATGGTATGGATTAGAAATATGGTGAAATGTCTCAATTGAAAATATGCTCTTGGAATGTGGGAGGGATTAATTCCCCCATTAAGCGTAAAAAAATATTACTGTATTTAAGACAACAGAAAGCTGATGTGGCTATGCTACAGGAAACTCACCTCACAGAGAGCGAGCATATTAAGCTGGGGGTGATGGGGTTCACGGTGGCGGCCTCCGCTTCCTATTCATCTAAAGCACGAGGCGTAGCTATACTGGTTAGATCAGCCCTGGCCCCTAAGTGCTCACAAATATATACAGACCCATCCGGTCGTTTTGTGATTACCGAGATCTCTATGCTTCAGGAATCTATTGTTTTCTGCAACGTGTATGCCCCAAATGTTTACTCAAAAAAATTCTTTAATAGATTGTTAACCAAATTGTACCCACATGCAAATGCCCAGCTTGTGGTAGGGGGGGATTTTAACATGGTGGCACTCCCATCGATGGATAGGTCCACAGCTACTACACGGCGGACGCCTAAACATGCTATAGATATAAAGTATATCACTGATCAGTTGCAATTGTTGGATTACTGGAGGGTGCTTCACCCGATGGACAGAGATTCTACATGTTTGTCAGCGGCACATGGGACGCTGTCGCGTATTGACTATCTGATGCCTTCGTCCAGCATGTTTCTTAAGCTGCTTGACAAGGGCATCAATGCTATGTGTATATCTGATCATTTGTTAATCTGGTGTTTTGATGGAGACAGGCATTGATGTCGGATCACACAGACAGTGGAGATTTCCCTCGTATTTATCCAGCTCTAACAAGTTAAGACAGGCATTAGAAGCAAAGTGGGCAGATTATTCACATACCAATCAAGAACACATAGAAGACCCTTTACTATACTGGCAGACGTCCAAGACAGTCATGAGAGGGGAGGTGATGGCGTTTGTCAGCAAATATAAAAAAGACCATTCCAAGAATATCTTATCAACTCAGGAAGCCTTGACGGTATCCTACAAACAAAACGCCAATGACCATCAAGCAGTATGGTTCAAAATAAAGACAGAGACTGACTCATCGCACACAAAAACAAAGGTGTTAGATTTTAGGAAGGCTGATTTTGTAGAGATGGGAAACTCTGTAAGGGATTCTTTGGCAGAGTGGAGGAACTTGGAAGGAGTGCAGGATAAGTGGGAAAAATTAAAAAGTGCAATTCTAAAAGCAACAGAACTTTGTGTCAAAAGAGTTAGGAAAAACACAAGAAAAAGAAAGCCATTGTGGTTTGCAAAAGAAGTAGCAAGTATTGTGAAAGCAAAAAAGTTGGCCTTTAAGAAATTTAAGAAGACGCAGAAGAATGAGGACAAAGAGGTGTATCTTGTTAGACAGAAGGAGGCTAAGAAGGTAATCAGATGTGCAAAAGCACAGGCTGAAGAGAAAATGGCCCAATCAGTGGGTAAAGGGGGGAAAACTTTTTTTAGGTATATAAGTGAAAGGAGAAAAACAAAAAGTGGAATAATAAGACTAAAGACTGAGAGTGGAAGTTTTCTTGAGGGGGACAATGTAATAGCAGATAATATTAATAATTATTTCTGCTCAGTATTCACTGCTGAAAGAGAGGGGAAGGGGCCACAATTAAGTTGCAAGTATAGTCAGAAAACTGAGGGAGAAACAAGTACATTTACAGAGAAGAAAGTCCTCACAGAACTCTCAAAACTGAAAGTGGATAAATCAATGGGGCCAGATGGGATACATCCTAGGATACTAAAAGAGCTCAAAGGGGAGCTGGTAAAACCAATAACAGAATTATTCAACCAGTCACTAGCTACTGGAGTAATTCCAGAGGACTGGAAAACAGCGAATGTAGTCCCACTGCACAAAAGTGGAAGCAAAGAAGAGGTAAGCAACTATCGACCAGTGAGCCTTACATCTGTAGTAGGGAAATTGATGGAAACACTCTTAAAAGAAAGAGTTGTAGAATATCTCAAAACCAGCAATTTACAGGATCCAAAACAGCATGGGTTTACTGGGGGAAGATCATGTCAAACAAATCTTATTGACTTTTTTGACTGGGTGACTAAAGTAATAGATCAAGGTGGGGCTGTAGATGTAGCTTATCTAGACTTTAGTAAGGCTTTTGACACTGTCCCACATCGCAGACTGTTAAATAAACTTGAAAGCTTGGGATTGGATTCTAAGATAGTTGAATGGATAAGAGCATGGTTGCAGGACAGAAAACAGAGAGTTGTAGTAAACGGAGTACAGTCAAAGGAGGGAAAGGTTACAAGTGGAGTACCCCAGGGATCTGTACTTGGACCAGTGCTTTTTAATATCTTTATTGGTGATATTGCAAATGGAATTGAGGGTAAAATGTGCCTTTTTGCAGATGACACAAAGGTATGCAACAGGGTAGACACACCAGGAGGGGTAAAACAAATGATTGATGATCTAGGTAGATTAGAGGAATGGTCAAGAGCATGGCAACTACAGTTTAATGCCAAAAAATGCAAAATCATGCACTTGGGTTGCAAAAATCCAAAGACTAAATATAGTATAAATGGCACTATAATGGAAACTACTGAGGAAGAGAGGGATCTAGGTGTCACTATTTCAGGGGACTTAAAGGCAGGTAGGCAATGTAACAAAGCAATGAAGAAGGCAAGTCAGATGATTGGTTGCATAGGGAGAGGTATCAGCAGTAGAAAGAAAGAAGTAATAATGCCACTGTATAGGTCATTGGTACGACCTCATCTAGAGTATTGTGTTCAGTTCTGGAGGCCATATCTCCAGAAGGATATAAATACATTAGAGACTGTACAAAGAAGGGCAACTAAAATGGTGCATGGCCTACATCACAAAACGTACCAGGAAAGACTAAAATATCTTAATATGTATACTTTAGAGCAGAGAAGGGAAAGGGGGGACATGATAGAAACTTTCAAATATATCAAGGGTTTTAACAAGGTACAGGTGGGAGACATTCTTCACAGGAAGAGGAGCAGCAGAACACGAGGACATGCACTGAAACTAGAGGGAGGAAGATTCAGGGGAAATTTAAGGAAGAATTACTTCACAGAAAGAGTAGTAGATAAGTGGAATAGCCTCCCATCAGAGGTGGTAGAGGCAAATACAGTAGTACAATTTAAACATGCTTGGGATAGGCATATTGATATCCTTACAAAAAAATAAGGATCAAATATGGTTTGAGGTAACATGTTTAAAAAAGGGGCAGACTAGATGGGCCAAGTGGTTCTTATCTGCCGTCAAATTCTATGTTTCTATGTTTCTATGACATGACTAAAACAGCATATTTACAGGCCAAGACCAACTTTGACTCTATAATGGAAGTACAGACCACCAGACATATATCCAACACCTCCTTCCAGTTCTATAGACATGGGAACAAAAATGGAAGGTTACTGTCCAATTTAATCAGAGGGTCGAAGCCATCTGCGGTGGTGGCGGCCCTAAAAACACCGGAGGGAGATAGGAAAACAGGGGGAGCAGAGGTGTTGGAGATCTTTAGACAGTTCTATGAGAAATTATATACCCAGGGACCTATTGATACTGACTTACAGTCTAAGTTTTGGGATTCGATCGAAGTGCCACAAATCTCAGAAGAAAATAGGAATAGTTTGATGAGCCCCATATCAGCGGAGGAGGTGTCCCAAACGATTAAGAAACTGAAGCCATTGAAGGCACCAGGGCCGGATGGGTTTTCAGGCGAATTTTATAAAATATTGGTAGACAAGATTAGTGGACCCCTGGCTAAGGCCTTTAATGCCATCATGGAGGGTTCTCCCTTGCCCTTATACTTTAATTCAGCGGTGGTCAGAGTGCTACCGAAGCCGGGGCATGACGTGGAGGATCCGGGGTCATACCGCCCAATCTCGCTCCTTAACAGCGATTATAAGTTGCTCACCAAGATCCTGTCGGACAGGCTTAAATACATTCTGCCCACGGTGGTCTCAAGTGACCAGACAAGTTTCATTTACGGCCGCCACTCAGCGGTCAATGTGCGGAGGGTAATTGCAGTAATTCAACACCTGGAGAGAGGGGGCGGCTCAAAGGATCATGTAGTGATGGCCATGGACGCCGAAAAGGCGTTCGATCTTGTCACCTGGAGACATCTATATGAGTCCCTGTCAAGATTCGGATTCCCAGAGGAATTCGTTTGACTACTTAATGCACTTTACCATGTACCAAGGACCCAAGTAGCCTGTAATGGCTATATGTCATCTCATTTTAATATACAGAAGGGAACTAGGCTGGGGTGCCCGATGTCACCTTTGCTATTTGCACTGGCATTGGAGCCCCTGGCGATAGCCATCCGCACTCAACCACTATTTAAGGGAATCACGGTGGGCTCTTCAGAGCAGAAAATATGCTTATTCACAGACAATATGTTATTGTTTGCCTCGGATCTGTCCACGTCGGTCCCGACCATATTAACGCTACTACATGAGTTTGGCTCGTTCGCAGGGTATAGGGTTAATCTACATAAATCTGAGGTCCTTGTGGTTCCCACAGACTCCACGAATGTAACCTCTCTAACTGCCCTCTCCCAATTTAAAATAAACACCCAACAAATCAAATATTTAGGGATAAATATACCCAGTAAACTATCCCAGTTATATAAGAAAAAATTTGACCAAATAATCGCGGGGATTTTGAAACAGCTGGAGACATGGAAATCTCTTCCATTATCACTAATGGGGAGGGCGGCTGTTTTGCAGTCTATCATATTTCCCAAGCTATCTTACTGCATGCAGATGATCCCTATTAGACTGTCTATATCAGATATGAGGAGGGTGACTTCAGCTTTTTTCAAGTTCCTATGGGCAGACAAGAAGCCCAAAATCTCTAGAGATAAATTGTTTTTCAGGAAAGCGGAAGGGGGATTGGGGGTGCCTCATCTGGCGGCCTTCACCCACTCGGTGTTTATGAGGTATATAATTGACTGGTTTAGGGGCACAGATCAATACACTCACAAGAAATTAGATTCGGAGATGTTCCCACAGCTGTCGACAGCAGCACTGCTGCATGTCCCAAGGACATCCTTGCCTCCTATGGCAATGCAGAACATAATGTTTGCAGACACATACCTGGTCTGGCGGGCTATCAATAAAAGATTGGGCCGTAGAAGCGAGGTTTAAAGATATGCTACTTTTTGGGGCAACCCTAGTTTCCTCCCAGGGACCAGTGGCGTAACTATAGTCCCGCAGCCCAGGCGGTGGCGGGGAGGCGCTAGGCAGGTGTGGGCGCCTGGGGGGTCTGCGGGACTATAGTTACCACCTGGTCCCGGCTCACAACTCCTGCCCTCCCCCTCCTTACTCCATTGCCGCTGGCGCCGCTGCCTCTAACCCGACACGCAGATCTGTGTCGGGTGACGGGCGGTCCCCGGCTCCGGCTGCAGTGCTAATATAATAAGAGACACTCGGAAAATGGCTGCCCCCATAATGCTGTATGGGGGCAGCCATTTTCCGAGTGTCTGTTATTATATTAGCACTGCAGCCAGAGCCGGGGACTGCCCGTCACCCGACACAGATCTGCGTGTCGGGTTAGAGGCAGAAGCGCCGACGGCAATGGGGACGGGTAAGGAGGGGGTTAATATTTCGGGGGGGGGGGGGGGGGGGTGGAAATGTCCGGCGGGGGGGGGGGGGGGGCGCAAAAAAAGTAGTTACGCCTCTGCCAGGGACAATCAATTCCACGTACTTGGGGTGGTCTAATAAGGGTATCATGGCCATCCGAGATGTGTTTGACCCTGGGGGACAGTTAATGACCTTCCAGGACCTGGCCACTAAGTACTCCATTGAAAATAAAGACTTTTTTTATGTATTTACAGATTAGGCACTACATACAGACCATGCCCCCACCTATGGTGGCAGAGGGCGCTCAAGATCCTTTACATACCATCTTTGTATTGAATTCCACTGACCCTTACCGTCTTAGGTACCTATACCCGAAATTGTTGCCATCGGACCCTGAAACTAAATGGGAAGGGGTTGCGATCAAATGGAAAACTGATATACCCTCGGTGACCTCACAGGAAATTTTAACCAAACACCTAGAAAAGTCCATGAAAATTTTACAATCAGCTATGCTGCAGGAGGTACATTTAAAAACACTGCATAGAGCTTATATGTCCCAGGCACAGCGGAAGCATTTTGTTCCGGGGGAGTTGGGCCTCAGTTTGAAATGCAGGGGTTCACAGTCCACCTTCTTTCACAGCATGTGGGAGTGCAACAAGATACGTATGTTTTGGGACAAGGTCATGGGGCTAATCAATAAAGTGTGCGGTCTGAACTTGGTAAAAGATCCGATGGCTATGCTGGTACCGAATTTGGTAATTGGAACTTAGAGGGTAGAAAGACGGTCTTGTATCCATTTCTGACAATGACGGTGACGGTGGCAAAAAAGGTGGTGCTGCGAGCATGGACATCGCCTAGGACACCAATGCTATCATCTGTTAGATTGGAACTAACGAATCTGATGTATTTTGATAGACGTGCCACGTTACCGTACATTGAGCATGGAGTGCAACGCTTTTATAGAAAATGGGGAGTCTATATAGACTCATTGGACCAGGCTACAAAATCGCATGTTTTCAAACTATTTGAAGGCACCACATGGTACTTGCTGAGGACATTGTAGTAGACTTCACTGGAATACTTTCTGCGGGGAGGGGCGGGGAAAGGGGGGGGTAAGAGGGAGTTTACTTAGAAGATAAGTTAAGAAGTTGTAATGAGCTGATAAGATAATGGTTGTAACCAAGAGACACACGCAAATTAATAATTGAATGACTCACACTAGAATGATTGTACAGTTTTTGTGTTATGTTTTATTGAATTATTCATTACAACTATATTGTTTGTGATAAAAATATAAAAATTAGCAGAATGTGATACAAGTTATACTGCCGTTTATACATGACAGCTGGACTGTTACTGTTAATGTACTTTCACAACTGCTCAATAAAATTGTTTTGAAAAAAAAAAAAGTAGGCTTATACTCGAGTATATATGGTAATTTTCTTACTTATACGTACATAGAAATTTCACATCAGAGCAGTAAATTGTTGATCTTTGCACTGGTGGCGTTCTAATTGGAAACTTCAGCGTAGGTTCTGTGTATTACAATGTTTTCTCTTCTCCAATTCTTTGATGAATATGTCTTATGCCTGTCATTCCTTCAATAAATGGATTTGTAACAAAACCCTTTGAAAATGCCAGACAGGCTGTGCAAAGCATTTTGTTCTTTACAATAGGTCAGCCATTTGCGTTTGGATCCATATTTGTGAAGGGCAGCTTTCTCTATGACAGTATCACTGATATTATATGTTTTGGTTGTGTTATTTCAGTGATGTGACTTGTATTAGGCCAAGTAATATAGCAATGTATATTGTATAGATGTTTCTAAACCATTCATTTGGGAAGCATAGCGGCAATAAGGCACACAAGCTGAAATGGTACACAACAGAATCAAACATCTAATAGGTGGCATCTACTTCTATTCTAATCTGTGCCATCAACACATTACCTATAAATACTAATGCTAGTAAACCCCCTTCCCCTCATGCTCTTGTATGTGGAAGGCCTGAGAAGCCCACTTTGAGTGGCTGCAGTTACAACCATACCAATTTTGCATCTTTAGATACAACCATTGGTCACACCATCTGAACACCAGCTCAATACTAGATGCAGAATATCCATTAGAGTACGACCTTCAATGTAAGCAGTTCACACCCAGCTTCTGTGACACACCTATGATATTCCCATCACACGCCCATAAGGCGGTACATCTCTGTGTGCGTCTGTGCCCAAATCACCATCCAGGTCTACCCAATAACTTGAGATGGTGTGTATAATGTGCTACAATAACTCTGTCCAAACTCCAGTGTACATGCATCGTACAAGTTTTTAGAGATTACAACATAGCTCAACTATTTGAACATGGGCATTGGTATAGGGGGCGAGAAGTCACAGCAGTGTATGGCCAGCTGATCCCCCTTGAGCCACCCGAGACCTTCTGCATGTGACGTAACGCTCTATCCCAATCCCCACTGCCGGGAAAGGAGCCGAGTTGGAGGTCAGATGTGCAACAGGTCCGACCTCCGACTCCGACCTTATGCCAACAGGACCATGCATTGGATCGGGAGTCAAAAACATCCGATTTGGACGATTTTCATCCAATTTCTCATCCCTGAGATGCATGGTCCTGTTGGCATAAGGTCAGAGTCGGAGGTCGGACCTGTTGCACAATACGCTTCATAAACAGGGACATTGTCCACCAAAGGCGCGCATTAAACATTTACACCATAATGTCCATTACACGTTAAGTTACACGCCATTATGTCCATTATTTATTATGCCAAACACCATAATGCCTATTAAAAATTATGCTACATAAGTGCTGCTTATCTACATGCTCATTGCCAAGGGTTCCATGCTCATTGCCAGAGGTTCCATGCTTGTTACCATGTGGGATTACATGCTCATTGCCAAGGAAGAATACATGCTCGCAGTAAATGACCCTGCTGCATGCGGGTCATCTCCTCTCTTGTCACCCTCTGCATTTGTGTGCATGCTGGGTAATCTGAGCTGGAGAGAACATAGACATTTATTGCCAGAGTTACTCATCATACTTTTGAGTTGTGCAAATATAGTGTGTCTGATGTTTTTCCTGAAACCCGCAAAGGGCATAGGGTGTAAATGCCAATTATAGTGACGACTGCTGTATTTTCATATGGAACTACTGAAATGCTTAATCTGTGTGGCATTATGTGAATTCTGGCTCAATCCTTGTGGCATTTTGTGAATTTTGTCTCAATCCATGTGGCATTATATGAATTCTGGCTCAATCCTTGTTGCATTATGTGAATTTTGTCTCAATCCATGTGGCATTATGTGAATTTTGTCTCAATCCGTGTGGCATTATGTGAATTTTGTCTCAATCCGTGTTGCATTATGTGAATTTTGGCTCAATCTGTATGGCATTTTTTGAATTTGGCTCAATCTGTGTGGCATTATGTGAATTTTGACACAATCCATGTGGCATTATGTGAATTTTGGCTCAATCCATTTGACATTATGTGAATTTTGGCTCAATCCGTGTGTTATTATGTGTAAGGGGCAAGTATAATGGGGTCTAGTATTTTGTTGCATAATGTGTAGAAGTTGTATATGATGTTGTACACTACACCCGAGGACACGCCCCCTGTTGAGTGGCCACACCCGCTTTTCCGGAGCACGCACAACTACATCTTTCACTTTTGTCTCAATGGTGGGCCTGCGTATTTTAAATGCCAGGGCCTATTGTTAGTCCCATTCCCAACCTCTCTCTGCCACTCTCTTAGCATGTACACTGGCACCACTAACACTGCCCCTCCCCCACCTAAACCCTCTTTTATCATGGTGCCCCCTCTGTCATTTTATCCTGGATCCGCCCCTGTTTGTGAAGGCATCTGCTCCATTTTTTATGTCAAATTAGTGGTAGGGCTGTTAACCAACTAATCACCTCATACATGTTGTGTGATTTGCAGTCCATGGAATTTATTTTACGAAATGATAATGTAATTAACACCCTCATCATCAACTGCCTCATTAGTGATCAGAGGAAGCCCTTCCAAAAAAATTGATTTGTGGAGGCCAAACAAACCAAGCACTTCAGCAACAAAAGTGTCAGTCCCTGTCGCTGAAGTCCGTGGTTTGTTAAACTTTGCAGGGAAATTTACTAACAGAAATATGCCTATTTAGATGTATTTGTAGGCAGCCATATGCAAATACGACTGACTACACATATTTTTGGCATTTACTATGCTGAAAATACCCCAATTCTTATTCGTATTCATGGCACATTTGTATTCGTATTTATGAATATGAATGTATACACCATCGGATTAATACAAATAGTAATCATACGAATACAGCGGAATACACCTGCCTACGCCATCTGCAAAATACAAATAACTAAATACGGAAGATTAATAAATCTGCCCTATTTCCGAATTGTATTTTGCATAAAAATATGTGAGAGCAGTTTTGGCAAAGGCAAATCTGATTCAAATACCACAGTGGTCCTGCATATCTCAAGTAATATTGGGATCCAGTCACATTGTTGAATTACCACATCAACATTTCTAATGTGTGCACCACAACGTATTTAACCATTACAACATCATCAGAATATTGTCACATTCAGAATGTCCACATGTGAAATGTCACCTTGTGAAATATCAACATTTTCGGAATGCTGTCAGCTAGGTTTAGGCACACTTGGGAGGCCTGCGATAAGGATGGTGGGGTAAGAGGGGTGAAATGGTTAGGCTTAGGCATTCAGGTCAGACTGGATGGTCATGAAAGCTATACGTTTTGTCAGAGCTGCTGCAAAACTTGGGACTGGGCCAACAGGGACATTAGGTTGGTATTCTATCATGTCAGCATGTCATCTGTGTAGACATGATGCATTTTAGTCAGTTGACCGCATTCCAATGTTTCAGTGATGATGATATTGTCATGTCAACCTAACTTTTGACCTAACACACAGTAGTGCCCCTTATACACATAATGTCCACAGTTGTGCTGCTTATACACATCTGGCTCTGTCACTCCAGCAGCTCACTCTCCATGTCCCTCAGCAGCTCTATGCCCTGTGTCTATCCAGCAGCTTCCCCACCTCTGTGTCCCTTCAGCCCCCTCTCATCTTGCATCAGCATGCACAGAGCCTACTCTTCTTAGTAGCTGTACTTCACTTCAGTGGTGGTGATGGCATGACATCACATATGCTGTGCCAGTAGAAGAAGGCACTGGGACATGCTTTTCTGTTGGAATTACTGTTCAGGGCTGTGGTAGAGGTGGAACCACCCCGTTCCCCCTCACTTTAACCCATATATATATATTTATATATATAGTTATTTATATATATATATTTATTTATGTCTATGTATGTTTTTCTTGATATTATCATGCAGCTTTTTCTTACATTTTTTTTTTATAAAAGAAAAAAGTTTTCATATTGTGCATTGCTCCTAGGCCCTTATTCTGATCGGTGCGGCCCGATCAGAATATGCGGCCGCAACCGTGCAGGCGAATCCCCGCCTTCCATACGGATCGCCACCTGCCGTCCGTACGCGGATATGTGGCGATCCGCATGAAATTGGACGGGGATACGCCTCCTCCATGGTGGGAGCAGCCCCTGCATTCGATGGTCGCCGAACATCGAATGCAGGGCCGCACGCTCCACCAGGTCCCGCAACACAAGACCACACGGACACTTGTCCGTGTGAAATCTTGTATGGGGGTGGGCAGCTGACATCCGGCGATTTTAGATGCCCGCCCCGTACCCACGCGTCACGGCCTCATTACCATGCATACGCCCCGCGTTTGCATGGGAACGCCCATGAAACGCGGGGCGTATGCATAGGGTAATGAGGATAAGTAGCCCCTCACGCCCCTCTATGCCCCCTGTGCGGCGTATAGAGAATCCTTGCGGCGAATTCGCCTGCACATGCGCAGAGTGACCTCTGCACATGCGCAGTAGATAAACATCGGCGGCCCGTACGCAAGCGGGAATATCCGCATCGATCAGAATAAGGGCCCTAATTATTTATACTAACTCCTATATTTTGAATGCTTGTAGAACACTAAGGTTGGAGGCATGGAAGATGCATTAGCGCGCCACATACCAACAGCGAGCAGGGGATGTATAAACCTGAGTGACAAGAGATTAATTGACATCCATAGTCTTCAGCCCTAGAGCACTGCATGCATTGTAGTAATCCATCAAAGCTAGGACGTCACAGTAAACTGATTTAAGATAATTACAAGGTGTTTTATGAAACTTGAATTGATTACTGATTTGCAGAACTATAGCAGCATAATTTGTCTTCTTACTGTAAATAGGACTGCAGATAACATTGCTGGAATTCCATTCAAACATAGTAAATATAATTGTGAAGTATTTGGACTTCAAATAAATGTGCTTGGCTTTAATAAAGCAAGAGAAGGTGCTCCATAGCAGGCAATTCCAACATTACTAAATCATACTTTAGTCTTTAGGCCCCCATACAAGTCGGATACAATTCTCCTGTGAGCCACCAGGCAGCTCCCCGGGAGGCTCACAAACGATTTGGCACTTGATGTGACATTTTTTACATCGCATGCAATTTATCACATGTAACTGGGGAGCTGCAATGGGCAGTGAGGAGCAGTGGGACAGGTGGCAGGTGCTAATCTGCAGCGAATGGTGAGGAACAATGGGGCAGGTGGTGATCAGCGGGATGGGCACACCGTGCAACGGCGGGTATTAGAACTTTTAAAGACTGTGTCAGATGACTGCCCGGCCTCTGAGTGGCTGAGAGACAGCACTCTCAGCCAATCAGCGGCCTCCCTTCTGGGTCGGACCCATCAGCGGCGATGTACAGCCAGTTCAATCTGTAGGGTCCGACTCGATGGACAAGGAACCAAGCATCGGGTTGGAGGAGGTGTCAAACACATCCAATTTCTTGGCCCGATCCGTCCGAATCAAGTAAATCGGAAAAGTGTATGGGGGCCTTTAGGGCGAGGCCTCACACTAGAAACATTCCAATCATATTTTACGAATTTTTTTTAATTTCTAATTGATATACATGAGATTTATGACTCTGTTGGCTATTCTGGGAGAGTTGGCAAGTACATCCTAAAGCAAGTGGTGGTACTTGTTTCCTAGCACGGCCACACCGATTTGTATCGGGGTGAGCGTGTCGGAAAAATCGCGTCGGTCGCATCGCATGTGACCAAATCGCATGCGATGCGACCGACGCGATTTTTACATTGAATCAAATGTGAATAGGGCCCCATGGACCCTATTTTACATTGGATTCAATGTAAAGTATTCCCCAGACCCCCAATTTTAGCCCCTCAACGTCAAGAACGACGCAATGCTCCCGATTTCAATGTTAAAAATATTTTAACATTGAAGCCTATGGCAAAATCGCGTCCATCGCGTCGGTCGCGTCGGGTGACATGTTAATGCACGCGACCGACGCGATGCCCCCGATTTTGCCTTTGACGGCAAAATGGACCTGATTTCAAAGGAAATCGGGTCCATCGCGTCCATCGTGTACCTTAACTTTAAGGTACACGATGGACACGATTGTGGCCGTGCTAGGAAACAAGTACCCAAGTGGTTACTTGAGTAATATCTCATCATGTGCATTTTGTAAATCGCACAATTTAAAGGCAACACCACCCATCACTTTGTATGTTTCAAAATGGTGTGAACTTGATCTTGAGTCCTTGTAGGGATATAAAGAAAGATTTGTGATAAGTAATTCTAATGAGATACAAAGGGGGAAATTTACTAAAGGAAATTTGTAAAAAAAATAGGTGTATTTGTATCCAGAAATACACTTATTTTTGACATTTACTATCCTGAAAATACGGCAATTCGTATTCGTATTGATAGCACATCAATACGAATACGAATTGCCGTATTTTCGGGATAGTAAATGTCAAAAATAAGTGTATTTCTGGATACAAATACACCTATTTTTTACAAATTTCCTTTAGTAAATTTCCCCCAAAGTGTCAATCAATATTTTGACAGTGAATATATGGACATCAGAAGGCCAAAATGTTACTTGCAGGAATTTATCAGTGCATAATAGATTTAAACATGATCATAAAGTATCATGTATAAAGATATAAAGTTGACATTGTAATAATGCTGAAAGCAGGACCTGACTAAGGCTAACATTTTCTTACCTACTGTACGTGCTTGTTGCCATGGGTGTTGTGCTCGTTGAATGGGGTTATGTACTTGTTACCAGGGGTTTCATGCTCATTGCCAGTGGTTTTGTGTTTGTTACCAGGGTTTATACTGTATGCTCGGTGCCTGGAGTTACATATGTTCATTGCCTGGGGTTACATATGCTCACTGCCAGAGAGTTTCTTGCTTGTTGATACAGGGTTATTAAGCCTTTAGTATTTTTAGTGTTGGTGTGCTGCTCTGGGCTTTTTGACTTATGCTGATTTTTGGGGTGCCACACCCTGCACCTAGCTATAGCAATATGGACCCATAATATTCAGAGAAGCCTTGATGAATGGCTTGGAGGCTTACCCATGTATTTGCAAATATTTGTAACCAGGGCTTAAAGTGGTCCTAAAGAGGTGGTGGAACTAATTTCCCTATGCCACCTAATTAGCCCCCTACCCCCCCCCCCCCCCATTACGCAGGGCCAGGGCCAGTGGTTAGGCTTTAAGCACCCCCCTGCAAACTAGAATGCTGTTAGAATTACTGCGCAGGACCAAGGTGGAGGTTTAGCTAACAGCTGCTCTCTGTCACTCTAGTCAGGCCCAATGAAGGTGGAAAGAAGGTTCTCTACCCTGAAATCCTCTGGAGGGCCAACAAACAGCACAGGAGTACAGGAGGACCGCCGATCCAATGCCACCAGTTCAGGGGGAAAATGTGTCATTCTACTCAACTTTTTAGCTTGGTGCTCAGCTGTTGTGTTTCCTCGCTTCTCTGCCATTGGGTAAATGTTGAGAGGGTCACAAGGATGCATGCTCAAGTGCTGAAGACTGTGTGTCAGAATCGGTATCCATGTGGCTGAGGTATCTGCCTCAACACCCACACTGGTTTTTCACATTGGCAGTTATACAGGCTGCCAAAGTTTGCTGCCAGGCTCTGGTGGAAAAAAAGAGCTGCTGGGTCAAGATAAATATATTTGGAATCTGTAGCACTTAAAGCCAAATAGAGATTGTGCCAGCCGGTTCTGTCCCAAGGCATCCTGCACTCTGTGTGGTTGCACCTGTCTTACCATCCTGCCATGGCCCTGCCTACAGCCATTAAATAATACTTTATTTTTCCCAACTCATCCCGCTTCTTATGTACTCATCTAGTTTTTACATTGACCCAATTATCCTGTATCTACAGTATGTAAGTATTTGTGGCATCCATATACTGAAAGAGCAGCATGGCAGCTATTATAGGTGAAGACCATCACAGTTGGACAATGGGAGTCATGTGGTTATCCAAGTGTGCTTAAACACTTCCTACTGTAGCTGGCTGCAACAAGAATTATCACTCCTATTTTCAATTGTATACGTTTTCATTTTATATGTGAAGTAGAAAAGTGTGTTGACCCCCATGTTTTGGTTTTGATTTTGCCAAAATCACCAGCAAGTGTTTAAGTTTTGGATCTAGATTTGTTGTAATGGCTAACAACAGCTCAAATTATGTCGTTTGGGCCGTTTAAGTTCCTACAGTAGTTTTAACCTCAAAACCATTTATTTCCAGTCAATTTTGAACATCTCACTATATGGCCAAAGGCTGGCTAAAATAAGTGACTGAGCAGTGACACAAACACCTGGCAGTCACTTTAAAATAAATATAGCACAGCTAGGAAACATTGCAGCATGGCAGTGTTAGACAGGCTGGAAGTTTAATGAAAGAATGTTTTAAAAAAAAAGAGGCCTCAAGGCAGTACAGGGAAATGTAATGACAGGCAGCTAAAGGATTAATTGATTTATTGACTGACTGAATGATTGTATTATAAAGATTAAATAATCTATTGCCCAAATTAGAAAATATAATACATTTGATGTGACAAAGGCAGTCTGTATTGCAGTAACTTAGAAGAGAAAAGGTATAAAGAAGTATACAAAGTGAATAGCCAAGTATTCCTGACAAGGGTTGTAGACGCCAATAAAATGAATAGTCGCACTGCAGAGCTACAATCTCCAAATAAGCCAATGTTACACACAAATAAATATTAGGATGCTGTCCTGTTGATCATACTTCCACCCTCTTCCCTCCATCCTAATTGGGTAACACACCCCTATAGTACATTTATGAGGTGCTCCAAATAGTCTGAGGGATAATACCTTGAGTGGTGCAAGATGAGTTCTCCCAGCCACCCTTAAGCTTATTTTAAAATGGACCATGACAGTGTAACAAACCAAACTCTGATACTTTTGTGGCTGAAATGGGTCCCCACAAAACAAGCTACTAATGGGCTTAAAGCAGCTAATAGGGTTTTTATAATCACATTTGGAACATGTCAGATTGTTGTTAATATCGTCATCATCATCATCATAATATATAATAAAAGGCTAACCCTGCTCCACACCTCTAAGAGGGGAATTCCAGTGTTTTGCATACTGGAGTCCACTAGATGGTGCCTGAAGGGCAAATCAAGTGTTGCTCCATTCGGCCACACACAGCTGCCGGTGCTGACAATACTGTTATGTTGTGCTGTCTTTTGACTGGCTAGTAATAGTCACACAATAATACTGTAGCTCATCTCCACTAGTATCCACCATTACAGAATAAGTTTATGTTTGTTGTAATTGGTGTTACAGGCCTCACTCGAAGATTTTGTAATTCATTTGAATAATTATCAGTTTTTCAATATTTTTGGGTAGGACTACCTTTAATCACTAATGAGGAGTTTGATGATGCTGGTGTTGGTGGTGATTGCAATGTCCAAACTGCTGGTAGCTTTTACTGGACTGCTTCTTAATCTTTTACAGGATTTTTCAGATTTTGATAAATAACTTGCATTAGCTAGCTGTAAATGATGTAACAGCGAGTAGGTGCAACAGGAAGTAGGTGCCTACATGGTTAATCTCCATTCCTATACTAACTTTGGCATCTAAAATGCTACAGACACCTTCACAAATGTTGTCCAGATTTGGGTATTTAAATTAAATAATCCACACACAAGAGGTTGCTTTTTTGGTTCTATGCCCAGCCATGCTGATGGCCTTCTTTTTTGAATATCATGGGCTAGAACTGCTGCAACTGGTGGCTGACTTACCTTGACAAATACAGCATCTTCAAACAGTTGCACTTCCACAGTGGCATCCTTAATATATGTGTCACGATCTTTAATTGTACTGGCTATCCCCCTATATGCAGGTGGTGCAGAAATGGTGGAAGCAGAGGCAGAACTCTGGGAGGCAATGGAGTCATCTGCCGCCGGGCTCCTGCTCCCAAAGGGGCACCTCTCCCTGGAAGTTTAAATCAGTTATTTACAAGCCAACGATATTGCTTCTGTGGCTGAGTTCTGAATATGTATACATGTTCTATCTATCTATCTATCTATCTATCAAAACACGAAACATGAAAATGGTGGTGTTTTGGAACAGATCCAAAATACGGCCAGAGATACAGACCCATAACCCAAAACATGAAAAGTGCGGGTGCAGAGCCTATGCTGTCTGCTGATAATCGCTGTTAGGTGAACACAAACATGAATTAGGCCCCTTCTATGATCATCCACTCTACTTAATGCTGTTTCAATGTTTGCACTATTTTGCTATCAGGAAAAGCAATGAAGAGTGAGACACTCATTGTCCCCAGGGAAATCTCATGTTCAATGTACAAAATAAGTGTCTTTCTCCAGGGATGTGTAAATGAATGTCAGTGCTTTTGTCTTATATTATTATGTGCTGATTAGAATGTATACCCTGTACTTTAATTTAATTAAATCATATAAATGAATTCACTATACTATAAAGTATATATAATCTCCTGTGTATTTGCTCTCATGGTTTTGCATTTATATAATAGATCTTTATATACAATAGTTTTAAAATTCTGAATATCTGCTGTACGGTCCAAAGTCAGTATTGGGTTTCCTGTGTACCTCAGTTTCAGCCACACGTGAACATTGGGGACTACCAGTGGCGTAACAATGGAGGGTGCAGGGGGTGCTGTTGCTATGGGGCCTGGCGGCTCAGGGGGCCCGAGCCCAAGATAGCAATCCCCTGCACCCTTTACATTTTTTTATAGTGTCACGAGCAGTGACAAGCTAGCAGCACCAGTGACAGCGCAGGACTGTTATGGCCTCAGTGTCTCTGTCCTCCCCCTCCCTCCTGGGGCTCAATGTCACCAGCCCTGGCGCGAAATACAAAAGCGCCTGATGACCCCAGTGACAATGGGGAAGGGGGGCTGCCAAGATTTTGCTATGGGGCCCACATCATTCTAGTTACTCTGGGGACTACAATTGGAAAATATTGCTAAATTGTTTAATTATTAAACATAACACAATAGTCTAAAATGACTACAGTATATAACTACAATCCATCAATCCATATGTTTTTTTTTTTATCATAATTAATTTATTATGAAACACATAGCTCAATAGATCCTAAAGGGATATCTATGTTAACTGTAAGAGTATCTGCTCTAAGGGCCTAATACAGAGATGATCGCTAATGTCAGAATACGCAATGGACAGGAAAGAGTAAGCTGCCGCACCAGACAGAAAGCGTAAACGCCCTTTGCAAAATTGCAAAAGATTAGTAATGGATCACTAATTGGCATCCACTCTCAAATTGCAAATCACGGACCATCGAAAGGATTTTACTGTCTGCCCAAATGTGAGAATATCTGTGGCTTCCACTTATCATTGTCTGAAAGAGGTTAGAAATGGTTACGGACCCTCCTCAAAAATACATGTGCACACCTGTGTTTTTACAGACACACCCAAAATACAGCCGGTTACCACCCCCAAACACCATCTCCCTGTCAGTCAAACTGTGAGTGGATTATGATTGCAACCCATACACATTTTTTATCAATAATCCTCCTCACGCATGTGCAACACTTCGATAATCGCTCCATTTGAGAATTCCCTAAAAAGCAATAAACTCTAAATTAGGCTCTAATTACTGTACTTAGATGATGATCTTTGAGGACAAGTCCGTATTGAATATCATATCATACAGTTTAGCGCCATCGATTATTTTAATTTTCCTGGGAATAAGTTATGTATTTAGGGAGAAAAATATAGAATACTTCTTGGTGGCATAATGTTTTAATACTACCACTTTTAGTCACTGGAATGTGTTTATTATGATATTCAGGTTCATGTGTATTTCAGCAAACACTGTGAATCAGTTTTAACCCCTTCCTGACAGAGCCAGTTTTTGCGTTCCTGACAGAGCCATTTTTTTCAAATCTGACATGTATCACTTAAGTGGGGATAACTTTTTTTTGCTTTTACTTATCCCAGTGATTTTGAGATTGTTTTTTCGTGACACATTGTACTTCAAATTAGTGGTAAATTTGGGTCGATACAGTCTGTGTTTTTTTGTGAAAAATACCAAAATGTCGTAAAAAAATGGAAAATTTAGCAATTTGCTAAATGTTAAATTTTCTGCTTGTGAGACAAATAATCATACCACTCAAAATAGTTAATAACTAACATAGACCATATGTCTACTTTATGTTTCCATCATTATTTCAACTTCCTTTTAATTTTTTTGGACACTAGGAGGCTTACAATATGAATAGCAAATTCTCAAATTTTCAAGAAAATTTCAAACACTGATTTTTTTAGGGACCAGTTCAGTTCTGATGTGACTTTGAGGGACTTGTATGTGAGACACCCCCATAAATGATACCATTTCAAAAACTGCACCCCTCACAGTATTCAAAACAGCATTTTGGAAGTTTGTTAACCCTTTAGGTGTTTCACAGGAATTAAAACAAAGTGTAGGTGAAATTTCAAAATTTCATTTTTTTTTGCAGATTTGCAATTTTAATACATTTTTCTAAGGAACACAGTACATTTTACTAGAGAAATGTGACTAAAAATTGATTCCCCCAATTCTTTTGTTTTCATAAATATCCTATATGTGGCCCTAGTGTGCACGTTGACCAAACCACAGGCTTCATAATAGAAGGAGCACCTACTTGATTTTGGAGCCTCCTTTTTATGAGATTATTTTTTTAGGCACCATGTAGGTTTCTAGGCACCATAAGATGCTAAAATTTAGGAACCCCCCCACAAGTGACCCCATTTTGCAAACTACACCCCTCAGGGAATTCATCTAGGGGTATAGTGTACATTTCAAACCCCCAGGGGTTTCACCAATTGTGGTACAACTGGGCAGTGAAAATGAAAAATTTAATTTTTTACACAAAAATGCAGTTCTGGCTCAAAATTTTTCATTTTCAGAAGGTATGAAGGAGAAAAAGCACCCCAAAATCTGTGCCCCAATTTCTCCCGAGTACGGCAATGCCTCACATGTGACCAAAAAATACCATTTGGGTGCATGGCAGGACTCAGAAAGGAAGGAGTGATTTTTGGATTTTGCAGCTCAGATTCTGGTGGAATGTTGGTGGGTGCTATGTTGCATTAGCAAGACCCCCCAAGCACCAATACAGTGGAACCCCCCCACAAGTGACCCCATTTTGCAAACTACACCCCTCAGGGAATTCATCTAGGGGTATAGTGTACATTTCAAACCCCCAGGGGTTTCACCAATTTTGATACAACTGGGCAGTGAAAATGAAAAATTACATTTGTTTACACAAAAATGCAGTTCTGGCTCAAAATTTTTCATTTTCATAAGGTATGAAGGAGAAAAGGCACCCCAAAATCTGTGCCCCAATTTCTCCCGAGTATGGCAATGCCTCATATGTGACCAAAAAATACCAGTTGGGTGCATGGCAGGACTCAGAAGGGAAGGAGTGATTTTTGGTGGTGGAATGTTGGTGGGTGCTATGTCGCATTAGCAAGACCCCCAAAGCACCAATACAGTGGAACCCCCCCCCACAAGTGACCCCATTTTGCAAACTACACCCCTCAGGGAATTCATCTAGGGGTATAGTGTACATTTCAAACCCCCAGGGGTTTCACCAATTTTGATACAACTGGGCAGTGAAAATGAAAAATTACATTTTTTTACACAAAAATGCAGTTCTGGCTCAAAATTTTTCATTTTCAGAAGGTATGAAGGAGAAAAAGCACCCCAAAATCTGTGCCCCAATTTCTCCCGAGTACGGCAATGCCTCACGTGTGACCAAAAAATACCATTTGGGTGCATGGCAGGACTCAGAAGGGAAGGAGTGATTTTTGGATTTTGCAGCTCAGATTCTGGTGGAATTTTGGTGGGTGCTATGTCGCATTAGCAAGACCCCCCAAGCACCAATACAGTGGAACCCCCCCACAAGTGACCCCATTTTGCAAACTACACCCCTCAGGGAATTCATCTAGGGGTATAGTGTACATTTCAAACCCCCAGGGGTTTCACCAATTTTGGTACAACTGGGCTGTGCAAATGCAAAATTACATTTTTTACACAAAAATGCAGTTTTGGCTCAAAATTTTTCATTTTCACAAGGAATGAAGGAGACAAAGCACCCCAAAATCTGTGCCCCAATTTCTCCCGAGTACGGCAATGCCTCACATGTGACCAAAAAATACCATTTGGGTGCATGGCAGGACTCAGAAAGGAAGGAGTGATTTTTGGATTTTGCAGCTCAGATTCTGGTGGAATGTTGGTGGGTGCTATGTTGCATTAGCAAGACCCCCAAAGCACCAATACAGTGGAACCCCCCCACAAGTGACCCCATTTTGCAAACTACACCCCTCAGGGAATTCATCTAGGGGTATAGTGTACATTTCAAACCCCCAGGGGTTTCACCAATTTTGATACAACTGGGCAGTGAAAATGAAAAATTACATTTTTTTACACAAAAATGCTGTTCTGGCTCAAAATTTTTCATTTTCAGAAGGTATAAAAGAGAAAAAGCACCCCAAAATCTGTGCCCCAATTTCTCCCGAGTATGGCAATGCCTCATATGTGACCAAAAAATACCAGTTGGGTGCATGGCAGGACTCAGAAGGGAAGGAGTGATTTTTGGTGGTGGAATGTTGGTGGGTGCTATGTCGCATTAGCAAGACCCCCAAAGCACCAATACAGTGGAACCCCCCCACAAGTGACCCCATTTTGCAAACTACACCCCTCAGGGAATTCATCTAGGGGTATAGTGTACATTTCAAACCCCCAGGGGTTTCACCAATTTTGATACAACTGGGCAGTGAAAATGAAAAATTACATTTTTTTACACAAAAATGCAGTTCTGGCTCAAAATTTTTCATTTTCAGAAGGTATGAAGGAGAAAAAGCACCCCAAAATCTGTGCCCCAATTTCTCCCGAGTATGGCAATGCCTCATATGTGACCAAAAAATACCAGTTGGGTGCATGGCAGGACTCAGAAGGGAAGGAGTGATTTTTGGTGGTGGAATGTTGGTGGGTGCTATGTCGCATTAGCAAGACCCCCAAAGCACCAATACAGTGGAACCCCCCCACAAGTGACCCCATTTTGCAAACTACACCCCTCAGGGAATTCATCTAGGGGTATAGTGTACATTTCAAACCCCCAGGGTTTTCACCAATTTTGATACAACTGGGCAGTGAAAATGAAAAATTACATTTTTTTTACACAAAAATGCAGTTCTGGCTCAAAATTTTTCATTTTCAGAAGGTATGAAGGAGAAAAAGCACCCCAAAATCTGTGCCCCAATTTCTCCCGAGTACGGCAATGCCTCATGTGTGACCAAAAAGTGGCAGGACTCAGAAGGGAAGGAGTGATATTTGTATATTGCAGCACAAATTCTGGTGGAATGTTGGTGGGTGCTATGTCGCATTAGCAAGACCCCCAAAGCACCAATACAGTGGAACCCCCCCACAAGTGACCCCATTTTGCAAACTACACCCCTCAGGGAATTCATCTAGGGGTATAGTGTACATTTCAAACCCCCAGGGGTTTCACCAATTGTGGTACAACTGGGCAGTGAAAATGAAAAATTACATTTTTTTACACAAAAATGCAGTTCTGGCTCAAAAATTTTTATTTTCAGAAGGTATGAAGGAGAAAAAGCACCGCAAAATCTGTGCCCCAATTTCTCCCGAGTACGGCAATGCCTCACATGTGACCAAAAAATACCAGTTGGGTGCATGGCAGGACTCAGAAGGGAAGGAGTGATTTTTGGATTTTGCGGCTCTGATTCTGGTGAAATGAATGGTGGGTGCTATGTGGCATTAGCAAGACCCCCGAAGCACGGTGAAATTATGAACCTAATAATCCATAGATGTGTGGTATAATTTAAAACACTCCTTTATACATAGGCCGGGTTTGTCGGGGCAAGTGTCACACTGGAAAATAGTTTGCTTTCTTATTCCCTTTTTATAGCAAACTTTGCACCTTTTTTGTGTCCTGCCCTTTTTTCCAGTGGAGGGGATTTCGTTGGGAAAATGCTGCCCTGGTACAATACGGGGGCATGTACTAGAAGTACTGGGGCCCTCTGCCTGCTGGTTCCCAAATATTAGGCCCTTTATGACTTCCTCTTGAAAGTGCATAAATGTCCCCCTCTGGCCGGTAGAACGGAATAGCACGTAAGCGTTATACAGTGCCATCTGGATGATATACACGGCCAGCTTCTTGTACCAGATTTTTGTTTTCCGCAGGGCACTGTACGGCTTCAGTACCTGATCTGAAAGATCCACTCCGCCCATGTACCTATTGTAATCCAGGATACAATTAGGTTTTGAGGTGTGGGTACTGGTACCTCGTACAGGGACGGAGGTGGTACTGTCTCCGTGAATTGTTGTCAGTATAAGGACATCCCTCTTGTCCTTATATTTGACCAACAACATATTTTCGGTGCATATTCCCCTGCTTTCACCCCTTCTCATTACTTGGGCAATGTGCGTTTTTGGGAGGCCTCTTTGGTTCTTGCGCACAGTACCGCAAGCTGCTGTACCTCTTGAACCAAGGGCCTTAAACAGGGGGATGCTAGTGTAAAAGTTATCCACATAGAGGTGATAACCTTTATCCAGGAACGGGTGCACTAAATCCCAGACAATTTTTCCACTAACACCTACGAGGGAGGGGGGGCATTCTGGCGGTTCAATTCTTGAATCCTTCCCTTCATATATCCTAAACCTGTGAGTGTACCCTGAGGTGCTTTCACACAGCTTATACATTTTTATGCCATACCTTGCCCTCTTATTGGGAAGGTACTGGCGGAATTTAACCCTTCCTTTAAAATGTATAAGGGACTCGTCTATGCAAATGAATTTATCTGGGATGTACATCTCTTCAAATTTGGCACTGAAATGATCAATGACCGGCCTGACTTTGAATAGCCGGTCAAAGGTGGGATCATCTCTGGGTGGGCACTGTGCATTATCGTTGTAATGCAAAAATTTAAGGATCGTCTCAAATCGAGCCCGGGTCATGGCCATACGGTAAAATGGGGTGCTGTACAGAACATCTGTACTCCAATATTGCCTAATTTCTGGCTTTTTTACTATGCCCATATGAAACACCAGACCCCAAAACGTCATCATCTCTACTGCATCTACAGGGGTCCACCTAGCAAATGATGACGTGGGGTTTTGAGCAATAAACTGCTGGGCATATAAATTAGTTTGGTCCACCATTAAATTTATAAAATCATCAGAGAAAAATAATTTGAAAAAGTCAATTTCTCTGAGACCTGGGGAATCAAATTGGATTCCTGGCATGGCCAAAAACTCAGGAACCTGGGGCTCAAAATTGTCTGGTGGTGGGGTCCATACGAGATCAATTATTGGGGGGGGGGGGTCTCAGCTGCTCTACGGGGGCGTCTTTGAGGGGGTCCCTCATCACCAGAGGAGGAAGAGGAGCTTAAGACGAATCCTTCAAATTCCCCGCTTGCCTCACTGGCTGTGTCAGAGTCAGAGGCAAGCATGGCATATGCCTCCTCCGCTGAATACATTCTTCTGGATGACTGGGATGACATTTGGGATGACATTTGGGATGCCATTTTTATTTTTGTGTTACTGGTAGTGAAATGTTTCAACACGTGTATAGTGTAGGGTGGGGGTACAAACTTTATTTCAACCCGGGGGGTATGTAGTGTGTAGTGTGTATGTAGTGCAGAAAAAAAAAATACTTTATACAAAAAAAAAAATTGAAGGGGTTAAAAAAAAAAATTGAAGGGGTAAAAAAAAAAAAAAAAGGTCCTGCGCCAAAAAAAAAAGGTCCTGCGCCAAAAAAAAAAAAAATAGATCAACCCTGTGCCGAAAAAGATGATCAGTGATGTACGTCACTGATCAGCGCACAGTGGCCACAGGACACCCACAAAATCACAGTGTGTGTAAAAAAATAAATAAAAAAAGACCCCACAGCACCCACAAAAAAAAAAAAAGGTGATCAGTGATGCGACACTGATTACCAGTGAGGGGCAGCAGGTGCACAACCTTTGGTGCAACTGACAGTGCAACTGGCAGCAACTGACAGGTATATATATATAAAAAAAAAAACCTCTGCACCCCCAAAAAGTTGCTGATCACCTCAGATATAGTGATCAGCACAAAAGGCGGGGGCAGCAGACACAAAATTTAGCACTCTCTATCACTCTCTGTCACTATCTCTCTCTATCTCTCACTATCTATCACTCTATGACACTGCAGCAGCAGCACTGACAGTTATATATAGGAAAAATAACCCCTGCACCCCCAAAAAGTTGCTGGGGGTGCACAAAAGGGGGGCAGCAGACACAAAATATAGCAGTCTCTATCACTCTCTGTCACTATCTCTCTCTATCTCTCTATCTCTCTATCTCTCACTATCTATCACTCTATGACACTGCAGCAGCAGCACTGACAGGTATATATATATATATATATATATATATATATATAAAAAAAACCTGCGCCCCCAAAAAGTTGCTGATCAGTTAATTTATACTGATCAGCACAAAAGGGGGGCAGCAGTCAGTTATCTCTCTATCTCTCTCTCTCTATCTCTCTCTATCTCTCTATCTATAACTATATCACACTGCAGCAGCACAAAATATAGCACTCTCTGACACTATCTCTCTCTATCTCTCTATCTCTCTCTATCTCTCTCTCTCTATCTAACGCTATTACACTGCAGCAGCAGCACAAGTTCACAACACAGGAAGTCACAAGTAGTAACAGGATCCAGGAAGCATCCAGCACACTACAAGCAGTGATGAAGCAGCTATCAGGTAAGTATTTTGCTCAGTTCAGGTCAGTAAATGGCGGCAGCTGGGCACGGTGACCGCACTGCACGCAATTCCAGACCGGAATGGCGTCTGCAGTGCAGTCACCGTTAGTTTAAATCCCCCTCCTTGGCTGTGATTGGTCCGTCGGTCCGACGAACCAATCACGGCCTTTGGGGGCGGGCGGGGTGAGGTGGGGTGACACCAGTGTCACCCTTACACCCCGCGGTGATTGATGCTGTACTTTACAGCACCAATCACCTCCGATCGCGTGTCACCGGCGAACGTTATTCGGCGGTGACACAGAAAACGCTGTGAATGGCTGTTCACACTGAACAGCCAATCACAGCGATCGCCGACGGGGGGGCGGCATCGCAGCCCCCCCTGGGCATGCAGGGACATGTCTGCTGTCAGGGACAGCAGACATGTTGAAACTGTCACCGCGTCTATAGACGCGGTGACAGTTACAAGCCATGACGTACATTTACGCCATGTGTCGGGAAGTACATCCCGGCCATGACGTAAATGTACGTCAAATGTCGGGAAGGGGTTAATAACAATAACCTCTATCTATTAATACGTCCTGCATACCTTATGGTACATGCTCAAATAACCAGATCAAAAATAGTTAAAAACGTACCCATTCTCAGCCAGGAATCACACAAGTATAAACTTGGGACGAATTTGCTCATTAACAAATGAAAATCACGTCTGAAAACAGAAGTACAAATCAATAGACCATCGGGCAAACTCGGCAGGACATTATCATAGGCAAAGAACATCAGAAAATGTACTATAATTCATATGAGCAAAGTCAGCCGTTAATTCAGCTTAAAATGCAAGTGGAATATAAACCACCTTTTGCCATTCATGTTTGCAGAAACATGCATGGTTCAGAGATCTGTGCGGTGCTTCTGTATGTAAAAGTGAAAGAAAGACTTATAAAAAAAAAAAAACTAGTTCCCACAACGGGTTCCAGACGGCTGACAGACAATGTCTAGTCAGACAGTCAATAGATAGACACCAAAAGTTGGACATGCATTAGTCAGACATTGACAAAAGTTAGACATGCATTATTTAGACATTGAAAAAAGTTAGACTTTGACAAAAGTTAGACATGCATTAGTCAGATATTGTCAAAAGTTAGACATGCATTATTTAGAACGAATAGAAACAGAGTGAAGGTGTTCCTCCCAGTGGCGCCCTAAAAAGAAGAGTACGTCCCTGTGAGTAAAGGGACGGTCCTCTTCTCCGTATACACGTAGTAATGTATAGTACCCCAAACTTCCCTCCTTTAAGTGAGGGGATCCTCTTCTCCGTATCACACAAGATAGTCAACAATTGATGTCAATCCCTTGGACCATCCACAGGGAGGCAGAATTTCCTCCAATGGTGTAGATGCCGAAAGATGCCGATTCGGCATCTACACCATTGGAGGAAATTCTGCCTCCCTGTGGATGGTCCAAGGGATTGACATCAATTGTTGACTATCTTGTGTGATACGGAGAAGAGGATCCCCTCACTTAAAGGAGGGAAGTTTGGGGTACTATACATTACTACGTGTATACGGAGAAGAGGACCGTCCCTTTACTCACAGGGACGTACTCTTCTTTTTAGGGCGCCACTGGGAGGAACACCTTCACTCTGTTTCTATTCGTTCTGTTTCTTTTGATATTGGGGAATATCATTTAGGTGTACCTTTCCACAGGCTGCCTAGGCGCACAGAGGGACCTTTCTCTACTCTTTTTGTACATGCATTATTTAGACATTGACAAAAGTTAGACATGCATTAGTCAGACATTGACAAAAGTTAGACGTGCAGCAGTAGTGCATGCAGGGGGGGGTTCTGAGTAACCAGAACCCCCCAGGAGTCTAAGGGCCCTAGGCTGAAAGCTGAGGGTCCCCTCTTTCCATGGGTACAAGAATTTTAAAAATCGGCCCTTGGGAACCGGAGATATCTGACTTCAAAGCAGTGGTCCCCATCCAAGCATGTTAATTGCTTTTCCCAGTCAGATATTACAGGTTCTGTCTGACTTAAAGTTTTTCTGAGGGTATATTCCAAAAGCTGGGACTCTCATCCTTTGATGGACACTAGTAGCTTGTCTCTACTGTTCCCAGAACCAGAGATATCATCCTTCCAGCAGCTGGTTACTGCTCCAGCTCCACACACCTGGTATGAAGTTTTATATACCCGTTGGCAGATTGCTCTGCCTCCTGAACTCTGATCCCCTAGTCCCCAATACCATTTGGTAAGTGGAATTCTCTAGTTTTTAATTCCATTAAAATCTAAGAAATCTATTTTCGGAAACTGGAGATATCTGCAGTCAAGCAAGCTGTCCTCCCACCAGAAAATTATGAATAATAAGCCCACTCCACTATATATATTTATTATTATTATTTATATACATTTGGTCTATCTATAATACTTTAACTGACCCGGCTTTGCTCCACCCCTCTGGAAACCCCTTTTGAAAATCCTGCGTTTGCCCCTGGTGCATTATTTAGACATTGACAAAAGTTAGACATTGACACTGTCGACCATTAGTGGTGGACCATATGACTGTAGACCTAAACATTTTAGATCTAATATCCCATAACCACACTTATATGGTGTCCATGTACACATATTGATTTTTCATCTCAACATTTTACTTGTGTTGTTAGTTTTGTCGATGTCTAACTAATGCATTTCTAACTTTTGTCAATGTCTGACTAATGCATGTCTAACTGTTGTCAATATCTGACTAATGCATGTCTAACTGTTGTCAATATCTGACTAATGCATGTCTAACTTTTGGTGTCTATCTATTGACTGTCTGACTAGACATTGTCTGTGAGCTACAGTATACCACAACCCCCAAAATATGGGGAAAAACCTCATGTAGGGGTTCCCTGTAACTGTACAACCAGCAGCGCTGGTATCAAAAGGCCAAAGCTGAAGATCAGGGCTATCTCCAGCGCCCACCATCCAGGGTACCAAACACTGCCGAATATGAAGCATGCATGGATCAGCCAGATCCGTGTAATGCTTCTGTATGTAAAAGAAAAAGAAGATCAGTTAGGTTAAGTATGTGGTCTAACCTACTGTATGCTCCTGCACCTCTAGCATCTGAAAGGTGTGGGCAGATCATCCAGCGCTACACAAAAGTGCAGATTCTGGGATCGCTGGGGCACAGTGCACACCCCCAGGCAACAAGCATGTAACACCCCTGGACAACAAGCATGTAACTTCCCCATGACAACAAGCATGTAACTCTCCTAAAAACGAGTATGTATCCCCTGTGCCAATAAGAGTGTAATCCCTCCTGGTCAATGAGCATGTAATCCCCCATGGTAATGAGCATGAAACCCCTGGCAAGGAGCATGTATCCCCAGGCATTGAACAATAAACTACTGGCAACAAGCATGTAAGTAAGTGGCACTTATGTGGTATAATATGTATTAGGCATTAAGGTGTGTGGTATAATATGTAATAGGCGTTACAGTATAATGTGTAAGGAGCTCTACTTGGCACAGTTGGTGTTATGTGAATTGGTACTATTATGTGGCCACGCCCCTTCTCCACAGAGTCCCACACTACATTTTTGCCAAGCACATTTGGCATGCACTGTCCCTTTTTGTGGTGTGTGTGTGTGTGTGTGTGTGTGGAGGGTTGACACAAATACATTTTCTGGCACAGGGCACTAAACTAGTTACAGCACTGCTGTAACTAGTCCCTGGCACAGGGCACTAAACTAGTTACAGCACTGCTTCTACTGGGCACATCTATATATATAAAAGTCTAACTAGAGGCAACTTGACAGATCAAAGTACTTTGTGTGGCAAAAGATGTCATAACAGAAAGTGAAAGCAGCAACACTGATCTGTTTTAAACTTGCTTGATATGGAGAGATGAAGCCGTGAAGACCGATATTGGAGGAAGGAGGATTAGGGGGTGGGGTGGAGGGTTTGTGGGCTAGAAACTGTCACAGCTCCAAATGAAACTAAACTGTCACAGCTAAAGTAAAGGTACATTGCAGAAACTCATACCTACCAACTTCTTGCACTACGGATGCGAGACCCTCTCACGGGCTAGCCACGCTGAAAAGGGGCGTGTCCTATGCAAAGAAGGGGAGTGTCATATGCACATGACACTGTATCGCTGAATAGACGGTGTGCGCACATTGCTTCAGGCTGGGGTGACTCCCAACTTCCCCCGCCGCAAGACATTGCCGGCCCTGGGTGGGACACGGTCCCGCCAAAAAAAAAAACGGGACGGTCCCGCGAAAAATGGGACAGTCGGGAGATATGGAAGCTGCCATACTGAAGGGATTTTAACTAGTTACAAGCAGTGTTCATTTTCTGCACGAACCAGCAGGCACTCAGTTCCTGAACCTCTAATTAAATGTGACATTATCAGGAACTGGGTTTGTGAACCTGTTCTGGTCCAATATGTACTGTCCATAAGATAAGTTTGATTTTTAATGTCCCCTGTAAGTGCGTTCGTTTCTAAATACAATATATACATCTCTTTATCTCTTTCTCTCTCTATCTCTCTCTATCTCTCTCTCTCTCTCTCTCAATCTATTTTTATTTAAACGATCCACCTCAGACTCACCTGGACCTAAATGATACTTGTTACATGTATAAGTAGCACTACTGCTACGGGTATTATACACCCTTTTTCAGTGTGTGCTGTTGACCCGCGCCTTTTCTTTGTTAAGTATGGGAGGGCGTTGAACACCCTGGCACCAGCACTGGTTCCATCTTTTACAAACTCTTAAGCCAGGATGTCTATATCGTGGTTGCTTTATGGACTATGTTGATTATTTTGTACAATTTCTTTATTTTTTTTTTTGACTTCTTCATTTATTTTTCTAGTTGTTAACTATTATAGATCATATTTATTGTATACTATTATTATGTATAAATGTCATAGGTACTTGTGTACTTTCACGGCTCCCATCGCTTGCCATCGCATGCCATATGTAGTGGCATACGATGGCATGCAATGCGATTTTCCCGTGTTTTTGTGCATTTTTATAAAATCGCATGCAATCGCATCGCATGCGATCGCATGAAATCGCATGCGATCGCAAGAAATCGCATGCGATCTCATGCGATGCCATGTAATTTTTCACAGAAAATATGGACATGAGTTGACATCATGTAAAATGCACCCCAAATGTCATTTTTTACACTGTACCACCCCCACTATTAACACCAACCCGAAGCGTGGCAAGCGCAGCGAGCCCGCGAGGGGCGGCGGTACGCGTCCTACGACCTTTTCATACCCCCACTATCCACGTCGGCGTGGAGTTGAGAATAGAAAGTGTGGCGAGCACAGCGAGCCACCGAGCCCAAAGCGTGGCGAGCGCAGCGTGCCCCGCGAGGGGACGCGGATACCTTCACAGGTATCCGTGTCCCCTTGCGGGCTTCACAGGTATCCGCGTCCCCTCGCGATGCTCGCTGCGCTCGCCACGCTTCGGGCTCGCCACACTTTCTATTCTCAACTCCACGCCAACGTGGATAGTGGGGGTATGAAAAGGTCGTAGGACGCGTACCGCCTCCCCTCGCAGGCTCGCTGCGCTCGCCACGCTTCGGGTTGGCATTGATAGTGGGGGTGGTACAGTGTGAAAAATGACATTTGGGGTGCATTTTACATGATGTCAACTCATGTCCATAATTTCAGTGAAAAATGACATCGCATCGCATCAGATCTCATGCGATCGCATGCAATGCGATTTTTCCCTGTACGATGCACATCGTGGGAGCCGTGAAAGTACACAAGTACCATGTCATATTGTAAATGTATTTCCAGCATGTTTCCATCCTTTTTTAAAGCTTGTTTATTTATGAAATACAACAGTTCACAAAATCAAATAAATCTCACCATGAGCAGTTTATTTTATATTATTAGCCCATTCTCAGTGTTTCTATGATAATTAATGTTTTGTATACAATGGAAGATGAGTTGTAAAGTATTTTCAGTATTTTGTATTAGTGAAGTCTGAACTTATGATTTAGCCCAGTTTCCATGGTGACTGTGGCTTCCTGGTTGTCATGCTAACATGGGGCCTTATTCGAGTTCACTCTTTCAGACAAAATCCTTCTTAGATGGACAAAACCATGTGCACTGCAGGGGGGCAGATGTAACTTGTGCAGATCTAATTAGATTTGGGTGGGGTTTTAATTCAAAGTGAGATCTATATTGCAGTGTTAAAATAAAGCAGCCAGTATTTACCCTGCAAAGAATCACCAAAAAATCAGCAAATCTATTTCTATCTGCATACCCTCCAACTGTACCGTTTTTGCCGGTACAGTACCGTTTTATAACGGGCTGAACCAGCTAAAAAATAAAAGTACCGATGTACCGGTTTCCTCCTTCGACCCGCAGGTGATGGCTTCGGGCTGCGATGGATGGATCCTAGCGGGGGTAATTTTGTCCCAGTGCAGCTGCCCCCGTTCCCAGTGGTGCCTTGCGCGGTATCCCGACAGCCAGCGTGCGTGCGTGCATCACATGAGGTCAGCGTGCGGCCCCGCTCCCGTACTCAGGGGCTGCCCGCACAGTAATGACCGCCTGGCGCATGCATCCCTTTAATATCTGGAAGATGCCAGCGCGGCGAGACTCGGATGACAAAGCAGCACCTGGTGGTGAGGGGAGCGGCCAGCCGTGCAGCCAGTGGTGGTGAGGGGAGCACCTGGTGGTGAGTGGAGCGGCCGGCCGTGCAGCCAGTGTCGTGTCTTGTCTTGTCCTCTGGGGGTACAGTACACATTTTAAAATTAACTCCGTTCAGGTGGGGGCATGGCCACACCCCCTATATCAGTGACCACGCCCCCTGTACCGAAATCCATAGATAAAATGTTGGAGGGTATGCTATCTGCACATGTTACATCTGCCCCCCTGCAGTGCACATGGTTTTGTCCGTCTAAGAAAGATTTTGTCAGAAAGAGTGAACTCGAATAAGGCCCATGGTGTTTGCAGAAGTACAGATAATTGTGTATTATCAAGGCGCCCAGTACGCTATTTTCTTAGTGGGCTATTCTGCGTAGTGAAATCGCATTGCATGGCACTTTTTAGTTGCATGCGATGCGATCTCACAGCACCCTGTACAATTTTCGCATCGCATCGCATACCATAACACTAAAAACACTATGCGATTGCATGTGATTTTGGACCTTATTGTGGTTCGGTCGGCCAAACGTGCATACGTATCACCGTACAATTCCCGTACGCGGACGTTGAGCGAAAGTCCACCCACAAAACATCCACATACGGACGCTCACAAACACCGACAAAGTGGAGTGGCGTACAATTGAGCGTACGCCACCGTACACGGACGGATCTCCTCCTAGACACCGACAACTGGCGTACAACAGAGCGTACGCCACCGTATACGGACGGCTCTCGTCTGTTTTCACACCGACATCTTACGGCTATCTGAGCGTTCGCCACCTTGTACGGACGGGTTTCGCCTGTTTTAATGGAAAACTCAGCTTATGTCACCGATCGTGAGAATGAGCGTACGTCTGTGCACGCTGGCATACCCTTCACATATATGGCCCTCATAATCTAGCCTTTCAACTATGATTAAGACAATTAAATTATATATTGTAATTGTTATTCAATTATTGTTTTCTATTACCTCAATTGTCTACCTTTATGAACACCCTAATAAAAATAAATTTTAACCCTCCTTACATGTATATTTATTATGTTCTAATGTTGCATTTTAATCACTATCTATGTGTCCACACATTGCTGTTACTTTTAAATCAACTTATGTTGGTGTTACAGTGAAAACGTTGACACATGTCGACTTGTGTAGATTGAGTGTGCTGCTGTTTAAAGTATATGAAAACACTTACTGAATGTGTATAAATTGTTACAAAATAACTACCTTGGCATATATAAGCAGGTCTTAAAATGATTCTTACCTTAAATGAAACCAACCTTTACATGTCGAGGTGTAGAAAGATAAGCTTCCAATGTGTTTGAGTGCTGTGTGTGGCTTGCAGGTAGTGAAATAATGGTTTGGACTTAATAGACTGCAGCATTGCTTATTACATTCAGGTGTATGTGTTTGAGTAGTAATCAGCGTTAATTAGCAAACCCAGCCGTCCGCTCTCATGCGGTATCTGTAGGGGTGGTATTGAGGTGGCGGCCGCCTGTTTTGTGTCCGAAATGCACTGTGCTTTCGCCGATCGAGCGGTAGTAGCAGCGTACATTTTTTGTGCACACCCCTGTGTACGCCCATGTTTACGCCCAGTTTCCCTCATTATTTCGGCCGCTCCCCTCAACGCGCCCCTATGCCGCCCACAATGACCGTACTCTTGCGGATAGGTTTTTTCGCATGGAAAGACCCGTCCGTGAGCGTTGTGGAGTCGTCGCGCCTGCGCATTGCGAAAGGTACGCATGCGCAGATCAAAAAAAATCCCGGAACGTACACGCACAGCCCAACCGCCCGAACCAGAATAACCCCCTTTATGTGTGTTGCGATCTTACACAGAACACCCTGTGTATATGTATATGTGAGGCTAAATACCTTTACATATCCCCCCCCCCCATTATCCACGTCAGCGAAGCGAGACCGCGAGGGGATGTGTTACACATCCTCTGACCTTTTCATACTCCCACTATCCACGTTGGCGTGGAGTTGTTTTTATATATAGTGTGGCGAGCCCAATGCGTGGCGAGCAGAAACTAAATACATGTTAAGTAATCCGCGTCCCCTTATGGGGCTCGCTCTGCTCGCCACGCTTTGGGCTCGGTGGTTCAAGGTGCTTGCCACACTATATAAAATCGACTCCATGCCGACATGGATAGTGGGGGTATGAAAAAGTCGGGAGGACGCATAACACGTCCCCTCGCCACGCCTCGGGATAACGTTGATAGTGGTGTTTTCGGGACACATTCACACCTGCAATATCATACATCTGACACAGAAATGACAACTTGTGCCCATAAATCTCCGGGTGCCCACCCCGAAACACCCCTTACCTGTTGAAAACTCCCCGGCGAGTGAAAATCCCATCCGCTGTGGGGGTTTGCACATGCGTATTATAATTATACCCTATGTGCATGTGCAGATCCCCACCATGGAGTCAGGGCCGAATTTGGACCTGAATCGGCCCCCATGTCCAATGTGTGATGTGGGATAAACTCATGTACCCGGCATGAACAGATCCCTCTTCCCTCAGGTATCCGGTCAATAATTTGATAGTGCCTAGGTCGACATTCAATAGGTCGACCACTATTGGTCCACAGGCAATAGGTCAACCTGTGTAAAAAGTCGACATTGACAAAGGGTCAACACAAGCAAATGGTCAACATGTCAATTGTCGACATAAATTGTTTGGATTTTTAATTTTTAAACCGATTTCGAGGGGGAGGGTGGATGCGGCTGTCTTGGGGGGGGGGTGTCTGTGGGGGCCCCCACAATTTTGTTGTCCAGGGTCCCCACCGATTTTTATCCGCCCCTGGAGGCAGCAACAGGAGAGAACCAGAGTCCTAGAGGAGACACCAGCAGCCCAGGCCGTGGAGGAGGCAGTGTCAGCTGTGCGGCTGGGAGGACGGAAGGTGAGTGTACTCCGGGTGACCGTGGATACTGCAGCTGCGCCCAGCCAGGTGGCTCCTGGAGAACTCTGCAGAGTGGTACCGGGACTGTCACTGTCTGCAATGCTGGAACCCCTGGAACCAGAGAATTTGCTACCTGCCCCCCAAAGCTGATCCCTCAGGGCAGTGGCGTAACTATAAATTTTGCTCCCCCCTGTGGAAAAACTTTCTGGCGCGCCCCCCCCCCCCCCCCTGTCACTCAGCACAGCAGGGAGCCGGGAGCGCAGAGCAGTGCTGCAGATCAGATCTCTCTTATGGATCCGTTCTGCAGATCCCACTCCCTGCTGTGCTAGTGACAGCTGAGCCGGCGCTGCATGGCAGTTCAGGGGGAGACGAGCGGCAGCAGGGGGGCCCTGAATCCGGCTCTAGGGTATGACCTGTGACTTCTTCTAGGAGGGAAGGGGAGGAAGGTCCCGGGCAGAGGAGGGGGAGGAGATAGCCACCAGAGGGGACACAAGTACTCACAGGCTACAGACCGTCACCTCACAGAGCGGATGTGAGAGGTGGAGTGGAGGGGTTGTGGAGTTCCTGCTGCCGGCGCCGCTGACTGACAGCTTGGGACAGCGCCTCCGAGTCCCTGCACTTTAGTTTTTTTGCCCGGCTGTGTGCTCCCTGCAGACCCCACGGGGTATGCGGGTGCCGGCACCCCCGCTGCCGCCTGCTCCCCCAAGCGGCAGCGGGGGCTGCCTTACGATAGCTACGCCACTGCCTCAGGGGCAGTGCAGCAATAGTAGCATCGGGGCATCGGATCCGGGTTGCGCGGGTGGGGGGTAGGAGGTCCTTGCATCGGATGGGCAGACAGCGGTGGGGTCCTTGCGGAGGATGGGTACTATTTCCTAGTTCCCATCCTCCGCAAGGACCCTGCTGCTATCTGCCCATCCAGTGCAGGGACCCCGTGGTTCCCATCCTCTGAAGGACCGCAGAGTGTAATCAGGCAGGGGGACAGTCTATCACTTGCCTGATTACAGTCATGTGTTTAAAATACTGGGTCTGTGGCTTTCACGATGCAAATAGATTGACTTTGAAATGGGTACGATCCTTCTTTTAACCCGTCTTGAAATACCGGTATTCTTTAACCGGTAAATTCAGTGGAGCTTTCACACTGCAGCTACAACCATTTAAAAGGGGCTTAAAAATCAGCAATATATACCGGGTTGTAGCTGCAGTGTGAAAGGGGTATCAGTCTCTCTGCATGAGTAAGGGACTCTGATTGGTTGATAGCTTCAGACATAAACCAATAAACGTGCTGACAGACAGGAATCGGGTAGATAATGCTGCACTGTTATTGGTGGATAGTTCCAGTCGTTCACCAATCAGCATGATGACAGTCCATCACTATCTGGCTGCAGACTGGGAGGTAGGTAGGGAATGCTGCACCATACTACCCTACTCCCTGGAGTGGAGGTGTTGATGTGCCCTATGGGGGGGGGGGGTCAGTTACAGAATCTGACATAATCACTCCCCGCCCCATTCCAGCTGAATGGCGTGATTTGTGGGTCAACCAATGCTGACTGCAGGCTCAGAATGCCTGGCCATTTTGATTGGGTTATGGTATATTAGATCTACAATGTCTAGGTCTACAGTCATAGGGTTGCCCACTAATGGTCAACAGTGAAAAAGTTAACACGGTCCAAAGGTCGACAGTGAAAAGGTTGACAGGGTCAAAAGGTCGACATGGTCAAAATGTCGACATTCAAAAGGTCAATATGAGTTTTTCATTTTTTGGGGTGTCTATATCGACATGGACACTGTCTAAGTGCACTGCATCCCTTTGCATGGTTCGCTACAATCGCCATGCTTCGGGCACTGTACCTTGCTGTGCTCGGCACAATATTATATTCTCCCTCCACGCCATAGTGGATGGAGGTGGATGAAATACCTTTTGATTGAGTATGATTTCTTTTAATATCTGTTTATTGAGTTTTTGATAACAAATATAAATAAGCCATACATAAAAATCAATTAGCAGTTGAAATGCCATCTAAAACTAGTATAACCACTCACATACCAAACAAAATAAGTAAATATGCACATTTGAAACAACTTTGTAGACCAGTTGAATTAGCTTGACAGTTTTAAACTCATAAATCTTATTCTGCATTCCTCTATTCACGGCTACCAACTGTACAACATCCTAGCAACCAATACTCAAATGAGCTAATCCTGGCAGTGCACCCTGTGTATCTGTGACTGCAGAAAATTGGAAAAATCCTTATACCGAGGCTAAACAGACTCAAGGATACACGATGAAAGATTGCGTGATTGTGCATTTGTTATTACAGTGACCCAGGCTGCATTTAAGAACTAGAATAGATTGTTGTGTGCAATTACATTAAGCTCTCTGCCTCAATATCCCAATGGACTTCCATTCGTTTTCCGTTTGCCAGATAATGGAAGTACAGTATACATATAACTGCCTTAAAATTGGGCAGCACAGCCAGTATAATGGTTAGCATCAGGGCTGCCACTAGGAATTTTGGGGCCCGGGACTGATTTCCAGTAGGGTCCCCCCCCTTCCCCCGGAGCTGTCAGTGCGCTACCCCCCCCTTCCTCCCGGAGCTGTCAGTGCGCTCACACCCTCCCCCGGAGCGGTCAGTGCTCTGATGAGTTTGGCAAATCCAGGCCACACTGGCCGACTCACGTGTCCTTGTGAGAAACTTGGAACTCGGCTTGCTGTCTCCTTGCCTCTAGCTGGTGTCTGCCACTTCTCTCTCTGGCAGCTGTAGGCTCTGCTGCAGCTGGGTGCCGGGTGTTAGTGCGGTCGCCCGGACACAGCCAGGTAGTGAGGCCGGGTGCCGCTGCTGGGGAACTGCTGCTGCCACTCTGCCGGGTCATGCGGCGCTGTAAGAAGGCGCTGCTGTCGGTGCCACTGAAGGCCAGGATCGGAGCTATTACTCTCTGACGCGGCTCACACACTCCTCTTGGCTCTTCACACAGCGCCTGCTGATCCTCCTCCTCTCTTTCGTGGGGGCAGGATGCCGAACGTATCCCGTCCCTGCTCCTTGCTCTCCACACTGCCTTCCCTTCCTCCCTCCGGTCTTCTTCGTCACTTCCCCTTTCTCCTCCACGAATCGGGCTCTTTGATGCCTCATTGTACAGGGGTATACCTGTGCTTCGGGCCCTGCTGACTGAGGGTGGCACAGCACAGGGAGCATACAGCAGAGGGCTACTGTGTGCAAATTAAGCTGCCCGGGCCCCTCCAGAGGCCGGCGCCCGGGACAGCTGTACCCACAGCACCCCCCTGTCGGTGGCCCAGGTTAGCCTTACTGCCTCACATGGGTCAGTTTCCCACCACGGCCCTAACTGTGCGGAGTTTATATATTCTCCCCGTGCTTGCGTGGATTTCCGCTGTGTACTCCCGTTTCCTCCCTCATTCCAAAGATATACTGGTAGGTTAATTAGCTTCCAACAAATTAACCCTAGAATAAATGTATGTGGGTGTATATGTGGTAGGGAAAATAGATTGTAAGCTCCACTGGAGCAGGGACTGATGTGAATGTTCAAATATTCTCTGTAAAGGGCTGCAGAATATGTGTGCTATACAGAGATGTGCGGGGTTTTGGATTTCCCAGATCCGAGCCCGCACAAACGTCATCAATCCGTGCCCGGATCTGAGCGGCGCTTGGAGCTTCCCGCCTGACTGGGATCCGGACATGCAGGCAAAACATCATTGCTCGGCGCCGGATTCTCGCGAGATCCAGAATGCTATATAAAGAGCGAGCATCCGGCGCCATTTTTCACTCATGATTGGAGCGGGTTAGAGAGAGTAGGATAGTTTGTGTGCGGAGCTTTGTTAGTTTAGTTTAGGTTAGGAGCTGTGTTTTTTTTTTTTACTGGGGCGACTGCCAGTGCCTACTAGTGCCACTGTCTGCTCTCTGGTGGTGTGTGCTCTGCACTGCCAGTGGCTGGCTGCCAGCCCATCAGCAGTAGTGCCTCCACCTGGCCACTTCAATCATACATGTATATGACTGCAGTTTGCACTGTTTTAAAACTTATTAACCAGTTGTATACCCGTCTGCTTGTGCACATGCTGTATAATAATTAATAATACCCCCCTGGCAGGGGCGGATTTAGGGGTGACGGCGCCCGTAGGCACAAAAATAATGTCCGCCCCCCCTGCCTAATTGTAATATTTTTATTGATTAGTTATAAGCCCTCATTTGATGGTTTGCTAAGTAGGACAACTTACAGGGGCAGTATCTGCATGCCCAATCTATTTACACTCTATTCAAGATGGAAGCTGGTGCAGTACAGTGGAAACATTTTGCAGTTACTGGTACATTTCAGGATGACAGTACTAACACATGCATCCAAGTGCCGCCCCCAAACGTGTGCCGCCCCTAGGCACGTGCCTCACGTGCCTAATGGGAAATTCGGCACTGCCCCCTGGTGGTGTATTTTTTACAGCCTTACATAACTAGTACATATTCTCTGCTGGTGCATCTACTGGACTACTGAGTTTGACATAAATATATATTAATAAATGAATTAACAGTGTACTCAACTGGTGCATCTACTAAATAAAATAATATCTCTGCTGGTGCATATTAATTATACTGCCGTATATATATAATATCTCTTTGGTGGTGCCTAATTAATTTACTGCCATATACATAATATGTTTCTGGTGGTGCCTAATTAATTTACTACCGTATATCTTTCTGGTGGTGCCTAATTAATTGACTACCGTATATCTTTCTGGTGGGGCCTAATTAATTGACAACTGTATATCTTTCTGGTGGGGCCCAATTAATTGACTACCGTATATCTTTCTGGTGGTGCATAGTTAATTGGCTTCCTTAAATTTTTATGGTGGTGCCTAATTAATTGACTAAAATATATCTTAATTTACTGCCGTATGTATAATACCTCTCTATTGGTGTATCTACTGCCATATATATTTGCACTCCAGTGGTGTTGTCCTGTGGTGTATATTGCATAACTCCGCAAAAATAATGGAGATCCAAAATATGGAGAATCAATTAGGGAAAGATGAAGGGTCGCTTCCTCTGATATGCGATCAATGTTGTCTGCCAAGGCCGATGTCCAGTGTCAAAGTACGGGGCACGTAAAATCTAAAAAGCCAAAGTTGATTAAAAAAAGGGTACTTGTTTCCTAGCACGGCGCCACCGATTTTAATTGTATGCAATCGGGTTGCAAAAATTGGGCCAATCGCATCGCATGCAACCAAATTGCATGCGATTGACCCGACCGACCCGATTTTTTACATTGGAACCAATGTGAAATGGTCCCTGAGACCCAATTTTACATCGGCCCCAATGTTAAATGCCCCCCAGACCCCATTTTTCATTGTATGCCGCCCCATTGTTAACGCCACAATGAACGTGAACCCGAAGCATGGCGAGCGCAGCGAGCCCGCGAGGGGCAGCGGTACTCGTCCTCCGACATTTTTATACCCCCACTATCCACGACGACGTGGAGTTGATTTTATATCGAGCCCGAAATGTGGCGAACGCAGTGAGCCCCGCGATGGGCCGCGCATTACTTCACAGGTATTACGCGTCCCCTCGCGGGGCTCGCTGCACTCGTCGCGCTTCTATATAAAATAAACTCCACGCCGACGTGGATAGTGGGGGTATGAAAAGGTCGGAGGATGCGTACCGACGCCCCTCACGGGCTCGCTGCAATCGCCATGCTTCGGGTTGGCGTTCATCGTGGGGTGGTGTTAACAATCGGGGGGGCATTAGACATACAAATTACCCATCAGGATGGGTATACAATCAAAAATTCGGTATGGGGGGCCATTTAACATTGGTTCCTATGTAAAATCGGGTCCATCGCATTGGTCGCATTGTATGCCATTATAATGGCATACAATGGACCCGATTTTACATGGAAATTTAACATTACATACAATGCTTATAATGTAAAATCGGGTCCGATTTTACATTTGTCGGGAAACCTCAAAAAAAGCTCGAAATCGGGTCAGTCGGGTCCGATTGCATACCTTAAGTTAAGGTATGCGATGGGACCTGATGGGCGCTGTGCTAGGAAACAAGTACCAAAAAAAGAACCCAAAAAAATAAATTAAAATCATTGGAGGAGAAACGTAAAATTGGCAAGTAGCAAGGAACTGTTAAGGCCCTCAGCTCCACCCCATGCCATACGGTATGATCTTCCCAATATGAGATGAAGTGGTTTGCATAGCTGGTGGCAAACCTGGTGCCCATGGTGGTGCCCACTCGCTGTATATAATAATGCCCATTGAAAAAGAAATAATTATTACGAAGGATGAATTTTATACCAATGAGGATAAACTCTTTTAACTCCTCGGAGTAATCAGTTTTATGTAAAAAATGGCTCACTGCTTCAATTCCCTGGTCCTCCCTTATAATTGTATAGAGATAGATATGTGGATAAACCGCACTCACTAACTGATATCAGCTACTGTGTTCGCAGTCCAGATATGGTAATTAGATAGGATAAAACTGGAGACCAGCAACAACAGATTTAGTTCAAGCAAAAAACGTTTATGGCATATAAAGTGCAATCAGATAAATTCAAAGTATCCAAAAGACGGAAAAACTTAGCAGACATGGTTCTCCCCCACAGATAGGTCATTGCACGACGGCCATTTCGGTGCCAGTATGCACCTTAATCATGTGCTGTTGACCTGTGATACATAAAGGTAATATATACCCAGCAAGGAACAACGTGATTGGCTAAGAAACAAACACATCCACGTGTGTATGGCGGCAAAAAACACGGAAGACGAAACCGGAAGTGCCATGAAGCACATCCAGTAGCGGCGTCATAACGTGATCTCGCCAGAAGCCACGGCCTTCATCAGCCGATGCTAGGTCACGTATAGGCTCCGACATAGAGCTATCGTCATGGCAACCACTAATGTATACAAACAACCAGGCACGAGTCAAAGAGGGATCGGGCTAATAATTAAGTAAAAATTGAAAACCAAGAGGTGCCACGAAAAACCCATATATATATGTGGTGGGGTGAATGTCTCAATCAGCCACAAACACAAGTCCCCGCTGGGTAATTGTTTATAATATATATTATAATTGTATAGAGGGTGGAGACATCAGCAGTTGCCAAAATATAATCATTTTTCCATTGGATATGCTGTAATATTTCTAATAATTCATTGGAATCTTTTAAATAAGCTTTTGTTTCTTTGACGAGTGGCTGTAGGTAATGATCTATTAATGCAGATAAGTTAGATGCAATACTATTTGTTCCAGAGATGATAGGTCTACTGGGAGGGTGGAGGGGGTCCTTATGGATCTTTGGTAGGACATATATGGTGGGATTGATGGATATTTGATATTTAAAAATTCAAATTCGGCCTTGGTGATTACCTTATTTTCCAAAGCTCTGGTAGTGAAATCTAGTAGGGCTTTTGTAATGTTCCCCAATGGATCCATTTTTAATTTACCATAGGTAACACCATCACCTAATTGTTGATCTATTTCTTTGATATAGAACTCCAAATCCATTAAGACCACCCCTCCATCCTTATCTGCCGGCTTTATTATTATCTCTTTTTTTTTTTTTAAGAGATTCCAGTGTTGCCATTGCTTCTTAGTTAAATTAAAAAAAATGTTGTTTCTTTTTTAGAGTTTGTTCAACCTCCTCTAATACTATTTTATTGAAGCAGTCAAGGAATGCTCCTCTCTGGTGTGAAGAAACGTTGTGCGAGTAGGATCACTGGTGCTCTCCAGAGTTTCATCGTCCTTATCAAGGAAAAACTTTTTGACTGTGAATTTCCGTATGTATTTTTGAAAATCAACATAGAATTCGAAGCTATCCATTTGGCTAGTAGGGCAATATTTAAGGCCCCTTTTTAAAACATTTAGATCCTTTTACTCAAATTAAAGATCTTTGTTCTATTAAATCTATTTTTATTTATTTTATTCGTTACTCCTCTTTTTCCTCATTTAGTTTTAAAATATTGATGGTTAGGCCTATTTTTTTATCTCCACCTTGTCCTTGGTATGCATTCTAATAAAGGGGATCTACTAAGGGATTCCCTTCTCAAGGGTTCAAAACGATTAGTATTTTCATATAATTTGGTTTCTAAAAAATGAGGTTCATCTCTCCATCTATTGGGTGTCCCCATCGAGTTCTCATTTTCGCCAGTGGGCAACACAAACACTATTTTACTTTTACTCCCCTTAGACTCTCCTGGGGTTTTGGTGTCGGACAATGCCAGTAACATTGTGCGGGCATTACACATGGGCAATTTCCAGCACGTGCAATGTTTTGCCCACACAATAAATTTGGTGGTGCAGTATTTCATCAGCAGTGACAGGAGCATGCAGGAGATGCTTGCAGGGGCCCGCAAAATTTGAGGATACATTGGGCATTCTTCCACTGCGTGCCCAAAACTTCTCAACCTGCCCTGCCATCAGCTTAAACAAGAGGTGGTGATGCCCTGAAACTCCACCATCTACTGTATATGCTGCAGAGGATGGAGGAGCAGCAAAAGGCCATTCAAGCTTACACGTCCACCTACGACATAGGCAGAGGAGTGGGGCTGCACCTGACTCAAGCGCAGTGGAGGCTGATTTCTGTGTTGTGCAAGGTTCTCCAGCCGTTTGAACTAGCCACACGTGAAGTCAGTTCTGACACTGCCAGTTTGAGTCAGGTGATTCCCCTGATCAGGCTGTTGCAGAAGCAGCTGGAGAAAGTGAAGAAAGAGCTCTTGTGGATGGAGCCTTCCATACGCTTTGCCAGAATACGACGGTGGTCGGTCTGTTAAAGTCAGAGGAATACATTCTGGCCACCGTGCTCGATCCTCAGTTTAAAGCATATGTTGTGTCTCTGTTTCCGGCGGACAAAGGTGCGAAGACCGGCTCATCAGGAGATTGTCATCTGAAGGGGACCATGACATGGCCCCAGCTCCTCCTTCATTTTCTCCCACACCTGTGACTGCAAGGAAATAGCTGCGATTTCCCACACAGCCCGCTGGCGGGGATGCAGGGCAGGCAGGGGGGAGTTTGGACATCTGGCCCAGACTAAAGGACCTGGCAACGATTGTTGACATGTCTAGTGTCGCTGCCATGGATGCTGTCACCATTGAAAAAATGTTGGAGGATTACTTTGGTGACAGCATCCAAGTAGACATGTCAGACAGTCCTTACCTGTACTGGCAGGAAAAAAAGGCAGTTTGGAAGCCCCTGTACAAACTGGATCTATTTTACCTGAGTTGTCCCCCCTCCAGTGTGTACTCCGAAAGAGTTTTTAGTGCAGCTGGGAACCTGGTCAGAGAGCGCCGAAGGAGGTTGCTTCCACAAAATGTGGAGAAGATGATATTTATAAAAATGGATTATCAATTATTCAATGAAGCCCAGGAATTGCCTCCAGAGATTATAACGGGACCTGTGATTGTGGAGTCCAGCGGGGACAAATTGATAATCTGTCGGGATGAGGAAGTACACACTGAAGGGGGTGAGGAATAAGAGGAGGAGGAGGATGACGAGTGACGATGACATCTTGTCTCTGTAGAGCCAGTTTATACAGGGAGATATGAATTTTTATTTGTGTGGGGGCCCAAACACACCAATAATTTCAGCCCCAGTTTTGTAGGCCCTGTCACTGAAATGTTTGGTTTGTTAATGTGTGCATGTCCTATTTCCGCAACATAACGGTGGGTAGGAGGGCCCAAGGACAATTCCATCTTGCATCACCATTCATTAATCCCACTGCTGAGAGTAATTGATATGTGAGATAAGTGGGCTTGTCTTTAATCACATACAACTTTTTGCATTCAAGTGGTAATAACAATCACAGAGCTGACCAATCCCACTGCTGAGAGTCATTGATCGCCCACCACTCCTCGGCTGGTGGTAAACACGATCAAGCCATCACCATTCATTAATCCCAGTGCTGAGAGTCATTCATATGTGGGGTAAGTGTCGGACTTTTGTCTTTAAATGCATACAACTTTTTGAGTTCAAGTGGTAATAATAATCAAAGAGCTGACCAATCCCACTGCTGAGAGTCATTGATTGCTGCTCGAATCACCCACTGCACCTCGGCTGGTGGTAAACAACATGATGAAGTAAGATAGTGGTCTTATTAGATATTAAATTTATAAAAACAGATACACAGCACAGCACACTCGCAGACCAACTCAGTACTGCACCAATCGCCCACTGCTCCTCGGCTGGTCGCCGCCTGTGGTCAGAAGGTTCCACCCCTTTGCAGCTATTGCATTGCTGCACCAATTGCCCACTGCTCCTCAGCTGGTGATAAACATGATCAAGCCATCACCATTCATTAATCCCACTGCTGAGAGTCATTCATATGTGGGGTAAGTGGACTTGTCTTTAAATGCATACAACTGTTTGCATTCAAGTGGTAATAATAATCACAGAGCTGACCAATCCCACTGCTAAAAGTAATTGATTGCGCACGAATCGCCCACTGCTCCTCGGCTGGTCGTCTCCTGGTAATGTCTGGTCAGTAGGTTCCATTCGACTCTACTGCCGTACATATAATACCTCTCTGCTGGTGCATCTACTGCCTTAGCTAGGGTGTTACAGGTGTCTACGGGAAGCCATTCTGCAGTGTCGTTAATGTAGGCACTGTACTTTAAGCACAGATAACACGTACATGACTGCAGGGGAGCCAAGAGAGGGGGGGAGCAGGTACTAATTACCCGGGCCCAGGCTTGCTGGAGGGGCCCTGCAGGGGCCCTGGTCCGACCCCTCCCTTCCCCCTCTGTCCCTCCCGGGTAGCAACAGTAGCACACACTTCTACAGCATGTGCTGTGCTGACAGCAGGCTCAGCATGAGTGTCTCACTGACAGCGTGAGAGGTCATGCTGAGCCTGCTGTCAGCACAGCACGTGCTGTAGGTGTGTGCTGCCTCTGAGATTACAGTTTTTAGAGTTTTTTTTCACCCTCCTCAACATTTTGGGGGCGTGGCCTAAGTGTGGGAGATGCCCACACCACACACACTTAGGCCACACCCCCAAAATTTTACCGGGGCCCGGCATTCCTCTCGGCTGCCCTGCATGACTGTCACATTCACAGACACTGTAATGCAGATAGGTATATTCCCTATATTATTTTGGGAGTCCGTCACTGCCACTCTCACCCTGCACCACACAACCAGATGGCGTCTGAAGACGGCCTAAGTGACAGGAGCGTTTCTGCCACTGCCTGCAGAAGGCTGCTGAATCGCCCACTGCTGCTCGGCTGGTGGTAAACAACACGATCAAGCCAGATAGTGGTCTTATTAGATATTAAACTGATGAAAACAGATACACAGCACAGCACACTCACAGACCAACTCAGTGCTGCAACCAGTGGCGTAGCTACAGGGGTCGCAGTGGTCGCACCTGCAACCGGGCCCCTGAGCCAGGGGGGCCGATGGCAGCAGGTCCCCCTCTGGATGGGCCGCGGACCACAAGACCAGTGGCGTCACTAGCCAGGTGCGGGGGGTGCGGGCCACACCGGGTGTCACCAGTCTCTGGGGTGACACCCAGAGCTCTGAGTTGGCCGGTGTTCTCTGTCCCGGCCCTGGCTGTCAGTCACTCTCAGTGACAGCCAGGCCAGGGCAGCAGGCTGTGTGGGACTGCGGCGGCGCACAGACCAGGAGGGGGGGGCGGGACTACAAGTCCCAGCATGCAACACACTCACTCAGCATGATGTCAGTTGAGCACCGGGGCCGCACCGCACACACAGCAGGGGGAGAGGGGGGCGGGTCGGCATAGCATGATGCGCACTGCGCATCATGCTATGCCGACCCATCCCCCTCTCCCCCTGCTGTGTGTGCGGTGCGGTGCGGCCCGGGCGCATTGATAAGGGAGGCTGGGCGGCTGGCGGCCGATTGTGGGGATTGGCCACCCCAGGGGACGGAGGGAGGGACCACCTTGTTTGGGCGCGCAGGCAGCCTGTGACGTCACTCGAAGGGGAGGGGGGGGCGCTGGATGATGCAGGATAGATGGAGTCAGTAGAGCAGTACTAAGGTAAGCAGTGGTCAGTAGAGGTAGATTAGGGAAAACAGGGGTCAGTAGAAGAGTACTGGTGGAAGTATTGGCCAGTATATGATGCTGGATAGAAGGGATCAGTAAAGGAGGACTAAGGGAAGCAGTGGTCACTGCAGCAGGTGAGGCTTCTGGCACTGTGGGGGCATACAGTATGATATCAGTGTCTGTCTGGCACTATGGGGCATATGTGAGTGTAATGGCCCAATGGGCATCATGGTGTCGGGTATATGTCTGGCACTGTGTGGGGGCATATCATATCTGGCACTGTGGGGCGGAGGCATACAGTATCAGTGTCTGGCACTATGGGGGCATATGTGAGTGTAATGGGCATCATGGTGTCAGGTATATGTCTGGCACTTTGGGGGCATATCTGGCACTGAGGGGCCGGGGCACACAATATCAATGTCTGGCACTATGGGGGCATAGGTGAGTGTAATGGGCATCATGGTGTGGGGTGTAATGGGCAGCATTATGGTATGGGGAGTATTGTGTATTAAATAATTACCATCACACTGTGGGGTGTAATGGGCATCATGGTGTGCAGTGTAATGGGCATCACGGTGTGCGGAGTATTGTGTAATTGGCATCAGGGTGTGTGGCATAATGGGCATCATGGTGTGCGGTGTAATGGGCAGCATTATGGTATGGGAAATATTGTGTATTAAATAATTACCATCACAGTGTGCAGTGTAATGGGCATCACGGTGTGCGGCGTAATGGGCATCATGGTGTGCGGTGTAATGGGCATCACGGTGTGCAGCGTATTGTGTAATTGGCATCACGGTGTGTGGTGTAATGGGCATCACGGTGTGCAGCGTATTGTGTAATTGACATAACGGTGTGCAGCGTAATGGGCATCATGGTGTGCGGTGTAATGGGCATCACGGTGTGTGGCTTATTGTGTAATTGGCATCACTGTGCGGCGAGATTTTAATTTTGTTGTATGTAGGGGGGCCCCAAGCTGACCGTTCGCACCAGGGCCCATGAACCTTTAGCTACGCCCCTGGCTGCAACAATCACCCACTGTTCCTTGGCTGGTCGTCGCCTGTGGTCAAAAGGTTCCACTCCTTTGCAGCTATTGCATTGCTGCACCAATCGCCCACTGCTCCTCGGCTGGTGGTAAAATCAAGCCAGATAGGGGTCTTTTTGTGGCTTAGTTTTTGGAACTGCCATCCAGCTACCCTGGTGCAACCTTTTGCCCTAAAAACAAGGTGTGAAGGTGTTCAGAATAGCTTGGAAATTAATGATATTGATGTTAATAATAGCGTAGGAGCAAAAAAACACAATATTTCTGCGATATTAGCAGTTTTTATGCTTAAAAAAAAAAAAAAATCAGAACCCAAAACCGCAAAACGTTTAGGGAGTGTTTTGGCAAAACCCATTAGAACCCAAAACATGAAGGTAATCAGAACCCAAAACGCGAAAAGTGGCCGGTGCACAGCCCTAGTGCTATATATAAAAAACTGGTAATATTAATAAAATATAAAGGTATTGTCTATTTAGCAAGCAATAAGGATAACAAGTGAAAATTCCTGCCTCTTATTACCTCAGTATATACAGTATATACAGTATAGTGTTTAAATATGTCTACAAGATAAAAGAAACATAACACTGTACTCTTTTTACCACTTACAGTAGTTCTACTTACGGTTTATCTGGCAGGTGGCGTTAGTTGGATCGCTAAACAGTGAATTTACGCTGCTTAGCGAGTCAACCAGAATCAGGCCCCAGAACCAATCAGAGATCTTGATGCTGGTTGTTAAAATACAGGGGAACCTCAGTCATTGTTTCCCCTGTATTTTCCAACCAGAACTCAGGGATGGTGATTTGAGGGAGGGCTCCAAGTCAATCTTTACATTTTTTAACTCTATCATAACTTTTCCCAAAAGAAGCATGTACAGATCTCATTGTCCTGTATACACTTCTGTTAAACTAGTCAGCCACAAGCTTTGGTAATGTTAAGTTTGAGTTTACAACTGGCTTCCGCACAACCCCTGCCATACACTGCTCTGCCTAGCAGAGCAACGGCTAAAAAAGGGGCGTGGCTTTGCAATATCAGGCATACCACAAAGCCACACCCCCTTTGTCCAAAGTCATGCCCCCCTTTTGGGCCTGTGCATGGTGGTAGTCCTGACTGGGCACCTTAGAATGTGAGATATGACTGTGGCTATGGCTGATTTTGACTATAGCAGATAGTAGGGATGTGCACCGGCCACTTTTCGTGTTTTGTGTTTTGGGTTCTGATTACCTTCAGGTTTTGGGTTCTAATGGGTTTTGCCAAAACACCCCCTAAACGTTTGTGTTTGAATTTTTGGGTTTTGGGTTCTGATTTTTATTTTTTAAGCATAAAAACTGCTACAAACGCAGAATTTGTTTTTTATTTTGCTCCTACGCTATTATTAACCTCAATAACATTAATTTCCACTCATTTACAGTTTATTCTGAATACCTCACAATATTGTTTTTAGGTCAAAGGGTTGCACCGAGGTAGCTGGATAACTATGCTAAGCCACACAAGTGTGCGGCACAAATACTTGGCTCATGTAAGAGTGGCACTGCAGCGGCAGACAGGATGGCAGTTTAAAAAACTAGGCCCCAAAACGACCCCTATCTGGCTTGATCGTGCACTGTTTACCATGTGCAGCCAAGGAGCAGTGGACATTTCGTGCAGCACAGAGTTTGTCTGCAAGTGTGTGACTGTTTCGATCAGTTTAACATCCAACAAGACCCCTATTTGGCTCGATTATGATTATTATTAATTAATGTAATCTGATTGTTTAATTTTGTGATTATTATTAATTTATTAGCAGTCGTCTCTTAAATAATTGCCTAATGGGTGGAGGGGAGGGGGCTAATCAATTTTAAGGTGGCAGATGGAAGAGTTCCTCCACCTCTCTAGGACCCCTGGGTTGGAGATGTATCGGTTTTCAGCAACCGGTGTCTTACTACCTAACCGTACATGTACGGGTAAGCAGCCAACAAGACCCCTATCTAGTATGTGAGGGCTATCTGGCTGCTACTTCTGTCACTCAATTGATCGCTAGGGTGGATTCAGCTATCTGGCTGTCTAGGCGGGTGTTTCCTTTCCTCCCTCACCGCTTCACATGCGTCAGGTGCAGCCCGCTCCTCTGCCTATGTCGTAGGTGGCCGTGTAGGCTTCAATGGCCTTTTGCTGCTCCTCCATCATCTGCAGCATATAGAGGGTGGAGTTCCAGCGTGTCACACCTCTTGTTTAAGCTGATGACAGGGCAGGTTGAGGAGTTTTTGCTGTTGCTCCAGCCTTCGGCAGGCAGTGGCACATGTCAGTGCACCAGCAGCATGGAATTATTTTTTACAGTTCCACGCAGCACTGCAGGACAGGTATTATTAGCAGCCTAGTATGTACTAGGTAGGTACACTTAGGCAGTAGCACTGCCAGTGGCAACAGTGGACTGAGTAAATAATACTGGTAGCTTCTATTCAGTGCAGACAGCACCAATGGACTATATATATAATTAAATTAATTAAATATTAATATAGCAGCCTAGTAGGTAGAGAAACTACTAGGTAGGTAGGCAGTAGCACTGCCTGTGGCCACCACAAAAACATAGAAACATAGATTTTGAAGGCAGATAAGAACCACTTGGCCCATCTAGTCTGCCCCTTTTTTAAACATGTTACCTCAAACCATATTCCTTATTTTTTTGTAAGGATATAAATTCGCCTATCCCAAGCATGTTTAAATTGTAATACTGCATTTATGTCTACCACCTTTGATGGGAGGCTATTCCACTTATCCACTACCCTTTCTGTGAAGCAATTCTTCCTCAAGTTTCCCCTGTAGTACAGGGTAGTTGCAGCAGTAGCAGACTACTATATGCACCAGCAGAATTTATAATAATACATTTTATTACAGGTTGAGTATCCCGTATCCAAAATGCTCGGGACCAGGAGAATTTTGGATAACGGATTATTCCGTATTTCGGAATATTTTAATATTTCAATGACGTATTTTGAAGTATCTTGCATGTATGCTGTATAAACACATAATATACAGACAAATATATTTTATTACCACATAAAATACACACAAATATATTTTAATTGTTCAAAAAACAAGGTTTCAAAACGTGAAACAAAATGTGTGTACTATCTCAGCACTGAATTTGAATGCCAAGCAATCATTGTCTTGCACATATATAGTGCCAGTTACATATCATGTCCCCAGTGATGCTGTTACAAATGTCCCCAGTGAGTTTTTAGCAAAAAAAAAATTTTTTTTCACTTTCTGGAATGTCCGTATTTCGGAATAATTCGGATAACGGATACTCGGATTCGGGATACTCGACCTGTATTAAGTACTGCTTGGCACTCAGTGGCACACGTCAGTGCACCAGCAGCATGGAATTATTTTTTACAGTTCCACGCCGAATTGCAGGATAGTATGGAAGGTAGTAGTAGGTAGGTACACTTAGGCAGTAGCACTGCCAGTGGCCTGAGTAAATAATACTTTCAGCCTCTATACAGTGCAGGCCCACCAGTGGACTATATATATAATTAATTATTCATATAATATATAATATTAGGTACAGCACAGCACCAGAGGTAGGCCCCAGCACAGAGGAGACAGTAGTACTACAAGTACACAGTTAAGTTGGCCATACATCAGAAAGATATTGTACCCAATCATACAATCTCACTTGATTGTAAGATGGATTGTATGCAGATTGTGTGCACATCTTGTGTACACAATCATACAATCATGCAGCAGATGGATTGTATGACTGATTGTATGATGGATTGTATGCAGATTGTGTGCACATCTTGTGTACACAATCATACAATCATGCAGCAGATGGATTGTATGACTGATGGATTGTGAGTAGATTGTGTGTCCTAAAATCACCAAGGACTGCCGGGGATTTCAAGGGAAATTGTACACAATCATGAGCGCAATCGATCTTAAGATCAATCTTTCTGATGTATGGCCAGCTTTAGACTGTCCTCCTTGCTAGGGTGATCCCACTCTAAGCAGAGAGGAGAACAGAGTACACAGCAGCACTGAGGGAGACAGCCCCAGCGAATAAAGTTTAAGCCCCAGCAGCAGCACCAACACACCCTCTCCCAACCCAATACTAGACTGGAGTGAAGATGGCGGGTGCGGGAGCCGCTATTTAAAGCCTCGCGAAATCTGGCGCCAGGTGATGACATTTTGCCCAGGTGGCCGGACCCGAGTCAGGCTGGAATCTCTGAGCGCTTCTTGGAACCGTGCTCGGATTGATGACGTTCGTGGGGGCTCGGATCTCCAGAATCCGAGTCCGCGCATCTCTAGTAGATAGAGTACTCTTTCTAGTCAATATTAAGATGACTGGACAGTCTATTTTTTCTTGCGATCCCAGTATCAGTATCACAAGCTGTATACACACGATGCAATATGTACTATGTTTTCTACCAATATGGACTATATAGTACATATTGCACCATGTGTATGTCCCTTAAGACTGTATTTTAAGGAAGACAATTGTCTTTTTAAGTGTATTGATGAACATAGCAGGAAGTTATTATTAAGACAATATGCCAAGGTCACTGATATTGTTTCAAGTGGACTGTATTATAACCTATAATTGTTGTTCCTAATAATAGCTGGCCCTCACATATAAATTCCAAAAGAAAATTAGAAATGCACTTTGAGCATTAAAGGTACAAAGTATAAAACAAATACAATTAATGTAGCAAAAAATAAATCTAATATGCACCATAGTTGCCTGCCCTCCTGCATTATGCAGGAGGGCAATTAAGAGCAATCTCCCTCTCTCCCTCATTAGTCTAACAATCTCCCTCATTTCACCTAGCCCACATTACACTGTTACATTTTTTGGGGAAAAAAAGGAATGAGAGACAGATACATTTACATTGAATCATCTGCACCATTTCCCAGCACTTTACCAAGTATAGTAGCTTTTACTAACTGTTTTGGGGCTCATCTACATTTGGATATAAGTCATTTTAAAAGATTCCTCTCAGATGGAGCAGTACACACCCACGCTTCTAGGTGCCACATTCATGATCTCTTTTCACAATCTCTCCATATATGGAACTATACACGAAATTTGGGTGGAGCATGACACACCCTCTCAATGGGGTGCTGTGCAAAATTCTATCGACAACTATAATCTCCCTGAAACCAGTTTTTAAAAGTAGGCAAGTATGCACATGCATTTTGAAATGTATCAGTAATCAAAGCAGAAATAACTACTGTATCAACATAATCCTGAATTTGATTTATAATCAGTCTAGCATATGTGTTAGGGTAGAACTGAGTCCCTCTTTGTGAGCAATTAGTCTTGCCAGAAACTCTTATCAACTCATTAAATGGCTCGTATTCCAGCAACTTCAAAGGGTCTCAATTTTCAGGCGCTATTCGGCCCAAGATTATAAGACAAAAAAAAACGCTTTGTAAAAGCAATGTGCATTAGCATAGGCAAACTGTTAATGGTAAGTACTGTAGCGTCACAAACACTAAGAAAAATGATCAAAGTCTCATACATCCATAGTAGCAAATAGCAGACAGATGCATCATGAACTCCACACTGAACTTGTAGCCAAATTGTTAAATAAACAGTTCTAATATCAATTTGATGTGTATAAATGCCATCTCTCTGTTGGCTTTCCAACAGCAATGTTGAAGCAATATGTCATAAAATCCTTTCAGTTTAGATCTTTCTTCTGTTCGGGCATTCCTGTGTTTGAGCACAGCCGGACCTCCACAAGCGGCCCCAATCCTCCCCGAGCGGCAACGGGGATGATCAGCGACAGAGGTGGTGATGGGGAGGATCAGCAATGGGGGGGAGGGTCAGCGACAGGGAGGATGGTGGTGCTCCAGTGGTTCACTTCTGACAGCGCAACCTTTCTTTACAGTGGCATGCCCGGAAATTTATCCTGCAGCGCAGCTCAGCCCGAGAAATTACCAGGCATATCAACACTCGGAACGGGGCAAATTCATCCCCATTCCAATGTATGGGGGTCTTCACATGCGCAGACGTGTATTTGCTCATGTGCTTTGGCAAGTTTGGGGTGGAGATATCCCTGTACTATGGGAACGCCAGCCCATCTTCGGTGATTTGTGGAGGAAATTAAAGTTAGTTTCCAACTTTTTTCCAAAGGCAATCAAATGAATAGAATGATCTCACCTGCTAGTGGAGGCATGTGAGGGGATGTATTAGCAAACAAAATCTTCGCTGCTTACCAAGACTAAATGTGGTGAGTTACATTAACGTAGAATAGCACACTTTTACTAGCTGAAATGATGCGTCCCTTCTGGGAGCAATTCTGAGGCACAAAAACATATTAAAATTAGGCAAGTGTTCCACTCATGCATTCTACGTAAGGTTCTGATTGCAAATATTTAATTCCTCATAATAAAAATATGGTCGAATCAGCATAATGGCAAGTTACTTTAATGGGAAGGGGGCTGATGCTGAAAGAGCTAAAATTATAACTTAAAATATAATGGGGGGCAGCCGCATAAATAACCTAAAAATATGATGGGGCTCAAAAGAAAACCTAAAAATTTAATTGGGCACAAACCCTGCAACACCCCCCCCCCCCCACCCCCAGCCTAACTCTAACCATACAATTACATCCCCTCCCCGCGGCTCAGCTCTAACTATACACCCCCACCCCTGGTGCATAACCTTAATTATACACACCCCAAGTAGCCTAACTCTATCTATACATACCCCACCACAGCCCATCCATTCAGCACCCACCTGCAGCCTAGCCCCACCCATCCACTTCCCCACAGCCTTAACCTAACCATACACTCCTCTCTGCAGCCTAACTTTACACCCCCCTGCAGCCTATAACCCTAACCACATAGGCACACACACCCTGCAGCCTATAACCCTAACCACAAACACACACAAACACACACACAGCAGCTTACTGTATAACCCTAACCACACACACACACACACACACCCTGCAGCCTATAACCCTAACCACACACACACACACACCCTGCAGCGTATAACTCTAACCACACATACACACACACACCCTGTAGCCTATAACCCTAACTATACACACACACTGCAGCCCATCTTTGGCGCACACTGTTCCCATTTTGAGTGGGGGGCTCAAAGCATATTTTTGCACCTGGGCCCACAATGAGCTAGTTCTGCCTCTGATGTGGTGCACTATGCCAGGAAATTCTTAAAAGCCGGCACTGAGTCCCTGTGCTGCAGCATTGCCCGCCTCCACGTCTCAACTTTCAGCCTGGGAAGCATGCTCAACATAGGCTATAACTGGATAGCCTGACTGTGGCCATCGAACAAAATTCCACTTTTGACATGCAGTAAATTTTAATCTGCTATAGGCTACCCCCTAAATAATCACACACCCGGCCCCTCGCTGTGACCTGCCAGAGTTTTCTTGCAGCAGCAACCAGCACCCAGCAGGCCGGGCAGCTTTTTCTTTTTCTAGTTCCCATCCGCCGCATGGACAGGGCCGTCTTAACGGCCCTTACCCATTCTCCCCTCATAGGGGTGGGGGGTGCTATCAGCAGCAGCTTTGATGTCCCACGGGTGGCAGGAGGTGCTCTATCTTCCATTCAACATGTAGGACCTGGAGCAGCAACTTCTGCTAATTACTCCTTTACTGCACAGGTGGTGGGAGGGTGAGCACTAACGTGTGGAAGGGGGACTTAAGGAAGGCAAGTATGGTCAGGACCGGAGTGTTGGGGGCGTGACCACGGATAGCAGGGAGTAGGTCGGAGGACAAGTGACAATCACGCCATCGATATATCTTTTGATTAAAACAACATTGTTAAGGAAACCATCGATAAAAGTTTCATTCTCCCATTCACCCATATAAATATTTGCAAGGCTTGGAGTGCAAATCGTCCCCATAGCGGTACCTGCAAGAACCAATCCCCTAAGAATTCAAAATTATTGTGTGTCACGACGAATCTCAGACAATCACATATAAAGGTAACCCTTTCTTTAGTAAGGGAATGATCTCTTAGTAGTCGATGTTCAATCGCTGCAATCCCCATTTCATGTGCTTGTATAGAGAGACTGAACATCGATGGTGGCGAATCGATAATTAGATTCCCATTTAACATCTTTAATGATCTGTAACAGATGAGTAGAATCTTTTACGTAATGTCAATGAGTGGGACATATTTCTTGATAAAAACGTCAACATACTCGAATACATGAGAGGTCAAAGACCCAATCCCAGCTATGACGAGAAGTCCTGGTGGTGTATTATAATTTTTATGCACCTTCGGCAGGTGATAAAAGGTCGCTATATTGGGAAAAGTATTAAAAAGATATCTATATTCTTCCAAATTAATAAATTTATTATCCAACCCTCTTTTCAAAAGTATTTGTAATTCATCAAGGTAAGAGCTGGTTGGATCTTTCTCCAATTTCAAATATGATTTAGAAGATTGTAAGATTCTGTCACATAATATTCACGCTCCATAATCACAAGGCTTCCGCCTTTATCTGCGCTTTTTATGACTATTGACGTGTCCATGGCTAGATCTTTAAGAACATCAGACTCTTTTTTACTCATATTATAATTACGTTTATTTGTAATATCCATTTTATCAATATCTTTCTTGATTAATTCTGAAAAGAGGTCTAGGTAGGGACCTCTCGACTCAACAGGATAATATACAGATTTATTTTTCAGGCCAGACAATGAGGTTACCAAGTTAGGATTAGTAATTTTATTATCCTTAACTTCTGGTTTACGAAGAAAGTGACGTTTAAGTGTCAGCTTTCTAATAAACAAGTTTAAATCTATTGTGAGATCAACTTTATTTGGTTCTTTAGCCAGTGCAAAAGGGAGTCCCTTCATTAAAACCGATTTCTCCATATCGGATAAATTCTTTTTAGAAAGATTAATTATACCTATGCCATTATCTGTCTTTTGTTCAGATATAGCATTTAAAGGGCCAGTTAAACTATTCTCATTTTTATTTCCCATTTTGGAAGTCCCTGTTCCTCTTTTTCCCTAACCCTCTTTTTAGACTTTGAGGGGTTTGTTTCCCCAAGTTCTGCCGTCGAAGTGCGCGGATTGGGGTTCTCAGTTCTAAAAAATGTTTTTGTTGTTGTTGCTGATTTTCACTATCCTGGTTGAGAGATTGAAGTCTCTCAAACCTATTGTTGTGAACAAATCCTCTTTGTGCTTGTTGTGAAAAGACCGGTTTACTCCAAGATCTCATGGGATCACCAATCTGTGAGGAAGTGTTATAGGAATTATTTCTCTGATAATTGGTTTGATTTTTATTTTTTTTCCTATAAAGGAACTTGTTGTCAATTATCACTTTGTACGTTAGGGTGATACCTGTTACTTTTGGAATATCTGGAATTGGTATCCGGATGGTTGGCCTCTGTATTTTCAATCGGAGGACCAAACAGATAGGATCCATTTCTATTTTTATTATTATTAGTTTTTACATTTTTATTGCTGGATACTTGCCAACACCTCACTTTATCAGTCTCATAGTCAATTTTATTGCAAATAAACTTTTTTTGTTCGGTCTCTATTATTTTACTTTCAACAGCAGAAACTTTTTTATCAATGTCATTTTTAATTTGACTAAGTTTTTCGCTGTCAAATAGTTGTTCTAGAGCTGGACTAAGAATATTCATTTCTTTTTCAATATCCTTAAGAATTTTCTTTTTTTCAAACATGAGTAATTTCATTAGACCCAAATATCACTCATCTAATATGCGGTGCCATTCTTTCATAAATTGGGTATTATCAGAGCAGGTAGTAGGGTTTTTTATAATGCGCAGACCTCGAGGTATACGGTTACAATTAACATAATGGTCTAACCCTTTGATATCCCACCAGGTCTTGGCCTCCCTGATAAGTAGTCTCTCTACATTAGTAACCACATCACTTCTATCAGAAATGTTCTCAGTTCCAATTTTAGTTGGATTCTTCTCATTAAAAATCCTAGAGCATTCCTGAGAGCGCCTAGCACTCAATTCACTATTCCTATACATCATATATCAAATATAATGTATACGATAAAGGTAAATCTGCAGCTTAAATACAAACAAGACCCAATAGACAATTAGACAACAGAAAATGGTGACGTACAAGCGCTGATTAGTAAAACAATCCAGCTGAATGTCCACTAGTGTTACCACTTAGTGTGATGTGTCCACCAAAGTCAGTATGAATGACTGCAGCTCCTCAATCTCGTGCAAGCACGGATGCCCAGGGTCAAGGAAGGCACAAATTGATCTAAAACAAAGAAGGTGAAAGAGGGCGCTTCATGGTGCATTAAAAGATGATTTTATTGGATCTAACAGTCACAATGATCCACGATACAACAAGACAATTGCTCGTACCGAATAAGTAAACTCTGTGGGCTGGTTACCACAAGGCATCAATGTAAATACCAGGCAAAAACTGCTCACAGATACACTGCAGGCATACTTGTCCCTCCAAGGCACTGCGGCTGACATACGCTGGATTGCGCTGAAAGATGCAGGAGGCGATCGGAGAGTGCACGCCGGCTGGAGGTCGTGATGGACAGCAGGTAGTCGGAGCGAGCGTCACAGGCCACGCCCTAATGCGTTTCATCACTAGGACTTCGTCAGAGGGCGTGGCTACTGTGACACCTCGCCCGACATTTATTCTAAAAATAGCAAATAGAAACTGCCTAACTCGCTGACCATATTTCTTCAGCTTAACAGTGACCAGCTTTGGAATTTTGTGATAGATAAACATATGTATCTACAGCACATCACTTTAAACGAGCCATATAACAATTGCAAATATTTATATGGGTGAATGGGAGAATGAAACTTTTATCGATGGTTTCCTTGACAATGTTGTTTTAATCAAAAGATATATCGATGACGTGATTGTCATTTGGAATAATGACGAGTCGTCATTTATTGAATTTATGTCTCACCTCAATAATAATCGATATAATTTTCGTTTTACATACAATTTACAGAGTGTTAATATTGAATTTCTTGATGTTTTGCTAACTGCTTGCTTCCCTGAAGTACCTGTTATAGAGACATCAACATTCTTTAAAAAAGTCGACGCTAATAGCTATCTTGACTATACCAGCAGTCATTTTGGTCCTTGGAAGGACAACATAGTAGTAGTAGTAGTACGTTTATTTATAAGGCGCCGCAAAGTGTCCGCAGCGCCGTACATAGCAAACAAAAAAATTACGAGGTAACGTACAGTGTGTGTTGAAAAATACAGTATAAATAGGGGTATAGCTGGTAGAACTAAAATCAGCATCAGTTCAGTCGAGGAGACTGAAGATGAAGTAGAGGAAGGGAAGAACAGGACAGGAGCACAGGTGAGGTAAAGAGGTAGGGTGAGTACGTGAGGAAGGAGGGCCCTACTCATAAGAGTTAACATACTAAAAATAGGTGGGTGGACGAACGAAAAACAATAGGATAAGTAGGAACGGAGGGGAACGGAGGCATGATAGGAGGATCAAAAGAGGTTAGGAGGAGGGATAGGCTAGTCGAAAAAAGTGGGTTTTGAGGGAGCGCTTGAAGGATGTAAGGGAATCAGAAAGCCTGATGGGTGGCGGGAGGTTGTTCCAGTGCAGGGGGGCAGCGCGAGAGAAGTCTTGGACACGGGAGTGGGAGGAGGTGATTAGGTGAGAGGTCAGTCGGCGGTCAGTGATGGAGCGAAGAGGACGGGAGGGAGTGTGGATAGAGATCAGTGAAGAGAGGTAAGGAGCGGTGGAGGAGGAGAGTGCCTTGTAGGTGGTGGTGAGGAGTTTAAAGAGAACTCGGAAAGGAATGGGGAGCCAGTGAAGAGATAGACAGAGGGGGGAGGCGGAGGTAGAGCGGCTGGAGAGGAAGATGAGCCTAGCAGCAGCGTTAAGAATGGATTGGAGAGGTGCGAGGCGGGTGAGAGGTAGCCCAGAGAGAAGGATGTTGCAGTAGTCAAGGCGGGAGATGACAAGAGAGTGAATGAGAATTTTGGTCGCGTCAGTGGAGAGGAATGGTCTGATGCGTGAGATGTTGCGTAGGTGAAAGCGGCAAGACTGTGAGAGAGCACAAATGTGGGGGGTGAAAGAGAGGGAGGAGTCAATGATGACACCGAGGCAGCGCGTTTGGTCGGTGGAGGTGATCTCGGTTTCACCAATACTGATGGAGATAGTGGGAGAAGAGGGGATGTTCGGGGAATGGAAGATTAGAAGTTCAGTTTTAGCCATGTTTAGCTTCAGGAAGCGTTGGGTCATCCAGGCTGAGATGGCCGTGAGGCATTCGGAGACCTTTGGACAGGAGTGATGGGGATAGGTCGGGGGAAGAGAGATAGATTAGGGTATCATCAGCATAAAGGTGGTAATGAAAACCATAGGAGCTGATGAGGGTGCCCAGAGAGGTGGTGTAGAGAGAGAAGAGGAGAGGGCCAAGGACAGACCCTTGGGGAACACGGACTGGCTGCGGGGTAGTAGGAGAGGAGGAGCTTGGAGTGGAGACGGAGAAGGAGCGATCGGAGAGGTATGAGGTGAACCAGGAGAATACCGTTGTGAAAAACATACCTTTTTCACAATTTCTCCGTCTTAGGAGAAATTGCTCAGATGATTCTGTATTTGAGACACAGGCTTATATCTATTTTAATCGGTTTGAAGAAAAGGGATATCCGGCTAGAATAATCGATGGAGCCCTCAACAGGGCAACAGGGCAAGGTGTCTTGATAGGAAAAACCTTTTACAATATAAGGATAATACATCTTCTGAACAAATGGTGACAAGAATGTAATGTTCATTACACAATACAATAGCAGGGATCATGAGCTGAAGAGCATTTTTGATAAATACTGGAATGTTTTACAATTAGATCCGGTCCTTAAAGGACCCTTAAAGGACCCTTAAAGGACACATTCCAGCTAAACCCAAAATAGTTTACAGAAGAGCAAAAAACAATAAAATCTATTGTAGCCAAAAGTCAACTTGAAAAAATTACTGCTAAAGCTACAAGCAACACATTCCTTTCCTTGAAGGGTAGTTACTGTACCCGTGTAATGGTTGTAAAACATGTAAATTCATGGATAAAGGTCCTATAATAGATTACAATTACAGCCACTTGAATTACAGCCACTTGAAAGTCATGAATGTATCAACTGTAATTCTACGCATGTGGTTTATTTATTGAAATGTGGATGTGGTCTAAGATATGTCGGGAAGACAAAGAGGTGTCTGAAAGTACGTATCTTGGAACATATCCGTAATATAAAGCACGGGATCACTAATCATAGTGTTCCCCAAAATTTCAAAGAATATCACAATAGTGATCCTTCAAGCCTCACATTTAAGGGTATTGAACTTGTAAAACAGGGAAACAAGAGGAGGTGATATTGAGAAGTTCCTTTTAAAGAGATAAACTGAATACAATAAGCATAGTAGGTTTGAAAGAAGGATATGAAATCACTCCGTTCATTAGCTAGAGAGTCCTTTTTGTTAAAATTTGCTACTTTATAAATATTTTTTTTTATGTGTGTATATATATATACATATTAATATATATTATGAATTGATAATTTTTATGAAATATTGTCATATATTTGGTATTTTAATGTTAAATAATGTATATATATTCTTTATATTTCAATGTAGCTGTCTAATTGTGATATAACACTGATTGTTTTTTATATATGTTTAGATTTCTCCACCTTTTTTAAAGTGTAAATTCCGCATGTAGCCAATTATGGCGGGCGTGATTGTTTTAAACAAAATTGTTATATGGCTCGTTTAAAGTGATTTGATGTAGTTACCATATATACTTGAGTATAAGTCGACCCGATTATAAGCCGAGGCACCTAATTTTACAAAAACCATGGAAAACTTATTGACTCAATTTGGGACCCTCACTCGAGTATAAGCCGAGGGGGGCTTTTTCAGCATAAAAAATGTTCTGAAAAAGTAGGCTTATACTCGAGTATATATGGTACAATCAGAACTCGGTGGCGGGACTGTCGGGTGTGGGGGAACGGAGCTATGCTCCGTGTCCCGTCACCATAAAGAAAATTGAAACTTGATCGGTTCTCCTTTGCCATCAATGTAGGAAAACCATCTGGTCCTCCCACATCGATTGCAATAGTATTCAACATCGGCCATAAACCATCAATGATTTGAAATCATTGATGGTTGATGGGCATCCCTAGAACTGGAGGAGGGTGAGGGACAGTATGCAGCTCCCAGCAGTGGGTGAGTGTCTTCTCCCACTGGGAGGGAGTAAGGGGGTGCATGAGAACAGGAGGCTGTATAAGATCGCTGGAGGGGGCAGGGGTACGGAAATCGCGGGAGGGGGCTGGGGGGGTGGCGTGAATCTTGGGAGGGGTGGTGGGTGGGGCGCTCTGAATTGCGGGAGTGGGGGTCCGTGAATAGCGGGAGGGGGCGCGCAGGGGTCCGCGAATCGCAGGAGGGGGCGGGAGTGTCGTGAATCATGGGAGGGGTTGCGTGAATCACGGGAGGGGGGCGCGGGGATCCGCGAATCATGGGAGGGGATCGCGGAGGTGCCGTGAATCACGGGAGGGGTGGTCTGCGAAAAGCAGGAGGGGCGGGGATCCTCAAATCGTGGGAGGGGGCACGGGATGCCGCTTATCGTGGGAGTCGTGGGGGTGCCCACGAATCACGGGAGGGGGTTTGGGGGGGTGCCACAAATCGCGTGAGGGGGTCGCGGGGTTGCCGCAAATCGCGGGGGGTGTGGCACGCAAATCGCGGGAGTGGCGCGGGGTGCGCGAATTGTGGGGTGCGGGGCAAATTGCGGGAGGGGGGCTGGGGGAGGGATGTGGCGTGAATTGCGGGAGGGGGGGTCGCGAATCGCGGAAGGGGGTGGCGGTCCACAAATCGCGGGAGGGGGGCGCAGGGGGGGCGCGAATCGTGGGGGTGTCCGCGAATCGCAGGAGGGGGCGCCCGCGAATCGTGGGAGGTGGCGTGTATCGCGGAATGGGGAGCCGTGAATCGCGGGAGGGGGGGTCTTTGCCTGGCAGCATGGGGAGGCAGAGGGTGTCTGCCACTGTGGGCTGGTTCTCTGTCACTATGTGAGTGTGTGTGGGTGGAGTCAGAGGCTCCACCCAGCGTTATAGACACACACACACATTGAGTGACAGATGTAGCCAAATATATGATGGGAATATATATATATATATATATATATATTCATTGATTGTGAACTTAGAATAAATATACAATTGTGTTTGTTAATAGTGGCGCATTACCAGTGTCAGCCAGAAGATATATACATATATTCATCCAGCAGCCGCCCATATTATAGTCACATTTTGGTGACAGAGATACCAATAAATCTCTTTATTTTACTGCATACCTGTGCTGTTCCTACTATAATACAGGATATATCAACCTAATTGAATTTTTTTTCATTCTAAGCCCCTACTAAAGGGCAACTAATCCTCTCTCACTCCTGAAGTCGGCTGTGTCTTTGCACTGCAATACTCAGTCGAGTAACAGTGATTGCAGGGCCCGACTGAACAAGCAGCAGAAGGTACTGTGGCCATACTACTCTCTTCATTTGCGGAGACTCTCCCCGATTCTCTCATCCACCATCGTCTAATATTATGATGGTAGGAAAGCAGAAATTGGGTGAGATATAGACACCTGCAATCTAATTATTCTTTCACTTTATCTCTCTCCTAAGAAATGTCTGTCTTTGGGTTATCTGACCGATTTATTAATTGATTGAATAAGGCATTGCATTTCCATATTTAAAAATTACATTGAGAAAATTATCATCTTAAAAATAAATGTCTAAACCTGATGGCTGCTGGTACACAAATGTGGAATTGATACGTATGCTTATAAACTGGCAAAAAAACTCTGATGACATCGAGCACTAATATAAATGTACTCATTTGTTACTCTTCTCACATGTATATATAACTGCTACATTGTTTGAATATACCAGCTACAAGGTTTAATGCTGCTTAGAATCAACTGGTTCTTACTCTGATTGTTACACTCTGAATTATTGTTATAAGCTTAGGGGCCATATATTGCCACATTCTTTTGGCTATTAATTGAATTTCACACAGCGGTTGATATGTGTGTGAGCTCCCAGCCTAATATTTGACAATTGTACTGTGCTAAATTAGGAGCTCAAAAATCTGCTTACTGATGAATTCGTATTCACAGACGGGTGTGATATCGGGTTGCAGTGCATATTTTATTTTAAGCTTTAATTGTGTGACTTGTGTATATATAAATGTTGTGCTAATTATCACTTATATTAAATAAGAATATTACAAGTTAAGTTTTAAAATAGTATCACTTTCCTGATAGCTCTTTTTCCACCATCTTTGGTAGTAAATAGGTATCCTTATTTACATATATATATATATATATATATGTAAATTTCCTAAGAGTGCCCCCACAAGGAGTCTTCTTTTTCTCCATGTGAATAAACATATACTTACCTCTGACTCTGGGGAGCACCTCCAACCTATAAATAAGTTAAACTCTAAAAGGGCTCTTTCTGAGAAGAGAATCCTTTTGACAATTGAGACAGGATTTGGACTTTGATCAAATTATTCACTCCACTTTAAAAAATTGATGGCATTTAAGTCAACATAGCGGAGTATCCAGTGCAGGACCCAAACAAAAAAACTTATTACAGTATATAATAAAGTCTCCTAGCTTTATCAACACATAATTAGTGCCCGTGCTTGATCTCACCAATCCTTGCTTGAGAAAGCCGATATTACTGCTGAGCATTTCTTGTGTGATTAGATTGCTTGTTCTTACATTGGTATACAGTAGAACATTTGTTTGCCGGGGCACATTGATTTCCACAATCAGTGATTGAGTGTCCTTAAAAATTCTGCTCCATACAATCCTGAGATCTTGGCTATTCTATTGTTTAGATCTACTTCAGGTAGATCACATGTCCAAGTCCACTATTTTATTCCCTACTCAGTGGCGTAAGTAGAAATTTTGATTGTTGCCAGGGTTTTCATGCTCATTTACAGGAGTTGCATGCTCTATACCAAGGGTTTCATGTTTGGTGCCAGGGCTTTCATGCTTGTTACCTGGGGTTACATGCTCATTGCTAGGGGGTTCATGCTCATTGCTAGGGGTTTCATGCCCATTGTCAGGGACCACATGTTCATTGCTAGGGATTTCATGCTCATTGCTAGGTATTTCATGCTCATTGTCAGGGACCACATGTTCATTGCTAGGGGTTTCATGCTTATTGCTTGGGGTTTCATACTCATTGCCCGAGGTTACATGTTTGTTTCCAGTGGTTTCTTATCCATTGCCAGTGGTTTTTTGCTTGTTACCAGTGGGTTACATGCTCTTTGCCAGGGAGTTACATGCTTATTGCCAGGGGTTCACATGCTCATTGCCAAGCATGTACACACATCGCACACACATTATTAATTCAAAGATTATGAAAATAAGTATCCACACATTGAAACACATGGATAGATATAGGCAGAAAATGTGTTGATTCGTTCAAATGCCAACTTTATAAATGTGTTTAATAGTCAATCATTTTGGTCTTTCAGTCTTGACATCTCTTAGTACAGAAACAAGAGGGAGCCATTTATCATTGGCAGTTAAATTAAAGAACAAAAGTGTGTCATTAATGACTAAGAAGGTATTATCAGGATAAGTACACTTTTAATTCTGCATTTCATACTTGTGTTGCTAGGGTAATATGCCCCATCACTTTGTACACGCTGTGTAGCTTTTGTCAGCTGTTAGTAATCGGATTTTTTTCTCGAAAGAATTAATAATTCAATTTCATACTCCCGAAGGTGTGTGACTGTGTCAGATGGATTAACTGGGCTGTCGCAGCAAGGAATAATTATTAGGCTTTAAATTGCATTATAGCATAAAAAACGCATGGAATATACTGTAACTACAGTACAGTAAACTGCTTCTCATCCAATGTCTCTGGCAACATTGGAGGCAAAATAAATATTGGTGTCCCCACCCCCCTACACACATACACACACACACACACACACACACACACACACACATATATATATATATATATATATATATATATATATATATATATATATATATATATATATATATATATATGAAGGAAAAGGGAGTATTCAGGGTGCGCTACAGGGACCTTATACAATTTAAGCTGTACAATTCAAACGTTTTAAAAAACAATTTATTAAAAAGATGCTCACAGGAGCATAGCAGTTTAAACACAAGGTTCAATTTCAGATACTGTGAGCTGAAGATATGATGATCTGTATGTACACAGGGTAGATGAATGTTCATAAACGACAAATGAGCCCAACGCGTTTCGTCGTTCACACGACTTCCTCAGGGGCATGGCATAATATGATAGACACACTGTAAATCACAATACAAAACATCAATCATATAAATGTTTACATGTTGTACTAAAATTCATTAAAACGTACAATACGAATAGAGAAGAGAACGGCAGGTGTAAGAAGGAGAGGACAAAAAGGACAAAGATATAAAGGGACAAAGATATAAAATTGAAGAGCACAGATCCTTCTGGATCACATACCGAAATTGTGGTAGAACTCTAGGAAACTCCTAGGTAACGTAATATTAATTTGGCTGTAGAGGCTTGTTGAACCTATAATTATAGGCGTAGTATCCTACAAAGGAAACCGATAGAATCCTCCATGCACCAACAATCAGAACACAAATGTGGTTGGCGGGGGGGGGACAGATTGAAAAAAATGATACATACCACTAGTCGTAGTGTATACGGATATAGAAACAAATATTCTTGATGAGAGAACAAATGATATCTGGTGACAGAAATAAAATATGGCTCCTATTAGATGAAGAGCACACAAAGAGGTTGCAGAATCTGACTGCTATAAATAGTTTACTACCCTGCTGGCGTGCATGGGTTATTAATATATAACATCCAATAAAGATGTCTGCAGATTGTTTAGTGCAGAAACAAATTCACATTTAATACAAAACTTTTTCCAAAAAGGTACAATAAAAAATGCATATAGTGACACAAGGTGGCCCAATCATGGCCAAATGCAAAAAAATAAATAGAGTGTCACTTGCTAATATTAAGCTGTGACTTCAAGGCTTCAGTCAAAAATAGGTACAAGTACTTACTTATTCTGTCAGTCAGAGTAGTGAACTGCTAGGCTCCACCAAAGTGAATGACTGAGAGAGAGTGAGCTGAGTATATATAGTGAAGGACTAAAACGTCACTTCCTGTAAGCTGTGTTAGATCAAAAAGTGTAGATAACCCTTTTCAAGGTGTCTGGTGTATTTTAAAATAGTTCTACTGCTAGGTGTTATTGGCGCCACATTAGGAGTGTGAAAACCGCCGTGGGAAAATTATATCCCCGTGAGAATAGTTCAGAATAAATCTGCTGGAACGCATGGTGGAGTCGCCATGCGTTCCAGTGACGTCATATCCGCTCCTGCGGGTGTACGCACGTAGTGAGGGGAGTGTTGATGAAGTTATGACGAGTGATGGAACGCTGTATGCGTTCCAGCACTGAGCGCTGACAGCGTGCATATAGAAAGATCAAGTGTCATAAGTGTGGGGCGCTATATGCGTTCCAGAATGAGAACGTAGGAGGAGTGCTCTGCTGGCTTATATAAAGACATAGTTAGGTGAAGAGGACGCCAACCTGATAGGGTTAAATTCTCATTCCTAACATTGCTTAATACAGGAGAACTGCAAGTGCCAGCAGACCTCCCCCGCAGGCTGGGACTTGGAGAACCACAAGTCCCAGCATGCGGGGCATTAATGGGCCCGCTGGGACCTGTAGTCAACCTGTAAAAAGAATGTTAAAATAAAGCACACACACAGAAAAGTATAACTTTAATGCACACATCCACAAACACCTCACTTTTACACCGCTATACATACAGATCCAGGATCCAGCGCTGGTCTCTCTGAAGCAGAGCCGGACAGCCCGCACTGACAGCGGGCTGAACCGGCTTCCTCCGATGCAGCGAACAGCTTCTGTCACGCTGTCCAATTTTTTTTCCGCACATTTTACAAAAAATCGCACCTTTTCATGACTAAAAAATCGCACTTTTCATCCCGAAAATCGCCCTACATCGCATTTACTCGCACTTTTCATGCCGGAATACACAACTCATTAAATATTTTGGAAAAAAATGTGATTTTAAAAAACGGCGATAAAGGGCGATTTGAGCAAAAATCGCATTTTTGGAAAAACGGTAAACACAATAAATCTCGCCCAGACTGCCTGGGTACTCCCAACGGTTCAAGACCCTTGCGGTCCCTTTATCAAGGTGGAGAAGGTCTTCTGCACCTTGATAAAGGGACCGCAAGGTCTTGAAACGTTGGGAGTACCCAGGCAGTCTGTGTCAATTATTCGAGTGCCGCCGTCCACCACTATTCTATTTAAATCATTTCGATTAATTTTTTCGGGGGGCACCAGCTTGTTGCTTTTTATTTATTGTTCAGGGGAGTGCTGCAACTATCCACATTTATATATATATATATATATATATATATATATATATATATATATATATAAATGAAGAGACAGGCAGCGGCACTCGTAGGAAATTTTTAAACTGTATTAAAAAAACGTGAACCAAACCAACGTTTCGGGGACTAGCCCCTTTGTCAAGGTGTAGGTACCTACACCTTGACAAAGGGGCTAGTCCCCGAAACGTTGGTTTGGTTCACGTTTTTTGAATACAGTTTGAAAATTTCCTACGAGTGCCGCTGCCTGTCTCTTCATTTCTAGTCACTGTTGTCGGTCATAATTAGATCGGAGGTGGTCAGCAGGTGGTTGGTCGACACGGATGGGTAGACGGGATGTCTATCGACAGAAGTCTTCAGATTAAAATACAAGTGAAAAAGGACTCACTTTGTAAGAATGACAAGCACACTGTCATTCATGTAGGGGTGCCTTGGTTCCAGGGGATGTAGGAGCATCCAATTTGTAGCAAGGTGTGTGTTGACCTGGCACTCCCCCAGCTGGTCAGGGACCCAGGTGCCTTCTGGAACAGTTGTGCAGGAGTAGGCAAAGAAGCAGACAGCGGCACTCTGGGAATTTTTAAAAACGTATATTAGTGCAAAAATAGCATACCAATGTTTCGGGGCATAAGGTACCCCTTTGTCAAGGTGAACAGTGCAGTAACAAAAACAAAGTGCAGTGTGCTTATCTAAATACAAAGTGTAACTGAAGAGGACGAATCACGCCGTTTGGCATGCTGGAGCCATGAACCCGGAAGTGAACTCTGGCAGGAAGTGCCTGTCGGTGGATATCCTGTCTGGGAGGTGTGGGCTGGAGTGCAAGCATCTCCATGGTAACCGGCTTTCACAGGGGTCTGGGGGTGGCTTAGAGGAACACCCGGCGTGATTGGTCCATTTAACAATACAAACAGTAACAGACCTGTTGAATGCTGAAGTGACAAAAATGCATTACTGAAAGCATATGTGAGCAGTAGTGGTAATAATAAAGCATGAGTGACGACAGTGATAGTGGTCAGATACTCAATCCATATGAGAGTGACATTAAAATTACACTTCTAAAAACAAACACAGGTGACATGTAAAGAAGAATTCTGTCGGTTAAAACATCCAGTGATATCTCCAGACCGTAGGGGGTTAATTGTATCTGTGTCATATGGGTGGACGCATAGTATCGTCTCTCTCAGTCAATCCTTGTAATAGGATTCCTATTTAATTAATTTATGGTGCTGCTGACACCTGTCAACAATAAGGGTGTCGACCTTAGATTATATGTCACTGGCTCAAGCAGGAACTTCTGTCTGTATTAAAACCCATACTGGGCAAATTACTTAGTCACTGCTAGTACATGTATAACTAAACAATAGGGTATAATAAATGCGGGACAACTGAGTATAATTGGAAAGGGGGCAGGGATAGCGAGATAAGCAGAGAAGAAGAAAAAGCACACCAGAAAATCTCAGTGAGGGTAGTTGGTCTACCTGTCGGCACACTGTATGCGTGTGTCGACTGTCTGGCTGAGAGCCTCAAGTAAGATCCGGGCTTGCATACTAAGTTGTACGTATTAGCACAATATTAGTAGGGTCAACTAAGCATATCTAACGTGGGACAACCAAAAATACCTGGAAAGGGGAACAGGGACAGAGAGTTAAGCGGAGAGGAAGAAAAAGCACACCTGTGATGTCTACCTAGAAACTGGTCGACATGGATGTGTTGTCCTTGGTAACATGGGCCTAATGAGAGCTCACTTGCTCATAGGTTTGACAATGACCATTCTGTCTGTTCCAGATGGTTGACCATCAGGGGACAACATAATATCGCTAAAGTGGGACAACTAAACTGAATTGGAAAAGGGTGCAGGGACAGTAAGTTAAGCAGAGAAGAAAGAAAAGCACTCAGTTGGTTGCATGTCAACCCTGTCGGCTCCCAGTATTTTATGGGTTGGGAAGCCTATTGTGTCAGAAGAGGCCTCATAAGTCAGACGGCCTCATATTATAGGTTGGTTAGCCCTATTCGGGATGAACTTAATTTTAAGGTTGGGGATTAACTGAGATGCAAAGAGAATGGGTAAAGGGACAGTAAGAATAGCAGAGAGGAAGAAAAAGCACACAAGTATCGGTATATTCATAAAAATATGGAGTAACTGAATTTTGAATAGTTAAGTCCATGCGGTTTGACAGAGTTCAATTTGTGAATCCAGGTAGCCTCTCTTCTGAGTAACGCTTTGTCCCTGTCACCACGACGTAGAGATTCAGGGATGTGATCGACAATGATGTGCTTGAGGTCACTCAGGGCATGGCCCATTGCTGCAAAATGTTTTGCCACAGGTTGTTCATTTTCTCTACCACTGAGTGCCTTACTGATGGAAGATCTATGTAGGGCCATCCTTGTACGTAGAGATCTGATCGTCTTCCCTACATACAACAATTTGCAGGGACATTGGATGACATAGATGAGGTGTGTTGTGGTACAGGTAACCACATGCCTTATGGGGAAGGATCTGCCGTCAATTGGATGGACGAACTGTGTGCCCGTCAACATATGCTGACATGTCGTACACTGGATACATTTGTAGCAGCCGTTCGGCCGTCGTAGGAAGCTACTGGCACCCTCCGAGATTGTTTTGGAGAAGCCAGTGATGTCATTATGGACGATCCTGTCACATATGTTTTTGCCCCTTGTGTGGCATATCAGTGGAGTTTTCTACCTTAGCCCACTAAGGGTGGTATCACTCTTCACAATCGGCCACAATGCCCTGGACGCCCTAGGTAGTACATATGATGCTGTGTTAAACCTGGACACAAACGGCAAAGCATTTTCATGTTTAGAATCCTTGCGGGTGTTGGTAGAGAGCAGAGAGTCCCTGGTCATCCTAAGTACTTCTTGCTTCTGTGACTGTAACAGGTCACTTTTGTAGCCCCTTGCCTCAAATTTAAGGACCATATCATCTAGGACTTGAGGTAACTCGGTAGGGTTACTGACGATCCTGGCCGCCCTCATCATTTGCGACCTCGGGAGTGCTTTCTTTAATGAGGTAGGATGGAAGCTGTTGCCCTTTAGCACATTGTTTTTGTCCGTGGGCTTGGTGTAGAGGCTTGTGGAAATTTGTCCCTCTGATAGCTTAATCAAGACATCCAGATAGTTGATACTGGTGTTGGATGTCTGATATGTAAATTTGATTGGCGAATTCCTTTTATTGATGTTACTCATCAGTTGGCCAAATTCGTCACTGCTGCCCTTCCATAGCATGAAGAGGTCATCTATGTACCGGGTTAGTAGGATGATCTTTCCAGCTGCCTCGGGATTGTCAGAGAACATGGATTGTGTCTCCTTGAACATGAAGATGTTCGCGAAGGACGGGGAGACATTACTCCCCATCGAACACCCGGATACCTGTTTGAAGAACTTCCCATTAAAAAGAAAATAGTTCTTGGTAAGGGTGAGCCTGAGTAGATTCAAGAAGAACTGATGATCAAGAGAATGCATCCCGGTAGATCTCAGGAATGCCCCCATGGCAGACAGCCCGTCCTCATGGGGGATGCAGGTGTACAAACTGCTGACGTCCATGACGCACAGCAGGGTTTCTTGAGGTACTGACTCAAACTTTTTTAATAGGTTAAGGAAGTCCGTGGTGTCCTTGATATAGGTTGGTTGCTCTCTGATCAAGGGCTGTAGAATACCGTCTAGGAATTGGGAGACGGGTTGGAAGATGGACCCTTGGGCGGATATAATCGGACGCCCCGGAGGGTCCTGGAGGCTCTTGTGTATTTTGGGCAAGGTGAAGAAAATGGGAACTGCAGGGTGAGGTTGTTCCAGGGCTTTCTGTAATTTGGTGGTAATCAGTCCAGAGGTGACAGCCTCCGCCAGGACTCCATCCAGCTCTGCTTTAAATTTGGGGGTAGGGTCACAGGGCAGGAGCTCATATACATTGGTGTCCTGCAGTTGTCTCTCACACTCGGTTATGTACTTAGGCAGGTCTTGAATCACAAGGCCGCCGCCTTTGTCGGCGGCTCTGAAGACGACATCGCGGTACTTGCTCAAGTTCGTGAGCGCTTTCTGCTCAGATCTGGACAGATTGGAGTGGTAGGGATGCTCTGCTTTGCTGAACTTATTTATTGCAGTGTCCAGCAGGCGGGAGTACGTGGCTCCAGCATGCCAAACGGCGTGATTCGTCCTCTTCAGTTACACTTTGTATTTAGGTAAGCACACTGCACTTTGTTTTTGTTACTGCACTGTTCACCTTGACAAAGGGGTACCTTATGCCCCGAAACGTTGGTATGCTATTTTTGCACTAATATACGTTTTTGAAAATTCCCAGAGTGCCGCTGTCTGCTTCTTTGCCTACTCCTGCACAACTGTTCCAGAAGGCACCTGGGTCCCTGACCAGCTGGGGGAGTGCCAGGTCAACACACACCTTGCTACAAATTGGATGCTCCTACATCCCCTGGAACCAAGGCACCCCTACATGAATGACAGTGTGCTTGTCATTCTTACAAAGTGAGTCCTTTTTCACTTGTATTTTAATCTGAAGACTTCTGTCGATAGACATCCCGTCTACCCATCCGTGTCGACCAACCACCTGCTGACCACCTCCGATCTAATTATGACCGACAACAGTGACTCAGTGTCCCAGTCCAGAGACACCCCGGGATTTCAGGGCATGACCGTGGACAGATGTGAGCATTTCAGCTATTCTGAGGATGACCCTGAGAAAATCCTGTTCACTCAAAGACTGCATCAGATGGAAGATCAGCCTAATCTAGATGTACTGTACAAACAATGGGTGCGACTTAAGAAGAGAGAGACAGACTTTCTCCTTCACGGAGTTTCCCTCTCCGAATACCACCGCGAAAAACTGATCCCGCGGGGCTTTCGTGTGCGTAATACCCCAACCATCGGCCGGCATAATCCCAGCTTCTGCCGCCGATGGATCGGGATTTTAAACAAGTGCAGCCACGATTTGATCCTACTTGTCATCGAGGAGGCTGCCCAGGAATTGAAGGCAGCCAAACTAGCAGTCAATGAGTTTGAGCGTGCACATAAGAATGACTTCACCCGTGATTCTACCCAGGATTGGCTGAGCAAGCTACAGGTCCAGTGCGACAATTACCAGAAAGACCTGTTAAAATTCAAGAAAAATAAGTACTACACCGTCAAAGACGATTATGACGGGAACAGAGTGTACCGCTGGCTTGCCGGCAATGATCCTGACATGGCCAGAAGAAGCCGCCCACAAAGGCATCGCCCCTTTAAGAGGGCTCAGAATCACCAGCGCAAGACTGATATGTCCTCTAACAGTGACAGCGAATTTAACGTTGATTCTGACACTCCTGAACATCCAGTCCCTTTGGGGAACTCAGAGGTGGCCCCCACCCCCACCACTTCCAGAAAAAGAGGAGGAGGAAGGCCACCCGCCGGGGCGGGCAGTGTGCGCGCATCGACAAGAAAAACAAACAACCGGTAGAAACACTGGTCTATAACCTTTCACAGCGGTCCTTCAGTCCTGATGAGTTGAGAGTACTAAACTATGGTCTCACCTTTGTCCCCACAACCCCCTTTGATGACCTGTCCTGGAAAGTGGACTTGTACAGACATACTAGAAACCTGAGACTCAAAGAGTTTTTTCAGGACAAGATCTCTCCTCCGGACACTGACCAACACGCTGCCTTTATAAAACGCAAGACCAAGTCCACCTTCGACCCCCCCTCCCAGAATCCAGCTATTGCCACGTACTCCCGCCTGCTGGACACTGCAATAAATAAGTTCAGCAAAGCAGAGCATCCCTACCACTCCAATCTGTCCAGATCTGAGCAGAAAGCGCTCACGAACTTGAGCAAGTACCGCGATGTCGTCTTCAGAGCCGCCGACAAAGGCGGCGGCCTTGTGATTCAAGACCTGCCTAAGTACATAACCGAGTGTGAGAGACAACTGCAGGACACCAATGTATATGAGCTCCTGCCCTGTGACCCTACCCCCAAATTTAAAGCAGAGCTGGATGGAGTCCTGGCGGAGGCTGTCACCTCTGGACTGATTACCACCAAATTACAGAAAGCCCTGGAACAACCTCACCCTGCAGTTCCCATTTTCTTCACCTTGCCCAAAATACACAAGAGCCTCCAGGACCCTCCGGGGCGTCCAATTATATCCGCCCAAGGGTCCATCTTCCAACCCGTCTCCCAATTCCTAGACGGTATTCTACAGCCCTTGATCAGAGAGCAACCAACCTATATCAAGGACACCACGGACTTCCTTAACCTATTAAAAAAGTTTGAGTCAGTACCTCAAGAAACCCTGCTGTGCGTCATGGACGTCAGCAGTTTGTACACCTGCATCCCCCATGAGGACGGGCTGTCTGCCATGGGGGCATTCCTGAGATCTACCGGGATGCATTCTCTTGATCATCAGTTCTTCTTGAATCTACTCAGGCTCACCCTTACCAAGAACTATTTTCTTTTTAATGGGAAGTTCTTCAAACAGGTATCCGGGTGTTCGATGGGGAGTAATGTCTCCCCGTCCTTCGCGAACATCTTCATGTTCAAGGAGACACAATCCATGTTCTCTGACAATCCCGAGGCAGCTGGAAAGATCATCCTACTAACCCGGTACATAGATGACCTCTTCATGCTATGGAAGGGCAGCAGTGACGAATTTGGCCAACTGATGAGTAACATCAATAAAAGGAATTCGCCAATCAAATTTACATATCAGACATCCAACACCAGTATCAACTATCTGGATGTCTTGATTAAGCTATCAGAGGGACAAATTTCCACAAGCCTCTACACCAAGCCCACGGACAAAAACAATGTGCTAAAGGGCAACAGCTTCCATCCTACCTCATTAAAGAAAGCACTCCCGAGGTCGCAAATGATGAGGGCGGCCAGGATCGTCAGTAACCCTACCGAGTTACCTCAAGTCCTAGATGATATGGTCCTTAAATTTGAGGCAAGGGGCTACAAAAGTGACCTGTTACAGTCACAGAAGCAAGAAGTACTTAGGATGACCAGGGACTCTCTGCTCTCTACCAACACCCGCAAGGATTCTAAACATGAAAATGCTTTGCCGTTTGTGTCCAGGTTTAACACAGCATCATATGTACTACCTAGGGCGTCCAGGGCATTGTGGCCGATTGTGAAGAGTGATACCACCCTTAGTGGGCTAAGGGAGAAAACTCCACTGATATGCCACACAAGGGGCAAAAACATATGTGACAGGATCGTCCATAATGACATCACTGGCTTCTCCAAAACAATCTCGGAGGGTGCCAGTAGCTTCCTACGACGGCCGAACGGCTGCTACAAATGTATCCAGTGTACGACATGTCAGCATATGTTGACGGGCACAGAGTTCGTCCATCCAATTGACGGCAGATCCTTCCCCATAAGGCATGTGGTTACCTGTACCACAACACACCTCATCTATGTCATCCAATGTCCCTGCAAATTGTTGTATGTAGGGAAGACGATCAGATCTCTACGTACAAGGATGGCCCTACATAGATCTTCCATCAGTAAGGCACTCAGTGGTAGAGAAAATGAACAACCTGTGGCAAAACATTTTGCAGCAATGGGCCATGCCCTGAGTGACCTCAAGCACATCATTGTCGATCACATCCCTGAATCTCTACGTCGTGGTGACAGGGACAAAGCGTTACTCAGAAGAGAGGCTACCTGGATTCACAAATTGAACTCTGTCAAACCGCATGGACTTAACGATAAATTCAGTTACTCCATATTTTTATGAATATACCGATACTTGTGTGCTTTTTCTTCCTCTCTGCTATTCTTACTGTCCCTTTACCCATTCTCTTTGCATCTCAGTTAATCCCCAACCTTAAAATTAAGTTCATCCCGAATAGGGCTAACCAACCTATAATATGAGGCCGTCTGACTTATGAGGCCTCTTCTGACACAATAGGCTTCCCAACCCATAAAATACTGGGAGCCGACAGGGTTGACATGCAACCAACTGAGTGCTTTTCTTTCTTCTCTGCTTAACTTACTGTCCTTGCACCCTTTTCCAATTCAGTTTAGTTGTCCCACTTTAGCGATATTATGTTGTCCCCTGATGGTCAACCATCTGGAACAGACAGAATGGTCATTGTCAAACCTATGAGCAAGTGAGCTCTCATTAGGCCCATGTTACCAAGGACAACACATCCATGTCGACCAGTTTCTAGGTAGACATCACAGGTGTGCTTTTTCTTCCTCTCCGCTTAACTCTCTGTCCCTGTTCCCCTTTCCAGGTATTTTTGGTTGTCCCACGTTAGATATGCTTAGTTGACCCTACTAATATTGTGCTAATACGTACAACTTAGTATGCAAGCCCGGATCTTACTTGAGGCTCTCAGCCAGACAGTCGACACACGCATACAGTGTGCCGACAGGTAGACCAACTACCCTCACTGAGATTTTCTGGTGTGCTTTTTCTTCTTCTCTGCTTATCTCGCTATCCCTGCCCCCTTTCCAATTATACTCAGTTGTCCCGCATTTATTATACCCTATTGTTTAGTTATACATGTACTAGCAGTGACTAAGTAATTTGCCCAGTATGGGTTTTAATACAGACAGAAGTTCCTGCTTGAGCCAGTGACATATAATCTAAGGTCGACACCCTTATTGTTGACAGGTGTCAGCAGCACCATAAATTAATTAAATAGGAATCCTATTACAAGGATTGACTGAGAGAGACGATACTATGCGTCCACCCATATGACACAGATACAATTAACCCCCTACGGTCTGGAGATATCACTGGATGTTTTAACCGACAGAATTCTTCTTTACATGTCACCTGTGTTTGTTTTTAGAAGTGTAATTTTAATGTCACTCTCATATGGATTGAGTATCTGACCACTATCACTGTCGTCACTCATGCTTTATTATTACCACTACTGCTCACATATGCTTTCAGTAATGCATTTTTGTCACTTCAGCATTCAACAGGTCTGTTACTGTTTGTATTGTTAAATGGACCAATCACGCCGGGTGTTCCTCTAAGCCACCCCCAGACCCCTGTGAAAGCCGGTTACCATGGAGATGCTTGCACTCCAGCCCACACCTCCCAGACAGGATATCCACCGACAGGCACTTCCTGCCAGAGTTCACTTCCGGGTTCATGGCTCCAGCATGCCAAACGGCGTGATTCGTCCTCTTCAGTTACACTTTGTATTTAGGTAATCACACTGCACTTTGTTTTTGTTACTGCACTGTTCACCTTGACAAAGGGGTACCTTATGCCCCGAAACGTTGGTATGCTATTTTTGCACTAATATACGTTTTTGAAAATTCCCAGAGTGCCGCTGTCTGCTTCTTTGCCTACTCCTGCACAACTGTTCCAGAAGGCACCTGGGTCCCTGACCAGCTGGGGGAGTGCCAGGTCAACACACACCTTGCTATATATATATATATATATATATATATATGTCAAATAGTCCTGTCAAGTTTACATATACAGAAGATCCAGCGTCAATCCATTATTTGGATGTGACTATTTCAAAAAGTCCCACAGGAATTACTACTAATCTATATAGAAAACCAACCGATCGCAACAACTTCTTGTTCGCTTCCAGTGCGCACCCAATACATAGTAAACACTCTTTGCAATATAGCCAATTTCTACATGTACTACGTATAATAAGTGATCCAGAAACAGCCAAAAAGGAAATTAACATCATGATGCGTAAATTTATTGATAGGGGATATACTGTAGATCAGCAAATCTTGAAAAACAATGTCATAAAGCCCTCAATGAAACTAGAAGTGAGTTGTTTAAATCCAAGGTACCCAACAAACAACAATCTGACAAATTGATCTGGGTGAATCTATATTCACATCAATCTCCTCCGACCATCTGTAAGGCCAAAAAGTTATGGCATTTAATTACTTCTGACCCGACTCTAGGTTTACAGAACAAGGCATTAATGCCGGCCTTTAAAAGAAACAAAAGTCTAAAAGATATGTTGGTCAAGACCGACATTTCCGGTTTAGGTAAACCCCCAAAACCTGTAGTATTGTCCAGTGCCAAGAAGTGCTGTTTCAGATGCCCAAACTGCACAACGTGCAGCTACATGCAATCTGGATCAACGGTGTGTCATCCCTACACAGGTAAATGGTTTCCAATTAATAAAGGCTGAAACGTTAACTTAGCTACAGAGTTTCTGGCTTTGTTTTTTTTTCCAAGTCCTGAGTGCCGCAGTACCCGATATACATAATATATATATATATATATACAATCCTGGGATGGCACTCCAAAGTCGGGAGGTATATTAGAATAACCGGTGCCCGCCTGTGTTCAGAGCAGTGCTGAACTGCTCCTGTATGCAATTGGGGAGGGGAGACGGCGGCACTCGAAATAAGTAAACACACAGCCAGGTATAAGATACCGACGTTTCAAGCCTGGTACGGGCTTTTTATCAAGGTGCTGAGAGAACAATTGGTACAATAAAATACACTCACCTATATACTTCTGGTTCACCGCCGCGAGTCCCGTCAGCGTCAGTCCGTGGAGGCGCCCAATGGTGACGTCATCTCCTACGTACCTGTCACGGAGGGACGCACGGAGGGAGCCAGTTCACCTAGTGATCACAATACAAAACGATTTTGTTTATAAGAGTTGTCAAGGCAACAAACAGTAAAAAGTGTGAGCTCAAATAGCTGCAATGTCATTAGTGTTGGCTGGACTACAACTATACAGCTGCGTCGTGAGCCCCTACTATAGTGATAAAAACACACACAAAAAAGGCAAAAATACATACAAAAAATGCAAAACGTGAAATTATGAGTGACATAAAACTAAAAAAATATAATAAAAAATATTATACATGATTATGAACTATCTGCCATATATGCACAATGGATAATAATCTCAGACTAACTTGCCTATATGGTGGTTTCTCTCTCGTAATAATTAGACAGAAGAAAAAGGCATGTAAGCAGTAGGATAAGCTATGATTTGATACAATGGAAAAAGCTACTGTAAAATAGTTAAGAGCGGTAATTAATTTTATAAAAAATTGGATAAGCCGAGATGGTCGTTCAGACCTCTCGGTACCAATGTCTGCAACACATGTATCCATCTACTCTCTGCCTGAAGCAATTTCAGAGATCTGTCACCCCCTCTTCTCAGAGGGGGGACATGATCAATGATCTTGTATCGAAGAGAGGTAAGGGGGTGTCTGGCCTCCACAAAATGACGGGCCACCGGATGTTCACTGTGGCCCTCAGCAATGGCAATTTTGATGTTAGAGCGATGTCCAGCGGCGCGCTCTTTAAACATTCTGTCGGTTTTACCGACATAGTGTCGGCCGCATGGACAGCTTAAAAGGTAAATAACATACCTGGTGGAACAGGTTAACCTATGCTTTATCTTGTATTTTTTGCCGGAATAAGGGTGACAAAAGGTGTCTCCCTGCAGCAGGTAACTGCAGGTTATGCATCCGCTGCACTTGAAGCATCCCAATCTGGGGGTTCCCAAAAAGGAAGAAGGTTTAGCAGGAGGAGGAAAACGTATATCGTTCTTGACCAAGTAATCCTTAAGATTCTTGCCACGGGTGTAGGCACTCATTATTCTTTTGCCGTGTAGAGATGGTAAACTGGGATCTGTCGACACTATTGGCCAATGATTTTTACAGATCCGGTTAACTTCAGAACTTTTAGTGTGGAATGCGTTAACCCAGATTAGCTTGTTGTCAGCTTTGTTTTTATTGTTAGACTTAAGGGCTTGGTCACGTGTTAATTTTAACACTCGTTGTTTGGAGTGTAACAGGTTTTTGAGATCATATCCTCGTACGACAAATTTGTTGATCATATCGTCAAGTGCAGACTCCAATTTATTGGGGTCACTATTAATTCGGCGGACTCGTAACATCTGCGAGTACGGTAACCCTGCCTTGAGGGGCATAGGGTGATGGCTGGAGGCCAGTAAGATATTGTTCCTGTCAGTGATTTTAGTGTGTATGGAAGTTACAATTTGCTGGTCAACAATCTGGATGTTGACATCCAGATAATGTACCTGGTCAGCACTAATTGTAAAAGTGAATTTGACAGGTGATGTGGTCTTGTTGTGAGACTCAATCAGATTTTTAAGTACCTCGGCGTCTCCTGACCAGCAGATCAGGAGATCGTCGTTGTAACGGGTATACAACCTTAATTGACCGCTGATGGATACATTTTCAGTAAACAATTTCTTTTCAATGACGAACATGAAAGCGTTGGCGTACGATGGGGCCACTGAGGACCCCATCGCACAGCCGCGGCACTGAAGGTAGAACCTCCCATTGAAAGTGAAGTAATTCCGCTTGAGCGTAAGCTCTAATAGCCGCAAAAAAAATTCAATAGCTGGCCCTGTGTACAAAGGGTTATTGGTAATTAGGGTGCGTACTGCATCTAAGCCTAGGTCGTGCGGTATGCACGTATACAGGCTTACTACGTCGACAGGGCTGAGTATGCAATCAGATGATACAGTTCCTAATTGTGCAAGTTTGGACAATAAGGTGTTAGTATCTTTAAGATATGTGATCTCTCCCTGAACACTGGGCTGCAGAAATGCGTCCAGATACACAGAGACTGTCTGGTACAAAGAACCCCTGGCAGAAATTATTGGTCTGCCCGGGGGTTGCACCAGTGTCTTGTGTATATCTTGGGCAGCAGGTATAATAAAGGAATGATGGGACATGGCACATCAAGTGCTTCTCTAGTAGATTTATTAATAGTGCCAGTTTGAACAGCACTGTCCAATATTTCATCTAATTCCTCCTTGAATCTCGCTGTGGGATCTTTGTCGAGGAGACAGTAAGTGTCCACATCTTGTAGCTGTCTGTCAGCTTCGGAAACATAGTCTGCAGTGTCGAGAACTACTACGCCTCCACCCTTATCCGCTGCTCTTATGGATATAAGTGGGTCATTACTGAGGGAGTGTAGTGCTTCCCATTCTTCTTTAGTAAAGTTGGTCCTTGTAGGGGTGGGCGTAGTTTTCAAATGGTCAATGTCCTGTTCAATTAAACGGCAGTAAGTCTTGATAGATGGGTTAAGTGATATTGGATCGAATTTAGATTTTTTCTTGATCTTGGTAGGAAGTTGGGATGCAGGTGGGCCAATGGGTACAGGTAGTTTATCTTGAAAAAATTCACGTAATTTCAGTGATCGGTGTAACTTATATTGTTCCACTTGCATTTTGAATGGATCCATTTTATTGGCAGGAACAAAGTTCAGACCTTTAGATAGAACTAAAAGTTCTGCAGATGTAAGGTTTCTTTTGGATAAGTTGAACACTAATTCCTGGGGTACCTCTTTGGCTGAACCCTGGTTTTTGTACCCGGTTCTTTGATTCTGGCCCCCCCTCCGCGTATATTGCCTCGTCCTCTGGCTGAGTTGGCCCGTGCGCCCGGTCCTAAAGGGGGCTGACCTTGGACAATATGTTGGGCGTCAGTGTCACTAGCGGAGGATTGCTCATCTTTAGAGGTATCTGTATCAAGCCCGGATCTATTGAATCTGGTGAAAGTACGTTTCCGGTATGGTCGTGTCGACACTTCTCCTCCTGTCAGCCATGGGTAGACTTGGTGTCGGTCATAGTCGTTATTGACCTTGTCTTTCTTGTTTTTTTTTATAAGTAATGAGCTCTCTTTTGTATTTGTCGACTTGAGCCGTAATTTTGTCCATCCAATTGGTTGAGGGGTCGTTGCTTAAGGTGTCTTTATGTGCTCTTTCAAAGCTTGCAATTTTTTCACGTATAATTGCCAGTTCCCGGGCTGATTCCTCTATGACGGCTACCATTAAATCAAAGGAACATTTGTTCAGTATTGAAGTCCAAGTGCGGCAAAACGGTATATTAAAACGTCCGATCGTCGGAACGTTTTTGTATAACATATTTTTTTATTTTGCATATAATAAATGAGTTATACAGACAGTTGTACAACCTTAAACAATGGAGGTGAATGACCGTAGGGACTGTGATAGTTCTGTGTTATATAACAATTCCGGCAGGTTATAACATTCTGGTTAACATTGTAAATCAAAAATTAATGTACTATAAGGTTGTCTATTGAGTTCACTTTTGACGTTAGTCACTAAGGATTTCCCAAGTGGCTTACAACTCTTGGTGGTTGTGTGTCTTGGAACTATGAGTTAGTTAGAATAGTCTGGAGGTGTTTTGCCTCAGAGTAGCAATAGACATATGATACTGATTATACACAGAAAAAATAAAGATATAGAAAGTTTAACATTTAAGTTAGACGAGACAAGACAGATTGGGGAGGGGGTAGGGGGGGAAGGGAAGCTATGTAATAACAAGATACTATACAGGCAGACTTAACTTATTGTCGTCAATATTATACTTCAATAGCAGCCATCACTTGAGCGTACTGGGGAGGGTCTAGTGAGTCAATATAAGGTTTCCATTTATTAAGAAAGGGGATTCTGGTTTGGTATAAATTAAGCATAAGCGATCTTTTGTCGAATAGTAGGATTTGGAACAGTTTACTTTTGAGTTCACATATAGTTGGGGTCGTAGAAGAGGTCCAGTGAATAAGGATGATCTTTTTCGCGATAGTCAAGATTACCGACAGAAGAGGGATATGTTTTGAGGCTTTTGTAGTAATTTCCCAGTTTCTGAAATTAAGGCATAAGCAAGCTAGTGGGTCAGGTGTTAAATTTAGTAGCAATATTGAATTGATGAAATGGAGGGTCTTTCGCCAGAATTTTAGAATCTTGGTGCAGGCCCACATGCAGTGCATAAATTTTGCATTGGCCATTCTGCATTTGCCGCATTCCCCTGTGGCTTCCGAGGCCATATATTTACTTTGGGCCGGTGCAATATAGAGGCGGTGTATAGTTTTGAAGTGTACCTCTTGGAGATAAGAGGACTGCAATATTTTAATCGTTTTTGAATAGTTCGTGAGCAATATTTCTGTTGAGGTCACATCGGGGATGTCACTCTTCCACTTGAGACATAAAGCCTCTAATGGTTTGTCTGGGAGCGTGGAGAGCAAGGTATCATATATGAGGTATGTTTTTAATCTGGAGTGATATAATTTAGTAAATGTCTGTTCGAGGGGGTCTGGATGTAGAGGTGTTATAATGAGTGGGAGTATGGAGTTTACGTAGTGTCGGGTTTGGAGGTACATAAAGAATTGTGTTTTTTGGAGATTATATCTGGCTTGTAATGTTTGGAAGGGGAAAATGGTTCCACCTGGGTCGAATAGTTTGGTGGCTAGGTCTAGTCCTTTGTGGTGCCATTCTTTGTATTGTGGGTTATTTAGAGATGGTGGGAAGTTGGGATTTCCCCAAAGTGGAATGAAGGGGGATATGAGAGGGTTTCTGTGTAATTTTTTGTTGATAAGGGTCCATGCATTATATGTTCCTTTGAAGAGAATATGGTTTTGAATATGTTGGGGAATTTTTGAGACAGGGGAGTGTAATAATGCACTCGGAGAGAATGGGTGGAATATGTTTTCATCCAGGGTGAGGTCCACATATGTAGTATTATTGTACATCCAGTCAGATATGTATCTGAAGTGGATAGCACACATGTAGAATAGGAAGTTTGGGATTTTGAGGCCTCCCTGGGGTTTAAGGCGCATTAGTTTGTGTAATGACATTCTGGGTTTCTTCCCAGACCAAAGAAATCTAGACATCAGTTTTTCAAGTGACCTTATATCTGAAGCCGGAATGATGCAGGGAATCATTTGCATTTGGTAGAATAATTTCGGGAAAATGATACTTTTTAATACAGCTGCTCGGCCTAATAGTGATATTGGGAGTTTATTCCAAATTTCCAATTGTGCTGAGATTTTATTTATTAATGGAGTGAAGTTGGCTTTGTACATAGTGAGTGGAGATTTTGTAATGGTTATTCCCAGATACTTAATGGATTCCTGTTGGGATTTAAATTGAGTAATGGTGGGATGTGCAACTAGTTCTGGAGAGAGAGAGTTAAGAGGCAAAATTTCAGTTTTGTTGACGTTTATCTTATACCCTGAGAGGGGTCCGAAGGAGTCTATGAGTTCCATTATAGCAGGTATGGAGGTTAAAGGGTTCGAGACAAATAATAATAAGTCATCAGCAAATAATGCCAGTTTTAATTCTTTTCGGTGGATTTGGATGCCTGTATATAGTTGGGAGGATCTTAGGGCTATGGTGAGAGGTTCGATGGATAGTGCAAAGAGAAGGGGGGATAGCGGGCATCCTTGTCTAGTGCCTCTTTGGATATCGAATGGGGGGGATAGGAACCCATTGCATGCGATTTGGGAGGTGGGAGCAGTGTATAGTGTTTGGAGGAATGATATGAATTGGGTAGGGATCCCAAATTTGGACATGGTGTGGAAGAGATGTGGCCATTTCACCATATCAAACGCCTTCTCGGCGTCTATTGCCAAAATCATGTTTGATGTGTCAGAATCTGATTGGGTTAGGGCGTTATGTGTGACTGCCAGTACTTTCCTTACGTTCCTAACTGAGTGACGTCCCGCTATAAACCCCGTCTGGTCAGTATGGATTAATTGTGGTAATATAGGGTTTAACCTTTCTGCTAGAATCTTTGTTAGCAACTTGTAGTCGTTATTGAGCAACGAGATCGGTCGGTACGATCCCGGGAGTGTAAGGTCTCGTCCCGGTTTTGGAATCAGTTTTATAATTGCTGAGTTAAAGTACGGGGGAATAGTATTATTGACTAAAATGTAATTGAAGACTGAGGTGAGAATGGGGGCTGATCTCTCCGGATACATTTTGTAGAAGTCACCCGAAAAGCCATCTGGGCCAGGGGCTTTTGCAGACTTGAGAGATTTTATTGCTTTGAGAACTTCGGCTTCAGATATCGGTCTAATCAGTGTCTGGGCCAATTCATCGGTCAATTGTGGGTATGTAAGCTTGTCCCAAGTCTCCGTATTGGGAGAAGAAGAGATTAAGGGATTGGATTGTTCTGGGATAAAGGGGATTTCTTGAGGGTGCTGGTTGGAATATATATTGGCGTAGAATTCCGACATGACTTGTGTTGTTTGCGCGTTGGTAGTGGTGAGGTCACCGTTTGAGGTTTGTAAGTGGTGTACAAGCATGGGGGGGGCGGGTGGAATTTAGAATAGTGGTGAGTAGCTTTCCTGTTTTGTTGCCTAGTTTATGGAATTTATAATTAGAGTTGAACTGGCTCTTATCCGACATGGACTGGAGGAGATCTTCTAACAAAGACTTTGCTTGTATGTAACTAGATTTATGTGTGTGCGTCGGGGATTTTAAATATGTGGCATAGGTTTCTTCTAGCGTTCTCTGTGCTAGGGCGTAGGATTCCGACAGGCGTTTTTTTTGTTGTTTTTCATATCTCATGATTGTGCCTCTTAAGACAGACTTGGCTGTCATCCAATACAGTGAAGGATTGGATGCCAGGCAATCTACGTGGTTGGTGTGAAACTCATCCCAGGCTTTGGTTACGTGGTCTCGAAAAGGCTGATGTGTAGTGAGATGTGAAGGGAATCTCCAGGTTCTATGTGGGGAGAATTCTTTGGATGTCTGGAGGGAGATGTGGATAAGGGCGTGGTCTGATAATACTATGGGGTGGATTTTTGCTGTTTTTATCTGCGGGAGGAGGTTTGATGATATAAAAATAAAGTCTATACGTGATAGGGTATGGTGGGCTGCTGACAGACAAGTGTATTCTCTTTGAGTTGGGTTAAGCGCTCTCCATACGTCTGTCAGTTGTAGGGCTTTTAGTAAGAAAGGGATATTTATTCTGGGGATACTCCTGTTTTTTCCTGTATTATTAGAGCGGTCTAATGTAGGGTGGGCAGTAAGGTTAAAATCTCCACATAGAATTAGGGGCTTGGAGATGTGAGGTGTGAGTAGTGTAATGATTTTTTTAAAGAATAATTTTGAGTATGTGTTAGGTGCGTAAATTGAGCAGATTACATGTGGTTTCCCAGCTATTTTGGCTTCGACTATGAGGTATCTCCCTTCTGTGTCTGCTTGTACCGATGTGACCTCAACTGAAAGTGATCTAGATACCAAAATTACTATACCTCTCGACTTTGAGTTGTAGGGAGCGGAGGCCAAGATCCTCCATTTCATCATCTGAAGTTTCAAAACCTCTGGTGGTAGGAGGTGCGTCTCCTGGAGACATACGATGTCTAGTGTCTTCTTCTGTAAGTAAACCAATATCTTTCGGCGTTTAGCCGGCGAGTGGAAACCCCCAACATTGAGGGTACCTATTTTAATCTCAGTCATGTGAGTCAGGGTGGTTGCGACTGAGATACAGCACGCTGGCGTTGGTCTTGATTTCCGGAGTCCTAAGTTCAGTTACCTGTGAATACATTGGGGGAGTGGAGAGGGGGGGAGACAAATATAGACAAAACAGGGGGGACAATAAACAAATAATGTACAGTAGTGTGATCAACACACTATAGGAGTTATCCAGAAGATGGACATTCCGCAAAAAATAATCAAATCTATCTATGAGAAACTCGAACCTTAAAGGTAGGTTCATGCTATTAATACAAACACGAAGCATGGGGTGGATAACAGAGAGGAATCCCATTTGTATTATTGTTATTCTAGCTATATATATATATATTTTTTTTTTTTTTTTTGTCTAGTTGTACTGAACTTGAAATACTATCTCAAACATTGTTTATCTGTCACAATAGGCGACATTTCTATATGTCTATATATTTCTTTAACCCAGGGAGGGTGAAGGAAGAATATGGGGGGAGGGAGGGGGAAGTGAGGGATGGGTTGATGGGTGGGGAGGGGAGGAGGGGGGGGGGTTGGGGATGGATGAATTTAGTGCAGCTTGTCCTCGCCTCATGGCTATTTACGAGGTAAAGAGGGCTTTTCCTAGATACGGTGTCTAGGTAAAGTAGAAGAAGAGTCTTATAACCAATTTTATCAGTCACTTATCCGTAATGTCAGTTGGGATAGTAGGAAGCTTTTCACGTAGGAATCCATGCGCATCTTCTGGGCTCGAGAAGTCATAGTGGGTGTCTTCCACAAATATTCTCAGGCGAGCTGGATACATCAGGGCGAACTTTAACTTGTTATGAACCAGTTGGGTACAAATAGGGGAGAATGATTTCCTCTGCTTCGATAGCTCAGCGGAGAAGTCTTGAAATATGCGTATGCGTTTGCCTTCCCACATCAGGGATTGGGCTTTTCGGGATGCCCTCCAGAAGGCAACTTTATGTAAATAATTTAGGCAGCGAAATAGAACTGGTCTTGGTCTGGGGTCGTTGTGCTTGGGAATATATCCTATTCGATGCACTCTTTCGATCACTAAGTCTTTACATTCAGGTGTTATACCCAGGAGGTCAGGGAGCTTCTTAGTGACAAATTCGACCAGGGCAGGTCCTTTTACTTCTTCTGGCAGGCCTACTAGTCTGATATTATTTCTTCTGGATCGGTTTTCCATCTCGTCCAGTTTATTCCAGAGGTGAAAGTTATCCTTCTGGAGTCTGATAATATCATTTTGTACTACATGCATGTCATGCGATATCGCTCCCAGTGTGTTCTCATTGGTGGTTACTCTCGTGGTGAGTTGCTGGAGTTGTTGAGAGATCTCTTGCACTGCATTATTTAGTAATGGAGCCATTGTAGATTTGATAGCTTCTACTATATCTCTGTAAGTCGCGGGGGAGTCTAGGTCTCTTCTTATCTGAGGTATGTCAGAATCAGCCTGAGCCGCTGCTGATTTCTTAAATGCTGGAGAAAGGGGGGTATTATCGTCTTCTTCCTCTGGTGACATATTCTGCTCTACTCTCCTTTTCTCATTCCTGATTGGAAGTTGTTTCTGGTTCAATCCTGAGGAAGGGGATTTTGCCATTTGTGCTCTGTATTTGGGTGCTGTTTAAATATTTCAGGGTGAGCACTTTTCTCAGAGCTTGGTGTGTGGGCAGAAGGATGGTGTGGGTTAACCCTATTTCTGGGCTTGTGTTTCAGGGGAGATTACCCTGAGTGTAAGTCTTTGCTCCTGCTAGGGATATTTCAAAGCAGGGTGGGAGTGTGAGATGATCCAGACTACACACTGTATTTGCGTCCTGGGGGTATTATTATTTTTTTTTTTTTTTTTTTTTTTTGGATCTGGAGGTATGTGATCAGGGAGGGAGAGGGCGAGGGAGGCTTCCCTGGATTAATGTGAGGGTTTGTGTCCCTCTATTGTGTAATGTCTGGGGGGGTTTTGGTGCTGAGAGTACCTTTTCTGCAGTGTAGCGTTCAGCAGCGTTCAGCAGCGCCTTTTCCTGCCTGCTCTGAATTATAATGGCGGGCGTCCGGGGGATGGGTGACGTCACCCGGGTAGTGCAGGGCTGTCTGAGGCTCCGGCGTATGTTGGGCGTCTGAAACCAGGATTCCCTGGCGGTAGCGGGTGCCTGTTTGCGCCGCTTCAGCAGCGCCTTTTGCCGCCTGCTCAGAGTTATAATGACGGGCGTCCGGGGGGGGGGTGATGTCACCCGGGTGGTGCAGGGCTGTCTGAGGCTCCGGCGTATGTCGGGCGTCTGGAACCAGGATTCCTTGGCGGTAGCAGGTACCCGCTGCTTGCGCCGCTTCGTCTCTCCTTCCCCCACTTGGTCGCGCGGCGTCTAGTGGTTCACTGCAGCCGCTGGTGAATATGGCGTCTGAAGGAGGGAGGTTCCGTGTCACGGCGTTCTCCTGGTCTGCGCTGTCGGCGGAGGATGTAATCAGCCGTCCGGTCTGCTCTTCAGGTACGGGGGGTATTCCGGTGCTAGTTTGCGGTAGGTGAGGGCATGTGGGTGCCCTCTATTTGGCCGGTGTGTGGGATTCCTCGAGGAGCTGCGTTTTCAGGCAGCCTCACCCATGCAGCCGGAAGCGGAAGTCCGTCGGAACGTTTTTAATGCGGAAGCCGCGTGGAATTTTCTTGTCTCGCACATAGTCTGACAATGTAAGTCCATGATAAAAGAAATCAGTTTCTTTTCGCTTTAGATTAAGCCACTCATGATATAACTGTATGTGGTCGGGAATCCCGACCGAAGCCACGTTGTCGGTTTTGAACAATACACGATCATAATCGGAATCAGAGTAGCTAAACGTTGAACCATGGATTAACTCCACTCTGGTTTGTGAGGTAGATGCAGAAGCTTGCAGATCTTGGGTGCCTTCCATCCTGCTGTATATACACTATGATTAGTGCTGGTTGGCAACAGTCCAAAAATGCAGATGTATAATCAAATGCAAGAAAAAACCTGCAAAGTGCAGTGTAAAGTGCAGAGTGAGCTGAGTCCTAGGCAATGGACCGCGTGATCGTGGTGCCTCTGGTTCCCTTGGTTCACAGAAGAAGAACAGATAATCCACTGGGTGCCTTTCCAAAAAAAACGCCAACAGCCGTGGGCGCTTTCTTTTCTGTATACAATCCTGGGATGGCACTCCAAAGTCGGGAGGTATATTAGAATAACCGGTGCCCGCCTGTGTTCAGAGCAGTGCTGAACTGCTCCTGTATGCAATTGGGGAGGGGAGACGGCGGCACTCGAAATAAGTAAACACACAGCCAGGTATAAGATACCGACGTTTCAAGCCTGGTACGGGCTTTTTATCAAGGTGCTGAGAGAACAATTGGTACAATAAAATACACTCACCTATATACTTCTGGTTTAACGCCGCGAGTCCCGTCAGCGTCAGTCCGTGGAGGCGCCCAATGGTGACGTCATCTCCTACGTACCTGTCACGGAGGGACGCACGGAGGGAGCCAGTTCACCTAGTGATCACAATACAAAACGATTTTGTTTATAAGAGTTGTCAAGGCAACAAACAGTAAAAAGTGTGAGCTCAAATAGCTGCAATGTCATTAGTGTTGGCTGGACTACAACTATACAGCTGCGTCGTGAGCCCCTACTATAGTGATAAAAACACACACAAAAAAGGCAAAAATACATACAAAAAATGCAAAACGTGAAATTATGAGTGACATAAAACTAAAAAAATATAATAAAAAATATTATACATGATTATGAACTATCTGCCATATATGCACAATGGATAATAATCTCAGACTAACTTGCCTATATGGTGGTTTCTCTCTCGTAATCATTAGACAGAAGAAAAAGGCATGTAAGCAGTAGGATAAGCTATGATTTGATACAATGGAAAAAGCTACTGTAAAATAGTTAAGAGCGGTAATTAATTTTATAAAAAATTGGATAAGCCGAGATGGTCGTTCAGACCTCTCGGTACCAATGTCTGCAACACATGTATCCATCTACTCTCTGCCTGAAGCAATTTCAGAGATCTGTCACCCCCTCTTCTCAGAGGGGGGACATGATCAATGATCTTGTATCGAAGAGAGGTAAGGGGGTGTCTGGCCTCCACAAAATGACGGGCCACCGGATGTTCACTGTGGCCCTCAGCAATGGCAATTTTGATGTTAGAGCGATGTCCAGCGGCGCGCTCTTTAAACATTCTGTCGGTTTTACCGACATAGTGTCGGCCGCATGGACAGCTTATTTTTTTAGTTTTATGTCACTCATAATTTCACGTTTTGCATTTTTTGTATGTATTTTTGCCTTTTTTGTGTGTGTTTTTATCACTATAGTAGGGGCTCACGACGCAGCTGTATAGTTGTAGTCCAGCCAACACTAATGACATTGCAGCTATTTGAGCTCACACTTTTTACTGTTTGTTGCCTTGACAACTCTTATAAACAAAATCGTTTTGTATTGTGATCACTAGGTGAACTGGCTCCCTCCGTGCGTCCCTCCGTGACAGGTACGTAGGAGATGACGTCACCATTGGGCGCCTCCACGGACTGACGCTGACGGGACTCGCGGCGGTGAACCAGAAGTATATAGGTGAGTGTATTTTATTGTACCAATTGTTCTCTCAGCACCTTGATAAAAAGCCCGTACCAGGCTTGAAACGTCGGTATCTTATACCTGGCTGTGTGTTTACTTATTTCGAGTGCCGCCGTCTCCCCTCCCCAATTGCATACAGGAGCAGTTCAGCACTGCTCTGAACACAGGCGGGCACCGGTTATTCTAATATACCTCCCGACTTTGGAGTGCCATCCCAGGATTGTATACAGAAAAGAAAGCGCCCACGGCTGTTGGCGTTTTTTTTGGAAAGGCACCCAGTGGATTATCTGTTCTTCTTCTGTGAACCAAGGGAACCAGAGGCACCACGATCACGCGGTCCATTGCCTAGGACTCAGCTCACTCTGCACTTTACACTGCACTTTGCAGGTTTTTTCTTGCATTTGATTATACATCTGCATTTTTGGACTGTTGCCAACCAGCACTAATCATAGTGTATATACAGCAGGATGGAAGGCACCCAAGATCTGCAAGCTTCTGCATCTACCTCACAAACCAGAGTGGAGTTAATCCATGGTTCAACGTTTAGCTACTCTGATTCCGATTATGATCGTGTATTGTTCAAAACCGACAACGTGGCTTCGGTCGGGATTCCCGACCACATACAGTTATATCATGAGTGGCTTAATCTAAAGCGAAAAGAAACTGATTTCTTTTATCATGGACTTACATTGTCAGACTATGTGCGAGACAAGAAAATTCCACGCGGCTTCCGCATTAAAAACGTTCCGACGATCGGACGTTTTAATATACCGTTTTGCCGCACTTGGACTTCAATACTGAACAAATGTTCCTTTGATTTAATGGTAGCCGTCATAGAGGAATTGCAAGCTTTGAAAGAGCACATAAAGACACCTTAAGCAACGACCCCTCAACCAATTGGATGGACAAAATTACGGCTCAAGTCGACAAATACAAAAGAGAGCTCATTACTTATAAAAAAAACAAGAAAGACAAGGTCAATAACGACTATGACCGACACCAAGTCTACCCATGGCTGACAGGAGGAGAAGTGTCGACACGACCATACCGGAAACGTACTTTCACCAGATTCAATAGATCCGGGCTTGATACAGATACCTCTAAAGATGAGCAATCCTCCGCTAGTGACACTGACGCCCAACATATTGTCCAAGGTCAGCCCCCTTTAGGACCGGGCGCACGGGCCAACTCAGCCAGAGGACGAGGCAATATACGCGGAGGGGGGGCCAGAATCAAAGAACCGGGTACAAAAACCAGGGTTCAGCCAAAGAGGTACCCCAGGAATTAGTGTTCAACTTATCCAAAAGAAACCTTACATCTGCAGAACTTTTAGTTCTATCTAAAGGTCTGAACTTTGTTCCTGCCAATAAAATGGATCCATTCAAAATGCAAGTGGAACAATATAAGTTACACCGATCACTGAAATTACGTGAATTTTTTCAAGATAAACTACCTGTACCCATTGGCCCACCTGCATCCCAACTTCCTACCAAGATCAAGAAAAAATCTAAATTCGATCCAATATCACTTAACCCATCTATCAAGACTTACTGCCGTTTAATTGAACAGGACATTGACCATTTGAAAACTACGCCCACCCCTACAAGGACCAACTTTACTAAAGAAGAATGGGAAGCACTACACTCCCTCAGTAATGACCCACTTATATCCATAAGAGCAGCGGATAAGGGTGGAGGCGTAGTAGTTCTCGACACTGCAGACTATGTTTCCGAAGCTGACAGACAGCTACAAGATGTGGACACTTACTGTCTCCTCGACAAAGATCCCACAGCGAGATTCAAGGAGGAATTAGATGAAATATTGGACAGTGCTGTTCAAACTGGCACTATTAATAAATCTACTAGAGAAGCACTTGATGTGCCATGTCCCATCATTCCTTTATTATACCTGCTGCCCAAGATACACAAGACACTGGTGCAACCCCCGGGCAGACCAATAATTTCTGCCAGGGGTTCTTTGTACCAGACAGTCTCTGTGTATCTGGACGCATTTCTGCAGCCCTGTGTTCAGGGAGAGATCACATATCTTAAAGATACTAACACCTTATTGTCCAAACTTGCACAATTAGGAACTGTATCATCTGATTGCATACTCAGCACTGTCGACGTAGTAAGCCTGTATACGTGCATACCGCACGACCTAGGCTTAGATGCAGTACGCACCCTAATTACCAATAACCCTTTGTACACAGGGCCAGCTATTGAATTTTTTTTGCGGCTATTAGAGCTTACGCTCAAGCGGAATTACTTCACTTTCAATGGGAGGTTCTACCTTCAGTGCCGCGGCTGTGCGATGGGGTCCTCAGTGGCCCCATCGTACGCCAACGCTTTCATGTTCGTCATTGAAAAGAAATTGTTTACTGAAAATGTATCCATCAGCGGTCAATTAAGGTTGTATACCCGTTACATCGACGATCTCCTGATCTGCTGGTCAGGAGACGCCGAGGTACTTAAAAATCTGATTGAGTCTCACAACAAGACCACATCACCTGTCAAATTCACTTTTACAATTAGTGCTGACCAGGTACATTATCTGGATGTCAACATCCAGATTGTTGACCAGCAAATTGTAACTTCCATACACACTAAAATCACTGACAGGAACAATATCTTACTGGCCTCCAGCCATCACCCTATGCCCCTCAAGGCAGGGTTACCGTACTCGCAGATGTTACGAGTCCGCCGAATTAATAGTGACCCCAATAAATTGGAGTCTGCACTTGACGATATGATCAACAAATTTGTCGTACGAGGATATGATCTCAAAAACCTGTTACATTCCAAACAACGAGTGTTAAAATTAACACGTGACCAAGCCCTTAAGTCTAACAATAAAAACAAAGCTGACAACAAGCTAATCTGGGTTAACGCATTCCACACTAAAAGTTCTGAAGTTAACCGGATCTGTAAAAATCATTGGCCAATAGTGTCGACAGATCCCAGTTTACCATCTCTACACGGCAAAAGAATAATGAGTGCCTACACCCGTGGCAAGAATCTTAAGGATTACTTGGTCAAGAACGATATACGTTTTCCTCCTCCTGCTAAACCTTCTTCCTTTTTGGGAACCCCCAGATTGGGATGCTTCAAGTGCAGCGGATGCATAACCTGCAGTTACCTGCTGCAGGGAGACACCTTTTGTCACCCTTATTCCGGCAAAAAATACAAGATAAAGCATAGGTTAACCTGTTCCACCAGGTATGTTATTTACCTTTTAAGCTGTCCATGCGGCCGACACTATGTCGGTAAAACCGACAGAATGTTTAAAGAGCGCGCCGCTGGACATCGTTCTAACATCAAAATTGCCATTGCTGAGGGCCACAGTGAACATCCGGTGGCCCGTCATTTTGTGGAGGCCAGACACCCCCTTACCTCTCTTCGATACAAGATCATTGATCATGTCCCCCCTCTGAGAAGAGGGGGTGACAGATCTCTGAAATTGCTTCAGGCAGAGAGTAGATGGATACATGTGTTGCAGACATTGGTACCGAGAGGTCTGAACGACCATCTCGGCTTATCCAATTTTTTATAAAATTAATTACCGCTCTTAACTATTTTACAGTAGCTTTTTCCATTGTATCAAATCATAGCTTATCCTACTGCTTACATGCCTTTTTCTTCTGTCTAATGATTACGAGAGAGAAACCACCATATAGGCAAGTTAGCCCGAGATTATTATCCATTGTGCATATATGGCAGATAGTTCATAATCATGTATAATATTTTTTATTATATTTTTTTAGTTTTATGTCACTCATAATTTCACGTTTTGCATTTTTTGTATGTATTTTTGCCTTTTTTGTGTGTGTTTTTATCACTATAGTAGGGGCTCACGACGCAGCTGTATAGTTGTAGTCCAGCCAACACTAATGACATTGCAGCTATTTGAGCTCACACTTTTTACTGTTTGTTGCCTTGACAACTCTTATAAACAAAATCGTTTTGTATTGTGATCACTAGGTGAACTGGCTCCCTCCGTGCGTCCCTCCGTGACAGGTACGTAGGAGATGACGTCACCATTGGGCGCCTCCACGGACTGACGCTGACGGGACTCGCGGCGGTGAACCAGAAGTATATAGGTGAGTGTATTTTATTGTACCAATTGTTCTCTCAGCACCTTGATAAAAAGCCCGTACCAGGCTTGAAACGTCGGTATCTTATACCTGGCTGTGTGTTTACTTATTTCGAGTGCCGCCGTCTCCCCTCCCCAATTATATATATATATATATATATATATTTCAAACGGTGGATGTCACTCGGAAGTAAATGAAGAAGCAGACAACTGGCTTTAAAGACAGTTGTCTGCTTCTTCATTTACTTCCGAGTGACATCCACCGTTTGAAATATATGTTATACTCTTGGATGAGCACCGGAGCTGTTGCTTTACAAACAGCTGAGTGCCGGACAGTTTGGACTGTATATATATATATATATATATATATATATATATATGGCATGTATGTCCGGCACTCACATATGCAGGTATAATGCTGCCACTGGTGCCTTCCTCAGTACAACATATTACATATGCATCCCCCTTAGCAGGAGAAACAGCAGGCGGCACTCAGCAGACTTTTAGTAAAACAAAACTGTGTCTTTTATTTAGATCGACGTTTCAAAGCCCCATGGATTTTTCCTCAGGATGACAAACCTTTCTTTATGGATGTTGCCATCCATAAAGAAATATAATCCTTTTAGGAAGAACCAGCACAAGACGGTAATCCAATTATAAACCAATTTTATGTGTCCATATTAAAATGTCATATTTCCATGAGCAATAACATTAAACGGCATAGCAATGTATGGGACTAGCTGTGTCCCCACCCTTAGGCATAATAGTACAATATACATTACTTAGAGGGGTTCCATTGACACTGTGTCCCTGAAAGCCCATTTCAGTGCCCTTTGCACCTTTCTCAAATGGAAAAGAGAATGCCCGCAAAGAGAGCTCAGTAGGAAATACTTAAATTGATTGTTAGGGCCGGATGTATTAAAATACATCACCACCCTTTGCCGCCTTCCCATCACGATGTGCCAGCGCATATGTACTAACATATGCGGCTGGCATCGTGGTGCAGTAATGGAGACCCCCCCACGATACCTGTACTGTGGTGTGCGGGGGTCTCCCTGCCGCCTGCTTCTCCCCTCACGCCGGCACTCCTCCTCACCCTGCAGCCGGAAGGACGTCCAGCTGCATTGCTAGGGGGAGGAGGGGTTTACCTCCCAGGTTCCAGGAGGACCTTTCAGGAAGGTAAGCCCAATGGAGGGGGAGAAGGGGGGTTGGCGAGGCGGCGGATTTGCGGCGGAGGTGGTGAAAAGAAGCCCATAGGCTTGTATAGGGTATCGCCACCCAAAGGTGGCTATACCCTGCCCGGCGATGTCGGTGCGGCCAGGTTATAGTAAATATGAAATGTGGTAAAACAGGGGTTTTACCGCATTTTCATTTGAATACATCTCGCCCCAATGTGCTCACCTGTGTAGAATACTGCGTCCTTTCATGCTGCACATGTATCCCGAGTCCGGCACCTGGTCATGACGTCAGACGCCAGCCAGAGTTCCCACACTGCGTGATGACATCAGCCATTGATCACCGTCCCTCTGGTACACGCTGCTGAGACGGAATGGGGATTCCTGTCAGCAAAGCTTTCTGGACATCTACAATTGCTCTCACTAATCCATCTTTTCCATTAGAGAAAGCATTGCAATATACAAAAAATTAGAGATGTGCATGCTCTAATTTACTCTGATTTACTCTGATTTCAAAGCAGGATCTTATTCTGCTGTCAACTGTCATGTGATTTGGGATAGCCAACTGTCATGTGATTTGGGATATCCAATAAGATCCTGCATTGAAATCAGAGTAAATCAGAGCCTGCACATCTCTACAAAAATTATAATACATAATAAAGAAATAAAAAATTACAAACACACAAATAGAGACTAACACTATGTAAAGCTAAAAATATTTATATAGTATAAAATGGGTTACTGCAACTAACAAATAAAGAACAGATCATGTATCATATAGTAACTACCAATAACTACATACCTCCCAACTGTCACGATTTTAGAGGGACAGTCCCGATTTTCGGGTACTGTCCCGCTGTCCCACCCGCGGCAGGCATTGTCCCGCTGCGGGGGGTGGCAGTTGGGAGACCCCCCAATCTAGTAGAATAGACGCTGTGCGCATGCGCACAGCGTCTATTCTCGTATGAAAATGAGGTCGCGGCTAATTAGCATAAGCCGCGCCCTCATTTGCATACGCCCCGCCCCCTTTTCGGGCGCTCCTCCGGCCAGAAGTTGGGAGGTATGTAACTACAAGAACGGACCAAATGTAAATTCTTCATTTAAGCCACCCGGATTCATAGATTATAGTTCATATATTCAAAAGCACCATGCCATGCCGGTCTCCACCCCTCCGCATTTGTGGCACAGCTTCCAAAGGCATACAGGTGTATACATATATCTCTTAGGTATATATTTCTCTTCTTGTATATTTATCCAGACCTGTTGGACTGTGGGCATTATTTTGGTTCACTCTCAGAGGCAAATTTCTTCTCAAATAGACAAAACCATGTTATACTGCACTAATTCTCTAATTCTCTCTGCACAAATTACACCCCCCCCCCCCTTCTGTAGTGCACATGGTTTTGTCCATTTGAGAAGGAATTTGCCTCTGAGAGTGAACCAGAATAAGGCCCTGTGTCCCTTTTTCTTATTGTGCTATAAAGTAATTCATCTCTTGCAGGACAATTGCATTACAGTACGTTGCCTTATTCTTAAGGTACGCATACACTGGTCCGACTTGTCTGAGGCACAAGTCAGACCCAATTTTGCTTGAACTTCCGGCAGCTCCCTGGGGGATGCAGTTAATTTACAGACAGTAAAATTAGCAACATTAAAAATATTGACAACGATTGGCAGTCAAGTACCAATATGTTAAAAATACCGACATTCGTTATGCCGACATGGTCAAAATGCAGACTTTTAAAATGTTGATGTGTCAAAAAAAGTTGACATTATTATTTCTTAAACCGACTTGATCTAAGTGGGCATAAAGTTAGATTATTATAATGTGTCTAGCACAGCGAGGCTCCTTGTCAGAAGCATGGCAAGTGCAGTGAGCCCTGTGAGGGGATTCTGTACACTTACAGGTTATTCTTGGCAACCTATGTGTACATAGACACCCAAAAAAGTTGTAATTTTGACAGCATTTTCACTGTGTGCCGATGCTTGTCGGTATATTGAAGGTTGGGAAATCATACTGAACCCCTCCCCGGAAGTCAGGGCTGCCAACATAGGTGCCGATTTATGTTTTTGCTGGTGGGTGCTCAAACAAAAAATATAGGGGAGTGGCTTCATGGGGAAGGGGCGTGGCCACAAAATAATACCTTTTTTTTTTTTTTAAATCAAATAAATAGTAAAAAGAAACCTAAAATACATATAGGGTTAAAATATCTCAGGGTTAAAATATCCACAAGGGGTGATACAGGGTTGGAAAAGCAAGTAAAAGTTCTACCTCCACTTCCGTCCTCACCATATATATAATATATATATATATATATATATATATATATATACATATACATACACACACACACACACACACACACACACACACACACACACACTTACATACCCATTACTGGTGCTACACAAATTTAATGAGACAATAACAGTGACTATTGACACTGTTACTTTGCCAAGAATAACACTGACCCTGGTCTTCCTCCCATATACATAAAGTACATACACATTTAAACACCTGCACTCTGCTGCTGACTGTCCCCGGCTGCTCCTGAGTACCACCTGCTGCTGGAGTTCTGCACCTCGGCTCCCGTAGCTGCCTTCCTCCCTTCGGTGGTGCAGAGTGGCTGCTGCCTCTGCCCCCCCTGTGTGCGCGATGGACCGGGCAGAAGAAGAGAAGACACCGGGTGCGGTGCAGCACCAGCAGCTGGAGAACAGGGCTTAAAAAAAAAAAAAGCCCATAGTGAATGGGCAGCCACTGATTCAATGAGACCTCTCTCAGCCAATCGCTGATTGGCTGAGAGAGGTCTCAGCCAATGAATGGCTTCCCATTTATTTGTATGTGTTTTTTTTTAAGTCATGTTCTCCCGCTGCTGGCGCTGCGCACTGAGGCGGATCGCAGCTGTCACCAGCGCCACAGCGGGGAGGGGGAGGAGGAAATGGCTGCCACCCATCCGGACTCCGGACACTGTGCTTAATGGTGGTAACCCAAGGCCTGCCTGGTGGGTACTTAAGATTTTCCGTGGGTGCTCAGGCCCCGAAGCACCCACGGAATCGGCGCCTATGGCTGCCAATAGGGGGCTACTGTGCTTCAGGAAGCGTGGGGTAAAATTTCTTCAGATTACCTCAACAAATTTGTCAAAGGTCTGCAATGCTGTAATTTCTGAAAGAGGAGCATTCTTTGAGGAAAGCAAAGTTTGAAGGACAAAATTATCATTTTGAATAAAAATCATTTCAAAAGTGATAAAATGGAGAGTGATAAACAGCCAACCAATCAGCTCCTGTCTGACATTTTTCAAACACAGTCTGTGACATGGCAGGTAGGAGCTGATTGGCTGGCTGTTTATCACTCTTCATTTTATCATTTTTGAAGTTTAGAGAATCTGGTCTTTAATCTGGGATCCGAGTCTGGGACGAAAACCCGAGCAAGACTCGGATCCTGGCTCAAATCGTTAAGTTCAAGGGGCCTCGGATGTTGGAGATCCAAACCCGCTCATCCCTAGTCCCTAGTCTAAACACACACAAAGCATGGTTTCCATTTCTGCAGACACCGAAAGTAGGCCTCTCAGTCCTTGCACATGTGGATGCCTGGATGTACACCAAGGAAGAGCTTTTGTATCGGTATCTGCTTTCACAAAATTCCTGGAATTAGCGTTGGATTTCCATCTCAACCCACCCCTGGAAACATGCATAGGTGGCATGCTGATCCAGACTTTCAGTTCAGTGATTAAAAAAATAATAATAAAAAAGAAATACTGCGAGAATCTAAAATGAGATTTCATTAACTACTTCAATTGAAGAAATATTCCCTACTTTTATATGGAAGATATTATATACAGTACATCTATACAATAAGAGGCGTGTTTTGTGATTTGTTTATATAATTTTATTTAAAATGTTATTTGTTTCCCAGCACAGGAAACTGGTTTCTCGCAATCAGATTCTATTGCAGGCAATGATATAATTAGTAAAAGGGAGAAACAGTAGTAAGATGAAAGCAAGCTAAGGGAATTAAATCAAATTACTTAAACAGTGAAGCAGTGAACAGCAACTGATTACATTTTAAATTAAAACAATTACTTTGCAGCTATAGGAACTGATTTTTATTTGAGTGCAAAGCAAAAATAGGTAAAACCACATTGCACTGCAAGTGGTCACATTAAAATAGGCAGACTGGGTACACACCTAAAAATTGTCATTCTCCCGTTATTGGGTGAATAGACTATCGTATAAATGCGTATGCAATGCTGATGCAGGAATGCAGCAGTCAGGACCTGGTGCTGCACAGCCGACCTTCCGATCCACATTTAGGAGTCACTTACCGCCCTGCTGGATAAATACTGCTCAGCATTTGACCTGGGGATTGTATAGGTGTGTACCCAGCTTTAGGTTTGGGAGAAATATACAAAGCTGAGTATTTTGTACAAAGCTTGTACCTTACATTGTAACTACATTGTTTTGGGTATACTGTAGAAAAAAGCCTACATTGATATTGCATTGCATGAAAAAACTCTCAGCATCCACAATTTCCCGGGGGCATGCTCAACCACAGCAGCTCCTTCCGTCCTCATAGTGCCGCCAGTCTCTTGGCACCTGGTAAGTATAAATGTACTATGCATACCTCCTAACTGTTCTGATTTTCACAGTTCAGTCACTTTTTTGTGACTATTCTGCATCCCGGGGACTTCTTTTTATAGGGTGGAGGTTTGAAATTGGCACCAAACATGATGTCACATTTTGTCATGCCTAGCCCTTTCAATCCTGGACAGGGTGGCGCACACCCTTACTATGAGACCAGCGACCACCTGTTAGCAAAGTGGTAGCAGTAGTAGTTCAGCCAGGTGGTGGATGGGAGCAACCACTGCTTAGTGAACGGTCCTGAAACAGGGCCTTAATCTGTTGAGTCCACAGGTTGAGGCAAATATTTGGTCAATCACTATACTGAATGTCATTAATTGCAGATGATAGGGGGGAGATTTTTCAAAGTTTGGAGAGTGATATTTTGGATAAAATAAAAGGCTTCTGTCATTTTACAGGTTGTGTTTCAAAAATAACAGTTTTGAAAAATAAGAGGAGGTGATTGGTTGGTGCTTTATCTCGCTCTGTTTTATTTATCAAATATGGTCCACAACAAGTTAACCACTCATCCCTAATGGTGACGTGGCATCCATTCTCTAAGAGCTGTACATAAAATAAATCACATGAGCTAAAGATAATGTAGACAACAAAGGTACAGCAAGCAAACAAGCCAAGGCAAAGCTGATCCTAAACTAAAATGTTCGGCCTTCCAGTCAATGTTAACTGGAGATAGATTTATTGTTACAAAATATGCAAGACCATTAGGATCAACTTTGCTTTGTTTTGTTTATAACAGAGATCTAAAAAAACATAGCTGCTGCACAACCATTTCCTGCAAATGTAATGGTTAACTTAGAGCAAGGGTCAGGGAACTTTTTTACCTTTTACCCCAAAGTATAGCCACTGGCGGATTTGGGGGGGGGGGGGGGCACCCGGGAACGCCCCCCCCCCCCGTCATGTCTACGTTTTATAGTTTTTTTTCCCACGGGCCGCTATATATAGATTCTATATGCAATGAGATTAAATTCCTGGAAGTAATGGATGGTCGCGCTGTCAAGACGCAGCTGTGCATGCATACAGATTTATATGCATGCCTGTCTGTGTCTCGGTAGCGCGCCAATCCATTACCCCCAGAAAAATCATTTTTACCCCATTTGGGGTAATTTACCCCGTCCCTGACCACTGACTGTCAGTCCAGTCTCCGGCATATTATATGTGCATAAATGACCTAACTAGCTGGCCGGGTCTGAGCATTGGTACAGTAGTTAAGGTATGGCCTTTAATTTCTACTTTAAAAAATAAAAAGAAGTAAAAAATGGCATTCATATATAAAGCAAACTATTGCCAAATGGAAGACATTTTATACATTTATTTGTGATTGATATCCTGAGAACAATAACAAACTTTGATTGCAGCAGTACATCCCTTATGAAGAGGCTTTCATGGGCTTATCCTCAGCAAAACCGCAGTCATTCAGGTCCCCTGCAGCCAGGGGCGGATCCAGGATAAAATGACAGGGGGGGGGGGGGGGCACCATGATAAAAGAGGGTTTTGTGGGGGAGGGGTGGTGTTAGTGGTGCCAGTGTACATGCTAAGAGAGCGGCAGAGAGAGGGTGGGAATGGGATTAAAAATAGGCCCTGGTATTTAAAGTGCGCAGGCCCACCATGGCGATAAAAGTGAAGGATGTAGTTGTGTCCGGAAAAGGGGGTGTGGCCACTCAACAGGGGGCGTGTCCTTGAGTGGAGTGTACAACACCATATACAACTTCTACACATTATGCAACAAAATACTAGACCCTATTATACTTGCCCCTTACACATGATGCCAAATGGAATGAGCCAAAATTCACATAATGCCACTCTAATTGAGCCAAAATTCACATAATGCCACATGGATTGAGCCAAAATTCACATAATGCCACATGGATTGTGTCAAAATTCACATAATGCCACATGGATTGAGCCAAACTTTACATAATAACACACGGATTGAGCCAAATTCATAAAATGCTAAATGGATTGAGCCAAAATTCACATAATGCCACATGGATTGAGCCAAAATTCACATAATGCCACACGGATTGAGCCAGAATTCACAAAATGCCACACGGATTGAGCCGAAATTAACATAATGCCACATGGATTGAGCCAAAATTCACATAATGCCACATGGATTGTGTCAAAATTCACATAATGCCACATGGATTGAGCCAAAATTTACATAATAACACACGGATTGAGCCAAATTCATAAAATGCTAAATGGATTGAGCCAAAATTCACATAATGCCACACGGATTAAGCCAGAATTCACATAATGCCACACGGATTGAGACAGAATTCACATAATGCCACACAGATTAAGCCAAAATTCACAATACGCTTCATAAACAGGGACATTGTCCACCAAAGGCACGAATTAAACATTTACACCATAATGTCCATTACATGTTAAATTACACGCCATTATGTATTATGCCATAATAACACCATAATGCTTATTATAAATTATGCTACATAAGTGCTGCTTATCTACATGCTCATTGCCAAGGGTTCCATGCTCATTGCCAGAGGTTCCATGCTTGTTGCCATGTGGGATTACATGCTCTTTGCCAAGGGAGAATACATGCTCACGGTAAATGGGGGACAGCCGCCGCCAGGCAGAAGTAATAGCCACTGACAGTGGCAGAGCCTGGCTGTATTCAGAGCACTGCAGGTCCCAGCTATTTGAAATAATACCCCTTTCACACCAGAAAATGCATTCCCAGGTTGGCCTCTTTTACACCAGCCTAGTCCCTGCATTTTCTGGTGTGAGGGGGAGAGAAACACCCCCCCCCCCCTTTAACCAGTTATCTCATTTAACCTGCTATATCTTTGGAACCAACTGACCCATTTACATGAGACAAGTATCATATTAAAGAACTTATGAGTGGGCTTTGAATGATTTTGGTCCAGTGAAACTGGAACGTTTGGTTCCAGAGTAATCTGCCCTCAAAGAACATGAACAGCCATGAAATTACATTTAAAAAATAAAAAAAATCGGTTTACACGCAATATCTCTGGAACCAATTGACCGATATGGACTAGCCTGGTACCATTTTGAAGGCCCAGCTATTTGGAATTGAATGAAATCCAGGGGGGGGGGGGATTGGCAGCCGTCGGAACCGGGTGGGGTCGGAATTGACGGGTCCCATATTATCCTATGGGGAAAAAACGTATCATATCAGTTTGAAATACAAACGCTACCCAAATGTAACTCTCTCTGCACATGTTACATCAGCCGCACTTGCAATGAACATTATTTTGTCCATTAGAGAGAGGATTTGCTTTTGCGAGTGAACCAGAATCCGGCCCATAGGGCAGTAGAGCTTTTCCATCACCTATTTCATTTAGTAAACCTTATGCTTGTGTCAGATTATTATTACAATTATTATCTGTATAGCGTTAATAACACAGATACCTAAGAAAAAACAAATCATTCACCTGTTAGTACAGTTAAATATATCAGACTCGGCAAAACTTATCTTCATCCGCCCAATTTAATGCTGCATTATAAAGCACATAATGAACTCTACAGTTACAAAAACACTCTTCATTGTATAATCATTTAAAAAAATATCACATTCTTTTTTATACCACACACATCGATTCAAATACAGAAGCACAAGGTTATAATAAGTCAAGTTTTTCCAGTACTTCAACTAAATAATGTAGATTTTATTAACGTTTTGCACTCCAAATTTTTTGTTGTAATTCAAACAGTCTGGTTTAAATGTTTAAATTCATTGTAATTATTTTTTTTAAATAAAAAAATGGTCTACATTGAATGTTGAATGACGTTAATGTTCTTATTTTAAAGTGTCTCACCATTGGATCTGCTACTAGTGCTATGGCTGTTGAGACTGACTAGACGTTGGACCTGAAAGGGTTAAATACCTCTATTTGCAGCTAAAGTTGCTTACCTTTTATATAATTTACTGTATGTTTGCAGGGGACTTTATCATCAGGGGATATAAGTATATTCCAACATGCAAGGCAAGGCTTCTTCAGTCTTCATATAAGGCAGGAAAACGTTTATTTGAGCTGACTGTTGCATAGACCTTTGTGGCAAAAGAAGCCATTTTGTATAGATGCCATATTCCTGCTGATTTCTGCCAGAATCTTAATCTGTTTGTGGGCAGTGGAGCAGGGTCAGCAATAGAAATCTTGGGGACAGGAACACTGATATCTTTGTCCTCACCCTTCCTCTAAACATCTCTCCACCTGCATGTATGTCAATACATGTTCCACCAGTGGTCAAAGTGGAAATTTTGAAGGGGGGTATGGAAAAGTGTAGGGAGTAGTTATGTATTTATGTGTAGGGAGTAGTTACGCATTCTGGAAAAGGGAGTGTGGCCTCTTAAAAGGCGGCATGTCCTTGAATGAAGTGAGCCAAAATTCACATTATGCCACACGGAGTAAGACAACATTTACATTATGCTGTGGTGAACCGGAATGAACAGGCCAGTAACCCCTTTACCTTGCACTCTGGGAGGATCGCTGGATTCCCTTCTTCGTCTCGTCTTCTTGGACACATGACAAGAACCAGACCAAGGAAATGGTGCAAAAGAGTTTATTTATGATTAAATAGGATACTTGACGTTGGGTAGCAGGCACGTCTACCTATTGCATAGAGTACACTGAAAGGGGTGCACTGTTACATAATACAGTAAGTTCACAGTAATAAAATAAGGCACGTCTGGATGTATAAGTACCGACTTGTTCTATAACAGAATAGAATCTATTGTAAACAATGGAACAATTTCAGCAATAAGATTATAAGGTTTACCTCTTTTCTCTGGCACAGCTGAATAACCCCAGTGTCCGTTGCAGACTTTTCAGTGTCCGTCTACGGGAGAAGCCCGGAGACGACAACAAAATGTGCAGGTCGGGGGGCGGGGACAAGGCTGCCATATCAAAGCCCCGCCCCCAATACATGCAAACGCCGCGATTCGCAGGTCCGCGGGTAGGGGGCGGGGCTAAAATGACTTAAAATTAATCAATACGCGTCATTTTAGTCCCGCCCCCTCCCCCGGACTCATGGTTTACGGCACATCTTTCCCAAGCTCTGGTGGGAGCGGGGGCTCTGGGGGGAATGCGGGAGCCTTGCCTACCATCCCGGGGGGCCATTCCGGAAGGGTTGGCAATTATGGTGCAGTGTGACCAATCAAAGAGTGGTCACAGGGTAGGTTAGACTCAGAAGTTTCTACGCTATCGGGCAAGCCAGCAGTGACAGCAATGGAGTGTGCAATAAAGATTCTCTTTGGCCTAAACAATTCTAATGGCAATGCAATCAATCACGGTTATCACTTTGCAGAAATATAAGGTAATTAGTAATCACATTAAACAGTATAGTTTAATGTAATTGCATTAATGAACAATCAACTTCACAGTGCAAGATAAAGCAATACAATAATACTTTACTGTAATAATACTACTATGCTACTGGGTACCCAGCTTCCTGTGCACAGAACTTTGTGATGGCAGTTCCGGGTCAAGACCTTATTTCCACCACCAGCCGGTGGATGAGGAGAAAAGGATAACAGTCCCTATAGGGTCTCTGTTTAAAAGTGAAACAAGGGAAAGTGGGGAATCAGTTTTCAAAGGATTTAGTATTGAATCCCGGCGGTCGGGATCCCGGCGTTCAGAATCCCGACGCCGGAATCCCGACAGCCGAAATGCCGACAAGGGGGGGACATGGATCGCCCCCCCTTGCGAGCTCGCTGCGCTCGCTACGCTCGGCACACTAATTTATTCTCCCTCCAGGGGTGTCGTGGACACCCCAGGAGGGAGAAAGTGTCGGCATTTCGGCGGTCGGGATTCCGGCGTCGGGATTCTGAACGCCGGGATCCCGACCGCCGGGATCTTAACTGCATCCCTTTCCAAATAGGAGGTGGTGGCGCTTTATTATAAGGTGGAAGCACTTTATTATAAGAATGTGTAGCACTGTAAAGGATGTGCTGTCTGTAAAACAATGTGTAGGTAGGAGGTGGGAGCACAATATTCCCCAATTAGCTGCTCATACTCCCAACAGTAATGGGCTGATACAGATCGTCACTTCACTGTACGGGCCTCAGCACCTGGATAGGCAATACAGTCAGGTCTCTGCGTGGCAGGTGGGGCGATTCAGTCCCCAATAGTGCTGACAGGGAGGACTGTCGGTAAGGGGTAATGTCAAAGTACCTGGATGCTCCTGACGGTCACTGGCTCCTAATTACCTCTCCCTTCCTGTGTCTGCTGCTCAGGCTCTCCCGGGACAGCCAGTTGCTGGTGACGGTGACAGGGTCCTATCCGTCTGCTCTCCACCATCAGATGGTTAGACTGCGGCAGGGTCCCGTTCAATGTTCCCTCTAATATTACGAAGGCTGTGTGCGGCAAAAGATTTTGGCTGTGCAACTTTGGAAGGAAATTTAAATTTTTGTGCGTCACTTATATATAAATGGAAAATGACGTTCAGCATTTGTGTTAACTTTACTTCAAAATGATATTAAACATTTAAACATTCAAAACACAGCACACAATGTAGTTAATGGGTGAAACACACATTAATTGAGTCCACAACTGCAACAAGGGACCACTGCTGCTTTGTGCGCTCTGTTGTAATGTCTGTGCGCACACTCGTCGAGTTGTGTGCGCGCGCACGTGCGCACAGCTTAGAGGGAACACTGGTCCCGTTCTCTGTGGGGTACAGCAGTGCACGGTCCTCTCACTGCCGCCTGCTGACTCCTCTCCCAGCGTCACTGCTCCCTTCAGCGTCTCTGTCCCTTTCCCGCTGCACCTCCAGGTCTTGCCTCCAGCTACACACGGTCTCTCTCCTGTCCAGAGCCGGTCGTGTCCCGGCTCCTGGCTGTCAATCACCACCTGACTCTTGTATCGGTGGTCACAGCTGTGGCTGTGCAATGCGCCACTGCGCACCCAGTCTCTTAGCGGCTCCCCGTGCACGTCCTGTGCTTAGTCCTTACTTTTCTGGTGTGCAGCAGACCATCTCCTCCTCCTCCTCTTCGCGCCCTTCAGCCGCCAATCATCAGGGCACCCTTTCCTGTCCCTCTTGCAGCACCTTGGGTAAGGTCTGTTGTACTTTGATCAGAAGTAAATAACAGCAAAGAAGGTTTCATAGAGATTATTTTATCTATGGTACATTGGGTTTTAGTTAAATTAGTTTCTAGATTTATTTAAATACAATGGAACAGTCATGAACACAATACCAAATGCTCTCAAGAATGAATAGACATATCATTATCTGTCATTGGGAGAATACAATTACTTAACCCTAATACACTGTCAAGGTAAATGCACCCAATTACCACTCTTCCCTGAACATTAACACCCACGTATGAAAGTGAAATTAAACTAGTTATAATTTGATGTGGCAATGAAAGAGGGGATGCAGAAACAACATGCAACATAACAATACAGAGATCTGATCACTGAAAATTCAACAAATGTGTTAGTTCTGTATTTTACCATTTAAGAAAAACTTTTGTCATAATCAGTGGAGGCTTCAGAGAAGGGGCTGCAGAACAGTCCCCAAAAATTCAAATAGGGGAGCCACGGTAACGTTATATTATATAAACAATGTATAGGTCTATAGTCAAAAGGTCGGCGACTATTGGTCGACAGGGTCAAAAAGTCCACATGGTCAAAAGGTCGATATGAGTTTTTCGAGGTTTTTTTGCGTCTATGTCGACATGGTCGATATAGACACCATCTAAGTGTACACCATCTACACTCGCCATGCTTTGGGCATGGTGCCTCGGCTCAGCACACCATCAGGTTCTCCCCCCATGCCATAGTATAAAATACCGCCTGTCAACACATGTCGGCTCAAAAAATGTAGACCTTTCCCATGTCAACGTCATCTGTGGGGTTCTTTTGTCAGGATAACTTTCTTAATGGAGTTGGCACTATTGTTAAGATACTGTGGGGGGGGGGGGGGATTTAATTCTGGGCAACATTTTCACTAGGTGAAACATTGGTAATCCCCCTCCCCCCCCCCCCCCCCCCCCTATTTTTGGGCAAAAAGATCATTTACTTTCAGGATCTTGCCTCTAAATTGCTTCCACCAAATGAGGGGGAAACCATTCAAATGCACCTACTACCGTTGAATAGTTTTCCCCTCTGTTCCCAGTGTCGAGTAATCCAAGATTTACTCAGTGCTGCAATAATCGTGGGGAGAAGGAGGCTGCGGCCCTCCCTCGCAACACCAGGGGAACACCCAGAAAATGTTATCATCCCCAAACAGCTGCAGGGTGTTAATCATAGCATACCTCCCAACTTACAAAGAGACGGAGGAGGGACAGATGGATGCGCACCGGAGGCGCGCCTAATTTTTTTGGGGGGGTGGCCTAATGAAAGGGAGCGTGGTCTATACTTGTGGCTCCCCCCGCGAGGTCATGCCCCCATTTTGCCGCTATGGGGGCATGACCCAGAGGCTCTGTGAGCCTCTAGCCATGCCCCAGGCCTCTTGGCTGCGGGAATAGATGCTGTCTCCCCCCCCCCCCTCGCCGCGGGACACTGCCGGCTGCAGGAGGGATGCGGGAATGTCCCTGAAAACCGGGGACATTCCCGCTGTAAACGGGACTGTTGGGAGGTATGATCATAGCCTTCGCCGGGACAGCTCGTGCATGCGTCAATAATCGCCCGTGCTGTGTAATTAAAACAATGCAATCGGGTCTGACTCAGACCCTAAGTGATGAAATAAAGAGTGATAAACCACCAACCAATCAGCTTCTTTAATTTTTCAAACCCAGCCTGTAACATGGCAGATAGAAGCTGGTTGGGTGGTTACATTCTCCATCACTTTTCAAGCTTAGTACATGTTGCCCATTATATACAGCATAGAGGAGTATATTTTCACACTAGTATCACCAGTAAGTAGACGGCCATGGCTACATAGAAAAGGGTCTGGCACAGAATAAAAACCACTGTTTAGATTTTTGTTAAATTATCCATTATTATTTTGTTCTTGTTTTATTTTTTTTGTTTATTATCCCTCCTGTTGCTCTATTTTATCTCTGCCCAAGTCATCCATCATTTCCCAATTTTCTACTGCATCCTCCTACATACTGTAGATAGAAAACCACTTTCCTGTTAAAATAATGTTCAAGTATGTTTTTTTTCTTTGTACTATTTTCTCTTCAATTGCTGTAACGTAATAACATGCTTTACTAACCCTTATCTGCCTTCCTGTTGTTTTTTTGTTGGAGATCAAGAACAATAACAACCTACATGGTCACTAAAGACTGTTTAATTTCAGACAATTAAAGTACTGTACATACGTCTTGTGACGGGAGATGCTGGTTATCTAGAAAATAAATACAAAAAAGCATTCAATGATGGAGAAGATACAGATTTTCACCATATACACAGAAGACATTTCCAGCAATATTTCAGTCCATTCTCTAGGCCTAAATCAGAGGTGGGCACAATTTTGGAGCAGTTTTTTGCCACAGTATCATGACCGGATAAACCATGGGGCGGATTGAGCTGCAGCTCTAGACCTCCCCATCAGTAAATGGACCACAGCATTTCCTGTACTGCTGGGCTGTAGTAAAGAACATTTATTTCCTGCTACATCAGCCTGCCAGTGTCCTCCAGAGACCCCGCCCCCCTGATCGTGGCACTTCCCAGTCGAGTGTCCAATAAAAGATTCCTGTCTCCTTCCCGAGTCTTCTCGCTTCTACTGCATTCAGCCCCTGACCGGCCTTTTTGCTGACTGTGGCTGTGGACATTGGATGTACTTGATGGATGGACAGTGGGCCAAAAAGTGTGTACCGCTTCAATGTACTGAAGTTCTGCAATCTGATGAGCCAGCCTCAACGATCCTCCCTCCAGGACCCTTAATATCAGATTAAATCATCTTTATATCATGTGCATGCGTATAATTATATATCTCTGGGTTAGACTGGCACGTGGCTTGAAAGAAGGTAAATGTCCCTCGGGTGCCCTCTGCACGGTACTGTAGATGCAGTAGAAAGCAGCAGTTTATTGGTTTTTAAATAGCCAAACCATATATTGTGAAAACATGTACAGCATACGTAGATGTTTCCAATTTGGCAGATTCCAGCCTAAGTTAACTTATTTCTGGCCGGGCCATTGCACTTCTGGTACTCGGAAATCTCTATCTATGAAATGCATGCAGCATAGTCACTGCCTGCTAAGATTCCAAGGCACACAGTATTGGTCTTAAATATATATAAACTGATAAACTCCATTGGGGATCAAAGGGAATGAAGCCTGAGGTGCCATTTTTTGAAACACCACTTTATGTATAAGTGCAGTTATTCAACTAAGCATTAAGAGCGGGATGCTCTAAAACAGTGGTCTCCAACCTTTTTTGGGTCGGGAGCTACTCGCGACAAAATAAACCACCCGAAGAGCTACTAAAGTAAAAAAAAATTAAAAATCTGCATAATATCCCAAAAAATGCCCTTTACACATAATGCCACAAACTGTAATGCCCCTGACACATTATGCCACACACTGCAATGCCCCAAAACATACCTCCCAACACTGGAGGCAGAGGAGAAGAGTCATCTGCGCGTGCCGAAGGCCCGCGCCAAAAATTAGAAGGTTCAGCTACTACCGTGGAACTCCTGCGAGGCTACATCCCCCATTTTTTCCACACACACACACACACGATGCCCATTATACATATGCCCAACAACGTGATACTCCGTTATACAAATGCCCCACACCGTGATGCACCATTATACATATCCCACAGTGATACTCCATTATACATATGCCACACCGTGATACTCCATTATACATATGCCACACACCGTGATGCTCCATTATACATATGCCACACACCGTGATACTCCATTATACATATGCCACACCGTGATACTCCATTATACATATGCCACACACCATGATGCCCATTTTACATATGCCACAAACCGTGATGCTCCATTATACATATGCCCCACACCGTGATGCTCCATTATACATATGCCACACCGTGATGCACCATTATACATATGCCACACCGTGATGCACCATTATACATATGCCACACACCGTGATGCACCATTATCAGAATCAGAATCAGAATCTTTATTTGTCATAAAATGGCCACATGCAGTGTACATTAAACGAAAATAAAAGAGCATACAGCACATAAATACAGCAAAGGCATAAAAAAAAAGACAGTGATAACAGACAACTAATCGTACATGCCTACATTATTTACCCCTAAGATTTACAATTATTTAAAATCCGAACAGCTATTGGAAAAAAACTCTCTCTAAATCGCTTTGTCTTACATAAAACTGATCGATAACGCCTATGAGATGGTAATAAGGAGAAAAAGTCATTATATGGGTGGGTAAAATCATTCAGAATACATTTTGTCTTCAAAGAAAGTCGACTCAGGAAGATGTCGTGCAGGTTTGGCAGAACAACACCCACTGCCTTACCCGCAGTTGACACAACCCTCTGAAGGGACTTTCGATTCGCAGCCGAGCAGGGACCAAACCAGGCCAATAACCCATAAGTGAGGATGCTCTCAATGACACAAGAATAAAAATTGGTCAGGGTCTTCTCACTCAGACCAGCCAGTCGCAGTTTCCTCAGGAAATACATGCGCTGGTTGGCCTTCTTAATAATGATGTTAATATGGGTATTCCAAGAAAGATCATTAACAATATTGATACCTAGAAACTTAAAAGTATCAACAATCTCCACCGGTTGACCATTTAAGACCAACGGACATATGCCACACACCGTGATGCACCATTATACATATGCCACACACCGTGATGCACCATTATGCCTATGACCCACAACGTGAAGCTCCTTTATACATATGCCCCACACCTTGATGCTCATTAAACATGTGCCACACAAATGATGCCCATTACACAATGTCTCACAGTAAGGCTTCTAATAAAAAAATGTAAATTACCTGCTTGCTGTCAGGGGTTCATTTTTGTTGCCAGGGGTTAATGCTCATTGACAAGGGGGTCACTGCTTGCCCCCTCCACTATGCCCGTCTTCACATGGGCATAATAAATTAATCATTGCTGCTGGCTGCTGGTGCGTTCGGAGCTCAGCTCAGCTCCATCATCACCCTGCTGGCAATTACCGTTCTTCCCCCCCACAGCCCCACACCATGCTAGAAGTCATATTTGACTTCTAGCCTATGACTGGGAACAACACAGAGCTGCGCTGCTGCAGCGTTACCCGGAAGTGCCGGGAGCGCTTAGCGCGGTGCTCCCTGTCAGACGCTAGAGGTCAAATATGACTTCTAGCGCCTGTGTGCGGTCTCCTCTGGTCCCCGCGGACTACAGCGGGGCAAGGCGATAGCTATAGCGGCGGCTATAGCGCCGCAATCCAGCGGACACATCGGGCGGGCGGACCGGGCAGGGCAGACAGCAGTGGTCGAGCCACCCGTTTCGCTCAGGCGAGCTACCGGTAGCTCGCGAGCGACGGGTTGGCGACCACTGCTCTAAAACATAACGCCCCAGTCTGCCGGGCTTCGCATTGCTAATGATCGCATATGCTCTAACATATGAGATCATTAACACAAGGGACAGCTATGCGATAAGAGCTGTCCCTTGCGATGAGGCTCCGGCGCTGGACTTCTGGGTCTGAGACCCGGAGTCCGTCTGCGCATGTGCAGAGTTTTTTGTGTTTTGGGTTCTGATTACCTTCAGGTTTTGGGTTCTAATGGGTTTTGCCAAAACACACCCTAAACATTTTGTGTTTGGATTTTTGGGTTTTGGGTTCTGATTTTATTTTTAAAAAGCATAAAAACTGCTAAAATTGCAGAATTTTGGTGTTTTGTTGCTCCTACGCTATTATTAACCTCAATAGCATTCATCTCCACTCATTTCCAGTCTATTCTAAACACCTCACAATATTGTTTTTAGGCCAAAAGGTTGCACGGAAGTAGTTGGATAACTATGATAAACGACACAAGTGGGTGGCACAAACACTAGACTGATACGGCACACCTAATAGCACCCCTGGACCGATATGGCACACATGATGGCACACATGGTATTATACGGCACAGATGGCGGAACCCCTGGACTGACACAGCACACATGGAATTATACGGCACACATAGTGACACTCCTGCAGTAAAAAGAGTTATTCTTTTAATAAAAAAATGGCAGCACCCCTGGATTGATACAGTAGACTTAGCAGCACCCCATAAATTATACAGCACACTTGCCTCACCCCTGGACTGATAGGGCACACTTAGCATCACCCCTGGACTGTGACGGCACACTTAGCAGCACCCCATGAGTTATACAGCAGACTTTGCAGCATCCCATGAATTATATGACACACTTGACTCACCCCAGGAATTATGCATCACACATGCGGGCATCCCTGACCTGATACAGCACACATGGAATTATACGGCACAGATGGCGGCACCCCTGGACTGATACGGCACACATGGCAGCAGGCATGGGATTATACGGCAGACAAATTCCTGCAGTAAAAATAAAAAAATTTATTCTTTTAATTATAAAAAAGAGCAGCACACCTGGAATTATACGGCAGACATAGCTACACCCCATGAATTATACAGCACTCTTGGCTCACCCCTGAACTACAGCGCATTTAACAGCCCTTGCAGTAAAACAACAAAAAAAAACACCTTATTTTTACTTTCATTAGAAAAAAGGGCAGCTCCCCTGGTCTGATATGGGACACATGGGGCACCCCTGGAATTATACGGCACACATGCGGGCACCCCTGGACTGATAAGGGACACATGGGGGCACCCATAGAATTATACGGCACACATGCGGGCACCCCTAGATAGATACAGCACACATGTGGGCACCCCTGGACAAATACAGCACACATGTGGGCACCCCTGGATGGATGCAGCACACATGCGGGCACCCCTGGACTGATGCAGCACACATGCGGGCACCCTGGGCACTGGCAGCAGTAATTAAAAAAATATTTTTTTTGCTTTGAAGTTTTTTTTTAAATAAAAATAATGCAGCCCCCTCTGTAGCACTAGCAGCCCCCTCTATGCACTAATCCCCACCCAGCAGGTTTCCCCCTCACACCCCTCAGCAGATAGCACAGACACATCCGTGCTGTCTGAAATCACCTGTTTGAAAATGGCGCCGATCTATGAATGATTAACATATGCCAACCGGGTTGGTTCCCTTTCCCTATCCATTCCTTCCCTTTCATCCTTCTTTTTTCTTCAATTTTTTTTTTTATTATTTTATTTTAATTTGTATATATATTTTAGTGTCTATATATATATATATATATATATATATATATATATATATATATATATATATATATGATGGAGTCTTCTGAAACAAAAGAAAACTATATACATTTAGAGTATAGACATGAATTATTATAAGCTACTAAACAGATAAGCTTTTATTTTAATGTATTTAATAAGTAAATATTTTGGGTCTAATGTGCTCTAAAAATATAACTTCTGAATTTGAACATTTGTACAAATGAATTACTTGCTATTTATTTGTATTCAATGATTTATCTTTAATAAAATATATTTGAATCAGAAAATGGCGCCGACCGCCGGGAACTATATATCCCCAGGTCTCGCAAGAATCCGACGCGGGATGATGACGTTTTAGCCTCGATTTGGAGTCGGAAAGATGGCGGGAACCGCCAAACTCCTCGGATCCAGCCTCGGATCAGGTACGTTCGTGGGGGTTCGGATCGCTAGGATCCGAACCCGCTCATCTCTAACAGAAATGCGGTAAAAACCCTGATAATGGGGTTTTAAACCACATTTCGGGCGGGATGATCTAAGAACTATTGCCCCCCTCCGCAGGCTACCGCATTGTTAATGATCGCATATGCTCTAACACACAGGGGTAGCCAACTCCAGTCCTCGAGAGCTACCAACAGTTCACGTTTTCCAGCTCACTTCCCAGGTACACAGGTGCACTCATTACTGACTAACACATTTTAAAAGATCCACAAATGGAGCTCAATACTTCACTTTGCGATTCTTTGAGGAGACATGGAAAATATTAACTGTTGGATGTCTTTGCAGAGGATGGCGGCAGAATCGCCAGCCGCCATCCCCTGCCAGGCGCCATCTGCTCTGCGAAAGGGGACGCGTGCGTGCATGAGTTGGGCGAGCGTCCCCTTCCGATGGCGTCTCCCCCAGGTCCCCGCCGGCATGCCGGCGGTCACCCGGGGTCCCCACCGCCTCCCCTCTCCCCCCACCGCCTCCCCTAACCCTGTCCGTCTCCCTGAAGCGAAGACGGACAGGGTTCCCGTCGCCCGGAAACTGAGACGCGCGTGAGACACACGCGCGTCTCAGTCAGATGGACGCCGGGCTGCTGGCGGATCGCCAGCGGAGACAGTCTGGCGATTCGCCAGCAAGAGGGAGCCCGGCTCCATCTGTAGCTCTCGAGGACTGGAGTTGGCTACCCCTGCTCTAACATATGCAATCATTAACGCAAGGGACAGCACTTGCGATAAGAGCTGTCCCTTACGATGCAGCTCCGGCGCTGGACTTCTGGGTCTGAGACCTGGGAGTCCATCTGCGCATGCGCAGAGCGACGGGGACGGAGGGGGGCATTCTCATACCTCCCAACTGTCACGATTACAGCGGGACAGTCCCGATTTTCGGGTCATGTCCCGCTGTCCCACTTGCGGCAGGCATTGTCTCGCTGCGGGGGGTGGCAGTTGGGAGACCCCCCAATCTAGTAGAATAGACGCTGTGCGCATACGCACAGCGTCTATTCTCGTATGAAAATGAGGTCGCGGCTAATTAGCATAAGCCGCGACCTCATTTGCATACGCACCGCCCCCTTTCCGGGCGCTCGCGCGGTCCCTATTTCTACAGGTCAGAAGTTGGGAGGTATGGCATTCTGGGAGGGAGCTTTTACCACAAAAGGGGTTTTTACCACATTTCTGCTTTAGATATTCCCGCCCAAAATCTTTATGGTTCTCTCACTATATATATTTCTGCTGTTTAGGTACAAAATGATCCCTTTGAGGAAGTCTGTACACTTGTGAAAAGTGCTGGATTACTATCTCATGATGCTGCCCAGGAATTCTCTGGACAGCTTTTTTGTCTGGGCTAAAGATCAAGAGCTAAAAATCAGATAAACGGATTACCATGATAACTGAATAAGTGCATTTTATATCACTTAGATGATTAAATCCTTTAAAAAAAACATCATTTAATCAGGAGGATGCTTTTAAGTTAACAATTGTTTACCCTAGGGATGTGCACTGGCCACTTTTCGCATTTTGGGTTTTTTGTTTTGGGTTCTGATTACCTTCAGGTTTTGGGTTCTAATAGGTTTTGCCAAAACACTCCCTCAAGGTTTTGGGTTTTGGGCTCTGATTTTTATTTTTTTGCTCCTATGCTATTATAAACCTCAATAACATTAATTTCCACTCATTTCCACTCTATTCTGAACACCTCACAATATTGTTTTTAGGCCAAAAGGTTGCACCAAGGTAGCTGGGTGACTATGATAAGCGACTGAAGTGGGCGGCACAAACACTGGACTGACATGGCACACATAGCATCACCCCTGAACTGATACAGCACACTTAGCATCACCCCTGGACTAATACAACACACTTGGCAGCACCCCATGAATTATACGGCAGACTTGACTCACCCCAGGAATTATTTGGGAGACTTGGCTCACCCCTGGACTGATACGGCACACTTAGCATCACCCCTGGACTAATAGAGCCCACTTGGCAGCACCCCATGAATTATACATCAGACTTGGCTTACCCCAGGAAAAATACAGCACAGATGGTGGCACCCCTGACCTGATACAGCACACATGGAATTATACGGCACAAATGGCGGAACCCCTGGACTGATACAGCACACTTTGAATTATACGGCACACATGGTGACACTCGTGCAGTAAAAAGAAAAAAAAACTTTTTTATTATTTTAATTAAAAAAATGGCAGCACCCCTGGATTGATATGGCAGACTTGGCAGCACCCCATACATTATATAGCACACTTGGCTCACCCTTGGACTGATACAGCACACTTGGCAGCACCCCATGAATTATATGGCAGACTTGGCTCACCCCTGGAATTATACGGCACACTTAACATCACCCCTGGACTCATACAGCACACTAAGCAGCACCCCATGAATTATACAGCAGACTTTCCAGAAACCCATGAATTATATGACACACTTGGCTCACCCTTGGAATTATGTGTCACACATGTGGGCATCCCTGACCTGATACAGCACACATGGAATTATACGGCACAGATGGCGGCACCCCTGGACTGATACGGCACACATGACGGCAGACATGGAATTATACGGCAGACTTACCAACACCCCTTGTATTATACGGCACTCTTGGCTCTCCCCTGGACTGATATAACACATTTAACAGCCCTTGCAGTAAAAATTTAAAAAAAACACCTTTTTTTCTTTTCATTAAAAAAAGGGCAGCTCCGCTGGTCTGATACAGGACACATGAGGGCATCCCTGGACTGATGCGGGACACATGGGGGCACCCATATAATTATACGGCCCACATGCGGGCACCCCTGGTCTGATACGGGACGTATGGGGGCATCCCTGGACTAATATGGGACACATGGGGGCACCCCTGGACTAATATGGGACATATGGGGGCATCCCTGGACTAATATGGGACACAAGGGGGCACCCATGGAATTATACGGCACACCTGCGGGCATCCCTGGACTAATACGGGACACAAGGGGGCACCCCTGGAATTATATGGCACACTTGCGGGCACCCCTGGACTGATACAGGACACATGGGTGCACCCATGGAATTATAAAGCACATATGCGGGCACCCCGGGACTGATACGGGACACATGGGGGCATCCCTGGACTGATAGTGGACACATGGGGGCGACCATGGACTGATACGGGACACTGAGCAGGGCAGCTGGACTGATATGGCACACTTAACTTTAGCCCCTTAGATGTCCCCCATAGTAGTCCCATATAACAGCCCCCCTTAGTAGTAGCCTTAGTAATGCTCCCTACGTTGTAACCTGAATAGTTTTCCACTTAGTATAGTTTCCCCCTCAGTAGTTCCCCCTTAGTAGATGTACAAAAGTTCCTGCACCTTTAGTTCCCCCTTAGTAAATGTACCTTTTAGATTCCCAATGTATAGTTGTCCCCTTGAGCAGCCCCCATTAAGTTAGGCAGTCCCTAATAGTTTTCCCATGAGTTTGTCCCCCCTTAGTTTGTCCCCCTTTAGTCTCAGTGTATCCTCCATAGCTTTTCTTTTCTGCAGACAGGATGGACACATCCGTGCTGTCAGACTTTCACTTGCCGAATGAAGATGGTGCTGGAGACGGGACTTTTATAGAGATCCGGTCTTGCGAGAATCTGACGCGGGATGATGACGTCTTGGCCTCGTTTTGGACTTGGAAAGATAGCGGGACCCGGCGAACTCCTCAGATCAGGCCTCGGATAAGGTAAGTTCGGGGGGGGGGGGGGGTGTTCGGATCTGTTGGATCCGAACTCGCTAATTTCTAGTTTACCCATGTGAGAAGGAACCCGGTAAATCATAAACTTCTAATATGAATGATTTGGGACCATGAATTACACTAATGTCAGTGGGTAAGTTGCCCTTAAGTAAACATATTACTATGTAGATTGTGTATTATGTTGCCTTATTTGGCTCCAGTTGGTATATAACCCCCATAACAATCACAAATTGTGGTTTCCCATACTAATGGAAAAATAATACTGGCGCCAATTTCTGAAAAATGATCTCAAGAAAATAATTGGTCAATAAATAATTTCTACTTTCTCTTCAAAGAAGACACAAAAACCAGCATACAGATATTACTGTGCTAGATCTGGAAATAAATCATAATTGTCTAATGGAAGGCTCCAGAAAATCAGGCGACACTCATGGCCTCCAAGAAAAGTAGGCAAGGCTCCCACTTCCTGCTACCAACTCCTCAATTCCATTGCCCACAGTTCTTATTCAGCCACTCACACTCACTGCATCTCCATCTTACCAGCCAGAAGTGGGAGGGTCAATTATACAATTTGCACAAAATGGCATCATCGTGGCTCCACCCCCACTTTACAATGGTGATAATGTGGGTATTGTAAAGTTTTGGCAGGGCTACAATGATGCAATCACATCTCCACGCCCCATACCACCCCATAAATCCATACAAGATCAGAGATCAGCACATTTTGCACACTAATTATACAGTAACTCACTGCATTTTCTTGTGTTCACTGCCACTAGATAGCTTACTAAGTGTACACACACACACACACACACACACACACACAAACCAGGAAATAAATATTATGTCCTCACAAAAGGGCATATTTATTTTACTCCAGGCTGACTGATCAAACCCACAACAGTTTGTTACATATTTGGTATCATTATTTACCTCCATGGATAATAAACATCTGTGCAATCTGCTGCAGTTTCAGTAATTCTCTGTCTGGTGTGAAACAAAAGAATTTCTCTACTTGAAGTCATTGAAGTCATTATCTGCCTGGGTAAAAAAATACAGGAATCAATTTGTTATTAACATTGTATTTGTTAGAATGCCAATATTTGAGGTTTCAGAAAAAGGAGGCATTGGTGGCGGACTGCCAATATATGCTCAGACAAATGTGGCAATTTGTTCATATCAAATCTCATGAGTGGTGATGGCCATACAGCAACAATGGCACTCCGCAAACTGGCACCAAAGCTCTCTTACAGCAGATCTATTGGGATGAGTTATGACAATAACAATGGTTTTATTTATTTATTATTTTTAGTTGTTTTATAAATAAGAATATTATTTTTTTTTAAATCACGTGTCCTGCAACTCATAGACTGTAAACATATGATGAAATCTTGCTTGGAGACTATTAAATGCCAATAATTAGTAACATTTGGAGTAATAGGCTTTAGTACGGTACTACCAATACACTGCGGGGGTTATTCTGGTTGATTAGCAAGGCTGCGAATTTGCACCCTTGCATGTCCACCAAACCCCGAGTTGCGAATGATGGCCTGACCACCACGATTCCCTCACAGGGCCTGTGAATGGATGTTACACAGTTACATCCATTTGCAGCCTAGTGGGATCCACCCACATCATTCGATGATCGGCTACCATCGAATGATGGCAAAGGTGCACGCATTTAAAAATGAATCTCAAGTCACTTACATATGCGTCGAGGCTCGGGAGGAAGTGGGCGGGCAGCTGACAACTGGTGTTGTCAGCTGGCCACCCCCCGCACCCGTGTCATCGGGGCATTTGCGTTCTCATGGGAATGCCCATGAAATGCTGGGCGTTCCATATGCAAATGGCCCAGACCACTGCCCCACATCCTTCCTCACCCCCTACACACTTAACTGCGTGCACACAGCGAACACCCTGCTCGCCGTGGCAGCACGCACCCGGCATATACACATGCGCAGAAATGACCCTGCGCATGCGGATACGCCCTTCATCGGAGCCATTGTGAATATTCTGGTCCGTGCGAATGGACCAGAATAAAGCCCTGCAATTGCAGTCAGTTATTCTGTAACCCAATCACACAATCAATCAAATATATATATTTTTTTAAGTGGTGGATATCAGTTGTGATAGAAAGTCGGTCTTTGATGAGAATATGGTGCCATACTTCATATATTTCTGTGCAGTCAGGGTTGGCAGGGAAGGCAGAGACTCACCTGTCATTCTGCAGTATACTCCAGAGTCTTTAACTATAAAAATTATTAGAATATTACAAAGAAGATATTTATAACTTGTAATATCTTCTTTGGATTATTCTGCATAATGACTGTGATACTAGCCAGTGACTTCACCACATCTCACTGCCTGCCAGCAAGCCATAGTTACATGTCTATAAGTGTGCAAATTACAGTTCCGTACAGCACCATCTATTGGTACATTGTTTACTTGGTATTTTTCCTTTACCAAACAAATTGGCATTGCTGTAGGACAGGGGTTCCCAATCTTTTTCGAATCACGGCTCCCTAGAGTATCAGAATTTGTCCACGGCACCCCTAGGCCCCCAAAAATATATATAAAATTAAGTAGATTGTGTTTGTATGTGCTTCTTAGGTTCAGTTATGTGGTAAAAGGCAGGATTTGCTTCTGATTGAACACATTTTATGATTGGCAGCCACCAGCACTGGTTTTATCCATAAATAATTGATCATAAATAATTTGAATTGGTCCTGGACCACCAACCCGTGGCACCCCTGCAAGTGTCTCGAGGCACCCCAGGGAGCCACGGCACACAGTTTGGGAACCACTGCTGTAGGAGTATTCATGCAAATCTTCAAGTCATGCTGACCAGTGGTTCTTACTTTACAGCTTTTGAAATCACATTTTTAATTATAATCACCACGTACAATGGATTTAGAAATATCTAGTCATATATGTATCATGTGAACTCTGAATACAGTTATTGCTCTCTAAAAGTTATTTACAAAGATTATGAATATACAAAGCCATATTCTAACAGCATTGTTAGATGGTTCACTTGTCTATTCTGGACATACTGTATATGATATGTGCAGTAATCGACTTACATTCAGCAATACTGTAACTACTGTACTACTGTATATATGCCTTTTGTACAAAGATTACAGTGACATTTCTTATGTGGGAAACATATATATGGCTACCCTATCAACTCCTTTAAGACTAAAAATACATGATAGCTTGAAAAATGTATCCTGGTATATGACACAAATGGCTGTAGATGATTTTCCAATCCAATTATAAGTACAGAGAAAATGGGACTTATGACCTTATTCTAATTGATTTGGTCCTCCATGCGTTCACTTCTGCGCATGTGCAGATGCAGGGTGCTTGCACCCACGACAAACATTATGTTTGCCCGGTGCACGCATCCTACACAGTGGGCGGGGAGAAGGGCAGGGGGAGCCGGGGAGCCACATTAGCGTATGGTACCGCCCATTCCCATGAGACTGCTGGGCATTCCCATGCTAATGAGTACACAACGCAGGTGTGAGGGGGGGCAGCTGAAATCACCGGATGTCAGCTGCCCGCCCTATCCTCGCACAGGGTGCCCGCAGTTTAGAGACACCATATATGTGTCTCTGAACTGCGAGAGCTGGAGAAATCATTTAATGGTCGCCAACCATTGAATGATTTCTCCCAGACCTGTGAATGAAATCACAGGTCTCCCCGGCGGGCGGTGTCTGATGGATTTGCTAGACGGCGAAATTCGCAGCCTTGCAAGTCAATCAGAATAAAGTCCTTAGTCCTTAATGTTCCATAGTTAGCTTTTATGGGTAAGGGTTGCGGTAGGGGCAGAGGGGGGAGGAGGGGGGGTGTGACACCAACTATTCACAAACAATTTTGAATGATTGACACAAATTCTTCTGTATTATTATTTGTCAAGATCTTGATGTTTCCGTAAACTTTGACTTTCAACTATTGTACTGTAATGTACTACAAACTGTATTGTTTTATTATTTGTTGAATTGTATGTGAGCCTGGCAGGGCCGGCGCTACCCACTCAGCAGCTCCTGCAAAGCAGGGAGGCGCCATGCTGAAAAGGCGCTGTCTCCCTCCCTGCTCTGCTAAAGCTGGCTCAGCCCTCACTGTCACTGCCTCCTGCACGCTGCCCGCAGTGCCTGTCTGACAGCGGACGGTAGTATGGAGAGGCTGAGCAGCTCCCTGCACCACGCACACACTGTCCTCTTCCTGCGACCTGTCCCCTCTTCCTCACAGACACTTGCGCTGAGGCATGTAGCGCTGTCTGTGAAGGTCTGGATGACATGTAGGGGGAAATTTACTAAAGGAAATTTGTAAAAAATAGGTGTATTTGTATCCAGAAATACAGTTATTTTTGACATTTACTATCCCGAAAATACGGCAATTCGTATTCGTATTGATGTGCTATCAATACGAATAAGAATTGCCGTATTTTCGGGATAGTAAATGCCAAAAATAAGTGTATTTCTGGATACAAATACACCTATTTTTTACAAATTTCCTTTACTAAATTTACCCCGTTATGTCTGGATCCGCCCCCTACCCATTGCTCCCTGCGCCTGTCAGCTGTCAAGAAAATGACGAACAGGCAGCAGCGCCGCCTCCCCTTCCTTCCCTCTTCATAGTGTGCTGTGCCAGTGCCGCTGCCAGTCCTCAACACTTTGCCCCCTCTATCTCCTCCCCTCTTTTTGTACTGCTTTCGGGTCGCATCGCACACACATTGCATGCATGCCGTGCGATGCAATCTAGCACATAACGTATGCGATTCTCGCAGCGTGTATGGGCACCTTTAGTGCCTGCAACATTTTGCGGACACAGCACTGAGATGGTGTATGCATACATGTACATGCACCCGAGATCCTCCATAGGATCGCATGTTGCATATGCTCCCACAATCGGACTGCAGCTTGTTGCAATGGCAATGTGAAAGGGCGCAAAATTTATGGTTTGCAGGAGGGCGCCGGACACCCTAGCACCGGCCCTGGAGCCTGGCACCTGATGCTTCAATAAAAACATAAAAAAAGAAAAGAAATGACAGTGAAGGCATTTCAGGAGATCACAGGCTTTATGGTGAATGAAGGCTGTGCTGCATACTGTATTGCTGCTGCATGGTGCTATACAGTATGCTGCTGTAAGTACCACTTAGAGCTTATGAAGCATAAAAAACAGAGCCCTTGATGTACTGTATAACGGATAGTATGTGATTTTCAGGTCTAAGCAAAGTTCTTTCCACTAGCTGCACAGATCTAGAAAAGCTCTATGCATACTCTTCCATTTTATGTAACATGGGGGAATTGGGCTGGATGTACTAAACTGAAAATGCAGTAAAAAATCCCGTTATCTGGGTTTTAACCTCATTTTCAGATGCACTAGAGCAGGGGTGGCCAAACCGGTCCTCGAGATCTACCAACGGTCCACGTTTTCCCGGTTACCTAGCTGGTGCACAGCTGTGGTCATTACCAGGGCCGTTTCTAGACAATTTAGCTCCTAGGACGAAGAAAAAAAAATGCCCCCCCCCCCCCCCCCCCCCCCAATACATAACATGGGATAATAGAAATTGTGCGCGCCGTAGGCGTGCGCCGAAATAGGGGGTGTGGCTTAATTTTAAAAGGGGTGTGGCTTAATGTGAGGCGTGGTCTAGCAGGAAAACAATTACCTTATATCACACTTTTGCAACCTGCATGACCAGACATTGGTTGCTGCAGGAATTGTTATTGTCCTCCCGCACTTAGGTTGGCCGGCTGAAGGCCACACACAGTGACCTAGTACGCCTCACAGATCAAGGCCAAACAATGACAGGCTACTTAAATCATTATACACTATTTATCCGTGATGCCAATTACACTTTACGCCGTACACTGTGATGACGATTACATATTACGCCGCACACCGTGATGACAATTACACATTACACCGCACACCAAGATGCCCATTAGACCCCACGCTGTGATGGCAATTACACAATACTCCACACATCGTAATGCCCATTACACATTATGCCCCATGTGCCGCTGCCGCACAACTGATGCCGTTTACTAATATGCCCCCACAGTGCCAGATATGCCCCCACAGCGCCACACATATGCCCCCACAGTGCCACACATATGCCCCCACAGTGACACAAATATATGCCCCCACAGTGCTACACATATGCCCCCACAGTGACACAAATATATGCCCCCACAGTGCTACACATATGCCCCCACAGTGACACAAATATATGCCCCCACAGTGCCACAAATATATGCCCCCACAGTGCCACAAATATATGCCCCCAGTGACAGAAATATATGCCCCCACAGTGCCACACATATGCCCCGTGACAGAAATATATGCCCCCACAGTGCCACACATATGCCCCCAGTGACAGAAATATATGCCCCCACAGTGCCACAAATATATGCCCCCACAGTGCCACACATATGCCCCCAGTGACAGAAATATATGCCCCCACAGTGCCACAAATATATGCCCCCACAGTGCCACAAATATATGCCCCCACAGTGCCACAAATATATGCCCCCACAGTGCTACACATATGCCCCCACAGTGCCACAAATATATGCCCCCACAGTGCTACACATATGCCCCCACAGTGCCACAAATATATGCCCCCACAGTGCCACAAATATATGCCCCCACAGTGCTACACATATGCCCCCACAGTGCCACAAATATATGCCCCCACAGTGCCACAAATATATGCCCCCACAGTGCTACACATATGCCCCCACAGTGCCACACATATATGCCCCCACAGTGCCACAAATATATGCCCCCACAGTGCTACACATATGCCCCCACAGTGCCACAAATATATGCCCCCACAGTGCTACACAAATGCCCCCACAGTGCCACAAATATATGCCCCCACAGTGCTACACATATGCCCCCACAGTGCCACAAATATATGCCCCCACAGTGCCAAACTCACTTTTTCTATGCTGCTTCCGAGGGGAGGGGAGCGCATCCTGCCTCTCTCCTTCCCCTTCAGTGTGTGTACCTGAGCTGAGCCGTCAGCCATTCATATCTCGCGCCCGAGATCTGATTGGCTGACAGCGGCAGCCCAGTGACTTGAGCGAGGGGACGGAGAGACGCACGATGCGTTCCCCTCCCCTCTCCAGCGTGTAGTCGGGGAGACAGCGGCGGCGGCTATGGCAGCTACGGCGGCTACAGGGTTTTGGGGGGGGGGGGAGACTGCCGGGCGCCCTGGCTGTTTCAGAGGCGGACAAGCCGTGCGGCGCCCCGGGCTGCTGCACGGCTTGTCCGCCTCTAGAAACGGCCCTGGTCATTACTAGATGTCACATTTTAAAACCTGCTGCATTCATTCCTACTATAGATCCACAGGTTGCCTGGAAAACATGCACCGTTGGTAGGTCTTGAGGACAGGTTTGGCCACCCCTGCACTAAAGCCCCACCGCCAGTTCTTCTCTGCAGGGGGTTAGGCCAGTTAGAGTCTATGGGCTTCTTTTTGTGACCCCCACCACCCTGCACTACCCACGCCGCCCCCACTCACCTGATATCTGGGCAGCCTGCTGTGCTACCCAGACCAGTGACCTCCACCTCCCTAGCACCCTTCAGGGTGCAGGGAGGAGGAGGAGCCTGGTAGTCCCTGCAGCCTTCTAATCAGGAGGTTGATGGGAACCGGAGGTGGGGGAGAGCTGTGGGTACCAGCCCTACCGGCTGCTTTGCAAAGGGCAGCTCTTATCGTAAGAGCTGCCCCCTGCGATACTAATTGCACATGTTAGTAGATACTAATCTTTGCGATATGTGGTGGAATGTACTGCAGTTGCTTTGTACATCCCGCCCACAGGGCAGGCGACAGCGGGGTCAAAGGGGACACTCGTACCGGGCCCCGACCAGTTGAGGGGCCCCAAAGCTTTGAGGATCTCAGGGTCTGGAAGTATGACTGCCTAATCACCTGTCTGGCTACCCGTACTAATGAGTTTAATGACACAACACACCAAACCACACAAAGCACAATGCTGTGCCCTCCCATCTGCCCTCCCCTATTATATTGCATTGTAAATATTAATTATCTGTTTCTTTCTATTAATACAAAAAATACATTCAATATGCAATGCAATAACAATATGCGTTCGGTGTTGGGGGCCTCAAAGATATCAGTGTTCCGGGCCCAAGATTTCTGTTGCCTGCCCTGCCCACCCGTTAAGAGGTAAAGCTCAAGATCTGGATGAAAGAGTTTTATAAACAACATCTGGTATTGCTCTGGAAAATTGAGTCTGAACACAAGCGGAACTACTATTGGTGCAGCAGGTGCAGTGCACCTGGGACACAGAGGACTGGGGGCCAGATTCTCTAAGCTTCAAAAGTGATAAACTGGAGAGTGATAAAAAGCCAGCCAATCAGCTCCTACCTGCCATGTCACAGACTGTGTTTGAAAAATGTCAGATAGGAGCTGATTGACTGGCTTTTTATCACTCCCCAATTTATCACTTTTGAAGCTTGATACATCAGGCCCTAAGGGGCCCTCTGCTGCAGCTGGTGATCCAGTCTTTGAATCGCTGTACTCCTGTTGTAACCCCAATGCAGTAAAGTGATGCTTTGTGTGGTAAGTACTGTATTCCTTATGTAGGAGTACACATTTCCTAAAATTATATTGAACGTATATAAACTTAACATACCCTCAATAGTTGAATAAACCACTGCAAAACGTAATAGCTGGACAAATTTGCATTTATACTATTTAAGGAGAGCCAACTGTATAAATATGGTGATATTTCATATGGTTTTATTTCCATTATACAACAAACAGTAGTAGAACATGGAATACATTTTATGAACATTGCTTTGTATAGCCAGCTAAAAAAATACAGAATCCGCTGTTTTAAAGATTGGATCCACAAGCAATATGTACATGCTGACACTTTGTTACAATATACTTTATGCCTCGGTTTCTTATGCTGTAACATATTTTCAACACCACATTAACCCCTTACCGCCGCAGCCTGTTTTTGCCTTCCTGACAGAGCCCTTTTTTTCAAATCTGACATGTATCACTTTATGTGGGGATAACTTTTTATTGCTTTTACTTATCCCAGTGATTTTGAGATTGTTTTCTCGTGACACATTGTACTTTAAGTTAGTGGTAAATTTTGGTCGATACAGTCTGTGTTTATTTGTGAAAAATACCAAAATGTCGTAAAAAAATTGAAAATTTTGCAATTTGCAAAATGTTACATTTTCTGCTTGTGAGACAAATAATCATACCACTCAAAATAGTTAAAAACTAACAAAGACCATATGTCTACTTTATGTTGCCATCATTATTTCAACCTCCTTTTAATTTTTTTGGACACTAGGAGGCTTAAAATATGAATAGCAAATTCTCAAATTTTCAAGAAAATTTCAAACACTGATTTTTTTAGGGACCAGTTCAGTTCTGATGTGACTTTGAGGGACTTGTATGTGAGACACCCCCATGAATGATGCCATTTCAAAAACTGCACCCTTCACAGTATTCAAAACAGCATTTTGGAAGTTTGTTAACCCTTTAGGTGTTTCACAGGAATTAAAACAAAGTGTAGGTGAAATTTAAAAATTTCATTTTTTTAGCAGATTTTTAATTTTAATACATTTTTCTAAGGAACACAGTAGATTTTACTAGAGAAATGTGACTAAAAATTGATTCCCCCAATTCTTTTGTTTTCATAAATATCCTATATGTGGCCCTAGTGTGCACATAGACCAAACCACAGGCTTCATAATAGAAGGTGCACCTACTTGATTTTGGAGCCTCCTTTTTATGAGATTATTTTTTAGGCACCATGTAGGTTTCTAGGCACCATAAGATGCTAAAAGTTAGGAACCTCCCCCACAAGTGACCCCATTTTGCAAACTACACCCCTCAGGGAATTCATATAGGGGTATAGTGTACATTTCAAACCCCCAGGGGTTTCACCAATTTTGGTACAACTGGGCTGTGAAAATGAAAAATTACATTTTTTTACACAAAAATGCAGTTCTGGCTCAAAATTTTTCATTTTCACAAGGAATGAAGGAGACAAAGCACCCCAAAATCTGTGCCGCAATTTCTCCCGAGTACGGCAATGCCTCATATGTGACCAAAAAATACCATTTGGGTGCATGGCAGGACTCAGAAGGGAAGGAGTGATATTTGGATTTTGCAGCACAGATTCTGGTGGAATGAATGGTGGGTGCTATGTCGCATTAGCAAGACCCCCGAAGCACCAATACAGTGGAACCCCCCCACAAGTGACCCCATTTTGCAAACTACACCCCTCAGGGAATTCATCTAGGGGTATAGTGTACATTTCAAACCCCCAGGGGTTTCACCAATTTTGGTACAACTGGGCTGTGAAAATAAAAAATTACATTTTTTTACACAAAAATGCAGTTCTGGCTCAAAATTTTTCATTTTCACAAGGAATTAAGGAGACAAAGCACCCCAAAATCTGTGCCGCAATTTCTCCCGAGTACGGCAATGCCTCATATGTGACCAAAAAATACCATTTGGGTGCATGGCAAGACTCAGAAGGGAAGGAGTGATATTTGGATTTTGCAGCACAGATTCTGGTGGAATGAATGGTGGGTGCTATGTCGCATTAGCAAGACCCCCGAAGCACCAATACAGTAGAACCCCCCCACAAGTGACCCCATTTTGCAAACTACACCCCTCAGGGAATTCATCTAGTGGTATAGTGTACATTTCAAACCCCCAGGGGTTTCACCAATTTTGGTACAACTGGGCTGTGAAAATGAAAAATTACATTTTTTTACACAAAAATGCAGTTCTGGCTCAAAATTTTTCATTTTCACAAGGAATGAAGGAGACAAAGCACCCCAAAATCTGTGCCGCAATTTCTCCCGAGTACGGCAATGCCTCATATGTGACCAAAAAATACCATTTGGGTGCATGGCAGGACTCAGAAGGGAAGGAGTGATATTTGGATTTTGCAGCACAGATTCTGGTGGAATGAATGGTGGGTGCTATGTCGCATTAGCAAGACCCCCGAAGCACCAATACAGTGGAACCCCCCCACAAGTGACCCCATTTTGCAAACTACACCCCTCAGGGAATTCATCTAGGGGTATAGTGTACATTTCAAACCCCCAGGGGTTTCACCAATTTTGGTACAACTGGGCTGTGAAAATAAAAAATTACATTTTTTTACACAAAAATGCAGTTCTGGCTCAAAATTTTTCATTTTCACAAGGAATTAAGGAGACAAAGCACCCCAAAATCTGTGCCGCAATTTCTCCCGAGTACGGCAATGCCTCATATGTGACCAAAAAATACCATTTGGGTGCATGGCAAGACTCAGAAGGGAAGGAGTGATATTTGGATTTTGCAGCACAGATTCTGGTGGAATGAATGGTGGGTGCTATGTCGCATTAGCAAGACCCCCGAAGCACCAATACAGTAGAACCCCCCCACAAGTGACCCCATTTTGCAAACTACACCCCTCAGGGAATTCATCTAGTGGTATAGTGTACATTTCAAACCCCCAGGGGTTTCACCAATTTTGGTACAACTGGGCTGTGAAAATGAAAAATTACATTTTTTTACACAAAAATGCAGTTCTGGCTCAAAATTTTTCATTTTCACAAGGAATGAAGGAGACAAAGCACCCCAAAATCTGTGCCGCAATTTCTCCCGAGTACGGCAATGCCTCATATGTGACCAAAAAATACCATTTGGGTGCATGGCAGGACTCAGAAGGGAAGGAGTGATATTTGGATTTTGCAGCACAGATTCTGGTGGAATGAATGGTGGGTGCTATGTCGCATTAGCAAGACCCCCGAAGCCACAATACAGTGGAACCCCCCCACAAGTGACCCCATTTTGCAAACTACACCCCTCAGGGAATTCATCTAGGGGTATAGTGTACATTTCAAACCCCCAGGGGTTTCACCAATTTTGGTACAACTGGGCTGTGAAAATGAAAAATTACATTTTTTTACACAAAAATGCAGTTCTGGCTCAAAATTTTTCATTTTCACAAGGAATGAAGGAGACAAAGCACCCCAAAATCTGTGCCGCAATTTCTCCCGAGTACGGCAATGCCTCATATGTGACCAAAAAATACCATTTGGGTGCATGGCAGGACTCAAAAGGGAAGGAGTGATATTTGGATTTTGCAGCACAGATTCTGGTGGAATGAATGGTGGGTGCTATGTCGCATTAGCAAGACCCCCGGAGCACGGTGAAATGATGAACCTAATAATCCATAGATGTGTGGTATATTTTAAAACACTCCTTCATACATAGGCTGGGTTTGTCGGGGCAAGTTTCACAGTGGAAAATAGTTTGCTTTCTTATTCCCTTTTTATAGCAAACTTTGCACCTTTTTTGTGTCCTGCCCTTTTTTCCAGTGGAGGGGATTTCGTTAGGAAAATGCTGCCCTGATACAATACGGGGGCCAGTACTAGAAGTACTGGGGCCCTCTGCCTGCTGGTTCCCAAATATTAGGCCCTTTATGACTTCCTCTTGAAAGTGCATAAATGTCCCCGTCTGGCTGGTAGAACGGAATAGTACGTAAGCGTTATACAGTGCCATCTGGATGATATACACGGCCAGCTTCTTATACCATATTTTTGTTTTCCGCAGGGCACTGTACGGCTTCAGAACCTGATCTGAAAGATCCACTCCGCCCATGTACTTATTGTAATCTAGGATACAAATAGGTTTTGAGGTGTGGGTACTGGTACCTCGTACAGGGACGGAGGTGGTACTGTCTCCGTGAATTGTTGTCAGTATAAGGACATCCCTCTTGTCCTTATATTTGACCAACAACATATTTTCGGTGGATTGTGCCCTGCTTTCACCCTTTCTCAGTAATTGGGCAACGTGCGTTTTTGGGAGGCCTCTTTGGTTCTTGCGCACAGTACCGCAAGCTGCTGTACCTCTTGAACCAAGGGCCTTAAACAGGGGGATGCTGGTGTAAAAGTTATCCACATAGAGGTGATAACCCTTATCCAGGAAGGGGTGCACTAAATCCCAGACAATCTTTCCACTAACACCTACGAGGGAGGGGGGGCATTCTGGCGGTTCAATTCTTGTGTCCTTCCCTTCATATACCCTAAACCTGTGGGTGTACCCTGAGGTACTTTCGCACAGCTTATACATTTTTATGCCATACCTTGCCCTCTTATTGGGAAGGTACTGGCGGAATTTAACCCTTCCTTTAAAATGTATAAGTGACTCGTCTACACAAATGAATTTTTCGGGGATGTACATCTCAGCAAATTTGGCGCTGAAATGATCAATGACCGGCCTGACTTTGAATAGCCGGTCAAAGGTGGGATCATCTCTGGGTGGGCACTGTGCATTATCGTTGTAATGCAAAAATTTAAGGATCGTCTCAAAACGAGTCCGGGTCATGGCCATACGATGAAGTGGGGTGCTGTACAGAACATCTGTACTCCAATATTGTCTAATTTCTGGCTTTTTAACTATGCCCATATGTAACACCAGACCCCAAAACGTCATCATCTCTACTGCATCTACAGGGGTCCACCTAGCAAATGATGACGTGGGGTTTTGGGCAATAAACTGCTGGGCATATAAATTACTTTGGTCCACCATTAAATTTATTAAATCATCAGAGAAAAAGACTTTGAAAAAGTCAATTTCTTTGAGGCCTGTAGTATCAAATTGGATTCCTGGGTTGGCCAAAAACTCAGGAACCTGGGGCTCAAAATTGTCTGGTGGTGGGGTCCATACGAGATCAATCATTGGGGGGGGGGGTCTCAGCTGCTCTACGGGGGCAACTTTGAGGGGGTCCCTCATCACTAGAGGAGGAAGAGGAGGTTAAGACCAATGCGATAAATTCATCGCTTTCATCACTGGCTGTGTCAGTGTCAGAGGCAATAAGGGCATATGCCTCCTCCGCTGAAAACAGTCTTTGGGATGATTGGGACATTTTTATTATTTTTGTGTTTGTGTAAGTGTAGTGTTTCAACACGTGTATAGTGTAGGGGGGGTACAAACTTTATTTCAACACGGGGGGTATGTAGTGTGTATGTAGTGCTTTAACACGTGTAAGTGTACTTAAGGGGCAGCAGCTTCAAGGCAGCTTTCGGTACAACCTTGAAGGGGTTAAAAGAAAAAAAAAAAGCTCCTGCGCCAAAAATTGAGCACAGATGTTGGTCAGTAACGTCCGTCACTGATCAGCGCTCAGCGGCCACAGGACACCCACAAAATCACCGTGGGTGTAAAAAAAATTAAAAAAAAGACCCCACAGCACCCTCCAAAAAAAAAAATTTAAAAAACTGCTGATCAGTCAAAGGCAACAGGAATTTGATCCAAAAAAAAAAAATTAGATCAACCCTGTGCCAAAAATGCTGATCAGTGATGTACGTCACTGATCAGCGCTCAGCGGCCACAGGACACCCACAAAATCACCGTGGGTGTAAAAATTTTTTTAAAAAAAAGACCCCACAGCACCCTCAAAAAAATAAAAATAAAAAAAAACTGCTGATCAGTGATGCAACACTGATTAGCAGTGAGGGGCAGCAGGCGCGCAACCTGACGGGGTATATATAAAAAAAAAACCTGCACCCCCAAAAAGTTGCTGATCAGTTAATTTATACTGATCAGCACAAAAAAGGGGGGCAGCAGGGGGCAGCAGAGACAAAATTATATTACACAATGACGCTGCAGCAGCATCAGCACAACAACCAGGAAGCACCAACAACCAGGAAGCACCAGCAGCAGGCAGCACGGATGCCACCACACCACCAACGCTGATCAGGTCTGTATAAGTGGACAGATGGGCACGGAGACCGCTCTGCACACTGTTCCTGACCGGAATGGCGGCTGCAGGGCTGTCTCAGTTATTTTCTCTGAGGTGTAATGGCTGTGATTGGTCCGTCGGTCCGAGGTGGGGTGACCACCAGTGACCCCTTTACACCCGGTGGTGATTGGTGCTGTACTTAACAGCACCAATCACCACCGATCCCTGTGTTACCGAGCGCCGTTATTCGCCGGTACACAGAAAACGCTGCAATTGGCTGTTCACATTTGAACAGCCAATCGCAGCGATCGCCGATGGGGGGGGGGCATCGCTGCCCCCCCTGGGCAATGAGGGAAGATGTCTGCTGTCAGGGACAGCAGCCATCTCCCCTCTGTCACCGCGTCTATAGATGCGGTGACACTTTAAATGCATGACGTACATTTATGCCATGCGTCGGGAAGTACATCCCGACCATGACGTAAATGTACGTCAAATGTCGGGAAGGGGTTAAGGCAGAAATAGCATTGGGAACACTAGCGAAATACCTGTGGGTGTCAGCTTGGCCAGTTTGGCATAAGGTTAGAAGCAACAGAAATCTCAATACAGTTTCTCCATCTACTGGGAAACCATGAGTTACAACTGGGAACAGACTCCTGTACTTTTATATAGTGGGTAAAAAATAGTTTAACCCCTATTAGGTCCCTTGTGTATGTACTGTAAATGCCAGAAAACCTATATTCTTTGTTCAAGCAATTTCTACCTGAGAAATAAATTACCTACATGTCTTGGCTTCACTCTAGACTCTGCATTACACATGTAAAGCAATATGTTTCTTGTCAAGTATAGACTGGAATCATTAACTAGATGTCTTGTTTCAGTCCAAGACAAACACTTCTAAAGCTATTTCTGCCTGGTATAAAACCATGCACACTACTAAATGCACAAGAGGACAGAGAACAAAGATTCCACAAGGGAAAGATTACATTTCCCTGCTTAACCCCTTAAGTGCCAAGTGAATTTATCGAAATAGGTGTGAAAATTGCCAAGGAAACATGTGTATTCATCATAAAGATCTGTAATGTTTACCTTATATATCATTTTTTTTTACACAACATTTTTTATTTGAATTTATATAACAAATGCGAGCACATTTTAGCACATATTTTGCGTATCTCTCACAGAGATGTTGGCACTCGAAGGGTTAAATACAAAAAATACTTTCAAATCTATCACACTCAACCCTAAACATACTAGCTACCTCATAAAGGGGGGGATGTTCTAACATCCGCACCCCAGCTCCGCCCCCTATCGCCGAACATCACATTCATAATTATCGCATATGCACTAACATATGCGATAATTATGGCAAAGGACAGCTCTTGCATTAAGAGCTGTCCCATGGGGACCCGGCGGCTCTACCATCCCTCCCTTACCCGGTGCTGCTGCTGCTGCGCCGGGCTCTCCTTCTCCCTGCACCCAGAAGAGGATCAGGGCAGGGAGGAGGTCACAGGTCCGGGCAGCACAGCTCTGTGCTGCCCGGACACAGGTGAGAGGGGGGGCGAATGTTTGCTTATGATCTTGCGTAAGCGGTTAAAGAATAACCCCTGCCGCCACTGGTAATAATTTCATTCCGTTTATCACAAAATTTAATTATTGTGATAATGAAATATGCAAGATCATAAGCAAACATTTGGACATCTTGCTACTTGACCCGCTCTTAAAGGGAATCTTACCCGAAAGACCTCAAGTTGTATTTAAAAAGGCTAATTCTCTTAAATCTGTATTAGCTCCCAGCAATCTAAAGGTCAATGAGGAGGTTGGGTGGTTGCAGAAACTAAAAGGATTTTATCCATGTACCAAATGTAAGATCTGCCAATATGCCAGCAAAGAAAGGCAGAAAGTTTGGAATAATGAAAGAACAAAATCATTTGAGATAAAAAGTAGAATTACATGCACCATCGATAATGTTGTTTATTTGCTTGAATGTAGGTGTGGTAAACGTTATGTGGGAAAGACTAAACGCCCACTAAAAATCCGCATTCTTGAACATATGAGAAGTATAAAAAACAATGTATTACTTCACAGTGTTCCTAGACATTTCTTCAATTGTTGCCAATCTGACTTGAAATTGTTTTCTTTTAAAGCCATTGAACACGTTACCCTGGATACTAGGGGTGGGGATCTTAGTCTGAAGCTTGGAATGCGTGAAACATATTGGATATACACTTTGGGTACACTGAGTCCTGCTGGCATGAACGAGGGCTGCGAGATTACACCCTTCCTGCACTGAGAGCATTTTTTGGGGACGCCCGTAGTGTTGATGGGTGTTGTTGGGTGAATAACCCCACCTATTGACACAGTGACGGGTGCTCGCAATAATGCCGATGTGTAGGGCTGTAACTCTCCCTTGTTCTATTGCCGCGACTTAGTATATTTTTCTGATATCCCCCTGCTGCTATTTAGAGAATTTTTAATATCTCTTGATATATATACATATCTTGCAGATTAATGGTTTCATTTGCTCTTGTTACGTGATTTATTAATACCTAATTTGGGATTGGTATTTTTAATGATGTTTTATTTTATATTTTTCTATGCTGACAATCTTGAAGATAATTTAATAATTGTTTTATCAGTAATAAAATGTGTATAAATAATATTATATGTATTTTAATCGATTGTGATGTATTTTATATGTTTTTCATATATTTTCATGTGTGTTTTTTCCTTTCTTAGAATTTGTGAATTCTGCCTGCTGATATGGCTCGAAAAGTAATTTTTTTGTCACTTTATAATCAATTAATTAGATTTGGAGGTAGGCTAATGATAGCCCTTATATTGACTCTCCAGCACTTGCACTTTTTTTGTAATTTTGTGATAAAGATAATTAATATATATGGATTTATAATATAGCACTCGCACTTTTAGATATATAATATTTTTTTTTTTAGAAAAAAATCTTTTTTCTATTTATATACAAAATAATTAATAAAAAATAATAAAAGACATACTTTTCCCTTTTTTATGATTTTTACTATTTTTCCATTTTTCTATTTTTCTATTTTCTATGAATGTAATATAATAGTCCTTGAAACTTTTTGATATGTATCAGCAAACAGGATATGCTTTGTATATATTATGTATTGTGTTTTAAATGTGTCTGAGTAATGATTGATTGCTGACCGGCAGAGGCGTAGGGAGGGCGGAGCCACCGGAGCTCATGCTCCGGGCAGCGATTGGCCGAATGGCGCCGCCGGCCCGCCCCCCCTCCGCAAATGTTGCCTGCAATACAAGTGCCACTCCGGGCAGTGTGCGCGGCTGCCCGGCTCCTGCCCTGCTCGCCCGGTCCCTGCCGTCAAGCGTCACGGGCGGTGGGGCCGGGCGGCGGGCTGACAGTGACAATCCGACTAGAGCCGGCTCTAGGCATAGGCATCCATGCCTGCCTAGGGCTGGCGGAGGTCCTGCACTGGGCTGACTACCGCGATCGGAACTCTCGGTTCCGATCGGGTAGCTCAGGGAGTGAGGGCAGCGGGTAGCGTACAGCGTAGGGGAGCCGGTGTCATGGGGACGCAGGGAGCTTATTCTGTGCAAGCCGGCTGCCGGAGGCAGGCTCTCCGGCTGCTATTGCTATTATGTTGCCGCTCTCTTCTCCAGCCTGCACAGGTAGCCGAGTCAGTGACAGTAGTACAGAGCGTCTGTAACTGTCAGAAAGAGAGAAAGCCTGCCGGCAGACAGTAGTTGGGGCTTGACGTCACATTCTAGTGACCAGCCCCAGCGCGACTAATCTATTGCAGGAGACCTCGTGCTGTGTGTTTAGAGAACAAGCAAGCACTAACACTTTACGGAGGCTTCTCTTCAAGAGAGACCCGGCGCTGTACTCCCTCCCCCCCCCCCCCCCATGTGCAGGAGAGATCTGCCTGTCAGGCTGCCACAAAGGTATTTAACCCCTTGCTCCCTTCCTCCCCCTCTCACTCCCTCTCTCTTCTCCCCCCCTCCTTCCTCTTTCCCTCCTGTCAGTGATGCCTGTCATGCTTTCACATCCATTTCAAACCCCTGCCCCCCTCTTTCCACCTTTCTCCCCCTACTCTCTCCTCCATTTCTCTCCTCACCCCTCACTCCTTTCTCCTCCTCTCTTCTTCTCTTTTCTCTCTCCTTCTCTCTTTTTATTCTTACCCCCTTTCTCTCAAACCTCTCATACCCCTTTCACACCAGAAATGCAGGGACCAACCCGGGAATTACATTCCCGGGACAAGCAGGGACATTCCCGGGTTGGGACCCATTCACACCAGAATTGTCCCTGCATTTTCTGATGTGGGAAGGAGGCGGGATGGCTTCAGGCAGTCGGCGAGATGGCGGTGGAGGTGGGCAGTGGGTGGTGAGAATACTCACCCCGGTTGCCGGTCCTCTGTGCAGGCCGGGATCCACACAGGTGGCGGCGCAAATGACGGGACAGGCGGCAGATGAAGATGACGCAGCTCTCCGGCACCCTCGCTGTGCCGGAGGGCTGCATCATCATAATCCACCGCCTGTTCCATCATTTGCGCCCACCACCAGTGTGAATTCCTGGCCTGCCCTGGTATGTAATGGGCATTACAGTGTGTTATATAGTATTTAATGGGCATTACGGTGTGTTATATAGTATGTAATGGGCGTTACGGTGTGTTATATAGTATGTAATGGGCATTACACTGTGTTATATAGTATGTGATGGGCATTACGGGGTTTTATATAGTATGTAATGGGCATTACGGTGTGTTATATAGTATGTAATGGGCATTACGGTGTGTTATATAGTATGTAATGGGCATTACGGTGTGTTATATAGCATGTGATGGTCATTATGGTGTGGTACGGTGTGTTATATAGTATATAATGGGCATTACACTGTGTTATATAGTATGTAATGGGCATTACGGTGGGTTATATAGTATGTGATGGGCATTATGGTGTGTTATATAGTATGTGATGGGCATTGAGGTGTGTTATATAGTATGTAATGGGCATTACGGTGTGTTATATAGTATGTAATGGGCATTACGGTGTGTTATATAGTATGTAATGGGCATTACAGTGTGTTATATAGTATGTAATAGGCATTACGTGTGTTATATAGTATGTAATGGGCATTACGGTGTGTTATATAGCATGTGATGGTCATTATGGTGTGGTACGGTGTGTTATATAGTATATAATGGGCATTACACTGTGTTATATAGTATGTAATGGGTAGAGACAGGATTATATGCATTTGCATATTTGCATATGCATTTGCATATTTTGCCCATTCACACTGGTTATTGCATATTTTACCTAAAATCTAGTGATGGTGCATATTTTAGGCCCCGCCCTCTTCCCACCCGCGAGTCACAGCACTGCTTTGCCCTGCTGCTGCTGGCCAGGTAGTGGTAGAGTGTGCAGGCTGGGGCAATATGTGCGCAGTGTGGGGAACCGTGGATGTACGATATGTCTGACACTGCTCTAGGCTGCAAATCCATGTTGATAAAAGTCAGTCAGGTGGATGCCATTACGAAGCTCCTGAACCTTTGCCTGCCCCTGGCCTGGGACTTTACACCAAGAGACAGACTTCTGCAGCAGAGGAGGCGGGCAGAAGGGTTGTGACATCACGCGGCGTGGAGGAAATGCCATGTCACAGTGAGTATGCGGTGCAGGGAGGAATCCTTCCACTGCGCCGCCCTCACACGCTATGCTGACATTTGATCCATCGGCGCTGGAGATGAGGGTCCGTGTAGTTGATGCAAGAAGAGCTTTGGATGCTGCAGTATGCTGGAGCAGCCAGGAAGAAAAAAAAACCTGTGTACAGCACTAGACATCTGCAGATGCTGTGGGACTATTTTTGAGGTCTATTTGCAACTAATTGTATGCTGATTTTAAATAAATAAGTTAAAAATTACTTTTTTATTATTATTTAATGTAGCATATTTTAACACTTTTTATGCATATTTTAAGTATTTTTCATGCATATTTGCTTGCATATTTCAAGCTTTTTATGTTGCATATAATCCTGTCTCTAGTAATGGGCATTACGGTGTGTTATTTAGTATGTAATGGGTGGTACGGTGTGTTATATATAGTATGTAATGGGCATTACGGTGTGTTATATAGTATGTAATGGGCATTACGGTGTGTTATATAGCATGTGATGGTCATTATGGTGTGGTACGGTGTGTTATAAAGTATGCATCAAGTGTGGCCTTGTGTGTAATTGGCATTATGGAATGTGGCTTTATGTGTATAATGGGTATTACAAAATTCTCTAAAATGTGCAATGGGCAGTGTGGTATAATGTTAGACCACGCACCCTTTCTGCCGTGCAAGAGACACGTCTACTACAAATCGGGGGGGGGGGGGGGGCGTGAGAAACATGCCCTTGCTCCGGGCACCGTGGCACCTAGCTACACCACTGCTGACCGGCACCTGTGTAAATGATATAAAAGAGTGTGGATGTCAGGGGATAGTCACACCCCCTGACGAAGTCCGTAGCTGTGACGAAACGCGTTGGGCGTGGTTACCTGTTCCCAACGTGGTGACGTCCTGGTCTGGTCCGTGCTGTATCTGTGGAAGTTCCCAGCTGACTGTCCGTTTCTGATGCGCTCCGCCTGCAATTGATCACTGCCTGCAGTCTCTCCATCGGCGCCTGGTCCGGCTGTTATGCTCTGTCCACACGGCAAGCTTTCTGATTTTAACCCAATGTATGTCAGCATATATATAAGTAAATCTCTATACATTTATTGCTCATTGGTGTCGCTTCATTTTTCTCTTTTCTACAAGCATACCCCCTTCTGGATTCGTGGATGGATCTGCACACATTTTATGGGACATTGGACCTTACCTGATACTGAGACTGTGGGACTTTTTGCGCTGGGTATATTCTCTCATATATATATATATATATATATATATATATATATATATATATATATATATATATATATATATATATATATATATATATATATATATATATAGGTACTTGTTTCCTAGCACGGCCACAATCGGGAGTAATCGTGTACCTTAACTTAAGGTACACGATTACCCCCGATGGACCCGATTTCCTTTGAAATCAGGTCCATTTAGCCGGCTAGGCACAATATCGGGGGCATCGCGTCGGTCGGGACCATTAACAATGGTCCCGACGCGACCGACGCGATGCCCCCGATTTCCCCATAGGCTTCAATGTTAAAAAATATTTTAACATTGAAATCGTGTCGGGAAAGGTAAAATATCGGGGGCATCGCGTCGGTCGGGACCATTAACAATGGTCCCGACGCGATGCCCCCGATTTTTCCATAGGCTTCAATGTTAAAACATTTTTTAACATTGAAATCGTGAAAAAATGTGAAAAATGTGAAATGGGCCAATATGACCCATTTCACATTATAGATGTCCCCGTCGTCACCCCACGATAGACGCCAACCCGAAGCGTGGCGAGCGCAGCGAGCCCGCGAGGGGCGGCGGTGCGCGTCCTCCGACCTTTTCATTCCCCTACTATCCACTAGGGCGTGGAGTGAGAATAGAATAGTGTGGCGAGCGCAGCGAGCCACCGAGCCCGAAGCGTGGCGAGCGCAGCGAGCCCCGCGAGGGGACACGGATACCTTCACAGGTAAACGCGTCCCTTCGCGGCCTTCACAGGTATCCGCGTCCCCTCGCGGGGCTCGCTGCGCTCGCCACGCTTCGGGCTCGGTGGCTCGCTGCGCTCGCCACACTATTCTATTCTCACTCCACGCCCTAGTGGATAGTAGGGGAATGAGAAGGTCGGAGGACGCGCACCGCCGCCCCTCGCGGGCTCGCTGCGCTCGCCACGCTTCGGGTTGGCGTCTATCGTGGGGTGGGGTGTACGACGTTAAATTTGGGGGGGTTGGCAATATTTTACATTGAATTCAATGTAAAATCGGGTCCCAGGGACCCGATTTACATTTCATTAAAAAAAAAAAATCGGGTCCAAAATCGGTCGGTCGCGTCGATCGCATCGCATGCGATGCGATCGACCCGATTTTTCCGACACGACCACCCCGATGTAAATCGGTGTGGCCGTGCTAGGAAACAAGTACCTATATATATATATATATATATATATATATATATATATATATATATATATATATACAGTGGTCGAAGTGGAAATTTTGAAGTGGGGGTATGGAAATTTTGAAGTGGGGGTATGGAAAAGTAAAGAGTGAATATAGTGCGCACCTTCGGACACCCCCCTATCCATCAACGTCCCCTGCCAGACTGCCCCGTTGTACAGGGGTATTACAAAAGCACAATGTGTGCTGCTGAGTGATCAGAGAGCATCCTGAGGGGGAAAAAAAACTTTTTTTTTTTATCTTCAGATTAAAGTGGGGGTATGCCATACCCCCGTATACCGCCCCACTTCGACCACTGTATATATATATATATATATATATATATATATATATACATATATAAACACGTATTATATCAACCGCTCAGCATGTAGGGCCTGGATCAGTAATTTCCACTAATTACACCTTTACTGCACAGATGATGGGAGATGGGGTGGGAGAAGGGGGCATTGGGCTGAAGGAAGAGGATGGTAAATACGCAGAGGAGGAATGTATAATGGAGTGGGCTTATTATTCATAATTTTCTGGTGGGAGGACAGCTTGCTTGACTGCAGATATCTCCAGATTCCCAGAAATAGATTTCATAGATTTTAATGGAAAACTAAAGAATCCCACCTACTAAATGGTATTGGGGACTAGGCGATCTGATTTCAGGAGGCAGAGCAATCTGCCAACGAGTATATAAAACTACATACCAGGTGTGTGGAGCTGGAGCACTAACCAGCTGCTGGAAGGCTGATATCTCTGGTTCTGGGAACAGTAGAGACAAGCTACTAGTGTCCATCAAAGGGGGAGAGAGAGTCCCAGCTTTTGGAATATACCCTCAGAAAAACTCTAATGGGGCCTACACACATGCCAATTTTGAGCCATTTTCTAAGCGATTTAGCTAGGTCGCTTAGAAACTAAGCATACATCGGTGTGTGTGTGGAGGCTATAGCTATATAGATGCGCGGCCCCTCTCGTCTGTATCGCAATAAGAAGAAGAATGAGCATGTCCCATCAATCTAGTAAAATCGTTTAGCAAGACCCTGCATATTGTGTGGTGTCTTTTTTTGTGCTCAAGTGACCAGCGATTTTCCTCATCTGGACACTCCCTGAGCCCTCCTCTCCATTCTGCACATGCTGATGCTGCCAGAGACCACGCCCTGTGAACCCTCCGGAGCTGGTAAGTACTATGCTATCCACTATGCACCACCAACGCATGATTACAGGTGGGGTGGGTTGGTAATTAGAGTGGTCCATTGTGCCACCAATGTAAACTTTATGGGTGAGTGTGTCATGTGCCAGCCGCCGCACCCCCGACCCCCCAGCGCAAGAATATGGGCAGGAGGTTGTTTGGGGGGATGTGAGGCGACCACTGTGCCACCAATGTTATAAAATAAAGCATGCTTGTGGGTGCTTGTGGGTTCCCTTGCTTGAGAAGAATCTGCCATGCTTAAATCGCTAAGCAGAACCGCTGAGGCATATCGCTGACACATTTTGCACATTCTAAGCGATATAGATGATTTTGTGCTCAAAGGAAATCTGCTATGCTAAATATGACATGCTAAATCACTGGCCGAAATCGGTATGTGTGTAGGCCCTATAAGTCAGACAGAACCTGAAATATCTGACTGAGAAAAGCAATTAACAGGCTTGGATGGGGACCACTGCTTTGAAGTCAGATATCTCTGGTTCCCAAGGGCCGATTTTTAAAATTCTTGTACCCATGGAAAGAGGGGACCCTCAGCTTTCAGCCTAGGGCCCTTAGACTCCTGGGGGGGGTTTCTGGGTACTCAGAAACCCCCCTGCGTGCGCTACTGCCAAATATACTGTATTGGAGGCAATTACAATGATCTGTCAGGCAGCCTATTTACTTTGAAATCAGTTACTAGGACATGAGGGCAATCACTTAGGCCCTTATTCAGATCGGAACGGTACGGCCCGCGTGCGGCCGTACCGCCGATGTTTTTGGTCTGCACATGCGCAGAGGTGAATCTGCGCATGTGCAGCCCCCTTCGCCGCAGACGGATTTCGTCCGCCGCAAAGGGGGCGGATAGGGGCGTGAGAGGCATCATGCCCTCATTTCCCTATGTGTACGCCCCGCGTTTCATGGGCGTTCCCATGCAAACGCGGGGCGTATGCATGGTAATGAGGGCATGACGCCACTCATGGGGGCGGAAAGCTGACGTCGCCGGATGTCAGCTTTCAGCCCCCATACAAGCTACCACACGGACGATTGTCCGTGTGGTCTTAGCTTGCGGGAGCTGCCGCGGCGTGCGGACCTGCCTTCGATGGTCGACGACCATCGAATGCAGGGGGCAGCTCCCACCATGGTGGAGGCGTAGCCTCCACCATTTTAATGCGGATCGCCAGCCGTCCGTGTACGGACGGCCGTGGCGATCCGTAGGGTGGGCGGGGATTGGTTTGTGCGGCCGGAGCCCCGTGTGCGGCTCTGGCCGCACCAACCAGAATAAGGGCCATAGACAGGAGGAGAGAAGGTTTAGAACACTTGTCTAGAAGGAAGGCCTTTTTTACAGTCAGGGCAGTAAAATTGGGTGTGGATCGTTTTATCAACCATACTTAGGTCGGCAGTCATTAGGTCGACAACATTGGGTCGACATGGGGCAAGGTTGACAGGGTTCTAGGTCGACATGGGTGAAGGTCGACAGGTGTCTAGGTCAACATGGGACAATGTCGACATGGGTTTAGGTGGACACATGCGTTAGGTCGACATGGATTAGGTCAACAGGTCGTTATGTCGACATGGTTTTTTCACAGTTTTTTCCCCGAATGTCAACATAGTCGACATGGACACAGTTGGAAGTGAACAGCAGCCCCTCGCATCGCTTGCTTCACTCGCAATGCTTTGGGCATGGTGCACACTATTTTATTCTCCCACCACGTACTAGTGGATGGTTTGGCATGAAATACCCGGCACATGTCGGCTCAAAAAATAGTGAAAAACCCCATGTTGACCTAACGACCTGTCGACCTAATGCATGTGTCGACCTAAACCCATGTCGACCTTGTCCCATGTCAACTTTGCCCCCTGTCAACCCAACGGTGTCGACCTAATGACTGTCGACTTAAGTGCTGTCGACAATACGACTGTATTCTGTAAAATTATGGAACTCTCTTCCTGGGGCGGATTAGCCCTTGCGGGAAACCAGGCCATTTACTGGTGGGCCAGCCCATAAGACCCAGAAGCGGGCCGGCCGCTATTCTCCCTGGCTGGCCCGGGCCGCAGACTGCACGCCGTGATTGCAAACTCAAAGGCCGGGGTGCTTGCCCATATCAAAAATGGACTCATTCCCAGCCAGAGTCAAAATGGCAGTGGGAGGGCTGCTGTGCATGCGCGGCGCATGCAGCTCCTCCAGCGGTGCTTAGTGTGTGCAGTTTTGGGGCAGCGCTGGCACCTGGCTGTTAAAAGCTTTACCTCTTGAAGGTAAGTGGCAAGCCCAACAGCCAATCACAGCGCCCGTCGGCGAGCCCCACCACGCGGCAACATCGCTGTGGTGACAGCTCCATCAGGGCAGCCAATTAGAGGAGAGCACGCCGGTGATGCAGCATCTGAGGAGGAGAGAGATGCCTGGCCTGCAGCCCGGAAGATGCTGCTTCTATGTGAGTACGGAGTGTGGGGGCGGAGTGATGGAGCTGAGACTGGGGAAGCTGTGACTGGGCCATAGTGTGGGGAATAATGGGGGCTGCATGGCCAGCCAGGTCATAGCAGAACCAGGTTAGAGCACCAATGGGCCCCCAGCAGTGGTCACACACCCACACCATATATCCCTCATGCAGTGACTGCCACTGACTGCACCTAACCTCATCACCCTACCCCATACAGGCTCAAGCTAAGGTAGAACTACAAATCCCAGCATTCCAGGCATGCTGAGGTATCTAGTCCTGTGGCAGTGAGAGGAGGGGAACAGGTTACATACATGGTTTTTCTGACTGCACAGCAGACCCCCCCTTAGGTGGTGCCAAAGTCCCACAGCCAAGCTAAGCCCTGGCCGCGTTAAGCCCCACCCCGGCAACTAGTGGTGGAGCCCACAAATTGTGATGAGTCAGTGTGTATATATATATATATATATATATATATATATATATATATATATATATATATATATATGGGGAAACAAGATAAGAAGGAGCGCACCAAAATGAGCAATACTGTATCAATCTTTCACCGCATAGCGCTGTCCAGCTTCAGCGAAGCAGCAAGGAAACGGCAAGATGTCAGCGCAGCGTCTCACTCCACGAGATGAACACGAATCGGACAAACCAACGCCTTTCGTCACCAAGGACTTCGTCAGGAGGTGTGGTGATTGGTAAGTATGGCAAAAAGTACCATAAGCCTTTATATGTGTACTTTAACTTCCATTTTCTTTCAGTGCATGAGAATGGATTACGATTCTGAAGCCGATGTTTGTGTCAGATCGTATAAATAAATTACTTCCAACTGCTTTCACAGAAGTTATTTTCAACGGCTTTTATAGATGGGATAAATCCGCAGTAAGATAATTAAATTGATTATATATCACAATTTCAGGGATACACTGTCACTCAGACCATTTTCCTTCGGTAGTTGAGTCCATGTATGAGCCTCTCAATTTTCATAAAAGGTCTTACCTATGCTTGACAGAGCCCTTCACTAGTGCACATCTACAGCAAGTGGGAATTGCATCCTGAGCTATTCAGACTCTGTGCGGAATATATCTGTACTTTAATCAAGTACACATATAAAGGCTTAAGGTACTTTTTGCCATACTTACCAATCAACATGCCTCCTGACTAAGTCCTTGGTGGTGAAACGTGTTGGGTGTGGCTTCCTGACGTACTGAGTCCGGTCCTGGTTCATGTTCATCTCGTGGAGTGAGCTGCTGCGCTGACATCTTGCCGTTTCCTTGCTGCTTCGCTATGGTGCTATGCGGTGATGGTGCACCATGTTATATGCTGATAACTTCTTTTTATGATGTATGTGAGCTATTATACACTTTTAGTAAAAGATTGATACATTATTGCTCATTTTGGTGCGCTCCGTCTTATCTCGTTTCCACATGTTCCTTATGTTGGGGTTTATGCAAACACTTATTGAAGTCGAGCAGCACCTGAATACATCAGATTGAGATCCGGGACGGATGATTGACATATAGGACTTTGCGCAAAGTTAAAATGTATATATATATATATATATATATATATATATATATATATATATATATATATATATATAGAACAAGGAGAAGTGGCACTCGGGTCTGGGATAAATGATAACGCGTAGCCGATTTAACGGTTGACGTTTCAGCCCTTTATTCGGGCTTTTCTCAAAACAGCTTACATAGGGAAAACATGTACACTCACCTCAATAAGTAAAGCTGTATCACCAATCTGTGCAGGGACAGCGGCCATTCGTATACGCCCCTTCTGGGCGAATCCCGATGATCTCACTGCCGGGAACATGGTTGCCTAGGCAACGTGTCAACAATGTTCTTACTTATGTGTTGTCAATAAAGTTTGACTTAGAAAAAAATGCGTGAAAGCCTTGAAACTTTGTGGTTGCACAAAGGATACTGTGTATGAAAGACAAAACGAGAAGAAAAATTTGTTACTGAAAATATGAAGCTGCCGCTGTCACTGCAAAATAAGTGCTAAAACGCTATAAAAACATGAAAACATTACAATGAAAATACGTGCTAAAAACTGGCAGCAGATACATTACTGTGATGATTTATCTGAAAAAAAACGTTTTTTTCAAGTGTGTTAATTATACTATATTTTAAGCGGGACAAGCCTGTGTTGCTCTGTTAAGTCACAGCATCATATATTACTATATTCAAATCGATATTGTATTATACTAACCCTATCAAGGTATCTCCTAGGTAACTCTGATTGTTGTACTATTATTATTATGCTGAAATCTATATCCAGATATGGGGGACCCAGCATCACCGCATAATTTGTAAGGCCCATTGATTGGGTTTAATTTTACCTTTATTTAATTATATTGATTTTATAAATACTGTTTTTTGACCTTACAGTATTTACAAAAAACAATGAAGACCTAATTGTTCGTTTAGCCCTTTCGGCGCTAACGTATCTAATTTAAAGATCCACCTTGTCTCTAGTTGTAAAAGTTTTTTACCCCGGTCACCCCCTCTAATGAGAGGGGGGACTTGGTCGATCACCATGTACCTGACAGAGGCCAAAGGGTGCTTGGCTCTTGCAAAATGTCGAGCTAAGGGTTGTTCGCTCGTGCCTTTTTTGATGGCTGCTCGTATTGCTGAGCGATGGTTAGCCATCCTTTCCTTAAACTGGGTTTCCGTTTTTCCCACATATACAAGTGAGCATGGGCAGTAGATAACGTAAACCACAAATTGTGAGGAGCACGTAAGATGGTGTTTAATGGGGATTCTTCGCCCTGTGTGGGGATGAGGGATGGAGGAACCCACCTGCTTGTAACTGCAGGTGGTACAACTGGGACATCGAAAGCAACCTTTCTTGGCTTTGCCCAAGAATGTGGTCACCCCAGGTTTGCCCATTCCTGAGATGTCTCTTTTTACTAGGTGGTCATTGAGGTTTCTCCCCCTCTTGTACGCTGGCATTAATGACATGTTGTGTAGATGGAGATCGGGGTCAGACCTCACTAATGGCCAATACTTCTTTACTGTTTTAATTCTGGTGCTGGTCTCATCAGTGTATTTGTTGACCCAAATGACTTTATTTGTCTGATCCTTGGGTTTCTGGTAGGGCCTGAGTAATTCTTCTCTCCTCTTCAGAGATGCTTTAGCACGTTGTTTCAATAGATCGGTCTTGTCATAACCCCTCTCTAGGAATTTATAGGTCATAGCCTCAAGTTCTAATTTGACTTCCTGGGGATCACTTACTATTCTAATCACCCGAAGAAATTGGCTGTAAGGCAAAGATGCCTTGCTGTGTGCTGGGTGGGCACTGCTAGCCAAGACCATGTTATTTCGGTCCGTTGGCTTACGGTAAAGGCTGGTCTGAATTTTGTCTAGTTGTTTGGTGATCTTAACATCCAGGAAGTTAATTGTTAAGGGGTCTATCTGGTAAGTGAACTTTACTGGGCTTTCTGTCTCGTTGTGAGTATCAATCAGTTCTCTGAATGCCGCCTCAGTTCCCAACCAAAAAATCAAAATGTCATCAATAAATCTAAAATAACGTAATACATTTTTCTCAATGTTGGTATCTGAGAAAAAGAGGTCCCTTTCTACCTCCAACATGAAGGCGTTGGCTAGCGACGGGGCCACATTCGATCCCATCGCCACGCCCTCTGTCTGGAGGTAGAAGGCCCCATCACAAAAGAAATAGTTCTTGCTCAGAACTAACTCCAAAAGTTCCAGAAAAAATCCCAAATCCGGACCTTTGTAATTCAAATTATTTGTGAGAAGTCTCCTCACCGATTGCAGTCCTGCCTGGTGTGGAATGCAGGTATATAAACTGCAAACATCAACTGTAATCAGGAGGGATGATGGAGGTAAGAGACCCAATTCTTCCAAGGCGACTAGTAGCGTCGTGGTATCTTTCAGCACTGTGGGTGCTGACTGGATTATTGGTTGTAGAAACCCATCCAGGTAGACCGAAATCGGCTGGAATATCGAGCCTCTCGCCGATATTATCGGTCTACCTGGAGGTCTTGTGGGATGTTTATGCACCTTGGGAATTGTGTATAATATGGGTCTTATGGGGAAATCCACTGTAAGGTGGCGTTTACATGCTTCTGAGATGAGTTCTTCCTGTACCCCTCTTGTCAGAGTCTTATCGAGTTGTTTCTTGAAGGTGCTGGTGGGATCTCTGGGCAATTTGGAGTAAGTCTTGGTGTCCGACAATTGGCGTTGTATTTCCTCCCTATAATCTGTCAAATTCTGTATTACTATGGATCCTCCTTTGTCAGATTGGCGTATCGTGATATCCTCATAGGAGGCCAAGTTCTTAAGTGCTTGTCGCTCATTCTGAGACATATTCCACTGTATTTTATTGGTCTGTAATTTGGAGTCTCTGAGATCTTTGTCAATGATGCGTGTAAAGGTTTTTAAGGACGCATTAGAACTGGGTGGGTCGAATGATGAACGGGGTTTGAATCTGGCCAGGTGTACAGGCACTGTAACTGAGCTGGGATCCTGTCTTGTGTCTTTAAAATGTTCTCTTAGTCGGATTTTTCGATTTAATTGAAAGAGCTCCACCTTATTTTGTAGAGGGTCTGCCGTACACGTAGGAATGAAGGCTAAGCCCCTCTGAAGGACTTCGGTCTCCTCCTTTGTCAACGTGCGATTGGAAAGGTTGAAAACTAAACTCTCGGACGCCTCGGGGGTCTTTTTGAGCTTTGCCTTGCTCTCCCTGATGTTTTGTTTGCCCCTCCTCGTCCGTGAGGATTTTTGCCAGAGATTTGGGCTCGGGTGCGTTATTTTCAACGGCTTTTATAGATGGGATAAATCCGCAGTAAGATAATTAAATTGATTATATATCACAATTTCAGGGATACACTGTCACTCAGACCATTTTCCTTCGGTAGTTGAGTCCATGTATGAGCCTCTCAATTTTCACAAAAGGTCTTACCTATGCTTGACAGAGCCCTTCACTAGTGCACATCTACAGCAAGTGAGAATTGCATCCTGAGCTATTCAGACTCTGTGCGGAATATATCTGTATTTTAATCAAGTACACATATAAAGGCTTAAGGTACTTTTTGCCATACTTACCAATCAACATGCCTCCTGACTAAGTCCTTGGTGATGAAACGCGTTGGTTGTGGCTTCCTGACGTACTAAGTCCGGTCCTGGTTCGTGTTCATCTCGTGGAGTGAGCTGCTGCGCTGACATCTTGCCGTTTCCTTGCTGCTTCGCTACGGTGCTATGCGGTGACGGTGCACCATGTTATATGCTGATAACTTCTTTTTATGATGTATGTGAGCTATTATACACTTTTAGTAAAAGACTGATACATTATTGCTCATTTTGGTGCGCTCCGTCTTATCTCGTTTCCACATGTTCCTTATGTTGGGGTTTATGCAAACACTTATTGAAGTTGAGCAGCACCTGAATACATCAGATTGAGATCCGGGACGGATGATTGACATATAGGACTTTGCACAAAGTTAAAATGTATATATATATATATATATATATATATATATATATATATATATATATAAGACCAAAAAGACACACTCTCCAGACTGTTTGATGCAAAATAAAAAGCTGTGTATTTGTATTCACATAGACATCATAGTATAAAGAAGGGTACTCTATATACATGGACTTTGTTTCTTGTAAGGAAAGTTCTGGACATCACCCCAGCGGTTGCATATTTTGTATGGAGTGCGATCTTATTGCATATATATATATATATATATATATATATATATATATATAGTACCAAATTGACCGGCACTCTGATGTACAGTTACAGCGGGGTCTAGTGCTCAGCCAAGTAATATTAAACAGTATCCCAGGACGGATGTCACTCAGAACAAAAAGCAGACAATACAAGCGTCTATAGCCAACGTTTCAGGGCTTCGGCCCTTTTATCAAGACTTGATATATATATATATATATATATATATATATATAGTCGCTGTGGGGTTGCTGCGGCACCACGGAGACTGAAGTTTTAGCAAACAAACTGTTTTAATGTGACTAACACACACATCTCATATCCGACGTTTCGTGGTCTGGCAAGCCCCGTTTTCAAGGTGAGAAATCTCTCACCTTGAAAATGGGGCTTGCCAGACCCCGAAACGTCGGATATGAGATGTGTGCGCTAGTCACATTAAAACAGTTTGTTTGCTAAAACTTCAGTCTCCGTGGTGCCGCAGCAACCCCCACAGCGAATATCCTCACATAGCTGAGGGCACCGGAGCACATCACAGTTATCTGAGCGGAGTGCCGGACCACCCACCATATATAGTCCGGTGGTATAGCAAAGTATACACAAACAGCGGCACTCGGTGGGTTTTTTCAAAAGGTGTATTTCAAGCGGTCCAACGTTTCGGGGACTAGCCCCTTTGTCAAGGTGCAGGAAACATATATTTATATATATATATATATATATATATATATATATATATATATATAGAGAGAGAGAGAGAGAGAGAGAGAGAGAGAGAGAGAAACAGTGTAGCAGCACTCGGGTGGATTTGTATAAAAGAGACTCCACACAGGGGGGTCAGGTCAACGTTTCGGATTTTACTCCTTTTTCAAGACCACAAAACAAGCAATGACAAGTGTTACAGTACATACCTATATACCCAGAAGCCCATCCGATCCATCTGCAAGTAACTGCCACATCCACGCTGGATTGCCTGGCACTTCTGGGTTCCGCCCCTACCTCTGACGTCATGTACTCACCCCAGTGGCTCTCCTCGTTGTCTAGGTAACCGGCGTACACAGTTTGACCAGGGTGTCAGGTCATTGAGAAAAAAATTTATTCATGCTGCCTCGGTGCGGCCGAGTGTGTCTACGTCACGGGACATTCTCCAATGAGGAAGGGAAGGGTGTGTGCACTTGACAGCTGAGGGAATGGATGCGGGTTTGAACTTGGTGTTCAACAGCCGTGTCCTGTGGCAGATTTGCAGTGGGGATGGAGCTGCAAACAAAAGACAAAAAACGTGCAGTTTGAAAGAACTCAATAAACGCAAATGTAAAAACATGTATAGAAAATAAGAAAAACACAAAAAGGAAAGGACGGTGGCCACGGATATGTGGCTGGTGGGGGGCTGGAGGATCCACATCTGAAGAAGGAACCAAGTTTCCGAAACATGTTATGAGGATGCCAAGACGCTGACGGGAGGACTCTGACAAATTCCATCCTTATCCCCATTCAAAGCCTGTGCGGTGGTGCATTCATCCTGCTACCCGGGACTTACCAACTTAAGCACCAAGCCCACCGCACCACCCTGGAATGGTGAGATATTAAGGACAGATTGCCCAGTCAAATCCCTTTGTACATGCACTTTAAATCATACTGCATTGTCACTTTGAGGAATATACTGTTTTTAAAAACTGTATTGTATATTTTACATTGTATTTTTTGCATTGCATCTTTGCACTTGTTGCAATTGCATTTGTTCTGTTAATAAATTTATCTGGTTAATATATTCCCATTGTGGGTCCAGATTCATTACATATCCACTGTGGAATACATGCGCCTACCCTGTTGACCTACCTCCCCTAAACCGGGGGGCTGGAGGAGACAAGGGACTGGCAGGGGAAAACATGAATGGCAGGGCTCAATAAATGGTGAACAAAGTCTGGGGCAGTAGAAAAAGTCCAGAGTGTTCATAGAAAGATGTTGAACGATAACTGCTCGTTCAGTCCTTTGGGGCTCATGGTGTCCAATCTGTAGATCCAATATGCTTCCAAATAAAGGAGTTTGGTGGCACGGTCACCTCCTCTTAGATCAGGAGGGATGTGATCAATTATGGTGTATCTGAGGTTCGCTAAAGAATGTTTGGCCGACACAAAATGCTTGGCAACAGGCTGGTCGTTGTCTTTTTTGTTCAAGGCTGATTTAATGGCAGAACGGTGGAGTGCGATACGCTCACAGAAACTTCTTACGGTCTTCCCCACGTAGCATAAGCCGCATGGGCATTTTATGAGGTATACTATGTGGGTGCTTGTGCATGTCACTGGATGCTTGATGGGTATGTTATACCCTAGATGTGGATGGGAAAATGTTCTGGTGCTGTTCATGCCGTTGCAGGTCGTGCACCCTGTGCATTTGTAGCAACCACCTGGTTTCTTCAAGGTATTGGGAGGGAGTCTTTTAGAGATGTCGGTGCGGACCACAAAATCTCTGATGTTTTTGCCACGTTTGTAGCAGGCCATCAGGGAGGAGTGTTTAAGAGATTTTAAGTCTCTGTCATTTTGTACAACCGGCCATAGTTGTTTATCTTGTTTAGAGATAATGGCATCTGCATGGTTGTATTCGCGGACCCATCCGATTCTGTCGGCCAATTTGGTGTTGTCAATGGACTTTTTTTGTAGCAAATCTGCTCTTGATAGTTGGTTTACTTTATCTTTCGCTCTGGTAAGAGTTTTGGATGTATATCCCCTCACAGCAAATTTGTCCATAATCGTGTCAAGGTCAGATTCCAGTTTGATGTTGTCACTTGTAATCCTCTTGACCCGTATTAACTGAGAAAATGGTAAACCTCTGATGAGAGCCGGGGGATGGTGGCTCTGTGCATTCAGGAGGGTATTCCGGTCAGTGGATTTGGAAAAGATGGATGTGACAATTTGGTTGTTGACAATGGCGATGTTGACATCCAGATAATGTATTGACAATTGGCTGAGTTCATAGGTGAATTTGATGGGACAATCCTGTTGGTTTATTTCTCTATCATGTTCCTGAATGCAGTTTCGGTCCCAGTCCAAAACAATACGTCATCGATATGACATTAAATCAGCCTTGAACAAAAAAGACAACGACCAGCCTGTTGCCAGGCATTTTGTGTCGGCCAAACATTCTTTAGCGAACCTCAGATACACCATAATTGATCACATCCCTCCTGATCTGAGAGGAGGTGACCGTGCCACCAAACTCCTGAAATTGGAAGCATATTGGATCTACAGATTGGACACCATGAGCCCCAAAGGACTGAACGAGCAGTTAACGTTCAACATCTTTCTATGAACACTCTAGACTTTTCCTACTGCCCCAGACTTTGTTCACTATTTATTGAGCCCTGCCATTCATGTTTTCCCCTGCCAGTCCCTTGTCTCCTCCAGCCCCCCATCAGCCATATCCGTGGCCACCGTCCTCTCCAGAAGGCTTGTTGTGTTTTTCTTATTTTCTATACATGTTTTTACATTTGCGTTTATTGCGTTCTTTCAAACTGCACGTTCCATCCCCACTGCGAATCTGCCACAGGACACGGCTGTTGAACACCAAGTGCAAACCCGCATCCGTTCCCTCAGCTGTCAAGTGCACACACCCTTCCCTCCCTCATTGGAGAATGTCCCGTGACGTAAACACACTCGGCCGCACCAAGGCAGCATGAATGAATTTTTTTCTCAATGACCTGACGCCCGGGTCAAACTGTATATATAGGTATGTACTGTAACACTTGTCATTGCTTGTTTTGTGGTCTTGAAAAAGGAGTAAAATCCGAAACGTTGACCTGACCCCCCTGTGTGGAGTCTCTTTTATACAAATCCACCTGAGTACTGCTACACTGTTTATCTACCTTACCACACCAGCTCAGCACCGTGGTCAGTTACCTTCGTTTGAATTACGGAGTGCCGGTTACCTGTTTCTATATATATATATATATATATATATATATATATATATATATATATATATATATATATATATATATATATATATATATATATATGTTAAAAAAAGAGTTAGAAGGGCGCCTCCTAGTGTAGTATTATAGGTTCTAGTTTCCCTTCACCACAGGTAAAGAAACACATGCACCCCAATGTCAAAAGGTGTACCGTAATCAGTGGCCTTCCACCACTTTTTATGAGCGAATTCCCAGTTATTCCCACAGGGTACTTTCTCGCCTTCTCCAAATTCACTTTTCCTCTAATATTCTTCTCCCAAGTGACTCACACCGTAAACCCAATGCATAGATAATGGGAAGGAGAGAGATAGAGAAGCAGACTAGTGTAATATAGTTAACACTTTTAATAGTCACCGCAAATGACACAATAAAAACTCGTACAATAAAAAAGAATTATAAGGCTTATCTGATGCTGCTTTACACAATCATCCTCTCATGGTCTGGAACTGTGTCCCCTCAACGCGTTTCATCCCTTTAGGACTTCCTCAGGAGTGGCTTTAGGTTAGCTCCATACCCTCTATTTATAGTAAGGGGACTGATTCAATAATCAGCCTAATTTCCCGCCTTTTTTTCCAACTAACTTCCTGTTCCTGTATTTGGAACGCATATGACATCACTTGGAACGCATATTTCCTATATCCACATATCTGGCAACTTCCGTTTTTATAATGGCCTCTATAGACGTTTATAACGTCTACGGCTTCTATCTCTATGGAGCGCGTATGTACCTCCTCCTGGAGGTCCATATCATTACGCCCCCTGAAGCCCGAGCTGTTCCTTATGTCTTAGACAAATCACGCCGCACTTCATACGCGGCTTCCAGTCTTTTGGAACGCAGTTCCGCCCGCCGGTGGAACGCAGGTTCCTTCCGGATTCTCGCTTCTTACGTCCTGTCTGATGCTTGTGTTGTCATAGCGATATGACAGCACACTGGTCCCCGCATTACGCCAGGGTTTTCTAAGCCAAAATATGCCGCTTAGTATAACATAGGAGATTGCTCTCACCAGTCCCCATTATTAAGAATACACCGATCTCCGTTATTTTAGGTCCGGGATCATAGGCTCATGCGTTCCAGATTTAATGGTCACAGTGCCAATCTGAGATCGCATTCCCCCATATCCCTTTCCCTACACAGGTTTACTACCCTCATATTGCACTAGGATTTTTATAAATATGGGGCAAGGATATATAAATATTGTCACACCAGGGGGCTTAGTCGGCAAGACTGAGACCTCTGGTGGGGACCTGGACCGGTACCTGAACCGGGGAGGTTGGAGAGGACCCTTGCGCATGAACTGCGCGACAGTGCACCCAGAGCCAATAAGCAGTCAGAGGTAAAAGTACAACCAGATTTATTATGCAGAAGGTTGTAACGGTACAGGCAGTAAAGTATGGAGGAGTAATGACAGTTCATGCAGATTGCAATACTTTACAGATGTGATGGATGTGGTATCGATGGTGGAACATCGGATGGGTATCGGATATGGAAGATGACTGTGGGTCCGGAATGACGGACGGGAGATGACTGTGGGTCCGGAATGACGGACGGAAGCAGAAGATCCGGAATATCGGACTAGCGATGAAACATCGATGGTGGATGATGCTGGAGCATCGGAAGGACCAGAGTCCTGGAGCTAGGCTTGGTCGCTGGGCTGAGAGGCAGGATCACAGGCGGTGGAATAACCTGGACTTCACAGGAGATGGAACAACCTGGAACACACTGCAGCAATGGAAGACAACACCAGCAGATAAATACACTTGCACGGAGACAAGGACAGCTGACCATACACTGGAGACAACTGAAGCACTAGCAATGGTTCTGAGAGCTCTCAGCATACTTATCCCCACTGGGTGGCCAGGATTGGCCGAGGAAGTATGACAGGGAGATCAGAACCAACAGGATTGGACAGCACAGACATGTGACTGGAAAGAACATGGCAGCCCCCATGTCTGCTATGGCGGGATACTGGGAGCAATGGCGGCGGACAGGCGGATTGCCGTGCACTGGGGACTGTCACTGGGAGACAGGAGGCCGGCAGAGATGACGTCTGGACCGCAAGCTGAACCTGCGGAGGCACTTAGCCGGTAAGAAAGTCTGTCTGACAGCTCGGATCGTGACAGCACCCCCCCCTTTAAGGGTGGCCCCAGGACACCTTTTAGGCTTGCGGGGAAACTTGGAGTGGAACGCCCGGATGAGTCTGGGAGCATGGACATCGATGGCATTGGTCCATGATCGCTCTTCGGGGCCGTAGCCCTTCCAATCGATCAGATATTGCAGACGACCATATCGGATGCGAGAGTCCAAGATCTTACTGACCTCATATTCTGTTCCACGCTGGGTGCAAACCTTAGGAGCCTTGGGGAGCTTGGAATGAAAGCGATTCAGGACCAGCGGCTTGAGCAGCGAAATGTGGAATGTAGCTGGCACTTTCAAATAGGGCGGCAACTTGAGCTTGTAAGCTACTGGGTTGACGACTCGCTCAACTGGGAAAGGACCAATATATCGGGGAGCGAACTTCATCGATGGCACTCTCAATCGAAGATTCTTGGTTGACAACCAGACACGATCTCCTGGACGGAGGGCTGGCACAGCTCTGCGTTTCCTGTCGGCAAATTTTTTGTACCTGCTTGAAGCCTTCAGAAGCGAAGAACGAATGAGCTTCCAGGATCTGACGAATTGCCGGATGGTCGTGTCGACCGCTGGAACAGAGGACACAGGTTGCAGAGTGAAGTCAGGAACTCGAGGATGAAACCCATAGTTGGCAAGAAATGGAGTGACATTTGATGAAGAATGATATTGGTTATTATGGCAGAACTCTGCCCATGGAAGGAGTTGAGCCCAGTCATCTTGGGAAGAAGAGACATATGTGCGGAGAAATGCTTCAAGGTCCTGATTCACCCTCTCCGTTTGGCCATTTGTTTGAGGGTGATAGGCTGTGGAAAACTTTAACTTGATTTGAAGCAGGGAGAACAGGCTTCGCCAGAATTTGGCTACGAATTGGACTCCTCTATCGGAGATGATTTCAAGAGGCAGTCCATGAAGCTTGAATATCTCTTTGATGAAGAGCTGGGACAGTTTGGAAGCTGACGGAAGGCCGGTGAGGGGAACGAAGTGAGCCATCTTGGTGAACCGGTCAACAATCACCCAGATGGTGGTGAACTTGTCAGACTCTGGAAGATCAGTTACAAAGTCCATAGAAATATGCGTCCAAGGACGATGTGGCACTGACAGTGGCATCAATTGCCCAGTAGGAGACTGACGATTGGTCTTGTGCTGGGCACACTTAGCACAAGAGGATACAAAGTCCTGTACATCCTGTTTGAGGGACGGCCACCAGTAGGACCTGGTGATAAACTCGTAAGTTTTCTGAATGCCTGCATGGCCAGCGAATTTTGAAGAATGCGCCCAACAAAGCAACTTCTTTCTTAGAGCTGGCTTTACAAATCTTTTCCCTGGAGGGGGCGTGAGATTAGAAACTCCCGTTGCGGAGAAGGCCACTGGATCAATAATGAAGTGTTGATGTGTGGACTTAGACTCACTATCTTGCTCCCATGAGCGGGAAAGGGCATCAGCTTTTCGGTTTTGTGTCCCTGGACAGAATGACAGCTTGAAACGAAACCTGGAAAAGAAAAGTGTCCATCTGGCTTGACAGGGGTTTAAACATTGAGCAGACTTGAGATACAGAAGATTCTTGTGGTCTGTGATAATTGTGATCTCATGAACAGTGCCCTCTAGAAGATATCTCCATTCTTCTAATGCCAACTTGATGGCGAGAAGCTCTTGGTCACCGATGGCATAGTTACGCTCTGCAGGCAGGAACTTACGAGAGTAGAACCCACAGGGGTGAAGACGTCCATCGGGCGCTTTCTGCGAGAGGACTGCCCCAACACCCACGGAGGAGGCATCAACCTCGAGGATAAAGAGCAAGGTTGTATCAGGTTGTCGTAAAACAGGAGCTGAAGTGAACCTCTGCTTCAACAGATGGAAGGCTTCGATGGCTTCCGCCGGCCACTTCGCTGGATTAGACCCCTTTTTCGTTAAGGCAGTGATGGGAGCCACAATAGAAGAGAAGTTACGAATGAATTTTCTGTAATAATTGGCAAAACCCAGGAAACGTTGAATACCTTTCAGCGAAGAGGGAATTGGCCAATCTTGGATGGCCTGCAGTTTTCCTGGGTCCATTTGAAGACCAGAACCGGAGACAATGTACCCTAGGAAGGGTATAGACTTCACCTCGAAGACACACTTCTCCAGTTTACAGTAGAGATGATTTGCTCGCAGCCGGGACAGAACCTCTTTGACCCAATAACGATGTTCTGTGATGTTATTGGCGTAGATTAAAATGTCATCGAGATATACAACTACATATCGATACAGAATGTCCCGAAAAATCTCATTGACATAGTGCTGGAACACGGCTGGGGCATTGCTGAGCCCGAAGGGCATGACGAGGTACTCATAGTGGCCGTCTCTGGTATTAAACGCCGTCTTCCACTCGTCACCCTCTCGTATGCGGATGAGATTATATGCACCCCTCAGGTCGAGTTTCGTGAAGATGGTTGCACCGCTGACACGGTCAAACAGCTCGGTGATGAGGGGCAACGGATATCGGTTCTTTACTGTGATGTCATTGAGGCCGCGATAATCAATGCAGGGACGTAGGCCTCCATCCTTCTTCTTTACGAAGAAGAATCCTGCGCCAGCAGGAGAAGTTGAAGGACGGATGAATCCCTTTGCCAGATTTTCCTTGATGTAATCGGTCATGGCTTGAGTCTCTGGAAGAGAGAGAGGATAGGTTCTACCTCTGGGTGGTTCTTTGCCTGGGATAAGGTCGATAGGGCAATCCCACGGTCTGTGAGGAGGTAGGACATCAGCGCCAGACTTGCTGAATACATCTGAGTACTCTTGGTAGGGAAGAGGCGGAAGGTCTGCTGCATCGGCTGAAGAATGACGAGCTGGGAGTACCTTTTGGAGACAGGTACCGGAGCAGGAAGGATCCCAGGAAAGGATTTCAGATGTCTTCCAATCAAGGCGAGGATTGTGAAGACGGAGCCAGGGTAAACCCAGAACCAGAGCATGAGTGGCTCGGGGTAAAACCAGGAAGGACAAAAGTTCAGTGTGCAGGACTCCCACTTTCACTGTAAGTGGCAGAGTTCTGCGGGAGACTGTCGCATCAGGAATCCTACTGCCATCCACAGCAGTAAGGAAGACAGTCTTGGGAAGACTTTCAGTGGGCAACCCCCACTTGCGGACCAGTTCTGCAGTAACAAAGTTACCAGCGGCACCGGAATCAAGAAGTGCGGAGACAGTCTTGAAATGCTGACCAACTTGTAGGGAAACTGGAAGGATGCAATCGGTTGCTGATGGAGAGGACTTAATTACTCCTAGCCTACCCTCTCCTTGACGGGCTAGGAGGAGGAGTTTTCCTGACGCTTTGGGCATGCAGAAATTTGATGTGCAGGGTCGGCACAATACAGACAGAGCTGTGCCAACCGACGACGTCGACGTTCTCCGGGAGACAAACGGAAGCGGTTTATCTCCATTGGTTCTTCTTTGGAATGGACCGCAGGAGCAGTGGGTAAAGAAGGTGGAGGAGTTGGCACTTTAACTGGAGCGCTCTTGTGACGATCTACAGCCCTTTCTCGAAAGCGTAGGTCTACTTTGATACATAAAGAGATAAGGTCACTTAGACCTGAAGGTAAGTCTCTGGTAGCAAGTTCATCCTTGATACGGTCGGATAGACCATGCCAGAAGGCTGCGTATAAGGCCCCATCACACCAGGAGAGTTCAGACGCCAGAATCTGGAACTGGACCAGATATTGCCCGACGGAGCGGGATCCCTGTCTGAGACGGAGGATTTCAGTGGAGGCAGATGCTGATCGCCCAGGCTCATCGAAGATACGCCGGAATGTTGACACGAAGTCCTTGTAGTTGGACAGGATGGCATCAGATCTTTCCCATAAGGGAGACGCCCATTCTAACGCTGCTCCACACAGGAGGGAGATGATGTAGGCGATCTTGACCCTTTCAGTAGGGAAGTTGCTGGGTTGCAGCTCAAAGTGAATCTCACACTGATTGAGAAAACCTCGGCAGGTCTTGGGGTTCCCATCATACTTGGTGGGGACAGACAGATGAAGGCGAGGTGCAGCAGCCATTACAGGAGGATGAACTGGACTTGGAAGTTCTCTGACAGGCTCAGGGCCACTGAGAGTGGTCTGTAGCTTATCCAGCCGGGAAGACAGATCTTGCAGACAATGAATCACTTGGCTCTGCGCAGCCTCTTGCTGATCCAAGCGAACAGCCAGTTGCTGTACAGGGCTGGATGGTGATGCTTGGCTTGCGGCTGGATCCATTTGGCTAGTGCTTACTGTCACACCAGGGGGCTTAGTCGGCAAGACTGAGACCTCTGGTGGGGACCTGGACCGGTACCTGAACCGGGGAGGTTGGAGAGGACCCTTGCGCATGAACTGCACGACAGTGCACCCAGAGCCAATAAGCAGTCAGAGGTAAAAGTACAACCAGATTTATTATGCAGAAGGTTGTAACGGTACAGGCAGTAAAGTATGCAGGAGTAATGACAGTTCATGCAGATTGCAATACTTTACAGATGTGATGGATGTGGTATCGATGGTGGAACATCGGATGGGTATCGGATATGGAAGATGACTGTGGGTCCGGAATGACGGACGGGAGATGACTGTGGGTCCGGAATGACGGACGGAAGCAGAAGATCCGGAATATCGGACTAGCGATGAAACATCGATGGTGGATGATGCTGGAGCATCGGAAGGACCAGAGTCCTGGAGCTAGGCTTGGTCGCCTGGCTGAGAGGCAGGATCACAGGCGGTGGAATAACCTGGACTTCACAGGAGATGGAACAACCTGGAACACACTGCAGCAATGGAAGACAACACCAGCAGATAAATACACTTGCACAGAGACAAGGACAGCTGACCATACACTGGAGACAACTGAAGCACTAGCAATGGTTCTGAGAGCTCCCAGCATACTTATCCCCACTGGGTGGCCAGGATTGGCCGAGGAAGTATGACAGGGAGATCAGAACCAACAGGATTGGACAGCACAGACATGTGACTGGAAAGAACATGGCAGCCCCCATGTCTGCTATGGCGGGAAAGTGTGTTTGTGCACACCATGCTGGATACTGGGAGCAATGGCGGCGGACAGGCGGATTGCCGTGCACTGGGGACTGTCACTGGGAGACAGGAGGCCGGCAGAGATGACGTCTGGACCGCAAGCTGAACCTGCGGAGGCACTTAGCCGGTAAGAAAGTCTGTCTGACAGCTCGGATCGTGACAAATATATACCAACAATATACCATCATTAAAAATAATTTTCAAGGATCTGCCATCTTAGAATATAAAATGTAAAATATAAACATATAATTAAAAATATGATTAAAATTATCCCTAAAGGCAAACAGTTCTAAGCGAATAATTTAAAGGAGTAGTTTAAAAGAGTAATTTAAAGGAACGATTTAAAGGAAAGGGGCCAATTCATAGTTATCATTAAGTCCATACGGTGTGAGAGTGCCAAGTTCATAGATCCAGAACATTTCCCTTCTGGATAGGAGATTCTCCCTATCTCCTCCTCTGGGTCCCAGAGTCACGTGTTCTAGGACTTTAAATTTCAGGCCTTCTTCACATCCCCCATGATGTTGTCCAAAATGTCTGGGTATCATATGGCTTTCCACTCTATTTTTAATACCCCTCACATGCTCCTGAATCCTCATTTTCAGAACACGTTTGGTTTTGCCCACATACTTGAGGCCACACGGGCACTCAAGCATGGAAATCACCCATGACGTGTTACAATTTACCAGGCTTTTCAATTTAAAATCCTTAGTACCGTTAAAATTACTAAAATTACTATATTCGGAATGTGCAAATTTGCAAATATTGCACTTGTTGCACTTGAAAAAGCCTTTTGTTCTGTCCCATGGATTCTTCATCTGATTTTTCTTCTTTTGTGGGAGCATGCTCGGTGCTAGAGTGTCCTTCAGGTTCTTAGCCTTCTTGAACACTGCCCTTATTCTGGTTGGTGCGGTCAGAGCCGCACACGGGGCTCCGGCCGCACAAACCAAGGGCCGCCCACCAGACGGATCGCCACGGCCGTCCGTACACGGACGGCTGGCGATCCGCACAAAAATGGTGGAGGCGTACGCCTCCACCATGGTGGGAGCTGCCCCCTGCATTCGATGGTCGTCGACCATCGAAGGCAGGGCCGCACGCCGCGGCAGCTCCCGCAAGCTGAGACCACACGGACAATCGTCCGTGTGGTAGCTTGTATGGGGGCTGAAAGCTGACATCCGGCGACGTCAGCTTTCCGCCCCCATGTCATGGTAATGAGGGCGTCATGCCCTCATTACCATGCATACGCCCCGCGTTTGCATGGGAACGCCCATGAAACGCGGGGCGTACACATAGGGAAATGAGGGCATGAAGCCTCTCACGCCCCTATACGCCCCCTTTGCGGCGGACGAAATACGTCTGCGGCGAAGGGGGCTGCACATGCGCAGATTGACCTCTGCGCATGTGCAGAGTCCAAACATCGGCGGTACGGCCGCACGCGGGCCGTACCGACCGAATCAGAATAAGGGCCATATGTCTGGTCTCTCCGATAGAATTTTATTAAGAACAGGATCTGTGTGTAAAATACACCAGTGTTTATTTTGTGTATATATATATATATATATATATGTGTATACGGTGCGGGGGGGATGCAGCACTCGGGACTTCAGTAAACAAAATCAACACGTAGCCAGTTGCATTGGTTGACGTTTCAGTCTTTACTAAGACTTTTTTCAAAACAGCTTACATGAAGAAAACGTGTACACTCACCTCTATAAGTAGCGCTGGATCACTGTTCTGTGCGGGGACAGCGGCCATTGTGGGACGCCTACTGTGGGCGTGCTGTGATGACCTCACTGTCAGAGCTGGAGTTGCTGAGGCAACGTGTCTGTTGTTAATGGAAAAGTGGTTGTCAATAAAGTTTGACTCGTGCTTGGAAATAAAAACTATGCTAGTGTTCATTTAAAAAAACTCTCGTATTGGAATGTGCAATGCCGCTGTCACTGCAAGAATCGTGAAACAACTTACAACATGTAAAATATAAATGTGAATAAAAACATAAACTTTAGCGGATTGCTTCCTAAAAAACTTGATGGATATTGGTGATTATATGTTTTGCTATGTGGCTCTAAAAAGCATGGTTCCATTACTTTGCCTGCTTAGTCTATCCAAGTATGTGAAACTTAATTCATTACACTTACTGTTTACACTCTGTAGGGATGTCTCCCTTATATTAATATATACTAGGGATCAGTGCAAATCTCGCATCTAGCAGTTAGTTTAACACTTTAATTTAACTGTAACACTGGGGATATTGTGTCCACAATAACATAATTTTATAGGAAGCAGTGGAGTCCCAACTGCTCATTCAACCCTTTCGGGGATAATGTGTCTAATTCAAATATCCACCGTGTTTCTAGCTGTAACAGTTTCTTTCCACGATCCCCTCCTCTTGGGAGTGGGGGGACGTGGTCTATTACCATGTACTTTACCGAGGCTAGTGGATGTTTGGCTATGGCGAAATGTCGCGCTAGGGGTTGATCGCTCGTGCCCTTTTTAATTGCTGCTCGTATTGCAGAGCGATGGTTCGCCATTCACTCCTTGAATTGGGTCTCAGTCTTCCCCACGTATACCATTGAGCATGGGCAAAATATTGCATACACTACAAATTGTGATGTACATGTTAAGTAGTGTTTGATCGGGAATCTGGTTCTGGTATAGGGATGTGGTATGGTGCTTCCCACCTGCATTAAACTGCAGGTGGTACAGTTGGGGCATTTGAAGCAACCTTTTCTGGTTTTACTTAAAAAGGTTGTGACTTCAGGTCTTCCCAGCCCTGTGATGTCTCTTTTCACTAGGAAATCATTTAGATTCCTCCCCCTTTTGAAAGCTGGCATTAATGATGTCTCTTCTAGATTAAGGTCCGGATCGGACCTGACAATGGGCCACTGTTTCTTGACTTTTTTTATCCTGTCACCTGTCTCATTAGTGTATTTATTTACCCAGATTAATTTATCAGTTTGTCTACAAAAATTCACTGGAACCTGTCTAGAAAGGAAAGGCAAGCACTGAAGAACCTGGCTGCATATGAAGACATCATAATTCGTCAATCGGATAAGGGAAGGCTCAATTGTCATCCAGAACCTATCAGATTACAGAGAAGAAATTCACAGACAGCTGGCAGATACAAAAACGTATCTTAAACTGATGAGGGATCCCACAACACAATTCAAGAAACAATTGGATGAATCCCTAGCTAGGGGCGTCCAGGAGGGACTAATCTCAGAAAATTGCAGAAGATATCTCACAGTACCCTTTCCAATCAGGCCTATCCTATACACCATTCCAAAGGTGCACAAGCACCCGACAAAGCCACCAGGTAGACTGATAATATCGGCGAGAGGATCCATCTTTCAGCCGATATCGGTCTACCTGGATGGTTTCTTACAACCAATTATACAGGTGGCTCCAACCGTTCTCAAGGATACCACCACACTGATAGTAGCATTGGAGGAATTGGGACATCTTCCATCGACATGTCTACTCATCACGGTTGACGTATGCAGCCTGTACACCTGCATTCCCCACCAGGCAGGTCTACAGGCAGTAAGGAGATTGTTGACTAACCATGATAAGTACAGAGGCCCAGATCTGGACTTTTTCATGGAGCTATTGGAATTGGTGTTAAGTAACAATTATTTATTTTGTGATGGGGCTTATTACTTCCAAACGGAGGGCGTGGCGATGGGGTCGAATGTGGCCCCGTCGCTTGCCAACGCCTACATGATGGAGGTAGAGAGAGACATCTTTTTCAGTAATTTCCAGACAGAACAGAAAATTTTACGATATTTTAGATTTATCGATGATATTTTGATTTTTTGGACAGGAACGGAGCATGAATTTAGAAATCTCATTGACACACATAATAAAACAGAGAGTCCAATAAAATTCACTTATCAAATAGACCAGGAAACGATAAATTTTCTGGATGTCAAAATTACTAAACACCAAGATAGGATACAGACAGGCCTCATTAGAAAACCTACCAATCAAAATAACTTACTGACAGCCAGTAGTGCCCACCCCCCCACAGTAAATCTTCGCTACCCTACAGTCAATACCTAAGGGTACGACGAATAGTCAATGACCCTAAGGAAGAGAAAGAAGAACTGGGTCACATGACTAACAAATTTGTGGAAAGGGGATATAATAGGGCGGATCTTCAAAAACAATGCAGAAGAGCAGAATTAAAAAACAGAAAGGAACTGCTAAGCCTGAAGCAGCCCCTTAAAAAACAAACTGATAAATTAATCTGGGTATATAAATACACTAATGAGACAGGTGACAGGATAAAAAAAGTCAAGAAACAGTGGCCCATTGTCAGGTCCGATCCGGACCTTAATCTAGAAGAGACATCATTAATGCCAGCTTTCAAGAGGGGGAGGAATCTAAATGATTTCCTAGTGAAAAGAGACATCACAGGGCTGGGAAGACCTGAAGTCACAACCTTTTTAAGTAAAACCAGAAAAGGTTGCTTCAAATGCCCCAACTGTACCACCTGCGGTTTCATGCAGGTGGGAAGCACCATACCACATCCCTATACCGGAACCAGATTCCCGATCAAACACTACTTAACATGTACATCACAATTTGTAGTGTATGCAATATTTTGCCCATGCTCAATGGTATACGTGGGGAAGACTGAGACCCAATTCAAGGAGCGAATGGCGAACCATCGCTCTGCAATACGAACAGCAATTAAAAAGGGCACGAGCGATCAACCCCTAGTGCGACATTTCGCCATAGCCAAACATCCACTAGCCTCGGTAAAGTACATGGTAATAGACCACGTCCCCCCACTCCCAAGAGGAGGGGATCGTGGAAAGAAACTGTTACAGCTAGAAACACAGTGGATATTTAAATTAGACACATTATCCCCGAAAGGGTTGAATGAGCAGTTGGGAGTCCACTGCTTCCTATAAAATTATGTTATTGTGGACACAATATCCCCAGTGTTACAGTTAAATTAAAGTGTTAAACTAACTGCTAGATGCGAGATTTGCACTGATCCCTAGTATATATTAATATAAGGGAGACATCCCTACAGTGTGTAAACAATAAGTGTAATGAATTAAGTTTCACATACTTGGATAGACTAAGCAGGCAAAGTAATGGAACCATGCTTTTTAGAGCCACATAGCAAAAAATATAATCACCAATATCCATCAAGTTTTTTAGGAAGCAATCCGCTAAAGTTTATGTTTTTATTCACATTTATATTTTACATGTTGTAAGTTGTTTCACGATTCGGTACTTGTGTATTATAGCGGCGCCCATCGCATCGCATACCATAAGGCATGCGATGGTATGCGATGCGACGTGATATCGCGCGATATTGTACAATGTCATACAATTTTAAAATTGTATGACATTGTGTATGGCATACAATGCCATACAATGCGATGCGATTAAAAATTGTATAAGCACCCTAATGGGTGCTTACAATGTTAAATGCACCCCCACACCATCCCCCACTATAAACGTGAACCCGAAGCGTGGCGAGCGTAGCGAGCCCGCGAGGGGCGGCGGTACGCGTCCTCCGACCTTTTCATACCCCCACTATCCACATCGGCGTGGAGCTGAGAATAGAAAGTGTGGCGAGCGCAGCGAGCCACCGAGCCCGAAGCGTGGCGCGCGCAGCGCGCCCCGCGAGGGGACGCGGATACCTTCACAGGTATCGGCGTCCCCTCGCGGGCTTCACAGGTATCTGCGTCCCCTCGTGGGGCTCGCTGCGCTATGTATAAGTAAGTATAGGCAGGAGAAATCATTCGATGGTGAGCGACCATCGGCTGATTTCTCCTCTGTGCATCTGCACAATAGCGGATTTATAAGCGAACACATCCGCTTGCATGCGAGGGCGGTGATTCGCTTGGCGGGAGGGGTTGGTCGGAGTTTACCTGCAAATATCCACTGCTTAGCGAGCATGCATTAGGCACTAAGACCGCATCTCTTCCTCCATTTGCATTGCTAAGGATGGAATATGTGAGCAGCTTAGCATATACAATTATGATCGAACTTGAATCAAGCCCTTTGCTTGCCATGTGTGTTTTTTCATGTTGTTTAACAGACGCAGCTTTTCCTACATTAAACCAGCTGGTTTCCAATATAAGCACAGCTCCATTGCCTTCAATGCTACTGCAAAATTATAACAGTGGGGCTGACATTGCATTTTGCAGAACAAAATTGCATTATCCGTAATGTCCTTCTCCCAGGTGGGTAAACAATATTGGATGTTTAGAGCCAATGCAGAGAAGGGATCACACTGTGCAATTTAAAAACACATTTTTCAAGATTGGCCTTTTAGCTGTTAAATAATTTAGAACCATTTATAACTCATAGCATAAAAAAACAGCTGATCTGCTGCTTGTCAATATGTAGCAAACCTTGAAAGACATTGCTACTTGCTACTGCTTTGTAGTCTTTTTCTAGTCCAATTACAGCAAATAATTCCTCTGGCTTTCAAATAGATCCTCTAAGGAACAGCACAAGAATGGAGATGGAAGACATGAAAGTGCTTGAGCAAGAAGAAAATGAACGGTATTGCTTGAAGCAGACCACACATGGGGTCGTATACAGTATATTAACAATAATTTGCTACAAATCCTCCAAATGTAGCCATTTCCTAGGATTCACACAAAAAATGAAGTATCTCAAAGGGTAAACTGCAATTATCAGAGATAATTGCTGCAGTCACTCACTAACAGAAAAGCCACCCCATAAAGTTCTAGGGGGACTGCTAAATTTTGAAATGTGCTAAGCTTGGCCCGATAACTAAAACTAGCCATTGTAATCTATAGGTGCCCACAAATGGTACTTTTTGTCCTAGGATGATTGCTAGCCATATGTATGGTAATTGACAGAAGTACTGTAGGTGTCTGGCGGTGGTAACTGGCCATTCAGTTGGAGTGTTAAGAAAATCGCAGGCATGGCAGAAAAAAACGCTGGGAGTGCTTGGAGAATCGCTAGGCATGCCTCGGGAGATCTGAAGAATCTGAGAAGACAGTCCCAAAAAGATACAATGTAGGAATACAGACCTTCATAAAATAAGTATTCCTACATAATTTTCCTCTTTTTTTTCTCACAGATTACAAAAGTTTTACCAACACTATACCGCTCATTCTTCTGTAAGGAATCACTAAATAGAATCACTGAATAGATGTATAGGGAGTGATGGACATGCCCCCAAAATGACAACAACGTGGGGTCTTGGTGCAAGACCCACCGCCTTTGTCAATGCCCCACCTGCCTAACTCAAGGCCCACCCTCTTTTTTGCCTCCTGCACCTGTCCCAGGTCTCCAGTTACAAAGGTTGGGGGGTATGCATTTGGTGTTTTTTTTGTAACTGCTGATGGGTGATTTAACCATCTTTGTAACTTATTAAGGGTCATTAGTACATTCCATGACATGTTTCTTTGTTTTTTATTACATTGTCATTCCCATGTTTCATCTGATTTATTGGGAACCACTATAGCAAATTTTTTTCAATCAACAATACCAGGTTTTATTTTGTCTCCAATATCAGAAGGATTAGTGTTGGGAAGCTCTAATTGCTGGTGTGTTGAGGATACAGTTTCAATAAGAGGCTTTAAGAGCATCAGGATGATTTTTTATTTTTAATCCAACTTGGAATACTTGGTTTGTTGCAAGCATATCTGTAAAACAGTCATGTACATCTTATCTTTTCAGCATCTTTTAAATTGCTACTCTGAAGTAAGGTTGTGGTTTCGGCATTAAGTCTCTCAGCGACTGTCTGACATTATTGAGAAACATGTTACAAGTGATCGAGTCTAGTAGACCCAGTTTATGTAACTAAGTACATTAATTCAGCAGTAATTTCTCCAAAGAGCTTTTGGGTAACGAAGGCCAGGAGAGCTGTTAAAGGCATCTGTTTCACCGGATGTCCCCTTTTAAGTTATGGTTTCCTATTGTTCAAACTTTTCATTTCTTTGCACTTTGTAAAAAATAAAAAATAAATTATATTGGTACAATCATTTAGTTCTCTGCATCAGGACCTCATGCTTCAGAGTACCATCTAATACCACTTTCACACCGCACAAATAATCTGGGTACTACCAAGGTTGTGGCCGGGTTGACCCAGGTCACTGGATGTAAAAGGGCCTTTTGAACAATCCCGTGTGCAGCAACCTGGCAATTGGACTCGGGTTAAAAGAAGGGTTTTACCGGGCCAGACTACAGGGAGGAGGCAGCGGCAGCTCCAAGCACTGCCTCCTTCCCCACCTACCTGATGACGCACCACGGAACACAGTGCACTGTGTGATAAACACATACATTGAAATATATGTGTTTACCTTAAAATCCGGTCATCCTGCCATCCTGTCCAATCACAGCATGCTGCAGTAGGACCCGGTGGCTGTGAATGTGTGGGAGCCCGCATAGGAGGTTTTGTGCAGACTCGTTCCGGCCAAGCGAGTCCCAGTCTTAGTCAGTATCCGAAAACCATATTGTTCTGCTATATCCGCAAGTGACTTGATTATTGATTTCTCAGGATCTTGGCGATGAAAAGAGCTCTCTAGACTTGAGTGAAGAATTTAGAAAAAAAAAAAAAACACGAAGCTGAGTACCCCAAAGATGGATGTAGAAAAATAGATACATATTGAATGTCTCTCAGCATAGAAGAATTATTGGGTGACATTTAATAGGATGCAAGTTTAATTTCACCTTATCGCACAGTATCGCACTTTTTCTCCAAAACTCCAAAAATTATTCAATGGGATGCACTAATGTGCCCAAAATGTGCGGTGAAGTGCGAAGAGATGCAATGTGGTGAGAAATTATGACACAGTAATGTGCGATTTCTGGCGCAGGTCATGTGCGATTTTCTGACCATCCGGAATGCGAACAACAACACTGCCTCCGCATGCCAAACAACCCCCTAACCTATTGGCCCACCTAAGTCCCCTACAATATGCATCACACCCCCTATATAAAGGGGCACAGGCACCATTTTGACCTTTGAAAGATAGTAAGGTGATGAGGATGGACAGGAAAGGAGCAGTGAGAAGGAGTGCAGATGGCAGAGGCAGCAGTGGGACAGCCAGCAGCAGCGCCAGAGGAGCCAGGGGAGAGCCAGCAGAGGCACACTAAGAGCCAGCAGTGTGAGAGGGAGAGGCAGCATTTTGCCAGCCAGCATGGCCACAACAAGGCCTGAGCCAGGACGGGCCCCGGAGGAGCAGGCACAGCAGGAGGAGGTGGAGGACCCTCTTTCCTCCCCATCTCATACCCTCATACAGGAGGACCTGTTCAGCACACAGTCCAAGGAGGAACTGCAGGAGGGACACATCTCTGAGGTTGACTGGCCTGAGGTGGAGGAAGATGGAGGTGAGGAGAAGGGTGATGCTGCCCTGGAGGAGGAGGGGGACATGGCCGCAGAGGAGGTTGAGGAGCCAGAGAGTGCCCGCACCCAAAGTGGCTGTAAGGTGTGTTTCTCATATGAGTAAAATGTGGCCCATGTCCGCGCCATAGTGCCCGTATTTGAGAGGCTGCTGGGGAAGCACAACAACAGGACCACTGCGCAGTGGCAGAGTGCCATGTGGGAATCCATCACTGGGAATCCATCACATTTATCGATGATATTTTGATTTTTTGGACAGGAACGGAGCATGAATTTAGAAATCTCATTGACACACATAATAAAACAGAGAGTCCAATAAAATTCACTTATCAAATAGACCAGGAAACGATAAATTTTCTGGATGTCAAAATTACTAAACACCAAGATAGGATACAGACAGGCCTCATTAGAAAACCTACCAATCAAAATAACTTACTGACAGCCAGTAGTGCCCACCCCCCCCACAGTAAATCTTCGCTACCCTACAGTCAATACCTAAGGGTACGACGAATAGTCAATGACCCTAAGGAAGAGAAAGAAGAACTGGGTCACATGACTAACAAATTTGTGGAAAGGGGATATAATAGGGCGGATCTTCAAAAACAATGCAGAAGAGCAGAATTAAAAAACAGAAAGGAACTGCTAAGCCTGAAGCAGCCCCTTAAAAAACAAACTGATAAATTAATCTGGGGTCTTGGTGCAAGACCCACCGCCTTTGTCAATGCCCCACCTGCCTAACTCAAGGCCCACCCTCTTTTTTGCCTCCTGCACCTGTCCCAGGTCTCCAGTTACAAAGGTTGGGGGGTATGCATTTGGTGTTTTTTTTGTAACTGCTGATGGGTGATTTAACCATCTTTGTAACTTATTAAGGGTCATTAGTACATTCCATGACATGTTTCTTTGTTTTTTATTACATTGTCATTCCCATGTTTCATCTGATTTATTGGGAACCACTATAGCAAATTTTTTTCAATCAACAATACCAGGTTTTATTTTGTCTCCAATATCAGAAGGATTAGTGTTGGGAAGCTCTAATTGCTGGTGTGTTGAGGATACAGTTTCAATAAGAGGCTTTAAGAGCATCAGGATGATTTTTTATTTTTAATCCAACTTGGAATACTTGGTTTGTTGCAAGCATATCTGTAAAACAGTCATGTACATCTTATCTTTTCAGCATCTTTTAAATTGCTACTCTGAAGTAAGGTTGTGGTTTCGGCATTAAGTCTCTCAGCGACTGTCTGACATTATTGAGAAACATGTTACAAGTGATCGAGTCTAGTAGACCCAGTTTATGTAACTAAGTACATTAATTCAGCAGTAATTTCTCCAAAGAGCTTTTGGGTAACGAAGGCCAGGAGAGCTGTTAAAGGCATCTGTTTCACCGGATGTCCCCTTTTAAGTTATGGTTTCCTATTGTTCAAACTTTTCATTTCTTTGCACTTTGTAAAAAATAAAAAATAAATTATATTGGTACAATCATTTAGTTCTCTGCATCAGGACCTCATGCTTCAGAGTACCATCTAATACCACTTTCACACCGCACAAATAATCTGGGTACTACCAAGGTTGTTGCCGGGTTGACCCAGGTCACTGGATGTAAAAGGGCCTTTTGAACAATCCCGTGTGCAGCAACCTGGCAATTGGATTCGGGTTAAAAGAAGGGTTTTACCGGGCCAGACTACAGGGAGGAGGCAGCGGCAGCTCCAAGCACTGCCTCCTTCCCCACCTACCTGATGACGCACCACGGAACACAGTGCACTGTGTGATAAACACATACATTGAAATATATGTGTTTACCTTAAAATCCGGTCATCCTGCCATCCTGTCCAATCACAGCATGCTGCAGTAGGACCCGGTGGCTGTGAATGTGTGGGAGCCCGCATAGGAGGTTTTGTGCAGACTCGTTCCGGCCAAGCGAGTCCCAGTCTTAGTCAGTATCCGAAAACCATATTGTTCTGCTATATCCGCAAGTGACTTGATTATTGATTTCTCAGGATCTTGGCGATGAAAAGAGCTCTCTAGACTTGAGTGAAGAATTTAGAAAAAAAAAAAAAACACGAAGCTGAGTACCCCAAAGATGGATGTAGAAAAATAGATACATATTGAATGTCTCTCAGCATAGAAGAATTATTGGGTGACATTTAATAGGATGCAAGTTTAATTTCACCTTATCGCACAGTATCGCACTTTTTCTCCAAAACTCCAAAAATTATTCAATGGGATGCACTAATGTGCCCAAAATGTGCGGTGAAGTGCGAAGAGATGCAATGTGGTGAGAAATTATGACACAGTAATGTGCGATTTCTGGCGCAGGTCATGTGCGATTTTCTGACCATCCGGAATGCGAACAACAACACTGCCTCCGCATGCCAAACAACCCCCTAACCTATTGGCCCACCTAAGTCCCCTACAATATGCATCACACCCCCTATATAAAGGGGCACAGGCACCATTTTGACCTTTGAAAGATAGTAAGGTGATGAGGATGGACAGGAAAGGAGCAGTGAGAAGGAGTGCAGATGGCAGAGGCAGCAGTGGGACAGCCAGCAACAGTGCCAGAGGAGCCAGGGGAGAGCCAGCAGAGGCACACTAAGAGCCAGCAGTGTGAGAGGGAGAGGCAGCATTTTGCCAGCCAGCATGGCCACAACAAGGCCTGAGCCAGGACGGGCCCCGGAGGAGCAGGCACAGCAGGAGGAGGTGGAGGACCCTCTTTCCTCCCCATCTCATACCCTCATACAGGAGGACCTGTTCAGCACACAGTCCAAGGAGGAACTGCAGGAGGGACACATCTCTGAGGTTGACTGGCCTGAGGTGGAGGAAGATGGAGGTGAGGAGAAGGGTGATGCTGCCCTGGAGGAGGAGGGGGACATGGCCGCAGAGGAGGTTGAGGAGCCAGAGAGTGCCCGCACCCAAAGTGGCTGTAAGGTGTGTTTCTCATATGAGTAAAATGTGGCCCATGTCCGCGCCATAGTGCCCGTATTTGAGAGGCTGCTGGGGAAGCACAACAACAGGACCACTGCGCAGTGGCAGAGTGCCATGTGGGAATCCATCACTGGCGCAGTCAATGCCGTTAGCAGCCAAAAAAGAAGTGTCAGAAATTAAAGAGGCCAGCCGCACTGGAATCGGTCCCAGAGGGCTGAGTGACGCAGAATATAGGCATCATGGCAGTTCCCTGGGTAGCCTGCAACCACACTGAGTATTTTGAGGTGGGCATCACATACCACCTGCACGTTAAGAGAGTGACGGCCACGCTGATTGACGTAGAAGTGTCCCCTCACGTGCGGTGCCCGAAGCTCAATGTGGTTGCAATCTATGGCTCCCAGCACATTTGGGAATGCTGAGAGCAGATAGAAAGCCAACTTAAGGTCCTGCTACTCGGACTCACAACGTGGGAATCTGATAAATGTGAAAAAACGGGAGACAAGCACAAGGCAAGTCGAGCAGCACTATAAATAATTATACCAGATGATTGGAAAAATATGAAATGTTTTTACTCACATAAAAATCACAATAAAATACACAGTATTACAGTACAGTAAAACAGTATAGGGGGGCAAATAAAAGTAAATTGGAATGAAGGTATAAATGAATAACCAAGCCTCAATGGATTCGTGCAATAATCGGTGGAAAAAAACACTGTTTGTAGTAACTGGGTGTATATTACCACACATTGGACCAGGTCCCAGGTTTGTGGGGGATGAACTGAAGTCCTCACGATGTACGCGGTGTAGCTGTTTTTGCCGCTGGAGGATATGTCAGTCACTGGAGCTCACTGGTGTAGTATTACCCAAAATAGGGAAACGAGGAAGATCGTAAAAGTCACCACAGGAGCCCTTTTCGGCAAGCCACCACCTGGGGTATCACTGGTTGAGATGAAAGGAACGGCTTAGCCTGCAACCACACTGAGTATTTTGAGGTTGGCATCACATACCACCTGCACGTTAAGAGAGTGACGGCCACGCTGGTTGACGTAGAAGTGTCCCCTCACGTGCGGTGCCCGAAGCTCAATGTGGTTGCAATCTATGGCTCCCAGCACATTTGGGAATGCTGAGAGCAGATAGAAAGCCAACTTAAGGTCCTGCTACTCGGACTCACAACGTGGGAATCTGATAAATGTGTGCCACAACTTCTTGAAAGCAAGTAACACTTGAGTTAAATGCTTAGAGAAAGTGGCTTGTGAGACCTCCAACGACCATGAGGTCACAGCCTGAGTGGAGCCTGTGGCCAAGATGTAGAGGGCACACATTAATTTCTGAAGCCCAGACACTGCATAGTTGGCACCCCCATAAGGGTCCAAATCATCTCTCACCTGCTCATATAAGTTCAAGAGGTTAGTGTGGTTCAGCCGAAACATCCCCACAACCAGTTGATCAGAGAGGGAGTCCGGGCACAGCCTAGCACGACACGTACGTGAAGCACGCAGTACTCGGGGTACCTGGATCTGGTGCGTAGTAGCCTCCCTCCTCCTGTGCAGCTCCTCCAAACAAACAAAGTCACAAACAGCCAGCTCCACACCACTCTGCACAATGTCCATCTCTCAAACCCTCACAGGTGTCCTTAATGATGTTTGGGTATATGTAGGGGAGTTTATGAATACAATTCCGGACACCTGTGTGAAAATTAACCATTTCTGCATTTGTACAAAGTTGCTTTTGGGTCATATTGCTCATCAGGACCTGGTCTGCCTCAGTGGGGATTTTTAGACACTTTTGAAATGCGATTTGCGTTAGCGCAATCCATTCAATAAGCGATTTGTATACTTTTCAATGCGAAAACATCTGGATGCGAAAAAAATGCGAATTAAAACCGGCAAGTTAAAAAGTGTGATTTATCGCACAACATATGTGATTTACGTGACTTAGCGCACCCTATTAAGTAAGTGGTTTTGCCAAAATGTGCGAAAACGCCATTTTGTTGCCTAAATATCGCACAAATTCAACTAGTGCATCCTATTAAGTGTCACCCATTGTGATTTTTTTATAGAAGTTTTAGAATCTTGGGGCCTGATTCTGATCCTGTAATAGAAAAGTGTGTAAATTACTATTCCGTGATTTCCACACTTCTGCACATGCGCGAACCCTGGAACTGAAATCACAGGAGATTGCAGTTTCAGTGCTATCCTGGGGAGGTGATGACGCAATGGTGGGGGTGGTGAAGCAGCGTTTTCTAAGAGCAGTCCGAAAAATGCAGGCGTTCATCATAAACACCAGAAGAATAAGCATCATTACCCAGGAAACCTATTACAAGGTGTTTTAACAGCTCCACAAAACTGATTTCACATGTGACTCCCAACTGGTATACTAACAAACCTTTATGCCAACATTGGTAAGGGCTTCTATAAAATTGCCAATTAAAAGTCCGTGTGAATGCCCAATACATAAAAATCTATACTCTCCCGATGTTTTGTCAGACACAACTACTGTAATTTACCTTTATACTAACACAATTTATTGCATAATAGCCTTGACCGCATAACTCATCATGCAACATTTCCAGCACCTCTTCTTTCTTTTCATGTTATGTACAGTATGCTATGTATTAAAAATCACAGAAATTCAGTGATTTTTCCCAGTCCTTAATGTGTTGAACATTTTCATTTTATACTTAAATATGGCTATGTATTACAAGTAAGTTGCGGGAACAGTTGTTGCATACTGAAGGAGTTGTCATACACTGCCGTGGTGGTGCACGGCGGGCACAGTACTCACCCGTCTGTGCCCAATTTTGGTTGCCGTGTGTATCCTCCTGGCTACCAGGGCTGGCGGGCAGCAGGACTCGGTGGTCATGCGTGGCAGTGGGGGAAGAAAGAAGGCACATTACTGACTCTGTTTGATTGGCGGTGCTGGGAGGCCGGTGCCGCCATCTTGGGTAAGGGCAAGGGATTGTTTGGGCCAGGTTAGAGTCTTTCCTCCTCTTCTGCCCTGTTAACCAATGGCAGCCACTCTCTAGGTATATAGATGATCTTCCTAGGCTAATCAGGGTCAGTACAAAAAGTACTTTGAGCCGTGCAGTTCATGGGAAGACTTCTGACTGTTACTAGTGCCCGCTGCTAACCCAGTCCTTTCGTCAGTTTCTGCTCGCTGGCCTCTGACCCCGTCGCTGTAGTCTCAGTTCGGTCAGCTTCTCTCTACCAAGTTCATTGGTACCAATACCCTCCAGGTCCAGTTGTCAGACAGCGCCATAATTGTCTCATTCTTCATATTCACCTTTTTCTTTGGATACAATTATAATCCTCATCATCTCCTCCAAATTGTCCGCCTCCAGACTCTATATACCCTGCTCATTAGCTACCCACGTTTGTCCCAAGTTTCCATGCAAAGACTTGCTCTTTATGTTTTTCAGTGACTGTTTCTCAAATAAGTATTTAGGTCCTTTTTTGTTACCCCTAAATGAAATCCTTTATTAAACCTGCTCACTTTAATCCATCATCCTCTGGTCCGTCTTCAGTTCCTGAGCACCACACGACATCATCAAATCCCTCCTCCGTGACGGGAGTCTTTCACTTCTTCAATACCAGTTACCACAGCTGGCCAGAGAGCTAAAAAACAGTGTACACCATCTAATGATATTGTTTACCAGTGGGGTCAAAATACGAAAAAATGCGGTGTTTGGAGTTTGGGACTTAGGGGCCAGACCATAGTTCCCGTTGAAACAAATGTGGTCTGTTGTACACTAAACAAAATTGTCTGCATGCTGCAGATGGCTGATCCATGGGAGGCTAACCCTGAATCTCCTGCAAATTCATTGTGTATTCTGTTACCTGTAGACCTGTTGAGAGGGCTATCTTTCCCCTTTTTTTAAGGGCGGAGCCACAGTCCAACTTGCCTTCTGGCAACTGGGATGTACTTATGTCTCTGGCTTGAAAGATGTATTCCTTAGTGGTGGGTGCTCATTTCAGTACTTAATAGTAGCCTGAAATAATCATGTTTATCAGGTTTATGGAGGATTTAAAATCTTGTCATATTTAATTATTGTGCAAGTGATGAATAACATGCTGTTTATGGCCTGTAATGCTCATTGCTACCTGCTTTATAGAACTAAATTGATGATGTCTCTGAAATAGGGGCTAATAATGGATATACACAGCCACAGGCTTTTTTTTCTAGTGCTTTTTGTCTAAATTGAAATAATGCAGGAAAGTGGCACCTTCGTCAAACTCATTGGGAGGGATTATCATTACCAATATCATTATATGAAAATGCATTCATAAAAGATGTTAATAATGTATATTTATAACATGATTCTCTTCTTTTTGGCTTTAGAAACAGCTGTTTAAAGAAGTAGTACTACTTACCAGAAATATGAGTGCTTTTTGTTCTGGTTACATATCAGCTGATTACCTTATCTAATCTGGAAACCTATTTGGTACATTCAAACACTTTATTCAAGATTTCTTATGAAACACAACTGACAGCATCATAATGCCGTGTGCAATTGCTTACATGTGTGGCTTTGCCATTTCAAAAGTGATTTAATGAACACTCTATGCAAGACGATGTCTATTCAAGTGTGTCCTTGACCTCATACATTAGGATTGTGTAGCAATGTATAGATTAGAAATGACAGAATGTATAAAATGTATATTAATGGAAATTATTGGCTACATAAAGTATGAAAAAATTATAAATAAAATATGGTAATTAAATCTACGGTACTTATGTAGTAAGCAATTTGCTTAGTGGGCTATTCTGCATATGGAGATCGCATCACATCACATGACCCATTTTAGTGCCATATGATGCATGCGGTGTGATGCGATTTTATTCATTTATTCACTGCTCTTTTGCCGCAGGCTTATCGCATCGCATGCCATTGTATCTCATGTAAAATCGCATGCGATTGCATGCGATTTTTTTAGGGTTCGATGGCATTAACTGTACTACCATTTTTAGCCACCTCCCCACTATCCACGCCACCCCAAAGCGTGGCGAGCGCAGCGGAACGCGTCCTCCCGACCTTTTCATACCCCCACTATCCCTGTCGGCGTGGAGTTGATTTTATATAGTGTACCAAGCCACCAAGCCCGAAGCGTGGCGAGCGTCGCAAGGGGACGCGGATTACTTACTCGCCACACTATATAAAATCAACTACACACGGAAGTGGATAGTGGGGGTATGAAAAGGTCAGGAGGACGCGTTCCGCTGCGCTCGCCACACTTAACGTGGATAGTGGGGGGTTTTTAGGAACAGATTTACACTAGCCATACAATACATATGACACAGTAATGAGGACCTGTGTGTACGGTAAACTGTAAATTTACTTAGTAATGATTAATCAATGAAAGACAATAATTCATTACATATATAAACAATAATCAAGATGAGTAACAATAATAATTATAATGAAAGAAAAAAGAACACAAAAAATCAGTCACTGTGAAGGCAGTGAATTTGCCTTTGGCAGGAGTGTCAGAGCGTAAAGAAAACGGCCAAAGGGATTGGCAGCGCCCAAACTCTTCCTCCACATAAATTCTTGGAGCTATGATTGCAAATGTTGCCTGGAGATTCCTCTGTGGCGTTTGTTCCTCCATTTGCAGGCCCTCCACAGCCGCTCAATGCTTTGGGTGTGGACCCCTGAGTCTGGGTCAACAAAGTTGTATCGATGATTGACCCTTGCATGTTCATAATCTGCCTGCTGGAGTTGGTCTGTACGGTATGCCCTCCAGAAATCAGAGTATATGATAGATCCGGGAGCGACATGTGAGTTAATGGCAGCCATCAGCGTAGTGGCGTCTCTCCTTTCCACTGCAGTTAGAAAGCAGGCACCTGTCTCCCTGCAGATACCGCTGAAAACCCATTGCTGAGGCAGCATCCTCCCCACATGGTTATTTCTTTTGAAGTAGAGGCTTTCGTCAACCTCTACCACCATGCCAGGGCCGTCAATTTGCCTCTGTGGCTGGGACAGCAGATCCATTGCACATGCCTCCCTCATCAAACTGTTCTACTGCACAGTTGTTTTTATGGACATGTGCAGCTCCCTTTCGCAGTACAGAACACTGGTCATCTCCTCTGCCCAGGAGTATATGATTGATTCTCTAGAATGATTCTGACAGTGACCGGGAACACTTACGCAAGTTCTGACTGACTACGCTGTTTCCATAGCTTAAGCTTATTCTAAAAGCATCGCTACGGTAACTGACAAACGTCCATCCATTCTCAATCCATATAAACTACTGAGATCGCATCGCATGGATCGCACGGCACTAAAACGGGACATGCGATGCTATGCGATTTCCTTGCGCAAGTATACGTATGTAAATTGGGCGCCCGGGTACTACATAAGTACCAAATCTACATATAAAAAAACTTTAATGGAGTATTGTTATACATACATTTGTTTACCCCATACAGTAGAATTGTGTGCCAGTGTGTGGTAAGTGTAGTTTCTAGATAATCATGGCAAGAGGCATGGCCTTGCAGGAAAACTGTTTGAATCATCCTAGGGAAGCTCCAGAGGCAGCAGGACACCTGCAAAGGCAGCTCCACAGTAGTGCAGTAGTGCTACTAGCTGCAGGGTGCTGTTTTAATCACCCAAGGGGTATGGGTCATGGGATCGACATTAATAAGTTCTACAGTCAATAGGTTGACCACTAGTGATCAATAGGCCATAGGTGGACACATGGAAAATGTCGACATACCTTAGGTCAACATGGTCAAAAGGTCGACACAAGCAATAGGACAACTTGAGAAAGGTCACATTTTTAGAGTCTATGGACACCGTATAAGTGGTAGATATGGACACCATATAAGTGTACCGCGTCCTCTCGCATGGCTCGCTTCGTTCGTCATGCTTCGGCACTATTTTATTCTCCCTCTATGTCCAGTTGGATGGTAAAGTATGAAAAAACATATTTTTTAGCCATTTTCATGTCAACCTTTTCCATTTCGACATATTGCTTGTGTCAACTCTTTGACCATGTTGACATGAGTTATATTGACCTTTTTCATGTGTCAACCTATGGCCTGTCGACCAACAGTGGTCGACCTATTCTGGCCATTATTGCCGCTCAAGTGCCCTGTGGGGCAGCCACTGTGCTGCACCCAAATTCCCCCGCTCTTTCCGACAGAAATGCTAACACACACCGACTTATGATATTATGGTATTCAATTGTATTTCACCAGCATTTCAGCTCGCTATCCCTTGGGGTGGTGAGCTGAAATGCGCAAATGTGTAGCTAAACCTGACCATAATGAGCGCAATATGCACATTCAATTGTATATTGCCCTATGATTTCCATCGTTTTAAATGGGAGATCGACCACAATATAACAAATGAATACCACCCTATGAGTAAGAAAGACAGAAACATAAAAAAATGTATATTCGGTTTGAATTTATTTTATCATATTATTGGTTTACACATTGATAATTATTGTAAAATAAATAATCTAATCAACCTGCTTTTTTTTCTAATGAATGTACCATTGGCATATCTACAAGGCCAGAGGCTACTGTGCTGCCAGAGACTAGGTTGTCCACGCGGAGCCGGCACACAGACCTTCTTCTCTCCTAACCTGACCATGGAATGTTCCATACAAGAAGTTCTAAATTATTTTACTTTTCAATAGTCATGAATTGTACTTATGTTAATGATCTCTTCACAAAATCCTATTGTCATCTCTAGGATTCAGAATGGATTTGGGCTCTATTTGAGAACGCCAACCGATCATTAGTGTCCTTTGAAAACACCAATTAAACATTAACAGATAAAATGTTCTGGAAATCTGTAATATTAATGTTCTCTTCACCAAATCATTTTGTTTTTCTCTGTGAGAATGACTTTGTGTAGGTTAATTAAAAATGGAATGAAGCCATATGCTAGTATAGCACAGTTATTAGCCGTTTCTTGGAGACATTTAATCAGCAAGAGCTGCTAGGTCATCTATAACATGTACTGTATTGTGAGATATATTTATTAGATTTTAGAATGACAGGAGTGGTCATTTGAAGCAATTATTTTTTAGAGTAAAACGTTTCCTTTAATATTTTTCTGCTATTTCTAGTTGTTTGTTAACTTGTTAGTTGCCCATTATTGCATCTGAGTTTTCAATTATTTTAGCTATGGATTTTTAACTAAATGAATAATACTAAGGAGGTTTATTGACTATTTTCCCAATGTTCATTTTAGGGCAATTCAATTATTATTATTAAATTACTGTGAATTGAAGAAACCTCTCTCCACCGCCATTACATGGTGTGCCCTGCAGCTGTGCACGTGTGACCTCCAAGCTCAGGTTTGCGGAGTTGGCCAGATGGGCACCAGTAAGTATCATTACTACTTCTGTAGCAGTGTTACTGATTGCAGGGACAGCTGCGTTTAGGAACAGGTATTTCTGCTCCAAGCAATACTGATCTGCTCTGGAAATTCCGTATCCACGGTAGAGCGTTTTATACTTAATCACCGGTCAGCCCTTAGAGTTAGACAAGCAGACACATCAGAGGTGGTGAATCTGTGTGTCTGCTCCACGCGGGCCTCCTTCTTTCTGGCATCTGGCTTTGTATCAGAGTCTACTGTGAATGTGCAGGTTTCGAAAACATTGCACCTGTGCCTTGTTTACAACGGGGATATCTTTATTGTGCATACACAAAACACTGAGAAAATAGCCACTGCGCCATTTTCCTAGTGATTTCTGTCTGCAGCTCTGGTTGCTGCCGGAGTCTGGAGAGTATAATTATACTTCCCAACATTATGGATATCACAATGGGGCTCACTTACAAAAATGAGTGTTGCTTCATGAGAATGACGTCCTTGTCAGCCTCTCTTCCCATTTGGGGAAGAAGGTGTACATCTCAATTAAAAATCACAAATTTGTTGGATTGACTTTACATAATTTTATAATAATAAAATCAATAACAATTTAATAAACCATTAGGCTAGACATAATGACATATACATTAATAAAATTGGATTAAAATTAAATTACTGCGATCAGATATGGCAGGGTATTTGACTTTGTAACTCTGTCCTCACTGTCCGTTCCTATTGACACCTGGATAAATTATGGACCAACTCTATATTGTTAGAGTGGGTATAGTTACCGTCCACCTGATGGATTTATAGGGTCATGGATCCTGGATGTAATATGAAATTTCCTTTTGTGGTCCAGAGTCCCTTTTGTACATCCAAAATAGGCGTGTGAAGCACCACTGATGTTGGTGGGTGTATTGGAGATTTTGGTCCATCCAGGCTGGTTCGGGCAGATGATGATGGGTCAGAGTGCCGTTGGGACTTGTAGTCCACCTCCGCTGAGGATTGTATTCCATATAATGCATTTCGCTGTAAAGTTTTGTCAAAGGTAGACATCCAGGACACCCTTCTATTTTCTCTTACCATTTGCCAACACTGTGAGGGCATGCTCAGCACTCATTCCCTCTCTCCCTTGAATAGACTCTGGAGATACGAGGGTGAATGAATAAGTACCTGTGTTTGAAGACAAGTGGCGTTGCTGAGGAAAGTTGGTATCACTATCAATGTGGCAACAATTCATAGAGCAATTCATGCAATTTGGCTGCAACAATTCCCTAGTCAAGGGTTATATGTAACATTTTTATGCAATATATATTAAAAATACAGATTTGGAAGTAAGGGCTGGATACTGGAGAACATTCTGGCCAACAATGACTCTGCTGTACTTGAGAATATAAAATATCATTAATCTGTTCATATTCACTTACAGGACTTACATAGAAAAATAATACTGCCCATGTCTCAAAAAAAATGCTTACAGACCCCCCAGGGAGTATGAAATGGTTTTATTTCCTAATTATATTAGAGGGAAATATTGTATTGATCTCAAATATATCCAGCTGAGCAAACCTCGTCACACAAAAGTATAGTTCAATTGTTTACTATTGATTTAGGTTCTTATTACTTTGTTCATCACGTGGTCTAAGATGTAATGCTTTCCCGGGAAGTTTGTGAGATTCTCAGTATTGTAACATTGTTTTGATTTACTGTAGTGTCAAGTGTATGCAGGGCCGGTGTATGCAGGGCCGGTGTAAGGCTTTTCAGCACCCTAGGCAAAACTTCAGCCTACTGCGCCCCCCCCCCCCCCTTACTGCCACCGATACCAACTCCTAAAGGCGTACTTGCTTACATTCCAGAATGGCGGGGAGGCACCCCAAAAATGGGTGGTCCACCCAGGACCCTGGGAAAGTGGGCAAGTCCCCTGGAGGCCTCTCTTTGCCATCCACAAAAGAGTACAAGGAGGAGGGGGCAGCAAAGTAGGGACTTATGCCTCAAGGGAAAGTATGGACACCTGCATTAAGTACAACAAAGATCCTCATAGACATCCATCCAATTTGGTGGCGCCCCCCCCCCCCCCCCCCCTCCCAGACCCTGGCTGCCTTAAGCTGCCTAATGGTATAGCTGCTTTATTTAAACATCTCTAATATATTTATATATATATATATATATATATATATATATATATATGTATATAGAGGTATGCTGCAGTGGTGGCAGGAGACTAGTAAATGCATTGAACAAGCTTGTTTATTTAAATATCCGTCATCTCATACAGGCTGATGTTTCGGGGACCCACTGTACATGCCCTGTTTTCAAAGTGAGAGAACAGAGTAGCGTGTGTGAGCTTACCTTATATCCCAGTTGTCAGAAAAGACCATCACCCAACATGCTGTTCCGACCAGGGGGGTGGGGGTGGGGGTGGGGGTAGGGACGGCTTCCGGAGTGTCACTTCCGGATTCAGTCCGGCCACTCTCTCCAAGTGCATCGTCAGTTTGCCGCGGCAACCCGGCGTGCATTCGGCGCTGTCACCAGTAGAGTGCTAGAAAAAAGGAGAGCAGTACAGAGTATACTAAAAATCATACCAGTAATATATATAGTGTATAATAGACACTCTCAGCATAGCAGACTCTTGAAAGGCTCCATTGGTCCCTATGAACCCCCCCCCCCCCCCCCCCCAGCCTATCACTTGGGTAGCTATTCCACCATCAAGGCCAAGGTGACTCTGCCCTGCAAACCAGTGGGGTAACTATAGTCCCGCAGCCCCCGTGGTGGCGGGGAGGTGCTGAGAAGGTGTGGGTGCCAGGGAGGTCTGCGGGGCAATAGTTACCCACTGCCATTTGCCCCTGCCACAGGGCAGTACCTCCTGCCGCCAGCGCTTCTGTCGGGTCCCGGCTCCTGCAGCTAATAAAAAGTGACAATTATAAAATGGCTACCCCCATACAGCAGACCGTTTTTAAGGTTGCTAGAGGAGGCTGCCGCCTCCTCTAGCATCCTCAAAAACTGTCTGCATTATGGGGGCAGACATTTTTGGAGTGTCACATTTTATATGCTGCTGCAGGAGCCGGGAGACTGAGAGCCGGGACCTGACAGAAGCACCGGCGGCAGGAGGTACCGGCTGCAAGGGGAGGGGAATTTGGTAACCCTAAAGGGAGGGCGCCACCCGAATTGCGGCAGGGGGGCATAAATTGAATAGTTACGCCACTGCTGCAAACCCTTATATTAGGAAATCCAGGTGCTGCTGATTACACACCTGGGATTCTGCTATTGCTGCCAAAACCTGGTCTGGATCCTCCACATTACTTCCATATGAGGGAATGCGGCCCCACTTCTCCCCCTTAGCTTTAACCATCCTGGTGAAGCTATACCATTACTTGTGTCATCCACCTGGGTACACAGCCTTCCACCACTTTCCAGAGGTCATACACCTCGCCTTCATTTTCCTTTCCTAACTTAACCATAGGGTTGCTTTGAAGATCAGGATCTACTAGCTTCTGGAAAGGGCATCGGCATTGAGATGCTTTTTTCCCTGACGATGCCTCACCTGAAACTTAAATGGCTGCAAGGTCAAAAAGCAATGGGGGCAAGAGAATTCACCTCTATATTTGTATACATCCACTGTTAGGGTGCATGGTCTGTGACCAACAAAAACTCTCGTCCCAGTAAATAATACCTTAATGAATCAACTGCCCACTCAATGGCTAAGCACTCCTGCTAAACAGTTGAGTACTTCCACTCTCTGGACAATAATTTGTGGCTAAGGTTGGCTTCTCCTCTCCATCTCCATCTTGAGAGAGAACTGCTCCTAACCCTGTCCCAGAGGCATCTGTCTGCAACACAAATTGTTTTCTAAAGTCAGGAGCTTGCAAGGCAGGCTCGGTACACAAAGCTCGTCTTAGATCCTGGAGCTGCTCTAGACCAAGAAATGTCCTAAATTTTGACTTACATTTATGTTTAGACCAGGTGAGGACTGCTTCTAAATTACTAAACTGAGGTTCAACCTGTCCTCTGCCCACAATGCACCCCAAATATTTGGCCTCAACGGCACATTTCTCAGGGTTGGCAGTCAATACGTGTGCCCTTAGAGACTGTAAATTGGCTAAATATAACAATTTCATCTAAATATGCAGCTGCATATTCCCTGTGGGGCCATAGCAACTTATTTATAGCTCTCTGGAAAGTTGCTGGGGCACCATTTAAACCAAATGGGAGTACTTTATACTGGAATAAGCAGTCTGGGGTAGAGAAGTTTTTGCCTTAGCAGCTTCTGTTAATAGAATCTGCCAATAACTTTTTTCACGTGTAGTGAGATACTGACTATTGGCTAAATTTTCTACCAACTCATCAACCCAGGGCATAGAGTTGTCAAAGCCCTCTTCTCTTCACATTTCACTCACAGCTCTCCTATACTCTAACACTCAGTGACCATCTTTGTCCGCATACTCATCTCTATCATTGGCCTCAAGCCTCTTATAGTATGTTGATTGAGTCCTCACTACTTATATTTAAGCTGTAATGTGTATTGAACTGTGGTGCTCTTTATTTGTACTCTATTTTTGTTATTTAGTTTTGTCTCCCTGTACTGTTCCTTTGTACGGCGCTGCGAAACACTTGTGGCGCCTTATAAATAAAATTATAATAATAATAATAATAATAATAATAATAATAATAGGGTAACAATAACAATAAAACTGGGATACTTGATTTAGAACCTTAAAGCACTTGAAGGCTTAGGTACTAAGACAATTGGATTATTAAACTCACCGGAGGATTCCTCTATAACCCCTAGGCATAACATCTCTTCCACCTCTTGCTTTACTGTTGCCCGCTTTGCTTCGGGTATGCAATATGGCCTTTGTTTAATGACCACCCCAGGTGGAGTCACAACGTCATGTTGGATGATCGGTGTCTTTCACCACTTCCTGTTTCCGTCCAGGAGTAAGTGTGACTTCAATGGGTACATGGTCTTCTGGAAACTTTTTAGTTACCAAACAGGGCTGACTAGCAGTTTCCTTCCAGGGTTTTAACAGGTTTACATGGTAGATTTATAACTCCTTCCTTCTACCCTGCTGTCAGACCCTGTAATTGACCGGTCCCACCACCTCTATGATCTCATAAGGGCCCCTCCATTTTGCATACATCTTGCTTTCTGTGGTGGGTATCAGCACTAACACTTTGTCTCCCGGGTTAAAGGACCGGTTGACTGAGGTAACATCATACCTTTCTTTCTGACATTGTTAGGCCCCTTTTTATGTGTTCTTTCATGAGTGGCACGATCTGCCTTAGACAGCCGTATAACTGGGCCACAAACTGAACAATTTTAGTGTCCTGGCATGGTGGTTCTTTCAACCTTTCTTTTAAGAGATCTAGAATTCCTCTGGGCTCAAAGGGACTAATCCCAGTGTAGGATTGGGGTACCTCTCTGACTGCAAACATCAAGTAAGGTTTTCACTGTTTTTTTTTGTTATCCGAATGTCGACACAGTCGACATGGACACAGTTGGCAATGAGAATCGGACCCTCGCATCGCTCGCGATGCTTCGGGCACGGTGGCTCGCTTCGCTCGCCACAGCTTTAATAACCTCCTCCACGCCCTAGTGGAAGGTAGGGCATGAAATACCTCCTGTCGGCACATGTCGGCTCAAAAAACAGTGAAAAACCCCATGTCGACCTTATGACCAGTCGACCTTATGACCAGTCGACCTTCCTCATGTCGACCTTTATGCAAATGCGACCTTAATATGTCGATATTGGCCCATGTCGACCTTAAGTCAGGTCGACCTTCCTGCCAGTCGACCTAGTGGAGTTGACCTAATGACTGTAGACCTAAGTTCATTCTAATAGATGACCGCATCCCTATTCTGCAGGGGTATAGCCTCTGGGTACCTGTGGCATAATCAACTACTACTAATTTATATTGGTGCCTTCGAGATGATTTTTCCACTGGCCCTATCAGATCCATAGTCAAAAGTCACAGAAATACCAACTGCTCCAGTTTTCAAAGGAACTACGGGCTGATCTAACCTTTTCCTTTGTAAAGTAGCAACACAATATAGCAAATCATTTTTCAAAACAAAATATGTCACACACTATGATGGTAAAGCATCAATTACCCTGCCATAACCACTGTAAGAGTCTCAAAGCTATGAATCAAATTGCTGTCATTGCGTTGATCTCTCCCAAAGTCCTGCAGTGATATCTTCTCACCAACTGGGTTCCATTGGGCCTCAGTCTCTTGGGATGGTTCGGGAACAGCAGCATTTCTCCCGGATGCTAAACTTTGGTAGTCTCTAGTGTCTTGCCCCTGAGTTGCTTCAGTGGCTGGCAGTTTGTTGATGTCATGCCAGGTAACCAGCACGGCCCAGGATCAGCGGATAAGGTGGTCTAGAGGTCACCGCTGTTACCACCTTTAATGCCCGATCTTGAATGGTCAGAGGTAAGAAGACGCGTGAACACTCCTCCACATAACCATGGATGCACAACACCCTGACAGGAAGCTGAACCTTGCTAGCTCCTGGAGGAACCACCGACAATGGTGATCTCACTGCTGGTATCCACCAGGGCCCAGACCTCCCGGCCTTCCAACTGTATCAGCACCCGGAACAGGGAGGACTCTGCTTGGGATAAACCCGCAGCCGCCATGCTGAACAACAGCTGATCTGTTTTCCCCGCACTGCACTCAGAGACGAAGATAACATGTAAACAGTGACATGTTTATTAGCAACATTTAGGGTATGTGCCCCTTTCTCAAGTCTCACGACAAGTGACGATATGGTGCAAACAAACTGAATAAATACCTTAACAAAGAATACAGCTCCTCCTCCTTCCCCCTGCATTCATGCTCACTCCTGGCATCCTGCTCCCGGTGTTTGTACTCTTCTGCATTCGCTAACGGAAGTTCACCTCACTGAAAGCTCACACATCAGCAGCACAGCTCTGAAGGTAGCCGGGTTACCTGAGTGTTCGGTTGTCATAGAAACCCGCTCAAGGAGGCACTGCTCAAAACCATGATTATACTGAAAAAAAACTTATCACAAAGTGTTACAAACATGAAAACAACCTATTTGTGAATAATAAGACCCTGCATATCAGGGAAAACAGTAATATTAAGTGCAGTCGTCACTTGTCATGAGGCTTAAGAAAGGAGCACATACCTCGAAAGTTTGCTAATAAACACGTCACTGGTTACATGTTAACTTTGTCTCTAAGTGCCGCCATCCACTGGATCGTTAACTACAGGATCTTGGTCCCATCAAGGAAGGCACCTGAGCAAGTAATTTACTGGTTAAACCCCGTGAGTGCTGGTTAATTTTGTGTATATATATAGATTTTTTTTTACTTTATCTATGCTAAGCAACTGAAAACGAATACACCAAACAACATTTTTCACAGAGGGTAAGAGAAGAAAGTTTTGACTAGCAGGTCTTTCCCATATTAACCACATCTGATGATAAAAATGAAGAGTATCGATTGGTAAAATCATAATGAAGTCTTGAAGAGGGGAAAGGGTTGTCTAAATCCAGATATTATCTGGTTTTAGTAATTAAAGACCTCATTAAATCTAAAATTAAGGGTCTGTTGTTGGAAAATAGTCTAATACATTTCTGAGTAATTTCTAATTACAGTGGCAATTGGAGTAATCTCACTTTATAGAGGTCCACAACAATTCTAAACTTTCAATACCAGACGCTAAAGTGTTATTATGTGGTTAGGCATCAATTGATCTATAGCAGTGGTAGCCAACCCTAGCCCTCGAGAGCTACCAACAGTTCACATTTTCCAGACAACCTAGCTGCTGCACAGCTGCACTCATTAATCACTGACACATTTTAAAAGATACACAGATGGAGCTAATTAGCTCACTTGTGATTCTGTGAGGAGACCTGCAAAACATGCACTGTTGGTAGCTCTCGAGGACTAGGGTTGGCTACCACAAATCTATAGTAATACAGATTGGGAATCCCTTACCCGGATATCCCAAAACCGAAATATTCTGAAAAAAGTAGGTTGGGTCCGGGGATGCCACTGAAGAGGTATCCGATGGCCGGCATGGACACCAGGGAACACTAAAGACTTCGGGGGACCATTGAAGGACCACCAGGGAACCAGGTGAGTATGTTTTAAAAATATATATATATCCCGAAATCTGGAATAATTCCTTCTTCAAAATGCTCATGGTCCCGAGCATTTTGGATAAGGGATACTCATCCTGTATTTGTTTTTGATAAAACCGACTGTTGCTGGTGTTGGATCTGTGTTTTTGTTTTTTTTAATGACCTGGCTCAAGCTGGCAATGTCTGAACTGACTTCACATGTGACAATTTCAATAGGTTTAAGAACCTTTCACAACAGGGAAATCATTCTCCAATGTGCTTTTTCTAAGGTGCATTTCCCCTCCTTACCCTATATCATTGGTCCTTTTGTAGATTTGGATGGCCTTTTGCTTCAGCTAATGGCAGGACAGATTCAATATTACGTGCAGGTGCTGCAATCTTCTATATGAACTTGCTGAATGTCGAAAATGCCTCAAAATTTTCCAAGCCACAGAGTGCATCTCCACTGTCACTTTTGAAAATAATTTGAACCACCAGGTTAATTGTGTGAGCAACACAGGGGATGTGTTGGAATTCACCTAGCTGGAATGCTCTCACAATATTGTTGGCATTGTCAGCAATCACAATTTACCAAGGAGAGTCCAAGCGAAGTAAGCCATTTTGAAAAAATCTCCCTGAGTTTCTTTAAGAGGTTGTCAGCGGTATGCTTCTAGTGAATCCAGCGATAAACAGAGAAGCCTGTCTCTGAATGAGCTGCAATTTGTTGAGATGCTGCTGTTGCTACTGCTCAATGCAATAAACCTATCCAGTCATGTTGTCTTTAGTTTGCCCTTTACCGCTTGTCCACATATCTGTGGTTGAGTGGACAGTGGGTACAATGGCATTTCGGCGGACACTTATTAGGTTTTTCTTAACGTCCTTGTACAATGTAGGAATTGTTTTTCTAGTGAAGTGGAATCTAAATGTTATTTGGTAGCAGGGACACAGCACCTCAACTAAAACCTAGGTTCGAAGGAATCCGAACCACTCATTATATATATCCGGGATATCCGAAGGTAGCACCTCTGGTGCCTCTCAGCGTGTGCGGGCACACGGAGTATACGAGGGAGCAATTGATGGCACTCAGAGGATTTGTCACAGGATACACGGGACACACAAAGTGTAGCAACGTTTCGGTTTTAATAACCTTTTTCAAGCTCAAAGAAAACAAGTAACAATCTTACCTATATAGCCGACAACACCACAAGTGAGAGGGAGCCCGCTCACCCTCGTCGGGCCGGATCCAATGACGTCACCCTCCGGTGGCGCACACCATTCGGTGCGTCACGGCCGTCAGAGGGGTTGCTAGGCGACCCTGTGAAACAATTTTTTTTTACATATATACATGAATAATAGTGCAGGTGATATGTGTAGAGAACCAACTACTGGAGCATAAGAACCAAAAGAGATACATATGAAATACATGGCATGAAACAAACATGTTCATTACCTTGATGTGCTCATTGCAATTAACAACAATTCCATCTCCACAAGTATTTATAAAAAAGAAACTGACAGGAACACCCTGTTGCATTATTCGAGTGCACACCCCACTTCCACCAAAAAGGGACTCCCCTTTTCCCAATTCCTCAGGGTTCGACACATCTGTGATGATGAGGTGACCGCTGAGAAAGAAATTGATCTAATGATTGATCGCTTCCTGTGTAAGGGCTACAAACCTGAAGAGTTGCGCCTAGCCAAACTCAAGGCACTGCGCACACCCAGAATAGACACACTGAAACCCAAAAACACCCCGGTGACTCAGGACCAGATGGTGTTAGTGCAAACCTACAGCCCAGTGGCCCCTGCCATTACCAAAATAGCACGCCAACTATGGCCCTTGGTGACCTCAGATCCCGACCTCAAAACTGTCACGCTCCAAAATTCTGCCCAGCTATAAACGCCAGCGCAACCTTAAAGATTATCTTGTCCATAATGACATCTCCAGTTTTACCCAGAACAAGCCCAGTCTATTTACCACAAGGAAACCTGGTTGCTACAAATGCGTAAATTGCACTACTTGCAATTATTTGGAAACCGGTGACAGTTTCCTACACCCCCAATCTGGTGAACGGATCAGCATCAAACATGTGTTAACATGTAGCACCACACATATCATCTATTTTATCCGCTGTCCCTGTGGGCTCATGTATATAGGGAAGACTAAATGCCCCTTTAAAACCAGAATGGCAGGGCACAGATCTGCCATTAAAGCCTCCCTCGAAGGTAAATTTGGACAAATAGAACAGCCGGTTCCCAGACATTTCAGGGAAAATAGGCATAATCTTGCCACCCTGAGATATAAAATGATTGATCATATTCCCAAAAAAGTTAGAGGGGGTGACAGGGACAAGTTGCTGCTACAGCGTGAGACATGGTGGATCAATAAATTGAAAACGATCCATCCTGCAGGGCTTAATGAAGCCTGCAGTTTCCACTGTTTTCTATGAACGTTTTTCCTCACCCGCTGCCTATGACGCTTGTCAGCCTGTCTTTTGCTTCCATACGCAGTATATTACATTGTTTCATGTTTGTTTCATGCCATGTATTTCATATGTATCTCTTTAGGTTCTTATGCTCCAGTAGTTGGTTCTCTACACATATCACTTGCACTATTATTCATGTATATATGTAAAAAAAAATTTGTTTCACAGGGTCGCCTAGCAACCCCTCTGACGGCCGTGACGCACCGAATGGTGTGCGCCACCGGAGGGTGACGTCATTGGATCCGGCCCGGCGAGGGTGAGCGGGCTCCCTCTCACTTGTGGTGTTGTTGGCTATATAGGTAAGATTGTTACTTGTTTTCTTTGAGCTTGAAAAAGGTTATTAAAACCGAAACGTTGCTACACTTTGTGTGTCCCGTGTATCCTGTGACAAATCCTCCGAGTGCCATCAATTGCTCCCTCGTATACTCCGTGTGCCCGCACACGCTGAGAGGCACCAGAGGTGCTACCTTCGGATATCCCAAAGAGTGCCGACCCTTACACCCCGATATATATATACATATACATATACAGATGGGGCAGGCCTCTTCCTTGCTGGCAAATCGCCAGAACGTCAGCACTGGCGATCCGCCAGCAGCCTGCCTCACCATCTGACTGAGATCACGCGCACGCGCGTCTCAATCTCCGTCGGCGGGGCGATGGGAACCCAGTCCGTCTCCGCCTCAGGGAGACGGACAGGGTTAGGGGGGGGGGGGTGCGGGCAGGCGGCGGGGACCCCGGGTTACCGCCGACAAGCCGGTGGTGACCCGGGGGAGCGGCTGGAAGCGCCGTCAGAAGGAGACGGACGCGCCTCTCGTGCACGTGCGTCCCCTTCTCGCTATGCAGATGGCGGGGGATGGCGGCTGGCATCGCCATCGCCATCCCCTGCCAAGATGGGACCTGCCCCATCTGTATATAGACCAGTTCTCGGGTAGAGATATGAGCACTCGCCACTTTATCAAAGAAGAATCAATTTGATAAAATCAAAAGGTATTTATTTCCAACAATGTCATCTGAGTAAATCTACAGTAATCACATTGCTCCGATGTTTAGGTCCTTGAACAGTAGACCTTTATCAAGGAGCATGCGTGATGATAATCAGACCTTGAAAAAGCATCTTGGTGGATGTGAAACGCGTTGGACCAAGAGAGGGACATCCCGACAGCAAGGGGACACACTGCCACCCGCTCCAGCTACTACCGCAAGCCACGAACAGAAGCCGGAGAATCGGGTGACGTCACCCCAAGCCGCCCGCAGCACACGGAAGACGCTGAACAGCAAAGCGCTGCCGTCTTCTCCTGCAAAACAGGTTAGCAAGCTAGGGCAAGCTAGAGCTATTACAAACTGGACTGTTGCTCCCTCCAACATTACAAAAGAGTGTAAACAATTTATGCACGTTTTTATTTTATTTTATTATTTTTTATTTTTTTATTTTTATTTTTATATTTATTTTTATTTTATTTTATTTTTATATTTATTTTTATTTTATTTTATTTTTTTTACCTTTATTCTCCATTTACGCTCTCTTTTTCTTGATTAACCCTATCTCTCCAACCCCCACCCTCCACTGTCCCTCCCGACAAGCGCCTAATAATCCTTTTTACTTTTAGCAAAAAACACCCCTCACTGCTTAGGGAGTGGAGATGGGGTGGTCAGGTGTTGACGGGATTAAGGAGAAAGTTGCAAGTGAGATTGATGAAATCATGAAATTGACGTGCTGCAGAACATCACCCTCGGCCTTCTGAAGCTCTGTGTGGGGGCACATGTCGCACCACCCTAGTTAAAGCCATAGCTGTGCCAAACATACCTTTCATCTTTTAATCAGCAAGCCCTTTTAAAACTTTGCTATTTAGAAGATAAAAGGTGTTATAGAGAGTTCACTACTTGGGCGCTTAATCATTAAATAAAGGTTTTTCAAAGACATCAATTATCTGTGTTTTCCTGAAAAATGTACAGTACTGTACCTTATTTTACACTTCAAAGTGTTGCTATTTTAAACCCCTTGTACTCTATAACTACCTTGGCTTTTCCCTACTGCTACAAATTGTTCATCAACAAGGAAGAGTACAAGGAGCATTGAGTTCCTGAAGACCAAGGCAGGCTGGGATTTAAAAACAGCCGGTAAATTTCTTGAAGCAGCTGAAGTGGGGGGCGGGAACTCATGGGGGTGTGGTCAGCCGGGGGGGGGTCTCGTGCGCGCACTCCCCCTGGCGGAAACTGCCCGCTGGCGGGGGCTGGCGAAAGTATCTACAAAGACTCCATCTGTATGACTAGAATTAGTGAGGGTGTGTATAGTTTAGATCCAAGGTACAGTATGTATGGTTGAGATTCCGGAGGTGTGTATATTTAAAGTTAGGTTGTGGGATCTGTGTATAATTAGAATTAGGCTGTGTGGAAGACGAAATTGCACCTCTATGCTATTAATGTATTGCGAACGACCTCTACGCCATTTAATTACGTTATTTGTGTAGTTCTAGTTTAAACCAATCGATCGAGGACGGACGTAATACATTAATGTCTAATCGTAGGGGTACATTATGTATTCCCCAAAAGTTTTGGAATATGGTCGTCCATACTTTATTGTCTAATATTGTATAGACTACCGTCACAGACATAAGCTCAGTGAACCAACATCAATGCGTTTAATTACATAACCCCACACCCTGCGTGGACAGGAAGACACTCCAGGTGGAATGAAGAACCAATGAGAAGACACCTGGTCGCTTTGCCTTACCCAATGACCATCAAGTCTGACCTTCCAGCCCCTTTGCTTTAAAAGGAGCAACACTGGGATCCTGGGCACAAAATGTGATCTTACAGAGCACATTCCCGGGATCCTGGGGAGAGAGTTTATTCAATCGCACCTAAGCGTCTGTGACGGTAATTGATATATTTATATGTGTGTTTGTTGTACTGTGTCAGCTGTACTTGCGTTCCATAGTCACTGCGTTTGTTTAAACCATTTATGTAGTACCTATTTATTGTATCTTTGTATTGTAGAATTGTTCCTGTATATTGATTGTTACCCTCTTATCACCTTTGTCCATTAAGGACTACAATATACTAGGAGACAGGGTTAGATCCATGATCCAATCATAACTGATTGTTTGTGCGTATCAATTCCTTTATAAGTACATAGCGTATAAGAACCTTTAAAAGGTTTTCTTATTCTCAGTGAGGATAAGAGTAAATGTACAGTATATGAGACAACATAGAGACAATGGTTTGTGGTTGCACCAATTCATATGTAAATGTATTTTACAACCTTTCACAGTGCCTAAAGGCCCCCATACACTATGCGATTTTGGGACGATTTCATCCGATTTCGGCACTTTGTGCCGATAATCGGATGAAATCGGCCCAAAATCGTAGGTATGTGACATTTGATCCGATCCGATGCGCGGTCCCGTGCGCATCGGACCGGATCAGGGAGGTCGGACGGTCTGTACATACGATCACGTCCGACCTCCCTGTATGCATATGCCTGCCACCTGACAGGCATATGCATACAGACACCGGGGGAGTAGTGGGGGCGGCCAGCGGCAGCGGTGGTGGGGGCGGCCAGCGGCGGTAGTGGGGGCGGGCAGCGGCGGCGGGCGGCGTTTGCGGTGAGCGCAGTGTACTTACACATAGCAGCAGCGGCGGGGACGGGACGCGCAGTGGCGGCTATTATATTTTTAAAATACTTGTCAAATGACCGGCCGCTCTCTGATTGGCTGAGAGCTCTCCGGCCAATCAGAGAGCGGCCGGTCATTTGACAAGTATTTTAAAAATATAATAGCCGCCACTGCGCGTCCCGTCCCCGCCGCTGCTGCTATGTGTAAGTACACTGCGCTCACCGCAAACGCCGCCCGTCGCCGCTGCCCGCCCCCACTACCGCCGCTGGCCGCCCCCACCACCGCTGCCCGTCCCCACTACTGCCGCTGCCCGCCCCCACTACTGCTCACCGCCCTGCAGCTCCCCAGGGTTTTTTTTACATGGGATAAATCGCATGCGATTTATCCCATGTAAAAATGGCACATCAAGTGCCAAATTGTATGTGAGCCTCCCTGGGAGCTGCCGGGCGGCTCGCAGGTAAATTGGGTCCGACTTGTCCCTAGGACAAGTCGGCCTAATGTATGGGGGCCTTTAGACACAGCTCCACTGCTGTAGATGAAATGATGGCATGGTGGTTGCTAGGGGTAACGTGAAAAGGTAACAAATGAGTAAGGTTAAGGAAACAGCATAACTATTATATTGTCCACTGGTTTATTAAATAATTGACTTTCATAGCTGCAAGGCATTCTGTATGGTAGGGCGTTGGGGGGAGGGGGGTTTGGTTAAGCTGGTTAGGCATAGGCTGCAGGGGGATTACAGTTAGAGTTAGGCTGCAAACATGTGTCTTTGGCTAGGGTTATGGTGCTAGGGATTGACTGCTGGGTGTGGTTAGGATAGGCTGTGCGGGGGGATGGAAGGTAAGGGTTAGGTTAGGGTTAGGTTGCAGGGGTTGTATAGTTAGGGTTAAGCCATGACAAACCAAGGCTTATTATCATTTACCGTTCTCAGCTACAAAGCATTAGAACAATACAGTAGGGGATTAGCAGAGGATAAAGTCTGACAGCTCTGGCTCACTTAATCTTATTAAAGGGCTAGGGGCCTTATTTTGGTTCACTCTTTCTGACAAAATCCTTCTTAGATGGACAAAACCATGTGCACTGCAGGTGGGGCAGATGTTACTTGTGCAGAGAGAATTAGATTTGGGTGGGGTTTTACTTCAAAGTGAGATCTATATTGCAGTATAAAAATAAAGCAGTCTGTATTTAGCCTGCACAGAAACAAAATAACTCACCCAAATATAATTCTCTCTGCACATTTTACATATGCCCCCCTGCAGTGCACATGGTTTTGTCCATCTAAGAAGGATTTTGTCAGAAAGAGTAAACCAAAATAAGGCCCTAGATGAGGATGGCTCTATCTGTAAGGGTCCCCTGTATTTTTAAAATTAGTATTTTTAAAAGAGATAATGCCAAAGCCAGGGGCCACTTTATATTGGCCGCTGTGGCATTTTATAAATAACTAGTCAGCCCAGGCTGGAATTCCTGGTGGAGTGGGCCACCCCCCCCCCCCTCCAAAAAAAATGGTCATCCCCCCAGGGCACCCTTGGATGGTGGGTATTACGAGCTGCCTCTGGCAGGTCTGTGTGAATGCAGCCTGACTGTTCTGTGTTCAGTTTCACCTGTCAAATAATTAGGCAATTAGCACTGTGCTTTGTGTGTCAGGCAGTTCACCACCAGTGACTTTCCTCATTAAGGGGGCTGTCTATTCTAGCTGTTCTGATCGGACATTGCTCCCTTTATTACCCAGTTTGCCTTAAAGCTGTGTACACATGTGGGCGATTTCAGTACATACTGTTTGTATTCTGCTTCTGTTTGTATTCTGGGATTATTCCTGTGTCCTGTTTGAAACTAGCACTGCCCTACAGTCTGCTCTCACTGTATGTCCATCTGTGTCACTGCAAGCGTCTATTCCGCTATTACAGGTTCCCTAACTAGTCTGTTTGTCTGCCAGTGTGTTGTTTCTTATGAGCCCCATACATCAACAATCACAATTAATGGTTTTCCAGATCCAGTGATTTTTTGGCCAGATAAATGGTTTCTACAATCTATTTGACTTGCCCACACATTACAGATTTATTCCAGTGATCAGCAGATTTTTCCCATCTAAAGATTGCATCTTCATATCTGGAAAGTGCCCATACATCACCTCAATCGAATGTCATTTCAGATGTTACTTCTTATCATAATTTAAATAAAAGAAGAAGACGAGACGGGAATGTCCGCACATATAAAAAAACAACCGCAGATATTACCAGATTATTAAACATGTTTAAAAATCTGATTCAGCAATCGATTGGTGATCCCGATCAATTTTTGATCGGGATCGCCAAAAGGGGGAGCCCACACATTAAAGATTAATTGTGACAATCATCTCCTCTCCCTCTGTAAGACCTGGCAGCACCGGAGTGGGGGGCGGACCTACTTTGCCCTCACAAATGTGGCTGTTATAGCTGAGGCCTTAGCATACTAAAGGCTTTAAGGTCTGCTGGGCAAATGCAACAGGGCCACCTATACCACCTTGGTGGCATCCCTAACAGTGGGTGCCTGGATGATAGCAATTGAGGGTAATAATTTGAATATAGTGTTTTGCTGTGGAACTATAAATCTCAGCAAGCTTCAGCAGCATGCTGGTACTTGGATTACCACAAGAACCAGAATGTGTTACATTAAAGGATCTGCTGGTTGTTGTTGTTCTGCATCAAAACAAATATTCAAATAAAAACACATGCACCATGACAGTATAACTTTAATAAACATACATGCACACACATATACTTACCTATGTTGACACATGGCCCTTCGATCCACTTTAGGGGACCTGTTAAAAAAAACAAAACGGCTCACATAAATACCTGTTCGGTCCATGTAGACATCCAGGGGTTAAAATCAGGGAGAACCACGTAAGCAGAGCTTCTCTGATTGGCTGAGCTCCACTGAGCTGTCAGTCAAAGCGGAGCTCATGTACAGTTACAAGGGGAAGAAATCACCATTGTATGTATACATGAGAACTGTGGTTAGCTAAACCACAAAGTTTAATTAGGTCAAGTGTGCAGTGCCAGATTAAGGTCTAAATGGGCCTGGAGCTGAAAATTATCAATGGCCTATTATGCGCAATAATAGGGGTAGTGGCCAGCACATTATAATGTGTTGGGAGTGACCAGTGTTCTGGTTGGGTGGTCTGCTCATGGGTGTGTCTCTATTTGTGTAAATACTTTCAACTAATTATATACAGATGGAGCGGGCCTCGCTCTTGCAGGGGATGGCGGAAGATTCGCCATCTGCCATTGCCTCCATCTGTTCTGCGAATGGGGATGCGCGTGTTCCCTTCCGACGGCACCTCCCTGCTTTCCCACCTAACCCTGGAGCGGAGACGGACAAGGTTCCCGCTGCCCGGAAACTGAGACGCGCCTCTCAGTCAGATAGTCAGATGGAGCGGAGATTGACCCCTAGAGGGCAAACCAGACCCCCAGTGTGAGCTGCTGCAACAATGCAGAGATGGTACAGTACAATTTCAATAAAAGAAAAGCTGCAGGCAGAACCCCTGACTTATCTGGGATGATGCTATCACAGCAGAAGGAACTCAGGGGACTGCAGCACAGGAATAGGCAGGAAGGAGCACTGATTGGGACCAGGAACACAGACCCTGTAGCACAAGCAAGGCTGGGCACAGGACGCTGGATACAAGGGCTGGGACCGGGCACGCTCTGGAGCAGGAACCAAGACAAACAGAACTGCACTGGGAACTATAACCGGCAGCGTCTGCATGCTGAGAACCTAACTATATAGCCTTGCATGCAGCCACACTCAAGAAGCAGGATATGCATGAAACCCAGGGAGCTGGATCAGCAAAACCCTGATCCAGGGGAAAACATACAAACTGCAAACAGAATATATTAACTGCACATTTACACCGATCCACTAGAGGTAGATCGTAAAAGCTCATTGCCAGGGGTTCCATGCTCATTGCCATGTGGGTTTACATGCTCATTGCCAAGGAGGAATACATGTTCATTGCCCATTGGCAAAAAAAAAAAATGGAAGAGTCGCTGTAACAGCTGTTTGGTATTACTATAGAGGTGTCAAGGTTATTTTTTGCTAAGCAAAGTAATATTCGTAATGCATACCTCCCAACTTTTTGGATGAGGAAAATGGGGCAGCTGCGTGTGCCCAAAATTAGGAGTGTGGCTTCTCGACATGGCCATGTCTGTTTTCGCCGCTGTGGAGGCCTGACCAGCGGCGCTGTAAGCTGCTGGCCAGCCCCCAGCCTCTCTGCTGCCAGAATAGATTCACCAGATGAGAGAGGGCCTCCCAACTGCCCGCTCCCCCCCCCCCCACCGCTGGATAATGTCGACGCCGGGTGGGATGCAGGAACATCCCCAAAAACCAGTTGGGAGGTATGGTTAATGTATAAAGCCTTCAAAGATGCTTATAGCTTCCAATGAGCTTCTATCATTTTATAGAATGTACTTGATAAATGATATATAAACTCTAATGGGTAGGTATAGTCAACTTTTCCATCTGTTCGCTTAAGGCACAGGTTCTCAAAGTAGGTCCTCGGGACCCAACACAGTGCCTGTTTTGCAGGTCTCCTCACAGAATAAGTGAAATAATTAGTTCCACCTGTGGATCTTTTCAAATGTGTCAGTCAGTAAAGAGTGCACCTGGCTTAAAAATATAGTGTTGATTATTGATAGCTCCAACATTGATGCGATAAGTCAGGCATTGATGGAGAACCATGGGTGGATTTTGTTTTGCAGATGAGCAGTCAGCTAATGCTATTACACCAACTAAACTAATGATAATCAATGGCAACCGTAATCTGCTGTCACTGCTGTGACTATTTACAGCATGGGTCCTCAAACTGCGGCCCTCCAGATGTTGTGAAACTACAAATCCCAGCATGCCTTGCCACAGATTTAACACTGCCTTGTAGCAAAAGTGTGGCAAGGCATGCTGGGATTTGTATAGAGAACGAGGGGTTTGTACCTACGCACTGAATCTATCTATTTGGTAATCCTTAACTAGCAGCTGCACCTAAACGGGTGACTAGTCCCGTTTGAAGAAATGGGCAAGATATGAGAATAGTTTTGTGGTGCTGCGCTCCGTTAATGAAAATTCTACAGGCTGTTTTTTATAAAATAAATAGTTGTTCTTTATTTGTGTATAATAATAATGGGTATACGGCAATCAACCTTTTCAATACAAACGCCTGCCGCTAAGGACAAGAATATTATATTCCTTCAAGGTTATTACAATTGCTCGTGGTGGATGAACATGCGACACATGCACGATGTGTCTGGACCATGTGTGTTAGTTTACAAAACAAGTAAATGGTATATGACAAAAAATGTAGAAAAAGAACAAAACATAATGATAATGAACAAAGAGAAAAATGAAAAAAAAAATGAAAAAAATGAAAAAAATGAAAAAAATGAAAAAAATGAAAAAAATGAGAATGAAAAAAATGTAGAAAAAGTCAACACATGTGTGTCGTCAGTTATCTGTCCAATAAATTGGACGGTGTGTACACAATTGTCGCAATATTTAGCAATAATTGCAGTAAACTTGGGGTTCCTTGGTAGGAGAAAGATGTGTTTAAACTTAGTCTGTGGCTTGGCACAATGTCAAGCGGCGTCCCGCTATTTCTAATCCTCCTGTCAGTTAGTTACCGGTTATTGCTGGTACCTGTAGGTTGGTGTTCGTGTTCGGTCGCGGTTTTCTCGTTGGGAGGTGGCTTGGGATCACTGACCCGAGCTGACCCGATGTGTGCTTTGAGGTGCACGCTCCCGCGCACCTCATCGCACAGTACAAAAAGTATGTGCTTGCACATACGTTTTGTACCTAGTTCTCATCAAATCGCATCGCATTGCATGCACAACGTGTGCACATGCAATGCAATGCAATTTGATCCGTGCTACTACAGCAAGGAAAGCACGCCCATAAAGCAGCGTGTATGGGCAGCTTAAGTTTAAACACATCTTTCTCCTACCAAGGAACCCCAAGTTTACTGCAATTATTGCTAAATATTGCGACAATTGTGTACACACCGTCCAATTTATTGGACAGATAACTGACGACACACATGTGTTGACTTTTTCTACATTTTTTTCATTCTCATTTTTTTCATTTTCTCTTTGTTCATTATCATTATGTTTTGTTCTTTTTCTACATTTTTTGTCATATACCATTTACTTGTTTTGTAAACTAACACACATGGTCCAGACACATCGTGCATGTGTCGCATGTTCATCCACCACGAGCAATTGTAATAACCTTGAAGGAATATAATATTCTTGTCCTTAGCGGCAGGCGGTTGTATTGAAAAGGTTGATTGCCGTATACCCATTATTATTATACACAAATAAAGAACAACTATTTATTTTATAAAAAACAGACTGTAGAATTTTCATTAACGGAGCGCAGCACCACAAAACTATTCTCATATCATGCTGGGATTTGTAGTTTCACAACATCTGGAGGACCGCAGTTTGAGGACCCATGATTTACAGTGTTGTAGAGAGCTGGCTGTGGCCTCAATAATTTTTTCGGGGACGTGCCGGTTATCATAGGAGGTTTGGCCAAGCCCAGGCTTGCCTACCCTCCCAGAATTGCCGGGAGGCTCCCAAAAATGCAGTGAATTGCGTTGTTTGACTGCTATGTGGGTGGGACTTGATGACGCCTGCCCTGCCCCGCCCCCTGGCTTCTCCCAGGGGGCGAGGAGAAAACAGAAGTCGGCAAGTATGGCAAAGCCCCTTTAGGAAAAAAATTCGCAAAAAAAAAAATATGGCTCACCACAATGAAAAAGTCAGCATTGGGGGAGGAGCGATCAGTGTTATAGATTCCACCCTTTCACAAGTGGGCAGCAGACCCAGACTCCTCTAATACCACTTTTACACTAGGATCCCGGATCGAACCCTGTATTTTGACCACAGGAATTTTCCAGGTCAGACCCTGCTTCAGACACCATTTACACTGCACTTCAACCACGTTATTCCCAGGTCAGTGCTCTTTTATACTTAAAACGGGTCAGCCCTGCTTTTCCCTGTTGATGTACTTTAATATTGCCTTTTTGGGCTGTTTAAGATGAGGTCACAGGTCACAGCAGCAAAATATTAGGTATCCATCTGTTCTTCAGTGATCCACTCACTAACACTAACTAGTCCCTATACATGCACAGAGAGACTCCTAGGTCTCAGAAACTAGAATATATATAGTAATTGCATGGTAATAAGAAAAACATATATATAGAGAGAGAGAGAGATTGTCAAAGATACACCTTCTTAAAGATACATAGGGCCTGATTCAGGTGGGGGTCTGTGAATGCGCATGCGTGGATCTGCGCATGTACAGACTCCCTGTGCAAATGCCTTTGGTAAGTATCACACTCTCCAAGGCGTTCGCATGGGCAGAGGAGGGCGGGGGAGGCAGCAGGGGAACACCCAGTGTCCCCATGAACTGACATTCCCATGGGATGCAGGTGATGTCACATGACGTCAGTGTCTGCCCCCAATTCAGTCATCAGCAGCCATCTGACAGGTAAGTATTGACTTACTTTTGTGACTGAAAGCTGCAGAAAGTTGACGCTTGGTCTTTCCGATATATATCTTTTTCCACATTTACAGTATATAGATCAGGTGTGTAGTGAGACGTCATGCAGCTTTTAATAACCCATGATTTTTTATGTCCCAAAATCTGTGCCATAATCTTCATCTACATATTGGCACGTTTTGCACTTATTGCATGGGAAAACACCTTCGCTGTTTGTAACCAGAGCCGGCCTTAGGCATAGGCAAACTAGGCAATTGCCTAGGGCATTTGGAATGCCTAGGGGCATCAGCAGCTTCTGCTGATTAAAATGATATGCAGCATGCCTATATTCTGTGTGTGAGTGAGGCTGTATCTGCATATGAAATAGTGTATTCATGGAAATCACTGTAACATAGCATTCTGTATGCAGGTACAGCCACAGTCGCACACAGAATATAGGCATGCCGCATATCATTTTAATCATCGGAAGCTCCTTGTGTGTGCTGGTCATAACAATGCAAATAAGATGAATTTTCAGCAAAAAGGGCACCCAACGTTAGCAGAACTGGCCAGGAGCTGCATGGCCTATTGAGGCAAGATGTATGAGGAATCATCTGTATCCAAGCAGAGGCAGAAGTCACAGTGTTAGTGGCTGTGCGAGTGCTGTCTGCGGGTGGGTTGGTTGTGCAATAGTGTTCGGCATATGTGTAAGGGGCATTATGTGTGTCATGTGTTTAAGTGCATTAATAATGTGCAACACAAGTGTAATGGGCATTATGTGTGTCATGTGTATAAGGGCATTAATAATGTGCAACATATGTGTAAGGGGCATTATGTGTGTCATGTGTATGAAGGGCATTAATAAAGGTTGGCATAAGGTGTAGGGGGCATTATGGTTATAAGGACATTCATAATGTGTGTCATGTGTAAGGGGCATTACTGTGTGGTATTATCAGGGGTGCCAAGAGAAAGGGGTAGGGGTACAAATTACCCAGGCCAAAGTCTGATGGAAGGGCCCAGTGGGGTCACCAGGCCCCCTCCCCTTAAGTGACAGGGGCAGCTGCAGCTCTTCTCCTCTGCCCATCACACACTGCTTTGTGCTGGGTTGCAGTGTGGCCATGGAGGGTGCTTAAAATACAATATTTTCTCAGGATTTTTTTCTAAGGTTATAATGTGAATAATGTGAGGAGTAATGTATATAAGGTAAAGTGGTACTACTGTGTGATGTAACGTGAATAAGGGACACCATCACATGATATAATGTGAATAAAGTTGCACTACTGTGTGGCATAATTTGAATTGGGGGTACTATTGTGTGGCCAAGCCCCTTCCCAGCAAGAACACACACTTGTTTGGGCTGCGCACCGAATGTGTGCACTGTTTCTATTTAAAATATTGCGGGTAGGAGCACCAAAATGATGACTGCTATGATAAAGATTGATGGTGCTGGGAAAGGGGAGCAGGGTCAGAGGCGGAACTAGTGGCGGTGCTAGGGGCACCAGCCAAAATCTTGCCTAGGGCGTCATGTAGGCTAGGGCCGGCTCTGTTTGTAACCAATTTTTTTTAACAGTTGACTTAAGGTGATGACAGATTTCAGAATGGCAGCTCACCTAAACACTTATTGAGGCTTGGGAGGAAGAAAGGTTTGTAGCAGGGGGTGGACAGTTAGTACATCCCAATGTTTAGTTAACATTTCTCTTATATTAGAAAGTAGTAATGTAAGAGACATTTTAACTAAACATTGGGATGTACGTGGACCCCCTTCTACAATGTGGCTCTGTCCAGTATATTGCTGGCAGCAGAGGATGATGTGGGGTATACTGTACATGTGAGTGCTGCATGGCCATAACCAACTGCCACCACCAACTGCCGCCCGCATGCCACATTGCAATCCTCAGTGCACAGCAATATCACTGGCATTTCCTGAGCAGCAGCTGATGTGGACACAAGAGAAAAGGCCTCTCAGGTGAGATCAATTTGCAAGCTATTCATCGCTGACAGAGATTCTCCGAGTGAATTATCAGTGAGTGGAGCTCAGCGCACAATTACATCTGTGCTTTTTCTTTCTTTTTTCCCCCCATTTTTTTTTTTTTTAACTTGATCACCTTCTGCCTCCGGTTACAATGAGCCGTCGTGAGTTATCCCAGCTGATTGGAAATGAAGGTCAGTAAATGTTTAGTAAATTAAATCTTAGACCAATGTCTCTTCTCTAGCAGTTGTCCTTTGTAGTGGGAGGGATTATTGCAGTGGTGGCTGGCCAGTGTCCCTGTGTTACTGGCTGGCACCTCCCATGCTGTCAGTTACAGACCAGGAACCGCTAAGCATTGGGGCCTGCATCCATACACTCATACTGTTACAGCTCTGTTTTTCAGTTGTATAGTAATATAATATATAAATCATGTTACTGCTGGAAGTCTTATTGTACACCAGCAATATCTTATCTTTACATGTCACATATGGCTATTTGTTATATCTACAATATATGAAATATCATTTTAGATGGACCCAGCCAGAACACCAGAGAGCCATGGCTGAGGTCAGGACGCCGCAGACCATCCCGTGGGAGTCAGTCAGCAAGAAGATCTGGACCAACATCGGGAAGAGGAAGGTCTGGACGAAGAGGAAGAGACCATCAGGCAGTTGCAGAGAGAGTAGATCACCTCCTGCTGGACAGCATCATGCGGCTCGTCCTGTCCCGTCTCCCCACCTACAGCAGGCGCACCATTGCAGACGGAGATGAACCAGAGTACTGTTCCATCTGCATCTCGGACATTGGGGTAGGTACAGAAATAGCTGTATCGTACTGTCACCACACCTTCCATGTTCCCTGTCTGACAGAATGGCTGCAGGTAAACAACATCTGCCCTCTGTGCCGCGTGAGACTCTTGAACCCGGATCATTTCTCCCACCTTTACTGACGGCTCCCCAGCAAAGCAGAACAACCAAACATAAGATCATGGTCTAAAGCGGTAAGTTCATGTTCTAAAGTTCAAAAGTTTTTACACTTTTACAGTGTTTTTTTCAATTTACAGTTTTTGTATTTTTCTAATTATTAATAAGACTTGTCACTGATCCCTCCAGTTACAACAATTGTTGTTACACGTTTACAGTGTTTTTCTCTATTTAAATTTTCTGTTTTGAAACTGGAGGGAATTGACGTGAACAAGCTGGGGATTAGGGCTACTGGCGACACCCCAAAAACAAAAACGACATTGAGCAGCCACCTCATGGGTGTGTTGGAAGAGCTGCTAAGCTGCTAATTATTTTTGAAATGGACAATTATATCCAACTCATTGATTACTTAATACTTGAACATTTAACATTTAAACCATCGCCGGTACTTCAGCTAGAAAACCTGATCCTTTTCATTGCCAATAAGTCTCCAAGTCACTATTTAAAATGTGTTTATTATTTATTTATTACCAGATTCTTATATAGCACATACATATTCCGCAGCGCTTTACATAGAATATTTGAATATTCACATCAGTCCCTGCCTCAGTGGAGCTTACATTCTATATGATATATCTTACATCTATATTCCCTACCACATGTAAATGCACACACGGATATTGTAGGGTTAATTTTTAGCCTAAAAGAAAAAAGGGGGTATAATTGAGCACTTGGGTGGGCTCAAGAATGGAACAGGCGCCTAGTGGGGTGATGTGTCGAGCTGCTCCCACATAGGCGGCACTTGTACTTTTAAAACCAGCTCTGGATTCTAAAGGTTGTACTGTTTTTTCCTACTACAATTTATCTCCGTATCTCATCCCTGGGTTTAACTTTGGAACGTTCTCAGCAATATACCAACATATGGGACACCACCACCGGCATACTGTGGATTACAAATACTGCATACATCGTGAGGACACTCCCTTGACTCAAGGATTGCATTCACCCTCCAGCGATATTTCAAGATCCTGCATGGTTTATGGACTCCCTTAATTCGATCATGGCCAAATCACCCAGTGGGAAAATGAGTTATTAATCTATATAGGAGATACACAAGAACAAGCAGGACTCCAGTACTACTAAGTTACATAGTTACATAGTAGGTGAGGCTGAATAAAGACTTGCATCCATCTAGTTCAACCTATGTTTATAATAGTTTATCCCTTGTTGTCAGAGCCAGATTAAGGTCTAAATGGGCCTAGAGCTGAAAATGATCAAGGGCCTATTATGCGCAATAATAGGGGTTGCGGACAGCACCTAATAATGTGGGGGCGTGACCAGTGTTCTGGTTGGGTGGTCTGCTCATGGGTATGTCTCTATTTGTGTAAATACTTTCAACTAATTATATATACCTGGAAAATGCAGGGGACTGGCATAAGAAAAATGCAGGGAGATATATTGGCGGGTGCACTCCAAAGGTGCACCCGCAGGACGCCGATGTCCTAAGATACTTGCGGGGTGAGGCAGCACTGCAGTCATAAAAAAATACTGAAAACCGAAACTTGGTAGACAGTATGTCAGCACCTTTTATGTGGTAACCTAAGTTTACCACACCATATACCCCTTATACAAATCATGCAACACAATAGTAACCCCTTATACTGTACTTGCTTCTTACACATTATGCCACATTGAATGAGACAAAATTCACACAGATTGAGCAAAAATTCACACTATGGCACACAGATTGAGTCGAAATTCACGTTATGCCACACAGATTAAGGCAAAATTCACATTTTGCCGCATGGGTTTAGCCAAAATACACATTATACCAGGCATGTCAAAACAGTGGCCCTCCATTCCCTAATTGCAAAACTGTGGCAATGTATTATGGGACTTGTAGTTTCACAGCTTGAGGGCCATAGTTTGGACATGCCTGCACTATAACAAACAGATTGAGCAATAATGCACAATATGCAATATTGGGGCATTGGCGCACATAAAAAATTTACACCATAATGCCCATTACATGTTAAGCCTCACACCATAATCTCCATTACGTATTATGCCAAACACCATAATGCCTATTAAAAATGATACTACATAAGTGTTGCTTACCTACATGTTCATTGCCAGGGGTTCCATGCTCATTGCCAGGGGTTCCATGCTCGTTGCCATGTGGGATCACATGCTCATTGCCAAGAGGGAATACATGCTCGCGATAACTGGAAGACAGTCGCCACCGGGCAGAAATGACAGCCATTAACAGCCGGGCAGAGAGCAGGGGGCTGCCCGGCTGTATTCAGAGCACTGCATGTCCCGGCTATTTTAAATAATATACCTTTCATACCAGAAAATGCAGGGAATATGGTCCCAGGATCATGCAGGGACATTCTCGGACTGGCACCTTTTACACCAGCCTAGTCCCTGCATTTTCTGGTGTGAGGGGGAGAGAAAACCACCCCCGCCCCCCTTTAAACAACCAGCTATAGCCTTCGAATGATTTTGGTCCCGTGAAACTGGGCCATTTGGTTCGAGAGAAATCTGTCCTCAAACAACATGAACAGCCATGAAATTACATTTCAGAAATGAAAAAATAAAATAAAATTTACCTTCAATATCTCTAGAACCAATGAACCCATATGGACCAGGTATCAAATTGAAGGCCCAGCGATTTGGGTTTGACTAAGATCAACCTCGAGTTTCTGTGAGGGGGAACTGGCAGCCATTGGAACTGGGAGGAGGTCGGAATTAGCGTGTCCCATGTCATCCTATGGGGAAAACGTTCCGGGTTTGCCTGGCAGTATCTCCGACTCCCGGGGGGCTAGCGACGCGGGGCTGATCTCGTTGGAAAGCCCTGACCCTCAGCTACAAAATGGGCCTATTTGGAGAGTGGGCCTGGAGCTATAGCTCCATCAGGCCCATTGTTAATCCGGCTCTGCAAGTGTGTGGTCTGACTACAGGGTGAATTAGGACCTGCTGTCCATAACACCTGTGCTGTGTGCACAGTGTCTATTTACTGCACTCTGCTAAGCAGAGCAGCAAGTAACAGAGAGTCTCCCAACAGGACAGTGATTGTTCTGTGAAAATAGGGACATTTGGGTGGTATGATGTTATGCACAGCTGATTTCCTGGTCTCAGTTTATAGCATGAGTGGATGTGTTTGGTGCAGCTATCTTGCTTTGGTGATTTGTACTGTATGTAATGGAGGGTATTAGGGGCAGACATTTTGTGAGGGTCAATTTTCAATAGCAGGAGTTTGAGGAGCGCTGGGACCGCAGACAAGATGCTAAATTTACTTGGGGGGGGGGGGGGGCTTTGCCAAAATTTTCAGCCAAAGGGCGGCGCAATTTTAGAAGTTACACCACTGGGAGGAACGATTCAGCACAGAAAAACTGACTGGCACAAATTATAGTTACGGTCCAGCCTAGAACCTTTGTGTTTTCTTTCAGTTTGACAAAAAACAATATAATCTCTATTCCAAAAATCATTTTTTTTTACAGTATGTCAATCTTCTTTCACAATTCAAAGCCTGATTCATACATCCTCAGATAGGATGTTTGTGTTGTGAAGGTATTTCCCCTCTGGTGACTAAACGTAACAATGATCTGTCCCCAGCCAGGAAAATGCTTTCGAGAATTCCCAGAGTAAGCGTGGGCACATTGCTGTGTTCTGTCTTGTCATATATACTGTACCATTTAGAAAACTTCTTTCCACATATTTTTTAAATCTGTTTGACTGAAACACATACAAGATAAGAAACAACACACAAAACTAGTGCAATATTCCCAGGTGGATTATATCGAGAGGTGGGACAAATGACCTGAGAAAAGCGGCGCTAGCGGTGTTTATGTCCCAATGTGCATCTTATTTATAATGTGATTTGACAAAGCCACTTCACGAGACTGCAATGAATAATTTGATATGTGACACTTGTATATTTGGAATATTTGGCTCCAATGCAGCAATAGTGTACGAGGATACAGCTTTATTAGACTTAAACAATAAAAAAGAAAACACATGCCATATATAAAGAAGACAGATTTAGGAACACTAATGCAAGATAACAGCATAAATTGTCAGGAGAAATGGCATGCAACTGCCTCTCACATTTCTCAGATTCCTTTAGAATCAGATTCTGCAAAACAAAATGTAAAAATAACAAAAACTATCAATGCGCATAACAAAAAAGTGCAATAATGTAGAGTGACAGAAGCATACAGTGATAAAAAAACACATATACAGATGCCAAACAATCAAGACTCAGACTGTATTGAGATGTCCAAATGCACCAAGCTAGCTCTTTTAAAAATGAAGAAAGGGGGGAAAGGGACTGTAGAAAAGGGAGGGATAGAGTGAGTGTGAGAGGAGGAGGAATCAGAGGAGAGAGCTGAATAGAGAGAGGGGAGATGAAACAAGTACAGCAGCTTAGACAGGAGGTAAGGAGAAAATATCCTTTATATATGCATTGTAGACAATAAAACACTGTATAGAAACATTACCTGCACACCCCATACCTTTATATACACAAATACTTCCATACACACTGTGTTACATGTATACTGTGAGTGCAGTCATGTACGTAGCCAGAAATCTAATTAACCAGGGAGAAATCTAAGGGCACACATCTGTGCATCAAGCTGAACCTCAGTCACACTGTATCTATTGATATTCACATTTACTACTGACATTTTCTGTGGGAAACAGAAGAGCAAACTCCTGGAGATAAGACCTGCATTATTCAAAGTACAAGACCTTACCTTTCTATAGCAGTGTACCTTCATGGACACTGAATCTGCACCTGTTGTGGTTCATATGTACAGTATACAGTATACAGTACAGATATTTTGTATACATGGCATGTGTATGACTACTTTGTAAAGATTCCTGTTTGTATATAGGAATGTATATTAAGTGGAGTTTTAAATGAGTGTGTTATGGGGATAATTGTGTTACAACTGTATAGAGGTGTAAAGGTATGTGCGCACAGTTGTGTTTGCTTCTACTGCCTAGTTACAGTGGGCTCCGTCATATTGGTATTTAAAAAAATGTGGCACTTGGTATGACACAGATGGTAAATTGTACACGTGTGTTGCAATAATTACTTATGCTATATTGAAGGCAAAGATGCCTGAATGGAGCTGAATGTATTCATATATAATTTATTTATGGACGACAAACATTTTATCTATGGGTGCTTAATTGTGTGTTTTTATGACTACAGTATGTGTTAACACATGCAAGGATCAGCTGCAGTACTTTACTGCAGTAATAAATATTTAAGGGGTTTTGCGAATGTGTGCATGTAAATACAGTACAGTACATCTATATTTGTTTGTAATACAGATGAATGGTTTCCAGATTTTGTTTCTTAACTATTTTATATGACTGAAATACAATTTTCAATTCATTGACATGACAAACACATTTTGCTAATCTGTCTTATATAGTTTATGTATTATTTTATTATGTGTTTTCTCTTATATCAGTTTTTTTGTGGATGATCATGTGTAAATCATACTTGTCAGCTCTCCCTGATTGTTGGGGAGAGTCCTTGAAATAGTAGAAATCTCCCTGACTCCCGGAAGAGTCTGGCAGCCTCTGATTGCACCTTACCCCCATTACATAGGTGTTTCTATAATAGGTGCAGTGTGCAGGGTTCACACGGGCCCCTGGGTTCAGGGGGAGCCACACCACACACACTGCACCCAGGGGAGCCAATTTATGATTTATCCGGTGGGTGCTCCCACAGACTATCATCCCCAACACCCAACCCCCTCCACGGGACGCACCCGCTGCTTGCCGTCGGGGGGATCCTAGCAGCAGCGGGGTCCCAGCAGCGGATATGCCGTCAACAGCAGGGTCCCTTCGGAAGATGGGAACTAGCAGCGGTATTAATACTGCTACTAGTTCCCATCCGCCGCAGGGACGCTGCGGCGTGGCTCGTGCCGTGGGTGCTCCTCACTTTCTGTGGGTGCTCGGACCCCGGAGCACCCACGGTTTCGGCGCAGGACACAGGTCTACTGCAGCAGGAAGCGGCTGCTTGTATAGAACCACATGTAAAACACAATATATGAGGAATGCCTAAAAGTATCAGTGTTTTTCATCGATAAGCAGATCTTACTAACTGCTTTGTGGCTCATTTTCACTCTGATGTATATCTCTTTTTCAAAAGTAGTAAGGAATAATTAGTTGTTTATAATTAGTTTTGTTGTTGTTTATGAAATCAATTGAAACCATAAAGGGTTACCTTCTATGGTAGATATATATATTGATGTATGTGGTTTGGGAACTAGAAGGCAGCAGCAGGCCTTGCCATCCTAGTGTAGGATGTGTGCTAACTGCATCCAGTCTCAGTAGGAACTAATAAGTCAGTAATGTCCTGCTGCAGTCCACTGTTCAGGTCCCTGCATCATTATACTGTATGTAGTTAAGTGTCCATTAAACAGATTTTGGCTTTACTCGTGTATCACAGAATGACCTGTAGACATTATAGTCTAGGCATGTGCAAACTGTGGCCCTCCAGCTGTTGTGAAACTGCACATCCCAGACAGTGGCCATGCTAAGTTTTTGGCCCCCCCCCGCCATTAGGGGGGGGACCCCCCGCCGCCGCCCCGCCAAGCACCCCCTCCCCCCGCCGCCCATGAAACCCCCCCCAATCCCCCACAGCCTTACCTATCTCGCTGGTTACGGCGGCTCTGTTCTTCTGCTGAGGACCACCACAAAATGGCCGCCCCCATACAGCAGACAGTTTCAGAGAACAGTGTGCTATATGGGGGCGGCCATTTTGTGGTGGTCCTCAGCAGATGAACGGAGCCGCCGGGACCAGCGAGATAGGTGAGTCTGTGGGGGATTGGGGGGGGGGGGGGGTGTAACTATAGCACCGGAGCCCCCGGCGCCCCCACATGCACAGGCCCCCCCCCCCCACGGTGGTGGGGGCTGCGGTGCTATAGTTACGCCGCTGATCCCAGCATTGCCTTGCCATGGTTTTAGCATTCCCTAATAGCAAAACTGTGGCAAGGCATGATGGGACTTGTAGTATCACAACAGCTGGAGGGCCATAGTTTGGACATGCCTGGTAGGCAGTAGTGACTTTAAATGTACAGCTTACACATAAGGACATATTTATGTAACTAAAACCCCTAATATTCTGTCCCATGCTCTTCTATTCCCTGCAGGGCTGGTGAATGTGGAAGAGCAATGTCTCAGGCATGGAATGGCTCAATGTCATCAGAGCTGCCACCTGGGGGAATCATAGTGCCTGTGGTCTTCTCCTTGATATTTGCTCTTGGCACAGTTGGCAATGGTTTAGTCTTGGTTGTGCTTCTCAGGAACGGGCAAACCAAATACAACACTACCAATCTATTTATTCTGAACCTGGGGGTGGCTGACTTGTGCTTCATACTACTATGTGTCCCCTTCCAGGCAACCATATACACCCTGGATGGCTGGCTATTTGGAGCTTTCCTCTGCAAAGCCGTGCACTTCTCCATCTACCTGTCCATGTATGCCAGCAGCTTCACGCTGGCTGCAGTCTCGGTTGACAGGTAAATTGATCCTTTTCTTTTAACATTTATCCAGTTGTCCAACATTTCCCTGCAACCGCATCATCCGGAAAGTCTCATGTGGACTGTTTCTTTCTTGTCAGCATCTGTCTCATATTCTGTTCCCATGATCTTTCTAACTGCATCACTGCTTTCAGCATCTATCCAACTGCATCACTGCTTTCAGCATCTTATTTTTTCCTCCTTTAATTCCATCTTTCTGCAATATTTAATCATCTGCGGACACCTCTCCAGTCTTGTGCATGTCAGGAATATCTTGTGCATGTCAGGAATATTTTGTGCATGTCAGGACTATCTTGTAGGCTACCCGTGTCTGTTAAAGGTGGCTCAATCAATTTAGCATGCCTGTCTTCCTTGACACCTACAATAAATGAACAGAGCTCTCTCGCTCTCCCAGCCCCTCCTGCTCCACCATCCATTCTTTTGCTACTGCTTGTCTTTTCCTTAAATAGTTCATTCTCTTTTTTCTGTTCTTTATTCTCCTGTGCGTGCTCCCAGAGGTGATGTACAACCACGAATACATTAAGCAATCACGTACTATTGTGCTAGTTGAGTTTCAGCAGAATTATTTTAAATATATATTCTGTGCTGAGCTCTTTCCCCCAATCTCTCGCCTCTCCTAGCTGTCTGCTGCAATTGTATGCCTTAATACTTCTATAGAAATGCTTTTGGTGTGAGAATGTAATACTTAGGGACTCATTTATCAACGAGTGATACAAATGTTATCACTTGATAAATGATAAAACTCATTCTATATGATAAATGGTTCTCCAGACCATCAGCCCCTAACTGTCTAAAATTAAAGTTAGGTGCTAATTGGTTGGAGCACTATTTATCTTATGTGCTGAATTTTATCATACACATTGAGTTTAATAACTTATTGATAAATGGGACGCTTAATGTTTGGGATACCAGGATAGATGTATGAAGCAGTGATAAGAGGGGAGAAGTGATAAAGTGCCTGGTACTTTGGGCGAGATTTATTAAGCCCGGTGAAATGATAAAGTGGCTGGTACTTTATTACAGGCAAATAAGCTCTTACCTGTCATTTTTTAAACCCAGTCTGCAACTTCTCAGTTAGGATCTGATTGGCTGGTGATAAAGTACCCCCCACTTTATCACTTTACCGAGCTTGATAAATCCCTATAGATTGTAAGCTTGCAGCAGGGCCCTCCTACCTCCAAGTCTGTCGATTACAAATAAAGCAACACATCATTATGCCAATTACACATAAGACCACACACCATAATGCCCATAACACATTGTGCCACACATCATGATGCCCATTACATACTATATAACAAACCGAAACGCCCATTACATATTAGACACATAAGTGCTGCTTACCTACTGTACATGCTCAGTTCTAGGGGGTTCTTGCTTAATGCAAGGGGCTTCATGCTCGATGCCAAGGGGGCTTCATGCTAGTTGCCAAGGGGGAATACATTCTTGTTGCCAAGAGGGAGTTGTTAAATTCTCATTGCAAAGAGGGAGTGAAAATGCTTGTTGCCAGGGGAGGGGGAATTACTCGTTGCTAAGGGGGAATACATGTTTGTTGCTAAGAGGGAGTGAATTGTTCGTAGCCAAGGGGGAGTGAATTTGCTCGATGCGGGGGGGGGGGGGATTTGCTCATTGACAGGGGGATTGCTCGTTGCCAGAGGGGAGGGAAAATTATCGTTGCCAAGGGGGGGAGGGAATTGCTTGTTGCAAAGGGGGAGTAAAACTGGGCGCATACAATTTAAAGAGATGACAGCTGGGCAGAGAGTGCTGTGCGCTGCCCGGCTGTATAGACTAAGCAAAGCAGCAGGTCCATTGATATCTTAAATGCTCCCGGAGCCTGGAGTTTGCGGCCAGCAGCCAATCAGGAGCGGCATTGGTGGTATTGGTGGCCGCTCCTGATTGGCTGCTGGACCGCAAGCTCCTAATGGCTGGCAGTCCATTGAAGACGGAGCTGCTGCTTTGCTTAGACAGTGACTATACAGCCGGGCAGCACACAGCTCATTCTGCCCGGCTGTCATTTCTTTAAATTGGGTGTGTTGTGGCAGCCGGCGGTCTAATGGGTGGTCTGGTACACCCGCGGACCACCCCTTAGATTCGCCTATGGTCAGGAGCTGATTGGCCGGTCATAAAGTACCAGGGACTTAATCACTTCTCCCTTATGACTGCTTCATACATCTACCCCTCACTCACTACAGGCAGTGAGTAAATTACTGAAGGGCAACAGGGCTTAGGTCGACACCTGAAATAGGTTGACAGGACTAACAGGGTTGAAAGTGATACAAACATTAGGGCCACAATGGTAATGGTAATGTCGACAGTCAAAAGGTGAGCATTTTTTCAAGTTTTTTTATTTTTTTTTAAGCCGACTGGCGTGGTGGGGGAATAAAATAGTGTACCAAGCATAGCGAGGGGACCCGGTACACTTAGACAGTGTCAATGTCAACTATATCAACATTCGGTACAAAAACTTTTTGGCTGTCGACCTTGCCATTGCTGATCTAATGCTTGTGTCATCAGTCCAACCATGTCGACCTTAGCCATGTCAACCTATTTCAGGTGTCGACATAAGCCCTGTCAGCCATCACTGTCAGCCGTCAGTGTTTGACCCAATGACCCATACCTTTAATGTTTGAGGTTATGAAAAATGAAAGTACACCTGAAAAACATCAAGTTCAAATATATAACACCAACATATGCAAACAAATGACATGCAATGACACAAAGGAGGAAGGATTACTCTGGTCTAACAAGCTTACAATCTACAATGAAAATAACAACAATATACTGTCATATAATGTAACAACATACTGTACATGTCATACATATAATGTAACAACATATATGTCATTATAATGTAGCTAGTATTTGAGGGACAATCAATTATTCTATTGTTTACCTGACATTCCTGCTTTCAGATTGAGTACATGTAATAGTTTGTTTATTTCTCTCTTCTAAATTATAATAATCATATAAATTTTCTGACTGGGTACAAGCAGCTTTTACCAAATCATTTTTTCTATTTAAATTCATTTTTGTAAATGAATCTGTTCGCTTGTCACAGCAGTCCCAGAGGTGTCAGTCTCTTCACATTCTCATCACACTGAAAAGTTCATTTCCAGCAGACAAAGTTTTATCTCAATAATGTATTTAGCATTCCGATCACCAGTGACAGAATTCCTTTTTTTTTAATCAAATACAGTATAAGAATCAGCCATGACATTAAAACCACTGACGTGAAGTGAATAACAGTGATTAGACTGTTACAATTTCACTTGGCAAGGGGTTGGATATACTGTATTAAGGAGCAAGTGAAACCTCTTGATGTGTTGGAAGTAGGGAAATGGGCAAATGTTATCATCTGAGTGACTTTGACAAAGGCCAAACTATGTTCTGGCAAATAATTCCTAGTGGGCATTCATGCCAGCCATTTTCCTTGTGATTTTTGTTGTAGCTGACACAGGACTCCGAAAGGGTAAATAATTATATATGTGTGCATTACGTGAAGTGATGGCACCTTGGACTCAAGGGCCCTTGTGCAACATACACATTATAGATACAATATTGAAGTGGGTCCTTACACAATGGCTAAATCATGTACTTTAATAATCTACCCGAGTGTGAGAGGAGCAGTATGATGTGTGTGTGTGTGTGTGTGTGTGTGTGGGGGAGAACTCTGGGTTGAGGTGTGGTAGGGCAGTGTGAGTTTAAAGGCGGAACAAGCAGAGTATCAAGAAATAAGGAGTCACATCCCCGAACCACAGGTCTCATTAATCTCCTGCAGTGACACACTATTGGTCCTTCATAAATTTCAGCTCCAGGCCCTTAATATGGCACTGAACCAGGGTGCACTATGGGAAGAAGGCAAGCCAGTGGAGGCATTGTGGTGCTCTGGACAATGTTCTGTTGGGAATATCCTTGTGGATATTACTACGATATGTACCTCTTACCTAAACATTGTTGCCAACCAAGTAACCAACCAAATACACCTCTTCATGGCAACAGTATTCAATGATGGTAATAACCACACTCCACACTGCAAAAATTGGAGTGTGCATACACACTTGCTGATGCTGGTAGTGAGGGGGCCAAGAGCGAGGGGAAAAACGGTCTTGCTACAGCCAAAGCATGGCCATCGTTAACAAGGACCTCCCTCATGGGGATCATTAACGAAGCGTGGTAGCACTCATCGTAAAACTACATTGAGTTTGAGTTGAGTGACACACTAAGCAACACACTAGGCTTTTTGAGCGATATTGTGTACAATATCACATAGTGTGTATGGGGCTTTACCTAGTAGATCACAGGACTTAAAGGATCTGCAGCTAACCTCTTGGTGCGAGGATACCAAAGGACACCTTCAGAGGTCTTGTGAAGACCATTCCTAAATGGGCCAGAGCTGTTTTGGTGGCATGAGGGGGGCCGTCACAATTTTGTTGTTTTAATGTTATGTCTGATCTGTGTATTTTCTTGAAACAAATTGTAGTATTAGTAAATATAATTTACAGTTACAGTGCTGTAAATTCTAGCTAATCTGGTTTCATGCTGTTGTTGGGACATTACCATCTTCTGTACTCAAGAACTTTTTGTATTAAACTTGGAATGTGCTCAAAGCAGCTATGCCAGTGAATGATTAGAATCCAAACCAGGGCCGTAACTAGGGGGGGGGGGGGGGGGCTGGGGGGTCACGCGCACCGGGCGCTGAAGGGGGGGGGGCGCTGTCAGGTCCGGGGCGCTGTCAGGTCCGGGGCGCCGGAAACCCTAGTTTCGGCCCTGCCCAAACCTTCACCAAAAAGCACAAATACAAGAAAATAAATCCAAACCTTCACTTAGCTAGCGCTGAATATATTCATGGGTGATGGAAAATGTTTCAAGTGTTCTGTGGTAATCCAAAATACAAATAAAAGATGATGTAGTGAAGTACAGTTTAATACAACATTAAAATTACAAACACAAATCCTAAAATATCCAGCTAAAAATCATCACATCCACAAAACTGTGGTAGTAGATAGATAGCAGCAAATTACCAGGGGGCGTGTGAACTGGTAGATTCACACAGTTCAAAAGAAGCATGGGATTTAATGATTCCCCCGGTGATATTCACTTGTCCCGGCTCCTGGTGGTGAATGCCCGTGCTGTGCAAGGTTCTGTCAGTCTTTCTGTCCACAGCTCCACTGACCCCGATGTCAGTGGAGCTGTGGACAGAAAGACTGACAGCACCTTGCACAGCACGGGCATTCACCACCAGGAGCCGGGACAAGTGAATATCACCCGGGGTATCATTAATCCCATGCTCCTTTTCAACTGTGTGAATCTACCAATTCACACGCCCCCTGGTAATTTTCCATTACCATCTTCTGTCTACATACGCAGCAACTGTATATGTTTGAAATTCTAACAAATACTCTAATGCCGGGTACACACCAGCACAATGCTGTTCATGAGCGGGTCGTCACAGGAACGTACGACCCGCTCACGAGCTGAGGGAGCCGCCGACCCGTTGCCGTCAGGCACAGAAAATGCCCCTGATGTGATCGCACCCACTACACTGGTCATTTCTGAGATCCTACCTGCAGCAGGTAGGATCTCAGAAAGATCTAATGACCAGCGGGCCCCGCACATCGGATCGGGATCGCATCAAAAGTGCAGTGAAATGGCCCAAAACACGGCCGATTTACATACAAGTAATTACCCCACATAATACCGCTTTCACACTGCAGCTCTTAACCGATATATTGCCGTCCTAGTGACCTGTGCTAGCCCGCTGCCTACTGCGCTGCCCGGATCCGCAGCCAGGTACCAGGGGAGGGAGGGTGTGTTACCAGGTGCTGGCTGTGTGGGGGGCTGCTGCTTTACCGACACCTGTGGCTGGTCACCCCCTGAACCCGCTCTGTCTACTGTATGGTATATTACTGGTTAATTAACGTGTACCTTTCACAACGGGTTCAATGTGAAAGGTACAAAAACAGTAATTAACCAGTAATATACCGTTTACAACATGCAGTGTGAATGGGGTTCAACTTGCTCTGACCCGGTTAAAGAAACGTGAAAGCAGCGTAACAGTCACTGAAGAATATATATGATGACCATTTCTAAATAAAAATAATAATAATACAATTATTAATAATAATAAAACACTTCAGTCATCATTCACACAAAACATACTAATCATGGCAAGTCACATTACTGTATGTAGAATACAATAGATAACATTTTACAAAACCCTTTTCGGCTACAATAGAGGCTCTCCCAGCAATACAGAGCTATGATTTCTCAGTCCTAACATAATAGATGTGATATGATCTCAATAGTAACGTGGTCCAGCTTGATAAAGAAGGAGATACATTTAAGAACATCTTTTAGAATAAAATAAAAATATACAAATGTATGCTGAGGAAATCCTAAACAATAAAAATCATACTGTTCCAAAACAATTTTGCATTTGATTTGATCCGGTAGGATTGAAAACCAGGTACTGTAGATCTATGACTTCCACAGCTACGTGAGCCAGTCACCATCCCTGACAGCAGCAGTGTTCATCAAATTGCAATCATATTGGATTACTGCCGTATAATCAGACTCATGTAATGCACAGATTGTAGATGGCTACATTGCCATATATATTATCATATTGTAACAGTTTGAAGCCACAATAATGAAAAAACATATACTTTAGACCATTTTACCCAAACTTTTTTTAAATCACAATGCCCTGGATGACTTTTTTCAAGGCATCCCTAATACCGTGTTCTCACTGCGAATGAGAAATACGCTGCTTTTTCCCGGCATTAAAATACCAGGGAGTGCAGGGACGGACCTCCGTCCTCACTGCAAGGCAAATTCCCGGGTGAAGAAGTTCTTCCCGGAAATTTGCCTTTTAACACAGGTTTTTATGCAGTGAGAACGGGTCAACCCATGTCTGCATACCCGGATCTCAAACACGGGTAAAAAGAAGGGTTTTACCTGTGTATGAGATCCGGGTATGTGACCCGTTCACACTGCAAAAAAAAAAACATGTTAAAAGGCAAATTTCCGGGTCGACATGCTAGACCTGGGAATTTGCCTGCAGTGAGAACAGGGTACAAGCCAAAGGTTTCTTAATTGAGAAATTTAGTAAAAAAAATGTAAAAATAAGTAAACTATGTTTATACATCATAGGACAAGAAAAAGAAAAGTTGGTGGTGGAGCGCTTAGTTATGCTGTGAATCAGCAATAATAAAAGGTTATGATCAATTGGGTATCACATAAAACAATTTATTCTAAATAATGACATAAACATATAAGAGAAATAAATAACAATTGCGCATAAAACGTATAATATATAAAATGCACTCAATTGAATTGTAAAGGACAATGGAATATTAGGCTTATACTCAATCTCACTTTTTCCTATTGAACTCTCCTCTGGTTGTTTAGATGGAATCTCCCTTAGTGTCCATGTTTGAACTGGTATGGTGGGTATCCATATACCTGACTGGATTCCGTTTATCTTGTATCCACTTGTGAGAGACAGTTTTGTTATGTCTCCTAGTCGGTATAGGCTTCCAATATTAGCAGGTGGTGGTGTCCCAATATAGATTGTCCAGTTGATTCTCACATTTTTTGGACTTCCTATTTGCTATCAATTGGGAGTGGGGGAATCCAATGTCCAACAACAGAGTGCAGCATGGACTGGCGCGTTTCGTTGTACTCTGACAACTTTTTCAAAGGTATGCCAGTATGGAGTTAGTCAGGGTTTATATACTGTTAAACAGGAAGTACAACATTTGACCTTCTGTCAATTAACCAATTGATCAAACATTTAATAAACACTTATAATTATCCACCACAGTCTGTAACAGGTTGTGTAGATGTTTAAATAATATGAGGCAGTCGGAATTTCATGAAAGAATATATAAAAAAACATATACAATATCAAAAAAACCTCATATACAGTATAGAGCTTCTGTGTCTCACTTCCGGTCGTTTGGAACTCATGCCGCATCCAACTTCCGGTTTTTTGAACGCAGATTGCGTCCAACTTCCGGTTTTGGCGAGGCACAAATAGCCCATAACTATAAACCATTTGGTAAAAGACTTGTAAATATAAGGTGCTCATAGTGGTGGCATAAAAGTATATTTAACATATTAGCTGCGGGGAGAATAGTGATGTTTAGATGCAGTGCTAGTATGTTGCGCCGCCGTCATCTCCGGCTCCGTCACTTCTGGACAGTTGGAACGCAAGATCCGGAAGTGAGGAGCTTTCCGTTTTTTTTTGGTTTGCGGATTAGTGTAAAGCTGAATATTTCACACAAATATATAAGGCTAAATAAGATTAAATAAGATCATCATTATTACTATAGACAAAAAATATATAGTATTATAGGTGGTCAGATAGGAACCTTTATTATTTCATATTAACTGAGTCACTCAGATTAATATCAGTTGTCATGGTAACTTGTAGTAACGATTGTCATATTGACATAAAAACAATCTAGGGGGCATTAAACTAGACCGGTAGTATCCCATTGTAATATGTATGTAAGAATTAAATATTATAATGATAATTGGAATTTTTTTACTTAAAGAGATATTAGTTAGACACAAACATCCAAATACATCCTCAATGTAGCAAAAAAATTATTAAAAGTTAAATTCCTTGAAGGGATCTACGTTAATACAAAAATTAATAAGATGTCATTATTTTGTGTATTAAAAGGGGGGATGAGATCATATGTTTCATGTGGGGAGAATCCAATTTATAGCCAGGGAAGTGAGGTATTAGTAAAGTATGTTTAAAGACATACATCCAGTTCAACTTGGTCATTCAGACCTTCGTAGTGTATTGAATTCATCATATGCAGTAAATCTTTTGTAGTGCAAGGGTGTTTAAAAGGTCACCGCCTCTTTTTGTATTTTTTATATGTTCCAATCCTATGATTTTCAGACATTTTGGATCTCTATTGTGATGGATAGAATAATGTCTGGATACACTATGATTCGTTATTTTATTTATAACATTTCTTCTATATTCAAGGAAACAGATTTTTTTAATGTTCTGGTTGTCCGTCTGATGTAGTTAATATTACATGAACAGGTCAGCATATATATTACAAAAGATGTTTTGCAATTAATAAAGGTCTTAATCTTATTTGGTTTATTTTCAGATGTCATAATCCACTGTTTCTTGTTATCAATATGTTGACAGGTTATACATCGGTACTCTTTACTTAGAAGGGCGCCCACGATTTTGATTGTGGGCATCGTTAGTAAAAAATCTCGGGCATCTCGGGCATTGAATGCACTAAAAAATCGGGTGCGATCAACCGACGAGATGCCCGAGATTTCCCATAGGGAACAATGTTAAATGTCTCAATTTACCCAATTTTCCTGTTCAATGCCTCAATTGACCCGATTTTTCCATAGGAAACAATGTTAAATGGGCCACAGAGGCCAAATAGGCACCCTGAAGTGCAGGGGCGTAGCTAAGGGTTCATGGGCCCGGGTGCGAAAGGTCAGCTTGGGGCCCCCCATGTTAATAATATAACTAACATTTAAACATATGGGACACGTTATTTGGTGCATGTAGTTCTGTAACAAAACACAGAGAATCACAAATTACAGACTACAGTACCTACTGCATATTGTACTTCTCCATTGCCCCCTCTAGCAGTGTAAAAGTAATATACTCACATGCAATGAATCACACACAGATTGCAGCACACACCCCAGTGAGCACAGCACCGAGCAGCACTCCTCCCTGCAGCTGCTTATGTGTACTGTCCGCCCGGGTGTCCACCTAACGCTGCTCAACAGCCCATAGCAAAAACTAGCATCGATATGCGTGCGTCGCGCTGACGTCACGCGGCAAGGGGTCCCCTTCCTATTGGCTGCCTGCGGCTGGGGACGCTGCAGCCAATCACAGCTGAGATACGGCCACCGTGTCCCGTCCCCAGCCGCAGGCAGCCAATAGGAAGGGGACCCCTTGCCGCGTGACGTCAGCGCGACGCACGCGGGCCCGCAAAGCAGCACTGGGAACGGGTGCGTCCTGTTCGCATCCCTCTCCCAGGCCAGTGGCGGGGGTTGGGCCCCCTGGCTCAGGGGCCCGGTCGCATCTGCGACCGCTGCGACCCCTGAAGCTACGCCACTGCTGAAGTGTATAATGGCCACCCGAATTGTTAACGCCACCCCACGATCAACGTCAACCCGATGCGTGGCGAGTGCAGCGAGCCCGCGAGGGGCGGCGGTACGCGTCCTACGACCTTTTCATACCCCCACTATCCACGTCGGCGTGGAGTTTAGAATAGAAAGTGTGGCGAGCGCAGCGAGCCACCTAGCCCGAAGCGTGGCGAGCGCAGCGAGCCCCGCGAGGGTACGCGGACAGCTGTGAAGCCCGCGAGGGGACGCGGATACCTGTGAAGGTATCCGCGTCCCCTCGCGGGGCTCGCTGCGCTCGCCACGCTTCGGGCTCGGTGGCTCGCTGCGCTCGCCACACTTTCTATTCTCAACTCCACGCCGACGTGGATAGTGGGGGTATGAAAAGGTCGTAGGACACATACCGCCGCCCCTCGCGGGCTCGCTGCGCTCGCCACGCTTCGGGTTGACGTTGATCGTGGGGTGGCGTTAACAATTCGGGTGGCCATTATTCACTTCAGGGTGCCTATTTGGCCTCTGTGGCCCATTTAACATTGTTTCCTATGGAAAAATTGGGTCAATTGAGGCATTGAACAGGAAAATCGGGTCAATTGAGACATTTAACATTGTTCCCTATGGGAAATCTCGGGCATCTCGTCTGTCGCATCGCACCTGATTTTTTAATGCATTCAATGCCCGAGATGGCCGAGATGGGCGCCCTTCTAAGTAAAGAGTACCTATACATCTTGTTTTATTGCATTTATAGCAATCGGAAATGGAATTTGATATAGAATTTAGCCAATTTGGGTTTTCTAATTCCTTACTTTTACAAAAGCTGGGTGCTAATATATTTTTTATTATTTTATTTTCTTAAAGATGAATTTAGGTTTCTTCAATAGTCGATCTATCAATATAGGATCACATTTTAATAAATTGTAATTTTTATTAATAATATGTTTAATTTGAACAGATTCATTATTAATATAGGCGGAAATGATGGGTACTACTATGTTCTCTTCCTCCTCTTGTAGATAGTATAGTTTATTTTTATTTTTTTAGAGATCAATAATTCAGCTCTGTCAATTAGTTCTGCGTCGTGATGTGCTTTTTCAACTAAATGTTTCGGATATCCCCTCTCCAGAAAGGAAGTTGTCATATCTGCAATTTGGGTCTTAAAAGAAGCCGAATCCGAACAATTCCTGCGAAGTCGCAGGAATTGTCCTCGGGGGATGTTTTGTACCCGGGGGGGGGGGGGGGTAGTGTGCACTTCGATAATGCAAATATGAGTTGTTATTGACCTCCTTATTGTAATTTGAGGTGTGTATTTGGTTACCAATGTTGAGGGTTATGTCCAGATAATTAATCTGAGTGGGGTGGTAAGTGTGGGTAAAGTGTAAATGATATGTGTTGGTGTTCAAAAAAGTGACAAAGGAAAGTTTATCCAGTTTATATACAAACATTCCACATAATTTGGGCCTGGATGCCATATCAAATCGGCTAAATTTAGATGGAGACCTCAGTGATTCACACATCACTTTTTTACTTGACTCCACATAATTCATTTTACAACACAATTACTTTATTCAACAACACTTTGCCCTGAGTTACGCCAACCTCTACATGGGTATGGTATAGGACCAACTCGTGAGGGGGGGTGGACACAGGGCAAGCACTGGTCCTTTATGGCCGTTACATAGACGATTTGTTTCTAATTTGGGATGGGGATGCACAATCAAAACTTTCCTTTGTCACTTTTTTGAACACCAACACGTATAATTTACACTTTACCCACACTTACCACCCCACGTACCACCCCACCCCAAAATGATGTAATCTATTTATCGCCGCCATAGGATCAAATTGGCAATTTGATCCTATGGCGGAGATACATAGATGACATAATTTTCATTTGGAAAGGCACACAAAATTCATTAACTCACTTCACCCAATACCTTAACAAAAATGTCAGGAACCTCACTGTTATGACAAACACAAGCAAAGATTCAGTCCAATTCATAGACTTAGACATATACATAGACAACAACACAAGACACACAAAGACATACAGAAAGAATGTTGATGTGAATAGTTACATTCTCTACAACAGTGCACCTCACAGACCATGGCTCCAGAATGTCCCAAAAGGTCAGTTCCGCCGCATAAGACGCAACTGCTCTAAGATAGATGATTACAAACTACAAGGTACCGAACTGATGAAACAATTTCACGACAAACTTTATGACAAACATATAGTCGAAGCAGCTTACAACGACACCATAACACTAGACAGAGCTCAAATACTACAGACCAAACCCAAACAAAACAAATCAAACGACAATGAGGTCACTTTTATCACTACATATAACCAATCAGCCAAACATTTTAACAACATTCTGAAACAGCACTGGTATATTCTACAACAAGATCATGACCTGCACCAGATACTACCTGATAAACCAACCATCATATACAGAAAAGCACCAGATATCAGAAAGAAGCTTGTACACAACCACATTAAACCCAAGACACTCATACAAACCACACTGGGTTCAAACAAAGGATTCCACTACTGCGGGAGATGTACAAGTTGTCACAACATCAGTAACAGAACCACAAAAGCCACACAATCATGGACATCTACCACCATAGGAAAAACATTTAAAATCTCACAACAGACTTCTTGTGAACATCTAGGTGTAATTTACCTCTTGAGATGCCCATGTGGGCTGGAATAAATGGGTAGGACCACACGCCCCCTCAAAAAGAGAATCTACGAGCATATCAGAAACATACGCATAGGCTATGAAAACAACAGCGTCTCTCTACACTATAAAAACAAGCATAACAGCAATCCTAAGGACCTATTTTTTATAGCCATAGAAACACCCAAAAAAAATTGGGGGGGGGGGGGGGGGGGGTGATCACATAGACACACTTAACAAAAGGGAACTCTTCTGGATATAGACATTAAAAACACTGACCCCCAGAGGTCTCAACATCGATTTCCATAACAGTAATTTAGGGTGAAACATTCCGGTTAGCAATTACTGCATCATATATGCCATCCATATAATGTATCCACCCTGCTAGATGAATAGACAAGTGACATGACAGGTGTGCATAAACACCACAACCCATATCACTATACAATAACCATCTTAACCCCATCACACACACACAAACTAAATTAAACACCGAAAAATCCAGCACAGGATTATCACTGCTATTATATATACCGTAATCTTTTGCATACCCCCTCATTCCTTCTTCTACTTCCACTAACCACAGATCTTCTCTAAAACTTATATATCTCTATCATTATCATCTCCATTTATATTATATTTATTTACTTTTATTTATTGATTTATTTACAGATTTTATATTATATTTTCTTCTTCATACTCATATTCATTTTTATTTTTATACTCATCCTTATTACTACTCCCATTACTATTTCTATCATTTCCACTATTTCCTTATCATCATTCCACTATCATCCACAATTTATTTTTATTTAGATTTTTATTTATTTTCTTCTTATTTTATTTTTAATTATTTATTTGACAATGTCCATCATCACCAGATTATCACCTCATCAGGACCCCCAAGACATTCCCCCTGACTGCTTTCCAATACAGAACTAATATTTTTTCACCATGACATATAAACCTGTCCACAATACCCGTGATCTGATTGACTTGATTGACAACCCCCAACCCCAGTGACAACACGCCTCTCTGACCAATCAAACACACCATAATCAGACAGGACCCGCCTCCAGGATATATAACCAGTCTCAGCACAGACACCCTCATCCTTGATAAAGGCCCTTTGAGGCTGAAATGCGTTGGTAAAATTCTAACTACAACCCTCCACTGCATCGAATCAACACAAGTCTCCTCAGTCAAACGAGTCGATCGCACGTACACTCTGCTGACATCACTCCGGCTCCATTAAATGTCTAGCGAGACCCGCCACCTGGAAGTAACCTCCGGCACACAGTGAATGTGGAGCCGGGAAGTGGCAACACGGCAGACGGGCGAACCCCGCAGCCACGAGGTTAACACCGGCAACACCACCAGCCCTCCTAGGACACAACAGGGGCACCAGAGTCTCCCCAGACCGGTGCACCCGCATACTACACAGATCAAAGACCTAGTGGATAAAGTGAGGGAGCAAGCTCGGGCACACCGCAGAGCATCATCTGGACTCAAAGCGTAAGAGGCAAGGTAGTGGGACGCCGCTCCTTGTCCACTTACCCTACTCCTCACACTCAGTACGCCACAGGAGCTATAAGTCCCCCAGGGAGTCTATGGTAAAAAGGTGTCCGATGACACCCTCATTCCCACATTGGGCTCTCAGGGATACTGCAGGGACATAACCATTCACCACAAACCCAAAAGGGTACAACTACTACAAGAGACTCTGATTATACATGTTTTTTCACATTTGTAGTAGGTTAATAAACATCATTAATTTTCAATATACTTTTCTCACTTCCTTCTTCCTATATATTTCACTTCGCATATTCTTCTTCACCAACAATTAACCAATTAGGTAAGCACTATATATTTTTTGTCTATAGTAATAATGATGATCTTATTTAATCTTATTTAGCCTTATATATTTGTTTGAAAATATTCAGCTTTACACTGAGACACAAACCGACAGTCCCCCACTTCCGGGTCTTTCGTTCCACGGGACCAGAAGTGATGGGTCCTGCATATACATTGATTGGCCAGCCGGAAAGCTCCTGACTTCCGGATCTTGTGTTCCAACTGGCCGGAAGTGACGGAGCCGGAGATGGCAGCTCAACATACTAACGCTGCATATAAACATCGCTATCCTCCCCCGCTGCTAATATGTTAAAAATACTTTTATGCCACCATTATGAGCACCTTATATTTACAAGTCTTTTACCAAATGGTTTATAGATATGAGCTATTTTTGCCTCACCAAAACCAGAAGTTGGACGCAATCTGCATTCCAACAACTGGAAGTTGGACGCGGCGTGCATTCCAAATGACCGGAAGTGAGACACAGAAGCTCTATATATGTGTTTTTTTTATATTGTATATGTTTTTAAATATATTCTTTCATGAAATTCTGACTGCCTCCTATTATTTAAACATCCACACAACCTGTTACAGACTGTGGTGGATAATTATAAGTGTTTATTAAATATTTGATCAATTGGGTAATTGACAGAAGGTCAAATGTTGTACTTCCTGTTTAACAGTATAGAAATCCTGACTAACTCCATACTGGCATACCTTTGAAAAAGTTGTCAGAGTACAACGAAACGCGTCAGTCCAGGCTGCACTCTGTTGTTGGACATTGGACTACAATTGATCTCTCACTTGGACCAGCTCCCCCACTTGATTCTCCCATTTTTTGTACTTCCTATTTACTATCAACTGGACAATCTATATTGAGACACCACCACCTGCTAACATTGGAAGCCTATCCCGACTAGGAGACCATAACAAAACTGTCTCTCACAAGTGGATACAAGATAAACGGCATCCAGTCAGGTATATGGATACCCACCATACCAGTGCAAACATGGACACTAAGGGAGATTCCATCTAAACAACCAGAGGAGAGTGCAATAGGAACAAGTGAGATTGAGTATAAGCCTGATATTCCATTGTCCTTTACAATTCAATTGAGTGCATTTTATATATTATACGTTTTATGCGCAATTTTTATTTATTTCTCTTATATGTTTATGTCATTATTTAGAATACATTGTTTTATGTGATACCCAATTGATCATAACCTTTTATTATTGCTGATTCACAGCATAACTAAGCGCTCCACCACCAACTTTTCTTTTTCTTGTCCTATGATGTATAAACATAGTTTACTTAGTTTTATATATATGTCTATTATATATATTATGATTGTGTATTTATTCTGATATGTTTAACCTTTTCCTGACCACTTTTCTTCTTTAAATGTCTGAAACAAACAATCTATATTATAGACCATCTGTAATGTTAAATATTAATACTGCATTTCATACAGTATCCAGTTTATAAAAAGATATAGAGTTGTTACCACTCCCCCAGACTCCTACATAGGTACCAATTTATTTTTTGCTGGTGGGTGCTCAAGCCAAATATATAGGGGAGTGGCTTCATGGGGAAGGGGCGTGGCCACAAAATACCACCAATTTATATTACGCAGCACAGTTGTCTGCAATATTCAAATTACGGCAACAGAGTTTCCCTTTTTACACATAACTTGTGGATCTGCAGCTGTTACACTATGATAACCGTACATAACCCCATGTACAGGAATGCCGAGCAGAGGCTGCTGCCAGCTCATATAATAGAACCGAGCGGCATCTTATATGCGTGAATGTACATGTGGCAGCCGCCAGGTCACTAAAGAGCAGGCCTGCGTCTGCGATGTATTACTCCGCGTACAGAATACACTCTTCCCGGCATACTGTTTCCCAGGCGGCGGGTCCAGCAATGTGGGTGCTGTAGCCGCAAATTAGCAAATTAATACGGCATCCCAGCAGCGGGACTCCGGCCTGTGGGTGCTCATTAATTTCCATGGGTGCTCGGGCCCTTTAGCACCCACAGAATCAGCACCTACGGATTCCTTTACTTACTCCCATGCACTGCAGATTGGGAGATTTTGGATTACATTTGAAAACCTCCTCTAAAAATCCTGCATTTGCCACTGGTATGGGAACCTCTGATACAGGCAAAATGCATGTTACAACTATTTATGCGGCTTTAATATAGTTGAACTAATAAAATGCAACCTGCTAATGAGACTCAGCACAATCTGCATGAGCAGCTGTAAAAAAAAAATCCTGTGTTCAGTCAATAACCTCAAATCCCTTAATGAGCTTGACATTTGCATACATATATTTGCATCAGTTGAACATTAGATTAGGAAACTTTAAATAACCTCAATTCTTATTTTCTAAACATTGATAAATAAGATCATTTATTGGGGGAATAGAAATGAGGACGGCAAGGTTATTATTGCTGCCATACAGCACTGGGCTTGTAGGTTCAATTCCCACGAGGCATGTTTGTATATTCTACCTGTGCTTGCAGGAGCTTCCGCCAGCTGCTTCATTCCTTCCCAGTGCTGCAGAGAGTTGGACCGAGTCCAGGTAGCATTTAGGACATGACCTACAGTACTCATTGATTCACATCAAAGTTGAAAAATCGGTTAAAAATACTTTTTAACAGGGGGGCACCGTGTCAGTGTGATGCCTTCCCTCCCAAAACAGTAGAGGGTATGCGGTCGATAGTAATAAGGGCAACAGTCAATAGGTCGACCACTATTGGTCCACAGGCAAATTGTCGACATGGTCAAAATGTCAACACAAGCAATAGGTCGACATGATTTTTCATGGGTTTTTATCAGGGTCGGCACTTCCATTAGGCAGCTGCCTATGGGCGCCGGAACCTGAGGGGCGGTCAGCGGTCACTGCATAGTGGGAAAAGGACAGCCACTCTGCCCGCCGCCCTCAATCCATCCCCCCCGTCTGGTACCCTGCATCCATCAACTCGCCCGCTATCCTGCATCCATCCACCCGCCCACACGCTACCCTGCATCTGTCCAGCCGCTAACCCACATATGCCCGCCCGTCCACTCGCTAGGCTCCGGCCACCCACTCGGCTACCAGCGGCACCCACTTCCCGGATCCACAGAGTCAGCAGGCAGGGGGGTGAGTCTCCCAAATGTCTCCCCCACCCACTGCTGCCCGTGGTGGGACACAGGACAGTCACAAAAAATTGGGACAGTTGGAAGGTATGCAATAGTGTATCTCAATACTCACCTGGACAGCTGTGACAACTGGATATTGTCACATAGCCGCTGCATACAAATGCATATGTGTGATAGAATTAGCGTAAATCACTGTACCCGGCCCTGAGTTGTTTTCAACAATGCATCAGCCGCTTTATCTCAAATATCTAGCAATACGCTTATCTTATGCAACTGTTCATTTATACTTGTGAATGTTGTTGTAAATAATTTTTTAATGTCTTTTATATTCAATGGACCTTTTACATTCTGCATCTTGTTGGATGAATGACCTTTGTTCTGTATCTAACCCGCTTAGTCCCAGGCAGTGTCAGGTTATAGGATCAAGAGTGGATTATGCCTTCGGAAGCTGATCTGCAGCAGGTCTTATAGATTGTGGATTTATATACAATCAGCAAGTTTTGGCTTCTGTGAAAGTACTGCATGTGCCAGGATGTGGCTGACCTTACAGAACCTGCAAGGGGTTAGGAGTGCTAGAAATAGAAATTCCTTTTTAAGACAATTGGTCATTAAAAAAGTTTAAAAGAAAGAGGTAATAATAGTTTTCAACTGTACTCTAATGGTTTACTGCAAATCCTACAGTGAGGCAGATGTATTAAGCCTTAACAAGAGATAAATGCAAGGGTGATCAGGTAGATAAACGTCCAGCCAATCAGCTCCTACCTGACTTTTTTCAAACACAGCCTGTAACATGGCAGTTAGGAGGTGATTGGCTGGATGTTTATCTCTTTATCACCCTTGCATTTATCTCTTGTTAAGGCTTAATACATCTGCCCCACTGTATTAGAAAAAACTATAAACTACAAAAGGTGTTTGACCTGCAGTAAAATACCATGCGTTCAAGAGAAAGCCGTGTGTTCTGTGCCAAGTTTGATGCATCTCAAACTATTGTAGGTAAAATTCAAAAACAGTAGAATGTCGTGTAGACATACATCAAGAACACAAGTACAGTATATGTACTTATGTCCCATGGTTGTACAGAGATGTGGCTTACAACTAGTAGTAGCAGATATGGTGGAAATATGTAGTGCGTTACTGCTTTAGGGAGGTTTTAGTTCTTTACCAAGATAGCCACCATTTGGTGCCATCTTGTCACTGTGCGTCAGAGTGGGATTGCTGTAAGAAAGGCACACCGCTACACACAGACATCTCTGACTGGTGTTCTGTATGTTCAACTTAAAACCTGCTACGTTCTTACACTGAGTGTATGTAACTATGCACAACTGTGCAAACATACAAATGCTCAATAAACTAAGCTTAGTTAAGTCTTCGACTGATTGGTGGATTGGCTTGTGTATACTATTATTCTGCTTATAGCATCATCAAGTATACACATATTGACAAGGTGTGACAAGACATACAAATTCTAGATAAATAAGTTCAAAGCACACAGATGCCATAGACACATGAGTGTTTTCAGCACCGTCTATCAGTACAGAGTGGTAACCAGGGAAATAAAGCAGTGAAGCTGCATAGCTATCTCAGTATGCAGCATACATACATTAGCTAAAAAGTTCCAAAAAAGTTCCATAAACTAAAAAGTTCCAAAAATTATTTAATTAAAGCACAAAAGCTTGTGGAAAGTTAAAATCTACCCAGATGGCAAAACACAGATGATGTAGAAATAACCAATGGCACAAGTGTTGAACTTGTGTATTCACATGGGAAACTGTCAGCTAAATATGCGTAGACAGCCCTGCAGGCAGAGGATGCGGGTCCCATGAGAAGAATTAGGGCCAGATGCTTCAAAGGTGATCATTTTATCACTTTTGAAGCTTAGTGCATCTGGCACCTAATCTGGGGCATGTATTGTGTGATATCAAATAATGTGAATTTACAAGTATGAGTGACTACAATGACAAAATTATGTTCATATACCAGCAGATAACGTCTGAAGGAGTAGCCATTGAAATGCTACTGATGTTAAAGCAGAAGTTTAACTTTCTGTAGTGGTATTAGCAGGAAAACAAATCCAAGCTAACTATGGAAATTTTCAGTACAAAAATGTTACCGTGCCAAGAATGTGTGCCCATTGAGAGAGGAGGAGGCTGGTGTGCAGACTCTGGGCCCCCTTCTCTCTAGCCAGCAGTGCAGTAGACCTTGGGCACTAGGATCCCAGAGTCTACTGCGCAGGTATCTGGGAAAATGGAGGCCATTACCCAACCAATTTTCTAACTGTGAATGTGCGAAACACTTTAAAAATGACTTCCACACCATCTTCCTGTTAATTTCTGAAGTACTACTGCTGCTGCTGACGTGGGATTCCAGTTTGGAAGTATTGAAAAAAATGGGTTCCGGGTGTGCGGTGTGGGCCCCCTGGACCCTGGGTGTCCACATGCACTGCATATACTGCAACCATTATAAATATGCCAGTGCAAGTTAAGTTATATGAAAATACTACATTATACACTAAGGGGGTTATTCTGGTTGATTTGCAAGGCTGCCGAATTCGTAGCCTTGCAAGTCCGCCAAATGCCGGGCCGTCTGCCCACCCCTCGCAGCGTGTGTTCCCACGCACAGGCTGCGAATGGATGTTTAACATAAATATTGATTTGCATGCTGCGGGGAACACCTACATCTTTCTATGGTTGCCGACCATCAAAAGATGTGGAAGGTGCACACATATAAAAGTGACTTTCAAGTCTCTTACATATGCGTGCACACTGGGATGGAAACGGGCAGGCAGCTGACATCCGGTGATGTCAGACACCTGCCCCCCGCACCCGCATCATGGCCTCATTAGCATGAGAATGCCCAGCAATCTCATGGGAACGCCCGTGAAATGCTGGCCATTCCCATATGCTAATGGGGCTGCCAGACACCTCTCTCCGCCCTCCACCCGCTGTCCTGGGTGCGTGCACCCGGCAAACAGCCTGTTCGCTGTGGTTGCACGCACCTTGCGTCTGCACATGCGCAGAATCACACCATCGGTCTCCCGTGCAAACGGATGAGAATAACCCCCTAAAGCTAATTGAAGCAGCTAATTATTCAATTAGTCCAGTCCGCTTGCAAACTGCAGTTAATTGAGATTACCGGATAGAAATGCTGGTACTTATATGTTAGTTGGGCGCCCGTTACGTAGTTTGCGTAGTGGTGTATTGAGAAAACCAATACACCACTATGCTGGCTACGTAACTTATGCAAATGACATAAATTAAGCAAATGACGTAACTGGAGCCCTGCTAACACATAAAGGATCATATGCCCACTATCCACGTCATAACCCCAGTGTCCACGTGGGCATGGAGCTAATTTTATAAAGTGTGGCGAGCGCAGCGAGCCACCGTGCCTGAAGCGTGACGAGGGGATGCATGATGTGTGTCCGGTCGCCACGCTTCGGGCTCGGTGGCTCGCTGTGCTCACCACACTTTAAAAAAATGAACTCCACACCCATGTGGACACTGGAGTTATGATGTGGATAGTGGGCATATGCTTGTGTAAGTGCGTGTTGTGTGTGTGTGTGTTGTGTGTGTGTGTAGTGTGCATGATATACTTACCATCCCGGCGTCTCTGGCACTCGGCTCCCCGCAGTCCCGGGCGCCATGACAGTCCGGCATCTCCGCTAGGTATGCTATTAGCCAGGGCTATTTTTCTGCAGGCTCTAGCAGGAACTGTGGCCCTTATTCTAGTTCACTCTTTCTGACAAAATATTTCTTAGATGGACAAAACCATGTGCACTGCAGGTGAGGCAGGTGTAAAACCCCACCCAAATCTAATTATCTCTGCACAAGTAACACCTGCCTCACCTGCAGTTCACATGGTTTTGTCCATCTAAGAAATATTTTGTCAGAAAGAGTGAACTAGAATACGGGCCACAGTTCCTGCTGGAGCCTGCAGAAAAATAGCCTTGCTATTAGCGTAGTGCCGCTGGGAGAGCTGGGAAACCATGTGATGCTCCCCCAGCGGTGACTATGCTAATTCACCATAATTGTTCCCCGCCGCATAGACGCTTCGCCCCCGCCCGCCCGACCGCCGTCCGCGCCGCCGCCAGTAATATGTAAATTGACCCCCCCCCCTTGCTGCTCGGCCACCCCCGCCCACCGCACAATCCCTGCCCAAGGCCACAGATTAGCCGGCCGCCCGACAATGGCTACACTGATAACGTAGCCAAAGCTATATTGTCAGTGTAGCGTAGCCGGGCGCCCGGCTAACTTTTAAGTACCGAAATGCTTGACCCGGTAAAATGACCCAGCATAAATATATAAAACAGGGATTTACGGATAATTCTGTCTAAAAAGGGTCTTAAATAACCTGTTTGCAGGTGCCACAACTTTGTTAACCTATAGGCACGTAAACTTATACCGGATTGTATGGGTTCACTTGCGTTAACACAAAATTTTACAAAGGGTCTCTAAATAAATAACCCCAAGTGTTAAAGCACAATTTATGCAGGTGTTGTACTGTACAGTATGTCACAAAGCATTTGAATGTAAATTGAATGTAAATTGTATGCAGAGTAGGAAGTGCAAAAGCAAATATAACTCAACTTTGAGTATCACATACAGTTGCAGAAAAGATTTTTCTTACATAGTCTCAGGTGCTGCCAGACATTTCAGCCGCAATGAAGAATGGCATAATCTCAGTTGCCCGGGGGAAAGCTAGATGATGCGACAATAGAGAACATTTTCTCCGGCAGTTCTGCCACTAGTTATAGGAATATATGTCAAATACAGGAAAGAGCATGTGTTGAAGCTGTATAACAGGAAAGTAAATCTGTTAAACATCCTAGCAACTGATGTATGACCTTGTGCTTGCATGATACTTAACACTTAACTTATCATAAAATAAAGACTCGGAGACTTAGGTTTGGCAGAAAATGTTTGCTGTAATTTATTTAAACAACTCTAAACTTGAATGCTTGTTTAAAATTAATCAAATAATGGTGGCCAAGAAAAAACGACTATCATCTAACCCCACCCATAACTATGCTACCTAAACAACAGCCTATCAAAAAGCGGTATCAACTCGACCTACTAACTTGACTATCCACCCGTCCGAGTGGTGTCGCTGTCCCAGACCTGGTGATCCAGCAGAGGCCTATAGTCAACGAAGGTGAGCGCCCTTAAAAATAACCATAAACAATCAATCAACCCTTAAATATGACTGAAAACCAGTTAACCTGCCGTTCTTTCCAGCCAAACAGCTAATGCAAAGCACCACCCATCACCACTAAAAAAGGGGATGGAGGGCGGGAAGATCAGGAACAAGAGACTGACTCCTCCTATTACCAAATCCCCTATCCCAGCTAACTCTGCCAACCCTGCATCTTTATTGGATGCCGAATCACATGAACTTCTCAAGGCCCACCCCAGCCTCGGATGTTTAACCCGCTCCTCTGCTAGCTGAGTCATTCTTCTGTCCACTTAATAAATCAGCTAGCAGAGATGAGGCACAACTGGAATTGGTGCAAACAAATGTGTTGGTCCAATAGCAAGTTAAATCGATGCATGGATAAAGATCTCCAATTTCACAAGAATGACACATACTTATTTCATCAAAGAAAAGAGTGAAGTGATTGGAAAATTGCAGACTAGAAGAAATGAGTAGAAAATCAAACTGGTTACAAACAGAAATCTCTGACAATGTAGGAGAATCTCTAAACAAGGAAGAGGAAATCTTCCCGAAGAAGCATATGACTGAACAGCCTCAGGGGGAGATTAATTATTGCATATGCTGTAACATATGCGATAATTAAGGCAAAGGACAGCTCTTGCGTTAAGAGCTGTCCTTTGCGGTGAGAGTCGCCGGGTCCCAGCAGGTCCCGGCGGCTCCCCCCTCCCTCACACACCCGGCGCTGCTGCTGCTGCGCCGGGCTCTCCTCCTCCCTGCACCCGGAAGAGGATCAGTGCAGGGAGGAGGTCACAGGTCCGGGCAGCACTGCGCTGTGCTGCCCGGACACAGGTGAGGGGGCAATGCGGGGCGGCGGTGGGTCGGCGCGGGGCGGCGGAGGGTTGCGGTAGAAGCCCATTGGCTTCTATGGGGCATCGCCAGATTTTTCTGGCGATGCCCCCCGCCAAGGTAACCCGGCGGGGGGCATTACAGCATCCCAAAATGCGGTAAAAACCCCGATAACAGGGTTTTTACCGCATTTTTAGCTTAGAGAATCTCCCCCTCAGTCTCTCAAAGACACAGGCCTGTATAAGAGTTTTTGGATAGGAGCACTGCAGTTTACCTGAAGAACTGTGCAAACAAAATAAACTTTCTATTGGTAGATATGTACTGTGTGACATCATTGCATAATAATCTTATCACAAATTAACTAACAATAACTAGAAATAACCACATGGACAAATGAAATGCCGGTACTTGTTTCCTAGCACGGCGCCCATCTCGTTGATTGTATGCCTTAAGTTTAAGTGATCAATGGCAGGGGCGGATTGGACCACCGGGAAACCGGGCCATTTCCCGGTGGGCCGGCCCCTAATAGTCACTAAAAGGCCGCTCACCCCATTGGCGGGGCCGCAGACCGCCATCTCTGCGGTTAACGGGCGGCCGTGGCCGCAGCACTGTGCCCCAAACAAATATGGCTGCGGGCAGCCTCGGCTATTCCAGAAATAAAAATGGCCGCGGGAGTGCTGGTGCGCATGTGCGACCGCACGCAGCTGCTCCCGCGGTTCTGTGTGTGGCAAGCACTCACTGTGAGGATGGCTGCGCAGGGAGGCTCTCTCCCTGCTGTACATCCCCGGCCGCTTCTGTCCTCAGACTCTGTAGCTGCCGGCTGCCAGTACACTGTCACACTACATTAGAGGCAGCAGCGCCGGCAGCACAGAGCTCTCTCCCTGGCTTCCAACCCACTTTCATGTGTCATCATCAGTCATGACAGCAGGGACTGGAAAGGGGGCGGAGCAACACGGAGTTGAGGGGCGGGGCTACACGAGTGGAAGGGGGCGGAGCTACACGGGAGCACACATCTAATGAAAGGAAGAAGTAGATGAAGTGCCAGCCAGCTTGATTTTAAGGTAACTAAAGTGTGAGAGAGAGGTTCATACTGTGAGGCATATGTATAATGGACATCACGGTGTGGGGCATATGTATAATGGACATCACGGTGTGGGCATATGTATAATGGGCATCAGGGTGTGCGGCATATGTATAATGGGCATCACGGTGTGGGCATATGTATAATGGGCATCAGGGTGTGGCATATGTATAATGGGCATCACAGTGTGCGGCATATGTATAATGGGCATCACGGTGTGGGGCATATGTATAATGGACATCACGGTGTGGGCATATGTATAATGGACATCACGGTGTGGGGCATATGTATAATGGACATCACGGTGTGTGGCATATGTATAATGGACATCACGGTGTGGGGCATATGTATAATGGACATCACGGTGTGGGCATATGTATAATGGGCATCAGGGTGTGCGGCATATGTATAATGGGCATCACGTGTGGGCATATGTATAATGGGCATCAGGGTGTGCGGCATATGTATAATGGACATCACGGTGTGGGCATATGTATAATGGGCATCAGGGTGTGCGGCATATGTATAATGGGCATCACGGCGTGTGGCATATGTATAATGGAGCATCACGGTGTGGCATATGTATAATGGGCATCACAGTGTGCGGCATATGTATAATGGGCATCACGGCGTGTGGCATATGTATAATGGAGTATCACGGTGTGTGGCATATGTATAATGGACATCTCTGTGTGGGGCATATGTATAATGGACATCACGGTGTGGGGCATATGTATAATGGACATCACGGTGTGGGCATATGTATAATGGGCATCAGGGTGTGCGGCATATGTATAATGGGCATCACAGCGTGTGGCATATGTATAATGGAGCATCACGGTGTGGCATATGTATAATGGGCATCACAGTGTGCGGCATATGTATAATGGGCATCACGGCGTGTGGCATATGTATAATGGAGTATCACGGTGTGTGGCATATGTATAATGAACATCACGGTGTGAGGCATATGTATAATGGGCATCACGTGTGTGTGGCATATGTATAATGGGCATCACGGTGTGCGGCACAAGTATAATGGGCATCACGGTGTGCGGCATATGTATAATGGCATCAGGGTGTGCGGCATATGTATAATGGGCATCACGGTGTGCGACATATGTATAATGGCATCAGGGTGTGCGGCTTATGTATAATGGGCATCACGGTGTGCGACATATGTATAATGGCATCTGGGTGTGCGGCATATGTATAATGGACATCACGGTGTGGGGCATATGTATAATGGACATCACGGTGTGGGCATATGTATAATGGGCATCAGGGTGTGCGGCATATGTATAATGGGCATCACGGCGTGTGGCATATGTATAATGGAGCATCACGGTGTGGCATATGTATAATGGGCATCACGGTGTGCGGCATATGTATAATGGCATCAGGATGTGTGGCATATGTATAATGGGCATCACGGTGTATGGCATATCTATAATGGGCATCACTGTCTCCTCCACCACTTTGTGACTCCCCTCCCTGCATCCCCTGCCACTCTGCATCCCCCCTCCTACCCTGCATCCTGTGCCACCATGCCCCCTCACACTCTGCGTCCTGTGCCACCCTGTGTAAGTCCTCACTCCCTTCGTTCTCAACCACTCTGCATCTCCCCTCCCAGCATTCTACGGCACCCTCCATCCCCCCCTCCCTCCCTGCATCCTCTTCCACCCTGCCACTCTACTGTGTTGGGAGACCCCCTGTCACCCCCCCCCATCTCTATCTCCCCAGCCCCACAGGCTGTAGAATAAACGCTGTACGCATGCGCCTATTCTGCAGCCTGAGGGGCTGGGGACATAGCCAGCAGCTAAGAGAGCCACTAGCCATGCCCTCACAGCGGCAAAAATTGGGCGTGGCCTTGTTGGAATAGGCCACACCCCCATATTGATAGGCCACACCCCCTAAAAATTCGGGCGCGCCTCCGGCGCGCAACAACACTCCCCCCCCCCCCCCCCCCCCTCATAGGGCTGCTTCAAGATTTTTCCCGGGCTGGTTTTAATTCCCAATCCGCCCCTGATCAATGGTGATGGTTACAGCGCTTTAAACCTTTTGTATGTGGGGGCAGCTTAACTGAGTGGTCCGTGCTCAATAATAGTGTTAATCAAAAGTATTTGTTAAGCACTCTCCCTTGGTATATTAAGTATGCGAAATGAGTGACAAGATGCTTGCGGTGTGAAATCAAATATATGTTTATTGTCTCAAAACAGTGCATACAAATGTACATATGAAAAAACGTAAATGGTGAAAGTAGGTAAGTGAGAAAACCTTGGATGAGCCCCATGGGGGAATTAGGGTGCCAGCAGGCTCCTTTTTACCATAAGCCTAGGAGGCTTATGTCTCATGCAGGTTGGGGTGGTGTAGATGCAACCAGTGATAAGCCCTTTCGGGTATAAGGGGTCAGCAGAACCCTTTAACCATAAGCCTGATGGCTTATGTCTTATGGAGGCAGATGAGCGTGTGGGTGGGGGAAGGGGTATGCCTGTGAGGCGGGTGGGTGGTGTGCGGCAGTCCAGAAAGCACAGGGGGCTGGTGGCAAATGGATGGCTGAGTGGGCTGTGCTGGGTGGCGGCGTCCCGCTAAGACATAAGCCATCAGGCTTATGGTTAAAGGGTTCTGCTGACCCCTTATACCTGAAAGGGCTTATCACTGGCTGCATCTACACCACCCCAACCTGCATGAGACATAAGCCTCCTAGGCCAGTGGCGTAACTATAGCTCCGCAGCCCCCGCGGTGGCGGGGGGGCGCAGAGAAATTGTGGGGGGCTGCGGGGCTATAGTTACCCGTGGTCTGCATCTCGCCCGGCTCTCTGCCGGGACCTGCCTGATGTCACGGTCCCGGCCAGCTCCTTCTGCAATGAAAACTGACAATTAGAAAATGGCTGCCCCCATACTGCAGACAGTTTTCTGTCTGCAGTATGGGGCAGCCATTTTCTAAGAGTCAGTTTTCATTGTAGCAGCAGGAGCCGGCCGGGACCGTGACGGTCAGGCAGGTCCCGGCAGAGAGCCGGGTGAGACGCAGACAGCGGGTGCAGGACAGGTACGGGTAAGAAGGGGGAGGCAGGTTAGGTGTGTGCGGGGGGGGCGCCGAAAAAAACGTGCGGCGGGGGGGCGCAAAATAGTTGGTTACGCCCCTGTCCTAGGCTTATGGTAAAAAGGAGCCTGCTGGCACCCTAATTCCCCCACTAGGCTCATCCAAGGTTTTCTCACTTACCTGCTTTCACCATTTACGTTTTTTCATATGTACATTTGTATGCACTGTTTTGAGACAATAAACATATATTTGATTTCACACCGCAAGCATCTTGCCACTCATTTTGCATACTTAATACACCAAGGGAGAGCGCTTAACAAATCCTTAATTTTAAGGCACTTAAGGCATACAATCAACGCGATGGACCCGATTTTTTGTCAATCACCAGCTAATTTGCCGGTGAAAGACAAAATCGGGTTGATCGCGTCCATCGCGGCCCCTAATAAGGGGCCGCGATGCGACCGAAGCGATCAACGCGATTTTCCCATAGGGAACAATGTTACATTATTTTTAAAGTGAAAATCGGATTGATCGCATCGGTCGCGGGCCATTCTAATGGCCTGCTATGCGATCAACGCGATCAACCCGATTTTACTTAGGTGACAATGTGAAATGGGCCAATATGGCCCATTTCACATTGAATATGGTTAAAAAGTATGTAAATGTAAAAAAAAATTGGGTCGATCGCATCGCATGCGATTTGGTTGGCATGCGATGCGATTAACGTGATTTTTCCGACCCGATGGATACAATCAAAATCGGTGGCGCCGTGCTAGGAAACAAGTACCGAAATGCCTTTTAAAATTGGTCAACCAAAATGTATTAAATTCTTTAAACAAAGTATGGTGGCAACAAGAAAGAACGGCCAGACCCACAGTGACCTTATGACTTAACGCCGACACTCATTTCAACGACATGGTATTCTTTCATTTGTTGGCAACGCCAACAATTGCCGGGTCTCCAACTCTCTCCCCAGTACACCATAATAGAGCCGGCCAGACAGCCAAACCCCAATGACCCCCGTTAGGAAAGTCACTGTATACAATGTATTGGGCAAAGAGCGCACCCTTAAAACAGCAGCGCAATAGCCACTGTAACTGCCATTCTTTCCCGCCACAAATATAGGTTGACAAACCCCAACCGGCAAAGAAAAAGAAAAAAACAGGTTGGGACAAAAAGGTAACTTGGGGAGGGAGGGCGGGAAAAAATTCCAGAGAAATGTAAGGAATATTCTAGTGCATCATACAAACCCCTCCCTAACACTCCCCTTATTTAAATTACCTAACATGCCTAGCCTGTTAACTGTTTCCTTACCAGAACAAACTATGCAAAGCTCACACAATCCCTCAACCTAGAAGTTTATAAACCCTTGTGCTATTTGCATTCGCTTTTCATTACCTTAAGAGAAAAAACACCAGTGTACAGTAAGTGGGGTATGGAGAAAGTGTAAATCATTCATCGTTTTTGGGTGTACTACTCATGTACAGTACATACAGATGGAGCCGGCCTTAACTTTGCAGGGCTGGCGTTTCTGTCGCCGGCCCGCCAGTGGCCGGCTCCCACCAGGGGCGCGCGCACGCACGAGACGCTCGCACCCCACTGTGGCAACGGACCTTGTCCCCGGTCCCCGCCACCTCTCCCAGATTGCAAACAAGTGGAATACATTAAAATATAATTTGCATCTATCTCTACTTCCAATTCAATTTCATCCTCATTTCCTTTTTCTATTGATGTTGCCCAAGTCTGAGTCCTTGGTCCACTTTTTTCTGTACTCCTTTCTTGGTGAACACATATGCTCCGTTGCTGCTGCTTAGTTGCACAGATAAAGGTGGTTATTCCGGGTTATCCACCAAATCCCACCTTGCGAATGGGTGGCTGGCGCCACCCATTCGCAAGGGCTATTCGCTCGCAGGGGTTTGCGAATGGATGTTACACAGTCCTCCCTGTTGCCGCTTGGGGGGGGGGATCAGGCCACTTGGGGAGGTTCGGCTGTGCTCGTTTGTTTGGGCGTCCAAACACAGGAATGCCTGAACAGATGAACAGCTGACCGACCGAACCCCAGAGCGCTCCTGAAACACCCCCCTCCCCAAGTGGCCCGAATTTCTCCTATTGGTCGCAAACAGCCGAAGCCAGCAGCAGCTCCAGGGAATCCGGGGCTGCCCCTTCTGTGGTGAGTATTTCTGGGCCAGGACAAACCTGCGCTGGTAGGTTTGTCCTGCCCCGGGAAAACTCACCACTCAAGGGATGAAGGTCCACTTAAGGGAGTCTGTTTATTGTGTTGTATTCAGTGCCATCGAAAGGGGGGGTGGGTACTTTTTACCGTGTCCCCTCCCCAGCTGCAGAAAGCTGGCAGTGGGAGTAGAGAGCAGAGGCTGCCGCAGCAGCACATCCTCTCTTCCCGCTCAGCACACACTGCTCAGTGCCATGTGCTGAGCGGGGGAGAGAGGCAGCAGCCTTTGCTTCGGCACACAGCCCGCACCCACTGCAATTTTTTTATAGGCCTGTGGCCACGCCCCTCCTGTTGACCAAGCCCCTTTTTTTCCAGGGCCTGGCAGCGCTTTCAGTGTCCCTGGTTGTATTCAGAAAGTCATAAGCTTTCCAACAACATATCACCATGCATGAAAACAACAAAAAAAGCATGGACCCTTAACACGGCACCCTTAAGGATCATCTGAATAAACCCATCTTCAAACTTATATTCTCCCTTAAGATGATATGGTAGTGTGCAAAGTTTGAAAACGATTAGTTAAAGAGTTTGCGCAGATGGACTCCCGGGTCACAGACCCGGAAGTCCAGTGCCGACACCGCATCGCAAGGGACAGCTCTTACCGCAAGAGCTGTCCCTTGCGTTAATAACAGCATATGTTACAGCATATGCTGTTATTAATAATATTGCCCGGTGAAGGGGGGCTGCGGATGTTACAACATCCCGCACCTTGAATGTTATTGTGGAACATCCATACACACATACAACATCATAAACATCGTTCAATTATAGTTATGAAGATTTTGACCCAGACTGCAGCTTTATAGATAACCAAGATGCTGAAATGGTATAAATTCAAAAAAACAAATCACAAAGAATAGATCGCTGTCCGTGCAAAAAAGATTTATTAATCCTATTAATATTTTAATAAGGCAATATTTTAGCCCAATTCAACAATAAAAACACACAATAAAACTTATTTCTCATTAAAAAAGAAAAAAAAACAGGCCAGAACAACCAGGCATATAAATGTGTTTGCTCTCAATTATATCTCTGACAAGCAATTAAGTAGTAATGTTTACTTTCTTATTCTGCAACATATAAAATCAGCAGTATTCTTAGGGGATCTTCAATCCCCGGCGAGCACCTCCCGTCGGGTAGATGCTCGCCGGGCCCTATTCAATGCTGTCTTCCCCGACAGCATTGAGCAGGGTTTTTGGGCAGAACGAGCCTAGCATCACTAGCTGTCGGGCTCGTTCTGCCGAGAACGGCCGGGAAGTGACGAGCTGCCGGCCACAGCTCGCGGCCACGCCCCCTTCTCGGTCCCCGGCAGGCGGGACATTGAATCCCGCCTGCATATTCTCGGTCGTGCTGACCGAGAAAGGGACTGGGTCACGGCAGTCGAGCGAGCTCGACTGCCGTGACCCTCAGATTGAATACCCCCCTTAGTATGATCATACGTTTGTACTCAGTTGTTTGAACTCAGTTGTTGTAAATAAAATAATAAACAGTTCCTCATGGAATTTTGCAGGAAATAAGATTGTTAATAAAGAAGTTAATTTGCATCATCCGTTTTTTTATTAATTATATCCCTTTCTTTAGGAACAGGAGTGTAGCTGTTACAGAGTTCCCAATAAATAAATTTAAATTGCACTAAATAATCATAAAAATCAGCATCAATAGTTACCCAGCAGTGGGCCACGGAATGCCAGATCTTGGTGTTTTAAGCAGCAGGTATCTCCGTACAGTTAAAGGGACAAAACTGGGACAAAACTGCACAGAGTTGGAATACTAGTAAAGCAATATACAGTAGGTTTATTACCAACAATATAAAAGCAATTAGTAGAATAAGCTGTACAGCTAATAGGTGGCCACACTATTATAAAAACATAAATCAAGACAACAAAGTATTAAACGACATTTGCAGTATATATAATTGTTTGGTAAAGAGCACTTAGAGCAGGTGGTTAGTAGCGTTCTTGGATGGAAGTTGGTGCCATAAAGATATCCTTTGGTTTAGTAACTTAAATTAGCTGGTTAGTTACTTTTGGTTTACCAGGAATAATTCTAGGCAGTTCTGTAAAACCCAGGGGTATAGTACTTATCCTTACATAGCTTGTTAGGATTAATACGGTTACGGCATATGAAATTTTAGTAATAAGCCATATGGTTACCTTGCTGTGAGTTCATTTTAAATTCATGTCTGGCCAGACAAAAAAAACATGGTACCTGGCAGCATTAAACGATGCAGATGTTCTCTTGTGCCTCCCAGTTGCTGACGCTGAATGTTCTTTGTGGCACCTTTATCCGGCGTATAACATCAATAAAATTTCTGAAATTCTGCACGGTTAGCAAAAATTTCTCTCTGAGGAAGCTGCTGAGGCTAACAGCAGGCGGGAAAACGCGTAAGGGACATACCCATTCTTCTCCTATATGCATTATAGGATGGGTCCGGACGAGGTCCCGACAGTCCGGATCCCGACAGTCATTTACCCGACGTCCACGACCTCCATAGAGGGAGAATAGAATAGGTGGCGAGCGTAGTGAGCCACCGTGCCCGCAGCGAGCCCGCAAGAGGCTTTGTTGCGCTCACCATGCTGTCTGGGTCCGGCCAGTCGGGATCCCAACGTCGGGATAATGACTGTCAGGATCCCGACTGTCGGAACCCTATACCACACCCAATAGGATATCCATCTTGTATCCTGCAGAAATTCTGAAATTTTGTAAGTTGCCACAAAGGACATTCAACGTCTGGCTTCTATGGATTGAAATGACTATAGCCCTTAAACCAGATTTATCTGCACAATAAGGCAGGGAGTGGCTTTCTGCAGTAAGCCAGCTCTCTGCTTATCACATTCCGGACTGGCAGTCCCGGAGGGAGGTAAACACCTGGGACTGTCTTGTGCATCTGTGATGGGCAGGTACAACTTCCAATAGGAAGTCACTACCACTCACAGGGAAGCCAGTGCAGTCTCAGGGATTATGCCTGGCTTCACTAACACTAAAAACTGGAAGAGTAAAATTCACCACCCAGCTTAAGGTTTCTGCACCAAGTTATTCTAGTCATATTCTACAGAATCATCCAAAATCTAGATTGTCTGCTCCCTGGACCAATTCAAGCATATTATCTTTTAACAAAGCAATCATTCTATGTACAGTAGCATATACATGCTTTTTTAACAGACTGTTGCTTTTCTTTGTTCACACTTTTAAGAACATACTGCGCTTAAGCCAGACTAGGTTACTATCTAGGTACTAAATACGGTACTTGTGTAATTTCACTACTTCCATCGCATGCCATCGCATGCCATATGTAGTGGCATGCGATGCGATGCGATTTTCCCGTGGTTTTGTGCATTTTTGATAAAATCGCATGCGATCACATCGCATGCGATCGCATGCGATCTGATGCGATGCGATGTCATTTTTTACAGAAATTATGGACATGAGTTGACATCATGTAAAATGCACCCCAAATGTCATTTTTCACACTGTACCACCCCCACTATCAACGCCAACCCGAAGCATGGCGAGCGCAGCGAGCCCGCGAGGGGCGGCGGTACGCGTCCTACGACCTTTTCATACCACTACTATCCACGTTGGCGTGGAGTTGAGAATAGAAAGTGTGGCGAGTGCAGCGAGCCACCGAGCCCGAAGCGTGCCTTCACAGGTATCCGTGTCCCCTTGCGGGCTTCACAGGTATCCGTGTCCGCTCGCCACGCTTCGGGCTCGGTGGCTCGCTGCGCTCGCCACACTTTCTATTCTCAACTCCACGCCGACGTGGATAGTGGGGTTATGAAAAGGTTGTAGGACGCGTACCACCGCCCCTCGCGGGCTTGCTGCGCTCGCCACGCTTCGGGTTGGCGTTGATAGTGGGGGTGGTACAGTGTGAAAAATGACATTTGGGGTGCATTTTACATGATGTCAACTAATGTCCATAATTTCTGTGAAAAATTACATTGTATAGCATCAGATCGCATGTGATCTCATGCGATCGCATGCGATGCGATTTTTCCCTGTACGATGCACATCGTGGGAGCCGTGAAAGTACGCAAGTACCCTAAATACTATAAATGACATCAATCTTCATACTGTATATTGTGTTCCTTTTTAAAGAAATGTACTTTTTCCTGACCTTGTCATTCCTCTCCCTGTGTCTGCAGATATCTTGCCATCCGCTATCCACTTAAATCAAGAGATCTTCGTACATCTAGAAATGCCTTTGCAGCTATTGCAGTTATATGGGCTCTTTCTATTCTGTTTGCTGGCCCTTACTTGAGTTACTATCATATAATCCTCTACAATCAAGTGCCCATCTGTATTCCCAATTGGGAGGATCGTAGGAGGAAAATCATGGATGTCTCGACCTTTGTTTTTGGTTACCTTCTGCCCGTGCTTATTCTGGGGCTTTCCTATGCTAGGACCATCTGCTTTCTGTGGACTTCAGTGGATCCTGTAAAAACAGTGTCCGAATCCCGAAAAGCTAAACATAAAGTGACCAAAATGATAGTCATAGTAGCTGTGCTCTTTTGTATTTGTTGGCTGCCTCACCATCTGGTGATTCTGTGCTTCTGGTTTGGCCACTTTCCCTTCAACAGAGCCACTTATGCCTTCCGCTTGGTCTCCCATTGTATGTCCTATGCTAACTCTTGCCTCAATCCCATTGTTTATGCTCTCATCTCCAAGCACTTTCGGAAGAGATTCAAGCAAGTCTTCACGTGTATGCTGACCCAGAAGCGGGCACGCAACAAGGTTCATGCAGTGCAGGCTGCAAACACAGTAGCTGGCTTTTATGCTGGACACACAGAGGTCACCCAACTCCAAGAAGAGACTGCTCGTGGGGGAAGAACAGCTAGAGAAGAAGCTATTGAGGATGCCAGTCCAGAGGATTCATTAAATCCTAGGATGGTTGGTGGAAGTTGGGGGACTCGTTTGCCCAAGCCCATTGGTTTCACCACACAAACGACATAACACGGCATGCCAAATGAAAAAAAAACAGTACATATTGGAAAACTTACAAATTCACCACAGAAGGTATAAGAACGACTTGGTAGTTGGTTCACATCCATTTTGTAAGATCTCCTGGTGATTTTAAACAACTGAAACCTTCATATACCTCAGCTCCATCAGTTACGTTGTATTTTCTCTGGAAGAAGGATTTGCTTTGCCTGCACAAGGAAAGTGCCTAACTGTGATAATACCTTAGCAATGAATGGAAAGTATTTATAAATGAAGATAACAATACATGTAATCTTTTTTTCAGCTTTAGATTTCATTGTCCCTATTACAGTGTAACTGTTTATGAGGGCATGGTATGATTACTACGGCATTTTAGTCCTACGTTGTATAGTAATAATGGCTAAAGGCAATTTACATATAGCTCTTATATAAATTATAAAATATTTGCTCTAGAAGCTGGTTCATATATGAGCACAGCCCTGTAAATGCTTTGCAACGTTTGTGCTGTACTGAAATGAAATAAGGAACTTTGTGTGTTAATGTGACACACAGTACAAAGAACTCACAATTCATCTTTTTAATAACTTGAGTAAGGGTTCTGGATACACTATTACTCTTGTAGCGCCCCCTGTAATGATGCTAAATACAGCATAGTGCGTTTGCCTGCTCAGAAAATCACCATTTATATTGCTATTGGAGGACTAGGGGGGCATGTGCCATCTGCTCCCCGGGTTAGTATACTTTACAGCCATACTTTACATACAGTAGATGTGGCTGGCTGTAAGACTCATGCAGAATGCGACTGCAGGCAGAAGTTGGCGGCTGCAGGAAAATGGTAGAACAGCGGCAATGAGGGAAAGGCAGAATGGTAGTGGCTGCAGGGGACTGTGTTACAGTATTCAGGGGTAGATGTAAGAAGCAGTGATAAGGGAGGAGAAGTGAGTAAAAGAAGTGGCCATGTCAACCAATCAGCACTGAAGTAACATTTCTAATTTGCATAATATAAATGATATGGAGCATCTGATTGGTCACCATGGGCCCTTGTGAGAAGAGTCATGCTGCTCTCTACTGTGGGGTAGAAAGCCATTGTGGAGCCAATAGAAGTACATGAGATCACAACAAAATAAAGCAGGTCATTTTTCAGCTGCTGGGGAGAGTACTGCAGGATGGACATTGAAGGTTATGTGGGGTGTATATTAAAAATGCTGTAAGGTTGAGTCTTTTAAATGGTGATTGAGGTCTGTGAACGGGTCAATGGGAGTGCTGTGAAATGGACATTTAAGGTGTTGGGTAAAGGGGGGATAATGCTGTAAATGTGGTTTTGAACAGGTGACAGTGTATGAGCTGTGAGGGAAGGGGTTCATAGGTGCTATAGTGAGAGCACTGAGGTAAACAGTCAGCACTTGTTAGGGTGCAGTGAGTAAGATGTGAGGGGGTCAGTGTGTGCTGCGATGGGCTAGTGTTAAATAGAAGGAACTAGCAGTGAGAGGGCTATAGAGGGGATAAAGGGAGACAGCTATGGAGTGGGCGATCAGGGTATATGCAGGTAGGACTCAAGACAGCTGGGTGGCCTGGTAGAAGCCAAGGACTCTTTATTACACCTGCTCCCCAGGAAAAAAGTTGTCAGCCAGCCCCTGCATATTGCATATGTGTAGGTAATGAAGGATATACAACTGACACCTTTTTTTAGCTGACATGTGCCGACCATCCACTACGGCGTGATGGGAGAATATAATAATGTGCCCGAATCATGTCGAGCGCAGTGGTACAATTAGCCTATGTCGACATTCGGGACAATTTTTTTTAAAAAACTCATGTCGACCTGTTGATTGTCAACCTTGCTATTGCCGACATCATGCTTGTGTCGACCTTCCAACCCTGCGGACCTTAGCCGTCTAAAAGCCTTAGCCTACAGTAAATAGGGTTGACCCAATTATTTATTTATTACCAGTTATTTTTATAGCGCACACATATTCCGCAGCGCTGTACAGAGAATATGTGAACATTCACATCAGTCCCTGCCCCAGTGGCGCTTACAATCTATATTCCCTACCACATGTACACGCACACACAGACATTCTAGGGTTAATTTTTGTTAGGAGCCAAATAACCTACCAGTATATTTTTGGATTGTGGGAGGAAACCAGAGTACCCAGAGGAAACCCACACAAGCACGGAAAGAATATACAAACTCTGCACAGAATATACAAACTCGGCCATGGTGATGACCTCAGTGCTGTGAGGCAGTAATGCTAACCATTACACCATCTGTACAGACCCAATGACTTATACCCACTCTAATAATGTAAGGATGTTTGTGGTATATAAGGCAGACCTGAGCTTCTGGGAAATGCGAGGAAGACTCTAAAGATAATGACATGCTGCTCTTTGGGCTATGCAAACAGCACTGTAGCACAATCAAAAATACATAACGTACAGGTTTTAGCAGTAAGTTGCTTGGTTTACATTGCCACAGCTACTGTATATTGTAGTCACATTAAAAATGTCACTGAAAACTACTATGGTATGATTAGATAACAAAGCTTCTGTAACTCTTTGATTGCCAAGGGAATTTGTCAAAATAGGTGTGAAAATTGCCAAGAAAACCTTTTTATTAACCTTTTTGAGTGCCAACGTTGCTGTAAGATATCCTCAAAATATCCATTAAAAATGCCATCGCCGCTTACAGCAACTGTTCTTATTTTGGGTGCATTATTTAACTTAACTACAATTAGTTGACTTGGCTGTATTTGTATTTATTTACACTAAAACAACAGTCGCTGTGAGCAACGCTGGCATTTTTAGCTGATATTTTGAGGATGGCTCACAGGAACGTTGGTACTCAAAGGAATAAATAATGTCTTCATTTTTCTCCCCAGTTGCCAATTGTATGGCATCCCCAAGTCCTAGAGCCCTAGGCTGCAGTCTAATCTGTCTAATGGCCAATCAGGTACTGATTTCACCAGCGAGACAGGGTAAAAACGCAGCGTTTTGTTTATATACTGTCGATCCTCCTGGCTACAATTTTATCAATGGAAAGGATGCGGATTATCCATCATGTAAACTATTTGGTATTTCTTAGCCTGATTCCCAAAGTAAAAGTGTATTGTAAATAAGATATATTTTTTAGCACATTTAGTAGACACTATTAGAATAAATGCTATTTTTAATTTATGATTGAGCTATATAGAATTGGTTCAGATCTATTTTCTCAACTGAGATGCTGCCTATGGTAAACTATTGTTTAATGATTTTTAGCACTGAATTTTTATTCTGCCAAAAAATGACCAAACAAATCTCAGCAGCTATAATGAGATTCCCCATTGTTTACATGAGTATAGCTATTAAACTGAGGTCTTCAATTGCTGACCTCTACGTGTGTCATACTTCCCCAAATACTCCATTCCATGTCCTTTTTACAACATACTTTTCGGTACTTATATGTTAGTTGGGCGCCCACTAAGGTAGTTGCTTAGTTTTCTGTATCCCCTCACGGGACTCGCTACGCTCGCCGCGCATCGGGCACGCTGCGCTCGCCACACTATATAAGGTCAATTCCATGCCGACATGGATGGTGGGGGTATGAGTGTAGTATTTATAGTGGGAGCCCAACTAACATATAAGTACCTACTTTTCTTATCTGGAGATCATATTGCCGATATATTGCAAATTAAACTTAAGATAAATGACTATGTCTGTTTCAATAAAAGATTCAGCATAAGAAACTAAGGAGTATATTTATTAAAACATAATTTTTCTATGTGCGTTGTTCTTTATGTGTTGTGTTTACATGAGTAAGGTCACACATGTGCACTAAGCAATTGAGATTTTTGGGGCTGCTCATGCCCCCACACAGGATTAAAGCTGGTGGGGGCCATGGGTAACAAAGTTGTTGGGTTCACTACTACTGAAATTGGCAAACACCCCATAGGATACACACACACACCTGGACCATCACAGTGAGCATCAGCCTCTGACAGGCAGCAGCCAAGTATAGGACAGAAGGCAGCACCCAATTACATGGCAGACAGGGAAACACCCAATTATTTTGCAGACAGATAGTACCCAATTATTTGACAGACAGGGCAGCACCCAATTATATGACAAACAGCCAGTACCCAATTATTTGACAGACAGGGAAGCACCCAATTATATGGCAGACAGACAGCACCCATATTTTTGGCAGAAAGGCAGCAACCAATTATAGTTCAGGCAGGCAGTACCCAATATTTTAGGCAGGCAGACAGACAGCTACCAATTATAGGGCTGCTCCCAATTATAGGGCAGACAGGGCAGCATCCAATTATATGGCAGAAAGGGCAGCATCCAATTACTTGGCAGACAGGGCAGCACCCCATTATATGGCAGACAGGCAGCACCCACTTATATGGCAGGCAGGGCACCCCTGGACTGATAAAGCAGAACAGACTGGGCATCCTGAAGTAAAACAGCAGACACAGCAAGGCCGCAAGTACCCACCAGATGCCACCAACCACAGTCAGGCAGTCAGTCCAACCTACACAATCTCCTATGCTGAAGTGAAGATATCGCCAATCGGTGGGGACTTGTACAACATCCAAAACTTGTGAGAATCTGATAGCAGGATGATGACGTTTTGCCTCGCTCTGTGATGAGTCTAGCAGGAGAACCCGAGCCAGACTGGAATCCCAGCACGAAACGGGAAGTTCACAGGGATTTGGATCCACTCTAACTGTAACATAGTGTATCACCATGTTTTTGGGTAAGTACTCCTGCTGCGCACCCAGCTGATTCCGTACCGTACAATTCAAAGGGTTTCCCTTAATCTGGCATTCCCAGTGCTGGGGCCTTTGTTAGGCTCACCTTTAATTCCTCAAAAGCCAGCTCGGATTCCTCAGTATGAGAGACCCGATCCGGCTTAGTGGAGGAAACCATTTCTTGTAGTGGTAATGCCAGAATAGAGAATCCTGGGATCCAATTGCGACAATAACCACACATGCCTAGGAACGTACGGATCTGATGCTGGGTCTGAGGTACTGTAGTACCATATTTTGAATCACTTGGATTCAGTCGTCAGTGAGGTGCCTCAACCCTTGGGTAAGACAGTGGCCCAGATACTTAACCCTGGTCTGGCATAGTTGTAATTTATCCGTTGATACTTTATGTCCTGTCCCTGAGAGATGCATCAGCAGCTGTCGAGTGTCATCCTCTGATGACTCCAGTGACTAAGAACACAACAATAGGTCATCAACCTATTGTATCAGTATCGAACCACTCAAGGGTTGGAAGGATTGTAAACAATCATGCAAGGCCTGGGAGAAGATGCTAGGGCTATCTATGAATCCCTGAGGGAGTCGGGTCCAGGTATACTGTACTCCTCTGTAGGTGAAAGCAAAGAGGTATTGGCTGTCAGGGTGTAAAGGGACAGAGAAGAAAGCAGAACATAAGTCAATGACAGTGAAATGCGTACAGTGAGGTGGGATTTGCATCAGGATGACAGCTGGGTTTGGCACTACGGGGAATTGGCTCTCAACTACTTTGTTTACCCCTCTTAGGTCCTGTACTAGGAGTACTGCGCTTAGTACAGTGTTTTAAAGAATGTAACGCTCAGACGCAGCCCCCAATTATCAATACCGATATAAATATAACCTGATGGACAATAAGTGAAGTGCGCAGTTTACGTACTATGTCCGTAAACTAATACCTTTTACTCCTAGCTACGTGCGAACAAAATGTAGCACAGCGTAGCGAACCTTTCTCGTGTATTATACACGCTAGACCGATACTTATAATTTAGTATCCCTTCGCAGTACTTAGTACCTAAACCGTGTACACCTTTTAAGGACAATGTCCATATTACACCATAGTCGCTAAATGCGAATAACAGTCAAGGCAAGGGTTTAACTCAAAAGTAAGGAGATAGAGTCTCCAAATAATGTATTTAGTCCCTAGCGGACAACAGGGGGTTACAGAAAGAAGAACACAGTATAACACACGATAACAGTTGAATTAACAATACTAAATATGTTTACACTACTAGGGAAAAAAGAAACAGATACAAAATACAATCAGCCATAACTATAGAAATAAAGCAAAAGGAATGCAACCGTTTACCGTCTCATCTAAATGCGCAGCGCAGTCCGGTCGAGCTAGCTAGGTTCAAATAGAACTTAGCCCGGTCAGGATGAAGGGGTAGAAGCAGTGTCGAAGTGACCGATACAGCCCAGGTATCGCTACTTTTATAGTGTTCACACAAAGAGGGGTCAAAGGGGATTTCCATTAGTCAAGAGTTCAAACGTTAGGTCCTCGTGGATTGGAGCAAAGGGAATGCACTTAAAGTGGATTGGTGCAGGGGGAGTGTACTTTGGTGTCGTTCGTCTGTTGGCATCGATCCTTTGTCTTCCTCAGTTCATATGGAAAAAGTACATGGTTTATGGATTTTGTCCGTAATTATCAGACATTAGGACTTGCGAACTTTTCGCTACGACTGGAGTACCATTCTAAAAATGGCATGTATGCAACTCGACTTTAACAATACGCTCCTCTCTCCGTGCTAACATGCAAATGCGCTCCTCTCTCAGGCCCTTATTCTAATCGGATCGGTACGGCCCGCGTGCGGCCGTACCGCCGATGTTTTTACTCTGCACATGCGCAGAGGTCAATCTGCGCATGTGCAGCCCCCTTCGCCGCAGACGGATTTCGTCCGCCGCAAAGGGGGCGTATAGGGGCGTGAGAGGCTTCATGCCCTCATTTCCCTATGTGTACGCCCCGCGTTTCATGGGCGTTCCCATGCAAACGCGGGGCGTATGCATGGTAATGAGGGCATGACGCAACTCATGGGGGCGGAAAGCTGACGTCGCCGGATGTCAGCTTTCAGCCCCCATACAAGCTACCACACGGACGATTGTCTGTGTGGTCTCAGCTTGCGGGAGCTGCCGGGGCGTGCGGACCTGCCTTCGATGGTCGACGACCATCGAATGCAGGGGGCAGCTCCCACCATGGTGGAGGCGTACGCCTCCACCATTTTTATGCGGATCGCCAGCCGTCCGTGTACGGACGGCCGTGGCGATCCGTAGGGTGGGCGGGGATTGGTTTGTGCGGCCGGAGCCCCGTGTGCGGCTCTGGCCGCACCAACCAGAATAAGGGCCTCAGTTCTAACATGCAAATGCGCTCCTCTCTCCGTGCTAACATGCAAATACGCTCCTCTTTCCGTGCTAACATGCAAAGACGCTCCTCTCTCCGTGCTAACATGCAAATACGCTCCTCTCTCCGTGCTAACATGCAAATACGCTCCTCTCTCCGTTGCTAACATGCAAATACGCTCCTCTCTCTGTGCTACCATGCAAATACGCTCCTCTCTCCGTACTACCATGCAAATACGCTCCTCCCTCCGTGCTACCACGCAAATAGGCTCCTCCCTCCGTGCTACCATGCAAATATGCTCCTCTCTCCGTGCTACCATGCAAATACGCTCTTCCCTCCGTGCTACCATGCAAATATGCTCCTCTCTCCGTGCTACCATGCAAATACGCTCCTCCCTCCGGGCTACCATGCAAATACGCTCCTCTCTCCGTGCTAACATTCAAATACGCTCCTCCCTCCGTGCTAACATGCAAATACGCTTCTCTCTCCGTGTTACCATGCAAATACGCTCCTCTCTCCGTGCTACCATGAAAATACGCTCCTCTCTCCGTGCTAACATGCAAATACGCTCCTCTCTCCGTGCTAACATGCAAATACGCTCCTCTCTCCGTGCTAACATGCAAATACACTCCTCTCTCCGTGTTACCATGCAAATACGCTCCTCTCTCTGTGCTACTAAGCAAATACGCTCCTCTCTCCGTGCTAACATGCAAATACGCTCCTCTCTCCGTGCTAACATGCAAATATGCTCCTCTCTCCGTGCTACCATGCAAATACGCTCCTCTCTCCGTGGTACCCCCCCCCCCCCCTGCTGCTCCCCGGGTTTTTTCGCATCCGATTTATCACATCTAAAAAATGGCACATCAAGTGCCAAATCTAATCAAGCTCCCCCGGGGAGCTGCCGGGGAAGCTCAGGGGAAATCGGGGCTGACTTGTCCTTAGGACAAGTTGCCCTAGTGCAGTGGTTCCCAAACTGTGTGCCATGGCTCCCTGGGGTGCCTCGGAACACTTGCAGGGGTGCCCCGGGTTGGTGATCCAGGACCAATTCAAATTATTTATGGTTAATGATTAATGGGCAAAACCAGTGCTGGTGGCTGCCAATGGTAAAATGTGTACAAACAGAAGCAAATCCTGCCCTTTACCACATAACTGAACCTAAGAATTGCATATAAACCCAATCTAATAATTTTTGGGGGGCCTAGGGGTGCCGTGAAAAAATTCCGATACTCTAGGGTGCCGGGATTCAAAAAAGATTGGGAACCCCTGCCCTAGTGTATGGGGGCCTTAAGGCTGGGTACACACTAGTAGATATATGTGCAGATAAATTTATCTGGATTGAGGCTATTCGTATTTAGCTCCATGGTTACTTATCTGCTGAAAGATCCACATCTGCCGGTTTCCAACATCAGCTACAATGTGAAGTATCTGCAGTCCAGTCCAGGATTCTACAGCGCAGACTATCCGGCATCATTGGTTCCCAGACCAACCATCATTAACCAATCCGATATCCAGCATCAATGGTTCCCAGACTGATCACCAGTAACCAGTCCGATATCCAGCATCATCGGTTCTCAGACCGACCATCGGTAACCAGCCTGATATCCAGCATCATTACCAGACTGACCATTGGTAACCAGCCCGATACCCAGAACAGTTGATTCCCAGTATTCTCCTACCCTCAGTTCCACTGACTCTTCCAGAATCCTCATTACCATTATCCCTGCACCCACAGTCCCAAATAAGGGAGACACTGGCAGAGAGCCATGGCCTGCCCTCGGGTGCAACAAAATCGAAAGCTCCTTGCGAGGCTCCCTGGTGAAGACCACCGGTGGCTTTAGGTTCCGCGCCTCTGTAAGAGTATTTGTTAATTCCCTTTTCAGCTGTTCCCTCCGTGTATCTGTTATCATCACAAATATGTGCACCATTGTTAATCAAGCCTCTCAAAATCTCTCACTTTTTGATTCTCACACCCTATTACATTCGGCCCCAAAAGTACAATAAATTGTAATAAGCAAAGCTCAATAAAAATATTATAAACCACAAGTGAGGTTAGGAAAGCTGCCAGGCCATAGCAGTGAAACGCATTAGGGTACCCCAGGAACTATTCACAAAGACCTTCCCCTATAACAGTAATTGCTACATTCTCTGGACAACTATACAGCACCATACTTACTGCTTACGGTATACTCGGGCAGATGTATCAACCAGTGTTAAGTGCAAAAATGCACTTAACGCTGGTTAACTGGGGGGATTACGTTTATCCTAATGTATTACTAGCGCACCTAATGTGCGCTAGTGACAGCCCGCCGAGTTAGGCTCGGCGGGGCTGTCCCTGCAATCCCCCCCAGGGATTAACGGCCGGGGCGATGTATTAACAGCCTTCAAGGCGTTAATTCGCCCCGGCCGCTTCGCCAGCAATGGGCTAGCGTTGTCCTATCCCCCACTATGGGGACAACGCTAGCCCTGCGTCTGGCTTGGGCTGCGCTGGAGATCTCACGGTTTTAGCGAGATCTCACGCATGCCCAGAAAGCCGGCCAGGGGGGGGGGGGAGACGGCGAGTGCGCATGTGCGGGGCGGCGAGGGAGACGATAAGGAGAGCCGTTCACGCTGGGGATAACGGCTCTCCTTATCAGCTGGGATGGGGTTAATACATCTGCCTATAACGTTTGCCCGCTTATTAGCGGGAATCGTTATTCGCCAAACGTTATAGGCAGATTAATACATCTGCCCCACTATATCTACAATGTTTAGGTCTACAGTCAAAAGGTCGACAGGGTCCAAAGTTTGACAGTCATTAGGTCAACATGGTCAAAAGGTTGACATTCAAAAGGTGGAAAGGGTCACAAAGTCGACATGGAAAAGGTCGACATTCATTTTTCATGTTTTTTTTGTGTCCATGTCAACATAGGTCAGTTAAGTCCCCAACGCGTTTCGCAGTACTACTGACTGTTGGACAAAGTGACAGTTAAGTCACCAACTCGTTTCGCAGTACTACTGACTGCTTTGTCAAGCAGTCAGTAGTACTGCGAAACGCGTTGGTGACTTAACTGTCTGGACCCCCATTGCTTCAAGGACTCTCACTTCTCTTCTAAAAGACTGTCCTACCTGCCCAATTTTCTGATCGGATACCTACCATCTTGGAAGTCCCAAGCCACAAAAACATCGTTGGACACCTGACTACTCGCAGCAGTGGGACTACCGATCAGGCTAATTCCATCTATGCCATCGGTTGTAGTCCATAATAACATCTTCAGGATACCACCAAGTGGCAAATAAGGACTATCCCATACCCCCCAGGATCAGAGCAGGTCTCAAACACCATCCAATACCGGTGACTATTTTGGGTCCATTCAGTATTCTTTTATACCATATGGTTCATTTTAATGTCTTATTATTGTTTTTATTATTGTGTGTAATAAATATTGTTACATTGTAATTCAGCGCTGCTTACTCTTATTTATTCATTTTTTTCTCTTATTTGGGAGCTGACTACTCCCTAAAGCAGCTGCTGTTCTGATTAAACAACTCCGGGCAGGCGCTCCATACCAACCTTGGTTGGTTCTCTTCCTCCTTACTGTAGATCTAATGACTGCATACCATCTTTACTTGAGCTCACCCACTTCTACACCTGGATGTCCTTCTTCCAGCAGTGACCAGTATGGTAATTTGTACAAACAGGCCTGGAGATCTGTCAGCATTTGTTTGTACAAATTACCACACTGGTCACTGCTGGAAGAAGGAACCAGGAGCACTTTAAGGAATCAACCCAAGTAGGTACAGCCCTTACTGATTTATCCAAGATGGATAAATCAGTCTGATTTGTTCTCCTTCTCAATTCTGTTCCTGACTGACACATTGAACACAAGAGAGAAGAGAACCCCAGTGGTGTGGTACTTTGAGCAATTCTATTGTACAGAGAGACTACTGTATATATAAATAAATATATCTATCTATATCTATCTATCTATCTATCTATGTACATGTACACTAAGATGAGGTCTACTTAGAAAAAGCAGACATTCCTCGCATTATATGAGCGAGGATTTGGCGTCCAAATGGAAGGTATCGTCAGTGGCGTAAGTTCGTCCCAGTTGCCCGGAGGCAAGGTGCCCCCTCTACCACACACACACACAACCTTACATAAAAATGTAAATCTGTATAGAGAGAGAGAGAGAGAAATAGAGAGAACACATATATATCTCAGCCACAGAAGCGGTATCAATAACTTTCTGCATCTGGGTATCATTTTTCTCATGGTAAATCACTGCTCCACTCCTAAAAAAGAGAAGAAAACTGCAATAGTTATGTGGTAGTAAGGTGCGCTTGCTAACAGCAGCTAGTAAGGGGGTAGTCAATACCCAGAAAATATACCAGATATAAGAAAAAATATATACCAGAGCTGGCTTGTTTCTCAAATAATTCAGAAATTGAGGGTTTCTTAGAAATATAAAAATGTAATGAACATTAGACACATATATTAAAAATAGACACATACATATAATTAAGTATGTAAAACAGACACTCTAAAAAGTTAAATGGACATTGATTGAATGGTGAGCCCTATGGACACTTTTTAGACTCCTATATCCAGGATTAAAGATATCTGGAAGGGTTGTCTCTAATTAAGCAGCAATATATTACCAGGTGGCTGGTTCCAGATGTATGCTGAGATAGCAAGTTTGCAATTCTGGTAGCTTGTCCTGTAGACCTGGGTGGAGTATTGGGGTCGCTGCAGGTCCAATCTTTAGATTGTAACAGAAGACCAGGTAGAGAAACTAGTCCCGTATCCAGTGCTTGTATATAAATATTTGTAATCCTCAGGAGTCTTGGCAGTGTCAGGGTACTGAAGTTTGGAGAAGTTCTACGCGTTTCTCTGGGACAGGTCTCCCAGCTTCCTCAGGAGCAAGAAAACTGCAATAGTTTGAAAACGTCAACACCTTACGATAAAATATTTATACATATGTTGGGGAATCGTACCCTGTAATGTGGTCAACCATTTTTAAGCAGACATGATATTCTTTAACTGGCCGGAGATTCCCTCCAGTTAAATCCAATCCCAGCAAGCCTCCCCCACAAGCTGGGACTTAGAGAACCACAAGTCCCAGCATGTGGGGCATTAAAGTTGTAGTTGGCAGTTGTAGTTCCACAGTATGAAAAATAGTCAAATAAACACACACAGACACAAGAAAAATAAAACTTTAATACATCCAAAGCCCACACATACTGATACTTACCTATCTTGATCCCGTCGGTAGGTCCCTGGGTCCGGTGCTCCTGGGTCCGGGCCTCCATGGTCCAGGGTCCGTGGGTCCGGGGTCCAGGATTCCATGGTCCAGGAACCAGGGGGAGCAAAGCCAAATAAATTGGTACATTCGGTACAATCTTTATTTGCCGGTACAGACCATTAAAAAATGGTACTGTACCTGCAAATTCGGTACAGTTGGAGGGTATGTTACTGGGGCAGCAGGCTGGGCACACTGGGACTGGCTGGACATGGACCGGCAGCAGCCAGCGCAGCCACATGTCGGCCAGCCTTGTAAATTTAAATGGCACCGGTTGCAGCTCCATTGTCCTTCAGTAGCTTCTGCGCATGTGCCGGACACACAGCGGATGGGGACAGAGGGGGAGATTCTCTAAGAATCTCCGCCCCCCTTCGCATTTATAATTATCGCATATGTTCTAACATATGCAACAATTATAGCAAAGGACAGCTCTTGCGTTAAGAGCTGTCCTTTGCGGTGAGAGTCGCCGGGTCCCAGCAGGTCCCGGCGGCTCCCCCCTCCCTCACACACCCGGCGCTGCTGCTGCTGCTGCGCCGGGCTCTCCTCCTCCCTGCACCCGGAAGAGGATCAGTGCAGGGAGGAGGTCACAGGCCCTGGCAGCACAGCTCTGTGCTGCCCGGACACAGGTGAGGGGGCGATGCGGGGTGGCGGGGGGTCGTTGCGGGGCGGCGGTGGGATGCGGTAGAAGCCCATTGGGTTCTATGGGGCATCGCCAGATTTTTCTGGCGATGCCCCCCACTGCAGTAACCCGGCGGGGGATGCTTACAGCATCCCAAAATGCGGTAAAAACCCTTAGCTTAGAGAATCTCCCCCAGAGTGCCATCGAGAGGGGGCAGAATGCCATGGAGAGTTGGGACAGAAAGTCAGGTAGAGAGGAAGGACAGAGTGTCAGAGAGAGATGGGGCAGTGTCAGAGAGAGGAGGGGAAAGAGTGTCAGAGAGAGGCGGGTAGAGTGTCATAGGGAGTGGGCAGAGTGTCAGGGAGAGAGGGTGGAACAGAGTGTCAGGGAGAGAGGGAGAGTGTCATGGAGAGAGGGGGGACAGAGTGGGCCAGATGCACTAAGCTTCAAAAGTGATACAATGGAGAGTGATAAACAGCCAGCCAATCAGCTCCTACCTGTCATGTCACAGACTGTGTTTGAAAACTGTCAGACAGGAGCTGATTGGTTGGCTGTTTATCACCCTCCATTTTATCACTATTTGAAACTTAGTGCATTTGGCTCTGTGTCAGAGAGAGAGGGGGGTATTGTCAGGGAGAGGGGGGGGGCCGTGTCAGAGAGAGAGGGGGGCATAGTGTCATAGGGAGTGGGCAGAGTGTCATGGAGAGTGGGCAGAGTGTCATAGGGAGTGGGCAGAGTGTCATGGAGAGTGGGCAGAGTGTCAAAGGGAGTGGGCAGAGTGTCATGGAGAGTGGGCAAGGGTACAGGGGGGTGAGCACACTTCCTGATCCAGCCAAGGTTGGGGGATGGAATTTCGGGGCATTAAGAGGGGTCCCCTATCTCAGTGGCTGTAGCCTTGTGAGGACTGGGGACTTCCTCCCAGACCAGCGGCCACTAGGAGGTGCCGAAATTGTGCGGGCGTCATTAGGAGGTGTGTTTGTGTCTCCCCCCCCCCCCCTTCCCCCCCGTGTGCACGCCTATGTGGTGCACTCAAAGGTCCTACCAAGGCACATTGAGATGTTGGGAGGTATGTCAAAAGTGTAAATCATTAATTTATACAGAACCACAACATTACAAAAGAAGCAAAGTATTATTATTATTATAATTTATTTATATAGCGCCACAAGGGTTCCACAGTGCCTGACAATACATACTGTAGTTGAGCACAAAAAATAACAAGAAAATAAGGATTTACAGTACAAGGCAAATTAGGACAAGTGCATGGTAAATAAAGAGAGTTGTGGCAGGGGACAGGACACTGATGCAATTATTAGGGTGGTAGAGATATATTTTAAGAAGAGCACATGAGGAGAGAGGGTCCTGCTCTATAAGAGAATACCAACTAATCAGCCCTGACAGACCATAGGAGAAGCGGAGGAGTCATCCGCTGCAGTTGCAGCCTACTTTCGGAGAAAGAAAGCCGTATCCTCCGGAGATGAAAAGCCAACAAAAAATTTCCTTTGAATATACGTAATTGTGCTGGAAATATCAGATGAAAAAGCCCAGCACAGCACACACCAGGTTAAAATCTTTATGGTAACTTTGTGGAATAATGGAAAATAAAGAGTTTATGACCATCTCATGTTATAGAGCGGTGCTGGCTGGAAGTTTACCAAATTGCCTCTCGATCTAGACAGGTTAGGCGATGAAAAATTGTCAAACTGGGGTGGGCGTCCTTTGTCACATGGTGGACCAAGTCGCTGCACTCGTTCTATAACAATATCTGCACAAGAGCTGCATATATCCAGTAACTCCAACAACGAGGTAGTGATAAAGCAAGAAAAGGCATAATCCTAAATAGATTCAGGCAGTCCAACTATGCGGAGGTTATTGTTTTTTATTATGGCCCTGTAAATGTTACTGTTATATTACAGCTTTAAAGTGAACACATCCTGAAACACCTCCTCCACCTTAGCTTCAGTAGATTGACCCTCTGTGTAAGCTGCACTATATTATGAATAGATTCTGGAAGTGCATGCTTAAATGAATCAACCCACTCTTTTATCAAAGGAGTAGTCTACTTAATGCCTGCACAATGTCTGCATAAGTGGCTAATCCATTTGGAGGGGTATCAACAGTTTTGGAAGCAGCCTGGGGAGGAGAAGGGTGGGTGGATGTCATTGGCACTCACCCTTTCAAGCCTCTGGCACTGTTGTCTGGTGAGCATGTGGTCCAAGGACAAACAAATAGCTGCAGCTACTGGGGAGCCAGCTGAAACTGCAGCCATCTCCAGAGTGTGATGCAGGAAGTCAGTGTAGCATAAAGAAAGATCACAAAGCATGGCTAAGTCGCAGATTACATTTCGCAGCTAAATTGGGGAAAGGTGTATGTGGACGCATCTGTACAGTATATATGTTTTAATCACACCAGGCGATATAATCCAATATCCACCCCTGCTACAGTTCCCGTTAACAAATAATCCATCAACCTTGTTAATAAGATTAGATTCTGAAATGATCTAACATTCCTGGGATACTTGGCAGATTTCCACAAGCGTCAATATATGCTCCAATACATCATTAGAAGCTTTTCCAGTTCTTCCAAATCCAGCAGGTTTATTGCTCTAAGCGGATAAGTATCCCATACACAAAGTGGACAGATTGCCCATAACAACCAATCAGCTCCTATTATTCCTCTATCAAGCACAGTCTATGAAATTACAGAATGACTAGTCGCTAGGGGCAATTTCTCCACTCTATTGTGACGTACACACCGTTCAATTTCATCTATTTTTCTATTCAATTTTAAAATGGAATGGAAATTGAACGTATTTGATTTCGATTCAATCCCCATGCATGGCCCAGCGGCATAGAAATCTAATAGAGAAATAGATTGTGCAGGTAAGACTATATAGTAAAGATCTGTACACCACGCCGTGCCATTCATTACCAATCAAATCTGGATCGAATAGAAAGTAATGCCCGGTACACACCAGAGCGATGCACATCATGAGCGGGTCGTAAGGCGATCATACGACCCGCTCACAATCTGGTGGAGCTTACAACCCGCTCACGTACTGCATCCAATCCGATCCGATCGCGACCCGTACCCATTTGAATGGTCATTTGTCAGATCCCACCTGCTGCAGGTAGGATCTGAAAAACAACCTAACGACCCGCGAGGTCGCGCATCGGATTGAGATCGGATCTGAAATGCTCTGAAAAACAGAACCCAGAACACAAAACATGCCCAATTTACATACAATCGTCGAGGTTGTATCTAAATTGGGTAATTTGGGCCAAATTGTTTTCAGGTGCACCCTACATCGTACCGTGTGTACACCACTTATCTCTCTCAAAGATTTGATACATCTCCCACTGAATTTTTCCCACTTGCACATAAATCACTCTTTCACTTCTCCTCCAAAGCTGATTACACAATATAATATTATCTGTCTAATCTTTCTGGTTGGAAGGAAAATCTGGTAATTATGGGAGAAAATGACCATTTGCTCCCAAACACTGGAAAACAAGCAAAGGGCGCAATGTAATAGGGTGCTATTTTAGACAGCTAAAAATTGCACCATACCGCACATGTCACATTTGCGATTTCCGGGCAAAAATTGCAAATATAATAGGATACAATGGCCCTTATTCTGATCTGTGCGGATATTCCCGCATTCTTACGGAGCGGTCCGCACGCCACGGTGTTTTGCCGCATGCGGCCGTCGTCCGTAGAAACGCCCACGTGTCCTCCGCATTCGGACGGACTCACTCTTTAAGAACAGGGCGTGTTTACGGACGACATACAAAGCATGCGTGTGCGGGAGAAACACTCCGATTCGGCACGGTATTACAGAGTATTACAGAGTATGCTCGGGAATACCGCATCCGAACGGGAGCCAAGCGGTGCTACCGCACGTAAGCGGAGTATTTACGCCAAACAACCCACTATGAAGTAACTTCTGCAATACATCACATGACCCACTTATTCAATTACCTATCCTCATAAAAAACTGCTTATTTGGAATTGGAATCAATTAGATTCCAATATATCCTTACAAGCATGCCTAACACATGCATTGCACACATTAACCCTTACAGCAATGTAAGTGCAATGGTTTGTATTACACCCTGTGTAAAAGATTATAACCAATCTACACATATACTATTTAAAGTGCAAATAAAACCAACAACTGTGAACTTGCATAAAGAATTTATTTAACCAGACAATTAACATAAATAAAAAAATATAAAATTATAAATTAAATAAGCAGGTCTTTGAGGTCCTGCAGGTCTGCTTGAAGGAGCAATGGTTTCAATTAAAGCACTGACAAGCGGCCTATTAGTCAGTAATGAGTAAAGGAGTAGATTCTATTGGGTTCAGGTGTTAATGGTTGTAGTCATTAGGCGTACGTTCGCCTACCGCATGAACGAGTGGTGTCCGCAAAGCAATAGTACACTTGTGGACACCGCACATTTCTGCCCTTTTTAATCGCGTGCATTCGGAGTGGTTTCCGAATGTACGCCCCCCAACATAAGTGTACTCCCCCGTGTCCGCCCATGTTTCCGCCCCGTTATGCCCACTTTGAAACTACGCCCATGGGTCATTCCGCATGACGCCCATAATACGCCCCTATTTCCCGAATGATAGCGGTGAACAGTTCTGGACGGGATTTGGCCGAACTGGTACCGAGTCAATGCGTGGAACATGCGCGTTGCGTTCTCCACGCATGCGCAGACGCCGTAAAGACGCGATCCGAAAGTATGCGGTAAAGTCCGCGTCAATCAGAATAAGGGCCAATGTTTTTTTAGACAAAGTCAGAATTCGCTGTGTGTTTTTTTTTGGGTGCCAGACAGCTCCCCGACAGTCGAGATTCCGACAGTCATTACTCCGACTTCGGAATCCCGACTGCTCCCTCGTGGGGGTCCACGACCCCCATAGCTGTTGGTGATTTATACCACACCCGTTTTTTGTAGACATGCGCTTTTTTATAGTAAACTGAATATGCAATTTTTTTTTTTAGTAAAAACGGATTTGTGTTAAAGAATTTTTTACAAACACGGCCATTTTACGCCAATTAGCGGCCGTATTTTCAATACTGCCACTTAGTAAATCAGGAATCACCATTCTTTTGAATGGTGATTTCTGTCGTATTCTATCGATGGTGTAATCATTCGTATGTGTAAATACAAATACGAATGTCCTATCAATACGAATACGAAAATTCGTATTTTTGACATACAGTAGTAAATGCCAAAAATACAGATACGCCCCCCAAAAATCGTATTTTGTATGAAAATACAAATTTTTTTCCCACTAATTTTTCTTAGTAAATTTCCCCCATTATATCACGCATTGATTATTGCAATAGCCTCCTTACCAGTCTTTCTAAGAAAAGACTCTCATCACTACAATCCATTTTGATTGCAGCTGCTTGGCTGATCTTCCTGGCTAGACATTCATTGTCTGCTAATCTGCTCTGCCAGTCCTTCCATTGGTTGCCTGTATATTACCGCATTCAATATAAAATACTTCTACTTACATACAAAGCCATCACTCTGACTACACCGACTTATATCTGTTTGCATATCTCAAAATATATCCACCCGACCTCTCCGCTCTGGATTTTTGTCGGGCAGTACCCACCTTATGGAATGCCATTCCACGCACACAGACTCTCCTCTAGCCTCCAAAATTTCTTGCGTTCCCTGAAAACTCACCTCTTCAGGCTAGCTTATCATATTCAGGACCCCCACACAACCTCCAGTAGTATTCGGATCTAATTGCATCCCATCAGGACCATCTAGTAATCTGGGACTGCCATGCTATGGAATTCTATCCTTATGTATCCCTACTATTTTCCCTATAGATTGTAAGCTTGTGAGCAGGGCCCTCCTACCTCCATGTCGGTTTGTATCTACCCAGTTTGTTTAATCACTGTTGTTTCCAATTGTAAAGTGCAACAGAATATGCTGCACTATATAAGAAACTGTAAATAAATAAATAAATAAATAAATGATACACTGAGTAATTAGAAGTCTAAAACTGAAATAGGCAGGAGATTATGGTGTGGCTGAGAGACGTTATATATTGTAGTGAGTGCTAATAGATGATGTTAGACACGCCTTGTTGGAGGTATTATACACACCCAATGGGCATTGTTAGACATGCTCAATAGGTGGTGCTAGACACATTCCTTTGACGGTGCACCCCCTAATAATATGTGCTGCGCACCCCTATGTGTGAGGTTCTTTAGTGTGAGGACATTGTTATATGTTTGGATGAGACCTTGTAAATGCTTGTTATCCCACACATTAGATTATTGTTTTTCATTGAGAAAAGACAAAATATTCTCATGATAAGTAATAGAAACATCTACCCATATGAATTCATAGTATCTTCATAATTACCCTGTTTGTAAATCAGTATAACTGATTTATACACACTTAACTGTGTGAGAAAAACATCATTTCAATGCAATAGTATCTGGGATACTAATGCTGCTTTCAGACCGCATAACTGGCTTCGACCCTGTATTTGGAAACGTTTCCAAAAACGGGTCTGCCAGATAAAACCCCTTTCACACCGCAGCACTTAAACGGTATATTACCGTTTAAGTGCCGATTTTTTGACACTGGCAGACCCGTTTTTGGAAACTTTCCAAATACAGGGTCAAAGCCAGTGCAGCCTTCAGCCCTCCCCTCCGTGCAGCTCCCCCCCCCCCCTCGCGTGTCGACCGAGAGCATGTCGACGCCCCCCCCGCGCATGTCGACGCCCCCCGCGCGTGTCGACGCCCCCCCACCCCACCCCGCGTGTCGGCGCCCCCCCCCCCCCCCCCCGTGTCGACTTACCCCGTGCCGGTACCTCCGTTGTGGACTGCAGCTCAGTATGCTCGGAAAGCACTTATGAAAAAAGTGTCTTCCAGAAAATGGCTGCCCCATAGGAAACCCTGTTTAAAAAAACTGTCTTCCGTATGGGGGGCAGCCATTTTCTGAAAGACACTTTTTTCATAAGTGCTTTCCGAGCATACTGAGCTGCAGTGCCGGGAACCACAACGGAGATACCGGCACGGGGTAAGTCGACACGGGGGGGCGCCGACACGCGCGGGGGGGGGGTCCGACACGCGGGGGGCGTCGACACGCGCGGGGGGCGTCGACACGCGCGCGGGGGGTGTCGACACGCGCGGGGGGGGCTCCAGTGCTGTGAATACTTAATGAGCGCTCATTAAGTATTCACTGTGCTGAATTTAGGACCCAGCTCATTGGCTGGGTCCTAAATACCGTTTCTGAGCCGATTTTTGCGCTAAAATACCGGTTCAGAAACGGGTAGGACCCTGCATTTTAACCGGTTAGAAAAAACGGCATTTTCTAACCGGTTAAGTGGGACTGGACCTTTCAGACCGCACACATTACCGTTTTAAAACGGTAAAAAAACGGCAATTTACCGTTTTAAAAGTGCGGTCTGAAAGGGGCATAAGTGATAACTGTGATGCAGGCTGTCTCAGCCTTGTTTCAAAAATTACTTGTTGTCAAGGATGCAGACAGCCTGCTGTGTCTGTTGTGAAACTGAGAACGATAAAAGGCTGTAAAACAGGAGTGAGAAGAATTCCCATGGAGACGAATAGAAGTGTTAGCATTTATGGGTGGTTTCAATTAACCACAATGGAAAAGATATCAAAAGACATCTTTGCTTTCTGATCAGGTTTCCTACTTTTCCTAAAACACCATTCATCTGAGTGAGGAGAAATTGTATCAAACCTTTCAGAGAGAATAGAGAAGTTGCTCATAGAAACCGCAAACTGTGGACAATGTATTATCATTGCGAAATACATCCTGCCAAGCATTGCAACAAAACTAATTCATACCTCCCAACAGTCCCGATTACAGCGGGACAGTCCCGATTATCAGGGCCTGTCCCGCTGTCCCTCCCGCGGCCGGCAGTGTCCCGTGGTGAGGGGGGGCTGTTGGGAGTCCCCCCTGTCGGCTGCATGCGCACAGCGTCTATTCCCGCAGCCAGGGGGCTGGGGGCATGGCTAGAGGCTCACAGAGCCTCTGGGTCATGCCCCCATAGCGGCAAAATGGGGGCGTGGCCTCGCGGGGAGATGCGAGTATAGGCCATGCCCCCTAAATTAGGCCACTCCCCTCGAAATTTCCAACGCACCTGCGGCGCGCACAGCTACGTCCCGCCTCCGGCTCAGGCAAAGTTGGGAGGTATGCTAGTTGCATATATATATATTAACATATGTGATTATTATCGCCACGGACAGCTCTTGCGAAAAGAGCTGCCCTTTGTGGAGCCTCTGGAACCTGGTGAGAGGGACCCTGCAGGTCTTTCTCACCTCCTACGCCCGGTAGCCTCCTTCTGCTGATGGCTGCAGTGACTCCCAGGTTACAACATAATAAAATGTAGCAAAAACCTAGAGAGGGGAGTTTTTACTGCAGTTATCATTTGATGCATCCCGCCCTGTGTGAGAAAAATGACAGAAGCTGATTGGTTGCTGTGGACAATTCCACAATTTATCTCTCGGAAAGGCTTGATAGATTTCCCCTTCAATTAGAAAATTCTCATGGATGAAAAATGAAGCATGCTGTCAGTGTCCTGATGGGAAACGTCATACAGTATGTCATTCTCTTTCTAACTCAGGTTTCTTTTTACCCCATGGATCACATAAAAACTAAATGGCTATATAACACACTTGCACTAAGACCTGTGACATACAGCAGACTCTGAACAGAGAATTCCTACATTGCCGTGCATTTCGGAGTGATATCTATTTATAAGCTGAATACTCTTAAAACCTCTGTTTTCTGTATACCCCGTGAACTTGGTGGTTAAAAACATCCATTTTACTTCAGTTCACCACTGCTAATATTGAAGATTTGCTCTATATACAAACTTACAGGATTTATATTGCCCCTGATGAAGTCCTAAAAGGATGAAACGCGTAGAGTTACTAAGCTTTTTATATGTGGCACATCTTGAACTAAACAGTTGGATGTTGGTGTCATTAATGGAAATACTTATTTGAAGAACTGGTACTTATGTATTATCTGGGCTCCCATGTTAAATGCACCCCTTTTTTTCATACCCCTACTATCCAACTACGCATGGAGTTGATTTTATATAGTGTGGCGAGCGCAGCGAGCCACCGTGCCCGAAGCGTGGCGAGCGCAGCGAGCCCCGCAAGGGGACGCGGTCTCATAAGAAAAACGGGAGCCCAGATATTACATAAGTACCGAAGAACGGTACTTATGTATTATCTGGGCTCCCATGTTAAATGCACCCCTTTTTTTCATACCCCTACTATCCAACTACGCATGGAGTTGATTTTATATAGTGTGGCGAGCGCAGCGAGCCACCGTGCCCGAAGCGTGGTGAGCGCAGCGAGCCCCGCAAGGGGACGCGGTCTCATAAGAAAAACGGGAGCCCAGATATTACATAAGTACCGAAGAACTCAATGCAATATTATCATTTTTAGAATAAATGTATTTGATTTTATTATTGTTTTTCTATAGGTTATTTTATATATTTTATAATAAGCCACAAAATAATTGGATATTGGTGAATTAATTTACAGTGCACTTCTATCCTTTATATATCTTTTTCTTTCCTGTTCCTTAGTTAACAGCGAGGTTCTGTAGAGGTGCTGCTCGTTCTGAAGCGCTATATAAGGGCCACACAATCTACATGGATATATACCTGCTCATAATACTGTAAATTGCTTTCACTAGAAAATTGCAAAACAATTGCACTGCATTGTACAGTCGGGAGATACCATCGTAAAACAACCAATTCAATTTGAGACTGGATGACTGAAAACAAGATCAGTTATATTTGATCCCATCTGTGTGGGTGCGTGGTCAGCAATACACCCTGAAGTAGTTGGAAATATGGGAAACACATGGCCATAACAGTGTGAGATTCCATCATGTGCCAGCCCAACACCACAACTTGTGACATCATGATGCCACGATGAGGAGCAGAGTGCAACAGAACATCATATGTATGGCCAGGGTGCTGTGCAGTGGGGACCAGAGCATCTTTGTGGACTCTGGGTGCAATTCCAGGCACAGTGCTAAACACATGCTGGTGCCACAGGGGAGAAACTGTGACAAAGAGGCACCAGAGACAATGGAGTTTCCCAGATCAAGTCTTTAAGTTATTTACCAGAATCCCTGTATCAAGTCTTCAATTTATTTACTGGAATCCCCGGATCAAATCTTCATCTTATATTCCAGAATCCCCAGTTCAAGTCTTCAGTTTATTAACCAGAATCTATGGATCAAGACTTCAGCTTATTTACCAGAATCCCTGGTTCAAGACTTCAGCTTATTTACCAGAATCCCTGGTTCAAGACTTCAGTTTATTTACGGATTTCTAAAATTAAGTCTTCAAATTTTTTACTGGATTCTTCTTTTCATTCATTGGAACCCCCAGTTCAAGTATTCAGTTTATTAGCATTATCTCTGGTTCCAGTCTCCAGTATAATCACCATAATTCCTGTACTCAGTATGCAGTTTCACCCCATTTTTTTGGTGCACATCTTTTCTTCCAGTGCTTTTTGTCCGAGTCATCTATTCTTCCATAGTCCACCATCAGTTTCCATGCAACTCTCGTGCCACTCATTCACTGAGCTAGTTGTTGGTATCCCAGGCAAGGGTCAGCAACCTGCTCACCAGACGCAGCAAAATCTATACCTCCGTGCTGGGGTCCTTTGGAGAAGACCGGTGCCCCTGCTTAGGGATTCTTACCAAATATCCACTCTAACTTGATTTATGGAAAGACAGTAAATTCAACCAGCTACTTTTCTAACTACATCCATTAAAGCAGCTTCAAATTGTAGCCCAGAGTCAGATTCACAAACCTCAACCAGTGCGACACAAGCATACAGTATTTGAAACTTTGACTAAAGGTTAATATGCATAATTTCCATGGAAGCACAATTAATAACAGATTGTTTATTATATAAAACATATCTTTTATATATTTGTAGTCTGTTATTTGTCTGTCTGTCTGTCTGTCTGTTTGTTTGATCACTATGCATTTGGACACTGTTGGACCGTTTTGGAGGAAAGCCACAAAAGGTGGCTTGATTGGGTGCATAAATTCACGGCCACTAACACTTCCAATCCTGACGCCATGGGGGCCTTAGGGTCCAAAAAGGGGTCCAGCTACTATATAAAGTGGGTCGGGGAAGTAAGATATGGCAAAGTTGCATAACAGAGGGGGGAGAGGACATGGGGATTAAGAAAATAAATGTGGTCAGATCTGGGAGCCGACCACAGAGAGGTGTATGGTGGACACACCATAAGTACAGGGAGCATGTTCAGGGCCTTCCACTAGATAGATTGCTTCCCAAATAGCATTGAAAATAAATATTGCTGCTCAGAGAGTCGGGAGATTATGGCTACAGGCGAAACCCCATCAACAGAAATTACATTAGGCAGCCACTTCTTGGGTCTGTTAGAAGAGCTGTCAAGCTTAAAAGAAGAGAAAGATAATGTTCAAGTAATGCTAATTGCACAACCAAACCCGAGTACTTCAGCTAGTATAAAAAATATAGAAAACATTAATTTTGATAAAAATGAATAACATATAAATAATTAGGCCAGTGGTTCCCAAACTGTGTGCAGTGGCTCCCTGAGGTTCCTCGGGACACTTGCAGGGGGGCCCCAGGTTGGTGGTCCAGGACCAATTCAAATTATTTATGGTTATTATTTATGGGCAAAACCAGTGCTAGTGGCTGCCAATCATAAAATGTGTACAAATGGAAGCAAATCCTGCCCTTTACCACATAACTGACCATAAGGATCACATATAAGCCTAATTTACTAAATGTTATAATTACAGTATTATGCTTTTTTTTTGGTCTAGGGGTGCAGTGAAAAAATTCTGATAGAGTGCTGTGATTAAAAAAAGATTGGGAACCCCTGACTTAGGCAATCCAGTTGTACGGTCCGGCACTCACTCTGTGGTGTCATCCGCCCCGGTGCCTGTCCTGTTAGGCTGTTTAGGTAAGGAATGGAGACTGGCACTCGTAGGTCTTGTAAAACTTGTATTGAAAAAACAGTGGAAAGACAACCAACGTTTCGGGGCAGCGCCCCTTTGTCAAGGTGTACAGTATGTGTGAATGTTACACATACACTGCCCCGAAATGTTGGTTGTCTTTCCACTGTTTTTTCAATACAAGTTTTACAAGACCTACGAGTGCCAGTCTCCATTCCTTACCTCTATATATATATATATATATATATATATATATATATATATATATATATATATATATATATATACCACTGAGTGGCCAATTTATTATGACTACCCCCTCAATACAATGTTGGACAACCTGTTGCCCTTAACACTGCATGAATTCTTCTTGGCATGGACTCTATGAGATGTTGGTAGGTAGTATGAGGAATTTGAGACCATATCTGATGAACTGCACTTTCCAATTCCTTAAGATTTGATGGTACTGGATCCAGCTGCCTGATGGTCCGTTCGATTTCATCCCACAGCTTCTCAATTGGATTGAGACCTGGTGATTGTGCAGGCCAACTAAGCAAGGTAAAGTCTCTGTCATGCTCTTCGAACCATCTGTGGACAATGCCAACTTTATGACAGGGAGCATTGTCCTGCTGGAAGTATTCATCCCCAGCAGGGTACACCATTAACATAAAAGGATGTACTTGATCTGCGATAACACTCAAATACCCTTGGCCATTCAGACGTTGTTCCACAGGAATCAAAGGACCCATACAATGCCAAAAAAACATACAGTATCCCCCAAACCATAATATTGCCTCCACCAGCTTGAAGTGTTGTGGCAATGCAGTTGGGGTCCATGCTTTCCTGCTGTTTTCTCCATATTTGCACCCTGCCATCTGCATGGTGTAATTGAAAACGTGGTTCATCTGACCACATGACCCTTTTCCAGTCATCTACTGTCCAATCCTTGTGCTCCTTTGCAAACTGGAGACATCTGCTCTTGTTCAAGGCAGAAAGTAGAGGCTTTCAAACAGGTCGTCGGCTTCCATAGCCTATACGGTGTAATGTTCATTCAGAGACCTTCAAAGTTGCTTCTTGATTAAGATTCCCCGCAGTTTGACATACTATTGCTCTTTTGTTGGACTGGACAACTCTGGCAAATCTCCTTTCAGATCAAGCATTCAGTAGTCTGTGACGACCACAAGCCTGACGTTGAGACCCGGTTTTCTGCTTGGTAGTCCACTCTCTGTAAACATTAATAACTGTTGCTCTCTAACACCTCATAAGTGCAACTATTTTGCTGATACTGGTTCTGACAGTTTGATCCCGCGTTCAAACTCAGTTAAATCACGTTTTTTTGCTCATTTCTTCACAAGCAACACAGTGCAATTGATGCTTCACTTGTCCTGCATTACCTTTTTATAGCTATCTTGCCCTCTAGCAGCAACAATGTGAAGTTATGAGAGTCAAGTGGTCATAATAATTTGGCCACACAGTGAATACTGTATACAGTAACAGTCTCTGTAACAGGGAAGCTTCCTGCATACCTCCCAACTGACCTGATTTTCGTGGGACCATTCTGTTTTTTAGGGACGGTCTCGCATCCCGCCCGGGGCAGTGTCCCACAGTGGGGGCATTTGGGAGACCCCCTGCCCGATGTTGTTCTGCAGTGAATAGACACACAGCATATATTCCTGGAGACAGAGGGGTTGGAGGCATGGCTAGCAACTCACAGAGTCGCTGGCCATGTCCCCACGGCGCCGAAAATGGGGATGTGGCCTCGCGGGAGCATAGGCCATTCCCCTTGTCACTAGGCCACACCCCTTGTTACAGGCCATGCCTTAGGCACGCCCAGAGTCCTGCATCGACTTCATCAAATGTTGAGAGGTATGTTCCTGTGTTTATCATAGCTCCAAAACAAATCTCACCGCGCTACGCTTGACCCCCATAATGATGGATGTATGTCGCATTTCATGCGGAATGCGGTCATTAGGTCGACAGCACTAATGTCGACATGCATTGGGTTGACCACTGAAGGTCAACACATGGGAAGATCGACTTTTCATAAGGTCGACACAATCATTAGGTCGACATGGGCTAGGTCGACAGTCAAAAGGTCGACATGGGGGTTTTCACTTTTTTTATCCAACATGTGCCGACAGGCTGTATTTCATGCCCTACCACCCACTAGGGCATGGGGGGGGAGAATAAAATAGTGTGCCCGAAGCATGGCGAGTGCAGCAAGTTTTTTAGTTATCGCTGTAGCAGTCTGTAAGCGTACCGCAGGGAGCAACTTATACTGTTTCTGCGCCACAGGGAGAGATATTTGAAGCTTTGCAGAGCCACAAATTGATAAAGATATTATGTTATGTACATATACATCAATTATGGATATATAAATGGAGATGAATGGATTTACAAAGCAAGAGAGGTAGGAGAAGCCAGGTAAAAGTGATACATGTGACTGGAAGTAATGAGATAGCAGCTCTTGAACAGCACAGTGTAGATAGAAAGAGAGCAGGTAGATGTTAGAGAAGACATGCAGGGAGCCTGTGAGGAAGAATAAATACAAGATAAAATAGACAGGGAACACAACACTAAGCAAACCGATAATGAGCAGGATAGCGAGATATGGAAATGACAGGTTGCTCTTTGTGTAATTGCCTGTTACTAATTGGAATTTAACACATAACATATTTGCACAGTAACAGGGACTTTACAACCTTCAAGGTAATGGATATTAGACTCATTGGGAGGGCATAATAATAATTCCTCCTGATGACTGGATCAGAGGTCTGAGTCTCCTTACTGACATCAGTAAGAAAGGTTCTGTAATTTGGGGTTTTGTAGACATTATAATTAATGTTGTTCAGAAAATGTAAACAAGCCCTGTAGTTGCACTTTAGATGGGGTGTTGTATGTATTAACTCTTTGAGTGCCAGCATTTCTGTGAGAGATGTCCAATATATCCACAAAAAATGCCATCATCGCTCACATTTGTTATATAAATTCAAATAAAAAAATGTTATGTCAAAACAGATTCTATTTCCTGGTCATTATGTTCAATAAAATGTTTACTTGCCAATTTCCACACCTGTTTTGACAAAATCACTTGGCACTCAAAGGGTTACTTGGTGCTTAAAGGGTTAAAGGATATTACAATGTGGTGTGTGTTTCCTATCTCATGTGCATGCTGGTACTTGTGATTCTCCAAGTGCCAGTATGCCCTGACAGTCATTTGGGCATGACAGAGCTAGCTGAGGATTGTAGAACACCAGCAAATATTTCTTATTAAACCAATTATTGTAAACTCCACACCCTGTGCACCAGGGATGTGGGCAGTCCAGTTTCATTTGGGCAGTACGGATGGTGTAATGGTTAGCATTACTGCCTCACAGCACTGAGGTCATGGGTTCGATTCCCACCATGACCCCAACTGTGCGGAGTTTGTATATTCTCCCCATGCTTGCATGGGTTTGCTCCGGGTGCTCCGGTTTCCTCCCACAACCCAAAAATAGACAGGTAGGTTAATTGGCTCCCAACAACATTAACCCTAGAATGAATGTGTGTGCGTGTACATGTGGTAGGGAATATAGATTGTAAGCTCCACTGGGGCAGGGACTGATGTGAATGTTCAAATATTCTCTTTAAAGCGCTGTGGAATATGTGTGCGCTATATAAATAACTGGTAATAAATAAATAAATAATAGGGGCAGACAAGACATGCAATCGCATGAGGCGCTCCGACCAGAGGCGGATTTTCTGAAATGCAACCTAGGCATCTGCCTAATGTTCCGCAGGTCCCAAAGGGCCCCATAAAGATATCCTGGCCATCCAAAACAATACCAGAGGAGCACTGCGTGACTACTGCATGATGTAATGACATCACATGGACCTGCCCAAACTCCTAAGTCCCTTTGATGTTCTTTAATAGGATATTTAAAGACACACAAAATGGTTTTATTCACGGTATGTGGGCAGTCAGTTTACTTTAGATGTGACACAGATAGGAAGCCTACTTCCAAAAGATCTAGAACCGGATTCAGATTTCTACACAATGCTGATGTTAACGTAGCAGAGCATTTACCATTAGATTGTACACGTGCCAAGGTACTCTGTTGATGGCGCCTGCAAGCCAACCCCGGTATCGGGATCGGCGGGGTCCCGGGATTTAGGGTATTTTTGGCCAGGGGGAGGGATAGCAAGCTATAGATTGGGTGCTGCATTATGAGCTGTTGGGCCAAGCTGCAGCAAATATTATGTACAAAGCAAAGGAGGTGTTGCTGCGCTAATAAACAGTGTGCAGTGTTAAGATTTAAATATATTGATTTATTATAAAAATAAACAGTGTATCATGACATAAAGTCCAATATTAAAAAAAATGTGATAAAAAGGTTGTGCATGTATCTGCTTTGATATTCACCGAATATCCACTGTTGAGGAATGAAATTGTGGCCGTCTCAATGAGCACCTTGGGGGGTAAAGGTTTTTTTTTAATTCCACAGGCAATGGGGTACCTGAATAGGTTCTGATTGTTTAGAGAGGTGGCGTTCCTCCCCGAGTTCTTTGTTCTCCGGTTAGGGTCCCCAGGGTTCAATGTGGTTATAGAAGTCCTCCTCCAATAGGCTTTATAGGGAACTGGTCCGGCACAGTAGATGGTAGGCTTTGCAAGATGATAAAGCTGAGATTCAGCGAAACGCGTTGGATACCTACCAGTGCTACATCTCACCCACTACCACCTTGCAAAGCCTACCATCTACTGTGCCGCACCAGCTCCATATTAATCCTATTGGAGGAGTACTTCTATAACCACATTGCACCCTGGGGACCCTAGCTTGCAAATGCATCTTAGCTGTCAGGCACTGCAATAGCGGCTAAACCCCATACTGTCTAAAGAGATCGTTGTGTAAACACAGCATTAATCAAGCACTAAAGAAGGTGGGGGATGGGGAATGAGGAAGGGTTGAGAGTAAAGTAGAAATAGTGGTAAAAAGAAGTAGTAGAAAAAAATCTAAAAAAGTGAATTAAAAAATATATATTATATAGCAAAATTAAATAAAATAAATAAATATAAAAATAATATAATACAAATTGGATCAATACAATGTTTACACTCCTTATTGGAGGTTTAGGAGCAGGCCAGATGGTTAGGGGAGACTTTCCTAGCTTACCCTGCACTGAAGTGCCGCTGACCGCGGCTTTGTATGCTTGCGGCGGGACTCCGGAGGTTTCAGCGGTGACGTCACCTGCCGGCTTCTGCTTTAGCTTGTAGCAGCGGTAGTTGGGCTTGCTTTGTCTCTCCATCTGGGGGCTCCTTTGTTCAACCAACACGTTTCACACGCTAAGCTGCTTTTTTTTTTTGCCCTTGTCCTCTCTCACAGCAGGAGAGACAAACTGCCTGGGTTATTACGTGTATATTATACAAGAAACAACACTGGACAGCCTGCGTAACATTAAACCCCTCTACAAGTCTTATCTAACACAACCTGCCTTATCAGCACACAGTAACCTCAGCCACGTGCAAACGGAACTGCCTGCACCATATTGAGATTCAGTATCTCTGGAGTCTAGTAAAAAAACACCTGTGCACAGGTTAGGACTGTAATTCTTGAGTACTCAAGTAGGTAACAACCAAGTGAATGGCATTGGGGATTGTTATACAAGTAACTGTGAAGTGTGGTCTGAGTATCATTATAGAAAACCGCAGTGATTTTAATAAGTGTCTTAATGTAATCTTTTCTCATTACTAAGTGTTGGCGAGCCTGGGGTGATATATTATCTTGAGACGCTCTTTTTCGTACATTCTCCTTGAAGCCACAGTGTGATACAGGTGTAGCCAATATCAGCTTACTTAATATAGAATAACCGAGTGGTACCTAAAGTTATTTGAGGTGATTTATACACCTTCTTCTTTTATATTTTCTTATGTAGTCTTTATAGGGTGTGAACTAATCACATAGGCCGCACCATCATAGTGCCCAATGTGGCTCATCTCTTTCTTATACCTCTTAGTGGAGGAAGTTATTATCATATTTTTAGAAGATTCTCTTTATTAGTATTAAAGTATTTACGGCCTAGAGCGTGACCTTCATTACATGCAAACTGTGACATGGTGATGTTTGAGAATAGTTGACAAACTCTGAATCTTTGGTGCAAAACAGCACGAAGTCTATTACTTTTACTTGAAGTTAGATTGCATGCAACTTTAGTGTCATAAATAAATCTTTAAACGTGAAGAATTTGTTGTCATTTATCAATCACGTCTTACCAACGCTGGTGTAACTTTCCTCGCCGCGAAGGTCTCAGAAACGACTACAGACATTCCTCACTTAAAAACCGGGTTCCATTCCTACGACTCGGTCGTTAAACTATATGGGGGGAGATTCTCTAAGAATCTCCGCCCCCCTTCGCCGCCCATCGCATATTTAATTATCGCATATGCTGTAACATATGCGATAATTAAGGCAAAGGACAGCTCTTGCGTTAAGAGCTGTCCTTTGCGGTGAGAGTCGCCGGGTACCAGCAGGTCCCGGCGGCTCTCCCCTCCCTCCCACACCCGGCGCTGCTGCTGCTGCGCCGGGCTCTCCTCCTCCCTGCACCTGGAAGAGGATCAGTGCAGGGAGGAGGTCACAGGTCCGGGCAGCACTGCACTGTGCTGCCCGGACACAGGTGAGGGGGAGATGCGGGGCGGCGGGGGGTCGGCGCGGGGCGGCGGAGGGTTGCGATAGAAGCCCATTGGCTTCTATGGGGCATCGCCAGATTTTTCTGGCGATGCCCCCCGCCGCGGTAACCCGGCGGGGGATGTTTACAGCATCCCAAAATGCGGTAAAACCCCGATAACTGGGTTTTTACCGCATTTTTAGCTTAGAGAATCCCGCCCATGGTCTTTAAACGAACATGTATAAAAATACATAATACAAGTACAGTACACGTCTATATAAAGGAAAGTCAAACTCCTCTACTCCTTTCTATGACATGTCGCGGAGATGCTGAAAAACATGCGTGGCACTAGTCTGGGCAAGTGCGGGTCATAAGTCCGAGCAGGCGGGGTTGTAAGTCTGAGCAGTGCAGTCGATAAAAGAAGGCCGGGTTGTAAGTCTGTGTGGTCGATAAACAGGTAGGTTGTTAAGTGAGGAATGTCTGTACTGAAGAACCACATTCACTGAACCCAAACTCTTCCCAATATATTTCTCAGTATATGGTAACTTATATAAGGTAATCGTGTTATCTTTCATTTTTTGCAGGAGACCAACTTATGCTAAGTAGTGTCACTGAATGCGTCAGCTGTAATACACTCACAGGTTTTTTGCAGACTAAAAAAAGGTTCAGTACCAGGCATTTTTATTGACGGAAAGGCTTATCAGATACATAATGTAATATGTTCATATTCACAAGCTTACTGCAGAGGCACGTAATGCTTTCTATGCAGTACTGCTGTGCACAAATCTCCGCACACATATAATTACACACCTGTGCAACCATGACTGTGTAAATTGCTTTTTGTCCTTGGACTGAATTATTGTACCCCTTAGGAGAGGACGATGGGCTGAACTAGATTTTCTTTGTAAGAGAATGAATCTAAATAATCAATGTAAACATCTATGATATAAATACATTGTAAATATGTTAGCTATAAATCTCAGTAGTACAGAATTTTATAAGGGTTATAACACGCATAGTATCAGCTATTTTGCCCAGTTACGTTAACTATAAAAATATTTATAGAGGACCATTGAGAGTCATCTCAGTTTAATTTATCTTTCAGAATAAAAGTTAGACATTTCAGTGTTAATATTTCGTAACTCGATGCTGTCGTTTAAAGGGAGAGAGGTGAGGGTATTCAGTAAATTACAATAGATGTCTCTGCAGTGAAAGCTGAAGGGATAGTGATGCGTGGGTGGTGATGTTGGAAGCAGAACATTATCAGAGTCCGTATACTGAGCTGTTATATACCAGTTATTCCTGCAGCAATGTCAGTATTGCAATTTTTCCTAAACTCACATTATGTTTTTATCACAACTGGGAATAACAGCAACATAAGCTTCATAATCATTGATTAGCTACACTTTGTTCTTACATACTACAAAATACAATACAGCTATAGGGAGAGGAGTGTAGTATGCTGAATATTAAGTGGTTTATTTGAAAACCTGGTACTTGTTTCCTAGCATGGCGCCCACTACGGCATTTGCGTAGTGGGCTATTCAGGGTAGTGAAATTGCATCGCATCGCATGCCATTATTGTATGGCATGCGATGCGATGCAATGCGATTTTTCTATGTAATGTATTCACTGCTCTCTGTCAGTGAATACATTACAAAAATCGGGTCCGATAAAAAATCGCAACGCATGCCATTATTGTATGGCATGCGATGCGATCAGATATTGGATCCGATTTTACATGTAATAATGGCATTTAGGGGGAAATTTACCAAAGTGGATTCGTAAAAAATAGGTGTATTTGTAGGCAGAAATACACCTATTTTTTACACATTTGTATTTTCGGGATTTACAATCCCGAAAATACAACAATTCGTATTCCTAAAGATGGAACATTCGTATTTGTATTTACAAATACGAATGTCTACACCATCGATAGAATACGACAGAAATCACCATTGAAAAGAATGGTGGTTCCTGATTTACTAAGCAGCCGTACTGATAATACGGCTGCTAATTGGTGTAAAACACCCACGCAAATACGACAGGAAAATACACCTTGCTTTCCCTGTCGTATTTGCCTTTAGCCTGCACGGATCAGTCAAATCCGTGCAGGCTTTAGTGTAAAAAAATAAAAAATAAAAATATGGAAAAAAAATCGGCGTGGGGTCCCCCCCACAGCTGTAACCAGCACCAGGCTGACAGAGCCGGGGCCGGTAATTAAAAATCAGGGAACGCGACAAATAGGGGTTCCCCGATTTTTAACAACCAGCCCCAGGCTCCAGGTCCGGGACTGGTTCCCAAAATACGGGGGACAAAATGACTAGGGGTCCCCCGTATTTTAAGAACCAGCCCCAGGCCAAACCAGCCAGCAGAGTAATGTCACAGCCGGGGGACACTTATGATATAAAGTCCCGCGGCAAAAACATTAACCCTACCGACCAGTCAGCCTGGCCAGGGGCCCTGGGGGAGTGGGGACCCCCCCCCCAATAAAGGGCCCCCCCCTCCAGGACTTACCTGACCAGGCTGAAGCCTGGTGCTGTCCTCGATGCCCCTGGGCGGTGGGCATCGAGCTGATAGTGGTGTAAAAAATAGAATAATCTATTGTCTAATACTGGGGCACTATGGAGGTTATTCTGATCGTAGCGGCCAAACGTGCGTACATTCCAAAACAACGTACGCTATCCGTACGCGGCCGTTGGGGTTAAGTCCACCCACAACTCAGCCGCATACGTACGGCCAGAAACAACTCAAAGGGGAGTGGCGTACAATTGAGCGTACGCCAACGTACACGGACGGGCCAGCCCTTACACTCCGACAACTGGCGTACAACTGAGCGTACGCCACCGTTTACGGACGTCTCTCGTCCGTCTTCCCGCCGACTTCTTGCGGAAATCTGAGCGTACGCCAGCTTGCACGGACGGGTCGCTATTGTTTTCAATGGAAAACTCAGCTTATGTCACCGCTCGTGAGAGTGAGCGTACGTCCGTGTACGCTGGCATACCCTTCACATATATGGACCTGCAAATCTTGCCTTTCAACTAGAATTCTGACAATTAATTAATTATTCTATTTGTTATTCAATTATTGTTTTCTATTAACTCAATTGTCTACCTTAATAATGACCCTAATAAAACAACATTTTAACCCTCATTACATGTATATTTGTTATGTTCTAATGTGGCATTTTAATCACTATCTATGTGTCCCCATATTGCTGTTACTTTTAAATCAAGTTATGTTGGTGTTTCTGTATATGTACTAAATTATGTCCATAATTACTTTGTCCAAAATGTGTAACATGTATACCTACCCTGATGTTATGTGTGATGTTTTAATCGAACAACATTAAACATTCATGCATTTTCACTATGTGTTATTTTACTCAAAAACACACACATTCACACATCAATCATTACCCCTCACCTCAAATTACTAATATAACTTACATTACACATCTGTATGTACCTACCCTTACAAGCCCTCTAACATATTTATTATTAAAAACACAGGCAATTTATAACACAATATAAACTTTTATTTATAACAAACATAATAAGGGGGGGGGGGATAAAAATAAATTAAATGCGGGCCTCCAGTAGGCCAAAAAGAATTTGCAAATAAAAAAGGGTCAGGAAGATCTCCCGAATAAGGGCTGCCACCTCCTCCTGCTGCTGTTCAGTGTCTGTAGTGAAGGGATAAAAAAAAAAATTAATATATAACATACACAAATGTTTGTTGTATTTGTACATAATAAAAAGTTGTGAGTTATGTGTGAAGGCCACATACATTTTTAAACTACATTGAAGATGGGTCTGCTGTAAACACAGTACTAAAAAATAATATGTTAACACACACATACTGTACATAGTAAATAACATTAATTCAATTACTCCTTCTTGGATGAATGTATGCTGTATCCCAATTGCTAGTTTGGTTTTGGGGGACTCTCCTCTAACGTCACAATTCGGCTATGCTATTTAAGGGTTATGACATTGTGGCGGCTTTAGCACTCCTTACTATTTTAAATTTAGTTTGTCACGACCCTAGTCGGCGATTCCCCAGATACGACAATCTGAGTATCCCGGCCACGTGACACTTTCACTGGGTACCCCAAGCGTGTGCGTATTTCACCACGATTCCGCTTGCCACCAATCAAAGTAAACTTTTGGACTTAGTCCGCGACAGCTTTGATTCTGCCGACACACCAGATTATGAGTTACAGGGTAGCGCCCTGGCAAATTCGTCAGAGGCTTGGGCTGGAAAACAGCAGATACCAGAACTAATTATGACTTTTTAATTAAGTGAAAACACTACAAGGCTTACAGTATATTACAGAAAACATAAGTTACAAGATATATGATTAATAGGTAAGTCAAACGTAAAAACAGTTTCAAAATAAAACAAAATGGGAATAAAGAAACAAACCACTTCAAGGACACACAGCATGAAGCGGGGTTTGGAGTGGAAATCTCTCCGGATATTGGATCATTTCAGAGACAGGTATCGGACCCGTATCATCCCAAGGAAAATGAACCGAAATGTCTTGTGAGACACACACTTTTAAGATTTTCAAAACACACACAATCACAGCCCCCACCTCAGGAATTTCCCTGTCCAGGGGTTTCCCTAGGATATAACCAGGGGCTGGCTAATTGACTTCCCTTTTGAAGATGAGCAATGTAGCCATTCAATCACCCCCCTGGGCCTCCTAATTCTTATCTCAAATAAGGTGTCCTTCTAGAGTTATAAGGGAATTGCTTTCCTGACATCTCTCTGGTCTGGGAAGACATTTGCCAGAGACCCTGGACTTCAATACAAGATTTATAGATGCAGGGGGGGAGGAGATAACCTTTGCTTTCCTGTTGAGGTTTCAAACAGATGAGCAAGGGTTGTTGGAATAACCTTTTTACCCACATAAAAATACAGGATGAGTAGATTGCACACCATATCAGAAACAGTATTGTAAACAGAGCATGGACTTCAAAGGAAAGAGATCCCATCTGCCTTCCTGCTTCACCCCCCAGTCCTCCCAACCATCCAGGGCAAAGGCAGGTCACTTTCTCCATTACATTTACAATTAGGGCAGAATGGCGTGGTACAATTACGCTCCTTCTGGCGTAAAAATGGCGGTCGCTCATGACAAGATGGCATCCAATCATGACACCTCCCCCTTTAAAGATCAGCATGGGAGCAGTAGCCAAACCGGCCACAGTATCCCATGCTGAGCCCTGACACTTGTCAGTGCCCTGCCCGACAGTCTGCTGCAGTTTCCAGGTTAGGACCAGCGCTACGGGCGAAGTCCCCGAACTACAGAATTCTTGTATCACCCCTAGGCTCTGCATCTCACCCACCTCCCACCTTATTATCTGTAACAACTCCAGGGGTGTTCGGTGACCTGAGTCTACCCGGTGGGTGCCTAGGTGCCTTTTCCCTGGTCTCCCTGCGAAGCAGGTTTGGTACGGGTGCAGAGGGTCTGACCACTGACGCTGCTGCATTCCTACTAACCCATTACGATAATTGGCATCTGTCAGGATGACACCTGACACCTCAGCCATGGCTAGGGCGGGCCAGGGGCCTGATTCCAGCTCCTCTTCCAGGAGACAGCAAGCTGTGAGCAAACAGGTGTCCCTGCCCAAGTCATCTGTGGGCACACTGATACAGTGGAAGCTGTGTCCCCTTGTGCCACCCTTGCTGGCGAGGACACAGCCCACCCCAGCTGTGCGTTGGACCCCCGGGCATAGCTTTTCACCTGCCGCCGGCAGTTCCGTTTGCCATCCTTGGGTCAGAACCAACCTCTTCTGCCACACCCCACACGGGCATTCCCCTGAGGTGTAGGCATTCCAGAGCCTCTGCTTGGCTTGGGCAGCCTTAAGGGGATTGTGGGACAATGCTATCAGGTGTTGTAAAGTACCTTTACACGACATGAGGTTAACAACAATAAATATGATACAAATCATATTGGCTATGGCCTTTCCTGTGTTTACCTCAGCACTACATACAGTGGGACAGGTAATCCTGTCACCTTCCAAGAATCTCTTGTCCTGCTCTCTTGCCTGAGCTGATTGACACCCCCTCCCTTTCACTGGGAAAAAGGTACACTCCCTCAAAGCCTTTGTGTGTGTGAATTGTGAAGGGGGGCAGGTTTCTGCAGGGGGGAAAACCAACAGGTCATTGTCCCCTGTGTTGGAAACATCCAAGTCCAGCCCTTCAGAGGTTAATGGAGCTGAGTTTATCTGTGCTCCGTGGGCCCTCAGACCCTTCTGGTTACACACAACACTTGCCACTGGCTCTATTACTGAAGCAACCCTCTCACTATACCCATGTGTATCTTTCACACTTCCCAGGTACGGGGCAGCCGCAGTGGGAGGCGGCTCACCTGGCATCTGCAGGCTTGCAGCCTCCGTGACGGTTTGGTCACGGAATCTCTCCGTGTTTGGAGGGGACCCCTGCTGGGTTCCGGTGTTCATCAATATCTCCTTGGGGAACCACACCAGGGAGAATATGGGGACAAGGGCATCGGCCACTGCTTCTGGGTAACGGATGGCGTAGTCTACCCCTAGTGAAATGTACTCTGTTCTGGAGCTACTGGGCACTGCAAGGGGCCCTACAACATCTACAGCCACCTGCTCAAAGGGCTCTGATACCACAGGGAAGGAAATAAGGGGGATTTCATGAGCTACCTTAAGCAGACCCTCCCCATACCTTTGGGGTATGACCAGCTGACGTTCCGTAACTTGCCCTGGTGGGGTGTTGGGGACTCCATACTCTCTATGCAAACAACAATTCTCCCAGTACAGCCTGGGAGTACCCTGGGAGCCATCTGACACCTCAGCTGCTGCTGCAGCCCTGAGACTCGCCGTTATCAATTCCACTTTGAAAGATCCACTTTCTATTGAGCCCTCAGGGTGTGCAGGGACCTCCTGCTGTGTGACTGTGTCCTGACAAGAAGAAGGGGGGTCTGTGGGGGAAGCTGCAGTAAGGGACACTCTCTCCCTATCTGACAGGTCTGCAGTGCACACAGGACCCACCAGGTCACTTATTATACCTGGTACCACATTTCCCACATTAGAGCAAGACATCACATTATCAACAGTAACATCAATGTCATAACCTGGGGAGGCATCTTGCACTACCTGAAAATTAGCCTGTGCATCTTCCACAACACATGGGACCCATCCTGCTGGCTTACAATTGAACCATGGCAAAACCACTATATCTGGATCCCATTGTCTCTGAGCAGGAATGGGGTTATCTGAGCATGTTGTCACCATTAACTGATTGGCAGGTACATGCGCTGCCTGCAACCAACTCAGATCGGTCCCATTTGTGCAGTTAGCGTCCCCTGGCCCCATATCACAACCAGACATCACTGGAAGAACAGGGTTAACTTCTAGCACAGCAACCTGAATGACATCACCAGCAGCACTCCTACCATTGGTGAGTGAGGGTGTCTCATTCCCAACTAGATTAGGGCATTCGTTTAACCCCACAAACTGGCAAGGATTACCCACTATGCCTGTCTCTAACTCGCCCTCCTCTACCTCTACAGAAGGTACGGCACTATCACAGATCATCCCAGGAGTTTCACAAGAAATCACAACATTGCAATGTTCAGCATGGTTACATACTACCTGAGATGCATCATATGGTTCAGAAGGGTTAGCGACAGTGGGGAAAACATTCACAGATATGTGTGGAGTGAATAAAAGTCCCACATCAGTAGTCCCACACACATTTGTGTGCATACAGTCAGAAAGTCCCATTCCTCTTTCCGACATTGTCCCTTCCCTGCATACTTTCACTATGCAGGCAGCCTCATCTGGCAACAAATCTGGAGCAACGGATGGGAACATGCTGCTCACATCTTCCAGCAGTTTAAACGGGGCCTTGTGATGTGAGGTCTCCTGAGCAGGTTCCATGACGACTGTAGTAGGCAGAGTTACCTTGTCCTGGTAGGGCATTCCTGGTGAGAGCAAGCTGCTGACATCCTCAGCTTCTGCTTCTCCCAGCAGTTTAAACTGGGACTTTGCTTCCAGAGCTGGTAACAGCAGCTGTTCTAGGCGATGCCACTCCGCATCTACCCGGCGGCACTGATCTCTCCAAAATGGGGTATCCAGCTTTCTCCAAGCAGCGACCTCCTGCTGCGCGAATTGGTAACATTCTCCCAGCTCTCTCAGCAGCACCTCAGGAGACGCAGATGGACCCCAGACACGAAATGCTGCCCGATACTGGCTGAAGGCATTGCACTCATCGTCCCTTGCCTTGGTGAGCTGCGTGATCATCTCCCCACGAGTATGGTTGTGGCAGGAGATACCTTGCAGCTGGCATTCTTCCGTTAGTTCCTCTGTGCTCATTAGGGTAAACACATCATCATCCTCCTCTGGGTCAATATACCCACTGGACTCCTCCGGTGCCGTAGGGGATTGGTACTCCGCAGCCTCCGTGACTGCCATGCACCCTCCAGTCTCCCTGGTACTAGCAGAAATGCCAGTCCCCTGAGTAAAGTCCAGGTCCAGCTGGTTATCCACAACCAAGCCGGCATTTACTTTGCTCTCCCTGTGTGTTTCAAAGACAGGGAGATCCTGGTGACGCAGTCCATTGAAATTTGCATCCACTGCCACAGGCTGCCAGCTGAGCTTTGCTAGTTCCAGCTGAAGCTTGCGATCTGCTGCTTCCTTTGCAGCAGTGGACTCCCTTTTATTAAACTGCATTATCAGTTTCAGCACCACGGCATTATCTGGCTCTTTTACATACTTCAGAGCCTCTTGCATATACAGATCCAAGGCAGAGCAGTAATTGGAGGCATCCAATCCACGGTGTGTGGGGCCTGCAATCTTCATTGTCCGCTTCTCCTCTTCCTCTGTTCTGGAACCAGAATGATTCCCAACCTCAGACCTGGAATTCGCTTGATTCCCCCCAGCTACCTGCTGGTCCGCATCTCTGAGGACTTGGATCATCTGTTCCCTGGTCTGCCCCTTGGCAGGCTCCACTCGGTTGATACCAGAGACCACATCACGATCCAGCTTCACACTATTAATTTCCGCAGAAAGTAAAAGTTCTGTACGAAGTCCACCTCTTGCTACCTCAGTAGCCCTGGCTGGTGAACTCTCACGCACAAGTCCGCCATCGTGATGCTCTGTATCTTCCTCCATAGAGTCACAGGTCAATCTCCACTTAATCTGTGCCTCCTTATAAGTAGCTGCCATTCTGCTGCAGTTACTTCTCCAAAATAATAAAACAGGGATGGGGAACAGAAAATGCTTTTACAGTGACTTACACTACTACATAAGCCTTGAGTTTTGGTATCTGGTGAAATGTATTCACTTAAGTTATCCAAATAAAAAACAAAAATTGCTTTTTGAAATATCCCCACCGCTGGCCACCAGTTTGTCACGACCCTAGTCGGCGATTCCCCAGATACGACAATCTGAGTATCCCGGCCACGTGACACTTTCACTGGGTACCCCAAGCGTGTGCGTATTTCACCACGATTCCGCTTGCCACCAATCAAAGTAAACTTTTGGACTTAGTCCGCGACAGCTTTGATTCTGCCGACACACCAGATTATGAGTTACAGGGTAGCGCCCTGGCAAATTCGTCAGAGGCTTGGGCTGGAAAACAGCAGATACCAGAACTAATTATGACTTTTTAATTAAGTGAAAACACTACAAGGCTTACAGTATATTACAGAAAACATAAGTTACAAGATATATGATTAATAGGTAAGTCAAACGTAAAAACAGTTTCAAAATAAAACAAAATGGGAATAAAGAAACAAACCACTTCAAGGACACACAGCATGAAGCGGGGTTTGGAGTGGAAATCTCTCCGGATATTGGATCATTTCAGAGACAGGTATCGGACCCGTATCATCCCAAGGAAAATGAACCAAAATGTCTTGTGAGACACACACTTTTAAGATTTTCAAAACACACACAATCACAGCCCCCACCTCAGGAATTTCCCTGTCCAGGGGTTTCCCTAGGATATAACCAGGGGCTGGCTAATTGACTTCCCTTTTGAAGATGAGCAATGTAGCCATTCAATCACCCCCCTGGGCCTCCTAATTCTTATCTCAAATAAGGTGTCCTTCTAGAGTTATAAGGGAATTGCTTTCCTGACATCTCTCTGGTCTGGGAAGACATTTGCCAGAGACCCTGGACTTCAATACAAGATTTATAGATGCAGGGGGGGAGGAGATAACCTTTGCTTTCCTGTTGAGGTTTCAAACAGATGAGCAAGGGTTGTTGGAATAACCTTTTTACCCACATAAAAATACAGGATGAGTAGATTGCACACCATATCAGAAACAGTATTGTAAACAGAGCATGGACTTCAAAGGAAAGAGATCCCATCTGCCTTCCTGCTTCACCCCCCAGTCCTCCTAACCATCCAGGGCAAAGGCAGGTCACTTTCTCCATTACATTTACAATTAGGGCAGAATGGCGTGGTACAATTACGCTCCTTCTGGCGTAAAAATGGCGGTCGCTCATGACAAGATGGCATCCAATCATGACATAGGACATTGCTGTACAAATTATAGGCCTAGAGCTATGTTTGTAAAGCATGCATCCGCATGGCCTCACACACTATTAACAAAACAATCTCTACATTTATGTTGCACATCATGCTGGGAACTGGAGTTACCCAACACCTGGAGCCACATAACTACAACACCACTAATGTCGGATATCTCATTGGATGTACTGTTATGTCAATTATTCAAGGGGTGAGGCATGGCCACACTCCAAAAAACCACCAAGGGGACCCTTGTTCCTGGAGAAGGACAGGCCACACCTCATGGTCGCCCTGCAGTGATATGTTGCAACTAATGTTGATGTTGGATACACATATGTGGTTGTTGTGATTGTTTATGTGTAGAAATGTGTAGGTAAACATTAGACACATTATTTACTTACGGCTACTTGAGCCATCCTGGTCGCCGCTGGTTGGCTGTGCGGTGGTTGGGGGGGTCAGGAGCAAGGGGGATGGGATTGGAGTTTGGATGCTGGTAGTGGGTGTGAGTGGGGATTGGAGAGGTTTGGGGGTGGGTGGTGGAGAGGTGTAGGGGGGTTGGAAATGGGGTGGGGAGGGGGTGGGGGTAGGGGTGTGGGTGGGGGTGGGGGTAGGGGTGTGGGTGGGGGTAGGGGAGGGGGTTAGGGAGGGGGTGGGGGTGGGTGTTGGGGTGGGGGTTGGGGAGGGGGTGGGGGAAGGGGATGGCGAAATTGTGTGGGCCCCAGCTTGAGCCATTGTCTCCTCCTCTTCCTCCTCCTCTTCTTCCTCCTCTTCTTCCTCCTCCTCTTCTTCCTCCTCCTCTTCTTCCTCCTCCTCCTCTTCCTCCTCCTCTTCCTCCTCCTCTTCCGGCTGCTCCTGGGCTGCCTGGTCCCGGGCTGCCTGCTCCCGGGCTTCTATGCAGGCTCTTGCCCGTGCTGAAATGTTCATGTTGATGGCATAGAAATCGAAGATTGGGTTTCATAAAAAAGTGGGAAAGAAAAATTCACATTAGTCATGCTCATAACCTTCCAAATTATCATTGCTGTTATATTTCAGACATTTATCATGCAAACTTATTGATATGCTACACCCAAAAACTGAGCAACTACTTAAACCCCCCCCCTATACACCCCCTATATACCCCCTATACACCCCCTATACACCCCGTATACACCCCATATACACCCCATATACACCCCCTATACACCCCATATACACCCCATATACACCCCATATACACCCCCTATACACCCATATACACCCCCTATACACCCCCTATACACCCCATATACACCCCCTATACACCCATATACACCCCCTATACACCCCATATACACCCATATACACCCCATATACACCCCCTATACACCCCATATACACCCCCTATACACCCCCATACTCAGGAACATATTTATAAAAAGTACAGAAAACATTGCAAAAAAACGCAGGCATACTAGTAAATAAAAACTTACATCGGGCAATATGGCGGCGAAGTGATGATAGCAACACTGGCTGCCGCCGGCGCAGGTCAGACCAGCGCCGCTCAACTTGGCCCAGGCTCCTGTGAACGCCGGTCCGGGCGAAGATTAGCCGGCGGGCAGCATTATATGCCCGCCGCTTGTCATTATTCGAGACATAAGGGCCCCTGGGCCCCAGGCGCCGGTCCATGACCTCAACCAAGGCCAATAGCTCCTGGGTAGAAAACGCCCTAGCCCTGGTTGAAGTCATAGTGGCAATGGCGCAGTTATTAATTGCAGGTACATATATCACTTTTGGTGCTTGCTGATTGGTGTAAAAAATTGTTTGTTTAGTATTAACTTTATTAATCCTTCTTACATGAACAAACTGGATGCGAATAGAAACTTACGCGGACCGTTCCGATATACACACCATAACCAACAGCATGCATTCAATGTATAGAGAGGAACTGTATATACAGTGTGCGTAAAAGAATACACGCAAGCGTCTACTAATAAATACGCTGCTAAAAGGGGCACAATGCAACATGTTGGTGTATGACAATTTCAGACTCATTACATATGTAAGGAAAGCATTATAACGTGATGTTTTGAAATGTGACTCACAAAGCATACACGAACTCCAACAGATACCAGCTGACAACACTCATCATTGGAATGACAGGTGCACACATTTCACGATGCAGAACACAATGCTCCACAACCTGTGTATGTGCATATACAGGTGATTGATCAGGTGCGTGGAGACCTGCGTAATTTAAGCGGAAATTATCGGCGGGAAATATTGGCGTAAATTAGCAAGTACATTGCGGGGAAAAATATACGCCCCCTTGTTCATGGCGGGAGATTAACATATAAATATTCAGTCAGATGCAGGCCAGAATTGCTGCAAACATGTCTAACTCAGACGATTCCGCAGCTGAGGACGCTCTGCAGAGAGCACAAGCAGAATCCCTGCTTGAAGCATTACAGAAGAGGGAACAGAAGCGGAGAAGGAGGGCTCAAGAGAGAGGTAGCCTGCAAGACCAAGCGGGCCACTCACTAACAGGCCCTGTTCAACCTCCACCAGCTCCACAAGGGCCAAGCAACCAGCCAGAACAAGAGGTTGCATCTCTCCAAACAGGTGTGACCCAGCAGGTGCATGTTGAGAGAACTGGGGCCACCAGAAAACGAGCTGCAACATCTAGGGTGAGGACTGAGCAGGATACCACCTCCAAAAAGAGAAACCCTGCATTTGTAGAGGCAGAATTAAGAATTTTAGTGCCCAGAGCACGTGAATGGATAGAATTGCCAATCAGGAAGCCGGGTGCCAGTGCAAGGAGAAACCTTTGGGACAAGATAACAGAGGAAGTGAACCAGGTGTCACCAGTGGTCAGAGATTGGCTATCGGTGAAGAAAAGGCAAGTGTGTTTGTCCCCCTGATAATGTCATATGTGTGTACATATGTTACATGTATGTTTTGAGAATAATAGAAAGGTGTGTTTGTAGATAGTGCTACACTTCAATGTCACATGTGAACACAACCATGTCTAATAACCCACATTGATATATGAAACATGCACCATTGGTGTGATGTGAGGTTATGGGCACAGTTCTGCTCATGTGAAGTATGTGAAGTATGTGATGGGACAAGAGAAAGTGTGTTTTGGAAAGAGTTGTTGTAAAGGTGCCCATACACGTTACAATTATTGTATACAATATTGTATACAATATCGCATCTCATAGCATATCGGTTTAGCGATGAGTACAAAAAGTATGTGCAGCACATACTTTTTGTACTAGATCTCATCTAATCTGATCTCATCGCAAAACCGATATGCTATGAGATGCAATAGTGTATACAATAATTGTAACGTGTATGGCCACCTTTACATGTTCCATATGATGCAACTGAAACAAGAATGAGCAAACTGTGCACATGTAGCTGGTGAGAAACTACACATCCCAGTATGCCATCCCATAGTTAAATGACTCCATAATAACCACACTGTCAAGCTATGGTGGAATGTGTAGTTTCACAACAGGTGGAGGTGCCTAATTTGGCCAGGGATGATGTCATTTCTGCATAGTGATCTATGTATGTGCATTTAGTGGCCTAATGAATGAGATGAGACACTGAAATGCCTCCTAATGGAGACATTAATGTGTGTGTGGGACACATATGGATAAAAAACATAAGATCACCCACACTAGGAAATGTAACTTAGTCATGATGTTCACTAGCACAGTGGTGCACATATCTCATGGTGATATTTGTATTTTTAAACTTGTAGGTGGACCGAATTCAAAAGTACACTGAAGAGGAAGATGACTGACCGGTACAACCACAGCATGTCCACCGGGAGAGGTCCTATGCCCGATACTTTGGAGTATACCCCCCTGGAGCAGGACGCCTTGGACGTCATTGATGTGGCCGAGGTCAGGGGGATCTCCAATATGGACAGTGAGCTCCCGGCGGAGGTCTTTGATGCTGCTTTTGATGGTAAGTCACAGTAATGCATTGTATTTTGAAAGAGATTTTTTAGTGCGTATGTGATGGTGACATTGTTTTCAATTATTATCCTAGCAGAAGCAGAAACCCAGGATGTACCGGCAGCATCTTCCTCTGCAGAGCCACAGGTGGAGCAAGTGGTCCAGCCTCCACCAAGAAGACACCCCCAGCCCCAGCCACAGGAGACATGGGATGAGAGCATGATGGTGACGCTGGAGAGGATCGAGCAGCAAGGGGTGGATGCTGCGCTCCGTCAGCAGCAGATTGGGGAATTTTTGGAGGATTGGAAGGCCACAAACAGGCAGCAGTGTGAGGCCTTCAACCGCATTAATGACACTCTGGCGGCTGGCATGCAAAACATTGGCCAACACCTCAGCCGCCTGAATGACATTCTTGCGGAGCTGCTGCCCACCGCCAGGTCCCTAAGGGACAATCCCCCATCTGCTGGCCCACCCCAAGCTGCTCCCCAACCTTCCACCTCTGCTGACCCTCCTGTGTCCACTAGGGGAAGACGCCGCAAGCCATCTGACCCAAAGGCCCCTGTCCCCAAGGCCCCATCTAAAAGGGGGAGAAAAGGGCCCAAATAATGAGACCTGGTTCACTTCCTCTGTGGTTGGACCCCAAATGTTTAAATTGCACTGGACATCCACTTCCTGAGTTGGCCATCTATCCATTTTCGTGCCATGGGCATTAAAGTTCTTATTTTGACCTCTACAAATGCAGGATAAATTTTTGGTGGTGTGTATCTTGCTTAGTATTCACCCTGGTTGTTGCAGTACGTATTCTGGTGTCCCCATTTCTTTCACCATTGCATTTGCAGGGTAACACATGTTTGGAGATATGCAACCTCTTGTTCTGGCTGTTTTTTTTATTTTTGTGTCTATTTTATTTGTTTATTTGATTTATGACATGAAAGTGTCTACTAAGCTGTGATGCTGTACAGCAAATAAATTTATTTTACCAATTAAAACAAAATTGTTATATGTGTAATTTCTTGTGTGAAACAAATACTAGATTTATGTGTACTTACTGACCAGGGTATTTTTGAACATTTGTTGAAGTGTGGTCGAAGTTTCCCATGTGTAACCCTCTCCATGGTCATTCCCATGTTCCTATCCAACTTTTCCCTGCTAATTAGTTTGTGTCAGCACATGTGCAGAGCAACTTAATAGGTGAGAAAGCAGTTTGTGTGCAGGTGAGGTAGCTCCTACAGTAGTAGGTAAAAGCAGGTCCAGAACAATGCTTTCCTCATGGAGTGGGTGAGGCAGACAAACAAGGGTCAAAAGGTACATTTGTGTAGGAATGCATATGTGTCCTCCCTAAAAAAAGATGTGTGAATCGGCCAAACATGATAAAATTGCTTGTGAAGAAACATGTATAAGTTTTTAAATATATATGATTTTACAGTGTCATAAGCAGATGTAGGAATCCTTTGTTAGAGAGATGTGAGTGCAATAATGTGATTGGTGGCATCTTACATCCAGAGTGTAGTCAAATCCAATTCATAGCAGATCAGATAGTGGTACAGTTCTGTATTTTGGGTACTATACAAAGATTGTGTGCAAAATAGTGGGCATGGGCTTAAAACATTGCTGAAACATCCTTTGTAGGTGTTAGATGTGGTTTATGTTATTGTATCATAAATACAAAACCTATGTTTGTATTAGAGTGAACACGTTGACACATGTCGACTTGTGTAGATTGAGTGTGCTACTGTGTAAAGTCTATGAAAGCACGTAGTGAATGTGTGTAACTGTTTAGCAAATAGCTACCTTAGCATATATAAGCAGGTCTTAAAAAGATTCTTACCTTAAATTAAACAAACCTTTAAATGTAGAGAAGTATAGAAAGATAAGCTTCCAATGTGTTTGAGTGCTGTGTGTGGCTTGCAGGTAGTGAAATCATGGTTTGGACTTAATAGACTGCAGCATTGCTTATTACATTCAGGTGTATGTGTTTGAGTAGTAATCAGCGTAAATTAGCAAACCCAGGCGCACGCTGGCATGCGGTATCTGTAGGGGTGGTTTGAGATGGCGGTTGGCGGCCGCCTGTTTTGTGTCCGAAATGAACGGTGCCTTAGTCGATCGTGCGGTAGTAGCACCGCTCATTTTTGGTGCACACCGCCGTGTACGCCCATATTTACGCCCTTTTTCCCTCATTATTTCGGCCGCTCCCCTCTTCACGCCCCTATGCCGCCCCCAATGCCCGTACACTCGCGTATAGGTTTTTTCGCACGTAGAAGCCCGTCCGTAAGCGTTGTGGAGTGTTCGCGCCTGCGCATTAGCGAATGTACGCATGCGCAGATCATAAAAAAATCCCGGGACGTACGCGTACGGCCCGGCCGCTCCAACCAGAATAAGGCCCTATGAGTCCCAGCAAGCCTCCCCGGCAAGCTGGGACTTGGAGAACCACAAGTCCCAGCCTGCGAGGCATTAAAGGGCCCGCTGGGTCTTGTAGTTCCACAGTATTAAAAATAGTACAATAAAACACACTGACACACACTTAAAATAAAACTTTAATACATACAAAGCCCATACATACTGATACTTACCTATCTTCTTCCCGTAGGTAGCCCTGGTCCTGATGTCCTGGTCCTGTGTCGGCGTTCTGCTCCTTGCAAGGCGGCCAATAGCGGCATTCGGGAGGCGGAGCCGCACGATGTACACAAACACCGTGCGGCTCATCTGTCCGGTCTGGTTTCGCGTTGTCGGTTTGTTTTTTTGCAAAGACCCCTTACCTGGACTACGTCGCCCTGGGACAGGTGAGTATGGTTTCCTTCCACAGCTTCCTCCATGGATTTCGTCGGACTCCGGACGCCGACGCCATCGCCAACAGCGACGTCGACATGGAGCAGAACGCCGACACAGGACCAGGGCTACCTACGGGAAGAAGATAGGTACGTATTAGTATGTATGGGCTTTGGATGTATTAAAGTTTTATTTTAAGTGTGTGTCAGTGTTTTTTATTTTACTATTTTTAATACTGTGGAACTGCAAGACCCAGCGGGCCCTTTAATGCCCCGCAGGCTGGGACTTGTGGTTCTCCAAGTCCCAGCTTGCGGGGGAGGCTTGCTGGGACTCATAGTGCCCCAGTATTAGACAATAGATTATTCTATTTTTTACACCACTATCAGCTCGATACCCACCGCCCAGGGGCATCGAGGACAGCACCAGGCTTCAGCCTGGTCAGGTAAGTCATGGAGGGGGGGGACCCCTTCATTGGGGGGTCCCCACTCCTCCAGGGCCCCTGGCCAGGCTGACTGGTCGGTAGGGTTAATGTTTTGGCCGCGGGACCTTATATAATAAGTGTCCCCCGGCTGTGACATTACCCTGATGGCTGGTTGTGCCTGGGGCTGGTTCTTAAAATACGGGGGACCCATAGTCATTTTGTCCCCCGTATTTTGGGAACCAGCCCCGGACCTGGAGCCTGGGGCTGGTTGTTAAAAATCGGGGAACCCCTATTTGTCGGATTCCCTGATTTTTAATTACCGGCCCCGGCTCTTTTAGCCTGGTGCTGGTTACAGCTGTGGGGGGGACCCCACGCTGGTTTTTTTTTTAATTTATTTAATTTTTTATTTTTTTACACTGCAGCCTGCACGGATCTGACTGATCCATGCAGGCTAAAGCCAAATACGACAGGGAAAGCAAGGTGTATTTTCCTGTCATATTTGCGTGGGTGTTTTACACCACTTAGTAGCCGTATTATCAGTACGGCTGCTTAGTAAATCAGGAACCACCATTCTTTTGAATGGTGATTTCTGTCGTATTCTATCGATGGTGTAGACATTCGTATTTGTAAATACAAATACGAATGTTCCATCTTTAGGAATACGAATTGTTGTATTTTCGGGATTGTAAATCCCGAAAATACAAATGTGTAAAAAATAGGTGTATTTCCGCCTACGAATACACCTATTTTTTACGAATCCATTTTGGTAAATTTCCCCCATAATGTAATTTATTTACGCCCCCCCCCCCCCCCCCCCATAATCCCAAAGCGTTTCGAGCGCAGCGGAACGCGTCCGGCCGACCTTTTCATACCCCCACTATCCACATTGGTGTGGAGTTGATCTTATATAGTGTGGCGAGCGCAGCGAGCCACCAAGCCCATGCATGCCATACAATAATGGCATGCGATGCTATGCGATTTGACTACGTTTGTGGACGGGGTAAAATCAGGCACCATGCTAGGAAACAAGTACCGAAAACCTTCACTATTTTCCCCATTAACTAACATCTCTTATCACTGCTATTTGCATCAATGCGAAGTGAAGTTAGAAACAAACCGATATAGAGGTAGGAGGGCCCTGCTTGCAAGCTTACAATCTATATAGATAATAGGAGGGATACATGAGGATAGAATTCCATATCATGGCAGTCCCTCCAGATTACAGTCCTGATGGGATGCAGTTAGATATGAAATCTACTGGAGGTTATGTGGGGGTTTTGAAATATGAAAAGCTTGCCTGAAGAGGTGAGTTTTCAGGGAACGCTTGAAAGTTTGGAGGTCAGTGGGGAGTCTTAATGTGCGTGTCCAGGTGAATAGTAAAGTGGCAGAAGGATAGGGATGTCCATCAGCCATTGATGATTTTAAATCATTGATGGTCTATGTCCTAAATTGAAACTTTTACCATTTATTTAGTAGAACCAGATGGGTCCCCAACATTGATGTTAGACGTGGGACCAATTTTGTTTTTTATACTGCTGCACAGATCCACTAGATGCTGGCTGTCCAGCTCCAATTACTAAGAGCCTCAAACTTTGGGTCAAACTTTGATAAGATGGGAGTTCTATTTCACATAGGATGTTGCTATGGGCAACCAATCAGATACTACATATGTAGCCGCGCTTATCTAGTCGGCCTGTGTCCCGTCTCGGTGCGCTTCAGTGAATGAAGTGTGAGTGTGAGCCACTTGCGCTCCCCATTCATGGCACTGGACATGTGAGCGTGTGAGATGCGAGTGTGTCCTGTCTCAGCAAGCGGCATGTCTTAGTAAATAAACCCCATAGATGCTGTGTGCAGGATTTATGGAAAATGTAGTCACAAAATTGTCTGCTGCTGCTCAACCGCATGTCCCAATAATGCAGTGAAGACACCTGATAGCATGTACATTTGTTTCATCCATATATATGCCAACTACAGAGCGTAAACATTATTGACACTTCAACAATATTGGCAACAATGCTGCCATTAATGACTGGGAGATGTCATGATACTCTTCCCACCAGCCAATCCACCACACCACCGACTTGGCTTTCAGTCATGTGAACCAGTGGGAGCTGTGTATACTCGGCTCAGAGGAGGAAGTGTGATGGTGTCTGCAGGAAGTGAGCAAGGGTGGGAATACATGAAGCTGACAACCCAGCATTAGTACATTGCAGCCACCCATTTTGTGTCATATCTTCTAGATTTAACCTATTCCACCCAGAGTAATTCTACGTAATGCGCACAAGATGGCTGCCTCGTCTGGCACCTTTTGTGGGCGGAATGGACAACTGTGGAATTTATTACCCAAAATGATCATTTCAATACGGCCTTATGCCTATTCCCTAGATTTCCAATTTTTTTTAAATTGCTGTAACACTAAATACTTTGCACCATATGCTATGTTATTGATGTCGGTAAAACGCCTTGAGTCTATGGGAGATAGATCACTCTGCTATATAAATAAAATTGTTATTATATTACTTTACCAGAATCCTAACACAATATTAAAACGCCTTCCAGGCTTCACAGCTTTCTGTGGTGCTACTCTATAAGAAAATGGGCATTGCTCTCAAGCATGCAGGAATCCAAGAAAATAGCTCCTGCTCTCAGCACTCAGAGAGGGGCAGACATATTATGCCTTGAAAAGTGATAACATGGAGTGGTACGATTCAATCAGCTCCTAATTGCCATGTTACAGGCTGTGTGTGGGATGTACTAAGCATCGCTTCCACTATGCGGAACATCCTACCAATACTTATACCATACATAGATACTAATTGCATATGAACTTATACTGTATACGTTATTAGTAACGCAATGGTGATAAGAGTCCTCTGTAATGATGGAACTTCCAGCTATTGTCCCATTCTGCAAAGGATCCTGGGAAGGCTCTGCTTGGATGCTTAGTACAATGTACAAAAACTGGATTTTGGCCACATTTTCCCTTTAGTACATGCCACCCTGTGTTAGCAGAATGACAGTTAGGATCTAGTTGGGTGATAGTTTATCACTATCCACTTTATCACTTTTCAAGGCTTAGTACAACTGGCCCAGAGGTGCATTACAAGAAATTGTCCACTACTCTTAGATATTCTCATTTTGAGAGTGGTGGACAAATGGATGTGATGCTTAGCATGTTCCACACACAGTATGGTTGTCAGCTAGGCGTGCACAGCACATTTTATTGTGGGGTGCACCGTCAAAGGGGTGTGCATAGCTCCACCTATTGGGTGTGTCAAACACGGCCAATCAGGCGTGTCGTCCATCATCTATTGGCACTGGCTGCAATATAAAAAGTCTCTCAGCCACACCATAATCTCCTGCCTATTTCAGTTTTTGGGGGGGATGCTCTAACATCCGCTCCCCAGCTCCGCCGCACATCGCCGCACTTCGCATTCATAATGATTGCATATGCAGTAACATATGCGAAAATTATGGCAAAGGACAGTGTTAAGAGCTGTCCATGGGGACCTGGCGGCTCTCCCCTCCATCCCTTACCTGGCGGCTCTCCTCCTCCCTGCACCCGAAAGAGGATCACTGGTGAGAGGGGGGGCGATGCGGGACGGCGGGGGTCCGTGCGGGGCAGCGGTGGGATGGTGCGGGGCAGCGGAGGGTTGCGGTAGAAGCCCATAGGCTTCTATGGGGCATCGCCATCGGGGCATCGGCGGGGGATGCTTACAGCATCCCAAAATGCGGTAAAAACCCAGATAACAGGGTTTTTACCACATTTTTTGCTTAGAGAATCTCCCCCTTAATCTTCTGATTACTCTGAGTAACAGTACATGCAAATACAGTCATAAACATATCTGGATGACGCAGGTATTTAGTGATATGACAATGGTCTAGTACAATTAACAATGCAAACACACATATAATTGATTGATGGGCTCTTCTTTAAATGGAATACAGTTCTAAAAACCAAAAGTCATCGGTTAGTGATACAGATGGGGCCGGGCTCTTCTTTGCTGGCGAATCGCCAGAACGTCACTGCTGGCGATCTGCCAGCAGCCCGGCTCGCCATCTGGGTGCGGGGAGGCGGTGGGGACCCCGGGTGACCGCCAACAAGCCGGCGGTGACCCGGGGGAAGCGCCGTCGTAAGGAGACGCGCGCGCATCTCGTGCGCACGCGTCCCCTTTTGCTGTACAGATGGTGGGTGGCGGGGGATGGCGGCTGGCGTCGCCATCCCCTGCAATGATGAGACCTGCCCCATCTGTATTGCTGGTATTGCTAGCGGCAGTGTTCATAAGGGTGGGGCACAGCATTAGGGGGTGCCTGTGCACCCCTAACACTCAATGTGCGCACACCTATGGTTGTTAGTCTGTCATAGAGTCTAACATCCCAGATATTGCATAACTCCCAACAGGCAGTGTCCCGTGATTGAGGGGGGGGGGCAATTGGGTGTCCTTCCTGCTCCTTGGTGCTCTGCTGAGCAGAGCGGCGGTGAATAGTGAGACAGAGGGACTTGCACAGGCATGCTTTGGTGTGCTCCAAAGTTGGGAGGTATGATACTGTTCCTTCTTTGTCATCAGAACTGCTGGCTAACACCACAGACAGTATCCACTATATGCATATTATATATCAATGGACAGCAAAAAACAATTACGTTTTTTATCATAAAATGATTCAGCAAAAGGCTTGAATATGTTTTTGTAAGTAACCAAGCAATTGGGACCCCATAGTTCTGCATGGGGCACCTTATTATGTACAGTATAAAGTACAAGCAACTGGGACCCCATAGTTCTGCATGGGACACCTTATTATCTATAAAGCAGTGTGGCAGTAATTTCCCTGTTGCCGTTCTTGCTTATCTCCGGCCTTACCATACCTTTACAGGGCCAGATGCAGCAAAGTGTAAAATACATCCAAAGCTCTGAAATTACATTTTCAGAGGTTTGGCCGCATTCGTCATATGCAGCAAGCCCCAGAATGTGACAGATTCAGGGGCTTGGATGTAGTGGGCTACTATCGCGCCTCCGCTTCTGAGAAGGATTGAGCCGGATTCATTCCAGCAGCCCCTGCGGCGAGCATCACACGGTGTGTGTACAGATAGGACTCGGTCCTAAACCCGTAAGTTCTATCATTGCGAAGGACAGCTTTTACCACAAGAGCTGTCCTTTGTGATTTTCTTTATGCAAACGGCATTAGTAAATGCCGATATGCATGTGGAAAATGGCCGGATGCATTGCAAGAAAAATGCGATGCCTGCTGCTTGACCCTGCTCCACAATTGGTATGTCTGTACGTGAGTGTGTGTCTGTAGCAGTTGCGTTCCATAATACTGTGCACAGTCTATTTATGCACACCACCAGAGAATGTGGGCGGGATTCCCACATTCTCTGGTGGTGTGCATACAAAGACACACAATATTATGGAATGCAACTGGTACAGACACACACTCACGTACAGACATACCAATTGTGGAGCCAGGGTCATAAATACATACAGGGGACAATGGAATGCAGTCACCTTAAGACACTAGCCCTGAATGGGGCACACTGGCCTCCTCCATTTATACAAGTTCTAATTTATGCACCCCTTAAGTAGGAAGCCCAGGAGCATATGCCACAGGCCCCCCTCTGCCTATCTGGGTGCTGCTTGGGTGGTGGAATGAATGTGGAGGGTGAATATGAATTGAAGGTCTCAGGTCTCCTCCCACAGAAGTCAGAACCAATGTTGAGAGACATTGTCATGAGTGCACACTTCCCCACCCTAATGTTACCTCCTCTTTGCAGCTTTATTGGGGCACAGGCATAATGTTCCCTTTATCAGATGACCCATGATGGGATCCTCTAATAAGCCTAGGTAATTAGTACCCCCCTCCTACCATTTTCATGCTCCTGGAGAAAGTGTGTGCGTCTGGTTGCTGCTAGAACCAGGTGTCGGTAGTGAATGCAAGTGGAGAGGCACTAACCGATATGTCACCTCGAGGTTCAGTGTCAGATTGGGACATGAAGTCTCACCGGGGATTTGTAGAGGTAGACTTGGCTATCAATTAGTATATGGTCTGGGCTCCTTCCTAAATATATTCTATGCATGATAATTTAACAGATTAATGCACCATAGTCCTGTGCAGATTCCAGAAATTGAATCCTAGAGGAGAGGGTGGTGCCTCAGTACCCCCCTGTACTCCTGTGGGCTAGTCCAACACTGTCCGGGATCCTAGCATTAATTTATGCCCCTGGTTGGAGCAGCATCTTGGTCATATATGAGGATGATTCTGGTTGGCTCGCTCCCCAGCTAATTTGCACGGGGGAGCAATGTTTTGTGTCTGCGCATGCGCATATGTATATGTATTTCTGCACATGTGCAGATGCTGGGTGCGAACAGGTGCGGCGAAGTGAAAGTTTGCCGTCCCATTAGCACCCAACAGTGTGGAAGGATGCGCCCATGGGAATGCCCAGCATTTCATGGGTGTTCCCATGAAAATGCTGGGCGTTACGAGGGAAATGAGGCAGTGGTGCGGCTGCCGGGGGCGGGCAGCTGACATCAACGGATATCAGCTGCCCGCCCTGTCCTCTCACAGGGTGCACGCAAAGCTAAGGCACCTGAGTGTCATAGTTTTGTGTGGACGTTCCACATCATTCGATGGTCGGAGACCATGTGGGTCTCGCCCACTAGGCTGTGAATGGATATTTATGTGAAACATCCATTCACAGCCGTGCGGGCGAATCCATTCACAGTCGTGCGGGCGAATCCATTCACAGTCATGCGGGCGAATCCATTCACAGCCGTGCGGGCGAATCCATTCACAGTCATGCGGGCGAATCCATTCACAGTCGTGCGGGCGAATCCATTCACAGTCGTGCGGGCGAATCCATTCACAGCCGTGCGGGCGAATCCATTCACAGTCGTGCGGGCGAATCCATTCACAGTCATGCGGGCGAATCCATTCACAGTCGTGCGGGCGAATCCATTCACAGCCGTGCGGGCGAATCCATTCACAGTCATGCGGGCGAATCCATTCACAGTCGTGCGGGCGAATCCATTCACAGTCGTGCGGGCGAATCCATTCACAGCCGTGCGGGCGAATCCATTCACAGCCGTGCGGGCGAATCCATTCACAGTCATGCGGGCGAATCCATTCACAGTCGTGCGGGCGAATCCATTCACAGTCGTGCGGGCGAATCCATTCACAGTCGTGCGGGCGAATCCATTCACAGCCGTGCGGGCGAATCCATTCACAGTCATGCGGGCGAATTTGCCCGCAGAGCTGCATGTGAACTAGAATAAGGTAATACTGTATATCCCTAAAAATATTTTTCAAGAGTAGGTAAATACATTAGATAGAACACATCTGTCTGTGGTTATAGCCTTCCAGCTGGTACATCAAGTACTAGTCATGTCAAGTGTCGGAAGCCTACGGGTAACACATGTTGGCCAATGTCACCATCATTCAATCTCTGCTCTGTCCTTAGACATCCAAATGAATAAATTATGTTACATCTCAATGGGAGAGAGCTGCAGAATACTAAACAACATTTACAAGCTCCGGGACAGTTATTTCTTCTTCAGAAGTTCTGCTCTAGCTATACATTATTGACAGGACAAGTCCTCCTTGCACAATGACACTATCCACCAGATCATATGAAACTTTGTTCTCCCTCTACACTTCACAGAGGGTTTATGCTTAAGCACAGTCTGCTTTGCAGCTCTCCTGATAATCACTATTTATGTGTATGTCTTTAATCTCCTGTCCTCTCAGTAGTTCTCTCTATAAATTTATTTCATCTCTTGCTACACTATGCCAGTTAACTTTCAATATTGTCACAGTTATTTAATGTTCCTTATCCTCCTGACAATTTTTCTTTGAAGAGGAGATAAATAGGCCACAGACTCTGTTAACAACAAACCACAGAGGAAGGTGGAGAAATAAACAGTATCTCTATATACAGTAGTTATACCTTTTGGCGCTTGTCTTGACAACTCATCAAAGTGCTCCTTGTCGCTAGGTGGCACAATAAATCACACAGCATGCAGTGGCATAACTAAAAATTTTGCTCCCCCCAGCCAAAATATCATCTGACGCCCCCCCAAATTGCCTACCCCCCAAGTTGCCTACCCCCTGATGGATACATATACAGTATATATATATATACAGTGGTCGAAGTGGAAATTTTGAAGTGGGGGTATGGAAATTTTGAAGTGGGGGTATGGAAAAGTAAAGAGTGAATATAGTGCGCACCTTCGGACACCCCCCTGTCCATCAACGTCCCCTGCCAGACTGCCCCGTTGTACAGGGGTATTACAAAAGCACAATATGTGCTGCTGAGTGATCAGAGAGCATCCTGAGGGGGAAAAAAAACTTTTTTTTTTTATCTTCAGATTAAAGTGGGGGTATGCCATACCCCCGTATACCGCCCCACTTCGACCACTGTATATATATATATATATATATATATACACACAGTATGTGTGTAGGGGACTGTCACTGCTAGGGCCAGAGCAGACATGCTGCACTGCTGACAGCCTGACATATTATGCATCCCTTCTAACAGCAGGGAAGGTATGATGAGGGGAGGAAAATACGATAGGGGGCGGAGCCACGTGTGTACCTGGGTAGTAGGGGCTGGGGTGGCTGTCATATGGCCACCGCTCAGCAGTCAGCACTCACCCCTGCCCAGCCCGACTCACGCCGTCGCCGCTGCTGCAGTGCTTGCCCCTCCGGCGGCCGTTTGAAATATGGCTCCAGTTCATGAGCCATTTGGAGCTCACCTCCCTGCAGGCAATCACCGCGGCTGCAGGAACATGAGTTCTGATTGGCTGGCGGACGGAGCTACTGTACATTTCAATTAGCCGCCGGCTAGTCTGTATAGCTGTGAGCGCCGGGGGAAAGGGGCGGGGGTGACCATTACCTGGTGGCCAGAGACAGTGAGTAACAGAGCGGCTCGGGGCACATTGCACCCTGCCACCCTGCCCAGCCCACAACTGCTGGTGAGCACCATCGGCGCCCCGCTGGAGCTTGCTCCCCCAAGCAGCCGTGGAGGCTGCCATACAGTAGCTACGCCACTGACAGCATGGCATATGGCGTATGGCTAGGGTAGCCAACTCCAGTCATCGAGAGCTACCAACAGTTAATGTTTTCCAGATCTCCTCACAGAATCACAAGTGAAGTAATTAGCTCCACCTGTGGCTCTTTTAAAATGTGTTAGTGAGTAATGAGTGCACCTGTGCAGCAGCTATGTTGTCTGGAAAATGTGAACTGTTGGTAGCTCTCGAGGACTGGAGTTGGCTACCACTGGTGTATGGCATTACCACATGAGTACAATACCAGCGCTCATCCACCAGATGTCGCTTTTACAATTCCCACTGCACATGCAATGCTATAGCGAAAGAATCCGCAGTGCGTATGCGTGAAGTCTCCATTGAAATGCATTACAGCTCAATAACTACTTTACTGTACTATACTGTACTGTGCAGTGTGTTAAATAACGTCTCATTAAGCTATTTATAACAGGCTATTGGGATAAGTGAACAAGTATACAGAATGGTCGAAGTACGGTTCATACTGTAGGCCAGACTCTGGTTTACAAAATGCATAGGTTTCACATGTGTAAGGGCACTGCTTTATATGCGTCTCATTATGCTACACTGGTTAAACACACAATTACGCTACAGTATGAATGACATACAGTACCAGAAGGCCAGACTCGAGCACCGTGATGGTTAACAAAATGGCTACCGGGTGTCAGCCAGGGCTTCATGGGAGCCTACATCTATGGAGCTATCAACAGCATGTTACACTTGTGTAAGGACTCTGCTGTACGTTCTTCACATTACTCTACACTGGTTGAACAATTACGCTACAATATGAATGACATATGGTACAAGCAGGCCAGACTTGGTTAAACAAAATGGCATAGGTTACACTTGTGTAGGACACTGCAGTCTGTGTGTCTCTTTATGCTACACTGGTTAAACACAGAATTACGCTACAGTATAAATGACATACAGTACCAGCAGGCCAGACTGAAGCACCGAGCAGGTTAACAAAATAGCTACCGGGGATCAGCCAGGGCTTCAATTGAGCCCACACCTATGGAGCTAGCGACAGCATAGGTTACACTTGTGCAAAGGCACTGCTGTACGTGCGTCTCATTACGCTATGCTGTTTAAACACAGAAATACCATACAGTACAAGTAGGCCTGACTCAAGCACCAAGCGGATTAACAAAATGGCTGCTGGGTTCTAGCCAGGGCTTCATGAGAGCCCACATCTATGGAGCTAGTGACAGCATAGTTAACACTTGTGTAAGGGCACTGCTGTACGTGCGTCTCTGGGGGGCTCCTGCTTTGTGAAATAAAGTATGTAACAACTGTACAGTAGATACAGTACAGTAAATACTGTAAGGCGTCTACTGCATTATTGTGATGAACCTTTTCTTTCATCTTAAACCTTAATTACCCTTAGAAGTAAATCACACGGACACATGACCTGAAATAACTCACACGGACACGTGACCTGAAATAACGACACGGACAACCACTGCATAAGTTTAAAAGGTCAAGGGTATTTATTGTGGTATGACCCTATTGAAAAGGGATGGCCTGGAGAGAGCTTGGAGACCAGCCAGTCATAAAACGTTAACAATGGCGGCGACTACAACGCCCCAACTTGTAACCAGGGCGATGAACCGCCCCCATTGGATTCAAAGCCAGCCTGCGCTGTGACTGTCTTGCCGCCCCTCCTATTGCATGGTGAGGACAGTTCTAAAAGTGTCCTACGTCCCCCCTCGGGGGCAGGACTCACCAGCCTTCCTGGCAGAGGGTGGCAATACCTCACAGTGACCTCATGTACTTCAAACTAGACTGCTGATCGAGAGAACCCTCCCGCCACAGCTGGGTTCAAAAATTGCCACTTAAAGACAATTACTGTAGAACCCAAGCCCGCCAACCCTATCAATAAGCTAAGGCAACCAGAGTAAAACAAACCTAATCCCCTATCTGCAACAACTAAACAAGTCCTGAAGGAGAACGGCCATGCCTGATTCTGACAAATGGACACCATCGCTTCTTTAGAAGGATGGGGACTCCAGTGCTAAAGAGGGGTGCCTGACAGCTATACCTCCCATGGACGTGACCACCTTGGAGACCGCAAAGTTTACTTTGCGTCTGATCTTTTCTAACGACTTAGGGTTCCAGCAGCCTCTCCAGTTAAAACGAGGCACTATGTCGGACCAAACTATCCGTAATCCAGGCCAACGGCCGACCAGAGTCTTAAAATCAGCCTCGATCCTCAAAATAAAGCCTATGCTGGTTCCCTGACCCAAGTCGTTACCCCCTAGGTGAACAACCAAAACATCCGGGCGACCCCACCGACGCTCTTTGTCGGACAACAATGGTAAAAGACCATTCCACCGAAGACCCCTGACACCAAACCAATGTACTGCCCGGGCCCTGACAGCTAACTGATGCTTGGATGCCCAGAACACGAAGGAATGCCCGACGAACCAGACAGTGGCATGAGTCGTTGAAGGGGGGGGAAGGGCTGAAAAAGAAAACCCTAACCTGTTAGCATTCAAACTTAAACTGTACAATGCACAACGTAGGGTTAGACAGATAATGCACAACATAAATTAGTACACTAGAATCCAAGTGAAGGGGAAAACCTTAAAAAACCTCCGGTGGACTTGAGGGGGGAAGCCAATTGTAATCAGCCCACTATCGGAGGAAAAAGTAAAAAATTCCCTTCACACCCTCGATTCCGTAACGCTGCCGTTACAAAACCGAGTGTAAACATCGTTTTTGGATCCAGCGCCAAAGGCGCGTGCTAAACCTTATCTAAACGAATATAAGATTTATAAGCGGAGGACTTCCAGCGGCCGAGTTCTTGTATGGCACTCACTGGAAGACCCTCCTCTGCTGCGTTGGTGGCCGCACCAATACGGATTGAATGCGCCCCGTAGTCGGCGACCTCCAAGCCCAATGCAGCCACACAGCGCTTAAACATCGCAGTGAATTGGAAGCGCGTCAAAGGTGATGCGTCTGCATGCGCAAAGAACTGCGCCGGGGGGGTCAGCCTCAGAGGCAAATATGCCGCGGCCAGGCGCACAGGGCATATGTCCCTTTCCGGCTGGGAATCAGGGTGACCCAGCGGCTTTTGCCCAACTGATCGGTCTTAGACCTAGCGGATAATGCAAAGGACTAAACCTTCCTGGAAGACCATGTCTTCATACCGCAAACCGGAATCAGTGGCACTCTTATTGGCCGCTACGATCTCGCTCACCCTAAAAACCCCAAAAAACGCGAACGAGAACGCCACTCGAAAGAGCGACGCCTCCTCCGCGTTATCTGCCACGCCCTGTACACAGTCAATTATTTTACGGAGCATCAGCAGATCAATTGGCTTGCGCGAATCCGCTGCTACCGGGCGTTCTTTGGCCCACCCTTGCAAGGCCTTTGTTAATACTAAGGACTTGGTGGGATCACGTGCCCCGTGTAACCTGGCGTGGAAGGATATCCCCACTAAAGCTGCTGACATGGCGGATTTAGACCGGCCCGAGTTGTAATGGCCCCACACGAACGCCAGCAAACGGTCATCGACCGACTTACCGCTGTTCGCCGGGGACTCCTGAAATGCCTCCCAGTCCTGCTGTGCTGCAGCGTAAGCCCTATGTGTGGAAAGGGCCAGGGATCGCAATGCTAGCCCCATCTTGTCTGCTCTACAATCTGCCACACAGAACATGGACAAGTAAGCCCCAGGGGTGATGCGCTGGGTGCCAACTCACAAAACTTCGCAAAGTTGAACCGTGACAGCGCATCAGCTATGCCGTTATCTACCCCCGGGACGTGTCGCGCCATGAAATGTATGTTATGTTGAAGGCAGTGCAAAACTAAATGCCGCAACAGAAGCAGGGCCTGGGGTGAGGAGGTGCGCTGGTTGTTAATGGCGTGCACGACGCCCAGGTTATCGCACCAGAACACGATTGTCTGGTCCGCTAACCTCTGAGCGCATAACCCCACTGCCACTATTATGGGAAAAAGTTCCAATAACAGTAAGTTGGCAGTGAAACCTCTGTCGACCCATGACTGAGGCCATGGCGCGGCGCACCACTCCCCTTGGAAAAACGCCCCGAAGCCTGTGGACCCGGCAGCGTCAGTAAATAGCTGAAGCCTAGCATTAGGTGCTGGTTCAGAGGGCCAGAGCAGTTCCCGGTTAAAGTTTACCAGGAATGATGCCCAGACGACCATGTCGTCTCTGATTTCCCTAGACAATCTGACCATGTGATGGGGGTCCCGTGTCCCTGCCGTAGCCCTCTCTAACTTGCGGCAAAACACCCTGCCCATAGGTATCACCCTGCAAGCAAAGTTCAGCGAGCCCAGTAATGACTGGACTTGCCGAAGTTGTGTTTCCTTACGCGGCAAGCATTCGCTTATGAGCCCCAGCAACTTGCTGACTTTGTCCACCGGGAGGCGACAACAGCCGGCAGCAGTGTCAATCTCGATGCCGAGATACGAAATTACGCATGTGGGCCCCTCGGTCTTGTCCGCCGCGGTGGGCACCCTGAGGTTTTGGAATACCTGGATCGCCGTGGACAACACAAAAGCACATGTGTCCCCGTCTCCCGGTCCCACAAAGAGAAAGTCGTCCAGGTAATGTGCCACTCCAGGGCACCCTGAGGCCTCCTGGACGCACCAATGGAGGAAAGTGCTGAATTTCTCAAAGTAGGAGCAAGAGACGGAGCAACCCATGGGTAAACACTTGTCGAGGAAAATCCCCCCGTCCAAACGGAAACCCATAAATCTGAAGGATTTAGGGTGTAAGGGGAGCAGTCGGAAAGCGGACTCAATGTCCAGCTTCGCCATTAGGGCGCCCCTGCCAAATCCCCTCACCAATGCAAGTACCTCATCAAACAGCTGGTACCTAACGCTGCATACCTCATCAGGAATAGCATCGTTAATGGATGCCCCATGAGGGTGAGACAGATGTTGGATGAGCCTATATTTTCCTGGAGCCTTCTTGGGCACCACGCCTAACGGCGAGAAGCACAAGTCGCTCAATGGTTCAGAGGCGAATGGGCCAACCATTCTGCCCAACGCCACTTCAGCCTGAACCTTTTGTCTCACCACCTCGGGGAACTCCATCGCCGATTTAAGATTCCTGTGGGACACCACCCTAACATCATCAGAAATTGGCAAACTAAAGCCATAACGAAAACTGTGTAATAAAAACAAAGCATCCTCCCTGTTAGGGTAGGATCGCAACCGCAGCTCCAACTCTTCTAGGACTATGGGGGAGGGGGCCTTACTTAGTGCCAGCGTTGTGCTCGCCACCCGTGCCTGACTTACAGGACTTGGCCGGGTGGTTGGCTCCACAGTTGCGGCACTCGTGGCGAAAACGGCATTTCGCTCCCCTGTCGCACTTGGAGTCATTAAACGCGTAACACCTGCCCTTGGCGGCGGGTTTAGACCCCTTTTTCCCTGCAAGAAATGGCTTCTTTTGAGTTGACTCCGCCCCTGGGTGGCCCTTCCCAATAACCTCTAACCAGATTTCAACATGTTTGAGGCCCATGGGCATTACGCGGGCACCGTCGTGTGTCAGACGAAACTTGTCGTCATAGTCCCTCCACGCCGTGCCCTTGTAAGCCATGAATGTTTCGTTCACCAAGTAAATGTACCTGAGCACATTGTTATGTTCTTCAGGCCTGGTGTCGAGGTAGCAGGACCCAAAAATGAGGAAACCCTTGAGCCAGTTGTGAAAACTCCTGTAGGGGTTCTCCTCGGCCCCAGCAGCTTTTTTGGCCTTCTCGTGCTCCTCTTTCATTTCGGTCGTCAATACAAAGACGTCCACGAATTTCCCCTTGGCTATCTTCCCTTTTATGCCCTTGCGCAAGCCGCGGGATACCGCTGTGTTGCTGCAATGGACCATGTCAGTGGGGGGCTGTGGCGTCTCCGTGTGCTTGACTTTGGCGGCCTGCTTACTACCACCCACCTTTTTGGCTACTGCACGCGCCACTAACAGGGCAAGTTTACGGGGGCGTCTACCGGCACCTGACCCATCACTGCTATCAGAGGAGTGGCCAGATGTGAAACAAGAGGAATCAACATCGTCATCATCATGCTCACCATCCCCCGGTATGTCCCCAGTGCCCGGCTGCACGGCCTCATGTGATGTTCCTGCCACGACCAAAGGGGGGCCCGAAGCTGGGGGCCCGAAGCCATTGTCGTCGATGCCGGCCCGACCTCTGGCCTTTGTTCATTGTTGCTATCCCCGGAGGGACGTTCCGCCTCTGCAACCGTGTGCTGCCGTGCTCCCGGTACCTCGGGAAAAGTAGAAATTGTTACCGAAGTACTGTTAGCCATAGGTAATCCTACCTCCCTGCTGGGTTGGGTGGCCGTGGCTGACGTGATGGTGGCGCTGCTAGCCGCCGGGGCCTGATAATACCCTGAACTGGATGGGGGTGGGGGGTTACCATGGAAACCCCCGTGTGTGCCCGGTGGAAACTGCTGGGGAAACTGCTGCTGGCTAGGCCAGCTTTGCCCAAAATAGTTGGGGTAGGACCCCCCCATGCCGGCTCCCTGGAACCCCTGGTAGCCTTGACCCGCTGAATGGGTGTACCCCCAGTGCGGCTGATAGGCCTGTTGGGAGCTGGGGCAGTGCACCTGCTGGGATGGGTAGGGCCATGGAGGGGTGAACTGTTGGCCCTGTCCTGGGGGGAACACTGCGGGGAAACGGGGAAAAGGGGCGGGGTATGGCACCTGCAGTGGATTCCCGCTGCGGTTGGCCCCGTGTGCAGGGGACCAAGACCCTCCCACCCCGGGGGGGGGGGGAAGTGTGGGGAGCTGCTGGAAAGGCCCCACAAGGGGAGCCACGGCAGATGGGGTACCCTGACCAGGCAGGAAACCCCCTATGTGCACCCTAATGGGACCTTGGGAGAGCATGGATGCAAGATGTCCAGCAGGTGGTGCTATAGCACCATGGCTTGCTGCAAGGACATCTTGCATGGAACCATGCCCATCCCCTAGCCCGGGAGTCCTGGCACCCCCCTGGATGACCGGCCTGTCAGACCTAGTGTCTGGAGTGGAGGGGGCCATGGAGACCGCCGGAGTGGAGCTCCTGCGCGGTGTATGTGTCCCCCCAGCCACCGCTCGGGGCTCATTCCCCGCCGCGATGGGGCTGGGGAGATGTGACACGCCAGCTCTGCTGGCGCTGGACGAGTGAGGGGAGCCGGGCGGCTTGTGACGCACGCCGGAGAGATCCAGCGGCGACGCCGGCGGGGACCCGCCTACAGCGCTCGCCGCTGGCGACGGTGAGGGGGACAGGGAAGGGGCAGCCCGTGCTGAAAATAGAAGAGGGCTGGCGCACTAATGGTGTGCCGCGGCTCCCGGCCGGTGACCCCCCATGCTGCTGCGGCAGACAGGGGCCGTGCGGAGTCACTTGGCCAGTGGGGAGGGGGGCTTGCCTCTGAGAGCGGCGCATTGTCTATACTGCAGCAGGAGATATTAAACGCTACTAAAAGGAGTACTTAGCTTCGTTTATCTGTCCCTGCAGCTCGACCTGTCCCTGATCCTGAACGAAATCCAGACTCAAGAGGAAGATGGATCACCTGACTACCCCTTATATACCTCCACCTAAGCTACCACCCCTTCCACACCTGATTGGCTACCCCAACTACACTGCACCTCTATGGGTAAGTGAAACTCTGATTTCTAGCTTTTGTCATACCATCCCAAACTGCACACAGGGCCGGCGCCACCACTAGGCAGCTTCAGGCATTTGCCTAGGGCGCCGGCCACTGGAGGGTGGTACTGAGCTGCAGCAGCAGCGCTCCCGCCCGAGGAGAGCAAGTACTGCCAGCAGCTATTACCGGACCCAGCAGGGAACAGGTGAGCCATACCACTACCCCCCATCCCCCCGCCCCTGCTCGTGGATCTGATCGGCGGGTGCCGCCCGCACCCCCACGCTGGTTAGCGGCAATGAGCGGGTGATGGCTGTCCCCTCCTTCCCTGCTGGTCAGTGTTGCTCTGCAGGTAGCGCCCGCCCAGCCTGCATGCCTGCACATCCGCCCAGCCTGCACGCCCGCCCGCCTGCCTGCACGCTCACCCCCTGGAGTCCCCGGCTATGTTGTGGTGAGGGTGGGTGGAGGGGGAGATAAGTGTCGGGTGGAGGGCTGCAGCGGTGATTTAGAAGATTTGCCTAGGGTGCTGAAATGGCCAGCACCGGCCCTGACTGCACAGACTCTTATATTCCCTCATGCCTAGGCAGCCCTCGCTTTCTCTAGTACAGTACATTGCATACAACATTTTATGCAACACTGCATTGAATGACTGTACAGTAGGCCATTTCTACAGTACAGTATGCCTCTAATACACAGTGATTCCTTGTTATGAGTTATGCTGTATCAGCTACGGGAAGATTTCTGCAACATGCTGAATTGCATTTACAGTGTATACAGTACACTATTTTTATTAAATGATTTGCCTGAGGTTCCCTCATACGCCCCATTTGCAGCAATGTGACATGAAAGCATCTCACACGCAAGTGCATCCCTTTCTCGGTGCATGGTGCAGCTCCAGGTGTATATCTGTCCGCCGCTGGATTAGTGGAGCATTAATCACCCAGTGGTGGAGATGTGTATTGCATTTATACTGTATGTCATGCCAAAACCCTTGTCTAGGCCGGCTGTCGGGATGAATAAGTGTGGCTCCATCTGTATTTTCTGTATTTTGCAATATTTGTAGACCATAATGAATCTTATAATATTGTCTTAATTATCTTTATGTTTAATATGCACATTGAAAAAAACCGTCTGGATCAAGGTTTGTGGGGACTCCAGGGAAACAAAGTTATGGGGGTCCCTGTCAATAGATATATCTGAGATTACAGTCTTGAAGATGTGATATATATAGAAAATGACTAAAAATGTAAAAACAACCTTGGGTATTTATAATAGAATTGGAAACGGGTTGATATTCAAGGGAGAATATCAGGAAAGAAACTCCCGGGTGGGGCACTGCCTTCTATAATATAAACGTATCAGTCTAAAATATCAACTTTATTAATACTAAAATTGATCCTGTTAATGGATCAAGAGACGAACATGAGACGAGGACATACAGATAACATGAATAGAAAAAATTGAGAAAAGATCGTGAAAATATGATATCTGGGTCTGAAAATGGGCTAAATGCCTCTGTTCAATATGGCTGTAATATCAGCGTATTCCTGTAAAGGATTATTTCAGACTAAGCACGTCTTCAATTAACCATATTGGTTATCATAAGCACATATCTAATAAATGCGTAACAAATGGCACACTGTCTGGCAGTACAACTTATTGTTATCTTAATTACTTTCTAATGGTCGAAAACTGTGTATAATCTCACTCTAATTGGACTGCAAGATCCAAGAGAAATTGAGAATTGTGGTGAAGTACCTGGGTTGAAAATGCTCGCCTAGTGGCTGCTGCCTGTGCATATGATGGCAACCGGACAACTGCACAGTTGAGCGGACTCTGCGAGCGTCACAGGTACAGGAGTTAAGACAAAAAGGAGGTTTCTGCTGTCTCCAGGGGTGACCAACCTGGCCCTGTTATACAGTGACAGCGCAGAGTCAGGTAATGGGTCCCCTGGGGATGAGAGAACCCCGACTATGGGAGATGCCAGAAAAGAAGAGCAATTTCACTTTAATCCCAGGTATACGCTACTGTCCAGTGTGTAAGCATGTAGACGTAGTGAACACTGGTTGAGCGGTATATCTGGGTAGTGAATTGCAGAAGGAAGCACAGGGTGCACTCTGGTATTGTTCCTAGTGGGTCGCTGCTATACCGTGCAAAGGTAGTAAAAAAGGAGGAGATTTCAGAAAATGCACAATCTGTACTTCACATAAGACTGAATATCTTGCTCTAATTGGCCGCAAGCCCAAGAAAGAAATGGGCTAACAAAAATTTTATACAACTCCCAGTCAGATGGATATCTATGATAGAATATACACAATGGTTTAGAATGCAGTCCTGGTCTGTAGTCTTGTGTCGGCACACACTATGTGTCGACCTTACCCAAATACACTATATTCAATGTTGAAATTTTTGATGAATGGAGGGAACAAGTCCCACGTATGTGACAAGGTGAGAATATATATGAAGGAAAGAATCCCCTATAAATACGGAGTAACACTTTAAAACCTAAGGTCAATCAATACATTCAAATATAGCATCAACTGGTATAGGCAGGGTGACAGGGTGGGGTAATTGGAGAGAGAAATCCTCCATGCAATACAGGTTCACAATTTAGTGCATGCAACTCCCAGTCAGATGGATATCTATGGTGGAATATACACTATGGTTTAGAGTGCAGTCCTGGTCTGTAGTCTTGTGTCGGCACACACTATGTGTCGACCTTACCCAAATACACTATATTCAATGTTGAAAATTTTTGATGAGTGGAGGGAACAAGTCCCACGTATGTGACAGGGTGAAAATATATATGAAGGAAAAAATCCCCTATAAATACGGAGTCACACTTTAAAACCTAAGGTCAATCAATACATTCAAATATAGCATCAACTGGTATAGGCAGGGTGGGGTAATTGGAGAGAGAAATCCTCCATGCAATACAGGTTCACAATTTAGTGCATACAACTCCCAATCAGATGGATATCTATGATGGAATATACACAATGGTTTAGATTGCAGTCCTGGTCTGTAGTCTTGTGTCGGCACACACTATGTGTCGACCTTACCCAAATACACTATATTCAATGTTGAAATTTTTTTAAATGGAGGGAACAAGTCCCACGTGTGTGACAGGGTGAAAATATATATATGAAGGAAAGAATCCCCTATAAATACGGAGTCACACTTTAAAACCTAAGGTCAATCAATACATTTAAATATAGCATCAGCTGGTATAGGCAGGGTGACAGGGTGTGGTAATTGGAGAGAGAAATCCTCCATGCAATACAGGTTCACAAATTAGTGCATACAACTCCCAGTCAGATGGATATCTATGATGGAATATACACAATAGTTTAGAATGAAGTCCTGGTCTGTAGTCTTGTGTCGGCACACACTATGTGTCGACCTTACCCAAATACACTATGTTCAATGTTGACATTTTTTAAATGGAGGGAACAAGTCCCACGTATGTGACAGGGTGAAAATATATATGAAGGAAAGAATCCCCTATAAATACGGAGTCACACTTTAAAACCTAAGGTAGATCAATACATTTAAATATGGCATCAACTGGTATAGGCAGGGTGACAGGGTGAGGTAATTGCAGAAAGAAATCCTCCATGCAATACGGGTTCACAATTTAGTGCCTAGGTGAATCAACATGTGATATCAATAAATATAGGTAGGGGGTTGTATTGCCATAACCCTGTAATTCCAACCATTAAAAAGCAGATAATGACAGTATTGCCCTGAGGGCTGTTGGTAACTCACGGACACCGGTTCCCGGGTGCAGCGCTGGGAATATCGCGCTGTCAGGGCAGTAGTAGTAGCCAAGTAGATATGTGTGAAGCTTGCAGGGTCCCGCTTGTACACAGCGGGGTCCTAGGACACCGAGACGTACGTTTCACGTAGGAAGCTTTCTCAATCGGTGACTACCCCTTATATACCTCCACCTAAGCTACCACCCCTTCCACACCTGATTGGCTACCCCAACTACACTGCACCTCTATGGGTAAGTGAAACTCTGATTTCTAGCTTTTGTCATACCATCCCAAACTGCACACAGGGCCGGCGCCACCACTAGGCAGCTTCAGGCATTTGCCTAGGGCGCCGGCCACTGGAGGGTGGTACTGAGCTGCAGCAGCAGCGCTCCCGCCCGAGGAGAGCAAGTACTGCCAGCAGCTATTACCGGACCCAGCAGGGAACAGGTGAGCCATACCACTACCCCCCATCCCCCCGCCCCTGCTCGTGGATCTGATCGGCGGGTGCCGCCCGCACCCCCACGCTGGTTAGCGGCAATGAGCGGGTGATGGCTGTCCCCTCCTTCCCTGCTGGTCAGTGTTGCTCTGCAGGTAGCGCCCGCCCAGCCTGCATGCCTGCACATCCGCCCAGCCTGCACGCCCGCCCGCCTGCCTGCACGCTCACCCCCTGGAGTCCCCGGCTATGTTGTGGTGAGGGTGGGTGGAGGGGGAGATAAGTGTCGGGTGGAGGGCTGCAGCGGTGATTTAGAAGATTTGCCTAGGGTGCTGAAATGGCCAGCACCGGCCCTGACTGCACAGACTCTTATATTCCCTCATGCCTAGGCAGCCCTCGCTTTCTCTAGTACAGTACATTGCATACAACATTTTATGCAACACTGCATTGAATGACTGTACAGTAGGCCATTTCTACAGTACAGTATGCCTCTAATACACAGTGATTCCTTGTTATGAGTTATGCTGTATCAGCTACGGGAAGATTTCTGCAACATGCTGAATTGCATTTACAGTGTATACAGTACACTATTTTTATTAAATGATTTGCCTGAGGTTCCCTCATACGCCCCATTTGCAGCAATGTGACATGAAAGCATCTCACACGCAAGTGCATCCCTTTCTCGGTGCATGGTGCAGCTCCAGGTGTATATCTGTCCGCCGCTGGATTAGTGGAGCATTAATCACCCAGTGGTGGAGATGTGTATTGCATTTATACTGTATGTCATGCCAAAACCCTTGTCTAGGCCGGCTGTCGGGATGAATATATATATATATATAGAACGTGGAAACGAACCGGTACTCAAGTATCCAAGGAGTAAATTGCCCCGGGTGCCAACGAAGAGGAGTATGATACGATGAAGAATAGACGTGTCACTCCAGGGGTCTTTTTCAAATAGTTTTATATATCATATGAGCCAAGTAGTTACATGACAAGGTCAACGTTTCGATACTCAGGGGTATCGTTGTCAAGACAGCATGTAACAAGCTTGATTTTTTTTGCATTTATGCATTATCTTTTGTATAATATTTTGTATGTTTGTATTTGTATATAATGCATGTAATTTATGAAGTTATGCTTTACTGTATGTACTTCATTATTTTATGCATTGTTTTTATTGTATTTAATGCATATGGTGCCGTGTAAATAATTTTTCTATGTAATTGTACCTCTTTAGCCTAGATCGTATGCATTCCCTGTGTGGGGGGGCCAATCGATTTGCAATCATGCTGGGCGGGTGAGAGCCGCTCTAGCTGAGATTGTGGATGAGAAGCCCGGTTCCACGAATGCATTAACAGTATCTACCAGCGTAATTGTCTGATACTCTGCTAGCGTCCGGTCGTCATGGCAGCGCTGGTGTGAGCGGCGCGTGTCAATGACGGCTGGGGGTGTGAGGCTGGTTGCCGGGGTGACGGAGACACGAGTGGGAGTCGCGTCACGTCATGCTCCGGCCGCTGACTCGCAACAGCTGAGTATACAGAGACGCTGGGAGGCGGAGATGGCGCGAATTTGTGATCTTTAAAAAGGGCACCTGTGTAGGAGTGCTGTATCCATCTGCTTCCTGTTGTATTCCGCTTCTTGAGAAAGGGGCTGATGCCCCGAAACGAGCCGTTGAGGCTGGAATAAAGATTTTATTTGCTGCAGTGACGTGCTGTCTCTACTTCATATCCTGGAGGGGAGACCCAGACCGCTATATATATATATATATATATATATATATATATATATATATATATATATATATATATATATACACACAGTATATATATATATATATATATATATATCCAGTTATATAGAGCGCACTCACCAGACTTTTTCCAGAATTCTTTTTAAAAACACAAAACTTTAATGATCCATTTTAAAAGTGGTCGACGTTTCGGGTCCACTTCTGACCCTTTTTCAAGACACTGCAACCAGTTGTACCACAAGAACAGCATAAAATCACTGGTCACACTGTGCCAGCTAAATACCCATAGGCAGCCTCCCACAACACGCTAACAGCCAGTCACAGTGTTAATGATATACTTATTTCATATGTGTAAGGGCGCGTTACCTGAAAAGGAGGGTTACAGCCGGTCAATGTAGTATAGAGCTCCGGGTGACACGCCAGACCTGGCGTGCGTTCCACGGCATCCGGAAGTGATGTCATCACTGTCCGTCCCTTCACTGTATACGTTCCAGCGCATCTGAAAGCTAGTGGACGCCACTTCCGCATTGCGGTTCACGTGCGTTCCACTAGGTCTATCCTATAGCGCTACCAGGTCCAAGGTGAAAGGACCGATCTATATGTATTTTCTCTTTACACTATGGGGAACATTAAGACAGGAGGGAGCTGTCCAATATAGAACCAGCACAGGAGACCTGTGAATGTACAAACAGAAATACAAATGACTTAATGCAAACAAGACAATCTAAAACAGTGGAAAACGTCACCCCCCAACTGGTAGGGAACATTAACCCTCCAGATGCAGAGGTGCGCGTCCCACCACCAGAGGCGCATCAGTGTAGAGGGGAAAAAGATATAAAGGGGAAAAATAAAATTTTTATAGTGAAAACCATCATATTGATATCCATAGTTGGTGCTTAATCCTACCAATAATAAGTATGCCTATAAAAACATTGATAAAAAAGTTAATTTCATTAAGCCCTTTTGGTGCTACCGTATCCAAATGGTGGATCCATAAGGCTTCTTTTTTTATCAACATTAACCCCTGGTCGCCTCCGCATATTGGGGGTGCAATCCAATCAATAATCATATATCGGAGACATGACACTTGATGTTTTGCCGAGAGGAAATGAGCTGCCACTGGCTTATCAGTGTGGCCTGTTTCCAGGGCCAATTTAATTGTAGAGCGGTGTTGGTTCATTCTCTCTCATAGGGTTCGGATAGTCTTCCCTATGTACATAAGGCCACATGGACAAATTAGATAATAAATGATGTGGTCCATCAAACAGTGCAGCTTATGCCTTAGAAATATTTTTCTGCCACTATGTGGGTGACAAAAGTAGGTGCCCACCACGAGTGCTCGGCAGGTGGTGCATCCAAGGCACTTGTAGCAGCCATTCTTCCTTGACAGCCATTGGGTATCAACTGGTTTGGAGTGTTTACTCGATGTACGATACATTTCATATTTCAAGTTTCTCCCCCTCGAGATGCTGATCAAGGGTGGCTTATTTCGAAGCTTTTTAAAGGCTGGATCAGACGTGATCAAATGCCAGTTAGTTCTTATCGATTTCTGTGTGACAGCCAATTGTGTGTCACATTTGATGTTTAGCACCATCTGGTCGGTAGTCTTGTCCTTTGAACTGACAGTTGGAGTCTGGTGAGTGGCTCTTGCTTTGGTCAGGCACTTGTTAACTTCATGTCTCTTGTAGCCTTTCGAGACAAACCGTTCAGCGCAGTCTTGGAGTTGTATCTCTGCTAGTGCAGGGTCGGACTTGTTCTGCAACACCCTGATGAATTGCGACACAGGTAAGTTGGACTTTAATTTGGGCGGGTGGTGGCTGGTAGCCCACAACAAAGTATTTCTGTCCGTTTCTTTCCTGAAAAGAGTGTAGTTAATTCCACTTAATGTCCGAACTAGTTTTGTACATATATATACGATGCATACATGTATACGGTCCACCGGCAGGCAGCATGCCGATGCCAGCATCCCGAAAGATGCGCACCCCAACTCTCCTTAATCTACAACCTAACCATCCCCACTAACACCCCAACACCCCACTACTTAAACCTATCCACCCTGCCTCACATTCTAAATCTAAACCGCCCTTCTATGTGCTTAAACCTACCCCCCAGCCTAAACCTAACCCGTGCCCCCTTGTTTTTAGTACCCCGGGACCCCCAGAGCCTTAATCCAATCCCACTTATGTGGTATAATATATAATATGTAATGGGAATTATCGTATGTAACACAACGTGTAATGGGCATTACGATGTGTGGCACAATGCATAATGGGCTTTACGGTGTAGGGCACAATGTGTAATGGGCAGTATGGTGTATAGCACAATGTGTAATGGTGCAGTGTGTCTAAGGGGCTCTAGCTGGCGCGGGGTATCTAAGGGGCGGCCAAAAATGTTGTGCCTAGGGGCGGCCTGACACTCAAACACTGTACAAATATATATACAGTATATATATTGAGTTTTACTGTATTGCTGCAAAACACACAAGCTTCTGCCCAAAACACAGGCTGCTGCCACACAAATAGGCCAAAAACACACACACTACTGCCAAACTCATGCGTTTGCCAAACATGCACACACACACACACTGCTGCCAAATGCACATGCTTCTGCCAAACATACACTTGCTGCTGAAAAATACACATGCTTCTCCCAAAAACATACACAGGCACACACATGCTGCTGCCAAACACACACAGACACACACACACACACACACACATATCCTGCTACCAAATACACATGCATCTGCAAAACACACACATGCACGCTGATGACAAACATATACATGCTGCTGACACACACCTGCCATACAAACACACACACACCTGCCATACAAAGACACATCTGCCATACACACTCACACCAGCCAAACACACACACACAGCTGACAAACACACATACATTGCTATTAAACACACTCACACGCGCTGCTGCCAGACACAATTGCAGCTCATGGTTGACTACCTTATGACTGCCCTCTCTGAGACACACGCTCCAGAAACACACACTGGGGGGTTTGCAGGAGACTGGTGGCATTGCAGGGATTTTCCCACCTTTTCGGGAGTCTCCTGCTCATTACGGGAGGATAGGAATGTATGCTGCTCCTGCCAAACACTGGCGCTTCTACAATTGGGGTAGGGAAACCTGTTTTTTCCCTTTCTTATAGGTCCACAGTAATATGAGTATATCCACTAGTAGGGGTCCAGGGTAGAAAATATGTAAAATTACTGTAATCTGGGGAGGCAGTATGCATCTCTATGTGTGACCAAATTTAATTTCCGATAATCGTTGCAGAAGCATAACATATCATCCTTTTTCTTAACAAGAACAAGTGGCCCATGGGCTCGGTCTATTCCAAACCACTCCAGATGCTCTCATCTCCTCCTTTATCTTCTTTACTAGTTTCTATAGTACTAGCAATTCAGGACAATGATGCTCTTGTATTGGGCTAGAAGTTCCTGTTGGGATATTATATTAAATGCCCTTAAGGGTTTATGTCTAAACCATGAAATATTTTTTCTGGATGTTCGCACATTCCTTTGAACTACTTGCAAGTAGGGTGACCAACTCATCCCTTTAATCCGGGACACATATTAATTAGGTTTAAAACCAGGTGAAATGGAGTCTTGAGGTGTGGCAGTTTAAAACCTGGAGAAAGCCAGCCACAGAACCTGTGTAATTAATATGTGTTCCGGATTAAAGGGATGAGTTGGTCACCCTACTTGCAAGGCCCCTTCTCTCTCTCCTCTTCTTGGGTATCTCCCTATATTATCTCGCTCCACCATTATCTTTCTCCGTTTTTCCCAGATTGACCTGCTGCCATTACAATCTGTTGAGAAGCTGTAGATTCTGTGTCCAATATACCTGGAAAAGTAACGAGAGATATTTGCTTAAGATCTCTCTGAATCGGTTCCTGCATACCTTGACCATTACTAACAAACAAATTCAGCCATGCTTGTGGTGGTGAGGATATTTCCACTTTTTTGCACAAATTTTGCCCATTGGACCATTGTAACTTGAGACTGCATTTAATATTGCTGGCATGGTAACCCTATTGATTTTAACTTCAATAGATAGGGTGAGGGAACTACTGATGCAAGATCTTCCGTGGAGTGGCCCTAGCCCTCAGGGTGCCAGCATGAAAAGGTTCAGGTTGTCTTCAATTACTGTATGCTCTATATCAGTGGTTCTCAACCTCGGTCCTCAGCGACCCCCAATGGTGCACGTTTTCCAGGTCACCTCACCAGGGGCAAACGCAGGATTTTCAGAAGGGGGTTTCCAGTGAGGCGGAGCAAAGCACGGAGATGGACACTTAGGTGACCCAGTATATGCCGGGTCAGTTAAAGTATTATAGATAACCAAATGTATATAGATAATAATAATTTAAAAAAAATGATATATATATATATATATATATATATATATATATACATACATACAGGGGCGTCAACAGCAGTGTAGACCCCTGGGCATATCAATGTATTGGGGCACCTACCGATCCTCCAGTGGTAGGGATGGGGGAAGCTTTGATGTCCTGCGGGTGGTAGGGGGTATTATATCAACCGCTCAGCATGTAGGGCCTGGATCAGTAATTTCCACTAATAACCCCTTTTCTGCACAGATGGTGGGGATGAGGTGGGAGAAGGGGGCATTGGGCTGAATGAAGGGGCCCTGATACATAACTTCCAGGGTGATAGAGGATGTTTAATATGCAGAGGAGGGGTGTATAGTGGAGTGGGCTTGACTGCAGATATCTCCAGTTGTTAGAAATAGATTTCTTCGATTTTAATGGAATTAAAAACTAGAGAATCCCACCTACCAAGTGATATTGGGGGTACTTGTTTCCTAGAACGGCCACAATCGTGAGTGATCGTGGCTCTTAATTAAGGGACACGATCCTCACGATGTGGCCGATTTTTTACAATTTTTTCACTTTGATTGACAGAAATCGGGTCAATCGGTCGGTCGCGACCAATTAAAATCGGCCGCGATGCGACCGACCGATTGACCCGATTTTTCCATAGACTTCAATGTTAAAAAATCTTTTAACATTGAAATCGGTCGGTCTTGTGCCATTATAATGGCACAAGATGAGATGGACTTGATTAAGTCCATCTCACATAGGGAAAAATGATAAAAAAGGTGAAATGGGCCAATATGACCCATTTCACATTTTTTATGTGCCCGCCATGACCCCACGATAGACGTGAACCCGAAGCGTGGCGAGCGCAGCGAGCCCGCGAGGGGCGGCGGTGCGCGTCCTCCGACCTTTTCATTCCCCTACTATCCACTAGGGCGTGGAGTGAGAATATAATAGTGTGGCGAGCGCAGCGAGCCACCGAGCCCGAAGCGTGGCGAGCGCAGCGAGCCCCGCGAGGGGACGCGTATACCTGTGAAGTTAGACGCGTCCCCTCGCGGGGCTCGCTGCGCTCGCCACGCTTCGGGCTCGGTGGCTCGCTGCGCTCGCCACACTATTATATTCTCACTCCACGCCCTAGTGGATAGTAGGGGAATGAAAAGGTCGGAGGACGCGCACCGCCGCCCCTCGCGGGCTCGCTGCGCTCGCCACGCTTCGGGTTCACGTCTATCGTGGGGTCTAGCACACTTATTAACATTTGGGGGGGCAATTTAAACAAATCTGGTGAAAAAAAAAAAAAAATCGGGTGAAAAATCGGTCGATCGGATCGGTCGCATCGTATGCGACCAAATCGCATGCGATGCGATCGATCCGATTATTTATCTTACGACCACAACGATCTAAATCGTTGTGGCCGTTCTAGGAAACAAGTACCATATTGGGGACTAGGGGATCAGAGTTCAGGAGGTAGAGCAATCGGCCAACAAGGATATAAAACTACATACCAGGAGTGTGGAGCTGGAGCAGTAACCAGCTGCCGGAAGGCTGAAATCTCTGGTTCTGGGAACAGTAGAGACAAGCTACTAATGTCCATCAAAGGGGGAGAGGCACAGCTTTTGGAATATACCCTCAGAAATACTTTAAGTCAGACAGAACCTGAAATATCTGACTGGGAAGAGCAATTTACAGGCTTGGATGGGGGCCACTGCTTTGAAGTCAGATATCTCCGGTTTCCAAGGGCCGATTTTCAAAATTCTTGTACCCATGGAAAGAGGGGACCCTCAGCTTTCAGCTCAGGGCCCTTAGACTCCTGGGGGGGGGTTCTGGGTACTCAGAAACCCCACCTGCGTGCGCTACTGCCTCACCGATACACAGGTGCACTAATTACTCACTGGCACATTTTAAAAGATCACAAGTGTAGCCAATTATTTCACCTGTGATTCTGTGTGGAGACCTGGAAAATGTGCACTGTTGGGGGTCCCTGAGGACCGAGGTTGAGAACCACTGCTCTATATGACCACTCCTCCTATAGTGTCTGCATAATGGTCTGCCTTGTTCTCTAAATTGATCAGTTGGTCAATGACAGGAATTTGGGGGAGCATCCCCTCTATTGGAACAAGGTCTTCTTTCCATTTGCAATGTTAGGTGTCTCTTTTAGGACTTTATGTTCCCAACAATCTGCAATCTGCCCTTTTTTCACATTAAGGGGGTTATTCTAATCCACTCTTTCTGACAAAATCCTTCTTAGATGGACAAAACCACGTGCCTTGCAGGGGGGGCAGATGTAACATGTGCAGAGAGAATTAGATTTGGGTGAGTTATTTTGTTTCTGTGCAGGGTAAATACTGACTGTTTTATTTTTACACTGCAATATAGATCTCACTTTGAAGTAAAACCCCACCCAAATCTAATTATCTCTGCACAAGTAACATCTGCCCCACCTGCAGTGCACATGGTTTTGCCCATCTAAGAAGGATTTTGTCAGAAAGAATGAACCAAAATAAGGCCCTAAGTGGGTCTGCTGAAGTATCAAATAAACTCGTTGTACTGCCAACTCCGAGATTGCAGCCCTTTTCACTTTCTTAGGGGTATTTCCTAATACTTTTATCACTAACTCTTTGAATATCAGCTACAAATCTCCTCAGATTTCCCTTGAACTCTCCCTAGTTGTCTCCTCGCAATATTTTAATATGATCTTTCATATTGCCAATATAAATTCCATTTATAATTGGTAAATGAGTGTATCATCTTCTTGAAATATTTATGTAGGTTCACACAGCGTAATAGCTTGAAGTGTCTCTTGCAATTTGAGATGAACTCACGTCAGGTCTCCTGGGGTGTTTTTTTCCTGGTGTAAAAACATATCTTTAGTTCCAAGAAGGATTTGCATCAAATATATTATCCATTTTGTCAAATATTCCATCCGCCATCTTCCTTTGGCTGATGAGCCATGACATTACTTCATACAGGACAAAACCTTTCAATTGCCCAATAAATATCTACATTTTTCCAGACTCATTACGTGGATACAAATGAAATATTGCTTCAATCTTTTCTCTACAATCACTGAATACCATGGAATGAGGATCACCAGAATAAGTAGGGAGCTGTGGTGCGCCATAATAATATGGCATTGTAATGGGCGTCAGTGGAGTAGCCAAGTTTTGGGCGCCCCCCCGCCGTTAGGGACCCACTACCCCCCCCGTCGCCGCCCCGCCAAGCACCCCTACCCCGCCGCCACGCAGCCCATGCAAACCCCCCCCCCCCCCCTCAATCCCCCGCAGACTACCTATCGCGCTGGTCCTGGCGGCTCCGTTCTTCTGCTGAGGACCACCAGAAAATGGCCACCCCCATACACCAGACAGTTTCAGAGAACTGTGTGCTATATGGGGGCGGCCATTTTGTGGTGGTCCTCAGCAGAAGAACGGAGCCGCCGGGACCAGCGCGATAGGTAAGTCTGCGGGGGATTGAGGGGGGGTTTAACTATAGCACAGCAGCCCCCGGCGCCCCCACATGCACAGCGCCCCCCCGCGGTGGCGGGGGCTGCGGTGCTATAGTTACGCCGCTGATGGGCGTGGAAGTGTGCATAGTTGAGCCCTCCATGTCAGGTAGATCTCTGTGATCTGCCTGACTTTCCCCTAGAAACATCTTGTTCAAACTAATAGGGTAAAACTTTAGATTTTGTAAGTAGTCTGTTCATCAGATGCCAAATGTTACACCCACCAAAGTAAGTATCACAAAACCTTACAGAAATATATTCTATATCATTTTACCACACAATGCAATACAAGTAGATTCACACAGACAGTACACAGGGGCTTAAAGAGGGCGGAGCACGAGCTCCGGGCACCGAAAGATCACAGGGCGCCAGAACAGTGCAAGGCAAATTCTGCTGCCGACTCCCCCGCCTGCCCAGCACACCCACTCCCCACTGTGCCCGGCTGTCAGCTGCTATTTTCAATTCTCCCGCTGGACCGCTAGCCAATAGGTGCTTGCAGTCCATCAGCCAATCAGAAGCAGCATTGTTGGCTGCTAGACTGCGAGCGCCTATTGGCTAGCAGTCCAGTAGGAGACTTGAACTGAAAATAGCGTCAAACAGCCGGGCACAAAGTACCACTCTCTCTGCCCGTCTGTCAGAGAAGGCTGCAGCAGGATTCAGCCCCCCTTGGCAATGAGCTATTTAAGTCCCCCTTGGCAACGAGTTATTTTAGTCCCCCTTAGCAACGAGCAATTTTAGTCCCCCTTGGTAACAAGCAATTTCAGTCCCCTTTGGCAATGAGCTATTTTAGTCCCCCATGGCAATGACCAATTTCAGTCCCCCTTGGCAATTAGCAATTTCAATCCCCATTTGCAATGAGCAATTTCAGTCCCCCTTGGCATCGAGCATGAAGCCACTTGGCATCGAGCATGAAGCCCCTTGGCATCGAGCATGAAGCCCCTGGCATCGAGCATGAAGTTCCTAGCAATGAGCATGTAGGTAAGTAGCACTTATGTTTAAAATGTGTAATGTGCATTATGGTTTGTTATATAGTATGTAATGGGCATCATGTGTGGCCTTATGTGTAATTGGCAATATGGCATATGGCTTTATGTGAAATCAGTATTACAAAGTTCGCTAAAATGTGCAATGGGCATTACAGGGTGTTTTATAATGTTAGGCTGCGCCCCCTTTTCACAGCGCAAGAGCCCCGTCCACTACAAATGGGGGGGGGCACAAAACCTGCCCTTGCTCCGGGCACCGTGGCACCTAGCTACACCACTGACAGTACAGTAGTCATACAATCTATTGTGAAGGATTCACTTTATTTAAATGGAATGCTTTGGTGAACCTTTTCTCCGCTGTAATAATTAAAATGATTTCCAGATTCAATAACAGTTAACAGACTCAATGCATACTGTGAAACAACAGAAAAAAAAGGGGGAGAAACGGCGCTCAGAGAAAGTACTAGTTCAAGTGCTTGCAACAATTCAATAAAAAATATTTAATAAATAATTTCATACACATATACACAATATACACAAGAAAAAATAACAAATATAAGTATAAAAACAATGAATGGATGGCAATGGACCTATTGGGAGAGCTGTGGTATTTGTATAGTCACCCGTGTAGTGTTGATAGGACCTGCACTGATCCAGGAACTTGTGTCCACAAATGTCCAGAGAGCGTCCGTGTAAATATGGCCGTGTGATGGTATGTCCTGGTAACTGCCTAGGAGGTAGGCCCGTTGGCAAAAGATGATGTTTATAGCCAGACCGGGATATCCTTCCAGTTGGATTGGCAATCAGGATTTGCAAGGCTTCTCACGGTTTCAATGGAACAGTCTTTAGGACAGGATCAGATGAGAATAGAGCAGGTAGTCAGTACTTCATTAAAAGGACTTGATGTTAGTCTCTCTCCAAATAGCGTCCAGCAAACACCAACGCGTTTCGCTGTGTTGGCTCACAGCTTTATCAAGGTGTATTTTGTCAAACAGGAACCTCACTTATATACCCTACTTCCTGTGTAGGTAATTTGCATAGGTAATTGATGCATGCACTTCAAAACACATTAAAAACAAATATTAGTGATTGCTCGGAGACTGTATATGTTAGTAATACTCAGATTCAATTACATTACATTATAAATAAAAGACTTAAAAAGGTGAAGATATAAGGAAAAAACGGACAGAGAAATTTAGCACGATTATTTCTACCAATTATTGTCTTGTTATATATTTCTTGTTAAAATAAATAAAAAGTCTAAAATCTGGTCAAATATCACCAGCATGCATGTTATAACATATCTCTGTGATACAGTCTGATATGTCCTGATATATCCAAATAAGAAATGAGAAAGGATCCCCCCTTTTTTATATGTCTGAACATTACCATCTAAAGTCTAAATATTACTATGGACCCCTCTTCATTTCCATATTTATATTTATTTCTTAATTCTATCACTTTTTAATTTTTTTTTATATTATTATTATTTTTATTTATTTTTCTATTTTTTCCTTTTTCTTTGTCTCTTTTCGATATATAGAATTCATTGTATATATTTCTCAGGGTATAATTCCACAATTGGTCCCCCTCTAATGAATGATCTCCAAGGAATGAACTCTTTTGTCTATGTTTGCGTTCCATTTGAGGCCGAATAAGCATCCTGCTTTCCATCTGCTTATACATCTGCGTCCCACAGAAGCAGGAAATGGGTACAGTGTGTTCCACGTACCCGCAGTATCGATTGCCGGAAGTAACGCGACGGCAATACAATAGGCTAACCAATAGAGCCGGAGCAATGACGATACGTCACTTCCGGGCCTTCGGGACACTTCAATTGTCATGAATAAAATGTATGAGCATACGATAATCTCGTCTCCTAGTGAATCGCCCCTGGTGGGGTGCTAATAATTAATTCTTCCTAGTTTAAGACGCAATATTAAATGCGTCGCTATGGTTACCTATCAGTGAATGATGGGTAATGAGAAGTCGGAACGTCACTTCCGGTTTCGGTAAAACAAAACATTAGATTGTTCTATGTGATTACTAGCGATCTATTGAATACCTTTTGAAATCTCATGTCAATATTACTGCCCGAATCTATGCCGAGTATAATCCAGTGAATTAATGTACATCTAGGACATTTCTGTTTGACAATAAAAATAGTGACAGCACTAACCCGGAAGTAGTTAGACCAAAACAGGTCACACTCTGTCCGTTTTTTCCTTATATCTTCACCTTTTTAAGTCTTTTATTTATAACGTAATTGAATCTGAGTATTACTAACATATACAGTCTCCGAGCAATCACTAATATTTGTTTTTAATGTGTTTTGAAGTGCATGCATCTATTACCTATGCAAATTACCTACACAGGAAGTAGGGTATATAAGTGAGGTTCCTGTTTGACAAAATACACCTTGATAAAGCTGTGAGCCAACACAGCGAAACGCGTTGGTGTTTGCTGGACGCTATTTGGAGAGAGACTAACATCAAGTCCTTTTAATGAAGTGCTGACTACCTGCTCTATTCTCATCTGATCCTGTCCTAAAGACTGTTCTATTGAAACCGTGAGAAGCCTTTCAAATCCTGATTGCCAATCCAACTGGAAGGATATCCCGGTCTGGCTATAAACATCATCTTTTGCCAACGGGCCTACCTCCTAGGCAGTTACCAGGACATACCATCACACGGCCATAATTACACGGACGCTCTCTGGACATTTGTGGACACAAGTTCCTGGATCAGTGCAGGTCCTATCAACACTACACGGGTGACTATACAAATACCCCAGCTCTCCCAATAGGTCCATTGCCATCCATTCATTGTTTTTATACTTATATTTGTTATTTTTTCTTGTGTATATTGTGTATATGTGTATGAAATTATTTATTAAATATTTTTTATTGAATTGATGCAAGTACTTGAACTAGTACTTTCTCTGAGCGCCAATTCTCCCCCTTTTTTTCTGTTGTTTCATAAATCTTTATCTGGGGAACTGACCATCCCCTGAATCGGCTGCTCTTTAAGGGAACACACTCATATAGAAGCGCTCTAATAGATTGACCTAGGTCAGTCTTTTCTCCAGATTACTGCACATAGATCAAAGGTACCGGAAAACATATTCTTTTAACACTACTATACACATTTAAATTGCAAGGTGCAGAAAAAAATCACATAGGGAATTCTTATGCAACTGAGGCCCTGTATAACATAGGCCTTGTGTGTTTTATAGTATCAAGTGCACTTAGCGTTAGATAGCTCTTTCCTAAGAATAATATGATTGAAATAGAGAAATGAGAGATTAAAGAATATTGACTACTGCTGGTTCTGCCTACTGTCTGCAGCAGTTATGTTAATTTTCTCTTTCCATAGACAATATACTGTATATAAAGGTTCACATAATACGCTCTGCAACAGTACTGCTTCCATACCAGACAGTTACACAGTTAGTCAGTAGGCTCTCTATTGCGCAACGGTAAAAGTTCTTGAGTATATCCATATATAGTTGATGTCTCTTTAGTATCCTTAGAGAAAAAAGGCGTTGATGAGCCTTCTTTACCAAATAACAGACATTTGTGGACAAAGAAAGGTCCTCCATAATATGGGTGCCCAGAAATTTAAAACTTGAGACCCGTATCACCTCCATGCCATTAATTCAGGTAGGCTCATACTGACTTCACCTCTCCCTTCTTAAGTCAACTATAAGTTCTTTAGTTTTGCTGGTATTAAGGAGTAGGTTATTGGCAGCACACCAATCAACAAGATGTTGTACCTCCTCTTTGTAGGCTGATTCATCATTATTGCTGATAAGTCCAATCAAGGTTGTGTCATCTGCTTTTGATGATGGATTTTGATGGCAAAACAGGCTTACAGTCATGAGTGAAAACAATACAGTTGCGAATGCGGCCATTTATGCCCAAATCTCTTAGTTTACTGATTAGTTTTGCGGAGATTACAGTATTGAATGCAGAAATAAAATCAATAAACAACACTCTTGCATAGGTGTTGTTTTTGTCCAAATGCATAAGCACAGAGCATCATCTGTACTTCTATTTCTGCGATAAGCAAATTGGCAAGGATCCAGATTAGATGGAAGATTTTTCTTCACATATGCCAAGACCAGCCATTCGAAACACTTCATAATAATGAGTGTAAGTGCCACGGGACGATAATCATTCTGGCCAGTTGGACTAGAATTTTTTGTCACAGGAATTATAGAGGTGTTCTTGAGGCACATTGGTACAACTGCCTGATCAAAAGACAAGTTAAAAATGTCCATAATGCCATCCAGGCCAGCAGACTTGCTTACATGTATCTGTCCCAGCACAGCACAAACCTCCTCTGAAGTAAGTGTGACCAGCTGATCATCACTAGGCAATATGGTAACCATCTCATTATTATCTCTATCAAACCAAGCATAAAATGTATTTAATTCATCTAAAAAAGATGCATCTACAGATGACACAGTAGCTTTGCTCGGCTTGTAGTAACTGATAACTAGGATGCCATGCCACATGCGTCGAGGGTCAGATTTGGAAAGATGCTCCTCAACCTTCAGTTTGTAACAGTGCTTAGCCTTACTAATACCTTTCCTTAGATTAGCCCTTGATTCTTTATAGGCCTGTGTGTCCCCTTCCTTGAAGGCAATGTTAGGAGCCTTCAATAGAAGTAAAGATAAGCCAAACAGGGCATATTTGAGTCTACTTCCAAACCAAAGGGAGCCGGGCTCCTTTCTTAAGGTGGCTGAGGAGGGGGCGCAATAATGTCTTTAAATGTTTTTGAGTCTTTGAAGTCCAGCAACCAGGACCATATGTTCCTGAAAATCGCATACATGGTCGATAAAATAAAATATGATAAAATATCTTCCATATCCCTGTAAGAATCTACTTTGGTAAGCCAGTCTCTAATTGTCGGAGGAGAGGAGGAACGCCAACTTACCTTAATTACCGATTTTTTGTATCTTGCGATCGGGGCATAGAACAGCTGGAATAACCAGAATAGTGGATGAGAAGGGACAGGTTCAACTATAATAATAGCAGACTTCTGACCAAAAGGGGCAAAGAAGTGGGCATTGCCACCATATATGGAGAGGGTTGCTAACGGCACTAGAGCATTGCCAGCAGATATTAGGTACCCCAACCCCCATCTATGCCTGCATGTGTTTTTTTGACCCACTGGATGTTACTTGGACCCAAGAGGAACAATAGGTAAGTATAATTTTGTTTTCACAGGTCCCTAACAGATTCTATTTAACAAGGGGACAGACTCTACATGGGAACATGGGTAAGTATACATGCATGTGAGAGAGCATGCATGTAAATAAAGTTTTATTTTCTATGGTGTGCATGTGTGTCTTTACTTTAGTATTTGTTATGCTGTGGAACTATAAGTCCCAGTTTGGCTCTTCAAGTACCTGCATGCGGGGGAGGCTTGTTGGGACTTACTGCTCCACAGCAGAACCCAATATCATTTATTTTATTCTAAATTTTACACAAAGACTATCAACATGGCACCCATTACCCAGGGGTGCAGGGCATAGCCGATGGATTCAGCACATGCCTTGGGTGGCCTGGGTGGGGACACCTTTATTGGGGGAGTTCCCACTCCCCCCAGGGAACCCATCCATGGCTGACCAGTAATGAGATAATGCTTGGGCCGGGGGACCTTGCATAAAAAGTGGCCTGGCTGTGGCATTACGCTGATATATATTGGAGCTATATATTGGAGCCCTGTACTGCTGCAAAAATACAGGGGCCCATACTACTTTTGTCCTCTGTATTTTTTAAACCTGGACCAGTCCAAGAGCCCAGTGCTGGTTTTCGAAATACTCATATTATATATTCCTTTTTCACCCCGCATTTCTGCAACCAGGACCAGCTCAAAGAGCCCGGGGCTGGTTATGCTCGCACACCATTTTATTTTTTTTATTTTTTACTTTTAATACACTTTTCCAGACAGAAGAATCATACGGATCTCTCTAATCTGTGCATGCTTCTGTCAAACTCGCCTGCCAGAAGCCGAGGTTATTTTAATCATGGACAATGTGCTATTTTTGGAAAACACTAAATTTTTGCAGTTTTTGACCAAAAAATTGTACCTCTTCCAAAATCGCTCCCTATTTCATTTAGCCCAAATTGTTTAAATCAAACAGATTCAACAGTACCTTGTCTGAAAAACAGTTTTTGTCCGTTTCCAGAGCTTGTGAGCAAACTACTGAATTAATTATATATTTGCTCCTATCCAGTACCAGATTTTTATTCCATCCAACCAACTAGTTGGATTTTTGGATGAAAGTTGGTCTAGTCTATGGCCAGCATACGCTGCTCCTGTCTGCAGTATCCAAACTTTAAGCCCATGCAGGAGTCTATGTATGGCCATCAGCTTCAATTTCTTCATTTATCAAATATTCCATTTTTTATCCACCAAAGTACAGGATTACGTCATGTGCAGCTGGAATGGGTCATATGTGGGTGTTGTGTTGGGTGCTTCACACAGACCTCTCACAGCGACTTGCTTGCTGGCCTGTTGCCCTGGCGGCTTACTTCTCCCTATACTGCTCGGCGTATATTCAAGATACGCCTTTTTAGGAGACCTCCCTCTGTCTGCAGATGGTAGTTTCTAGATCCTATTAGTCTAAATGACCTCTGACAGCCAACAATGCAACATGCAACGCCAAAGCAATGTCACTGTCCACATCACCATCTATTGCCTTTAGTAACCAGGTGGCTCTGCCCTGTTCAGATTGAAACCACCTCTGCTCTGCACCTTCGTTGCACCTCCTCCACATAGACACCAGAAGTTAGAAGGAACACATACTGTAGCATCCAGCTGCAAGGACCAATCTGTGGCTTCTCTCCTAACTGACTTTGGAAACTAGGGACATCTACACTCACTGCCAGTGGGTTACACAACACTAATGCTCTCTCTCCAAGATGGCTCTGCCAACCGCATCATCTCACCCAATGGCTGGATCATGAGCCCCTGTGTCTCCCTGCAGCTGCATGAGTCCTACTGAAGTCATCAGCTGGGTGATGGTACCCCGGTCACTGCGCACTGGCCCTATAGTTGCTGTCTGGCTGCCACCAATGTAGTCCAGGGCTCCTGTACAAAAGACTTTATACATAAATAATAAATAAAAATTATCCCCCATTTGCCAATTAGCCTTCCCCTACTCCCATCCTCCTCCATTCAGCTTGGGGGTCCATTTAGACAGAGCTAGGGCTGCAAATGGGCCAACTACAGAGTTGTGGAATTACACTTATACTCAGTCAGCGCTCCCTCGCTCATTTTCACAGATCATCAGGTCCTGAATTGTGACAAACATGGGAGATTTTGTTCCATTGCAAAAATTAATGAATTTGAAGTGTGCGCAAGCTCATGATCTGTATTCACCTCCTTCACTTATCAGCGCAGGGCCACTGGTCACCTTCTGCTCGCCGCACACTACTCTTACAGCCGTAGGACACAAAGGTGATAGATACAGATGCTAGAGGTGCTTCTGCATCTTATTAGGTTTTGATTATAAATATATATTTTTTTCTATGCTTTTTATCTCAAATTTAAATTGCATACCTTTAAATTGTGTTTTATATGGCAATTTCTTACATTTATTTGATCAACAATTTGTATTTTCATGGATATAATTTTATCAGTTCCTGGAAAAGGGAGTACTGTAAAAGCTGTTGCAGTACAATATTGTGACTCTACAAAGACTCCTGAATACTCTGTAAAAACTGATAAGTGAAGCAAAAAAAAAACATCTGTTTTCCTAATAACCAGCTCCGATCCGTTTTGGTCTAGAGCTGACCCAGTGACTTTAACATCACATCAGTATGCTGCTCACTGCTACTTCTAGATTTCTAAAGGATGAAATGTCAAGCACACAGGGATATAAAAGGAGTTAGATTATCATTGAGGGGGCGGTTGATGTGTTACTTGAGAGTGGGGGTTGTCACTTTACCAAACACTGGGTGTCTCTTTTAAACCCTTTACAGCTGTGTGGTTTATTTTTGTATTACAGGTATAAGAATTTTGGAACAGTAAAGATGTTTATGTGAAAATCCTGTTGTCAAACACATGGGAATTCGATTGATTGCAGTAAATTTTACAGCAAACAAATGTTCTATTTTTGCAATCTTTTTGCACAATGGTTTATTTTATTTTATTTTTTTGTGCAACTCAATTAAAGCCATTTTACACAGTAAAATGGGGATCCGGGAAATTTTCCCAGGGCCCTATGTTTTTGCCTTTGCACCCTTGAGAAAACCAGTATTTTCTTTTTGCTGATTTAGTTTTTCCTGCCTTTGGCATGTGAAACAAAATCCCCAATAATGCCAGCTATTGGGGATAATTAAACTCTTCTCCCCATTGCATCAATTAGCCGACAGCTCATGAAGAGGTCTCACTGACAACTTGATGTGCCATTTTACAAGCAAAAAATTGTATGCGATTTATCGCATGTAACTCCCACGGGGCTGCAGGCGAGGGGCGGGCAGATTTAAAGACAACCCATTCCATAGAATATACGGCTGCTGATTGGCTGAGAGAGCTCTCTCAGACAATCAGCGGCCACCCATTCTTTTGTATGTTTTTTTTGTTTAATTCCCCTGCCCGCCGGGGATGCAGAGAGGGCAGAGAGCCTCTACAGCCCAGCAATTCCCAGCTCTGCAGATCGGTTTGTGCCAGCGGTGTGGACAAGTGGAATAGCTATCCATCAAAGGGGATAAAGGCTAAAGCAATTTAAACATGCATGGGATTAACATAAGGATATCCTTACAAAGATATAAGGATCAAATAGGGTTTAAGGGTAACAATATGGTTATAAAAAGGGGCAGACTAGACGGACGAAAATGTTGTTTCGCTTCAGGGGGCAGGGCCTGACTGTCATGTCATCAGGCTAAATTATTTTATACTCATCATTAGCCCCGCCCCTCCACAGAATTCTAATGGTTTAATTGAGTCCCCTATCATACAGGTGCTTCAGGGGGATACCCCAAAACCCAGGAGCCTCCAGGAGGGAAGGCATGTATGAAGTGTGCTTTTTTTCACAAGCCTCTTCTTTCAAAAGCACCTTTTTTCGTGATATTCATCTGTAAGCCCTGTGATACGTGTAATTATATATTTATCTTTGTACTGCCAGTGATACGCGCAAATATATATTTAATATTTTTACTGTTTGGTGTGGGTTTTTTTTCATGAGTATCTTTTTTCTGTAAGCCCTGTGATACGTACAACATATATTTTTCGTACTGTTTGGTGTGTTTTTCCTGGTCAAAAGACAAAAAGAAATCACCTCTTATGTGTAGAATTATATCTACCCAAATCCGGACAACAACTGGCATGCCATATATATCGTTTGTAAAGCCATAGTATGTAGAGGTAGGGACCTTGGTCATCTAGGAACCTCTTCCCTGTTATGTCACTTGCAGTGCAATCATCAAGAGTTCTTGAAAAAATTTGGAAACATTGGCTAAAAACAACCAGTCCACTGTCACCTAGCTGTTCTCGATGTTAGAGCCAAGTGCCTGCAATGTCCATCACCAACACCTTCATCGTCGGTATCCTCAATCATGTTCAGAAGTTGTCCTGCATCTAATTTTATAAGCGTGACTCCTCTCCAGTGGCGGCTCATATCTTTTGGGGGGCTGCCACTGGCCGCAGCCACCGCGGGGGGTGCAGCAATGCACACACCCCCCTGCCCCACCGCCGCAACTCCTCCTGGTCCCCCAAGCATTCCCAGTGCCTGTGCTATGATGACAGGCACCGAGACTGGCACATGTGCAGTACAAACCTCTGTACTGCGCATGCGGCCAGCTTCTATGGGCTGCTTCGGCAACAGTCCATAGAAGAGGAATCATGGTCCTGGTGCCTGTATAATATGAAAGATATTCACAATTCACAGATTTTAGGGGCTTTCGCTCAGCAGCCCATAGAGAGGAATACCAGAGGGAGGTAATATCTCCCAATGGGACTGTCTTGGTGACTGGCAGGTCGGACTTCCAATAGGAAGTCACTGACAGTCACAGTGAAGCCAGAGCAGTCTCACAGACTGCATTTGGCTTCACTACAGTGGCGGATTTTACCTGGGGGGGCTGCAGCCCATAGGTAAAAACCACCACTGCTCCTCTCTTATCTGTTCTTTCTCAGAAGGATCCTTGAGTGCTATGCCTTCTGTTACAGCTGTAAGTGGCCCACAGGAGGCCTTGGAAGAAAACGTGTACTACTTTAACAAAACTATTGAAAGTTAAATAGTGGTTTGCAATGTGGAAAGTGGTTTGCAATGTGGAAAAATATGACAGCTATCACCCAGTTGCACAGCAGATTTACTGACTCCATATCAGCTATGCTGGTATTAGATGTGCGACCAATATCTGCAGTTAATGCAATGAATTGTAAACAGTTAACTGAGGTCCAGGGTACCCTCTACCAAATAATATCTAGATACATTACAAGTTTATCATTGGCATATAAACAAGCTCTTTATGCACAAATTACAGTGTACATAGAATACCAGTGCAGTAAGTACAGTATACACTACCGTTCAAAAGTTTGGGTCACTTAGAAATGTCCTTATTTTTTAAAGAAAACCACTGTTTTTTCAATGAAGATTAATTTAATCAGAAATACACTTTTTATGTCGTGAATGTGATAAATGACTATATTAGCTGCAAACGTCTGGTTTTTAAAGGAACCTCTACATAGGTGTATAGATGCCCAGCAACCATCACTCCAGTGTTCTAATGGTCCGTTGTGTTTGCTAATCACATTAGAAGACTAATGGATGATTAGAAAAAGCACAAGAAGGACACAGCTTGATGTTCCGCGCCAACATACACTGATTTGTGTTCAAGGTGTGTTAGAGTGGAATGCACAACGGTCGGTCGCTACAGCATTGTCAGTGCAGCAATTGCCTCTGTTCGCAAATTGATGGGAAAAAAGGATGTACACACTGATGGGGGTGAGGAGCCAGTTTGCCTATGTAGAGCCAGTTTGTGCATGGAGAGATCTTTGCCAGCAATGTCCACTGCTCATTGGCAGCTTGTTTTGTGGGGGCCCAAACAAAAAAAAAAGTGTGGCAATACCTGTTGCTGAAATGATTGGTTTGTTAAACTGTGCATGTCCTGTTTAATATATACAACATAAGGGTGGGTGGAGCCCTTTTTTATTTTTTGGTACCTTTTATTTTTTGGTTGAAGATCATACATCATCTGATACGGTGTATTGTTTGTTCATTAGTGTTGACAAACCTTTGCTACAACAAATTGCTTATTTTAACATTTACGTTTAGATTTTAGACAATGACACTGTAATGTTGAATCAGTCTGGTCTATTCTGTCCAGCGGGTGCAAGGGGGTTCTATGCATTAGGGGGTGTGCCATTGGCAGCAACCTTGAGCAGTGGTAGGGGTTTTGCTAAGGGTATCTACATGTGTTCGTAACCTTGAACAGGATGAGATTTCTATGCCCAGCAGCCATGTCCTTCAACTGGGAGGTGATATTAGCTCTTAAGTCCAGCAGGGAAAGAGGGTTTATCAGCCACCGCTCAGCTGCCCATAATGCCAAAGTAAGCTGCATTTACCAACACAAACCCTGGACCTCATTCAAACTGGGGGTGACACGCCACTGTTTTAAAAAATGCATTTAGCAAAGCAATAAAAGATGGTTGAAGGCAATGCAAATTTGAACCTGAAATTATCTCAGTGTATGAAACCTGCATGTGCATTTTAACACCCCTACAGATACCGTATTAGTATTAGTATTCTAAAAAAAAATGGTCTTTACCGCAGGACTTACACACCAAATGATTTAACCCTTTGGGTGGTATGCCTGGAAATTTTCCTGGCTCAGCTGTACTGCCGCAGGGTGGCTCGGGAGGACTCGGGAGCGCTCAGGAGTTGAGGCGCCCGAGTCCTCCCGAGCCACCGCGAACATTCCTGAGCCTGCCGCTTGTGGTCACTGCTGTGAATGGCGGCTGGGGCAGCTGTGGCAGGGGAGCTCAGCCTCCGGCGTACAAATGCCAGAACGGAGGTGAGGGGGAACCCTATGTTCTGTGGTGGGTTTTGCAGAGGCAGGACAAACCTGCCTTGGTAGGTTTGTCCTGCCCCAGTAAAACCCACCACTCAAGGTGTTAATCCTCAACTGCAGCTCTGAATTCATGAGAAATACACTTCAGTTCTACTGTGTACTGAATGACAGGTTCTGTCAGCCATTCAGCCGGTGCTGCGACAGAAACTTCATTGGCTATTTGATGCATGTGCAATAGAGTTTGAGTAAAGTGACATATTGTGGACAGAAAATTCTCTTGCTGTTCCAGCACCTCAGTACGTTATGTGACTTAATACAGCATGAGGTGACTTACAATGCCAAGCAGCAACACAGCAGAGTGCGAGTGGCAGGATGTGCCCAAGGCCATCTTAACGCATGGGCTTACTGGGCAGCTGCCCTAGGGCCCCTCAATTCTAGGGGCCTTCAAACAGGGGTTTGCTGGTGCCTCTGGAGTTTCTTGTGAGGCTGGTAGAGATTGCTGCCCGGCTGCTTTGGTTGTGAATTACATGAAATCAGAGCTACTGGGAACATTCTCTTCCAGTGGATTAGAGAAAGGGATTGGCACTGGTTTGAAAATTACATTGGTTAACAAATAGTAGAAGGGTATTAGATAGAGGTAACCAGCATAATTACTGCTTTTTATTAGAAGGATATATGGTAGCAGTGTTTGGCTGGTGGTGCTCCCAAGGGAATGTTCAGTATTTAAACTGTAAGGCAACAAAGGGGGGTGGTCACTAGGGTGACCAAAAAGGGAACATGCAAACGGGTTTTTGGGGCACACTTGATGATAATGATAATTAGGTTTATGTGAAGAAATGATACATGGGTGGGATAAGACTTAACTTTTATTTCAAAAACTTATTAAAAAAGAGTGATATTTAAATCAGGTGCGAAAATGCACTAAACAAGACACTATTTATCCAATGAATTGTATGTGTAAATATCACAAGGTATAATATACGGTGAGTAACCTGTCAAAGAAAGAGAAGGTCCTTGATATAATTAGCAAAGTGGGCGCAATGACAAGATAAAAATACACATATACCTGTGTCAAAGGTCCCTGTAATTCGACAGAATTTGTTCAATTTGTATCAATATATAGAATTGTACAGGGTACAGGTATATAATTGTGGATGCTTGACACACCAAAAAATATATATATAATGGATTTAAGAGTGAAATATCAATCTGTCTCCGTCAATTATAATGGGAAATCACTACCCTAGAGTGGGAAGTAATATTAGAAGGTCACTACCTGACAGTATTCAAAGGTCACTACCTGACAGTAACAGGTAGTAACGGAGATTAGAGAGTATGAAAGATACACAAGCTACTAGAAGATATAGTAAAATTGAGCTTAGTCAAGAAGGTGATCTCCTGCCTGCAGTCTTAATTACAACACCCGGTATTCCCAGAGAGTCTCCCCAAAGGTACTAGCCGGGCCCATCACTGCTTAGCTGCTGAAATCGGAATGGGTTCAGGCGATCCAGTGTGGTATGGTAGTAATGTGTATTGGCATGGGAAGGGACACCAGCGTTTGATGCTCAGATGAAATGAGGTGCTTCTGCTGTCAGAGGCGCCGTCAGTAATCAACCCTGGTGCTTGCCTGCATTGCAGGGGGGATGAGTACGACGCGACTGATGAGAGAGCACTGAAATGAGAAGAATTCAGCAAAAAATGGTGGGCTGGTATCAATGATGCAATCTCCAACCTCTGCTGTCCACCATCCACCTTAGGTGTCCAATGGTGAATGAGAGAGTCAGGGATTGCTGATCTTACCCCAGAAAGGAAAAAGGAAAAATAATTGGGGCAGCACAACCAATGATGTTGTTGCTGGTGAGGTTGTTGCTGGTAATTGAATAAGATTATAACCAAATTGGCGGTGATTGGAAGATCCAAAAATGGTTTTCGGTTTGTATCCTCAAAAATGGTGCATCTTAGTTCCCATAAATGTCAGAGATTGGTAATTTCTGACAGGAGCTATTGTGTCACCTTGAGGAAGTTTTATTGCTGGATTGCCCAGTCTGTAGGCTATATAGACAGATATAGCGGTTACTTTCTGCTGTGTAAGAAAGCAGATCGATTGGACAGACTGGGTGGTAGATTCTGTGTTAATGTCCACAGAATATGAGGGAGGGGAAAAGAAAATCGGAGAAAAGTACAGTGTTAGGTGCCAATTACAGTCATATAAGCATACAGTTAGGATCAGAGATTGTTACTGTTCCCAGTAGTGGTATCTGTTGATATACAATTGGCATCATAATAGACAATGCAATATTATCCCAAATTTATAGTGTCAAGACGACAGTGCCCACAGCTATTTGCATGTTGTGTGTGGGTTTCAATTTGTAAAAATATTGTACACCAGATAAAGTAATACAGCAGTGTTATGTCCACAGTATAGTATCATGGTATTGTACACAAAATTGCCTGCAAATTGAGTAGTTTAATGTGCACAGAATTACTTAGCAGTAGTTATAAAGGTAATATCAGAAAAAGAAAAAGAAATTTCCGTGCACCTAGCACAGTAACAGCTGCAATCAGGTAATGCCGTGATAACTGTCGCTGCCTGTAATTACTGGTGGGGATAGGCAGGGTTAATTAGTAAGAGCTGACGCTGGTGGATTTTAGATGCTAATTTCAGCGATAAGTGCCCGGCTCACGGCACCGATTTTAGGGGGCCGTCAGTGGCGTACAGAGAGTTAATTAGTCGTCTGGTGGGTAAGGAGTTGCGGGAAGGCTAGGACAGTAAACTCCCCGGGGGGAGTGGGGGGAGAGACAGTACTTATCTTGGAAGATGCGGCGCCCGGCGCCAGTTGACGGGAGCCGCTGCTTCAGATGTCAGGTAGTGACCAGCATGAAAGACGGAGGCTGGAGGTGTGTCAGAGGCGTATCCTCACACGTGTTTCGCCTGTAGCTTTCTCAAAGGACGCGTCCTTTGAGAAAGCTACAGGCGAAACACGTGTGAGGATACGCCTCTGACACACCTCCAGCCTCCGTCTTTCATGCTGGTCACTACCTGACATCTGAAGCAGCGGCTCCCGTCAACTGGCGCCGGGCGCCGCATCTTCCAAGATAAGTACTGTCTCTCCCCCCACTCCCCCCGGGGAGTTTACTGTCCTAGCCTTCCCGCAACTCCTTACCCACCAGACGACTAATTAACTCTCTGTACGCCACTGACGGCCCCCTAAAATCGGTGCCGTGAGCCGGGCACTTATCGCTGAAATTAGCATCTAAAATCCACCAGCGTCAGCTCTTACTAATTAACCCTGCCTATCCCCACCAGTAATTACAGGCAGCGACAGTTATCACGGCATTACCTGATTGCAGCTGTTACTGTGCTAGGTGCACGGAAATTTCTTTTTCTTTTTCTGATATTACCTTTATAACTACTGCTAAGTAATTCTGTGCACATTAAACTACTCAATTTGCAGGCAATTTTGTGTACAATACCATGATACTATACTGTGGACATAACACTGCTGTATTACTTTATCTGGTGTACAATATTTTTACAAATTGAAACCCACACACAACATGCAAATAGCTGTGGGCACTGTCGTCTTGACACTATAAATTTGGGATAATATTGCATTGTCTATTATGATGCCAATTGTATATCAACAGATACCACTACTGGGAACAGTAACAATCTCTGATCCTAACTGTATGCTTATATGACTGTAATTGGCACCTAACACTGTACTTTTCTCCGATTTTCTTTTCCCCTCCCTCATATTCTGTGGACATTAACACAGAATCTACCACCCAGTCTGTCCAATCGATCTGCTTTCTTACACAGCAGAAAGTAACCGCTATATCTGTCTATATAGCCTACAGACTGGGCAATCCAGCAATAAAACTTCCTCAAGGTGACACAATAGCTCCTGTCAGAAATTACCAATCTCTGACATTTATGGGAACTAAGATGCACCATTTTTGAGGATACAAACCGAAAACCATTTTTGGATCTTCCAATCACCGCCAATTTGGTTATAATCTTATTCAATTACCAGCAACAACCTCACCAGCAACAACATCATTGGTTGTGCTGCCCCAATTATTTTTCCTTTTTCCTTTCTGGGGTAAGATCAGCAATCCCTGACTCTCTCATTCACCATTGGACACCTAAGGTGGATGGTGGACAGCAGAGGTTGGAGATTGCATCATTGATACCAGCCCACCATTTTTTGCTGAATTCTTCTCATTTCAGTGCTCTCTCATCAGTCGCGTCGTACTCATCCCCCCTGCAATGCAGGCAAGCACCAGGGTTGATTACTGACGGCGCCTCTGACAGCAGAAGCACCTCATTTCATCTGAGCATCAAACGCTGGTGTCCCTTCCCATGCCAATACACATTACTACCATACCACACTGGATCGCCTGAACCCATTCCGATTTCAGCAGCTAAGCAGTGATGGGCCCAGCTAGTACCTTTGGGGAGACTCTCTGGGAATACCGGGTGTTGTAATTAAGACTGCAGGCAGGAGATCACCTTCTTGACTAAGCTCAATTTTACTATATCTTCTAGTAGCTTGTGTATCTTTCATACTCTCTAATCTCCGTTACTACCTGTTACTGTCAGGTAGTGACCTTTGAATACTGTCAGGTAGTGACCTTCTAATATTACTTCCCACTCTAGGGTAGTGATTTCCCATTATAATTGACGGAGACAGATTGATATTTCACTCTTAAATCCATTATATATATATTTTTTGGTGTGTCAAGCATCCACAATTATATACCTGTACCCTGTACAATTCTATATATTGATACAAATTGAACAAATTCTGTCGAATTACAGGGAACTTTGACACAGGTATATGTGTATTTTTATCTTGTCATTGCGCCCACTTTGCTAATTATATCAAGGACCTTCTCTTTCTTTGACAGGTTACTCACCGTATATTATACCTTGTGATATTTACACATACAATTCATTGGATAAATAGTGTCTTGTTTAGTGCATTTTCGCACCTGATTTAAATATCACTCTTTTTTAATAAGTTTTTGAAATAAAAGTTAAGTCTTATCCCACCCATGTATCATTTCTTCACATAAACCTAATTATCATTATCATCAAGTGTGCCCCAAAAACCCGTTTGCATGTTCCCTTTTTGGTCACCCTAGTGACCACCCCCCTTTGTTAACATTCTCTTCCAGCCTACAGCCAAACAGTTAATAACTTTAAGCATGGTAATTGCTGGATGGCTGACAGCAGGTGGAGAGACCCTGCAGGAAGTTATGGGGCCCGGTGCATTGCTTTGCCTATAGCCCACATATAGGATTACTGTTAGGCTGCCGTTAGGGTCAGGTTGTAGGTAGGGTTAGGATTAGAGTTAGGCTGCAAGTAGGATTAGGATTAGACTGCAGTTAAGGTTAGGTTACAGTTAATATTAGAATTATATGTGGCTATGGTTAAGGCTAGCAAAGAATAGTACTGTTTACATTATCTCTATCATCATAATGCCGACATATTGAACATTATGTATTCTCCCAAACTCTGCAATTACAGTGTAGGATTTAAGGCTATCCCTGCTTGAGTACAAGTGATTTAATTAGTAGCTCAGTCAATGAGATTTAGACATCTAGGACCAAATGTAATGCCAACAAATTTGGCGGCTGTGCGGGATTCTAGCCAAAATCAGACTTTTTTTGAAGGCGCAATCACATACAGTTGGAGCCACGCTTATCCATCCCCCCGGCACGCAAGAGCTATACATCTCAGCGGGCCATTCACCAAGTCATGTTGAAAACAGGCATGGATGTGTGTGGGATGCTCACTCACCCCATTCGCGGCAAAGGAAGCGCGAGCATGTGAGAAGTGAGCCGAGTTCGGCATGGATAAAGGCTACTCCATCTGTACAAGAAAAAAACATGCCTTGTAAGTGATTGAAAACAAGTTCAGCTCGCATCCCACAAAGCTATTGAAATCGGACGGCATTACATTTGACCCCTAGTCTCAAGTATGGATATCCTTAAAACCTGACCTGTAATAGTGGAGTTTTGAGTAACTGTGACCTAGAATTTCCTGGAGAACAGACAAGTACTATATGACAAGTTATACTCTCTCAGTTTTAAGTGTAGAAGCAGCTGAGATATACAGAGCAAACATTGCAAGATCCATAGAAAAATGTGAGCAACTCTAAATCAAGCCCTTAATACTACATATTGCCACACCAGTGAAACAAAAATGTACAGTAAGCAATATATTTTAATCTGGGTTTTAGATAGAAGGAAACTGGTGATAGGAGTACATTCAGAGTATGTGGGGTAGATTTGTTGAGAATACTATTGCCAACTCCATGCTGTTAAATCCTACAACATAATAGATGAATGGTCCATAATGATTCATGTAGAACAGTGGTTCCCAACTCTGGTCCTCAAGTACCCCCAACAGTGCACGTTTTCCAGGTCACCCGGCAGGTGCACTCATTATTCAGACACATTTTAAAAGATTCACAAGTGGAGCTAATTATGTCAATTATGTCACTTGTGATTCTGTGTGGAGACCTGGAAAACGTGCACTGTTGGGGGTACTTGAGGACCAAGGTTGGGAACCACTGATGTAGAAGGTAACACCTTTGCACACCAAACATCCCGCCAACAAACTCATGGCAAGAAAGAATGCGTGCATAGGTTAAGTTGGAAATAACTCAGAATGAGTCCAACTCAATTACATTTGTTGATGTACGCTAGGCATACCCTTTGGATTTCATCCTCCTGTTCTGCAGCAGTTCCGTCTGCAAACCCGGCATTCCGCAGTGGAAAGAACTAAATAGGGTTAAAATGAGAAGAAAGAATGCTCTTAGAGCCCCTTTATGAATGAGAAGTCATTCAGGAGAAGCTCTATAGGAATGAATGCACATAGTTCCGACACTCCTGTGAATCAGTGTATCCTTCATTTTTATTTTACTAGAGCGGGAGTGAGCGCTCATTCACAATGGGATCCATGAGGAGCAGTAGCTCAATGTTTTGTGTTTTGGGAAGAATTGGGTTCCTACATGAAATTAAGAATATAAGATTCCAACACTAGGTTGACCAGCTTGGTAGAGGAATCCCACACTGTGTGTCTCCCTATAGTAGCATCAGGCCCCCAACTGGTTTAGCCTAGAGAAAAGGTATCTAGATGGCTCACAGACAATGTCTAGGTAGACAGTCAGAGGTCGACATGTACTAGTTCGATATTAACAAGAATTTCAACCTAGTGCATGATGACCTTTTGTCAATGTCAGCCTAGTGCATGTCGATCTTCTGGTGTCGACCTCTTGACTATGTCAAGCCTAGACTAGTATTTGACATTACTGGAAAGACGGCATGCAGTTCCTATATTTTCCAATGGGTTTTGCCCTTTTTGCCTTATTTTCCGATAAGTGTCTAGGCTCATTGACCTGGGGCTGGTTGTGGATTTGGGGGGGCACATGCATTTTTTAAATTTTTTAGCTATTTTATTGGTCTATTATTTGGCTGCTTTGTCCTTCTAGTTTGGTTGGTTTGGTCTGTTTTACAAAACAATGATTTCTCACCCCCATAACTCTTATTCTCGAATAGACTATTTCTGCTTAGACCATAAGTCGTTAGATCTCCTCGTAGATGCCTTAATAGGACAAATAGTGGTTTCCGACCATGCCCCAATTACTCTTGTTCTGTCCATAAGCCACCCCCTCCAAGCCAATGGCGCTGCCGTTTTAATGAACAATTCCTAAGAGATGATGACTGCCGGACCCAAGTAGAGAAAACCATAGAAGACTACACCACTTTTAACCTAACTGACGAAATATACCCAATGACATTGTGAAAGGTGCACAAGTGTGTGGTTCGGGGCAAATGTATTCAAAAGGGTTCATACCTTAAAAAGTAAAAAAACGGAATGTCGGGAGGCCTTATTGGACAAAATTAAAAAGTTGGAACTGATACATAAATCCTTATTAACCCCTGACATCCTGGCAGAACTACAGGAAACACAATGGGCACTAAATAGTCTATTGAGGGCACCTATAGGGTGTTCCGTAGCTGCCGCCATAAATACCACAGATGGGGAAACAAGCCGGGGAAATTGCTTGCAAGAGCCCTATGAGCCCAAAGATCTCTAACCTATATCAAAGAAACGAAGGACTCTTCTGGTGCATTGCACGTAGCTGACACCAAGATGACAGGGATCTTCCATAAATATTATACAGATCTCTATAACTTATCAGCCTGTCGCTCCCTTTCCGAGCTCTCAGTACATGAAAAAGTCATATCTAGAGGAGATAGGCTTTCCAGCTCTCCTTGATAACATAACCTCAGCTTTGGAAGAGCTTTTCACAGATAGAGTTGCTAGCTGCGCTAAAATCTTCCCCATCTGGCAAGAGCCCAGGCCCTGATGGCTTCCCAATTACATATTATAAAGCATTTCAAGATAAACTCCTACGCCTCCATATCCGTGCTTGCAATGAGGTTACCCTAGAATGCCCCTTCTCTGCCCAGTCCTTAGGAGCCCACATAACTCTCATACCGAAAGAGGGCAAAGACCCGTCTTTACCGTCTAGTTACCGACCCATATCCCTACTGAATGTAGATGTTAAGTTATATGCCAAACTGCTGGCAAATCGCCTAACTCCATTGATGCCAAGGTTGATACATCTTTGTTGGGGCACTGCTTGTTTAGATTTAAAATAAAGTTTTTTTTAATGATATGCTTTAAAATATGGTGCACTAACCTATAAGATGAAAAGGAACAGAAAGAGGAAAGAAAAATAAGAAAAGGAAGAGGAAAAAAGAAGAAAAGAGAAAATATACAATTAAGAAAAATTGAAAAGGTAACAATGTGTACCAAAATTGTCAATATATTAATATTGTTATGTGTTACTCCATTACAAACATATGCAGAAAAAAAAAAAAAAAAATATATATATATATATACATGTATGTACATGTATTTTATAACACAATTATATCAGGATAGCAGCCCACAAATATTACACTACTAACTGATATTGGTTTAACCCTTGTGTTAATCAATCAACTGATCAATAGGCCAATCAATTCATTAATGGGGTTGTGTCAGCCTTTGTAATGAAATGATCCCCATTTGTGGGTCTTACCAGAATCCCCTGGGTCATTAATAGACTCAGAGATTAGTGAAAACGTGATAATTAAACAGTGAAAAAAACATATAAAACTGAAAGTGATTTTTTAAAACCACAAGCCAAAAATATTGCACATATTGGTGTTTGCCACAGCAGGGATACCACAATTCCTGTTGCAGGATTAATGTATAGATACAAGTGGTATTAAGACATTATTTTATACAATACTCATAGTATTCTCTATATTAGAGCAGATTTGGGAATGAAAGTGTGTTCCCCTGGAATCCCAACTGCTTCTCATCTGCCCGTGTGCCACATGGGCAGTGAACGGGACAAAAGGAAATGCAGGATAACGGATTATCAGACTGGGAGCAACAGAAAAAAAGATGACTGGGATCTGCTTTTGAGGGCTAGCTCCGGGATCACCCCTGTTGGAAACCCAGTGCAGGGGATCACTCTCCAGCTTCCCTCAATGAGAGTCTCTTAAATAAGAGTGCAGTGATAGTATGTATGGGAGACAGAAATAACATATGAGAACTTAATGCTAACATGTACAAGCTTGATGCTATGTTACTGATAAATGTATAAATCTCTCACACACATTTTTCAACACATTTAAAAGATGTTACAACAGGAACCCTATTACACAATCTTATCCCTGTAATAGCCTCCCGGGGGCTTAGGGAACACAATGTTACCATGATGGGTACACAGTTATTTTAGGCAGGGTTCCACTTATATGCTCTACTTGAGTGTCCATGAATTAGGTTCCCTCTGTGGCAGGCATGACAACTCCTTCCTGATGCGCGTTCAATGGGCTTGTTCACAAGTGTAATCCCTTTCGTCCCTATTCCCTTTATATAGCACTGTACTGAGACTGAAATTCAAAATACCTGTCAGGAGGAGGAGGTTGTGGATGGATATCAAAATCTTCATATAAATGTATGTTGGTCATATATTGAACTCATAATTGATAGGTCTGTGCAAGTCATTCTCTTTTTCCGTTGATACATCCTGACCAGGTCGGTTTCGTCCATGGGAGGGAGGCAAGAGACAACACCATAAGGGTTTTTTATTTGATTTGATAGCACATGCCCAGAAGACCAAGACCCCTGTAATGCTCCTTTCCACGGACGCCGAAAAGGCCTTCGATCGCATAGACTGAGTGTTCATGGAGGCCACATTGCGTTGCCTGGGAATAGGTGAATATTTCTTGCAAAAAAATCTTGCCCTTTATAAATCTCCCGCAGCTCAGGTAAGAATTAATGGATTGCTCTCCAACCCAATAACCATTTCCAATGACACCAGGCAAGGCTGCCCGCTGTCACCGTTAATATATGTTCTTTGTGGGCTCTGGCTAGAGCCATTAGAATGAACCCAGACATCGAGGGGTTGACAGTTGGTACTACAAAGCACCTCTTAGCCTTATTTGCTGATGACCTCTTGGCAATCATCACGAAATCCAGTCGTATCCCTGCCTAACCTTATGAAAGTATTTTCCCGGTTTGGATCACTGTCAAACTTTAAGATTAATAACACTAAATTCACGGCTCTCAATATTTCTCTCCCTTTTGACTTAGTCTTGTCCCTAAGCCCTAAATTCCCCTTCACATGGCATCCAATGCATATTAAATATCTGGGCATTCTCATCCCCTCCTCCTTACCAACGACAAACGCTCCAAAAAGAAATTACACATTGGCTCACACAGAAATTCTCCTGGTTGGGCCGTATAAACATTGTTAAAAGGAATATATTACCCAGACTACTATACCTCTTTCAGACTATACCACTGAAACTCCCTCTAAAGTTTTTATCAGACGCACACAGGGCAATCAGTCGATTTGTTTGGGGCGGCAGGAGACCCATATTCAAACACTGCTCCGCAGGAGATCCCAGGGAGGCCAGCAACTACCCATGATATTGGCTTATCAACAGGCTATGGTCCTGCATAGGATCCTGGACTAATTGAGGGCAGATATGTGTCTGAAACAGTGGGTTGACTTGGAAAAATGGTCATCAGCCGGTCTACTCATTTGACGCTCTCTGGGGATCTCTGTGCTACAAACTAGGTCTCACCTCACTGGATTCCCTATTGCTCCCACTTCTTAACAACCCAAAGTTCCCACCGGGTACTACGGGACAAATGTCCGCTAGCTGGCGACTGGCGGGCCTGACCAGGGTGATACACTTGGTTTCAGAGGGAAAGATTAAATCCTTAAGTGACCTGTGCGCAGATATGAATATTCCCCCAACAGACTTCTGGTTTTACCTCCCTTCCTACTGTAGAGCCTGGGACACTGATCTCTCTCCCCGGGGGATACATATAAATTGGAAAAAACACTGTGACATTATGGCACGCTGATCTACGAGTATGGATGTAGTGGGAACGCAGTACAAATGACTAACTAGTTGGTATCGATGCCCCACCCTACTGCATAAAATGTTTCCCTCAGTCTACCCTCTTTGTTGGCATTGTGGCAAGGAGCGGGGGACTCTGGTACACATATGGTGGGACTACCCCCTAATTGCAGCCTTTTGGAACAGAGTTATTCAGATCTCTTCTGAGATACTGGGAATACAAACCACAATCAATATGGACTTCTGGCTACTCTCCAATATCACCTCCAAATACAAGCAATCACTTCTTAAAAACCTAAACAACGCAGCGAGAGCTGTGATACCGGTCCATTGGAGGTCTCCAGAGGGAATGGTTCCAGAGAATAGAGTTTTATAGAACAATGGAAGATATTTATTATTCAGCATTAGAAAAACACTCAGAATACAAAACAATGATTGGTAAATCTGCCCCCTTTGTGTGCTTATCTATGTAAAGGAACCGATCTTTGGTCTGGTATTCTTAATTATGTCATAAATCTTCTTTCTTATGGCAGTCCAATTGGAAAAGTCATGTAATGCAAATATATGGTTAAAGCATGGCAACATAGTCAGTTCATTAGCACTGCGGCTATATTAAGCTGGAGGAGTCAATATGCAATCAGACAAGACAGTAGCTGCTACATAGTGCTGATTATATTCATCATCGTTACTCATTGTTGTACCAGTCCTCCGTAACTTGCATGGGTTAGACCTCTTAAAATGCTTACCATTGTGTCTCAGTTACATGAATACTGTATGCCCCTAGTTATTATCCGACTCTTGTCCATTCACATTGCGCCTCACCAAGTGTAAGGAGACAAAGGTCAACAAGATTTTAAATATTAATATTTTTGCAATCATATTGCCTTAAATCTAAGTATTTATCAATACCTCAGTGAACATTAATAAGTACATTTAAGCTTAGTACATAAAGTATAGGGGAGGAATCCAATTAGCAATGATTTTGTTGCCTAGGTGAAAAAAAAAACACTTTTAGACATATTAGGGTGAATGGGGATTCACCCTGTTCAATTGAAGGGCTGATTTTACAACTAGCCCAAAAATTCAGAATTGGCAAAAAACACCTATTTTGGTGAACTAGCCACCGATGTATGTGTTTTAGCCACATTGCCAGCGCAATTGCTTCCGTTTTCAACGCATGTAGCAATGCCTTTTCGCTCCAAAAAAAGTGAAAAGGCATTGTCGAAAAATGCCTTTATCGGTGACAAAAGCGGTCGCAATTGAATAGTCGGGGGTCAGTTTAGTTCCTTTTTTATGTGGGAAAAACTGAACTAATTCAATACACCTCTTACTCTAGTAGAGTGCATCAATCAGCAATTGCATATGTTGTTGAGGCATCTCTCTTCCTACAATACACAGAATATGCAGACATGCCTAAGTGTTTGCACCAGCCATCCTTCCTGACATCAGGTAGGCCTCAATATTAGTGGGTATGGACTTTGGAGTTATATGAATTATAGCCTCTGTAGAAGGTGATGTGGTTGTGGCTTCATTAGGGGACCTGGTTATGCCTGTTTGCACTCCTGGACCTCTGCAGAGGTCCAGGCTGGGTACCTTGTACCTTCCGCACCCCTCTCAATACCCATGTTGTGTGTCATCTCCTTGTCAGTGCGTTAAAATTCAGATTCCAGTCAGAACATTTTGATTCAGCTATATACAGTATACATGTCTGGCTACATCCTTCTGTATTGAAGGTACTGTTAGACACAAACTACATGAGAGTGTACCTAAACTGTAAACATGTCAATATAACATATTTTTGCTAGAATTTATTTATTTTTAAGGGGAAAAAATCACCTGAAAGTAAAATCGTTATTTACATAAACAAAATACTTGGGCAACATTTTGGAGACCAAACACATTGGATTTCAGCATGCTGTCACTAAGGTCCAGTCAGCCAGGTAAACATGATGTGTAAAGACATGGGAGTGATTGGGTCACTGCTGGAAGCTGTTATCGCAACTTACGTGCTTAGACTTTATATCCCTGATCAATAAGAGGGCTGGTGGCTAAATGACGATAGTTGACTCTTGGAATTGCATTTTTCTGAATACTTGAAGTGAGCAATGTGTAAAACATTTCTGAACTGGTTTATATTCCAATCATGGGGAATTCTTCCTCTAGAAGCAAACTTATTTTCATAACGTATAGAACGCGTTTAATGCCATAAGAGATTTATTATTTTTAGTCATACAGATTATTGCATCAGAGAGCATCTATCTGACCTGAATGATACAGGAAGACATCAAAAGATGAATCCATCTAATGTGTGAAGCCAGGGGACGCCCATTCCTGCCCTTCGACGTTATGGATGATCTATGCCATATATGCAGAGCTAAAGATGTATGCAGAACTCAGGAAATGGCAGGCAGGACGGAAGGCTCACTCTGGGGAAATTAGCACAGCACTACAGCTCCATACATTTAAATAGAATTCTCCAAGACAGAGACATACACAGAAATGGAGATGTGAGAGAAGAAACAGAAAATAACAAAGACAGATTATACAGAATAAAAGATAAAGCAAGAAACAGAATAGAGAGATAACAGAAATGGGTTCTTGTTTCCTAGCACGGCGCCCAGATTTTCTATGTACGCTAACGTAGTGAAATCGCATTGCATGCGCTTTTTGCATGACATGCGATGCGATGCGATTTTCCATATTTTCACATGTATGATATGGCTGGTGTGAATGTGTTCCTAATACACCCCCACTATTCACGCCACCCCGAAGCGTGGCGAGCGCAGCACCCCCACTATCCACGTCGGCGTGGAGTTCATTTTATATAGTGTGGCGAGCACAGGGAGCCACCGAGCCCGAAGCGTGGCAAGCGCAGCGAGCCCCGCGAGGGGACGCGCATTACTGTACATGTATTCCGCGTCCCCTCATGGGGCTCGCTGCGCTTGCCATGCTTCGGGCTCGGTCCAAGTCCCCAGCCCCCCCTGCTCCCACCAGCAGCCCTGCTCTGTAGCCCCCCCCCCCCCCCCCCCCCGGGTTTTTTACATGTGATAAATCTAGACGATTTATTACATGTAAAAAATGGCACATCAAGCCATCTAATCTAATCTAATCAAGCTCCCCCGGGGAGCAGCCGGGGAAGCTCAGGGGGAAGTCGGGGGCGACTTGTCCTAAGGACAAGTCGCCCTAGTGTATGGGGGCCTTAAGGCAGGGACCTCCATCTATAAATCCCCCCCACACACACACACACACACACACACACACAAACACTGTCCTTGCTTTCATTGCTCCTAGTCCCATTCATTTATTAAGGCTTCAAGGGACAGATATATCAAGCTTTAAAAAGTGATAAAGTGGAGGTTGATAAACAGCCAGGCAATCAGCTCCTACCTGTCATTTTTCAACCACGACTGTAACATGGCAGGTAGGAGCTGATTGGCTGGCTGTTTATCACTCTCCGTTTTATCCCTTTTTGAAGCTTGACACAACTGATTGATAAAGTAGAGAGAAATAAAGTACCAACCAATCAGCTTCAGTTCTAAAGGCAGGTACACATTAGATGAGATTTTTAAATAATATGCATGATAACCATATCAATAACAATATTTTTCTGCACACCTTTTCGTGTGTGCGCACCATATCATTAATGATGCGCAGGTCGTTAACGACCACTCCTGTTGCCTGACTATATAGACAACGACAGCTATATTCGTGGATGTGGCCACTGAAAAGATCGTTGAAGATTTATTTTGTGAAATCTTTCAGTTTTAACAAAATATAACTTTTATTCTGACGCTCTGGTGAGTTCAAGGGAAATCATTAACGATATCGTTCACAGAGCATATCATCTAATGTGTAACCAGCTTAACTAATAGTCTACAGGTCCTGCTAGAAAACTGACAGTTACAAGTTGTTGACCTTTAAACATTGTATGATTCTCTGTAAATAGTGAGTCTCCCAACCATCAGTATCTGAATTAGACAGTGAAAAGGTCATCCCAGATAATGCATAGACCATTGGGTTGAACACAGCTTGTCAGATATCATGTCTGAAGTTGTAAAGCCAACATTGCCAAAATGCTGTAAATCCCATTATTAGCAATCCAGCATCTGTGTTTGACCTGACAGTATCCGCTTTGAAATGTGAACTGCATACCCTTGCTTTGTATTGTTACTGTATGTCAGGTTACATTTACTACACATCTGATATATCTAATGCAGTGGTTCCCAAACTGTGCGCCTAGGCTCCCTGGGGTGCCTCGGAGCACTTGCAGGGGTGCCTCGGTTTGGTTGTCCAGAACAGATTCAAATTATTTACAGGTCAATGTAATAGGCAAAATCAATGCTTGTGGCTTACAGTTTTTAAATATGTGGATAAACAGAAGTGAATTATGTCCCTCACCACATAACTGGACCTTAGGATGAAATATAAGCAAACCTTATTTAATTTAATATTGTTTTCTGAAATTCTCGGTAGAAAACATTGCACCTAGGGGTGCCTTGACAAATATTCTGATAATCTAGTGTGCCGTGATGCAAAAAAGTTATGGAACCACTGATCTAATGGTTACTTTTATATTGCATCAAGGGGAGAAGGAAAGACTAGGCTTGTTGTTATTGTGGTGCACCGTAAGGAGGTATTTTATATAAAATATAACTTTTATTCAATTATTCACTTAAAAAGCGACATATAAAACCAAAGACATACAAAATAGACAATTAACACAAAAGTTTTAAAATTGAGGAAAAGATTCCTCACGTAGTGAGACCCCAATGTCACAGTATCCTGTGGTTTTTGTTTGTCACAGCAGTGCGTCTTACTATATAGGGAGTAGTCTGCAGACCTGACCTTACTTTTATATTGCCTGTACAGTATAGCACTGTGGAAATTGTGTGGCCCCTGAAAAGTAAACAATAATGATATAATATGGAATAAGCAACAGAATGAAGTACATAAAATAATATTGACACATTTGTGACTATAAAATGCAGAACAAACAAGACAAGAAATACAATTGTCTAAAAAATATATATACACCAGAAGGAAAATTGGTTCACAACACAAAATGAACAGTAGTGTGTATGTACATGGGCAGGCTAGATGGGCCCAGGGATTCTTATCTACCATCAAATTCCATTGTGTGTGTCTCTGCAAGCTTAGCAGAACCTGGGAATGTAATGTGTTGGTTTGCAGAAGCTAGTAGCATGGGCCTGGTGCTTTTGGGGTGAGGCCTTATCTAAGGAGGTATGGTCATATCTATGTGCTAGGCCAGTGCCAGATCAAGATCAGAATGGGCCTGATGCTGCTGCAAGAGTAATGAATAAAGCTGTGGGTGTGTGACTAGCAATGTGGTGGGTGTGGTCGATGTTGTGAGGGTGTGGTCTGCACAGGAGAGTTGCCTGTGCTATGGGGTGTGACTGCCGCCTACCTCAAAAACCTCAATCTCCCTTCCTTCTTCACTTATATCAATAGTGTCATGTGAGAATTTACGAATGAACAAAGAGAACCACCTCTTGTTAACACAAGCGTTTTATATAGATAGATAGATAGATAGATAGATAGATAGATACAGTAGATAGTACAATGGGGGCACCCAATAGTGCAGTATAATTTCTTTATTTTTAAAAACCATAATATAGCTTTGTGTACGGGACTCAAACCAGAGATAACGTCAAGAGTGGACTGGTTACCACATAATATAACAATAATTTCCCACCAGCAAAGCGGCAACTTGGAGCTGATATCTCCACTTTAGATATAACTCACTGGACCTCCTTCCTGCTTAGTCAGACCACCGGCCTCTTCTAACACAGTGGGGCTTGATGTTCCCCGGCCCTCGGTGCAGGTTGCCAGCTGTTTAGGATGCACGTCATGTGGCCACATCCCTACGTGCTTTGTCATTGAGGTGGGGTGGCCAGGGTGACATTGGCTGATGCTCTGAACCTTCAGCCAATCAAATGTCTTGTATTTTCATACATTATACATAATACTGCCCAATGCTTTCTCTTATCAAATGAGCACCATATTTCAGCAAGTAGTGTGTTTGCTATCTTATTCATAAGATTCATAAAATTAAAATTAAACAGTGAGTATTAGAAGTTAAGTGCTAGTCAGTAGTCTCCTATTATTTAGCATTTATTAATGTCAGCGGAAGATGCTTCTATTAAACAACGCTAGTCTCCTGTTAAGCTATTCATATATTCATTACTATGTATCACAGTTCCTTTCTATTTATAAACTGTTTTGTCTGCTAAATGTTAGGAACAGCCAAGATTAGATATATTAGCTCTCGTAAGTCATCCTTTTGGACACTTTGGTGTAGGAGCGCAAAACAGTCTTTTTTGAAGAGATAGCACTTTACAAAGTGCAACATAATAAAGGAATTGTATGCAACATTGTATCAGAATATATCTGTACCAAGAAACAGAGAGAAATAGACTAGAGATATACACAAAGGTACAAGTATTAAATATAGAAAATAATAAAGCAAGAAAGCTAAATCATAAAGCAATAAAGCAAAATAATAAAGCAAAATGTAAGGAGCATATAGTGAGATAGCCAACACACACACACACATATATATATATATATATATATATATATATATACTGTATATATATAAATATATTGACTTTTGGTTTGCAGGATGGCATAACATAAAGTTTTAGAACATGAAAAGCAGCTGTACACCTGACAGCTGTTTCAACCGAAATAAACGGACCTCTGATGAAAACCGTTTATTTTGGTTGAAACAGCTGTCAGGTGTACAGCTGTCGTTGTGTGCAATCATGTTTGTACAATAAATCAACTTTTCTTCACCATCCACCCGTGTGCCAGTTCCTATCCTTCTACAACCAAGGGGGGTAAGTGCTGTGCAATCATGTTTGTACAATAAATCAACTTTTCTTCACCATCCACCCGTGTGCCGGTTCCTATCCTTCTACAACCAAGGGGGGTAAGTGCTTTTTATTTATATATATATATATATATATATATATATATATATATATATATATAAAAGGTGTATTATGCACATATATATATATATATATATATATATATATATATATATATATACAGGAACACAAGATACCATAAAAGTACCATAAAGATACCATAACAATTGCTCAGGTTTCTTATAATAGAATAGAATAATAGAATAGAATTCCTTTATTCGTCTCACAATGGAGAAATTTGACCCTACACTTCCTGTATAAAATGGGTGATCTTGTAATTTTAATTTAATCCCGTTAGAAGTAGTGTATCAAGTGTTATCATCTAAAAGGTTTCCCTTTTTGTCAACTGCTTTTCTTGGTCTCCTCCTCTTTTATCTATCGGTACGTGTTTTATGCCTATAAAGTTAAAGACACTAGGATCACTGTTGTAATATTTCAAAAAATGTCTGGGGATGTCGTATACTCCAACATTCTTATTTTCAAAGGTTTTTTCCTTTTGCCTATATATTTAAGGCCAACAGGGGCATGTAACCATATAGACTATGAAGGTGGAGAGACGGTTTATGACATTTTTAATTTTGTATTCTTTTCCACTATGTCCACGAAAAAATTTTCCTCTCTTCTCCATTAACGGGCATATTTTACAATGCCCACATTGGAATGAGCATGTCAGACCACTAAACATTTTTGGAACAGGATCATTAGGGATTTTTTCGAGACAGCATTTTGGGATCATAGATTTCATATTTTTTTGCTTTTTTAAAAATAATATCTGGAAGTTTCGGCAAATGATCTGATAATACAGGATCTAATTTTAATACATGGTAATTTTTCTGTATCATTTTCTTGATTTCCTGTTCCGCATTATTATATCAAGTGATAAACGATAAAAATATTTTTTCTCCACTCTCAATTCATTCTTTTTTTATATTGAAGCAATTCCCTTCTCAGTCGTTTGCTCTGTTATTAGTTCTACAGGGTACCCCTTTTCTTTAAATCTTTGTTCATAGGGGGTTATTCTAGTTCACTTGCAAAGGCACAATCACTCTTCAATGGACAAAACAATATGTACTGCAGGTGGGGCAGATGTAACATGTGCAGAGAAAGTTAGATTTGGGTGTTTTATTGTTTCTGTGCAGAGTAAATACTGGCTGCTTTATTTTTATACTGCAATATAGATATCAGTTTGAAGTTCAAACCCTACCCAAATCTAACTCTCTCTGCACATCAGCCCCACCTGCATTGCATATGGTTTTGTCCATTAGAGAGTGATTGTGCCTTTCCGAGTGAATCAGAATAACCCTAATAGATTTGAGCCTGCTTCTCAAACGTCAGGGGATTAGAGCAATTTCTCCTTAACCTTGTAAACTGTGAGAACTTAGGGTATATTCTGTTCCCACTTTGGCAAGTGGCAACTCAAAAAGTCAAGATATAATATTGAGGAACAGGAAATCAAGAAAATGATACAGAAAAAGTACCATGTATTAAAATTATATTGTGTATTATCCGATCATTTGCCAAAACATCCACATACTAGGAGGTCCTGTGAGTTATATCTAAAGCGGAGATATCGGCTCCAAGTTGCAGCTTTGCCAGTGGGAAATTATTGTGATATCATGAGGTAACCAGTCCACTCCTGACGATATTTCTGGTATGAGTCCCGTACACAGAGCTATTCTATTTAATTTATGGTTTTTAAAACTGAAGAAATGATACTGCACTATTGGGCACCCCAATGTCCTCTTCTTTTTTCAGATTGTGCCACTGGGGAGCAGCGGTCCGGATACTACAAGGAAAATAAAATAAATGTGAAATCTCTCTACTACGGTTTGCTTAGTGATGCCATAAATGGGAAATCTTTCTATTTTTTTTTTAAACTAATTTTTAGGAAAGGTTTTGTTCTGTCACACACGGAAGGGGATATGGGTACAGAATAAAAATGGGGGGGGGGGTTTAAAATCCAACATACTTTGGTTTAAATATAAACAGCATAAACGTTGTAAGGCATAGTAATAACACATAAGGTGTGCACAAAGTCAACAATAAGATTTGGTTATAATAGAAGGAATAAAACAGGTAGTTTTTTTCAGTAAATTAGGCCATGTCAAATAATAGGGTTGTCCCTTCTGTTGAAGTTATATACTCCCCCCAACATGACCATGTCGTCACTGGGGAACAACTTACTAATAAACAAAGGGAGCACTTTTGTAAAAAATATATATGAATACATTTATTATATATATATAAAAAAAGGAAAAACCTTAATATGCAGAAAATATTGTCAGAAATGTAAGCTTATATATATAAAAAAAAAACAATTAATACACATACTTCTTTTTAACCTGGATATATTCACTACTAAAAGCTTAATTAGGCTAACTTACCACCTGAAGCTTATGCTATATGCTGCTTAATAATGTCCAACAAGAGTAGCAAAAAGCATAAGACAAAATGTCATTAATCATGAAACTTTGTAGCAATTTTGGATTGTATCAGTTCCTTCATGAATGAATGATATATGGGACTACTATACATTTGAGTGACTACCTATTTTAACATGTGTCTATAAGTGGGACGACTAGATTAGAAATGTGGCAGTAAATAGTGGGTGTAGATGTATAAGCCCAATTGTATTATGAATGCCTATTATCGTCTGATTGGATGCCTAATAAATATAGAACTGTACATAATGATCGATAAAGTTGCTTTGGTCCCTTGGATAGTCGCTAGACAAAATTGCTAATTCTTTATTTAATGTAAGGTTGCTTAGTATTCTAAATAAATATATAAGTATACTTAATTATGGCTACTAAAATGTTTCGGTCCCTTAGGTGATGGTTACATTGAACTGATAATTTTTTGTATTCTCTGTATCATTGTTTAATATTATATATAAAGTAATATCTGCAGTCAACATCTGAACCCTTAATTAATAAAATAGAAATAAACATATATGTCTAAGGAACAAAGCTCAAAGTCTAGTTGTTTATATAAAAAATAATTATATTTTCCACACTGAGCTCCTAAGTAATTGCAAAGAAAATTCAAATAGATTTAAAATCGTTTGCACGGGGTGGGTTTTGAACCCACAACTGAGAACAGTGTTCTGTTAGCAAGTCCGTGTACCTAGCTTTTGAGCCAGTTGGCTCATTGTAAATGGCTAGGTTCAAATAAATAGAGTTCAGATATTCATCCCATTAAGTAATGTATTGGAGGTTTAAGTTGCTACATTGTTTCTAAACAACATGTTATCTTTTTTGTTCCTATATGTAGATGATTGAGTTTCTACGCATTGCCATGATTTTTATATTTGCCTTAAATATGATGTTTTATTATCAATGTTTAAAAGTGTCAATAGTGCTTTCCAGGATATATATGGAACACCTGCCACCGGATTACACCTTGATTGTTATAAAGCAATTTATTGGACGAGAGTCCTTTAAATATTGATTCTTGAAACACACCCATTAATCTTCTGAGGAAACCGCCATCCATAGTAGCGGAGAAACGCATAAAGGGGACATTCTTACCTGGATAACTACACTACTCAATCTGTTCCCCTATTACCACCTTTTTCTACAAGCGGGTCAAAGTACTCCATCGGCAGAGCACCATCTTGCTACCCTCCACGGCTTGTGGCACTCCTGTAACGCTGACAGACTGAAGCGGCATATGAATTTCTCCTTGGAGTGACGCCAGACACTGGCCACAATACCTGCATGCTACTAGCCCCTCCAGCACCGACAAATAATAGCGGCACACAGAGGGAGGTTGATCCTCATAGCAGCGATAGACACCCTATGGTGGGTAGATGTGGAGCAACACCAGAAATGGGGATTTGTGAATTAGGACTCCAAGGACTTTGGAAGCAAGATCGAAGACATCCTTCTAGAGTAGTCTTATTTTCGAACAGGCACAGAAGATGTGGTAGGCATCTCCAGTCTTGTTGCCATTTCTCCAACAAAGTTCAGAGATTGAGGGCCAGATTCTATGAAGTTTAGCAGGGGTAAAGTATAGGTCATGTAAGAGTTTGAAATGCATTTCTAAGTGGTTGCTACATTTAGATATCTTATGTGATGCAAGGTAGATTTTTTCTCATTGGTGGCGGGAGATTGGGCGCGCCATGCCCCTTTTCCATTGTATTTGTATGGGGGATTTATCTTCAGATACATCAGCTTACGGCTCGGAGTACCAAAAGCTTATTGATCCCTTAGAGCATGGGTCCTCAAACTGCGGCCCTCCAGATGTTGTGAAACTACAAATCCCAGCATGCCTTGCCACAGTTTTGCTAGTGTTAGTGTTAAAAAGGAGTGTTAAAACTGGGGCAAGGCATGCTGGGATTTGTAGTTTCACAACATCTGGAGGGCCGCAGTTTGAGGACCCATGCCTTAGAGTTACCCATTTTTGTTAGTACTTTAGGTGGGCAGCAGTATCTAGTTTTGTTAGTACTTTAGGGGGGCAGCAGTATCGGGCCAGATGATCTTACTACAGTATTCAGCCAATGAACAATCTGACCATAGGAAAATAGTTCCCTACCTGGGAGTTTGAAGTTGAAGAGAACTAAAGGGGGTTACGGAAACTCCATCTACTAATGCGGCGATAGAAACAATACCACAGGATATCCAATTAGTAAGGTTTATATTTGGCAATAATTTCGATAGGGCATGCAGAGAGAGCTTGTGGAAAGGGAGGGAGACAAGTTTTGAGGATATCACTAGTGTGCCCTATTCAGAGAGGGAATCTGAGATACAGTAGTGTGTACATTAGTGTATGAGGGGGGTCTCTGTTGAGAGGGGGTCCAGGGGAGATCTATTAGAGATGTACAGGAGAACAACTGACTCTTCACATCCATTCATTGTTTTTTGCCATCAGGTAAAGACCAGTCCTTAATTTGGGCCACTAAATAAGCTTGTTGGTATTTCTTTAAGTCCGGGACTTCTAGCCCTCCATGTTTCCGCAGTCTAGTTAATCTCTTATATGCTATGCGTGAAGGGGGGGGGGGGGGGGGTAAGGGTACTTCCAAATATATTTCAAGATTGTAGAGTGAATACGATTGATGGTTTTCTGTGGGACTAGGTATGGAATCGCAGGAAATAGGTACATTAGTCTTGGTAATATTGACATTTTAAAAGCTGCAATCCTACCAAGCCAAGATATTTCTAGGCTAAACCAAGCATTTAATAATGCATCAATCTGGGAAATCAGAGGAGTAAAGTTTATGTCTGACCGTGGCTAAGGAGTTGGGGATATTAATTCCAAGGTATACAATGTATTCCGCCTTTCTATTATATTTGTATTGCATTTTAAATTCAGAGATTTTCTCTACACTCAGGTTGAATGGCAAGGTTTCAGTCTCGGTTGTATTGAGTTTATAGAATGATGCTGCACTAAAGCGGTCAATTATGTCATGTAGGGCAGGTAAAGAGGTGTCAGGTTTTGTTGCCAAGAGAAGGATATTGTCGGCAAACATGCTTATCTTGTGAGTACACAAGCCCACACTTACACCTGGACAAGCTAAGGACTGACGCAGTGGCGTAACCACCGTGAGGCAGCCCCCGCGGTGGCTTGGAGGAGCAGCGCTGTGGTGGGCGCCTGTCAGCTGGTGGGCTGCGGGCACCTGTCAGCTGCAGCGATCTGGCATTTTGCCAGAAAACAAGATGGCCGCGGGTGGGCTATCGCGCCGCGGGCAGCTCCTCCCATGGATCAGGGCTCCGTCTGTCCTCCTCCCTGGTCCCCGACTCCCTAGCAGGCAGCACAGCAGCTGTCCTGAGGGTTGGTTTGGGGTGTGCGGTACGTTAGTGCACTGTGCAGTGCCGTGACTTGGACAATCAATGTACAGTAAGTTAAAAGTGTTACAGCCTGTCCCCCCGCCCTTCACTTGCTTTAATTATGGAGATGTTATATGTATATCTATAGTGTGTGGGTATATATATATATATATATATATATATATATATATATATATATATATATATATACAAATCTTGTATGCCCGGCACTCGGACCCCCCCACGGGGTAGCTTGCTCCGTTGCCTGTCCGCACTGACTAAGAAGCCAGAAACATGTAGAGAATCGAGGAAAACAGCGGCACTCAGAGACTTGAAACGATGCAAAACACGTGAAACTTTTACTGATCTACAGTTTCGGGGTAATCACCCCTTCATCAGGACAAATACACAGTGAAAATACAAGCAATAAATACACTTCAAACCACTCACCCACGCCCCCCGGCGTTCCCGCGTCTCCGTGGTCCTGCCCCGAACTTCCGGCTGTGTCCAGGTGCGACATGCTGCGGGGCGGACGTGCGTCAGCTGTGGATTACCGTTGTCCTGGTAACCAGAGGACTCTCACCCCTCTTGCGTCTCCGGCTTCCGCTCTCCACGCTACGCCCGCCTCCCCGTCACGCTGGTGGTTGCCCTGGTAACCGGCAAACTCTCACTCTGCCGATCAGCCAGGCCCCCCTCCTGCGTCACCGCTCCCTCAGCATTTGATACGCTGGCTGCCCGTACGCTTCAGGGATGGTTGTCACGGAGATCTGAGAACTGCCTGAAATGTAAACACAGACAGTAATGTGATCTTGTGCCATATTACACATATATAAGAAAACCTAGATAAAATACATGTCGGATGTTACCATCCAATCAAACAATAAAACAAGTTAGTGTTACAAATCAGTGTGTCCAAGTATAATGGACCATTTCTCCACACTACGTGGCGCCTTATAAACAAACAAGAGGCACCTCTATTAATACATCCTTGTGTGGCCAGACCCCCGGTCTGGACAATCTCGTGCTCTCTCCTCTATAAGTGCGACATTAAAAAACAACAGATGATGTATCATAATAACAACAGTAACTATGTAATAAAGTGCTAAGTGCTGCGAATAAAATTCTCTAAAGTGCTTAACTATTAATATAGGATCATGGTGTCACTGGAACCCCAGTGCCCATGGTCCTGTGAAAACTAAACTCTAATGTTAAAAAAGCTGAGCTATGGTGTCTCTCATCAGCACGCAAAATGAGCACATGACTATGGGTAAAAACCTTTCACTACTGTCTTAGTGGGTATCTGGGAGGGGTGAACCCTCTTGTCCATCCCCCCATCATATGTTTGTGTGCAGTAGGTTCAAACATCTCACTAAGTCCTGGTTAGTCAACTGGCCTGCTGTTGGATAACTATACCCGCCAGTGCAGCCAGAATTTCACAAGAACTCATAAAAAGTTAATTAGCCCAAGAGACTCGTTGAGGCCCTTGGGTTTTAATGTTTCCAGCCTAAAAATCCAGCGGGATTCCAGTTGTAACAGGGCTTTACCCCTGTTACCTCCACGGGGGCTATCCGGCACTTGATCAATTATTTTGTATCTGAGTGTGGCCATGTTGTGTTTCATGGCCACAAAGTGCCGGGCCACTGGTTGTTCGCTGGACCCTGTGTTCAGGGCCAAGCGAATGGCTTGGCGGTGCTGTGCCATGCGGACCTTAAACTGGCATTCAGTCTTACCAATATAATAAAGCCCGCATGGACACATCACCGCATAAACCACGAATTTGGACGTGCATGTGAGGGGCCATCTGATTTTAAATCTTTTCCCTGAATGGGGATGGAGAATATCCTCCCCTGTGGCCATGTAGCTGCACGTCCGGCAGCCCAGACATTTAAAACAGCCGTTACGTCTGCTGAGGAAGCCGGTCCTAGGAACTGATTTGCTGAATTGTGAGATATCAGTTTTGACAACATAATCCTTAATGTTCCTACTTCTCGTATGGCACGGCATTAGCCGGGTGTTCTTTAGGAATTTTAAATCAGGATCTGTTGTCAAAATTGGCCACAACTGTTTGGCTTTTTTATCTACCTTGGGGCTGTTTGTGTTGAACTGATTAACCCATGGGTACACTGAAGTTTTAGGTTTTTTCTCCCGTTGGGCAATGAGATCTGCCCTCTTTTGTTTGCGGGCCTTGAGTTGGGCTTCTTCCAGTTCCTTGGCAGGATATCCCCTTTCTCTAAATTTTTTGAACATTTTAGATAGTTGCAATTCCAACTCATCTGGGTCGCTAGTAACACGGCAGACCCTGATGAATTGGGAATACGGCAGTCCGCGGACTGCTGAGCGGGGATGATGGCTGTCGAACCGCAACAGAGTGTTGCGGTCCGTTGGTTTAGAATAAAGGGAGGTGGTAAATGTGTCCCCCTCAATTTTCAACAAAATGTCTAAGAAGCAAATTTCTTTTTTATTGCTGTAAGCGTGAGCTTTATGGGACTGGAGGACATGTTTTGCTGATCTACAATCTCCTGTAGTGTTTTTTCCTCTCCGGTCCATAGCACGATCAAATCGTCTATGTACCGGAAGTACATGAATACCTTGTTTGTAATTTGGGGGTTCTCAAAGAAGATACCCCGCTCCGTCTCCCACATATAAGAATTAGCAAATGACGGGGCCACTGGGGACCCCATCGCACAGCCTGTCTTCTGGCGATAAAATCGGCCATCATATAAGAAAAAATTGTGGGACAGGGTGAACTCCAGCAAACAAATAAAGACATCAATATCAGGACCACAGTAATTCACGTTTCCTGTGACCAGTCTCCGCACCGCTGCCAATCCCTCCACATGTGGGATGCAGGTGTAGAGACTGGTCACATCCAACGTGGCCAACACTAAATCCTCAGGGATATGTGTAACGTCCATGAGTTTCTGTAGCAGCATACCTGAGTCCCTCAAGTGGGTGAAAGTGTTCTGGACACATGGTTGTAAGTATGCATCCAGAAAGATAGCCACCGGCTCGCACAGTGACCCCCTAGCCGAGATGATGGGACGGCCAGGGGGGCACCGTGCGTCCTTGTGGATCTTTGGTATGCTGTAAAAGATGGGCACTTTTGGGAATTCTACATATAATTTGTCCCGTATAACTTTGGACATCGTACCTTCAATGACCGCCTCATCCAGAATCTGTTTCAATTCAGTTTGGTAACGGATGGTTGGGTCATGTGTAAGTTCCTCATAGGTACTAGAGTCCCCTAGGAGCCGCAGACATTCCTTTGTGGCCATGAAACACAACATGGCCACACTCAGATACAAAATAATTGATCAAGTGCCGGATAGCCCCCGTGGAGGTAACAGGGGTAAAGCCCTGTTACAACTGGAATCCCGCTGGATTTTTAGGCTGGAAACATTAAAACCCAAGGGCCTCAACGAGTCTCTTGGGCTAATTAACTTTTTATGAGTTCTTGTGAAATTCTGGCTGCACTGGCGGGTATAGTTATCCAACAGCAGGCCAGTTGACTAACCAGGACTTAGTGAGATGTTTGAACCTACTGCACACAAACATATGATGGGGGGATGGACAAGAGGGTTCACCCCTCCCAGATACCCACTAAGACAGTAGTGAAAGGTTTTTACCCATAGTCATGTGCTCATTTTGCGTGCTGATGAGAGACACCATAGCTCAGCTTTTTTAACATTAGAGTTTAGTTTTCACAGGACCATGGGCACTGGGGTTCCAGTGACACCATGATCCTATATTAATAGTTAAGCACTTTAGAGAATTTTATTCGCAGCACTTAGCACTTTATTACATAGTTACTGTTGTTATTATGATACATCATCTGTTGTTTTTTAATGTCGCACTTATAGAGGAGAGAGCACGAGATTGTCCAGACCGGGGGTCTGGCCACACAAGGATGTATTAATAGAGGTGCCTCTTGTTTGTTTATAAGGCGCCACGTAGTGTGGAGAAATGGTCCATTATACTTGGACACACTGATTTGTAACACTAACTTGTTTTATTGTTTGATTGGATGGTAACATCCGACATGTATTTTATCTAGGTTTTCTTATATATGTGTAATATGGCACAAGATCACATTACTGTCTGTGTTTACATTTCAGGCAGTTCTCAGATCTCCGTGACAACCATCCCTGAAGCGTACGGGCAGCCAGCGTATCAAATGCTGAGGGAGCGGTGACGCAGGAGGGGGGCCTGGCTGATCGGCAGAGTGAGAGTTTGCCGGTTACCAGGGCAACCACCAGCGTGACGGGGAGGCGGGCGTAGCGTGGAGAGCGGAAGCCGGAGACGCAAGAGGGGTGAGAGTCCTCTGGTTACCCGGACAACGGTAATCCACAGCTGACGCACGTCCGCCCCGCAGCATGTCGCACCTGGACACAGCCGGAAGTTCGGGGCAGGACCACGGAGACGCGGGAATGCCGGGGGGCGTGGGTGAGTGGTTTGAAGTGTATTTATTGCTTGTATTTTCACTGTGTATTTGTCCTGATGAAGGGGTGATTACCCCGAAACTGTAGATCAGTAAAAGTTTCACGTGTTTTGCATCGTTTCAAGTCTCTGAGTGCCGCTGTTTTCCTCGATTCTCTATATATTTATATATATATATAGATATATAGATATATAGATATATATCTATATATCTATATAGATATATAGATATATATATAGATATATATATAGAGATATATATATATATAGAGATATATATATATATATAGATATATATATCTATACTGTATATATCTATATATATATATATAGATCCCTCTCTCTATCTATCTATTTATATATATATAAAGGAGTGACGCTGCTTTATTACCGCATATATATATATATATATATATATATATATATATATATATGCCTGTGTGTGTGTGTGTGTATGTATGTATGTATATGTATATATATATATATATATATATATATATATATATATATACACACACTATATACACACACACATATATAAAACTAGTGGCATTATGGTGTGTGGCACAGAGTCAGGGGCATTACGGTGTCCGGTGTATAGTGTAAGGGACATTACGGTGTGTGGCGTAACGTTTAAGTGGCGTTACGGTTTGTGTCCCATGTCTAATGGGCATTACGGAGTGTCACATATTGTGTAATAGGCATTGCGGTGGGTGGCATATGTAATGGTCATTGTGGTGTGTGGCATATTGTGTAATGGGCATTGCGGTATGTGGCATGTTTAATGGGCATTGCGGTGTGTCAAATATTATGTAATGGTCATTGTGATAAGTGGCATAATGTGTAATGGACATTACTGTGTGTGGCATAATGTTTAAGGGAAATTAAGATGGGTGACATATTGTCTAGGAACAGCCCTGTTTATTTCACTAGAATGCTATGGGGGGGGGGGCGCAGGAAACTTTTTTGGCTTGGGGGAGCACATTTTATAGTTACGCCACTGGACTGACGTATCGTCATCGCAAGGGGTTCTATAGCTAACACGTACATGATGGGAGACAGGGGGCTCCCCTGCCTCGTTCTGTTGGAGATCTTAAATGGGAGTGATGTAAAACCATTACTAAACACTACTGAGTTGGGAGAGCTATAAAGGGCCAGTATGGAGGAAAGGGTTGGACCCTGAAGGCCAAACCTTATCAAGGTTTCGGTGACCTTCTTGGCATCTAATGATAGGAATATTGCTTTGTCTCCTTTGTGAGAGATGTATTCTGCTAGGACAATTACTCTTCTAGTATTATCTGTTGCTTGGCGAACCTCTAACGAAACCTACTTGATGCGAATGGATCAGATTGGGAATGAGGGAAGCTACAGTGGTGCATTCAGGGGGGTTTCTGAGTACCCCCCCAGGAGAAAGCTGAGGGTCCCCTGTTTCCATGGATACAAGAATTTTAAAAATCGGCCCTTTGGAACAGGAGATATCTGACTTCAAAGCAGTGGTCCCCATCCAAGCCTGTTAATTTCTCTTCCCAGTCAGATATTTCAGGTTCTTTCTGACTTAGGTATAAGGTATATTCTGACTTGATATATTAGGGTATATTCCAAAAGCTGGGACTCTCCCTCTTTGATGGACACTAGTAGATTGTCTCTACTATTCCCAGAACCAGAGATATCAGCCTTCCAGCAGCTGGTTACTGCTCCAGCTCCACACACCTGGTATGTAGTTTTACAGTATATACTCGTTGGCAGATTGCTCTGCCTCCTAAACTCTGATCTCCTAGTCCCCAATACCATTTGGGAGGTGGGATTCTCTAGTTTTTAATTCCATTAAAATCTAAGAAATCTATTTCCGGAAACTGGAGATATCTGCAGTCAAGCAAGCTGTCCTCCCACCAGAAAATTATGAATAATAAGCCCACTCCACTATACACCCCTCCTCTGTGTATTAAACATCCTCTCCCACCCTGGAAGTTATGTATCAGGGCCCCTTAATTCAGCCCAATGCCCCCTTCTCCCACCCCATCTCCCACCATCTGTGCAGTAAAGGGGTAATTAGTGGAAGTTACTGATCCAGGCCCTACATGCTGAGCGGTTGATAGAATACCCCCTACCACCCACAGGACATCTAAGCTTCCCCAACCCCTACCGCTGGAGGATCAGTAGGGGCCCCAATACATTGCTATGCCCAGGGGTCTACACTGCTGTTGACACCCCTGTATGTACATATATATATATATATATATATATATATATATATATGAATGTAGACTACAGACCAATAGCCCTGCTTAACACTGACCTGAAGATTTTCTCAAAATTAATCGCAAACAGATTAGTTCAGGGGCAAACGCAGGATTTTCAGAAGGGTGTTTCCAGATGGGCGGAGCAAAGTACGGAGATGGACACTTAGGTGACCCAGTATATGCCGAGTCAGTTAAAGTATTATAGATAGACTAAATGTATATAAATAATAATAATTATATATATATATATATATACACATACACACACACACACACACACACACATATATATATATTAATTTTGAGAAAATCTTCAGGTCAGTGTTAAGCAGGGCTATTTGTCTGTAGTTTTGACAAAGCAAAGGATCTTTTCTCTATTTATGGGATCCTAATAATGCGGGCTTGTAGCATTTCATTCGGAAGGACACCTGCTTCAATGACATAGTTAAACAAGGATGAAAGGGAAGGGGCAAGTTCGTTTAAGTATTTTTTATAAAAATGCATTGGAAAACCCATCCGGGCCTGGGGTTTTCGCTTGGGGCAGGGATTTAATTACTTGTGCAATTTGTTCCACTGACCATTTTGGGTTAAGTGAAGCTAAATCTTCTGAGGGCACTTTGGGTAAGTTGAGGGTTTCTAGAAATGAAGCTATTAAAGTAGGGGTGGGTTGCGGAGTATTAGGGTCCGAATTGAGGTTGTAGAGATTGAAGAAAAATTTAGCAAATGCATCCACTATGTCAGAGGGATTTAAAAGTTTCTGCCCTCCTTGTGAGGGAATCTGAATGGATTTAATTCTGTTCCTAGTTTGGTGAAGGCGGAGTTTATGGTCTAAAAATTTGCCTGATTTATTACACCAGGAGTAAAATTTCTGTTGGAGTTTAGAGTACGCATACTGCAAACGATTTAAGAAAACTTTTTGAAGTTGGTTTCTAATTGATACAATTTCTCGCTTTAAGATGCGAGAGGGTCGGGATCTGTTAAGGGACTCAGCTTGGAGTAGGTTCAACTCCAATTCCTCCTGCATTTATAATCGTTGCTTCTTCAATCTGGCTATGGTTTGGATGATTGCCCCCCTAAGGAGCATAGGCGAATCTAGGGGGAGACCCTGGGGTGCACAGGACCACCCAACGAGCCCAGCCCTGTGTCTCTAGCCCCCTGGGAACCGGAGATACGGCCAGGCAAAGCTGGAACGTTTTCCCTATAGGATAACATGGGACCCGCTAATTCCGACCCCCACCCAATTCAACGGCTGCCAGTTCCCCCTTCGGCATCACTGAACCTCGAGGTTGATCTCAGTCGAACCCAAATTGCTGGGCCTTCGATCTGATACCAGGCTGGATCCATATGGGTTAATTGGTTCCAGGGATATTGAAGTTAAACCGTTTTTTTTATTCATTTCTTAAATGTAATTTAATGACTGTTTATGTTCTTTGAGGGCAGATTTCTCTGGAACCAAACAGCCCAGTTTCACGGGACCAAAATAATTAGAAGCCAACTCAAAAGTTCTTCAATATGATATGAGCCGTGACCTGCAGTGCTCTGAATACAGCCGGGCAGCCCCCTGCTCTCTGCCCAGCTGTCAATGACTGTCACCCCTGCAGCTTCCTCTCCAATTCTTCTCCACGCTTTCACCTCAGCCTGCCCCCCCCCTTTAATCATGTGGTGCCAGCGCCCGGCGTGCTCCCCCGACATCACGCACAACAACAGTGCGCACAATATTTCAAATGTCCACTCGGCTAGAGGGGACACCAGGAGGGAAGTGGGAGCTTGCTCTGCGCTGCGCTCTGCTCCTCTCCCCATAGAAGCAGCTGCACCGCTCTCCATCTCTCCCTGCAGCAGCAGCGAAGGCTCATATAAAAATTTACAGTAAATGGCACTTTTGGGGGTATTGCTTAAGGGATGCTACAAGAGGCGGTATGTGGGGGCATTATGCATAATGTGTGGCTTAATGTGTAAGGGGCATTACGGTGTGCAGCATCATGTGTAAGCGGCATTATGTGTGCGGCATCATGTGTAAGGGACATTATGTGTGCAGCATCATGTGTAATTCGTGCTATGGTGCGCGGCATCATGTTTAATGGGTGCTATGGTGTGCGGCATCATGTGTAATGGGTACTATGGTGTGCGGCATCATGTGTAATGGGTACTATGGTGTGCCGCATCATGTGTAATGGGTACTATGGTGTGCCGCATCATGTGTAATGGGTACTATGGTGCCATCAAGCAAGAATGCCCTAGCAATGAGCACGTAGGTAAGCAGCACATTTGGGGGCATTGCTTAAGGGACGCTACAAGTGGCGGTATGTGGGGGCATTATGCATAATGTGTGGCAAATATGTAATGGGCATTACGGTTTGCTATATAGTATATGTAATGGGCATCATGATGTGTGGCACAATGTGTAATGGGCATTATGGTGTGTGGCCTTATGTGTAATTGGCATTACGGCATGTGGCTTTATGTGTAATGGGTATTACAGAGTTTGCTAAAATGTGTAATGGGCATTACTGTGTATGGTTTAAAGTATAATACCACACCCCTTTTTGTGATGCCACGGTACTTGTTTCCTATCTGGGCGCCCAGGTTTTCTACGTACGGCACCGTAATGAAATCTGATCGCATCGCATCGTACACATACACGATATTGAACGATGCGATGCGATGCGATCCGATTTGATTTCCCATAGGAAACAATGTTAAATGGCTCAATTTAGCCAAATTATCATAGGAACAATAGTAAATGGGCCAAAAACACCCCTGAACATTGAAATGTCCCCCCAAAAGTAGTTGACGCCACCCCGCCATCAACGTGAACCCGAAGCGTGGCGAGCGTAGCGAGCCCGCGAGGGGCGGCGGTACGCGTCCTCCGACCTTTTCATGCCCTACTATCCACTAGGGCGTGGAGTGAGAATAGAATAGTGTGGCGAGCGCAGCGAGCCACCGAGCCCGAAGCGTGGCGAGCGCAGCGAGCCCCGCGAGGGGACGCGGATACCTTCACAGTTATACGCGTCCCCTCGCGGGCTTCCCAGGTGTCCATGGCGACGCGGACACCTGGGAAGCCCGCGAAGGGACGCGTTTACCTGTGAAGGTATCCGCGTCCCCTCGCGGGGCTCGCTGCGCTCGCCACGCTTCGGGCTCGGTGGCTCGCTGCGCTCGCCACACTATTCTATTCTCACTCCACGCCCTAGTGGATAGTAGGGCATGAAAAGGTCGGAGGACGCGTACCGACGCCCATCGCGGGCTCGCTGCGCTCGCCACGCTTCGGGTTCACGTTGATGGCGGGGTGGCGTCAACTACTTTTGGGGGGACATTTCAATGTTCAGGGGTGTTTTTGGCCCATTTACTATTGTTCCTATGATAATTTGGCTAAATTGAGCCATTTAACATTGTTTCCTATGGGAAATCAAATCGGATCGCATCGCATCGCATCGTTCAATATCGTGTATGTGTACGATGCGATGCGATCAGATTTCTCTACGGAAAATAGCATGGTGCGCAATTAACTTAGCGGGCGCCCAGATAGGAAACAAGTACCGATGCCACGCCTCTTTCCCATGAGGCCAGGCCCCCTTTTTGCCACGCGTCTACGCCGCGCAAAGGACCCCTTACTGTTGTGTCTAGATCTGGGACCACCCATTACCATAATTCTAGATTAGCCTATGCTAAGGACTGCTTCTAATTCACACCAGTGGGTAGGGATTAAAGTATCAGATGCCGAGTTAAGTTCTAGGTATGTAGAAAGGGTGTTTGTGATAAGTGCTGAGCCCTCGGGGTAGTCTGAAATGTAATCCGGAAGTCTCCATGGTGTAGGGAAGAATTGGGTTTGATTAGAGCTCCACGTCCAAGTCACCGCTGCATGATCAGACCACGTAATTGGTACAATAGTTGATTTGGCAGTGTGTTGCAGTGACCATTTATCCACCACTATTAGATCAATACGCGTGCATGAGTTATGAGCTTGCGAGAAAAAGGTATAGTCTTTAACTGAAGGTGATTGCATGCACCATACATCGTAAAGGTCATAGGGCGGGATGTACTAAAGGGAAAATGCGGTAAAACGGGGGTTTTACCGCATTTTCCTATTTACCATTACCCGTCCGCCCCGTCTCCGCCTGGCAGAGTATCGCCACCCATATTCAGTAAGTGAGCGACTAAGAGTAAGTGATGGACGGCAATTTGAAAGTGACCTGGACGTGGTAGGGGATTTATCAAGTTTCTCTTCTAGAACCAGGTTGAAGTCACCCATAACAATCACACGACCCTTCTGAACCAATTGGATTGTCTCAGAGTTTGCATAGGAATGTAATTTGTTTAGTATTCAGAGCATAAAGTGAAACGAGGGTGACCTCTACATCATCTAATTTCCCCACTAGAATCAAGTATCTCCCCTCCTTATCTGAGTGTTGGGAAACTTCTTCGAAATGTAGAGTTATGAAAAAGTATTGCTACACCATTTCTTTTTGCTGGCCCCTTTGAGAAGTAACCTAAAGTATAATGAGCGTTGTGGAATTTAGGAGGGGCCAAAGCCAGGAAGTGAGTTTCTTGGAGGGCAATTTCTTTGGTGCGTTCAATGTGGAAGGTTTCTAATGCTTAGCGTCTTTTGTTAGGGGAGTTTAAGCTATTTACATTTATAGAGAGAAACTTAACCATTGGGGAAGAGAAATTGGGTTAGACTTGACCTGGTGATATTTGAATTGGAGTTGGACTTTGAAGTAGGGAAGGGGCATGGGGAAGGAAAGGGAAAGGGGGAGGTCAAAGGGGGGGAAAGAAAGAGAAAGGTTAGGAAAACAGAGTAAGCCCTACAATCAGGGCCACAGTGTTTGTCACAAGAAAAGGGCTGTGACAAAACAAAGACCATTGGGGGTGGCATCCAATGGGTCTCACATAATCTCACATAATAAGAGCACTAATAGAAGATAAACTGTTAACATTGGTACGCTAGCGGGTGGAATTATGATACTGTGGGATCCTCTTATAACGACAAGTAATTGAAACCTAATAGAGATATTGTGAATAAATGTATAATAACTGTGAGTTTTGAAATCTTTCTATATTTAGAAGAAATAAAGGAGCCTTTTAATAGTTGCTATACTGAGAAGATATTAGATCAGGAATGGTGGATAGAGGGGTCAGGGATGGACAGGGAGGGGATCAGACAGGGCAGAACGGGGGGAGGAGTGAGGTGACCCAGCTTATAGAAAAGTTTATGTATGTGTGTGTATTGCTGATGCATATAGCATCTTTTCGTGGCATGCTGTGCTCATTGATATCACTGCCGGATCCCATTGAAGTAAATGGGAGATGGGATTTACATACTCCATTCACTTCAATTACATAATAGGACTGTGCGTTCGCATATGGCCTGCTATCAATGTAAAAATCGCCGCTAAGGCCATTTTTCCAGAGATCTTTGCATGCACAGCAGAGACTAGCGCATGCTGAGTAGGGTCTGAGCGATCTAGTCCAGTGCAGCGCTATAGCCAACAGGGAAGGGTGGGGGCAGGGCTGGATTAACAATGGGCCTGATGGCTCCAGGCCCACTCTCCAAATAGGTCCATTTTGTAGCTGAGGGCCAGGGCTTTCCAACGAGCCCAGCTCCGCGTTGCTAGCCCCCGGGAACCGGAGATACCGCCAGGCAAACCTGGAACGTTTTTCCCATAGGATAACATGGGACCCGCTAATTTACAACCTCCACCCGGTTCCAACGGCTACCAGTTCCCCCTCCGGCATCACAGAAGCTCCAGGTGGATCTCAGTCGAACTCAAATCGCTGGGCCTTCAATCTAATACCTGGTCCATATGGGTTCATTGGTTCTAGAGATATTGCGAGTAAACCAATTTATTTTTTTCATTTCTGAAATGTAATTTCATGGCTGTTCATTTTGCTTGAGGGCAGATTTCTCTGGAACCAAACTGCCCAGTTTCACAGGACCAAAATCATTTGAAGCCTACATGTAAATGGGTCAGTTGGTTCCGAAGATATAGCTGGCTGTTTAAAGGGGGGTGGGGGTGGTTTTCTCTCCCCCTCACACCAGAAAATGCAGGGACTAGGCTGGTGTAAAAGGGGCCAGTCCGGGAATGTCCCTACATGATCCTGGAACCGTATTCCCGGGTAAGTCCCTGCATTTTATGGTGTGAAAGGGGTATTATTTCAAATAGCAGTGCTCTGAATACAGCTGGAAAGCCCCCTGCTCTCTGCCCAGCTGTCAATGGCTGTCATTTCTGCCCAGCGGCGGCTGTCCCCCAGATACCACGAACATGTTTTCCCCCTTAGCAATGAACATGTAATCCCACATGGCAACGAGCATGGGACCCCTGGCAATGAGCATGGAACCCCTGGCAATGAACATGGAACTCCTGGCAATGAACATGTAGGTAAGCAACACTTATGTAGCATAAATTTTAATAGGCATTATGGTGTTTGGCATAATACATAATGGAGATTATGGTGTGTGTCTTAACATGTAATGGGCATTATGCTGCAAATTTTTAATGCGCGCCAATGCCCCTATTTATGAAGCATATTGTGCATTATTGCTCAATCTGTATGGTATAGTGCAGGCAAGTCCAAACTATGGCCCTCCAGCTGTTGTGAAACTACAAGTCCCATCATGCATTGCCACAGTTTTGCTATTAGGGAATGCTAAAACTATGTCAAGGCATGCTGGGATGTGTAGTTTCATTTGTGACTCAATCTGTGTGCCATAGTGGTAATTTTGGCTCACTCGGTGTGAATTTTGGCTCATTCCATGTGGCATAATGTAATAGAGGCAAGTGCAGTATAATGGGGTTACTATTGTGTTGCATGATTTGTATGTTAACACTGACGTGCTGTCAGCTTGAGGGGACATCGCAGGAGGGGGGAGTTAGCGCTCCCCCGCTTCGGCGGCAAGATCTTAGTAGATCTTGTCGGTGTCCCCTCCTGCTTCGCCTCGCTAATGAGGCGAAGCAGGAACTGTTGTAGCGGTGCTCCTAGCACCGCTATAATAAATCTACCTCTATGTAACCTAGTAGTACTGGAGTCCTGTTTGTTCTTGTGTATCTCCTATATAGATTAATAACTCATTTTCCCACTGGGTGATTTTGCCATGATCGAATTAAGGGAGTCCATAAACCATGCAGGGTCTTGAAATATCGCTGGAGGGTGAATGCAATCCTTGAATCAAGGGAGTGTCCTCACGATGTATGCGGTATGTGTAATCCACAGTATGCCGGTGGTGGTGTCCCATATGTTGGTATATTGCTGAGAAAGTTCCAAAGTTAAACCCAGGGATGAGATACGGAGATAAATTGTAGTAGGAACAAACAGTACAACCTTTAGAATCCGGACCAGGTTTTAAAAGTACAAGCGCCGCCTATGTGGGAGCAGCTCGACACAACACCCCACTAGGCGGCTATTCTATTCTTGAGCCCACCCAAGTGCTCAATTATACCCCCTTTTTTTCTTTTAGGCTAAAAATTAACCCTACAATATCCGTGTGTGCGTGTACATGTGGTAGGGAATATAGATTGTAAGCTCCACTGAGGCAGGGACTGATGTGAATATTCAAATATTATCTGTAAAGTGCTGCAGAATATGTATGTGCTATATAAGAAACTGTTAATAAATAAATAATAAACAAATTTTAAATGACTAAATAATTAGTAGCTTAGCAGCTCTTCCAACACACCCATGAGGTGGCTGCTCAATGTCGTTTTTGTTTTTGGGGTGTCGCCAGTAGCCCTAATCCCCAGCTTGTTCACGTCAATTCCCTCCAGTTTCAAAACAGAACATTTAAATAGAGAAAAACACTGTAAACGTGTAACAACAATTGTTGGAACTGGAGGGATCAGTGACAAGTCTTATTAATAATTAGAAAAATACAAAAACTGTAAATTGAAAAAAACACTGTAAAAGTGTAAAAACTTTTGAACTTTAAAACAGGAACTTACCGCTTTAGACCATGATCTTATGTTTGGTTGTTCTGCTTTGCTGGGGAGCCGTCAGTAAAGGTGGGAGAAATGATTCGGGTTCAAGAGTCTCACGCGGCACAGAGGGCAGATGTTGTTTACCTGCAGCCATTCTGTCAGACAGGGGACATGGAAGGTATGGTGACAGTACGATACAGCCATTTCTGTACCTACCCCAATGTCAGAGATACAGATGGAGCAGTACTCTGGTTCCTCTCCGTCTGCAATGGTGCGCCTGCTGTAGGTGGGGAGATGGGACAGGACGAGCCGCATGATGCTGTCCAGCAGGAGGTGATCTACTCTGTCTGCAACTGCCTGATGGTCTCTTCCTCTTCGTCCAGTTCTTCCTCTTCCCGATGTTGGTCCAGATCTTCTTGCTGACTGACTCCCACGGGATGGTCTGCGGCGTCCTGACCTCAGCCATGGCTCTCTGGTGTTCTGGCTGGGTCCATCTAAAACGATATTTCATATATTGTAGATATAACAAATAGCCATATGTGACATGTAAAGATGATATTGCTGGTGTACAATAATACTTCCAGCAGTAACATGATTTATATATTATATTACTATACAACTGAAAAACACAGCTGTAACAGTATGAGTGTATATATGCAGGCCCCAATGCTTAGCGGCTTCTGATCTGTAACTGACAGCATGGGAGGTGCCAGCCAGTAACACAGGGACACTGGCCAGCCACCACTACTATAATCCCTCCCACTACAAAGGACAACTGCTAGAGAAGAGACATTGGTCTAAGATTTAATTTACTAAACAAACATTTTACTGACCTTCATTTCCAATCAGCTGGGATAACTCTCGACGGCTCATTGTAACCGGAGGCAGAAGGTGATCAAGTTGGAAAAAAAAGGGGAAAAAAGAGAAAGAAAAAGCACAGATGTAATTGTGCGCTGAGCTCCACTCACTGATAATTTACTCGGAGAATTACTGGCAGCAATTAATAACCTGCAAATTGATCTAACCTGAGAGGCCTTTTCTCCTGTGTCCACATCAGCTGCTGCTCAGGAAATGCCAGTGATATTGCTGTGCACTGAGGATTGCAATGTGGCATGCGGGCGGCAGTTGGTGGTGGCAGTTGGTTATGGCCATGCAGCACAGCACATGTACAGTAAACCCCACATCATCCTCTGCTGCCAGCAATACACTGGACAGAGCCACATTGTAGCAGGGGGTCCACGTACATCCCAATGTTTAGTTAAAATGTCTCTTACATTACTACTTTCTAATATAAGAGAAATGTTAACTAAACATTGGGATGTACTAACTGTCCACCCCCTGCTACAAACCTTTCTTCCTCCCAAGCCTCAATTAGTGTTTAGGTGAGCTGCCATTCTGAAATCTGTCATCACCTTAAGTCAACTGTTAAAATAAATTGGTTACAAACAGCGAAGGTGTTTTCCCATGCAACAAGTGCAAAACGTGCCAATATGTTTTTGGCACAGATTTTGGGACATAAAAAACTCATGGGTTATTAAAAGCTGCATGACGTCTCACTACACACCTGATCTATATACTGTAAATGTGGAAAAAGATATATCGGAAAGACCAAGCGTCAACTTTCTGCAGCTTTCAGTCAGAATAGTAAGTCAATACTTACCTGTCAGATGGCTGCTGATGACTGAATTGGGGGCAGATGCTGACGTCATGTGACATCACCTGCATCCCGCGGGAATGTCAGTTCATGGGGACGCTGGGTGTTCCCCTGCTGCCTCCCCGCCCTCCTCTGCCCATGCGAATGCCTTGGAGAGTGTGATACTTACCAAAGGCATTCGCACAGGGAGTCTGTACATGCGCAGATCCACGCATGCGTATTCACGGACCCCCACCTGAATCAGGCCCTATGTATCTTTAAGAAGGTGTATCTTTGACTCTCTCTCTCTCTATATATATATTCTGTGCAGTTTGTCTGGCACTCTCATTAAATGGGCATCACGCCAAGGTGCCTTCCTCCAGTTGTATACAAAGCAGAGTCCTTCAGAGAGTCTGGGAGGGACCCACAAAGAAACAGGCGGCACTCAATCAGCTATGGGAAAAGTATCCAATTTTATGTAAATTGAGTCAAAAATATACAGACATTGTCATCGACGTTTCAAAGCCGATGCGGCTTTATCTTCAGGATATGTGCTGCATAAAAGTGCTAGTAGTGCTGTGAAAAAGAGAGCACTACTAGCACTTTTATGCAGCACATATCCTGAAGATAAAGCCGCATCGGCTTTGAAACGTCGATGACAATGTCTGTATATTTTTGACTCAATTTACATAAAATTGGATACTTTTCCCATAGCTGATTGAGTGCCGCCTGTTTCTTTGTGGGTCCCTCCCGGACCGCTGAAGGAGTCTGCTTTGTGTATATATATATATATATATATATATATATATATATATATATATATATATATATATGTTTTTCTTATTACCATGCAATTACTTTATACCCAGGAGTCTCTCTGTGCATGTAGAGGGACTAGTTAGGGTTAGTGAGTGGATCAAAGAAGAACAGATGGATAACTAATATTTTGCTGCTGTGACCTCATCTTAAACAGCCCAAAAATGCCATTTTTAAGTACATCAACAGGGAAAAGCAGGGCTGACCCGTTTTAAGTATAAAAGAGCACTGACCTGGGAATAACGTGGTTGAAGTGCAGTGTAAATGGGGTCTGAAGCAGGGTCTGACCTGGAAAATTCCTGTGGTCAAAATATAGGGTTCGACCCGGGATTCTAGTGTAAAAGTGGTATTAGAGGAGTCTGGGTCTGCTGCCCACTTGTGAAAGGGTGGAATCGATAACACTGATCACTCTTCCCCCAATGCTGACTTTTTCAATGTGCTGAGCCATATTTTTTTATTTCAAATTTTTTTCCCAAGGGGGCTTTGCCATACTTGCCGACTTTTGTTTTCTCCTCTCCGGGAGAAGCCAGGGGGCGGGACAGGGCAGGCGTCATCAAGTCCCGCCCATATAGCAGTCAAACAACACAATTCACGGCATTTTAGCCCCGCTGCGGACCCGCGAAAACCGGTAATTTTGTGCAGCATGGAAGGGGGTGCGGGGGCTGCCTGGCCAATGCAGGACGATTGCCCACCTTCCCAGGGGGCCAGGAGGGGGACCCGAATTGCCAGGAGGGTAGGTAAGCCTGGGCTTGGCCAAACCTCCTATGATAACCGGCACGTCCCCCAAAAAATTATTGAGGCACCAGCCAGCTCTCTACAACACTGTAAGTAGTCACAGCAGTGACAGCAGATTACAGTTGCCATTGATTATCATTAGTTTAGTTCAGTGTTTCCCAACCCTGGACCTCAAGTACCCCCAACAGTGCATGTTTTCCAGGTCTCCACACAGAATCACAAGTGACATAATTAGCTCCACCTTTGGATCTTTTAAAATGTGTCTAAATAATGAGTGCACCTGCTGGGTGACCTGGAAGACATGCACTGTTGGGGGTACTTGAGGACCAGGGTTGGGAACCACTGGTTTAGTTGGTGTAATAGCATTAGCTCATGTGCAAAACAAAACCCACCCATGGTTCTCCATCAATTCCTGACTTATCTAATTATTTCACTTGAGTTTGTGAGGAGACCTGCAAAACATGCACTGTGTGGGGTCCCGAGGACCGACTTTGAGAACCTGTGCCTTAAGCGAACAGATGGAGAAGTTGCCTATACCTACCCATTAGAGTTTAGATATCATTTATCAAGTACATTCTATAAAATGATAGAAGCTCATTGGGTGCTATAAGCATCTTTGAAGGCTTTATACATTAACCATACCTCCCAACTGTTTTTTGGGGATGTTCCTGCATCCCAACCGGTGCCGACATTGTCCAGCGGCAGGGGGGGGGGGGCAGTTGGGAGGCCCTTTCATTTATCTGGTGAATCCATCCTCGCAGCAGAGAGGCTGGGGGCTGGCCAGCAGGTTACAGCGCCGCTGGTCAGGCCTCCACATTGGCGAAAACAGACGTGGCCGTGTGGGGATGATGTAATTTGCAGGCCATGCCCCCTTGTCAAGAAGCCACACCCCTTAATTTGGGCACACGCAGCTGCCCCGTTTTCCTCATCCAAAAAGTTGGGAGGTATGCATTACGAATATTACTTTGCTTAGTAAAACATAACCTTGACACCTCTATAGTAATACCAAACAGCTGTTACAGCGACTCTTCCATTTAGTTTTTTTTTTTTTTTATTAATTATAAAATAATATTTACTAAAGAAGACTTTTTAAAGTGTGAACACTTTACATCATTCCAAGGGTTATATTATAGGTGGTCAACAATGCCTAGGTTGACAGTCACTAGGTCGATACCTAAAAATGGTCAACATATAGGGTTACGACCTTTTTGTTGAGAGATTACCGGACAGTGACCCGCCCCTTGATCCACCCACATCCCACCCATTGACCTGCCTCCAGTCCTGCCCCTTGACACGCCTTATTTTTTTTAACCTTTGCTCCAATTCTATTCTTGATTTTGCACACCTTAATGCCACTTACACGTTATTCCACTCACAGTAATGCCTATTACAACTGCCCCCCCCTGCCGCTGGTGCTACATTTCAGTGACCATGTTGACATAACATGTGCCGACAGGTGATATTTCATGCCCTACCATCCACTAGGGCGCAATGGGAGAATCAAATAGTGTGCCAAGCGTAGCGAGGCACCGTGCCCGAAGCATGGCGAGCCATGCAAGGGGACGTGGTGTACTTTAACCTGTGTCCATATCGACTGTGTCGACATTTGGGTAAAAAAAACAGTGAAAAATTCCATGTCGACCTTTTGACTGTCGACCTAGACCATGTGGACCTAATGCTTGTGTTGACCTAAAGCCATGTCGACCTAGACCCATGTCGACCTAATGGTGTCAACCCAATGCTTATCGACCAACTTCTTGTAGACCAAATGATCCCAAACCTTTTTTAGTCAGGCCATTAGGTTTAAGTAGGCAAATTTATTTTTTCTTTTATATTAAATTTTTATTAAGGCAAACAGCACAACCAACATTGCACAACTCGCAATACGTCAGTTGATCTGATAGATGTTGAACAAGTAGAAACAGTACATAACAAATACATCACACTATAGAAATCAGTCAGAACATACTGTACGCCTGTATAGAAATGGGGATACATAAAAGACTAGGACAAGGACGTACCGAAACAATAGGGGGGGCACGTAGGACTAGTGATAACACCTCTGACATCGACGATCACAATCAGCACATAAGTAGCCACCTATGGAAAATAGGATAACAATATCATGTAATATAATATAGCGCCTGAAAGATATTATTCATCAGCATGTGAACCAGGCGAATCGAGTAACGTACTGTCGACTGCAACTCGAGGGAGGATAGGCAATCCCAACCTCTCTCGATATTCGGTCCATTTAAACCACTTCAAATGTATTGAGGTAGCAGACGAAGAGTATTTACAATTAGCAGTTTCATACAGGAAATGTTTATGTATTTTATCTATAATGGGGGAAGGCACGGGATCGCCTCAGACTTCCACATCTGACCGATAGCTGCCTTGGAGGCAATTAAACTATGACCCAGTATGTATCTATCGCCCCCTGGATACTCTCATTATAGTGGAATAATGCAGTTAAGGTGTCAGTAGGAATCCGAGCCCCCAAAACCTCCTCAGCAAGAGAGAATATGTCAGACCAAAACAGCCGCACGCGGGGACATTCCCAAAATACCACCACATTTCCTCCAGCAAAACTGGGAAACTGAGGGCCAAATGCTGTGCAGCCATCTAGGTGTGAAATACGGCCTCTGAGATCGTTCATAAAACATTTCCGCGTGGGCTAGGCACTTAGACATCTTAAAGCCAGAGAGGTATATGGCATCCCATTCATCTTCGGATAGCGACACAGACATATCCCTTTCCCATCTAACGTGGGCTGGTAGTTTCCCTTTTTTAGATTTGGTGACTACATACTGGTACCATTTAGAAATCCCACCTCTATGCTTCTGGGAGGAGAGCCATAAATATAAAATTCTTGGAAAGGCAGGGGAGGGTGTAGTACCTTTGGAATATTTAAAGAGCCAGTGGCGGATTTGGAGAAATTTATAAAAGTCCTGCTTAGGAATATTATAATAGGATTGCACGTCTGTAAAGGACACTAAATTACCCGAAAGGAATAGATCCTTCAAGTGAGCCAGACCCCGCGAGTGCCAGGATTCCAATCTCAAGTTTGGGTACTTATGTATTATCTGGACTCCCATGTTAAATGCACCCCATTTTTTCATACCCCTACTATCCAACTACGCATGGAGTTGATTTTATATAGTGTGGCGAGCGCAGCGAGCCACCGTGCCCGAAGCGTGGTGAGCGCAGCGAGCCCCGCGAGGGGACGCGGTCTCATAAGAAAAACGGGAGTCCAGATATTAAATAAGTACCTAAGTTTGGAATAGTGGAGGCTATAAATGAAAGAGACAGATACGGGCCAGGGAGTGTTATGTCTGCATCATCTGTGATCATTCTGTGCCACACACGTGTCAACGTGGCTCTAATGGCTGCTCCCGGGCCCACCCACACTGGGATTGCCTGGCGGGGAAGCCAAAGCAAGTCTGTTAGGGGGAGATCACCCATAAAAGAGCGTTCTATGCAAACCCAGGGTTTAGGGGAATGAGGGACAAACCAGTCCCTGGCCTGACTTATCAAACATGCAGAATGATACTTTTTTAAGATCGGGGTAAGCCCCCCCCCCCACACACACACACACACAACTTTTGGGTAAAATAAGAGTCTGTCTGGCAATGCGAGGTCTAACTCCTTTCCAGATATACCAAGAAAACAATTTGTCAAACCCACTAACGAGAGCCTTAGGAGGGAGCCTGGGTATAGCCCGGAATAAGTATATACGTTTTGGCAGCAGTATCATTTTCGAGGCTGCAATGTGGCCCAACCAAGAAATCTCATGCAGCAACCAGTCATCAGTTTCCCAAAGGAACACAATAGCGGTTTGAAGTTGCAGTCAAACACATCGCTGTCCCTAGTTACATTGACTCCCAAGTATTAAAGGATTTAAGCTGCCAAGCATATCTATATTGGTCCTTAAGGAGCTGAATTTCTTCCCAGGGGATGTTAAAGGGGAGGGCCTCAGTCTTGGTTGTACTTGGTTTGTAGTAGGAAACATTGGAGTATTCGTCTAACAGTGTATGTAAAATCGGGAGTGACGTGACAGGACTTAGGAGGGTCAAAAGGATGTCATCGGCAAAAAGGCTAATAATATGAGATGAGCCATCTATGGTAGGGCCCCTCAGACCCTCCGTGGATCTAATTCTCTCAGCCAGAGGCTCGACAGCCAACGCAAATATAAGGGGGGACAAGGGACACCCCTGCCGGGTGCCATTGGTAATGTCAAACCCCGAGGAAAGACAACCGTTCACAAAGATCCTTGCTGAAGGAACTGAGTATAGGGCAAAGATAGAGTCTAAGAAGCGACCAGCAAAGCCAAAGCGGGACAGTACCAATTTTAAGCAAAAAGCATAATGTCAGTGTTTAGTAGGGCGATTGGACGAAAATTTTGAACTGCGGTGGGGGGTTTACCTGGTTTTAGAAGCGCAACAATCTGCGCCTCCAACATTTTCCTCGGGAAACATCCTGACTGTGAAGCCGCGGTAAAAACTCTCTGCAAAACAGGGGCCAGTTCTTGTTTGTAACACTTAGAGCAGTGTTTTTCAACCAGTGTGCCGTGGCACACTAGTGTGCCTTGAGCTGTTCTCAAGTGTGCCCCTAGATCTAGAGATGCCCAAACCCATTTACAGCCACCACCAGTTCAAATGTCATTTACTGATCTCTTCTTTTCATGTAAAGGGCCAATGTATTTTATTTTTGTTACCTGTGGAGATCAGTGTGATTGTTATTAATGTGGGGGCCAATAGGTTTGTTTTTTCCTGTGGTGGCCAATGTGTTTTGCCCTGTGGGGATCTCATGGTGTGCCTTGGCAATTTAAAAGTTCTATTTAGTGTGCCGCAAGGTAAAAAGGTTGAAAATCACTGACTTAGAGGGATAGCCACCCGGACCTGGGGCTTTATCCTGCGGTAAGTCGTCGATAGCAGCCTCCACTTCAGTTAGGATCCAAGGGGAACACAGGGTCAGAATGGTCTCAGGATCTAATCTAGGCAAAGAAATGCTATTTAGAAAATTTTGGATGTCCGAATCCCTAGTTTGAGCTGTATTAACATCAGATTTGAGATTATACAACTGAGTAATATTCTGCAAATGCATTCGCTATATCGCCCGGGTCAGATACTTTAGCACCTCTAGAGTTATATATGAAATGGAGTCTAGCCTTAGCTTGACGCCCCCTCAATTTCCTAGCTAGAAGACGACCTGCTTTGTTCCCAAAAACATAAAACCTTTGTTGAAGGCGAGACAAATTACATTGCACTTCCTGTAAGGAGAAAGAGTTAACCTTCTCCTGAGCTTGCTTAAGGAGTCTTAAAAGGGATTCATTTAAGGGATCCTGTTTATGAGCAGTTTCCAGCCTAGACGCCTCCCGCTCAGCGACAGCAAAAGCATGAAGGCGAGACTTTTTCATTCGGGCCGCAGTCTGGATAGCTGAACCTCTCACCACCGCTTTTGAGGGAACACCAATGATTAAAGACATTAGTCACCTCAGGGCGATTGGACTCTACATATAAGGGCAGAGAGGAATGGATGGCTTCGCGAGCCTCCGGCTGAGAGAGAATATGATTACCCAGTCTTCACAACCTTACGGGCATCCACATCCCAAACAACAAATATGGGGAAATGGTCAGACCAGGACATGAGGAGAATCTCAACCCTGGTCAAGGACGCTAATGTCCATTTATCAGTTAGTACCAAATCTATTCTAGAGTAGGATCTATGTACATGAGAGTAAAATGAATAATCCCTAACAGTCAGGTGTTTAGTCCACCAGGCATCAAATAAGTCGTATTCGCCCAACACAGTCCTGAACCTAGAGGTATGGTTCGGGGGCTCATTTGACCTGTGGGCTGTGGGCTGTGGAATGAGATCTGTCCATGTTAGAGTCTAGTACCAAATTAAAGTCACAGAGAAGCATAATAGCACCCTTAGCATGTTTATGGACAACAGCACACAGTTTCCTACAGAAGGGTATCTGTCTAGAGTTGGGGGCATAACAGGAAACCAACGTGATTTCCGTATTCTCTAACTTGCCAACCAAGATGAGGTACCTCCCCTCGGGGTCAGCGTGTTGGGAGGTGACTGTGAAAGGGCAATGAGCAGAGACGAGTATAGCCACCCCTGCCTTCTTAGACGGACCATTTGCGTAATAACAGACTGGGAATCTACTGTGAGAAAATCTCGGGGGGTCAGTTTTCCTAAAATGGGTCTCCTGGAGTGCAATAATATTCGCTTTCAATTTGTGGAAGTAAGCTAAAGCCACTCTCCTCTTCTGCGGGGAGTTCAACCCCTTAACATTCATAGAAACAATCTTAACCATAGTGAAGCATTGGTACTGATAATAAACCCAACATATATTGCGCAATCATAATGATGGAGACACAAACTAGAGGTGTTAGGGGGGAGGGAACGGACATGGGACACACACGGGATACAAACAAACACAAATATACAAGCGACTCTAAAAAGAGCCGAAGTAAGGCGCCAAACTAGACACGCCTTACCCATGTAACCGAAGAGGGATAGTGGCTATCCACCCTGCAACCGGCCAAGGAGTGTAAACACTACATGTACACAGAGCATTATTATGAGGGAATGTAAACATGAAACCGCCCACAAAATCTTAAAAAACATAACAATCAAACATAGAGCGAGAAACACATAAATCATAAATCCCATGACAGGCAAACCTAGAGCAAGGTCATCGAGCTCCAGGTCGTAATAGACTGATGGCGAACTCCTTGGAATGGAAGTCACAATGGAAACAAAGGACGACTGTACAGGTATTTGAGAAACAGTGAAACTAGGAGCTACCAATACACTAAGGGAACCTAATGAAGGCAACAAAAAGTTATTATTTCGATGTCGACCAGTCCTGCTGAAGTCGACGGTCCGGGGGTGACCTCGAGGTGCCACCTGACAGGTTCCATTTAGCGAGAAGCTTCAGGCCCTCCTCCACGTTAGTGATGGATATTGTTGAACCCTCTCAGGAAACGAAAGGTTTGGTGGGGAAGCCCCAGCGGTACTTAATGTTTGCCCCTCGAAGAGCTGAAGTTACCAGATGAAGAGAGCGTCTCTTAGCCAGGGTAGCCTGGGAAAGGTCCCCAAACAGTTGTAGGGAGCCTAATGCATCCACTGAGTCCAGGCCTGGTCTAGCAGCTTTAAGTAGAGACTCCTTGATATGGAAGAACATCTCTCGGAGCACCCATCAGAGCGTTTCTGGCTTTAAGAAGCCTATGTATATGGTCCAGCAATTGGTCTGAGGTAGAGGCAGATGGTACAAGTTTCTTGAAAATTTCAACAGCGAAGTCGTTCAGGCTGCTGTTCAATACCGTTTCGGGAACGCCCCTCAATTTGAGGTTGTTCCGTCGGGACCTATCCTCCATATCTGCTAGTTTGCCACATAGGGTGGCTACCTCATCCTCCAGAGCATCATGAGAGGCAACCAGATCATCATCACCTCCCCCATTTTAGACTCAAGGTGCTCCGTGCGTTCTCCAAGATCATCTATGGAACGCTGACACAATTGAATCTCAGAGCGGATGTCGGCGGTCATCTCAACCTTGAATTGGGTCAGCAGACTTTGAGGGTACCCACAGTTAAAGCCTCAGAGTCCTCCAGCTCCCGTTGGCCAATGGAGTCCAAAACCAGGGGAGGTGTCAGTCCCGTGGGGGTCTGATGGAGCAGAGGATCCGAGCTCATATTTGGTTTAGTGGTCAACTGGTTCATGGAACACTGAGGCGAGGGTTTAAAAAACTCCACCTGTGAAACTGATTTCGAAACTCTACCTCTCTTCCCAGGCTTTTTTATAAGAAGGGGGACAATAAGACCATAAGCAGCAAATCAACTGTTAAGGGTCAGTATCGGAGCAGCCGCCGCTTCCGTCACCTGTACAGCGTCAAAGCAATATCGGTTGCGGGGAGGAAACATGTGAGTGGTTCAGGGCATCCAAGTGTACATCATAAGCTCGTCGTCCCTGTCCCTTCATTAGGGAGGTACCCAGGTAAGTGTGCCCTGCTCAGGTGCGTGTTAATCCAAGCAGTCCAGTATAACAAGCAGATCTTACACAACAACACAGCACTCCTCAATTGAAATAGCACTCTGTAGTGTTGTATAGGGTGGCCCAAGCAAGTAAATAACTATAGGCTCTGCCTCAGTGGTAACTTTCCCTAGGGGTGGGTGCAGTGGAGCTGCTGTGAGTCAGGCAGAGAACGGGAGCTAAAATAGCAGCACCTAGAGCCTCCAGAAGGGTGCTGAATGGCCTAGGGCAATCAATATGAGGGGCAAGGGTGAGTCTGAGCCGCAGCGCCCTTTTTTAACTTATTGATATATATTTATATATTTTTTTTCTTTTTGTTATTATTATATTATTTATTTGTTTTTTTGTATGTATATATATATATATATATTTGTTTTTTTTATTTATTACTTTTTAATTTTTTTTTTTTTTCACTGAATGATAAGGCACAAGGGGCTGAGTAAGGGTCTTGCCACAATAAGAGTGCAGACTTGGATGAGAGGCAGGGGAGCATAGCCTGTGGTTGTACAGCCTGCAGCAGCAGATGTCACAGTGACAGTGGAGCTGAAACTGCAGCCCAGCGTGAGGGAGAGAGACAGTCAATATGGATGGCTGGATGATTGTGTGCCCCATGCAGCCCCCGCAAGCATCCACAACACTGGGGGGAGAAGTAGGCACATTCCCCTCCACAGTTGGGCTTATATACTGTAGATGTACCTGCAGCCGGCTGCTGACTGTATGCGGCTCCCGCTCCCAAGATGGCGGCCGCCAATCGTGGGTGTCTCCCGGCCGCTAAGCTCCAGCCGTCCCAGGTCAGAGGGGTCTTGGTGTACACCCGCTCCGGGGGTGGCTGTGTTGCCCGGTAACCAGAGGGGGCAAGCGCCGGACCGGGATCTGTCTCCCGGGAGGCGCCGAACATCACCCCGGCAGCAGCAGCTGAAATTTATGGCCCGGCTTCCTGCAGATGGGTAGGCCACAACCCGCAGGAATGCAAGCAGCACTCCCTGGCGACCACCCGCCCTCTTCAGGAATGTGCCTGTGGAATAAGGTATGGGAGAGGGTCCAGGGGGTACTCAGGGCAGGGCAGGGCCGTCTTTTCGTATGGGCTTAGTGGGCACTTGCTCAGGGGCCCCAGATGTATAAGGGCCCTATATTGATAGCCGAGGACACCCTTTTTCCAGGGATATCAGACTTTTGAAAATTGGCCCTGGGGAACTGGAAATATCCAACTTCAAAGCAGCAGTCCACATCCGACCTATTAATTGCAATTCCCAGTCAAATTTCTCAGGTTCTCTCTAACTCAAAGTTTTTCTGAGAGTATATTCCAAAAGCGGGGAGTCTCCCCTTTCTGTCGACACTAGCAGCTTGTCTCTATCATGCCCAGATCCAGAGATATCAGCCTCCCAGAAGCCGGTCCCTGCTCCAGCTCCAAATGTCTGGTGTACAGTTTTATATTTTTGTCAATGGATTGCTCTGGCTCCTGATCTCTGATACCCATGTTCCCAGCACCTCCTGAAAGGTGGGACTCTAGGTTTTTATACTATTGAAGGCTTATAAATCTATTTCCAGATAATGGCGATATCTGCAGTCAAACAAGCTGCTTAATGACGAATATTAAGCCTACTCCATTATCCAACCCTCCTTTGCGTATGAACCCTTCATTCAGCTCAGTGCCCCCTTCCACATGTTAGTGTTCTCCCTCCCACCACCTATGCAGTAATGGAGTAATAAGCAGAAGTTACTGCTCCAGTTCCTACATGTTGAGTGGAAGATAAAGCACCCCCTGCCACCAGTGGGACATCAAAGCTTCTGCTGAGAGCACCCCCCACCCCTAGGAGGGGAGAATGGGTAAGGGCCCTAGCAGGGGCGGGCTGGGCCGGGGGGCAGGGTGCCATGCAGGGCCGGCGCTACCCGCTCAGCAGAGGATGCAAAGCAGGTAGGCGCCAGGCAGGAGAGGCGCCACTGTCCCTGCTCTGCATCCCCTGCTGTCTCTGAGGCTGCCGGCTGCTGCTGCGCCTATCACACTGCAGGGCATGCAGCAGCGCCGGAGGCAGGGGCGAATTTAGGGTTCAGGCCGCCCCTAGGCACAACTCTTTTGCCTCCCCCCCCCCCCCCCATCCCCCATTTTAACATATTCATTGCTCAGGCTGAAGTTTGATTTTATATATATATAATATATATATATATATATATATATATATATATATATACATATATATATATACAGGGCCGAAACTAGGGTTTCCGGCGCCCGGGGCAAGGCAGTCTTTTGGTGCCCCCCCCCTAGTGATGCTGCGGCGCGCCGAAATTTTCGGGGGGGGGGGGGGTGGCCTAATTTGGGGGCGTGGCCTATAATCGCTGCTCTCCCGCGAGGCCACGCCCCCATTTTGCCGCAATGGGGGCATGACCCAGAGGCTCTGTGAGCCTCTAGCCATGCCCCCAGCCCCCTGGCTGCGGGAATAGACGCGTTTATTCCCCGCTGCTTAGTTAGCAGCTGACAGGGGGGACCGACCAAATGACGCCTTGTCCCTGGCGCCGGAGACCCCCCCCTCCCCGCACAGTCCTCTCACCGTTGAAGCCGCAGGTATGTCCGTCCATCTCCTAATAGCGCTGCGGCGGGAAGCGCTGATGACTTCAAAAAGACTTGCCGGAACGCTGATTGGCTGAATTCAGCCAATCAGCGTCCGGCAAGTCTTTTCGAAGTCATCAGCGCTTCCTGCAGCCGCGCTAGTAGGAGATGGACGGACATACCTGTCACCGGACCTCACAGCGCCCCTCACCTCCAGCGCCCGGTGCGCGTGACTCCCCAGCCCCCCCCTAGTTACGGCCCTGATATATATATATATATATATATATATATATATATATATATATATATATATATATATATATCAAACTTCAGCCACAACAGTACGCACCTTTTTTTTTATTCTGTAGTGCAGTGGACTCGGGAGGGAGAGAGGGAAGCACACACACTAGATTAAGCAAGGGCTGCCTAAGCCAGAGCGTACTTAAGAGACTTACATTTTTTGGTTTGGCAGGAAAGAGTTAATGACTGCTAGTGTGTTTAAAGTTGGTTTCAGTTTTGTTTAAGTAGCCTTTGGGTGAACTGGAGGGGGGGGCGTGAGCTTAGGGAGAGGGGTATATATAGGCAGGTCCTTACAGGGGTACTTCCTCTTGCAGATTTTCTTCAGCTTGTAGTCGTGCCAGTCACAGCCCAGCAGCGTTTACACAGCTAAGTGCCTGTCTGTACACCTTTTGAATTCTCCCTTGTGCTTGCAACAGCATGTCCCGTCCCCGTCGCTCAGCTCCCCCTCCCCGTCGCTTTATGGAGGACTTTCTTCCCATCCAGCCTCTCAGCAGGCCTACCCCCCCGGCTCCCGCCTCAGGGGCTGCCCCGGCCTTGTTAGCGAGACCCCCGCCCGCCCCCGGGCCTCTCAGCCTTTCCCCCCCCCCACTGGGGTGTTTTCGTCTGGTAGCTTAATGCCGGGGCCTGATCCGAACTCACTCGGATAGGGCCCTGCCACGGCTGGCTGTGCGGTGGCCTCGGCCCCCCCCCCCCCCATCATCCCCCCTGCTCACCTCAGCGGGCGCGCTCTCAGCGCCCGCTGCCCCGGGCTCCGGTCCCCCGCCGGCTAGGCCGGAGGCGGCTGCTGATGACACTGCAGCGCTTAGGGGGGTGCAGCCCTATGACGCGACGGGCGGCACTTCCGCCCGCGCGTCTGTGCCTGATCCCGGCTTCTCCGGGACGGGCGTCCCTGCACTCACGCACGGAGCACCACACTCAGGTGCCCCGTCCACCAGTAAGGGGGGCGGTGGACCGAGCGCCACCATACAGGATGGCGGCTCCCAACTCCCGGGTGCAGGGTCACCCGGGGGCGCCTCCGCCCGTCAAAACCCGCCCCCACCCCTGTCCCCAGCATATCAAATAAGGGGCCTCATTCAGCCCCCAGCTGGGGCTGGCCTCAACAACCCAGGGACTGTCACACAGCAGCCTGTCCCAACCACCTATGAGAACCCGGTGTTCCAGGCCCCCCCAGGGCCTGGGGACGGGTACCCCTACCCGTCCACCCCACTAAGGGGGCTGCAAACACCATCAGCACCCGTCCCTGCCCCGGGGGGAAGGCAGGCACCGGTGAACCCCACCACCGCTGCCCATGGGGCGCCGGACATCCCTGCCCTCCCCCCCCTGGCTCCCTCATCCCCAGCTGGGGAGCCAGGGGTCCGCCACAACGCGCCCCAGCAGGCCCTGGGTGGAATGCCGTGGCTCCCGCTGCGCCAGCCTCTGGCGTGGTCCAGCTGGTGTCTGCCCAGTCCTCCGTGTCCGCCACCTTCGCGATCCCCCTCCGTCCTTCACCTGCGCAGGGATACGGGCAGGGGGAGTGGCTCCAACCTAGCATGGCTGCCTGGCAGACCTACTCCTCCCAGCAGCAGTCTCTCCCGGTGTCAATGACACCATCTTTTGCTCCGTACCATTACCCGCGTTTTCCCCCCCATTACGGGTCCCAGCCCACGTGGTCCTTCAACTCCCATCCGGGGTCCGCGCATTCGCAGGCAACCTCGGGTTACCCCTGGTACGGTCCCCCTGGCTCCTGGCAACAGCAGAACTATTGGCAGCAGTCCCAACCCTTCGGGCCCCCTCCTGCCCCTTCATACCCCCCTTGGGCCCCGCCGTTCAATGCGCATGTAGGAATCGGATCCGCATCAGCTTCCGCCCCCCCCATACCCCCCATGCTGCAGTCCATGGCAGGGCCGCCGCTGCGGCCCTTCGATAGCGCGGCTAATGCATCGGTTAACTTTTCATCTTTTGTTTCCTCAGAAGTTTCTCCCAGGTGGCCGGCTCCAGCCACCACTACCTCTTTACCATCCAACATGGATCCGAGCGGGAATGTTGCTCCACCTATACCCGCGATCCTCCCCGGGGCCCAGCCGGCCCTCTTGACTTTGCCTCCCGTAATCCCGGAGGCGGCTGTCGAGGATGTCGGGTCAACACGTCCGTCTGCCGAAGTCCAGACATCCGTTACATCCACCGTCCTTCCTTCCCCTGTGAGGTCGGGAACCGCCGATGCGGTTGAGGCCGGGACTTCCGCTTTGCCAGCGGCAGAAGCGCTCCCGTCAGGATCAGGTGAGACTACGGCTGCACGCACATCCACATCTGGGTCATCGGGTACTGACAGCTCAGCTAGCAGCGACGAGTCAGGCCTAGAGGGGCGCCCGCGTAAAATTAGAAAGTTGATCGCGCGGGCGGTGGCAAAGAAATTAGGGAAGGCCAGCGCGCCTAAGAAGGCGGCGGTTCCGAAGGAACCGCCCTTGCACGCGGAGATGGTTCATTGCTCTAACACTGCGGTTACCAGGGGCCTGCGCAAAAGGGTACGCGATAAGATCAAGGAGGGTAAATTTGTAGACGTCTTTGCAATTACCGAAGAGCTAAAGGAGGGGCTGGACGAGGCTAAGAAGCCCGGGGGGGTTGGCGAGCATGCGTATCGCAGCTTCAACCACTGGCTAAAAGGTTTCATGGTTTTCTCCTCCTGTTATTTGGACGAAAAGCCAGAGGAACATCCCAACATGGTCAGATACATCTTCATGATAAATGAGATGTATCTGAAGTACAAGGGGTATGCCTGGAGGGATTACGACAACAAGTTCCGTCGCAACCAAGAGGGTAACACCACTTTACCCCTCGGGTTCAAGGACGTGGAGATCTGGCTGGAAGTCACCGGCCAGATCACCACGTCCGATTCATCGGTCAAGAAGCCCTTTCCAGGGAAGAAGGGGGCCACGCCCCCTTCCAACAAGGGAAAGTGCTTCGCGTTCAATGATTCCAAATGCACACGCGGCGCCAGTTGTCGTTTTAGACACGCCTGCCGAGTGTGTGATGGAGGCCACCCCTCTAAGGATTGTAAGTCCGCCGCTGCCGCAGCGTCCCGCAGTGAGCCCGCTGCAGTCGCTAAGTAAGGCCCAATCACCTGTTCGGGTGCCCGCGTTGGCTCTTTGGCTGGCACGGTACCCCAACAGGCCGGACGCGGAATTCCTCCTAGAGGGTTTCACTTCGGGTTTTCGTTTGCCCATAGGGGAGGGAGTGACGGTTATCTCACACAGGAATTTGCGTTCGGCTACGGAGTTGCCCCGTGTGGTGAGACAGAAGGTGGACGCGGAGATCGCATTGGGTCGCATGTGCGGCCCATTCGTCTCTCAGCCTTTAACCGACTTGTGCATCTCCCCAGTAGGGGTGGTGCCCAAGAGGGTGCCCGGTAAGTACCGGTTAATCCAGCACCTGTCCTACCCACACGGGCGGTCCGTTAATGACGCCATTCCTGCCGAGCTTTGCCGGGTTCGTTACCAGCTCTTCGATGAGGCCCTGGACGTAATCCGGGGTTTCGGCCCAGAAGCCCTTTTGGCCAAACTTGATGTGGAATCCGCTTTCCGCCTCTTGCCCCTCCATCCCACGTCATTTCGATTCATGGGTTTCCGGTTGGAGGGTCGTTTCTATATTGACCGTTGCCTGCCCATGGGTTGTTCCATCTCGTGTGCCTACTTCGAGAAATTTTGTACTTTTCTCCACTGGTGTATTCAGGAGGGCACCGGCCATAGGGGCATCGCCCATTACTTGGACGATTTTCTTTTTGTGGGCACACGAGATGGTTCGGCTTGCCAGGAGTTGCTCGCCTTCGCGGGGGCGCTATTTCAAGACCTGGGAGTACCCGTGGCGGATGACAAGACGGAGGGCCCCTCCACTTGTCTGTCCTACCTGGGGATTGAGGTTGATACGGCTGCTGGTTGTTGCCGTCTCCCGGCTGACAAGGTCTCTCGTCTTCAGGGACAGTTGAGCGAATGTCTTCGGTCAGCTAGAATTAGGCTCCGCCAAGCGCAGTCCCTTCTGGGGTCCCTGAACTTTGCTTGCCGGGTTATCCCCATGGGGCGGGTTTTTTGTAGGAAACTTGAGAGGGCCACGGCGGGGATTTCCAACCCTCACCACACCATTCGCTTGTCTGGCGAGATTAAGGGCGACCTCCGAGTGTGGTCCTCCTTTTTGGAGGATTTCAATCTAGAGTTGTTGTGGCCATCACGGCCGGTGTCCAGCTTACGGTTGCAGCTGCACACGGACGCAGCCGGTTCAGCCGGCTTTGGTGCATACTTCCAAGGCGAATGGTGCGTTGGGTCTTGGCCCCCTTCGTGGGTCTCCCGGGGCTTTACCAGGAATCTGCTTCTTCTTGAGCTGTTTCCCATTATTGTTGCAGTGGAATTGTGGGCAACGCAATTGTCCGGCAGGACGATTGTTTTTTGGTGCGACAACATGGGGGTAGTTCAGGCGATTAATAATCAGCGGGCGTCCTCGCCGCAGGCTTTGCGGCTGCTGCGTTATCTAGTGCTTACATGCTTGCGTGCCCAGATTGATTTTTCTGCATCCCACGTGCCAGGCGTGGATAATTGTATTGCCGATGCCCTTTCCCGTTTTGACTTCCCACGCTTTCGGGAGCTAGCGCCAGCAGCGTCTTCGGTAGGTCTTACATGCCCGCATTCTGTCTGGCAGATTATAGAACAGGGATGACGGACTTAGCCCGGCTATCCTTGGCCCCTTCTACCCGTCGGGCCTACTTTGCTGCCTGGCAAGACTGGGAAGCACATCGCCTTAGGTTTACGTTTCAGGGTAAGTCTGAGGAGGACTGCTTGCTGGCGTTTGTTTGGGATCATTTCTGCCGGGGTAGGTCCAGGGCAGCCATGGGTGCCGCTTTGGCGGGAATTGCGTTTCATGCACGTTTGCGGGGAATGCAAGATCCTACTAGATCCTTCGTGCTTAGTAAGGCCTTGCGAGGTTGGGCTAAAGAGCGCCCCCCCAAGGCTGATACGCGCAGGCCCATAGATTTACACCTATTGGGTAGCTTGATAGGGGCATTATCAGAAATCGCTGACTCCCCATTTGAGTCTAGTCTATTTGGGTTAGCCTTCTCCGTGGCCTTCTTTGGCGCTTTCAGGATCAGCGAGCTGGTTGCAGCCAGTAGGGCTTCTGCGGGCACAGGAATACTGTTCACGGATGTAGTATTGTCGCAGAGTGCTCTTAAGTGCAAAATTCCTCGGTCTAAGACCGATCAGCTAGGCCGAGGGAAGTGGGTCACCATGCAGGCTCACCCGGAGCCAAGGTTGTGCCCCGTGGCTTTGGCCACCATTTACGCGGCTGCTAGACCTCAGGGCGGGCCCCAATGGCTGCTGCATAGTGACGGGACTTCGCTTTCCAAGTTTCAGTTTGGAGCGGTATTTAAGCGTTGCTTGCATCATCTAGGTCTGAGGGAGGGCGAATATGGTACGCACTCCTTCCGCATTGGGGCAGCCACATGCGCAGCGGCCAGCGGGCTTCCTGACTCTTCCATTCAAGCAATGGGTCGATGGAAATCCGCTGCATTTAAGACTTACATAAGGTTAGATAAGGTTTAGTTGTATTGCGCCTTATGCGCTGACCCAAAAACGTTGTTTACTCGCTGGTTTTGGAACAGCTAGTGTTCCGGAATCAGGGGTGTGAAGGACTTTCTTGCTTTTTTACCTCCGTGGGTCCTCAGTAATTTCAATTCGGCCCACCTCCCCCTTCCGGGACACACGAGAGGTTTTTATCAAGTTTTCGACTTCACTTGGGTCCATTGTTACTAACTTACATGCTGTACTAATCTTTGTAATGTATAATTTCTGATGCTAGGACCTTTTTCTTTCAGCTTCCCCTTCAATACCCCCAGGACAGATGTGGGTAGTGGGACATTCTTTTGTATTTTGGGCCGAACGGCACCCTTTAGCTAGGAGAGCTTCTGAATTGTCCGGTGGACGGCTAGTGAGATGGTTTGGGGTCAGGGGTCTTAAGTGGTCCGGTCTATTGCCCTTATTGCTGAGTGAGGAGAGGGCTTGGGGTCGCCCCGCCATAATAGCTATCCACCTGGGTGGGAACGATTTGTGCCAGACGAAGGGCATGGCCGTCATATTAGCAATCAAGGCGGACCTCCTCGAGGTGATGCGCCTTTGGCCGTCGGTCTACATAGTTTGGTCCGATATCGTCCCCCGTACAGTTTGGCGTGGTTCCATTAATGTCTCCGCAGTTGACAAAGCTAGGAAGAAGGTGAACTTTGCGGTGTCGAAATTTGTCTTAAGTAAGGGGGGATCAGCAGTTCGCCACCCCTTGCTAGTGAGATCTAGTACCCAGTACTTTTCCAGCGATGGGGTCCACCTATCTAACTTGGGGTTAGGGGTATTGTTGGGGGATATTTTTTCCTGTTTAAATTAAGTTAGCGGACACCTAGGTCAGTTTTCGTTCGGGTGGCATGCGGCGGCTCTTCGAGCCTATTTTTAGTTTGTCTCTTAGAGCCTGGCGGTGGCGGTAGGGCGTCACGGTCCAGCAGTCACTTGTGGCATGAGAGGGCGCTGGGAGGCACTGCCCCCTGGAAAGACGGCAGGGTGTCCTGCCTTTGCGGGGGGGCGCGGTGGGCACTCCGTCAGCGGAGTGTCCACACCGGCCAGAGCGGGGGTGGTGAGACTTCCCAGCGTTAGGTTGTGCCTTAGACAGATGGGCCGTCTCAGTCGTCCCATATTTAATATAATCAGTTGGGGCGTTTAAGTCGCCGCCATTTTGAGATGTGACTAGAGCTGGGCATTCCGTGGCGCCTTATTGCCAGCCCTTTACGAGAGGGTCATACCACGTTAATAAATATACTTATGGCCTTTAAATCTAATTGTTACGGTGTCCGTGTCTTTATTGTCTCAGCGTGAGTTATTTTTAGTTAAGCTAGCTTAAAGGGTGTGTTAGAGTTTCAAGCCAAATAAATGTATAGACGGCTTAGATTAAGCAAGGGCTGCCTAAGCCAGAGCGTACTTAAGAGACTTACATTTTTTGGTTTGGCAGGAAAGAGTTAATGACTGCTAGTGTGTTTAAAGTTGGTTTCAGTTTTGTTTAAGTAGCCTTTGGGTGAACTGGAGGGGGGGGCGTGAGCTTAGGGAGAGGGGTATATATAGGCAGGTCCTTACAGGGGTACTTCCTCTTGCAGATTTTCTTCAGTCCCACCCACCCTCCCTTGCCTTCGGCATTTCAATTTATAGTCAAATCATTGGTACATTTACCATTTTCTCAGCTAAGGCGGTAGGGCGTCACGGTCCAGCGGTCACTTGTGGCATGAGAGGGCGCTGGGAGGCACTGCCCCCTGGAAAGACGGCAGGGTGTCCTGCCTTTGCGGGGGGGCGCGGTGGGCACTCCGTCAGCGGAGTGTCCACACCGGCCAGAGCGGGGGTGGTGAGACTTCCCAGCGTTAGGTTGTGCCTTAGACAGATGGGCCGTCTCAGTCGTCCCATATTTAATATAATCAGTTGGGGCGTTTAAGTCGCCGCCATTTTGAGATGTGACTAGAGCTGGGCATTCCGTGGCGCCTTATTGCCAGCCCTTTACGAGAGGGTCATACCACGTTAATAAATATACTTATGGCCTTTAAATCTAATTGTTACGGTGTCCGTGTCTTTATTGTCTCAGCGTGAGTTATTTTTAGTTAAGCTAGCTTAAAGGGTGTGTTAGAGTTTCAAGCCAAATAAATGTATAGACGGCTTATGACGCCCTCCATGCACGCCCATTGACATAGCAGCCAATAGCGGCAGGGGGGCAGTGGCTCAGCTCAGCATCAGCACACTGAGCTGATCCTCATGTACCGGACCAGACGGGGAGTCGCAGCGGCCGGACAGCACAGCAATCACCAATGTGTAGCTGCAGCATGCCGTCTCCGAGCGGGCAGTGGTGAGTGACAAGCGCCGCCGCTGATGATGATGTCACTCATCACACGCTGATGCCCGCTCCGCTTGGCTATGCTGCTGCCACTGCCGCCCATAAAGAGTTCCCTCCAGGCTCCTATAATATACTGTACATCAGGGCAGCAGTACGTACTAAAAGGGGCGGGGCTACACTGACAGAGGGGGCGGGGCTACACGGACGGAGGGGCGGGGCTATGATAGAGCAAGACTGAAGAGAGACACAGGAGAGACTGAGCTGCCAGGACAGCAGACTAAAGTGTGAGTGTACTAATGTTGGCAACTGGTGTGGGCACGTGTATAGGCAGGCAGCATTACCAATGTCAGCAACTGGTGTGAGCATGTGTGTAGGCAGCATTACTAATGTCGGCAACTGATGTGGGGATGTGTACTATAGGTGGTGCTACTAATGTCGACAACTGGTGTGAGCATGTGTGTAGACATCGCTACTAATGTTGGCAACTGATGTAGACATGTGTATAGTCAGCGCTACTAATGTCAGCAACTGGTGTGAGCATGTGTGTAGACAGCGCTACTAATGTCAGCAACTGGTGTGGACATGTGTATAGTCAGCGCTACTAATGTCAGCAACTGGTGTGGGCACGTGTATAGTCAGTGCTACTAATGTCGGCAACTGGTGTGGGCACATGTATAGTCAGCGCTACTAATGTCGGCAACTGGTGTGGGCATGTGTATAGTTAGCGCTACTTATGTCAGCAACTGGTGTTGGCACATGTATAGTCAGCGCTACTAATGTCGGCAACTGGTGTGAGCATGTGTGTAGACATCGCTACTAATGTCGGCAACTGATGTAGGCATGTGTATAGTCAGTGCTACTAATGTCAGCAACTGGTGTGGGCACGTGTATAGTCAGTGCTACTAATGTCGGCAACTGCTGTGGGCACGTGTATAGTCAGCGCTATTAATGTCGGCAACTGGTGTGGGCACGTGTATAGTATTAATGTCGGCAACTGGTGTGGGCACGTGTATAGTCAGTGCTACTAATGTCGGCAACTGCTGTGGGCACATGTATAATTAGCGCTACTAATGTCGGCAACTGCTGTGGGCACTTGTATAGTCAATGCTACTAATGTCGGCAACTGGTGTAGGCACGTATATAGTTAGCGCTACTAATGTCAGCAACTGGTGTGGGCATGTGTATAGTCAGTGCTACTAATGTCGGCAACTGGTGTGAGCATGTGTGTAGACAGAGCTAGTGATGTCGGCAACTGGTGGGGGCACATGTATAGGCAGTGCTACTGCTGTTGGCAACTGGTGTGGGTATATGGTCACACAGTGCTACTTATGTCGGCAACTGGTGTGGGTATATGGTTACACAGTGCTACTAATGTCGGCAACTGGTGTGGGCATATGGTTACACAGTAGCGCCTTGAGTCCTGTTGGAGAAAGTGCGCTATATAAATTCTACTTACTTACTTATGTGGCACCTAGGGTGACCAACTCATCCCTTTAATCCGGGACACATATTAATTACACAGGTTCTGTGGCTGGCTTTCACCTGGTTTTAAACTGCCACACCTCAAGACTCCATTTCACCTGGTTTTAAACTGCCACAGAACCTGTGTAATTAATATGTGTCCCGGATTAAAGGGATGAGTTGGTCACCCTAGTGGCACCCCGGCCTGGACACTTATTCCAGTGGGGGCTGGGTTAATACGGTTGCTAGGCAACCACACTAGACTGGCCAGACAGCGGGTTTTCAAGGGGTTAACACCCCGAAGAATGAGGCACGAAAGATTACCCTGAGGCTGATGGACAGCCTTGGGAACGTATAGGAGAGGCGGAGACGAGAGGTGAAGGGTTGCAGCACGTGCGGCGCAGCGTGTGAGGGAGAAAGGAGAAGCAGAGAGGAGACGGAGGGCTGACTGGAGAAGTGGCCGAACGGAGAAGGCTGACCTGATGCCGGGAAGGAAGAGGACGCCCAGCGGAGACAGAGAGGACGCCCAGCGGAGACAGAGGCGGCGGGAAGTGATGGGCAGCAGTGTCGACGCCAGGAGATGACCGATGCCGCCCGCACTAGTGCGCTCCCCAAGAGGAAGACAGCACAGGGTGTCCGGGATGGGAGAGGCACGACTGAGTGCGGCAACGCTGCAGCAGCAGCGCCCGCACTAGTGTGCCCTCCTGCAACAGAAGAGGCCCAGCAGCAGCTATCGGGAAGAGAGGAGGACCCATCGCGACAGGCAGGAGCCTGCAACTTGCTCCTCGAAACAGGTACTTTCGGTGACCCCCCACCCCCGGCCTACCGCCTATACACTCCCTGCCACCAACGCACTGTACCCCAGCAACCCTCCTACGGCGCAAACTCTCCCTGTTTTTTTAACTCATGGCACCAAAATGGCTAGTTACAGCTGTGTAAGGTGAATAATATTGTGCTACTATGTGGTGTAATTTGGAGTGGGAGTATTATTGTGTGGCCATTCCCCTTCCTTGAGAGATCACACATTTTTCTTTTGGTGTGCGCTGTCCCTTTGTAAAGCTTTGGTGGGCGCAAATTTATAGTTTGCAGGAGGGCGCCGAACCCCCTAGCACCGGCCCTGGTGCCATGTGCCCCCCGGGCCACTTTATTAATTAGTACTGAGGGCCGCCTGGTGGTCCAATGTATCAGCAGAGCATCAGCAGCACTGTCTGGGCTTTAATAAAATGGGGGAGGAGGCCGCTAGGGGGAGGGGCTGTGGGCAGGACGAGAGGCCAGAGCAGAGCACCAGCAAGCAGCCTGCCTGTGCCGACCATCATCACACGGCACCCCACTTCCGGCGGCCGGCCTGTGTGTCCACCTTCCCCACCTTCCCCGTGCTAGTGCTGCAGGTACTGACTACTGACTGAGGAGAAACCTGTGGTGTCTGCCCAAACTCAGTCTCACTGCCTCAGGTAAGAGCATCTGTATAGAGGGAGAACAGGACTGAGGAGAAGCCTGTGGTGTCCTGAATCTTCAGTCCTGTTATGCAGGGGGAGTAGCTTGTAGTGTCCTGATATTATGCAGGAGGAGCAGCCTGTGGTGTCGTTATTATGCAGGGGGAGCAGCCTGTGATGTCCAGTTATTATGCAGGGGGAGCAGCCGGTGGTGTCCAGCTATTATGCAGGGGGAGCAGCCTGTGGTGTCCAGTTATTATGCAGGGGGAGCAGTGTGTGGTGTCCAGTTATTATGCAGGGGGAGCAGCCTGTGGTGTTGTGTTATTATGCAGGAAGAGCAGCCTGTTGTGTTGTGTTATTATGCAGGAGCAGCAACCTGTGGTGTCCAGTTATTATGCAGGGGGAGCAGCCTGTGGTGTCCAGTTATTATGCCGGAAGAGCAGCCTGTTGTGTTGTGTTATTATGCAGGAGCAGCAGCCTGTGGTGTCCTTTTATTATGCAGGGGGAGAAGCCTGTGTTGGCCAGCTATTATGCAGGAGGAGCAGCCTGTGGTGTCCAGTTATTATGCAGGAGGAGCAGCCTGTGGTGTCCAGTTATTATGCAGGGGTAGCAGTCTGTGGTGTCCAGTTATTATGCAGGAGGAGCAGTCTGTGGTGTCCAGTTATTATGCAGGGGTAGCAGTCTGTGGTGTCCAGTTATTATGCAGGGGGAGCAGTCTGTGGTGTCCAGTTATTATGCAGGGGGAGCAGTGTGTGGTGTCCAGTTATTATGCAGGGGTAGCAGTCTGTGGTGTCCAGTTATTATGCAGAGGTAGCAGTCTGTTGTGTCTTGTTATTTTGCAGGGGGAGCAGCCTGTGGTGCCGTGTTATTATGCAGGAGCAGCAGCCTGTGTTGTCCTCCGGTTATTATGCAGGGGGAGCAGTGTGTGGTGTCCTATTCTTTTTATGCAGTGGGAGCAGCATGTGGTGTCCTGGTTTATTATTATAGTAGAGGAACAGCCTGCGGGGTCCTGCTGCTGCTGTTGTTTATTATTATTACATAGGGAGAGCAGGGGGTTTTGTCAGCCAAACGCTGTTACTCATGGGCCAGTGCTTTGGACTTGCCCCCCAGGCCTAAAGTTGCCAGCCAGCCCCTGGGCCCTAGTGGATTGCTTTGCCCAGGGGCCCACACTGCTGTTAAGACGGCCCTGACTCAGGGAGGCACCAGAGCATACCTCCCAACTGTCTTGATTACAGCGGGACAGTCCCGATTTTCGGGTCCTGTCCCGCTGTCCCACCCGCGGCAGGCATTGTCCCGCTGCGGGGGGTGGCAGTTAAGAGACGCCCCAATCTAGTAGAATAGACGCTGTGCGCATGCCCACAGCGTCTATTCTCGTATGAAAATGAGCAACCTCATTTGCATACGCCCCCCCCTTTTCGGGCGCTCGTCCCTATTTCTACAGGTCAGAAGTTGGGAGGTATGCCAGAGGCTGGTAAAGAGGCTGTAGGACAGGAGCCAAAAGAAGATGCGTCTGTTCTCCTACTCAGCTAGGCCACCAAGTATGCAAATTTGTATAGTTCAATCTTTTTTTTTTTCAACTACAAGCTGCAAAATCAAATTATGACCCAAAATCACGATCACACTGAACATAGGTTCCCTGAATCAACCACATTAAATAGACATTAGAATGATTTCGAACATTTTGAGGATCTCTGCAAATGCTACAGGTGAAGCAGAGGGTCAAGGTTCATAGTGTTATCTGTAGACTCTCCTGCAAGACAAATTTCCCGAGACCTTATTTCTCTTTCTTAAAATAAAGCAGTGATATTTTTCTATTTGTTTCTTATCAGTGTGAAAGGAACAGCAATGCAGCAATAACGGAACTCAGAGATAATTTGCTTTTATAATCCAAAAATAGATAGGACTGATTCAGAGGTGACTGTAAAATGGTTGTACATTTTTATTGTTTTTTAAAACAAAATAGCATGTTTCCTCCAATTTGCAATGCCGGATTTATCCTGTGATTCATCTAGGCATGTGTGTCAAGGTTACAGCAGGTTTCATCACCAGTGTGCCATATTTGAGTGTCACCTCTCCCTGATTGTCATGGAGATTCCCTGAAATAGTAGAAATCTCCCTGACTGCCTGAAGAGAATTTCCTAACAGCTCCTTCTTTACGCACATATTTATTTTTGTGAGTAGCCATTAATCCTACCCCCATTCTGTAGGTGTTATATTCTTGGGGGATCATCAGTGTTATTTCAATGTAAAAGTCATACAGTGGTGATAAAGTGGAACGTGACAACTAGGGATGCCAATCCCGGGGCATTTTTTCAATCCCGGGATCCGGGATTGAAAAATGCTCAATCCCGGGATTCCCGGGATCCCGGGATTGGCATCCCCAGCAAAAAAAACCCCATTTTTAGCATAGTACCCACCCCGGCCGACCCGCACATCTACTTACATTAGGGTGCGGGCGGGCGGCCGGGAGTGGGTTTGGAGGTGCACGGTGCCTCCCGGCAAGTGCACCTCCATAGAAGACGGCAGGCGGGCGGCGGAGACGAGGCTGGCAGGCGGAGGCGGGCGGAGTCAGGCCGGCGTGCTGTCGGGAGGCGGGCAGGCGGAGGCAGGCCGGCGGTCACTGGTGACGTGTGGCCTGCGCAGCGTGACCTCTACTGTCACGCTACGCAGGCCGCACGCCGGGTCAGGTTACGGGAACAGCCGGGCAGCGTCTGAGCTAGTGCTCAGACGCTGCCCGGCATTAGACTGCGCATGCGCAGTCTAATCCCGAAATCCCGGGATTGGATTCTCCAATCCCGGGATTGAAATCCCGGACTTTTTTAGGCCAAATCCCGGGATCCCGCCGATCCCGATCCCGGGATTGGCCACACTAGTGACAACACACCGGCCAATCAGCTGTAAGCCATGTACACAAGGGGCGATTGTCAAACTCGCTTCAAATGTTTCCCTGAATCGCGCAGTGTGTACACAGCGGGCGATAGCGATGCGAAGCCCAGCAGAATCGCTATCGGTCGGCCAAATAGACACTGCAGACAAGAATATTTTTACTAGACACTGCAGTGTCTATTCGTCTGTACACGCGGGCTGCTGCTGGGGATGGCCACCGGCTTATCTCCGGCAGCGACATAATGATTTTGACTAGGCAAAATTGCTTAGTCAAAATCGCCCGGCTGCATCCTGTGTGTACACCCCTCTAGGAGTGGAGTGGATTTCTCTGGCATGGTATCACCTTCCAATTAATCACCACTTTATCACTTTACCAGGCTTATTACATCTGCCCCAATGATCCCTAAAGGGGCCTACACACAGGGAGACATGCTTTGCTTTCTGAGCAATGTAGATTGCTCAGAATGCTCAGCAAGATCGCACAGCACAGAGGGCCTAATTCTAGTTCACTCTTTTTGACAAAATCCTTCTTAGATGGACAAAACCATGTGCACTGCAGGGGGCAGATGTAAAATGTGCAGAGATAATTAGATTTGGGTGAGTTATTTTGTTTCTGTTCAGGGTAAATACTGACTGCTTTATTTTTACACTTCAATATATATCTCACTTTGAAGTAAAACCCAGTAGCGCACGCATGGGGGGTTTCTGAGTACCCAGAACCCCCCCCAGGAGTCTAAGGACCCTAGGTTGAAAGATGAGGGTCCCCTCTTTCCATGGGTACAAGAATTTTAAAAATCGGCCCTTGGGAACTGGAGATATCTTACTTCAAAACAGTGGTCCCCATCCAAGCCTGTTAATTGCTCTTCCCAGTCAGATATTTCAGGTTCTCTCTGACTTAGAGTTTTTCTGAGGGTATATTCCAAAAGCTGGGACTCTCCCCCTTTGATGGACACTAGTAGCTTGACTTTACTGTTCCCAAAACCAGAGATATCAGCCTTGCAGCAGCTGGTTACTGCTCCAGCTCCAAACACCTGGTATGTAGTTTTATATACACTCATTGGCAGATTGATCTGCCTCCTGAACTCTGATCCCATAGTCCCCAGTACCATTTGGTAGGTGGGATTCTCTAGTTTATAATTCCATTAAAATCTAAGAAATCTATTTCTGAGAACTGGAGATATCTGCAGTCAAGCAAGCTGTCCTCCCACCAGATAATTATGAATAAGAAGCCCACTCCACTAAACACCCCTCCTCTGCATATTAAACATCCTCTACCACCCTGGAAGTTATGTATCAGGGCCTCTTCATTCAGCCCAATGCCCCCTTCTCCCACCCCATCTCCCACCATCTGTGCAGTAAAGGGGTAATTAGTGGAAATTACTGATCCAGGCCCTACATGCTGAGCGGTTGATATAATACCCCCTACCACCCGCGGGACATCAAAGCTTCCCCCACCTCTACCGCTGGAGGATCGGTAGGGGCCCCCCTATGCCCAGGAGTCTGCTGTTATGTATGTATGTATGTATGTATATATATATATATATATATATATATATATATGTGTGTGTGTGTGTGTGTGTGTTATATTATTATTATTATTATTATTTATATACATTTGGTCTATCTATAATACTTTAACTGACCCGGCATATACTGGGTCACCTAAGTGTCCATCTCCGTGCTTTGCTCCGCCCCTCTGGAAACCCCCTTCTGAAAATCCTGCGTTTGCCACTGAAACCCCACACAAATCTAACTCTCTCTGTACAAGTAACATCTGCCCCCCTGCAGTGCACATGATTATGTCCATCTAAAAAGGATTTTGTCAGAAAAAGTGAACCTATAAGGCCCTATAGGTATTTTCTGTAGCTCTTGTTCAAGATATTCTTGAAAGGTTTTCCATAAAAAATTTGAACTTTTGGCAATACCCAGAGACAATATAGTCAGGGCCATTTCTAGACAATTTGGCTCCCAGTGCTAACAGTTAAAAAATACTTTACACCTCACTTTTGAACCTGCATGTCCAGACATTGGTTACCACAGGAATGGTTGCTGTCCTCCCAGGCTTAGGTTGGCTGGCTGAAGGCCTCACAATGACATATAAACATGAAGGCCCACACAGTGACCCAGTTGGCCACACACATCATCTCCAAGCCCAAACAGTACCTGGCTAATTAAATCAATGTACACTGTTTAACCATAATACCTATTAAACATTATACCACACACCGTAATGCCCATTACATATTATGCCACACATCATAATGCCTATTACACATTATACCACACACACCTTAATTCACATTTCACATTACACCACAAGCTGTTATGCCTACTACATATTTTGTCACGCACCATAATGCCTATTACACATAAGGCCACATACCATAAGGCCCATTACACATCATGTCACACACCGTGATGCCCATTACATATTATACCACAGTGCCACTTACCTACATGCTCAATGCCAGGGGTTACATGCTCAATGCCAAGGGGGTTTCATGCTTATTACCATGGGGGATTACATGATCATTGCCACAGGGAAGTTAATTGCTCATTGCCAATCGGAAGTTAAATGCTTGTTGCCATTGGGGGGGGGGGGTAGAAATGCTGACACTCGTGGTTATGAGGACAGCTGCCAGCTGGGTAGAATTGATAGTGGTGACAGCTGGGCAGGGAGTGGTGGGCTGCCTGGCTGTACTCAGAACAGGTCAGTTGCTATTTTTAAATCTATTTCAGTGGTGGCTACTGATTGGCTGCTGGACTGCGAGCTTCAATTGGATCTGAATACAGCCAGGCAGTCAACTGCTCTCTGCCCAGCTGTCAACACTTTCTTAGAGGAGGAACCGACCTGTCCTCATGCAGCAATAGCAACAGAGGGACGAGCCGTTCGGTGCCCCTTGCAGTTGCATGGCTCATCCCCCTGTAAAAACGTCCCTGGTCTAAACCGCAGTCTATGTCCGCGGGCAATATATTATGCAGTACTTTTTGAGCATGTTTCATTGCCTGCAAAATTTGCAACAGAAGAATAGTTAAAGTTCGGAAATTATTCCCATAGTTGTGCCCTTGTTAACAGCTGTAATGATTCAATGTGAAAAAAATATATACAGTATATGTATATGTCAGCCCTTCTTTCAGGATTTGGATTGCAAAAATGACAACATTTTAACCGGCTTTATCGATTTTTACTTTATCAACTATTAAAATAGTTTTTTTTTTAAATCCAAACCAAAACTCTTGAGGGGAATTTTTCCAAACCAAAACATGATGAATTAGAGCCAAAGCACAAGGGTCCAATGACAAGGCATCTCTGCTCGGGAGCCAATGAACCTACACTATACCTTTGCAGATGCAGAACACTAAGCGGTACATTTTACTAAAGGTTCTAAAAATGAGAAGATGGTGATGTTGGCCATAGCAACCAATCAGATTATAGGCTTCAACTGTACTGATTTAACCGGTACCGTACCATTTTTTGCTGCCTTCACTCTGGGCAATGGTGGCCACACCCCCTATACCCATGGCCATGCCCCTATATCCATGGCCACGCCCCCTGTACCAATTTTTATTTGCAGAATGTTGTAGGGTATGTTATTCTGGTTCACTTGCAAATGCAAATTCACTCTCAGATAACTGCTGCTTTGCAAGATTAGGTTTGTACTGTAAGTTTTACAATGTTCAGATATTATTCCACAGCACCTTACAGGGTTCAATATAAAGACTCTGGGTAAATCATGCAGCCCTCAATTGGAGAATCTCACCATCAAATGCAACCCATTCTACTCCCCATGGGAATTTGCCTCAATTATCCTGGTATGATAATTGACCCCACACTCGAGCACAAAAGTAGCCCAACAACAACTAGCTTCCCTGAAAACAGACACCGAACTCAAGCACCCGGACTCACTGCTCAAACTATTAGGTGACTTCAACAGGGCCAACCTGTCCCAGGAGTTACCAAAGTACAAGCAGCAGGTCAAATGTCACACCAGGGAGGGGCGGATGCTGGACCACTGCTATACTGCTATAAAGTCTATCTATCGATCCATCACATGAGCAGCCCTGGGACTTTCTGACCACTGCTTGGTCTACCTCCTCCCAACGTATACTCAGAAGCTATAGTTAGCAAAGGCCACTGTCAGGTCATTTAAAAGCTGGTCAAGTGAGACGAAACTAAAGCTTCAGGCTTGTTTCGATTGCACGGACTGGAGGGTTTTTGAAGCCTCTGCGACTGACCTGAACAAACTAGCAGACGTTGTGACATCCTACGTGAGTTTCTGCGAGGATCTGTGTATACCATACCAAAACAGTTCGATCCTTTAATAACAATAAGCCATGGTTTGGCAGTCAGCTACGGAAGCTCCGCCGGGGCAAGGAGGAAGCCTACAGTGGTGGGGATAGGGCACAGTACAAAGAGGCCAGGAACACCCTGACACGTGAAATCAGGCTGGCAAAAAAGCGCCACGCAAGCAAGCTGACAAACAACCTCTCAGCCAACGACCCTGCAGCAGTCTGAAAAAGTATGCAAGCTATTACCAGCTACAATAAAGTCCAACTCCAATGCTCCAGGAACTGGCTGAGGAGCTGAACGAGTTTTACTTCAGATTTGAAAAATCTCAGTAAAACTCAAAAAATCAGTGCCTCAGTCCCCCCCCCCCTCTCAACCATAGTAAGGTGGCTTCACCGCCACACCACACTGACCGACACAACGAGGTCTTGCAGGTGGACCAGGGGGAGGTAGAAGTTTTGTTCAGACTTAGGAAGGCTGCGGGTCCTGATGGAGTGTCACCATCTACCCTTAAGACCTGTGCAACGCAGCTTGCACCCATCTTCACTGTGATCTTTAAGACCTCACTGGAAATGAGTAGGGTCCCCGCCTGTTTCAAACGCTCAGTTATTATTCTGGTTCCCAAGAAGTTGGCTGTGAAGGATCTAAATGACTACAAGCCAGTCGCACTAACACCAGTGGTCATGAAGGCATTCGAAAGACTGGTACTGAACCATCTGAGGAAGGTGACCAACACCCATCTCGACTCCCTGCAGTTCGTCTACTGAGCAAACAGAAGCGTAGAGGATGCAGTTAACCTAGGGCTGCATTATATCCTGGAACACCTGGATCATCCAGGCACCTACGCGAGGGTCCTATTAATTGACTCCAGCTTGGCATTTAACACAATTGCCCCCACTATCCAAAAGCCCAAAGTTCTCTCCCTAGGAGTACCAGAATCTACCTGCTTCTGGATTGTGGACTTCCTGATGGCACGGAAACAGGTGGTGAAAGCCGGATCCTTCACATCCACCATTCGAACGATCAGCACTGGTGCTCCCCAGGGATGTTTCCTTTCCCCCCTGCTCTTCTCCCTCTACACTAACGACTGCATCTCGAGGACTGCATCAGATGGTAGCCCAACATAACTTCCATTGTCAAAATAGGCCAAAATTCCAGACTGGAATTTCAATGAAATACTATTATTTGGAAATGTTAAAATCTGCCCCATCTGCAGTGCTCATGGTTTTGCCAATTTGACAGATTTTGCTTTTGCGATCAACTCTGAATAAGGCCCCCTGTTAGATGCTGTGCACATACAGGAAACTGCGACCCACCGTCCCATTAGAATTATGGGCCCCTGGGTAAATCAGGGAAGTAGGGCCCATACCTACACAACCACTCACAAAAAAAAAATCACATTATCAAAACATTTATGATTCAATTTATAGGTACCTGCAATAAAATCAGTGTTTAAACAATAAAAAAAGGACATGCTGCACAACAGAAATTGATCCACAAAACATTTGGACAATATAAAAAAAACTTGAAGTTGAAAAACAAGAAATTCAACATGAAAATTGTTCTCCGTTGGTAAATCATACAGACATGGCACAGTATGGAACTACTATGAATTATGTATCATTAATTTACTTTAATTTTTGCTTCTGGGAGTAAATAACAAGGATATAAAGGTACTTTACTTATGGTTCTAAGAACTGATAGAGAGACAGATGGGAATTTATTAGATAAAAGCACAGCTGAAGATTAAATGATTGTTATAAGTATGACAGCTTGTCAGTTCATTAGAACGTAGATATGTTACATAGATAAGCATACTTGCCAATCTTATAAAACTAGAAATTGGGGAGATTACAATAGGATACACCGTGCCTTGCGTGATGCGCTGTCTCCCCAAATGGAACGTCTAGTTCAACATATGGAATGTCAATGCTTAAATGCTTGTTGTTGCGAGATATTTCTATATAATATTGTAACAATATATTCAGGGACGTTTTGCAAGTAGTGATGCTAACATTGCGCCTGAATCAGAGTTGATTGCTAATTAAAAAAAACTGCAAATCGAGAGATTAACAAATAACTGCGCATTTGTACCTCTCAAATCGTACATGCAGGAGGGGAATTAGTGGCAGAAAGTGCATATGGACCGCAATCCTCCCGCAGTCTAACTGACAGGAAGCAGGGTGCAAACCTGCCATTTTCTTGGTTTGTCTGAATAAACGTAGGAGTGTCCATGAATTTTTGAAGAGTGCCTGCAACGTTAGCACTGACCACTTCCAGCCGGTCTCAGTCGCAGATTAGTGAAAGCCTCAGACCTACTCTCAGACAGCAAAGGCTCTTTGAAGGTTTGGGAATTTTGACTGGATTTGTGAGTGGATAGCAATTTGTGATCCATTTGCAATTATCTTGCAATTTTGCAAAGGGCATTTTCTCTTTCTGTTTGGGCGGCAGCTTTCTCCTAGCAGCTCACTGCAAATTAGCGGTCAACTCTGAATCATGCCCATTGGCTACAATATGTTGTTTTTTTGTTTTGATTTTGCAACTATATATTCGCTGTAATGTTTCTTCTTTTCTCATTCAGTACAGTATACAATAAATGCAATAAATTCCAAATGCAATTTGACCTTGTGTAAATTCATCCCAAAGCCTATAAGCATGTTTTTGACATATTAAATATTATTTTATTGTGAACACTGGACTGTCTGCAACTTGTAGACAGTACCTTTATTTATTAGATGTCCTTTTTTACTGAAACTAGAGGCTCCTGCAGAATGCGAGAGGGTAGGCGTCTATACAGTGAAGCATGAAGAAGTGATGGACAGTGCTAATAGTATATAAGCACAACAATTTTTTTTTAAATATAACACTAACATTCAATCTCACATAAGCATTATGCTGAAACAAGGAAACCAATGAAAAGAACCAATAAAACTAGTAATAATGTATATATGGCCTAATTTAGCATGAGTTGTAGTTTTGTGAGTAATTGCAAAACTACAACTCCATAGACTAGCTTGTGGGGCCAAGGCAATCCCACATACTGGGTCCAACCCCACGACACGACTGCAAATTTTGAAATCGCATTGCACAGATGCAAACACTTTTCTGTACAATGAAGGGCTTGCATCTTTATGGTATCCCCCTGCCGCCATGTTTTGGGTTGCAGCGTCTGCGTGTGAAATCATGCAGCCGTAGTGGCCCTCAAACAGTCTGGACATGCCTGAGTTGTCTAGACAGCAGCCCCCAGCGCTATGTCGACATCCTGAAAATGCCATTTAGCCGGTCCTTAGACTGTGGTCAAAGTTCCAGGGCCCTTTGTAATCTTTAACTTTATGTAATTACTATTCTATCAATTTACTAAGACATTTGTTAGACAATACTGTACATCGCTTATTGTGCCAAACAGGGTCAGACTAGATACATAGCAAATGCTATGCTAGCCAGCCCCTCCCCCCACAGCTCATTCTCTCTGTTATCAGCTGTTACAGTAGTGTATTATTTGTTGACAGAAATTAGGTCGACCACTATTAGTCGACATATGAAAAGGTTGACATGCAATATGTCAACATAGTCAAAAGGTCGAGAATAGCAAAATATCGATATGGAAAAGGTCGACACGTGAAAAAGGTTGACGTGAGGTTTTTGTAAAAAAAAAAATTGGGTTGTCTATGTTGAAAAATGTGTTCATGGATGTGACGAAACGAGATGGACCTGGACTGAGAACCTTCACATACAGTGTAATGTACTTTTTAATGCTTGGCCCAGTTTATACACAAAAGCAGCTGTGTGTTATGTGTATTGTTATGTACTGTTATCAGGTCCATTTTGCAGGATTGTATGTATTGGAGAGAAACAGGTGTGTGACAGAAAGGAGAGCCAGGTAGCTGGTCTAGCTAATTACCATGTGTATCACATATGCTAGTCCATTGCAATCTTTTTTCCGTCCTGGACAACAGTTTCCAGGCAAGTGCACATCTTTACCAAAGATTTTTCTGAAGATCCGGTGTGCGTTCCTATGGATCTTTTGTTAAATCTTCTGATCTTTCATGCAGCATGTAAGGTCAGAATATTTCGCCAAAGATCCACGGGAGCGCACATTTGACCAATAGTGGCCGATATATCGGCCGATTATCACTAAACATTGGATGATATATCGGCCAATCAGTAAAAAATCTTCTATTGTGTGGGCACCTTTAATGTGCCCACACACTAGAAAGATCTGCGATCTTAAGATGTGCGCATAAATTAGCCATGAAAGCTTTTGTCCGTCCTGGACAAAAGATTTCAGGCAAGTTCACATCTTTTCCAAAGATTTTTCTGACATCCCATGTGCGCTCCTATGGATCTTTTGTTAAATCTGATCTTTTGTGCAGCATGTAAGATCAGAAGATTTCGCAAAAGATCCACAGGAGCGTGCATCGGACCGATATCGGCCGATTATCTGTAAACATCTGACGATATATCGGCTGATTTCAATCAGCAAAAAAATTGTTCTAGTGTCTGGGCACCTTTAGATCTCCCAGGGGATGTACAATGGGTCTCTGCTACACTATACTGGCTGACCTAGCATTGGGATATCTGACACTTCCCCCTGAGTAGACTTTGTGGCACCAGAAGGGATCTGCCAGCCAGGTATATAAGGAGAACAGTTTCTCAATGGAGGAGATTCTGTCCTGGTGGATCATGTAGATCAGACATCAGAGGTAACTTACCAGGGCAGGGTCTGTGTGAGCCAGTACCCCAGGCTGGGAGACACAGGACTGTCTAGCTAACAGCAGGGGTAAGGCTGCAGATTACTGAGATTGCTATTTCAGGGTGCTGACTGCAAGAGGCTGCAAAAGGATCTATGCTACTGTGATAACCACGGGTGTAGAATGAGGTGCGTTGTCTTACCGGTGTTGCCGCTTGGCTGGTGCTGCTGCTTCTTCTTGTCGTAGTGTATTAAAGGCAGGAAACTCAGAGTGATTCAAGGAGATCAACGATTTATTTGCGCAGGATTGAACAACCTGCGACTTCAACAAGCAATGATAAAGGCACAGTAACAATTAAATAATTCACCACTTGCCTGGCTATCTACGACCGTCGCTACACACTCTCTCTCTCTTCTAGCATATAACTTTGTACCACTACTCTAAGCTTCACATTTACTGGCCTGTAACGTTTTGACCCTCTCTTCGCATAAATTCAACCAAAGTGCATATTCGCTAATATACTGCTAACGGTACACTAGCCTGGTTAGGTATAGACTTCAATAACACACGGATATCTCTATTGCATAGAAATTGGCAAACAGTTAAATATTCAACATTAGGGCATATAGCCCAACCAACAGTTAATTCTTGCACGAATCACAGTACACACATAAAAGTTATTATTGCGCAATAATGAAAGTTCCTAAAGTGCACTTTGGGGTACCGGAGTGATATCACTAACAGTCCTTGGCTCAATATGTCCTTCCACTGGTATGTCCCAAACAGAGTCCTTAACAGACGTCCCTTGCCTCCAACCGGGGCCTGAAGGGGTATTTGTAATCCAAGTGGTTACGCAGTCTTTAAATAACGGCAGGCACAGGTGCTTTCCCAAAGGCTTCTTTACTGGGTTAGGGAGGGGGTAACCAAGGGGTTAAGAGGTCTCATTCAGTTCAACCTTCCTTGTAAGCTTTGGGTAGTAGCCCAGCTTTCCAGTAGGCCAGGGGCTTAGCTATTCTATTGAACACAGTCCTTAAGCTGCTGCAGGTCTGGATAGGGAGGGTCAACAATAGGCAGTCCTGGGAGCGTGGGGATCAATTGTCTAACCAGGGAGGGTAGGATGGGAGGCTAGGTACTCTGGTGCTGTAAGGGTTAATATGGGACTCACCGCCACTGGGCAGTTCACTGCTGCTGATCTCTCCACTCCACGTGGGTCTCTCCCTCTCCGTGTGGTTGCTGGGTGCTGCGCTCTGCTGCTGTAGTTGACTGCTGCTGGTCTTCTCTCTCGCAGCCACCTCCTGGGATGGAAGCGCCGCTTGTCTGCTGCGGGTCTCCAGTCTCCCGGCGTCTTGCTCCCTGTCTCTCTCTTCTCCCCTCACTTCTCTCCGTTCCGTTCACCCTCCTCTCCGTCACCTCCTCTCCCCTTTCGCGCGCTCCCCCTCGCGTCCTTCCTCCTCCGGATGCCGCCCCTTCCTCCCACAGCCTCATGGGAGATGTAGTCCTGCTGTTCCCCGTCTCCCTCCGACTGCGCATGTGCGGGGCTACGATAGGGGACACGGCAGAAGCTGTGTGTTGCCCTGCCGGGGCTTGGTCCTGCGCTGCATGAACGGCTCCCCCCCCCCCGCTGCACACAGGTATCACATTCTTCCCTTCTGAAATGTTTGCATGTCCCCATGCAACTATGCACATCTTCCCGTACATTAATACAAAACAAACAGTAGATTTAAATACGGTATTTCTGGCAGAGAATACAACACGTAGCCTCAACTGTAACTTTTACACTCTAAGTCAATCATTAGAATTATTCTCTAAATCGGAGGGGCTTAACCCCTCGGGTGCTTCGGATGGGTCTGCTGGACATCTGCTCTGTTCCGCCTGTACGGAGTGACGGCCCGAATTCCTCGGCCTCCCTTCTGTCTTCTGCGACAACACCGGGTGATGCCATTGGAGTTGTTTCGCCCCCCCAAGAGCAAGGGGAGGGTCCTCCCATGAAGAGTAGGAGGTCTGTCGGGTCTTGCAGAGGGTGGATGGGGACTGGTGTCGACTCTTCTTCTGTATAGCTGAGCCCCCCTTCTTCCGACCTCGTTCTGTGATGGCATAATTTGAGTTGGTTCCGATGTACCATCTTGAGCGCATGGCGGTCACTTCCCTCTCTCTCTATCCCATACACCACTGAGTCGGTGTCTGGAAGATGTACAACCACATAGGGTATGGATTCCCAGATGGGGTCTAATTTGGTGCTTCGTCGATTGTCTTTCTTCCAAACCCGATCTCCCACGCGGAATGGTTCAGCCTTCGCGTCCTGATCATAGCTTGTCTTCTGTCGATGGCGGGCTGTCTCCATCCTTTCTTCCACTACTTTCTTTGCCAGATCAATCCGATGTTTGTGGTCATTTACCCAGTCCGTCTGTATAACTTCAAACTCGTCGGGGAGAGTATTGAGCTCGAGGTCAGCGGGCAGTTTCCCCATTCTTCCGAACAGGAGGTAATACGGGGTGTATCCAGTCGAAGCGTGTTCCATGTTATTATACATATACGTTAGCTCTGGTAGTAGGGTAGGCCAGTTCAGCTGTTCGGCCGAAGAGAGTGTCCGCATCATCCCTATCAGGGTCTGGTTCGCCCTCTCACATAACCCGTTGCCCTGCGGGTGGTAAGGGGTGGTCCTTAACTTCTTGCAGCCGGCAACTTTGCAGAGTTCGCTGAACAACACGGATTCAAATGCTGGGCCCTGGTCAGTCAAGATCATTTCTGGATATCCGTAGGGTCGGATAAAGTTCTTCAACAGCTGTTCAGCAGTTGTCTGAGCTGTCATATCCCTCACCGGTACAGTCACCATGAACTTGGAATAGTGGTCGACTATCATCAGGGCATACTGGTACCCTGCGTGACTCGGTCCAAGCTTGACATGGTCTAGCGTCAGGATCTCCAATGGCCGCTGACTGTGGATAGATTGGAGCGGTGCTTTCTGTCCAGGCCGAGGGTTTCTTTTCAAGGCGCATGCCTCACACCGTTCGATCCACTCTCCGACGTCTGCCTGTAGGTGGACCCAGAAGAATTTCTTCCTGATGGCAGTCTCTGTCTTTTTGATCCCAAAATGGCCAGAGTGTTCGTGATATGCTTTCAGCACCACCGTTCGTAATGGGGAACCAGTATCTGACTTAAGGTGCTGTGAGTACATGGGTCGATGCTAGACCGGACGAGTATCCCTTGGACGATACGGATCCTGTCTCGGTGTCTTAGCAATCGGACCAGTTCTGGGTCAAGCCTTTGTCGCTCCTCTTTACTCTGGATCTTGCCAGAGGCCAGAAGACGTCTCAGCTGCTGCAGGATTGGACTCTCTTCTTGGATCTTGGCCCAATTCAGTTCTGGTTGTCTAATAATGTTGCTAGTTACGGCAGGAGGGATCGCTTCGGTCTGCTGGGCAGCCACCAGGCTTTGTTTAGCAGGCGGGGGTCCGAACACCGGGAGTTTGACTTCTTCCCACTCGTCTTCCATTGCTGGTTCGGGGCCCCTGGGGAGTCTAGAGAGGGCATCTGCGTTAGCGTTTGTCTTTCCGCTCCTGAATTTGATCCGGTACTGAAAGTTTTCCAGTCTGGAGACCCACCTTTGTTCTAGCGCTCCGAGCCGAGCGTTCTGGAGGTGGGCCAAGGGATTGTTGTCTGTATAGATGATACAGGGTGTCGCAGCCAAATAATCTTTAAACTTTTCGGTCACTGCCCAGATCAGGGCTAGTAACTCCAGCTTGAAGTTTGTCGCAGCCCCCTACTGGCATATGCGATCACGCGCTCCTTCCCTTCTTGATCCTGGGCTAACACAGCTCCCAGCCCCTGGGTACTGGCATCGGTGTACACTTTGAATGGAAGGTCGTAGTTCGGATAGGCCAGTAGAGGTGCTTCTGTGAGTAGACCTTTCAGTCGTGTGAACGCTTCCTCTTGCCGGTCAGTCCAAGTGACAAGGGTGTTCTTCCTGGTTTCTCGGCCCGGTGTACTCCTCAATAATTCATGTAGCGGGGCCGCAATTTTGGCGAAGCCCTCAATGAATCTTCTGTAGTACCCTACGAATCCTAAGAATCGTCGCACATCGCTGATGGTTCTCGGGGTGGGCCATTCTTGTACCGCTTGCACTTTCACAGGGTCAACTTCTACTCCCTTAGGGCTGACAACATGGCCAAGGTATTGTACACTTGTTTTGAGTAAATGGCACTTAGACGGCTTTAACTTGAACCCATAATCGGCCAGTCGGTGGAATACCTCTCCCAGGTGCTCCAGATGTTCCTCGTAGCTTCTGGAGAAGACGATGATATCATCTAAGTATAGGAGTAGGATGTCGAAATTCCGTGAGCCCAGGCAGTACTCCATCACCCTCTGAAATGTTGCTGGGGCGTTGGTCAGCCCAAACGGCATCTGGCTGAACTCGAACAGCCCCATCGGAGTCGTGAATGCCGTCTTCTCTTGATCCTCTGGGGCTACCGCGATCTGCCAGTAGCCGCTGGTGACATCTAATGTGGAGAAGTATGCTGCTGATTGGAGGGCGGCTAACGACTCCTCAATCCGAGGGAGGGGGTACGCATCTCTTTGTGTCACCGCATTCAGTTTTCTATAATCGACACAGAAGCGGAGGCTGCCGTCCTTCTTTTTGACCAGTACTAGGGGTGCGGCCCACGGGCTGCAGCTATCTTTGATCACCTCTGCTGCCTTCATCTCCTCAATCATCTTCTTGACAGGTTGGTATAATGCCGGAGGGATCGGCCGATGGCGCTCTCTTATCGGAGGGGCAGCTCCGGTTGGGATGTGGTGCTGGATATTTTTCACGTGTCCATAGTCGTTAGCATCTTTGCTAAAAGCCCTCTCATACTTCAGTACAAGTTGCAATACTCCCGCCTTTTCTGCCTCTGGTGTATCCTGGTCCCCTATTTGTAGTTTACCCCACCAAGGGGGTTCACGTTGACTTCCTGGGGCGTCTCCAGTAATTGTATTCTGTCGAATCGGAGTAGGTTCCGTCCCAACTATATCTTGGAAGTTCACTTCATAAATTTGGGCGATCTTTGCGAATCTGGCTATCTTGATAGGGTGATTGTGCGGGTTCAGCAGCCTTACCGGGACTCGTCCTTGCGCCACGGTTACTAATGCGCGGGCTACCACAAACTTTTCCGACCAGTTTTCTCTGTTCCTTTCAATAATGGCATCATAATTTCTCCCTCTCGGCCCAATCTTTGCTTTGCACCAGAGCAGACTTTCAGAGTTCGGCGGTAACAGGACGGTTCTTCGTTCGGCACTTCGGACGGCCCCGATCTCGCCCTTCTTATCGGCGAACCTCTGTTGACTTTTCAGAACACGGATGGTATGTTGCAGTGCTCGCCTCTCGATCTGATTTCTGCTGCACAGTTCCTGTTTCAGCGTTGAGATTAATTCTTCAGGGCAGTTTCTGAGAATATTCATTCCTATTATGACAGGCGGTAGTCCCTTATCTTCAACGGTCGTGATCAAGCATCCTTGATTGGGCAGCTGGGTTTGTCCGATTTTGATCCCAGCCTCCCAATATCCACAACAGTCGATACTCTGCCCGTTGCTGGCTAGCAGGTTCAGCCATGCCGGCGGTAGTGCCAGAATCTCTTCTTCTCTCCAATGCTTGGCGAACTCAACCCATTGGACAGTGGTAACCTGGGATCCAGTATCTAGCAGGGCGGGTAAGGTGACTCCATTAATCTCAATCTCAATCATGGGGCATTGGCCTTTATATTTCGGCAGCCATTCCTGGGGTGAAGGACCTATTGCTGGGGGTTCTCCCGACGGTTGGTCCTGGACCTCGGGAGTTCTTCGTTTAAATGTTCGGGTTGTCTACAATTTCGCTCAATGTGCCCGCTTCTCTGGCATCGCCTACATACCGGCCTCCCTTGTTCATCGAATCGATCTGATGGGAGGCGACCGGAATTCCACGGAGTATTCCTCCATTCATTACTGTATCAGGGTTCCCTTTCAATCCTCCACGGTCTCGGTTGGGGAGGTGTTTCTTTTAGGGCTCTCAGTTCTCGGCAGAGGTCGGCCATCCCTTGAGTCAAATCGGCGATCTGTCCTCGCATTTCTGCAACTGGGTCTTTCGCTGCGGTGGCTTGGGCTTGTTGCTGAACGGCTACTTCGGGATTCATAGCCACTTTCCCTTTGCTAGGCCTGTCCCCAAAAACCTTGACCACCAGTTCCTTGAATTTGGCAAAGTCTATGGGTGCCTCTTGTCGGTGTAGCATCTTCAGTTGACCCTTCGTGTCGTCATCGTATATCCCATCCAGGAACTGGTTCGTCAGTGTCTCATTCTCTGCTATGACTTCGGTGGGGGTGCACTCCTTGATGGCTTGTAGTGCCTCTTTCAGTTCCACGGCGAATTCTCGCAACGTCTCCTGCGGTTGTTGCTTCCGAGCGTAAAATTGTGTCTTCAGTTCTGATAGCGTCTTAGCGTCAAAGATCGTTGCCAGTTTGTTCAATATCGCTGTCGCTGATTCTTTTTGATCTGCTGGCCACGATTTTACTTCTCTCTTAGCGAACCCCTTCAACTGTGCCATTAGGATTTCGATCTTCTGTTTTTCATTCAGGCCGTGTACGTTGAACAGGGTCTCTATCTGGTCCCTGAAGTCGCGGAATCCGTTGGGTTCTGACGATTTGGTCTCTCCTGTATAGGTGGGGAGCCACGGTGCTCCGAAGTAGTACGGCATGTTAATTGTCGCCGGAATGGTGCCGTATCAGATATGATACCGGTACTAAGTGGAGTGCCCCAGGGCTCGGTTTTGGGGCCCATTTTGTTTAACATTTTTATTAACGATATTGGGATAGGGTTACTCAGCAATGTATCCATCTTTGCGGACGATACAAAACTTAGCAAAGTCATCAAATCACCAGAAGATGTCACCATGCTTCAAAATGATCTTGCAATTCTAGATGAGTGGGCTAAAAAATGGAAGATGAGGTTCAATGTAGATAAATGTAAGGTTATGCACCTAGGGAGACACAACCAGTGTGCAAGTTACAACCTTAGCGGAGAGGAACTGGGTAATTCCATACTTGAAAAGGATCTAGGAGTCCAAATAGACAGCAATCTAGGATGTAGTGCCCATTGTAATGTAGCTACAAAAAAGGCCAACAAAATTCTGGCATGTATTAAGAGGGGAATGGAAACTAGGGACTCAAGGGTAATTATGCCACTATATAAAGCATTGGTGCGACCTCACCTAGAGTACGGAGTACAGTTCTGGGCCCCACACTATAAAAAGGACATCATAGAATTAGAAAAAGTCCAAAGGCGAGCAACAAAGCTTATTAGGGGAATGGAGAATTTAAGCTACGGGGAGAGATTAAGCAATTTGGGACTATTTACATTAGAAAAGAGACGTTTAAGGGGGGACATGCTCAACATGTACAAGTATATCAAGGGCCAATATAAGGAACTGTCACACACCCTATTTTCTACTAGAAAGGAATCTAGGACGCGAGGGCATGAGTATAGATTAGAAGAAAAAAGATTTCATTCAGCTAGTAGAAAGAATTTCTTTACGGTCAGAACAGTCAAACTCTGGAACTCTCTTCCCAGAGAGGTGGTAATGGCTGGCTCATTAAATGCGTTCAAGGCAAAGTTGGACAAACATTTACTGGAGAAAAACATCTATGGGTACAAATAAGAAATATAATTTGTCTGTAAAATACCAGAACCTACCAAATCAGCAATGGATATCTATACCAGGTTGAACTAGATGGATGCTAGTCTATTTTCAGCCTTACCTACTATGTAACTATGTAACTATGTAAGTAGCGTCGCTTCCTCCAGATGTATCACCTTGATCCGTGCTCCGCATGGCTTGCGGGTTTCCTTGAGTTTCCTCTTGCGACATCTTGACCGGTGCTGGGTTGGGTTTTCTCCGCTTCTAGTGTACGTATCCTGTTCGTCAGACGCCAAGTGTGATAACCACGGGTGTAGAATGAGGTGCGTTGTCTTACCGGTGTTGCCGCTTGGCTGGTGCTGCTGCTTCTTCTTGTCGTAGTGTATTAAAGGCAGGAAACTCAGAGTGATTCAAGGAGATCAACGATTTATTTGCGCAGGATTGAACAACCTGCGACTTCAACAAGCAATGATAAAGGCACAGTAACAATTAAATAATTCACCACTTGCCTGGCTATCTACGACCGTCGCTACACACTCTCTCTCTCTTCTAGCATATAACTTTGTACCACTACTCTAAGCTTCACATTTACTGGCCTGTAACGTTTTGACCCTCTCTTCGCATAAATTCAACCAAAGTGCATATTCGCTAATATACTGCTAACGGTACACTAGCCTGGTTAGGTATAGACTTCAATAACACACGGATATCTCTATTGCATAGAAATTGGCAAACAGTTAAATATTCAACATTAGGGCATATAGCCCAACCAACAGTTAATTCTTGCACGAATCACAGTACACACATACAAGTTATTATTGCGCAATAATGAAAGTTCCTAAAGTGCACTTTGGGGTACCGGAGTGATATCACTAACAGTCCTTGGCTCAATATGTCCTTCCACTGGTATGTCCCAAACAGAGTCCTTAACAGACGTCCCTTGCCTCCAACCGGGGCCTGAAGGGGTATTTGTAATCCAAGGGGTTACGCAGTCTTTAAATAACGGCAGGCACAGGTGCTTTCCCAAAGGCTTCTTTACTGGGTTAGGGAGGGGGTAACCAAGGGGTTAAGAGGTCTCATTCAGTTCAACCTTCCTTGTAAGCTTTGGGTAGTAGCCCAGCTTTCCAGTAGGCCAGGGGCTTAGCTATTCTATTGAACACAGTCCTTAAGCTGCTGCAGGTCTGGATAGGGAGGGTCAACAATAGGCAGTCCTGGGAGCGTGGGGATCAATTGTCTAACCAGGGAGGGTAGGATGGGAGGCTAGGTACTCTGGTGCTGTAAGGGTTAATATGGGACTCACCGCCACTGGGCAGTTCACTGCTGCTGATCTTTCCACTCCACGTGGGTCTCTCCCTCTCCGTGTGGTTGCTGGGTGCTGCGCTCCGCTGCTGTAGTTGACTGCTGCTGGTCTTCTCTCTCGCAGCCACCTCCTGGGATGGAAGCGCCGCTTGTCTGCTGCGGGTCTCCAGTCTCCCGGCGTCTTGCTCCCTGTCTCTCTCTTCTCCCCTCACTTCTCTCCGTTCACCCTCCTCTCCGTCACCTCCTCTCCCCTTTCGCGCGCTCCCCCTCGCGCCCTTCCTCCTCCGGATGCCGCCCCTTCCTCCCACAGCCTCATGGGAGATGTAGTCCTGCTGTTCCCCGTCTCCCTCCGACTGCGCATGTGCGGGGCTACGATAGGGGACACGGCAGAAGCTGTGTGTTGCCCTGCCGGGGCTTGGTCCTGCGCTGCATGAACGGCTCTCCCCCCCCCGCTGCACACAGGTATCACACTACCAATTATCCTGTACCATGGGAGCATATTTTCCTGTTGGGCTGTCATAATAAAGACTTATTTTTGATACAGTCTTGTCTGCCCGAGTGATTTGAATCCCACCCAGGGTAACCACCTTCCCAGCTAAGGGTGGTTTCCTCACAATGGACACCATATTTGTGTACTTCATTTCCTCGCATGGCTCACTGCACTCACCTTGCGTCGGACACGGTGCCACATTGCATTCTGCACAATATTATATTCTTCCGCTATGCCCATTGGGATGGTAAAATATAAACAAACCTTTTGGTTGTGTGGACCTTTTGAACATTTCAACCTAATTCATGTCAAACATTTTCATGTGTCGACCTATTGACTGTCAACCTTTACACTGTTGACCTCTGAATCACATAGCAATCAGCACCTTGCTGCTGGCATGTGTGATTTATCCCAGTAACTCCTTCCCCTTGGACCCATGGAACAGGGGATATGTGCATGTTTTCAATAATGACTTTCTTTAAATCCCGTTTATATTTTAAACACATATTTCTCAGCAGTGGCGTAACTATATAATTTGCGCCCCCCCGCCAAAAAAATTTCGGCGCCCCCACCTCCATACCTGACAGAGCCGCATCTGCGGTCACTGTCCCGTCCAGTCTCCCGCTGCTCCAGTTTCCGCTGCGCTGCTGCCCGGCCGCATCTGTCTGTGGTCACTGTCCCGTCACTCGCTCCCGGCGCCGGCTCCTGCTGATAATGAAAAGTGACTCTTAGAAAATGGCTGCCAAAACTGTCTGCAATACGGGGGCAGCCATTTTCTAAGTGTCACTTTTCATTATCAGCAGGAGCCGGCGCCGGGAGCGAGTGACGGGACAGTGACCGAAGATGCGGCCGGGCAGCAGCGCAGCGGGTAACTATAGCACCGCAGCCCCCCCGGCGCCCATAGTTACTCTGCGCCTCCCCGCCACGGCGGGGGCTGCGGTGGCTTAGTTACGCCAGTGTTTCTCAGCCCTCCGTCAGTCTTGGCTCCGGTAGCTAATGTAATCTCCATATATTATTATCATTGTAGCCTACAGGTTAAACGCTGCAGGGTTTTCTGTTAGAGGGACTCATATAATCCCTTACCTGCACATGCTCTGGCAGAACACCATACATATGCAGAACTGTGCTGTCGTCCAATGGGAGAAGTAAATTTAATGATCTCTTCATTCTTTATACACCAGGGATGGGCTCCTACCAGAGATGTGTACGTTTCTTTATTTATTCCAGTGGATAGGAAATAACTATCAGGACAAGAACCCGGTTATTAATAAATATGCCCAAGTGTGAAAAGTGAGGCATTGGTATAGAAGTTGAACAGCGTGTACTTTTGGAGGTGAGCACTGGAAAGGGGAGTATTCAATTAAAAGGGCTTTTCCTTACATATACAATAATTAGGATGTCCCCTCTTGTACCTCCTGATTACAGCGGAAAGGGTGCCGGACGGGGTCTCGACAGTCGGGATCCCGACAGTCATTAACCCGACCACGGGATCCCGACTGTTAAAACACAGATGGCCGGGTTCCCGATGGCGACGGCTATTTTCCCTCGTGGGGGTCCACAACCCCCATAGAGGAAGAATAGAATAGGTGGCGAGCGTAGCCCCGCAAGGGGCTTTGTTGCGCTGGCCACGCTGTCTGAGACCAGGCAGTCGGGATCCCGACTGTCGGTGAATCATACCACACCCAGCGGAATAGTCCTGCTAATTTTGCAGACTGTCCCACTATCTCTCCCATGGGAAACAGTGTCGCGCAGGCAGGGGGGCAGTGGGGGGAGCCGGCGATCACGCTGCCCTGCTTCTACAGAGCAGCCGGGGATCATTAAATAGATGCCTTGCACACTCGCACGACATCTCAACAGTTTAGGGAGGGAATGGGGGCTGCCCAGAACCTCAAAGAGCCCTGGGCATGCCCCCAAATTGACGATAAGAGGGGTCGCAGCAGTCGGACATGCCCCACTGCCAGATGCCCCACCCACTGGAATTGAAGCCTCGCCCCCTTTTCGGGGTCCCGACTTACAGACTAATAAAGTTGCCATTGTGCCCAGGGCACACACAAAGACAGGGCATTACAATGACTGACAAATAATCACAATAACCATAATAATAAACATATAATGCAGAGAACCTCACAGTGACCCACTATAGGGCAATGCAATGACTACAGTATAATGTAGAAAGCACAGTATATAGATAACAACTTTAACCACCATCCAATGCAGTGAGCATCACAATGACTGCCATATATTGCAATACAAAAAGCAGTGACCATAATAGAATACAAAAAAGTGTGATCGCTTTACAACTTCATTCCCTTATTTACAATAAATCGTACCTCAAAAACTATTATCTACTTTATCATCATCTTAGGGGCAGTACAGATGGTGTACTGATTAGCACTACTGCCTCACAGCATGATGTCATAAGTTTGATACCCACCATGGCCCTAATTGGGTGAAGTTTGTATATTCTCCTCATACTTGTATAGTGTTCATTCTAGCACCCGCCATATTTGAAAACCCATGCAGTTCCTCTTCCCTGCCTGGGGTGTCGCTATCTGCTGTGGTGTTTCTAGCACAAGTCTGGTTTTCATATTAGTGCTGATATACAGACCACACTGTGCTAGAAGTACTACAGCAGACAGCGACACCCCAGGCAGGGAAAAGGAACTGCATGAGTTTTCAAATATGGTGGGTGCTAGAATGAACACTACTTGTATAGGTTTCCTCCCATAAATATACTCATAGGTGAATAGGAACTTAACAAGAAAAAAACTAGCCTTCTGTGTAAGTATGTGCCAAGTAGTTCTTGTCTGCTGTCAAATGTTAGCAACCTCATGGAATATAATTAATCCATGTACAAAATTATTTGCATATGCTTCATAATTAATTAGTCCCAAAGTCATCAAATAATATAATTTATGTACAGTAACCCAGTAATTGCCTCCCTCAGTTTCCAATTCATATGATTCATCACCATAATCATTACTCCAACCTACATATACCCTAAATCAGGCATGTCCAACCTGCGGCCCTCCAGATGTGCTAAAACTACACATCCCAGCATGCATTGCCACCAATGTAGCATTCCCTAATAGCCAAATTGTGGCAAGGCATGCTGGGATGTGTAGTTTTAGCACATCTGGAGGGCCGCAGGTTGGACAAGCCTGCCCTAAATGATCTGTCGGAGATCTGTCATGTTCCCCTTCCGCTGTATTCACTGCTCAGGAAGCATACAACAGTAGCCTGTGACGAAGGTTCCACAGAGGCTGTTGTCAGGTGGAGGAGTAAAAATTCACAGACAGATAGTGAAAAATAAAGGGCAAGATTTAATATAGTGCGATTTTTAGACTTCTGATATTTTTTCCTATGACGACTCGTTATGCATGTCTTGCCGATCATATTTGGACCTATTGGGTGCCGCAGGTTATATGACCTTGTCGAGTGATTACAGAGTTCACCAGATCCGGAACTGGGACCTCCACCATCCACATTCCAAGGACCTGGGACTGAGCGGTTCTACCCATTTTTACATGCTGTCATTCTTTTTAAAAATTGTAAGTGTACATCTTATTAAATTCTATTTGTTTTGAAGCTACGCACCATGTACCTTCTCTGATTTCTAACATACCCAATACTACGGTTATGAGGGGTGACTGAAAAGTACTTCTAATTGGAGAAATCGGATGTGTAAACCTTACAAACAAGTGGAAGGACTAATATTTGGTGACAATTCCATCATTATTATATTTCACCTGGGTGACATTCACCTCCTTTGAGAACACTGTCAGCGCTATATTACTTTGCTACCACCTTTGCATATTGTATTTTTTCACAAAAAACGTCTGAATCTGAAAATTTTCCAAAAATCACACATTTCATAGGTTGCGAATCGGGCAAAAAATTGCACTTTTTGATGCGAAAAATCACACATTTTGACCTGTTGATTTTTTCTTACACTTCAATTCGCATCCAGATGTTTCCCATTCTAAAGTATACAACAAGCAAATTTAATAGGGTGCGATTTTTAGTGAATAGTAGTTACCAAAAATCGCAAAAAAAAAATTAAAATAGACCGAACCATGCACTGAGATCTGTGCATGGTTCTGTCTTAAAAAATGTGTAAACGTAAAAATTTACATGTTAGGCCCGCCCACCAGCCAATCATGATCGGAGAACTGGCTGGGGGGGTTGGACTACCTATCTGTGGGCGGAGCCAAGTCCCTCTTGTGTCTACAGCGGAGACAGAGAGAAACTGGCATGTGAGTATGTTTTCTTTCAACAGGAATCCCAAATGAATTCTACAGAAGAAGGGGACCAATCCTTCATGTCAAGATAGTGTAGGTATTGTATGAGTGGGCTATGTGTGTAATAAAAACTTTGTGTGTAATAAAACCTATGTGTCTGTGTATTTTTCCTCTATTTGTACTGTTGTGGAACTACAAGTTCCGTCAGGCCCTTTAATGTCCTGCATGCTGGGACTTGTGGTTCTCCAATATACGTATATTATTTTTGAATCTTATCCCTTTGTCTGTATATATTCTGTTACCCTTGTCATTATCATTGTCCTATTTTTAGCAGATCCTTTATAAACACTAACAGAGACATGCATGTCTAATATGTCCATTTAGAATAAAACATTATATATTATTAATATAATCTTTTTATTTTTTACTTACTTGATTCTTTTGCTTATTTTAAATTAATATTATTATATAACATAACCTGCAACAGAGTTAAGACTTTATAAATAATTATCCACCACTTGGGGCCACACGCGCAGCCTTAAGGCCCCCATACACTAGCCGATTTTGGTCAGATTTCGGCCAGATCAGTCGGATCTGGCCGAAATCGGACCAAAATCGGCTAGTTTTGATGTCCCCTCAGATCCGATGCGCGGTCCCGTGCGCATCGGATCTGCGTCGGGTGGTCGGACCTTCTGCACGTCCGACCACCCGACTTGGGACCTAGTGTGGCGGCGCGGCGGTGGAGGGAGCAGGGGGGGCTGGGGACGCTGCGGGGGACACAGGCGGCATAGAGCCGGGCAGGGGGAGCCGGGAGCTGTCAGCACTGAATTAAAAAAAAAAGCCCATACAATGAATGGGCGGCCTGTGAATGGCTGAGCGCTCTCTCAGCCAGTCAGCAATTGGCTGAGAGAGCGCTCAGCCAATCACAGGCTGCCCATTCATTGTATAGGCTTTTTTTTCTAGCACTGACAGCTCCCGGCTCCCTCTGCCCGGCTCTATGCCGCCTGTGTCCCCCGCAGCGTCCCCAGCCCCCCCTGCTCCCACCAGCAGCCCTGCTCTGTAGCCCCCCCCTGCTCCCCGGGTTTTTTACCGAGACGATTTATCACATGTAAAAAATGGCACATCAAGTGCCAATCTAATCAAGCTCCCCCGGGGAGCAGCCGGGGAAGCTCAGGGGGAAGTCGGTAGCGAAAGTCGCCCTAGTGTATGGGGGCCTGTATTCCTCTTTCCATTTTTAGAGACGTATACAGAAGTCCTTTTAGACTGCTGCGGAGGGTATAAGACTGGTGGCGATAAGGTGAAATCATTTAAGTACACATACGATCTCCCGACTCTATCCAAGCACCATACACACTGTTTGCTCTTTTTGTTATCATTTAACCTGTCCAAAGCATGCAATGGAAATCCTAAATTGAGAGGAAAGTCCAGTAACAGAGCGTTGTGTCTCTCCTGGAATGGGTCATGTTGAGAGGTATGGCTCTCTACTGGTTAGGCCATGGGTCCTCAAACTGCGGCCCTCCAGATGTTGTGAAACTACAAATCCCAGCATGCCTTGCCACCGTTTTGCTAAAAGGGAGTGTTAAAACTGTGGCAAGGCATGCTGGGATTTGTAGTTTCACAACATCTGGAGGGCCGCAGTTTGAGGACCCATGGGTTAGGCCAACCAATGTGGTGGCTGGCCACACCACTAAACATGGATCCCTACTACAGAATTCCCCTAGTGGGCCCTTCATGTCCCAGTCTGACACTGGATCAGATTATGCAGTCTATTGCCGTTATGTATTAAGTAGCATGCAATTAGTCCTAAATAGTAATTATTCAAGTTGAAATGTTAGTATTTAATTATTAATGTTCTCATTTGGTTTTACATTTGAATGAATTCTCCCAAATATATTGCATTCAGTCCTTCCGCAGTATGTTCCGAGTTTATTAGTCAATAATACTTTCATAATGTTGAAAGCAGCAGCAACTGAATGCTATCAGTAACATCTTCAGCCTTAGGGGGTCAATCCTTTTCAGCGCGATGATCTCACAGTGTGAGTCATCATGGCAGCAGTCACACTTTATGACGAATAGGGCTCCTTACACTGATGTCCAAAGTGGGGCTGATTTCAGGAGAGCAGGATTAAGGCTCTGGAGGGTCCAAGGTACTTAAGACTGGGGGGTCCCTAAAGTCTAAAATTAAAATCATAACACAAATGAAACATATAATATACACAAACACACACATATATATATATCCACACAATAGTGTTATATGGCGCCCTTACATAGATAAAAAGGTATTTCCTGTCTTTCCTTATTTTACCAATCTATAAACAACAAAGATTTTCCTTTAAATGTGAAGCATTTATTAAAATACATACATTAAAACAAACGTTTTGTGGCAAAATCTTGTTTTAAGAGTGTTATCCTTAGATTGTGGGTGACATCAAAAACCCGACACGTTTCGTCTCTAAGAGACTTCATCAGGGGTGTAACAATTTTTTTGTACCAATCTATAAAAGGTAGAACACTATAGTAAATATATTTTATAAACAAGGAAAGACATTAATGAATATACAACTTTCAATATTTTGTATATATACTGTACAATGCACATGGATGAGGAACAGATGGACACAGAGGATAAATTAAAAAAATGTATTATTAAAAATTATTTGTTTTGTAACTAGAAACAAATATACAGTACTTATATGTTAGTTGGGTGCCCACTAAGCTATTTGCTTAGTTTTCCGCATCCCCTCGCACGGCTCGCTGCACTCGCCACACTATATAAAATCAACTCCATGCCGACATGGATAGTGGGGGTATGAGCGTACTAACTATAGTGGGTGCCCACCTAACATATAAGTACCAAATATACTTATTTTTTGCTTTTTACTTATTTTTTACTGGAACATTTCAATATTTAGGTATTTCCTGCCAAAAAAACAGGTTCAAATGACATCAATGTTGCTGATAGGTTAAAAAATTCACTTCTAAGGTGTATGATCTAACTGTAGGTGTGTTTATGTGTATACCTGCACGCTGACTGAGTTGAGCCTTGTCCTATCAGAGGCCAATGCTGTGTATAACTTAATTACCCCATTTGGGGAGTTTCTCTTTACAATGACACTGCAAAAAAAATTTAACCTATCAGCAACATTGATGTCATTTGAACCTGTTTTTGGCGCAATTTATCATGTCTATTTATATCTGGCTCTGCCAGTCAGTCTTAGCCCCTGAGGAAGACTGTGAATATCAGTTGAAACGGCTGTTGCACCATGTCTGTATACCATCTCATGCCTTAAATAAATCTACATTGGACTTCTACAAGTGTGGGCCATTTCTTACCAAAACTTCTGTATCTTCACATTACAGGACTGTGCACCACAAAATGTTATTTCTTTTATTTTCAAAATTGAGTGCTGTCTTACATGACCTATATTTACATTTCTTACAAGACCTGCACCTGTATCAGTGCTCAGAACAGAGGATCTGACCACTTCAAATGTGAACATTTTGCGTTATCCCATCCCTCATTATACTTTGGCTGTATAGCCCCTTTATCACCTCAGTTTGCCAATACACCATCTCTGCTGGATCTATGTCGCTACCTCTAGACATCAGCTCCACACTACAATTCAGCAACACCGATGCGGACAGTATCCTTTTTGATGATACAGAGACTTTACTTTTCAATCAGGATAGTCCGGAGGAATTATGCGCTGATCTGCTGAAGCTTAAAAAGAGGGAGGTAGAACTGCACCAGCCGTCTGCGCAACCAGCCCACCTTAGGCAGACACAACAATGACTTCTGCCTGAGGTGGTGCAATATTCTGAACAAATGCTCCCAAGATCTGATGCTCCTGGTCATAGACCAAGCTGGGGCCTACCTGACAGAAATAAAAGCGGAGATCACAGAAATTGAAAAAGGAGATCAATTTAAGAGCTCTCTAACACCAGGTTCAGATCTTTTGTCCAAACTTGAGAGTGATGTGGACAAATATAGAACTGATTTACTGAAATTCAAAAAACAGAAATACAAGGTTGTCAAACAAGACTACAAGGAAAACCAAGTATACCCTTGGTTCTCCAGGGTGGAAACCAGACGCTTTAAACCACAGTTCCGAAGGGGTGGAGGTAGAAGACCAGTAGAAAACTTTACTGACGTGGAGAGACACTCTCATACATCAGCCAGCGACTCGGACAATACTTCACAAGGCCAACCAGGGGGCCAATACTTAGCGAGATCACAGAGAAGCAGAAACCCTCCAAAAAACCCGCTGTACCCAAACCGTCGGGGTGGGAGGAAGAGTAGGAAGAAGACAAGGACAGAGATACAACTAGAATCTGTTGTCTACAACCTGTCTGAACATAACCTCACACAGGCTGAAGAAAAACTGCTCAACAGGGGAATTTCCTTTGTTCCCACGCTGAAACAAAACGAGATTGACTGGCAGATCGACATGTATCGATTAGGAAAACAACTACGCCTCAAAGACTTCTTTGCAAGGCATCCTACCAATCCCACTACTGTGGATGATTCAGATCAGAAAGCACTCACCCTCAAAAGAAAAAGTCAATTTGATCCTCCAACAACCCTGCCATACACACCTTCCTACGTGTCCTCAAAAGAGACACTGTTCCAATGGTCAAAAAACAGCAAGTCTCATACCATAACCTCCCTCTGGAAGAAAGACAAGCCATTAAAACCCTCCAGGCTGACCCTAAACTGATCATTAGGGCAGCGAATAAAGGAGGTGGCATCGTCCTTCTAGATATTGGCTACTACAGAGATGAGGCCAACTCACAACTCAATGACCCTGTATGCTATCTTAAGCTGACACGCGACCCTACCTGGAAGTACAAACGAGAAGTGGACAGTATCATTGACCTGGGGATCAACAATCAATACAGCTCCACAGAAGTAGCTGAGTTCCTGAAACAGGACCATCCGAAGACACCCATCCTTTGCACGCTCCCTAAAATTCACAAGTCCTTGACCAAGCCCCCTGGCAGACCAATTATCTCTGCCAGGGGCTCCATCTGCCAACCTCTGTCTCAGTTTGTGGATCTACACCTACAACCAGTAGTCGTAAATGTTAAGAGCTTCATAGCAGACAGGAAGGAATTTCTCAACAAATTGGGAGTTGATACTGTAGTAAGGAATGATACCCTACTGGTGTCACTTGACGTTTCAAGCCTTTATACAAACATCCCACATACATAAGGACTATAAGCGTGCAGACATAAACTTTCTGACAATCCCCTCTATACAGGACCTCCAGATGAATACCTAATCCTGATGATGGATGTGATTAAAAACTATTTTTTTTTTGAGAGCCAGTTTTACCTGCAGAAGCAAGGGACCGCCATGGGCAGTAATATGGCGCAAGCCTATGCTAATCTTTTCATAGCGGTCTATGAGGAAGAACATATCACTGGCAACAACCTGTACAATAATTACATCATGTCATACGTACGCTATATCGCTATATATGGCAAGGAACCGAAACCCAGCTTCTGAAATTCATAGATTTCCTAAACCACCTTCCAGGAACCATTCGTTTCAGCAGCAACTACAGCAAGAGCAGCATTAACTTTTTAGATGTCAACATATACACTGAGAATGGAAGAATCAAGACCAAGATTTATACCAAGACCTCAGACAAAAACACCCTGTTACATGCCAAAAGTTTTCACCCTGCTCCTATCAAAAAAGGACTACCCTTCTCGCAACTACTGAGAGTAGCAAGGATCACTTCTGACCCCAAGGACCTTGAAGTAGCACAAGTATGAGCAAATGTTTCCTAGAAAGAGGCTATCCCAGAAATGACATTGAGGATGCCTGCCGCAGACTGGAAACCATTGACCGCACCAAACTATTGGAAGGACACAAGACTAAACCTGGCACAGATGAACCTAAGATGAACTTCTGCAGTACGTTTACTCTAGCCTCAGGACACATCAGAAAGATTATCAACCAGCATTGGCACCTTCTTTCCTCGGATCCTACATTATCCTCTGAATTGGCTCAAAGACCACGATTTGCCTACCGCAGAGGGCTAAACCTGAAAGACCTTTTGGTTAGGAATGAATTACCTAGAGTGGCAAAAGGAATTTCTAGCTGGCTTACCCCTAAAAATGGAGTATTCAAATGTGGGGGTTGTGTGAACTGCCAATTTCTGCTCACTGGCAAAACCTTTACCAACCCGATTGAGAACAAAACCTACACTGTCAGACATCAACTTGACTGTAATTCGAGATTTGTTATATACATTCTGCAATGCCCCTGCAAAAGACTGTATGTCGGCAAGACCTCCAGAACTTTGAAGGAGCGAATAGCCCAGCATCACTCATCGATCAAAAAATGCTTAACATCCTCTGATCCCTCACTGGATCTAAAAAACCTTCCGGTGGCTAGGCACTACAAAGAAAGTGGTCACCATGTGGGACAATTGAAATGCTTTATAATAGACCACATCGCCCCTCTGCATAGAGGAGGTGACAGAGACAGACTTCTTCTACAAAGAGAACTGACCTGGATTAATAGACTAGGAACACTTACCCCCGTGGGCCTTAATGAGGATTACAAAATGGGCTGCTTTATGTGAACCATTGGTATGACACTGCCATGTGGTCAAACCAGTAAACTGTGGCCACTGATTTTTGCATATGACTGTGACACCGCCGTGTGTTTTGTCTGCACCGACTTACATTCACGTTGATGCATTTTTGATATTGTCCTTTGTGGAACACCGCCGAGCGTTCATTATATTTTCATTGCACCAGATGTTATTGTTTTAACTATAACCATGTTATTCATACTCTGTGAGCTGTTTGGACATGTCCAGTCAGAGGCGTAACTCTGGGAGGCAATGGAGTCATCTGCCGCTGGGCTCCTGCTCCCAAGGGGGCACCTCTTATGCCCTGCAAGTTTGAATTAGTTAATTGAAAGCTGTTGATATCACTTCTGTAGCTGACTCCCCCTCCAAACATCATTTTTTGCAAGTGTCACACCCTGAATTAGACCTGTCACCTGTCTTACTAGTGACAGACACCGTACTGATTGAGATATTTGGGGGCACCAATATTATCCTGCCTCCGGGCAACTGGGACAAACTTACGCCACTGTGTCCAGTGGATATTATAGTACACCGCTGAGTATTTGGGACAGATTAAGTTGTTTTGCACCGCCGAGTGCTGTCATGTCTAATGCTGTGCACAGTGGTCGCAGCTTTCAACATGGATATGGTCCATGTTGTTCCTCTTTTCCACTCCCCATTTAGCCTGCTCTACACTTTATATTTGCATTCCTACACTAGCTTTTTTTCCCCCCCACATTTATATGGCAACACCCAGTGAGCAACCCCAGTGTTCAGCACTAGGGGTTGTTTAGCAACAGCCCCCACCCCCTGATACACTACATGCGCATTGTATCCTGACCAAGTAGGTCACTGCAGCTTCCACGCTCTGTGCGCCCAGATGGCATGACATTGTCGCTTCAGGCAGACAGCTTGATTCACGCTGACAAGCGCTGCTCGCCATATACACAGTTGTACTTAGTGCACGCTGCTTACAGTATGGAACTGGTGAGTCTGTTGTCACTATGTATCCGTGACAGCACTGTAACTACATTGTTGCCTTACCACACTTTCAATGTTGCTTATGCACGCAACTATGTGTTTTTTTTTCTTCTTTTTCCTTACACTGTGCTTTGTCTTGTAAATAATAAGTTTCACTTGTATGGTGTATGATCTAACTGTAGGTTTGTTTATGTGTATACCTGCACGCTGACTGAGTTGAGCCCTGTCCTATCAGAGGAGTGCATCCACCCATAACTGTCTTTTCTCTTCTTTTTTGATCACTTACCCCCAGTTGGTCAGGATAGCACCCCCCCTAGATAAATAAAATAACAGCGGTAACTGCCCCCTAATATAGGGCATAAAAAATTGAGTGCAGAATCCACAACCCATCTGGCCCTATCAGAGGCCAATGCTGCGCATAACTTAATTACCCCATTTGGGGAGTTTCTCTTTACAATGACACTGTAACATTTTTTTAACCTATCAGCAACATTGATGTCATTTGAACCTGTTTTTGGCGCAATTTCTCATGTCTATCTATATCTGGCTCTGCCAGTCAGTCTTAGAGTGTGTACACACGGTTCGATGTTCTGTGCGATCCGATGTACGATTCGATGTTTTGTCCGATTTTTACTTTTCCCTTTTTTTTTTTTTCTCTACTCCTTAACCCCTTCCTGACAGAGCCAGTTTTTGCGTTCCTGACAGAGCCCTTTTTTTCAAATCTGACATGTATCACTTAAGTGGGGATAACTTTTTTTTGCTTTTACTTATCCCAGTGATTTTGAGATTGTTTTTTCGTGACACATTGTACTTCAAATTAGTGGTAAATTTGGGTCGATACAGTCTGTGTTTTTTTGTGAAAAATACCAAAATGTCGTGAAAAAATGGAAAATTTTGCAATTTCCAAAATGTCAAATTTTCTGCTTGTGAGACAAATAAACATACCACTCAAAATAGTTAATAACTAACAAAGACCATATGTCTACTTTATGTTGCAATCATTATTTCAACCTCCTTTTCATTTTTTTGGACACTAGGAGGCTTCAAATATGAATAGCAAATTCTCAAATTTTCAAGAAAATTTCAAACTCTGATTTTTTTAGGGACCAGG